>NC_051275.1:4681911-6101078 GCF_015220745.1 Sebastes umbrosus
ATATCTTTCTAGCCCCACAGCTTTTTCTCAGGTGGTACGGCCAGGTCAGCAATTTGATTTGAAGTGGGAGTGGCATGGAAGGCCACTGTGCAAAATTGAACCAAATTCGACCGGCAGCATGTTAAACCATGTGTAAAATCCTCTCGATGGGCTTAGAAAACCATCCCCGGCTGGGGCCGCCGCTTTCCTCCCACCTCTGTCTTTAGGGATGGTCACACACATTTCTGTGCACCACTCATAGGAGCCTTTGAAGGAAAGAGGGATGTCCAGGAGCCCATTAACCTCCCCTGCGCCTGTGCACTGATTCCTGACACACACCCAGACACCGGGTCACAAACCTCTGGGAAAGCAAGCGCCTTTTTTCACACAACACAGGCAGCAGGTCTTTCTACGGTTGCTGAATGCCTTGTCCTTGCTATTGTATTTCCAAGAAGTGTGCATTGTAACATTTTCCAAGTGATAATAAGTGTCAATTCTGCAGCGACACTTATTTAGAGTTGTCTAATGTTGACTGCGGGCTTGTTTGTCTGCTCATAAAGCTGTTATGGTTCTGGGGCGGCTGTTCAAAACTGTCTAAAAGTGTTAAATTAACTCTGCTAGCTGTGGGCTGTGGGCATTAATACATTAAATCACTGGCATGGATTTTTTGCAGTCTCACGGTTGAGGCTGTCAAAAACATGGAGCAGAGAGCATCATCAGTATCTTCTTTTAGAGCCTTATAGATAGGGCATGTGGTTGGGCCCTAACTTAATAGCTTATATTTAATGCTATTTTTTTATAATGGGTCTAAACTATCACCATATTCCTGCAGAGACAGATTGTTCTGCTTTCACATTATCCTTCTGAAACCGATCAGAGGATTACTGATGTTCACTCTCCAAATGTTCTGTAAGAAAGTAACCCGTGTGTCACGCAGTGTAATTGTTTTGACAGTTTAGCAGAGATCAGAACTATTTCGAGGTGTTCTCCATTGGTGAAGCGTCTTCATTAGTCAAAAAGCGTGGGCGGGACTCTTGCTCTCTGCAGCGAGTCAAAGAGAAAGGCAATAAAGGAAGGCAGGAGCTGCACTTTGCCGACGAGCATCTCTGCCGTCCTGCTAGACTACAGTCACCACTGCTCCACGGATCTGCGTTAAAAACACACAGGGACTTCCCTGGAAGAACACAAAAAAAGGCAGAGTTCATCAATGTAACTCCGGTCAGTCCGAAACTGCGCCGTGTACCTGGATAAGTCCATCCCGAGGAGAAAGAGACAGAAAGAGAAGGAGAGAGAGAAGAGAGAAGAGACAAAACACGAGTGGAGTGTCGACGTCAAATTGTGAAGGAAAAAGAAGAAGAATATGATTGTCAAGCAGCAGCTGATGTTCATCCTTTACAGCCTCTGTGCAAGCGTCTTTAAAGGTGAGGCTGGATGTTGCTGTATAGACGGGCGTGGTGTGCGGGGAGGTGGTGGCGGCTGCGGTTTAAGAGTAAAGATCATTATGTGATCGTGTCACACGTGCGTTCAAGTGTTCAGTAGAAAGACAGATAGAGTTGATTTACCCCTTTTTAAAAAAAAAAATAATAAAAAATGCTGCGTGTTTGCGCATCAGTTGTGTCCAGAGGACGGCTGCTGCTGTCTGCTGTCAGAGCTGTGAGATGAGACTGTGCTGGAATGCCTGGAAGTTGAATTGTGCGCAAAAGCAGAATGCGGATGCACAAGTTTTTTTGTAGCGGAGACAACTTGGATGTGTCCCTTGCTTTGGTATTAAGTAGCAGATAAAGCATGAACATGCAGATGAGTCGCCTGCAGTCGCCTCCTGTTTTGTCTGCTCATCCGGTTGTGTCCCCTGAAGCTGACACATGGATGGATGCACGGAAGGTTACAGCAGCTGCTGGCTGTGCGTCCTGGTTGGTGTGAGACCGGGGTGTCATTGAGTGGATGTTTTTTTTTTTAACTGTCTGCTCTCTTTTAAGGGCTTTTTAAGTCATTTCACACGTGATTTTAAAATCAGTGACTTTGCAGAGGTGACAAGAAGTCTTCCATGTAGCTGCGTTTTGAGTTGAGCTTTTTGTCCCCAGCTTTGCGCACAGTATATAGGCAGTGTGTGTGGTGGTGTGCGCTCGGACCCATCCTCCAGGACTGGCGGTATGCATTTAGACCGTCATGTTAGTCGCTCGTTCAAAGTTGTGCTGCAGGGATGAGACGCAGCAGGTCAGGTTGAGTATATAGTGCTGGCTCTCTGCAGACAGGCATCAGAGTCTCCTCATGACAACTCCCTCAACTCAACTCTCCTCACACCGTCCCGCAGCCACCGCCCTGTAGGCGACCAGTGCGCAGATACATACCGCCTACAGCAGGGGGGTTCATGTCAGGAACTCCCAAATCAAAGCAAAACAAAACAAAAAGCTGCTTGACTCCAATTTAAAAAAATATTTCGTCCCACATGACATCAGGAGGAAGATTTATTTTGTCATTGCTGATTCAGTCCATTATTGTGAGAAGATTAATATAATATATATAATAGTAGTGACAGTGACCTATAAAGCTGATAATTCTAATGATTTAGAATTAATCTGAACTAGTTCTGTTGAGGAGCCCCTTGAGGAACTCACTTTCAGAACCAACACCGATCATCAAATCAGTCAAAACTTATAGTCAGAGTCTCTATATGCCATTTCAACATTGCACCATCACAAAATAATCTACTCTCAAATGAGCCCTCTATTTCAGCCTCAGATTTTGAACATTTCCTCACTTTTTTTATTCTTTGTTTTTATTTATTTATTTATTTTTGCACAATTTAAGACTACACAACATAACAAAAAAATAAATGAATAATATACAGTGCAGGAAGAGGCAAAAAACCCACTGGGCTTATCTGAAGCCCCCACCTAGAGACAGGATTAATATAAAGAAATAATATGGCTACATAATTTGTCAAATTGTCAAATATTTTTAGTCCAAATCAGACCCCTATGTGTTGAAGAAAACGCACAGCCGGGGCTCAGTTTAACTCAAATGTAAGGCAGATTAATGGTTGTAAATTACTTGTAAATCTCTCTTTGAAATTAATAATAATAATTTTAAAAAAGCCTTTATATATGTTGCTTTTGGCAGTCTTCCTGTCTTTCCCTTCGGCAAGTTTCAACTCCACACATTTGTTTAATCTCAATGAGTTGTCCAACTCGAGATGCCATCAAGTTGCAGTAGACCTATATCCAGCTGTGACCTGATGACATCCAGCTGGCTCCATGCCCTCTCAAGAGGTGCCCCCCTGCAGAGTGGATCGTGGTTATAGGGTTAAATGACAGGTATTCTTTGGCAAGCACACCATATCTTTCTAGAAGATTCCCTAACATCCAGGCAGTCATTAGCCATGTCAGTATTATATGAAAATGAACTTGCAGATACATAGAACTGGCTTTGAAAACCTTTTGTTGGTGCATTCAAGGATACCCCGTTATCTGGGATATGAGAATCGGCCTCTATTATGTCACAAAATCCAATCACCTTTCACCAGCCTAACAACAGTGTATCTATATTTCTTTGTTTCCAGAATTTCAGATGACCAGGATTAATATAAAGCTACAAAGTGTCTCCTTAGCTTTCTTGTGTGGCCTACTAAAACATATCATACAACAGTTTGTGTGATATCTTAAGAAAAGTTATTCCCCATTTTTCGTGCGTTTTTCTACGACTGTCCAGCGACACGTGACACATGTGTCAAATTTCCACTCCACTTTTCAAAATAAACTTCCGTCTTGACAGGAAACAACTTGGCGCCATGCCGTCTCAAGACGTGCCCCCCCTGTGAAGTGGGTCGTGGTTAGGGTTACATGATTGGCAACCTTTGGAAAGCACACCATATCTTTCTAGAAGACTCCCTACCATCCAGGCAGCCATTAGTGTCTGTCCATGTCAGTATTGTATACAAAAAATTAACTTGCAGATACATGGAATTGGCTTTGAAAACCTTTTGTATGGTGCATTCAAGGACAACCCGTTATCTGGAATATGAGAATCGGCATCCAATATGAATTGCATTCATGGGCTAAGTCATACACAATACAAAGTCAATATCAATAATGATAAAATGATAGGAGTGTGGATATGGTAGCATCCTGCATTAAGAGGGTGTTGTTTGGCAGCAGACCTTGAGCACAGCCAAACCGCATTAATTGCCACACAAGATGGACAAATATATGGACTTAATAGTCAGTATAGCATGTGCAGCAACATGGACAGCAAGAGCTCAAAAACTGCAAGTACAAGCATTTATAATACTATTAGCATCATTAGCTAACACAGCAGTGTTGAATAAAAATGGACAGCAGAAAGCTAGCCTTTTTTGCAACAGATCTGGGTTCATGACATCCTGCCAGAGAGAACCGGGCAGAGAGAATTTTATCTTCTTGTCCAAAAAGCTCTGCTAAGATAGTGCCCACTTCAAGGGCTACTTAAAATATTTATGCCATGTGGCTTAAGTTTAGACACATGAACTAGGAGTGCCTAGGGCAGTGCCCCAAAAGTCTGTGTAGAAAGCACCCATGAGCGCACACCTCCAACAAGGCTGCACAAGCCTCCAAGTTTGTTATTAAAATAGTCAAAAATGTTTCATCTGCTTTGGGATCAGGATCTGCTGCAAAATACACCGAGATGGGGAATTATTGGATACATGTGCCAGATTTATCATTCAAAGAGCAGTAGTTAGGGATTCTAAGAGTTCCCTATTTTGCGGTTTTAACAAGTCCATTTAATAAACTGCTCTTGCATCTAGATGTAGTTCAGGCTATGGCTTAACCTTTCACTAAATTTCATTACAGCCTGTAAAAGATGTTTGCTAACAGACGACAAACCAACAAATGGGACTGAAAACATAACCTCCTCAGCGAAGGTAATACGGTTCATGCGTCTTCTGTGCGATCACAGCCTAATCGACAGTTAAATTGCAGTGCGCCGCATCACACACTGCAGTGATACTGTAGACAAGACTTCAGCCTCAGCAGCTCTCTTCATGCTCCATAATGCTGAGAGTCATTTCATGCAGGCTCATCCTTCTTAGAACAACTACACTATTAGTATTTTGCTTAAATGCATTGCTGGACTCTTATCTATAGCTGCAGCCTATGGAGTGCTGCACTGCCTAAATGTTTAATATTCTGTAGTGACAGAATAGATTTATTCTTATGTAGAGTTACTGTAAATCTATTGTCCTCCTCTCTGCTGTGTGTCCTGCCTTGCGCTCCGGCTCTGAGTGTGAGGCCCTGTTATCCCCATATGTGCACCAGTGGGATCTTATGCCACTCTGTGAGGTGTTGCTGTATCACTGCACCAGAGTCATCACAACATATTTCACCAAAGGCAGCTAATGCTGACACCTGACAGACTTGTCAGAGCCAGTTAACAGGTTAGGTGGCAGGCTGGGTAGTAATGCTAATTAGCCATGTGGCGTGGCTATACTTAGTCTCTTCGCAGACCTGTGGGCCGGTTGCATCAGAAATGTAACTTTTTCTGATCTGCGCGTTTTCTTTGTTGGTCGCAGCTGCTCTGGTTTTGGTCTGACATTCCTTCCACTCAAGTGTTTCATCACTTTCCTTCGTACGGAGTCCAAAATGCTCCCGTACCGCCAAGGGAACTTTCCTTTTGTTTGAGCATGGAGCCTTTCATCATTTCTTATCTCGTCAGACATTTTGGCAAGAACAACCTGCAGGTGACATTAGAGCGTCGGTGTGTGTTTGACCATGACGTGTGGGGGCAGTAATGAGGGCAAAGCATAGAATAAATGAAAGTGTCTCTCTCTTTTTTTCTTTTTTTTTTACATCATTTAATCTGGTATCAAAACCATAGATATCAAAACTACAGACAAAGAGAGAGACGGAGGTTGACTTGAGGATGAATAATTCTCTCATAATGTAAATGAAAAATTTCTTCCCTGATTAAGGAGGGAATTGAGGCAAGTCATTAAAAATGCAAAAGTGCCTTGTAAAATGTTTGATATTTCCTTCAAATATTGGCCCAAGAGTAGACCCATCCATTTTTGAGGGCTAAAAGCCCAACTGTGATTATTGGATTGGATTCGTGAAAATATTGTGAACAGTAGAACGGGATGTCATGTTATTCATACTAGCTCGTGTGAATATATGAGATAAATTGTTACACAAAGTTATGGAGCTGTTATTGAAAAGTTACATTAAAAACCTCTTAATCATCAAAATATGTCAGAACATGTCTAACCATGTAACATTACATTTGCCAGACCACTGAAGAAATATGATCCTCAAAACCTTATAAACTTCCCAAAATAACATCCAAGTAAAATTGTATTTGTCATCATGCAATTCACCAAAATACTGTTCCAGACAGTGTTTTTTTATTGGCATCTTTTAGCAGGAAGGCAATGAAACACTGATGTACCGGCATTTCAATCCAAAGCTCTTTCAAAAATAAATATGCACAATACATTCATGCATATTAATGCATACATTACACATCATACAATGCTTTGCATTATTTAAATGTTTTCATTTGCATTCATCAGGATGGAAATGCCAACAGATAAGCAAAATAAACTGAATCTATATGAATTTGAACACTTTCCCTGGTCTGTATGCATTATGGTTAGGAATCTGAGTGTTATGTCACAAAATCCAATCAGCTTTCCCCAGCCTAACAATACTGTAAAATAACATATAAAAACAAAACATTGTGTTCTCAGAAATTCAGAGGACCAGGATTAAAATCAAGCATCAAAGTGTCTCCTTTTAGCTTTCTTGTTTAGCTTACTGCAACGGATCCTCATACAACAGTTCATATAATATCTTATGAAAAGTGATTCCTTTTTTTCCATGCATTTTCCTACGAATGTCCAGCAACACGTGACGCACGTGGCAATTTCCACTCCAGTCTTTTCAAAATAAACTTATATCGTTATCGTGGTATGAGACTAGATATCTATCGTAATATTATAATATGGCATAAGTGGTGTCTTTTCCTGGTTTTAAAAGCTGCATTAAAGTGATGTCATTTTCTGAACTTATCAGGCTGTTCTAGCTGTTCTATTATTTGCCTTTACTCACTTAGTCATTATATCCACATTACTGATGATTATTTATCAAAAATCTCATTTGTAAATATTTTGTGAAAGCACCAATATTCAACCTACAATATTGTCGCAATATTGATACTGATGTATTTGGTAAAAAATATTGTGACATTTGATTTTCTCCATATCGCCTATAGCCCTATACGGTCTCCACAGGAAACAACTTGATTAGGTTTAGGTAATAAAGCTACTTGGTTAGGTTTAGGAAAAGATTGACTTAGATAGGTTTAGGCAACAAAACTACTTAGGTTTAGGAAGAGATCGACTTGGCTAGGATTAGGCAACACAACTGCGCTACAGTTCGGTACGCTTCGTTTGTGGTGAGTACATGATCCGACCTCGAGCCGGCCCAACTGGAGAAAGCTTTGCGCCTTTTTGGATTAAACCAGCTCAGGTAGCAAGCTGCGCTGTGCATGTCAACACCAGACACCAGACAACATTACTACAACAGAGCCTACGCTTGCCCTCGCTATTCACATCAGTACTAAACAGGTGTAACGTCAGGCTGTGTTGAAGACCATGGGCATACCTGATGGATCTTTGGAAATATTTTCAGTCGATGAGCATGTCACAGTTTAGGAGGGTTAATGCACGCCTCCTCCTGAACTGTCTTGACATGCGCCTTTGGCGACTCCAGTGCATCAATACATTGTTTTCCAGTCGTAGCCGCGCCTCATTTTCAAACTGTATCGTTTGCCTTGAGTGAAAAATTGCTACAGGGTAATTTTTTTTTACCAGGACCAAGATCAAGCCGCGTAGTTGTCCCTCCATTGTGAAATTGAAGTATGCTCTTCTTTGTTTACTTCCGGGAGTTTTCCCACATGGAAATTCTGACCAATTAGAGAGCAGTTTCTTTGCGCACCAAAATGTTGGTCCTACCTGTAAACGCTGCCGTGTGAACACAAACCAAACTCGAGGCAATATGCAACATTGTAACAATTTGGTCCCTGATTCGGACCACAGCAAACGAACTACAGGTGTGAAAACGCCCTTAGTTAGGTTTAGGAAAAGGCCGTGGTTTGGGTTAAAATAACTCCGGAAGTGGCGTAACTTAAGTGCGGGAGTTACCTGACAAATAAATCAGAGCTGACTTCTGATGTCACATGTGGTACGAACACCGGTCTCAAAGTCTCTTAAGTCACTTAAGTCACTAAAGTCACCCCGACCTCCCTGTGCAGCGTTTGTCAGTGTTTATAGTTCCTGGTTCACAATTACGTACACATTGATTTCGTGGGATATATTAATTAGAGTGCATTACTTTTCGTAGGTATATCTACGAACGGTGTTTGAGAACAGCCTGTCTACAGTTGTCTGAGGCAGAAGCCAGCCTATTACTGTTTATAGAATGCAGTGAGGAGTCGCCAATTTCTACCATTAAAATGCTTGATTCCAGCAGCAGCTTTCACAACACCCAGTGGACAGTGGACATAGATGTGAAGAAGTGTCCTACCTGCACATTCGATTTGTCATTTTGAGTGTATTATAGGATGGCAGGTGGTGCATCGTTTCTGAGTTCTTTTATGTGAAAATGGAGTTCTGTTTCAGCTTGGATCTGGGTGTATTGGAAATCTCTTGAAATGAATACATATTGGACCCAAGCGAAAGTGAACCCTCAAAATGTCCCATATTGTGAGACACAGGGAGCCTGTGAAATGTATGCATGGGCGCATCTCCTGTGGGTTGGAATAATCAGGCAGCAGGAGTAGCCTGGCGGAGCTGAAGGCAAGGTATGGCAGAGAGGAAGGTGGTTTACAGTCAAGGATACCCGTTGCTCACTGCTCAGGGTTAGCTTATCCCTGCAGAGCGTCTCCCAGCTGCCAAATGCCGGCTCTGGTGCTGTGCTGCTGTACACCACTGCAAATGAATAATCCAGTAAAGGGGACAAATGTGCTCCAAAAGAGCCGCTGCTGCCCTGCTTGCTTTCTGTTGACAGATATACATCTGTTGGGATAAGCCTCAAGCCAGAGGCAAATGTGCTCAGACAAGTGAGGAACGGGCTTAAAGATTAGCTGCTCGCTGCCCCGACTACGCCGTGTGCTGTCAGTCTCCCTTCGCCATGCTCTTTGTCATAGCACTTCTACACGCCATGCCCCCTCTGAGTGGGTATAAGCTTAGCAATGAAGCTGATAGACTGTAAGGGTAATTATACTATTACAGATTATTTTGACCCACATTTGAGCAAAAGAGGTTAAGAGATTTTTCTACTTGCCAAGAAGCCTGTCTCAAGATACTCATGATAAGTCTAATGCCACAATTGGTCACGCTGAAAAGTGGTTAAAGCAGTGCTTACATCAATCTCAGGCTCCTGAAGAGGCACCTGTGTTCACACATCTTAAAGGGGAAATCCACCATAAAACAAAATGTACACGTATTCCTATGGTCTCGGACAGCTGAGTCAATATTTCTAAACATGAACGACTAGCTGAAGCCCAGAGAGCCCAGTATTTAATTTGTCATGTCATCAAGTAGCAGCAGATACTCTATTTACAACATAAGGAGAACTGCTGTATGTTCCAACTTGTATATCTGCTTGAGACTGACTTCATAGTCGGTGTAGGATTTTATATTATCATTTGCAACCACTTTGATCCAAACCTGCTGTGGATGGACGCGTATTATTAAGTAAAATAGTTGGAAATTTATTGCCGCTTATTGTGAATCTGCTCATAATCTTTATACTGTATGAGTGCTGTCAAAGTTAACGCAATAATAACACGTTAATGCAAATTCGTTTTAATGCCACTAATAATGCATTATCACAACTTGCGATCGGAGGTTATAGCGGGCTCAGTTTTAAAGCTAGAGTGAAGACCCTGACATCATTCAGTGGTATCAACCATGTCATACTAGCCTGCTTGTGAAGGAGGTTAAATAACACTCTAAACTTATGGTAAATTTTGGTGAGGAAAAACTGGCATTTACCTCCCACCTCAAGATATGTGAATGAAAATGGGTACCTACGAGTCTCCCCTTTACACGAATGCCCACTTTATGATAATCACATGCAGTTTGGGGCAAGTCATAGTCAAGTCAGCACACTGACACACTGACAGCTGTTGTTGCCTGTTGGGCTGCAGTTTGTCGTGTTATGACTTGAGCACATTTTTTATGCTAAATGCAGTACCTGTGAGGGTTTATGGACAATATTTTCCATAGTTTTGTGTTGTTATTTGATTTCCAATAATAAATATATACATACACAGCAAGCATATTTGCCCACCTGCAGGCTGATTCGAGTATTAAATACTTGACAAATCTCCCTTTAAGGTACATTGTGAACAGATAAAAAAAACTATGGACAATCTTGTGATTAATTGCGATTCAATATTTGAATCGATTGACAGCCCTAATGCTCATGCATTTCAGAACACTGCACTATGATGCATCTTAAGTAAACTGTGGTTCAAACATGTGGGGGGAAAAAAACAAAACCTAATGAAACAAAGCTGATAAATTAAGATGATTAGTAGTTAGTTTTCTAAAAGAATAATAAAACATTCTTTTATAATAACAAATAAACCTTCTTAAAAATAAAAAAAATATAAAATAAATATAAAATAAATTAATTAATGAATGAATGAATAAATGACAAATATTTACTTTCTGTTAATCCTGCAAACATTAGTGAATTACTGCAGCCATAAGTCATCGTGCTTACAACACAACACACTGTAGTCGTCAAACAAATAATAGAAAAATAAATACATACTACTCAGATAGCAGTGCAAACTGGAGTGAGACAAAGCTTGAAAGTGACTGTATTGAACCCCGTAGTCTATACTTATAAAACAACCGGATGTCCAGGACTTACCATGTTTACTAAAAGCTGATCTAATCACTATCTTTATGATGATGTAAATGTAATATGTAGTTAACCACTAAAGGGCTAAAGGTCCTAAAACATAAACAATAGTCTATAACGATGCAGCAGAATTGATCCTAATTACTGTAAACACACCAAGAATCATTTAAAAATTGAATCAAAGAATCTGCAGAGAATGGAATAAACAACATTTGTCATTGAAGTTTTGATGAATGAGTTTCGGCTCTGATGTTGGAAAGGTGGCACTGTAGGCGTCAGTGCTGTGAGAGGTTTATGCGTTCCTAAATTTCAGTATTGTGCCCGAAATGAAGCCTATACTTCATTTTATGCCCGTTTGCAGTGTTGACCTTTACCAATCTCTCTTGGCCCTCATCTCTGTTGAAGTGGGCTTTGTGCCCGACTATGGATGAGCCTCTGAATCTCATTTAGCCTGTGTGATGATCTCCCTTTTCTCCTCTTGCTGCAGTCTCTATGAACAAAGTTAATATTTTTTTGTTCAGAAATGACAACCATACACCATTCCTTGACCCGCCGGGCATGTAATCTGTTTTAGTCATTTTTTTTTCAGAGTGGTTGTCACCTAGAAATTATGTCACCTTTTGTTTTTTGTTAAGCTTTTCTGATTATTATCACAGAAGTGGAAGATGTCTTCACTAAAGTATAGTCCTCATTCTGCTAAGAAAAATAACAAAACACAAGTTTGCAAATGCCAGTGAGAGAGCAGTGTTGAGTGCAGAATGTTGACCATGAATTATTAGGAGCATCATTATGTGTTTGCCATAATTGATGCCATTTTCTGCCTCTGTTGTGCATGTTTGGGAGGTTTCCAAAAAGAGTGATTGACTATCAGAGGTGTCACACTGCAACCAAACACCTGGCAGCCTGACCAGCAGTGACTTGTTTTGAGTTATGTCGGGTTCTTTTGCCGGTGCACAAACAAAGCTGCAATAAGGACACTAAGCTGGGGAGCCTTTGTTTAGTAGAAACAAAGGCTTCAGTATTAAGTAGAGATGTTCCGATACAAGTTTTTATTCCTGATACTGATTCTGATACCTGAATTTGCGGTATCAGCCGAGTATTAATCTGATACCAGCGTGATAAAAACATTTTTTTGTAGCTATTATTATTATTAAACAGCTGTTTACTACTGACCATGTATGGATGTGATATGATTACTATCTTTGTTGTATGGCCTGTCTCAGGTTAAACCCTTTGTAAAACATGAACAAATACATACAGATAATGAATACAATAGAACTTTCTTTATAGGACTATTATTCAGTTTGTCAGTCACAAAGAACATACATAAATGAAGCTATAGGAACAAACAACATTTCTGTATTATCTTAGCTGTCTCCTCAGTGGACAGCCTGTGTGCTATGTCAGTATTTGTACCCTTTTATGTGCGTCCTTGTACCTTGTTAAATGGGTTAGGAACAGTAGTGCAACAGTATATTAAAAACTAAATCTAGGAATAAATAACAATTCCTTTAACAATTCTTATAGTGCAGCCACAATTGAGTCCAATAAGATAATTAAATAGTACAGTAACAGTGTAAAACAGTAGAGCAACAGCAACTTCAAAATTAAACCTCCCAAAATAAACAAGAATTACAATTACAGTGTAAAACAAAAGAGCAGCAGCTACATAGTAAACAAAATATTGCCAATTGGCTGACATTTTCCTACCGTTACACTCTCCACTAGCACCGCACTGTTGTTCTTTGCTATCGTCACGTGACTACCTGCAATCATTTCATCTTCACTGCTCTATAACCGTAGTTGCCAGTGGCAGCCATGATACATCCGGAGCGACAGCACAGTGAAGGCTGCTGTTTTGGAGCGGCGAAGAAGAATTGACTTCCGGTTAAACAAGTTGATTTTTTTCTGGGTTAATAAATTATGGTATCGGATCGGTGCGTAGACTGGCGTACTCGCCGATATTCAATTCCGAATTTTGGGCAGTATCGGACACATTTCCGATACTGGAATCAGAATGACTCTAGTATTAATGAACAGAAGTCCTCAGTGAGAAGACAGCTGTGGTCAAGCTTTGGAAAATAGTACTTGTATATATTCACAGTTGGTGCATATTGACATTCTAAACGTTGGTGTTTTGAAATGCTGTTGTAATGTGTTCATACACACGCTCGCCGCTGGTTCTAAATGTTTCTTTTACACAGAAATTCCATCAGTCTCACACCGTCCATAGGATTTAGCATCACTGGGTTGCTGCTGTGCTCATAAAGCCCCTTCAGTCGAGCAGTCGGGCTGGACGTCAGAGCTCCAGATAAAGGAGACTCTGTTGCACTATCTTTAGGAAATTTGATAGCTTGCTGAAATAACTCATTGCATTTTCATAGACTTGTAAGCAGCAAATCATGGCAAATGTAGTTATTTATTCCAGGGTAATGTTTTAGCATTTTATGGCTATATGATTTGATATGGTTTGTGCACAATACAAAATTAAAGACCCTGAAAATAAATAAAAAAGGATGGAAAACCTGCTAAGAAGAGATTGTTGACTTGTGAGAAGAGAATAGAGGCCTGTTTGTAACCATTTGTCGGGACACAAATGAAACCTATTCATATTCTCAGCTGGCTGAATCCCTCTGAGGGTCACGAGGAGCTGTAGACTATCCGAGCACACGTTTTTGCAGAATGCATGTGTCCGTCACAGAGGCCATCATACACAGACGGACAATAACATTCATGTCGTAACGCAAATTAGTGCCTCCTGCCCACTTCAGACTTTTATGTTTCTAATGCCAACTTAAAGAGCACATACCATACACTTTACAAAGAGGAGACTAATTAAAAGTGTCTTCAAGTCTGGCAGTATTTCAGAGTGTTTCGTGACATTTTCCCATGTGCTTTTGTTTTTTTCTCCCTCTACTCCCCAGTGTTGTTATCGCTGCAAAATAAGTAAAGTGACTGTTTGTGTGCCTGAGAGCATCCAGAAAAAAAATGCACCAGTCCAACTGTTTATTTTCTTACAGCAATTAAATTTGACAATTTTATTGAGCAAACTTGCTTGTAGTTATCAGTAGACTAATTCCCAGTGCATTCGCTGTCTGACGGCAGTAGAACATGCAACCGAGTCTCTGCATCTTCACAGTCGCATTATAGAGCCAGTCCCTGACAGTTTTTAAAAAAAGTTCACCGCTGCATAAGTGAGTAATGTTTTGCTTAGAATTCTTGTTGGTGTTGAAGCCAAAAAATCCACAGAGGAGAATTCTACGCACGCAACATGGCTACTTTCCAGTTCTGCCTATGGTAGTTCTCTCTTGGTAACCACAGATATTATAGTACATGGATGGGCTAAAGCCAGTGTTTCATACACACATCCATATCATGCTTGGTAGCCCATAGGCTATATGTTAACTTTAAAATGTGCACTGCTTTAGAGGGGTGAGCATTGCAGATAAGTCTGCCAGGTGCACAGTGTCAACTATAATTAAAGTATATACAGTACATACCGTGCTGATCAGTTATGCAATGAATTGCATATTCTCACTGCATATTTTAAGCAGATCTGCTAATGCTTATACAAATGTTCATCACAAGGGGCGGTGTGTTGAATTGATTTAAACATGCAATTAATATCACTGAATGTAAAAGGTCCTTAATGTTAAAATGAGCAATAGTTTTATTGCAAAATGTATTTTCTCCTGACAAGTGAAAAAAAAATCTGTTTTTATAAATGCAATGCAAAAGCAGAAATATTAAAAAATTCGGCTCCTGCCTCGGTGCAACAACTGGAAAATGATTTTGTTCTCCATCGCCATCCAAAAAGAAGCTAACTTTGGAATAAAGACACAAAAAGCACAAACTTAAGCTCATGCATGTTTATACCCTTTTATTGACTTCCTCTTTAAAGGCTTCCCACGGGTCTCTAAAGCTGGAGTGTAGATACTGAATGCAGGCATATTTGCAAGTGAAGGTGGGGGATAAAAGCATTGAAACTCATGTCCTCATAAAGAGGGATCAGCAGTCTGAACGGGAGCTGCATACCGATGCAAGGGATGCCAGTGCTCGGAGCCAGAGAGCATGCTTTGCTGGAGAAAAAAAAAGCCTTAAAGCCGCTAAGCTGAGAGCAAGAAGGGGAAAGGAAGAGAAGGTGTGAAAAGCAGAGAGAAGTAGGTGTAATGCAAGATACATCTGCCATTTCCTTCACCTGCCATGACTGGGAAACGTTCCGTAAAAGGGGTTAATGCAGTTTTAGAATAAAGGTTAAAGCATTACATGTATGATAACGTAGCACAAAGTCTTTCTATAGATTTACTTTTTCATTTAAGAGGAAAAATCTATTTTTCTTTACAGATTTATGTGAGAAAAGAAAGCTTAAGATTTGTAAGAAAATAAAACATAAATGCAAGTTTCAGTGAGTTCAGAGGAGCATTATGACCTCTTCATAAAAAAACTACAGTACATCAGGAGTTGTCTTTATAGAAAGTGTTTCACCATCTGCTGACTGCTGCATGAGCGTGACATTCTGAGGGTGTGTTCACACAGAGCCTGGATGTTTGGAGCAGTTTATTCCAACCCTGGAGCATTATTGTTTCAGTGTGGTTTATTTTGGCAGGCGTGAACTGTGCCTCTCAACTGCAGGTGTGCAAGTTAAGTAACCGCTCGGAGAATGAAGGTGCATCATACAGCAGTCTTGCACAATTTTTTTTTTTTTCATTTTATTTCTTAAAATGACTTTTCATTATGTGCAAGGACTAACTTTTGACACAGTTTGACTCTTCAGTGGAGTGAGAAAATCCATTAGCTTCATATGATGGGACGTTTCTTGAAGAAAAAAATACATATTTAAAAGATTTTTAGAGTAGGGCTGTAAAAGTTAACGCGATAATAACACGTTGCGGTTTTTAGGTTGTAGCGGGCTCAGTTTTAAAGCTAGAGTGAAGGTATTGATATCATATGAAACTAGAATAACCCAAGGAGTCCATTGGTACCGATCATGTTATACTAGCTTGTAGGGCTGCACGATTATGGCCAAAATGATAATCACGATTATTTTGATCAATATTGAGATCACGATTATTATCACGATTATTCATAGATTTTAGGGACACAATATTTTTATTGCAATTTCACATTTTAAATAAACAGAGCGCTGCTTTCACTTCCATGTCGTGCTACATTACAACCGTCAAGAATTCTAAATGTTGTCCTTTTTAGTTTGTTACTGGCATCTATTGTGGTTATTTGCATAAAAACATACAATTCAAATGATTAGGAAATAAATTATTGTATTTTTATTTAAATAGGAAGTTAAACAGATCATAATTCCTTCTCTATTATCTATTTTAGATTGCTGTGAAAACATTTCCTTCAAACAACTGGATTTATTATATAAGTTTCTCGTGGCCATTTTCAAAGGGGTCCCTTGACCTCTGACCTCAAGATATGTGAATGAAAATGGGTTCTATGGGTACCCACGAGTCTCCCCTTTACAGACATGCCCACTTTATGATAATCACATGCAGTTTGGGACAAGTCATAGTCAAGTCAGCACACTGACACACTGACAGCTGTTGTTGCCTGTTGGGCTGCAGTTTGCCATGTTATGATTTCATATTTTTATGCTTAATGCAGTACCTGTGAGGGTATCTGGACAATATTTGTCATTGTTTTGTTTTGATAATTGATTTCCAATAATACATGTATGCATACATTTGCATAAAGCAAGCATATTTGCCCATTCCCATGTTAATACGAGTATTAAATACTTGACAAATCTCTCTTTACGGTACATTTTAAACAGATTGAAAATGTGTGATTAATTAGGACAATCATGCAATTGATTGACAGCCCGTATTTTTGAGGTCATAAAAGTAATCCCATACAGTATATATGTTGCCTACAGGAAACTCAAGATGTTGAGCTCCTCATTGAGTGTAACAGGCTCACAGAGCTCAAGGCGAGATTCCACTGAGCCCATTTACAATATCACCATCTATGGCAGAAGGTGTTCTTTTTTTCAATTCCCCAAAATTTACTGCTGCAGAACTGTGATATGCCTGACTATAATTGTGTCTGCAGTGGAGTTGTGAATTACAGCCTCATGTTCAACAGTCTTGGTCTTTAGGGACATTTGGTCAGACTTACTCCCCGCGTAGTAGACTATACAGTACACAATGATACATTGAATTTACTATGTGCACTGAAATAAAGGATGCAGATGAGATTAATTCGTAATGGCCACTGTAGTTAAAGTGTATTCTGTGCAGTTCAGTTGATTTAATTAATTGCATATTCTCTGACAGTTTGCATATGCTAACCACACCTGCTGATGTTTAAACAAATGTTGGGCTTTAAGTACATGCATTGATTAAATTTGATCATTAGGGGGGTTTTGCTGTATCATTGTCGAACAGGCAATTATCATCAATGTGTCATGAGGCCTTTGATTCAGATATTCAGACTAAGAGGTCAGAGACCCCGTTTTAAATTTAACAACTCCAGGTGTTCCTAGTTTTAGCAGGGTCATTATCCTTCTAAAACACGGCAAATTACTTTTTTTTTTGCAATTATACCTTCAAAGTGACTGTGAGCAGAGCTTGAAGTCAAAATGCGCAAAGAGAGTAAAAGAAGAAACAGGATGGTGAAAGTAAGATCTGCCGACACAAGTGATGCTAGATGCTTATGCCAATATGGATAGTGTTGAATAAGAAAATCTTACTAAATGCACATTCTCTAATGGGGACAATTTTGAAAATGATTTAATAAGGCTTCAATATGGTTGTCAAGTCTAATTTCAAAAGTTTCTTTGTCTGCCCCATTGTGTTATGGTGTATGCAGCTTGGTTGTCTCGCCTTAACGCCACCCATTCCCCTGAATTTGTAAATCTTAACCTAAATAGCTGACAAAAATGGTGGCGAGCAGTTAGTGACATCATGGATGCTACGTCAATTTTTTTCTTATAAGCTGAATTGAGATGGTATTGTTAGCGGTGCACTGATACCAATACTGGGTCAGATATCGGGCCAATACTGTCTCAAATAGCTGGATCGGCTATTGGTGACAATGGGGCCGATCTATGAAATTAAATTGTATGTTTATATATTACATACATTATATACTGGAATTTGAATTCCTGTTTATGTTTTGACCAATGTATTGCTGCAGTAAAAAGGTTTACACTTGAACTGTAATTCCAGTTCATTTAGACATTTTTTTTTACCAAGTTGCTGGAGTAAAATTAATTATTTAATAATAAATAATTCAGTAAATGTATATCTATGTATTTATTTGTTGTATTTTGTTTTACAAAGTTAAGAAAACAATGTTTAAGTCAAGCCTGGTGTTGCATTACACATAGAAGAATGATCCCAGTCGCTTCCACACAGTGAGGCATACAGTTTATTAATTAAATACTGGTATCGGATCGATACTCGGTATCAGCCGATACCCAAAGCCCAGGTATTGCTATCGGTATTGGTACTGAAAAAGTTGGATAGGTGCATCCCTAGGCATTGTGATATTACATGAGATGGGCTCTGTCTTGTATTCGCCAACAATGACAAGCAAAACCCTAGTTATGCTACTATATGATTGTATTTTGTTATTGAAACATTTAATAAAATCATTTATCACCCCACCCATGTCATCAGCTTCGGTTACTGCCCCCTGCTGACTAAGGCATAAAATATAAAATACTGTCATAGAGGACTTTAACTTGCAAAGAATTGTGTAATTTTGCAAACTAGGCCTGCAATTAAAGATTATTTTCATCATTGTTTAATCTGCAGATTATTTTCTCAATAATCAATTCATTGTTCAGTTTAAGTCAAAACATGGTGAAATAATGCCCATCAATGTCTGCTTTTTTCTTGAAAAAAATGAATTGAATGATTATTGGATTATCAAAGTAGTTGCTGATTAATTTTCTGTCAATTGACTATTTTATATAAGGGATATTGTACAGCGAGCCGGTCATTGTCATGACAATAATGACCCGCTAGCTGTACATTATTCCGCTTATTACACGGCAACCTACTGAAGAAATCAATATTTTGACACAAATACGGTTCGCCAGAGTCTGACATCTGAGCTGTGCCCATAGCAACGGTCTGCTATACATAGCAACGGTCTGCCATACATAGCAACGGTCTGTTATACATAGCAACGGTCTGTTATACTGAAATAACAGACCACAGAACGCCGTTACCAATCAGAATCGAGTATTCAACATAGCCGTGTAATAATTAACGACTAAACGTTTCAGTTCTGGTGCAAACTGTTGATTTCCTTTTCTTGGAATATACCCTTCCGTTGTAGTAGCTTTTCACTTAATTAATAACACTGATAATCAATATTGTGTTTGACCTTTATTTACGGTAGATAGTATACATTTCTTGTGTTTTGAAATAGATACATTCTTTAGAATAAAAAATAAAATTACTTTAATACTAATTGATTTGAAAAAGTCAGAAATTGGTTTCAGGAATGGAAAACAATGGAAACAGTGAGACCAATGAGATGAGCAGACACTTTCGCTCCCAGTATGAACTTTAAGCCCAATAAGAGTCCTACCTTCACCATAATCAACTATATCTGCTATTTGTCAGAAAATGCCACAGCAAAAGATGTGCTATTTTGGATTGTGCTGCTGAAATAACTGGATATAAAGCCAGGATGGACCCTACAATAAGCTCTTATAATGGCCAGTCTGGATAGACCCTGCCTTTTGTGGGCTCAGAGATGATTACACATTTAGTATCCTCCAGTACTCCAGGAGTGTGAGGACATCCGGTGTGTACCGAGTGACCTTAACTACTGGAGCTGTAGCATCCCCCAGATAATGACCACTCTGAACCCCAGGAGCAGGCCTCATCACCCCATAAATACAGGGACCATATGGACCCGCAGTGGAAAGCTGCAGACAGTCACTTTTCAAATGGACGCATACTTGTAGGAGGCTTTTGTGCTGTGAAAAAAGACTCGGTTGGCATTTTCACAGGTTCATGAAGACTGTGTTTTGTGGAGGCTGTAGTTCAGTTACAATGGCCAAATGGCAGATGTCTCTAAAAGAGTAATGCAATTTTTCAGTGTGTTCTCAACCTGAAGGAAACGATACGGTCACATATACTGACTAAATCTGTGCTTGTGGAGTGTTAAAGTGCCTCATTCAGGGCAAATTCAGGGACATTGCCTGACAGATAATGTCGAATTCCTATTTTCCAATAAGGTAAGTTTACTAAAATTGTAACCGATCAGTTTTAACTCATCACTTACAAAACAGGGGTGTTCTGAAACCCAAAATGTGGGTTTCAGAAGGAGCTGTTAGGAGCTACTGTAGCTGATGTTTGTAGACAACACAGCACCACATTGCCCATAGGTCTGTGAGCCTTGGAAATGATGATTAGGATGTTTTTTTTTTAAAAGGATGTGGTTGCTTTGAAATAACAAATGGATCACTATAAAACCATCCAGGGTTTTCAGAGCTTTTCTGTATCTATAGATTCAGCCCTGATTGAACAGTTGCTGTGTGAGGTAGCTTGATGTAGAAGGTTCTCTGGACACAATTGCTTTTTGTGGTACACACCAACCAATTCTATGATGCTGGTCTTGAAGCACTGATTTGACTCAACCAGGGATTACCAATCTACAATCTGAAGGTTTGCTTCACATTAACAAAGTTCATGAGTCATATGACATGTATATATATACAACATTTTTTGTACATAATTTTCATGGAGTAAAATATCATGATAACAATTGCATCACAGTAACATGTTGCAATAATCAAATAAACAAGAAACACGATAATTATGTAATAATATTCAAATGTTCATTGTTTTAGCATCATGAAAATTAGGGATGTCACGATACCATAAATGTAGTAGTCGATGCCAATACCAGTGAAATTCCACGATTCTCTATATCAATTTGGCTCCACCAAAAAAAAAAACAAAAGTAAAGAAATCCATCCCATGCATTTCAACATACACCCCTTTATTACCGTTTGCATACTGTTTTTTGTTAGGAAGACAAACACGTCATATTCCCGCTCTATTATCTGTTTTAGATTGCTGTGAAAACATCTGTATTTATTCAAGTTTCTTACTAAAAACTACATTTTACAAGATTGCATTTGAACACATCATGATAACCTCAGAATTTACCTTCGCCCAATACAATTTTTTTACTGATTAGTGCCTGAACGCATCATAATGTAATGACACCACCCGTGTTGAAATCGGCAGGATGAGAGCTAGTTAATGAGGAGGGGGTTGCGTCAGGAATGGCATCCAGCGTAAAATCAATATGCGGATCATGAAATCAGATTTCCATACCGGATCAGTCGAAGCCCGCCCGGGTTACTAGATGGAAACGGAACAGGAGCAGCCGAAAGAAGAAGAACACCAACAAAAATGTGTAACAAACAAACATAAAATTATTTTATGTTTTCTACAAACAAAAACAAATTCATTGTAATATATTAACAATCATCCACATTTGCTCCTTCACTGATTGAATGAACTTGAGGTGGACAGAGAGAAGAGACGGTGCATCTTTGCTTGTGTGAATGTCTACATTGGCACACACCTGTGTGTGTGTGTTTGTGTGTGTGTGTGTGTGTGTGTGTCGTAGTCTGTGCATGTCTGAGCAACCTGGATAACATCACAGCGACTGCAGTCAAGCGTACATTATTGATGTAACCTTGTGCTCAACTCAACATAATGCAAACTGGATGCAACAACTGAACTCTCTCTGACCTTGTTTACACCTGGTATTAACATCTGCATCTGGATTTGTTATCTGGATAATGACATGTGATCACAGGTCTTTGCATTACACCCCTGGGTTAGTGTTCTGCTTATCTTGATTTTGCCTGTGCTTTGATTGGATCTCAATGTGCAAATAAGGTAGGTGGAGCTAGGTGATAGTAAACGAACATGGTGCGTCTCAGGTCGAGTGATGCGATGCTGCTATACTATAGGCAATATCTATTTTTGGGTGGATTGACAGTATTTCATAAGAGTTTGCCCTATTACAATGTGTTCTGCGTGCGTTTACACCTTACAGTAACTTGCCTTTTTATGATAAGATATCCCAACACAGATAAACCAGGTGTAAATGGGGTTTCTGTGTTGGTTAGCTGGGCTTTCTCATATATGCAGACCCACATACTTGTTCACATTCAGCCAAAAATCCATCCTAGAATCCACAGTATTTCCACAACACTGAGTGAAGCTTTTCTGAGGGTGGATAAAGTCTCAGAGTCTCAGAATAACATTTTGTTGTTGGCAAAGAGTCAGAGGAGTTGTTGGAACTTGAAGGCCTCTTGCGCAGTGTGTGTGTGTGTGTTTGCATGAGTGCGTCAGTAAGCCTGTCAAGATAACTGCTTTGTGGACGATATATTGTCCCAGAAATAATTGTGATAAAAAATATTATTCTAATTTTAAGCTTTTAAGTCTTATGGAATTTCCGACATTGTAATTGGAATGTGAAAAAATATTAAAATATCTTAAATAAATGAAATCACACAATCAAAACAATAAATAAAACTTACTCTCGGGCTCTGTTAACTAAAATGTGCAATGTCTGCACAATGTACGAGTCTTATAATGGTATGAAAAACCCTACTGTAAACACACCGGGCAATATCGTGGTCAGTAAAAGTGATAAATCTCATGTCCATATATCGTAGGCTGCGAGGTTGATGATGTAAAAATGATCGAGGTCATGTCCATATATCGTACAATAAGTCGAAAGCATAAATGATCAAGGTCATGTCCATGTATCATACGATAAGACGATAATGTAAAAATGATCAAGCTCATGTCCATATATTGTATGGCTGCGATAAGTCGATAACGTAAAAATGATCAAGGTCATGTCCATATATATCGTACGATAATTTGATAACATAAAAATTATCGAGGTCATGTCCATATATCATATGATAATTCTATAACGTAAAAATGATCAAGGTCATGTCCATATATCGTACGATAAGTCAATAGTATGAAAATGATTGAGGTCATGTCCATATATCGTACAATAAGTGGATAACGTAATGATCGTGACAGACCTATGCATTAAAATAAATGGGAGATGAAGGAATAGAACAGGAATATGATTATATTGAGAATATAGGACATTAATACAAATAAAGTTAATTCTAGGGGTAAACAGTGCAACTGGGTGACTGACCATTCACTATGTTTTCATATTATTGTAGCTAGAAATTGACACAATATTGCAAAATAACTAATACATTGTGAGTCATGACACACACATAATCAATACAATTGCACTGACCACAAGACAAAAAGCTCACACTGAAAGGATTCAGGTCTGTTTCATGACAAATCTTTAATGTATCTAAAGAGCAACAAGAAAGTGGAAAACAATATGTTTCATCACTGGGATTTATAACATGAAAAAAGTAATAATGTGCACAGTGCAAGTGTAACTGATGATACTTGTAATTGTATCTGACTTTAAAGCGTTCTCGGCGTTCTACTTTTTTTCGGTTTCCAAACACAATCAGTGAAACACAATCAGGATATTTTAAGATATTCTCCTCCAACACTGCACTGGGCTGCTCCTGAATTACTTACACTTTTGCCAATGGCAACACAGGAGCAGTAATAAGAAATATGGGTTTTCAAGATATTCCTAGCTCTACAAAGGCTTTGTCAAATGTATCCCAGATTGACAGGCTCCAGTGGGATTTTCACATTCAGTAGTAACACTGAGACTATAACCCACTGTCATTTATTCACTATGAAACCAGAGTTAACACTGAAAATGGTGTAAAGCTGATACACATTTGATGAGTTGCTTACGCCTGTCTGGGGCTCACAGAATGGAAGTTTAATATTCAAACTCTACTACACACCCAGATAATAATAATAATAGTCTTGTGTCTAATTACAATCTTTTTACAATCCTCATAATTCCCAAAGAAATTAATTTTGCATTGAGTTCCATTTGTTCTTATGTTGTTGGATTATTGTCATTGTTAAGACTTAACTACAAAGCTCAAGTGGCAATAACATTACAAAAAAAACCTAGAAAAGAAATTTAAGCAAGCTATATTAAATACTTTACATTGTTTATAAAAGTCCAATTTATTTAAATGAGTGATTATGGTCAAATAAGTGAGCTTTATCACACTTTATGCACAATTAAAAAGTGAAGACAGTTATTTTTCTAAACTTTGCCTCTTGGACATATATTCATCATATATTTGTTCATAACACATTCTCATCTGTATGTAGGTAACTGTGTTATTTTTAACTCTTAAATGGGTGTTTTTTCATGTCTTTAGCGACCCCGCACGCCAATTAAGCTGTATATTTAAATCATATTGCTTGTAAGCCTTTCAGAACATTTTATTAAGAGAAAAAAATATATTTTTGCCATTCATGAAGGTTTCCACAATCATTCATAGACGTGTCCAAACTGCATTTCTGTAAAGTATTTCAAGCTATTGTCCTTGTTAATTCCAAATACGGTGCATGGGGAATAATTGGAAATGTTTCCCAGAGCAGAGAGTGCTCAAATGCAACATCACAACATCATGATATTGACCTCATCCTGCGGTACACAGAGCTCCCTGCTGTTTGAAATGCCTGATAATGATGTGACATTTTATGAGGGAACATTACATTTATTGCATGAAAAGCAACTAGCTTTGACCCATAGTCCCAAGTAGCAGGAGGTGTGCTATATGGAATTCATATTTTGGCCTTCTCCAATTATTAATAGCCCTCAAATGCTTTGCTTTAAGAGGGAAATAAGCTGATGCATTTGCTATGAATTAACAGAAACCATGGAAACAGCCCTTGCAATATGCTGTCATGAAATCAAAGAGCACAGCTCTTAGAATCGTTTCCAATAATTGGCTCAATACTTCAACCATATAACAGATCTCTCCAAAGAACAGAGATCAACCACAAGCACATTTCTGCTGAAACCAATATCCTGTAGTTTGGTTTGATTATTCACTGTACCATTATTTTGACTTAATGATTTTCTTACCTTCATGTTATACTGACCTAATCAGTGTTTTAATGAATACAATTTATGCAATCCATATTGAGATTTGAATTATTTGTATGCGGAACTCTCTGTATTTCAGTAATTGGAGATGTAGAGCTGTAAGGAGCTGTAAAGACTGGTTAGACTGCTAATTTGCATTAAAATGAAATTGACTTTAAAGTGAACCTCTAATGGTTGAAATATTTGAATAGACAGTATAGAGAGTATGCGGATAGCTGATAATATCAAAAAGCACAGAGCTGCAGCAAATCCTTCAGAACAGGGAGGATGAGAAAAATACAACTGTGCTTTTCCCCCTCCACATTTACATGTATGGCATTAACGAAAGCGATGGGTGTGGGAGACTATAACGGCAAAAGTAATTAAGTTGATAGATAGTTTAATCATTGCTTACATTTAATGTACCTTACACCTTAAAAAAAACAGCAGATTGGGGCTGTCTGAATGTGCCATAAATGACATGAAACCACAAACGTAAAGCCACTTTTAAATAATGATTTATTTTTATTTTTTTCCCCTCCTCTTCAAATTGACAGAATCCATATCTAATGATGGTGTAATTCATGCAAATTAATTTCTTGTAAGTACAGTATGATCTCTAAATTTATTCACCACATTGAGTTAAATGTAGCAGCAGTGGGTCTTCTGGGCGCTGGGTTGTACATAATGATACCGCACGAGATTAATCACAACGTGCCTCTCTGAATTTAGAGGCGAGCAGTCAACCTTTTCATTTACTATCAAAACAATTCATTTTATACATGATATTAATCCCCGCTTTAAGGTCCTGCCTTAGAAAATGTAGTGGTTTTATTAAAAATACGTTGCACATACAGTGAGAATTTAATGCATTTAATGCACAGAGACGGCCACATTTTGCACGGTTACCAATTCTCATAACAACACATTTTTTATGGTGTGATGTTGTATTCTTGTCATTTGGTATGAATCACATGTGATCATCACTTTTAAAGAACTAATAGAGTCTCTAATTAATCAGGGACTTTTTCTTGCATCAACAGATGCCTCATGGGCGTGTCTTTTCCTGATATAGGTTTTGGAATGTTTAAACAAGGGCTTTGAGTTTAAAAACTATCCCTCGGATGCTTAGTCAGCAGCACACAATCGCTGATGCGTTTCTTCATGTTTTTGATTCCACATTTAGAATAATGCAGCATTTTAATGTTCTAAAAGAGTGAATACAAGTCTCCTCTCGTAGCAGCCGAAATACTAGGGGAGTAAATCACCAGTCCCATCACGATACAATATTATATTGATTCTTCGGACAACAATACAATATTTTTTCTCTTTAAATGGAAAGCAATCTATTCTTTTTAATAAAAATAGACCTCCTGTTGTTGGAGGTCTGGTTGCTGGTCAATGCTGGTGAGCGGCTTGTCAATAAAATTTGAATATCTGGTACGCCTTAACAGCCCACCGTAAGTGAGCCTGAGTGGAAATTGTCGCTAACTTCGGGGCTAACCTCCTTCACTTTAACAAGGAGGACACAGGAACTTGGCTTGGGTCTTGAGGAGCTATAGTATTTATTCACCGATAAATAAACTGTAACTCACACACACATGGCACTGCTACGTTCACAGCTATAACGTTAACGCTATTCACCGTCACACAAGCTCCCTTTCTTTCTCTCTCTCTCTCTCTCTCTCAGCCGACGCACACTCGGTAATGTTACGCCGCTAGTACCGATCGCTAACGCCGGTCGCTAACGCCGGTCACTAACGCCGGACACTAACGCCGCTCACTGAAGCTGCTCACTAACACCGCTTGTTTCCTCGTCATGATTCCACGTCAGCTCATGTCCATGCGGCCGTCCTTGCGGGAAGCATAACCGAAGCTCAACGCCGCTTGCGCTGTTTGGATGTTTAGGAATGAGGTGCGCTTGGACGGAAATGGTGAAAACAGACGTGCCATGGGAATGTCAATATAAAGGCGTATCTAGAGATGATGATATGTATCGATGTTTTCACTTTGCATCGATGATATTGGATCATTGATCATTCAATCGATATATCGATCCAGATCGATGGATCATTACACCCCTACGAAATGCTGTGACAAATTTTAGGCGTGAAAGAGAGAGTTCACAAAAGTCCAAGCAACATTTGAAACTGCTTTTTTGCCGTTGCATACATTCCATCAGCTAATTTTTATGACTTGTTTTTTCTTTATTACATTATCCTTTAATTTACACTTATTTCCCCTGCCTGTACCAAACACCACCCCCGTAAGAGCTGCAGAGTCTGCTGCTTTCATCTGCTCTGGTTTTGTGTACATACTGTAGCACCGTATGGAAGCTTCCAGCAGTCTTTTGTCCCTCGCTATTCAAGAAACTGGCTCAATTTTTGTCTAATATACATGTAAAAATATTTATAGAACCTTGCTATGAAAATAAGCATGACATTTCATTTATATTTAAAGGTAGCCCTTCTCTGTGTGACACATCAGAACTAAAGGAAGATTTTTTTGCATTAAAGCGAACAAATCCTTTTCTTTTTCCCTCTTGTACCGGAACAGCACCTTACACTGTAAGAGGAGTAGACTTCTTCAAAGCGGGGTGCTCAAATTCTTCGTCAGGTTACATTATAATCAAATCAAGCATGTATTTCCTTTACTATATCCTTAAGGATGCTGACAGGAAGGATTTATTTTCATAATCTCTTGGCAAGTGATCACGTTACACCTTTCCTCCATCAATCCTCCATCAGGAACTTTAAAGATAAACTGATTTACCTGGAAGCGCCCCACGTTTTTAAAATACATTTACAGTAATGCACTCTCCAGTGACTTTCATTTGTTTCATTCAGCTGTCACTGTGAAGGGGGATTTTGTCACTTGAGTAAAGAATACTTGCTTGAGAATTGCTTCCCAAATTAGAGCTGAGGCATTGGCAGAATGTAAATTCTGAAATTGGAGTACATCTAGTCTCATATCTGCACACTAGTACATGTTTGGCTCTGAAAACAAAACCTCTGGAAGTGCTGATGATGGGAACTTGCGGTGAAGTTTTCAGTAACTTCCTGATCCTGACTCCTTTCTTACCTTGACACTGGCCTCCCACATGGTGCTTGAGGGAAATTTAGTTTCTTATTGGTTTATTTGGGGAGCTATCTTCCAGGTAAGTGAAAAACCCTGAACATTCAGCAAGGAAACACAGTCTCTTTGTTATATATGGTGGCAAACCGATTCCCAGAAATGGTCATAAAAGCTGAACTTTCCACAATTGTTACGTTATTCGTAAAACCAGGGTGCTCAAGTGCTTTTCGCTCTGACTCGCTCCGTCTGAAAGCTGCACAGTAGCAGCCTTATAGGCCTGTTTGTGTTCAGCCGTTACGTAATCGGCCCGCATTCACAAGAGATTACAGTGGGGGGCCTGTTGCTTGCGGTTTTCACCCGAGCTCTATCAAAAATGTATGTAAGGCCTAGATGTGGGGATTCAAAGTAATGATAATCATAATTAGAATAATAATATTTCATGAGGCACTCAAAGAAAGTATGCTTACCCCTTGAAGACAGTGATGATCATGTTATATGCTTTCTTAATTGTATCCTAGACTGATGAAAGGTGCTTTTATATAATCTAAACATTAGTACCCATCACCTCACAGCTGCTGTAGGTAAGATGTGTTTTCAAAGAGCTTTAGAGCACATCCACACAACAAGCTCGTTACAATTTTCTCTCCATTTTTGCCTATTGTTCACACTAAGCCAGCATTCTTCAGACCTTCTTCAGACTGAGTTTTATTTTGAAAACGCTCTCCAGAATTGATACCGGCCTAATTTATATTTTTTTTATTTAAGATGCCAACTTTCTGTCTCCTTCAACCCACTCTGTAATCACTCATGCCAATACAGCCGATCACATACAGTAATACAGGAGTTGTCTTTAAGCTGTATACTGTATATGATTTCTTTTCTCAGAGGACTTGGCATTTATGAAATAGTGATTTGAATGATATCTCAGTGCTGCAGCACAGGAAATACTGTTTACCTGGGTCCCGTTTCATGACAGAGATTTGCGTGCATTGCTACACACATTGCAAAAAATGCCAGCGTCACATTTCACAAATGAAAGTCACTTGTAAATTGCAGATATACTTGTGAGTCCTACAGGGCTTTCTTATGCTCGTGCATGGGTTGCAAGTATTGCATTTGTTTTGAAATGTGTCAAAATAGCGCAAGATGAAATGATTTCATGTTGCAAATCGTAGTTTGCATGTTGAAAATTAGGTGAACCAGGTCCCTGATTAGCAGCTGGACAGTACTTGCAACAGAAAATAATATAATGAAAGTAATGAAACATGGTGTAGTTGACACTGGAGAGCAGGGGGGGGGACAGAATGGATGTTTAACCAGCTGAAACTCAGTGGAGCCTGTATTATTGGCTATTATTAGTTTATCACATACATATGGGTATCTAGGCCAGTCACGATAATTATACTATTGACTTATCGTACAATGTATGGACATGACTTTGATTGTTTTTATGTTATTGACTTATTGTACGATATATGAACATGACCTCAATAATTTTTATGCTATCGACTTATTGTGCGATATATGGTCATGACCTCGATAATTTTTATGCTATCAACTTATTGTACAATATATGGACATGACCTCGATAATTTTTACGTTATTGACTTAGCTTACGATATATGGACATGACCTTGATCATTTTTACGTCATCGACTTTTTGTACGATATATGAACAGGACCTTGATAATTTTTACATTATAAACTTATCTTATGATGTATGGACATGACCTTGATAATTTTTATGTCATTGACTTATCGCACGATATATGGACATGACCTTGATCACTATCGTCCAACAAAAGCAGTTATCACGACAGGCCTCTAGTTGTCAGCACATATGTCGGACAACTCTTTAGTAACCAAAACTAAAGGATCCTTATGAAAAATGTTTGTTAATATTTATACGAGACACAGACAGTCTAAGATGTAAACAGCCCATATGCAACGCTGTATTGAGGGTAGTGGAAGAGCTCCAAGCAATACCCATGTCCGTATGCTCATTATTGCCACTGCTCTCAGTTTTGAGAGGGTGCTTAGGCTTATCAAAGACTGAATTATCAAGCATGACATAAACAGGCATAATTAGACCATCAATCAAGTAAATTAGTTATGGATTATCTCCCTGTAATTGACCCTTTTTGTATTACGGGTTCAAAGTGAAACTTAGCTGAAGATTTTAAAAGTGGGCTGGGTGGATATGATTTATGTTTTCCTTCCTGCCTCTTATTAATATAGTAGAGGGTATCTTTTTGTATATGCTCATCAAATTACAGCAATTCCAATCTCTCTGGGTTTACGCAGCTGTTGGTATTTTGTCCCTGCAGTATTGGTGGAATGAGGGATCCCCTTGAAATGTGTCTGAAGGCTTGCAGAATAGCACAGGAAATAGAATGGATGTACACTGGCTTTTTAAAAATAAATCATTTGATCATGAAATGGGGTTTTTAAGTGATGAATCATAGTCTAATACTCAAAGCCAAAGCTTGGCTGTGAGCAGTCTATGCCAATATGGCACTTTCAGGATCCTGGAATGTAAATGCTTTCTGGCCGGGCTTTTGTGAGATCTCTAAATGAACTTGACGTACTGTATCAGAGGAGATAACAACAAAAGAGCTGCCAATGTGCGGAGGTGATTTGCATTGAGGCACTGCTGGGCCTTCTGCTATACCTGAGTGAGCTCTCAGACAGCTTTCCAGACACTCTTTGGTAAAGCAAGCAGCAAGCCAGTGATTGTGATGTCTTGAGATGTTTACTGCCGATCTGAGCAGGAGGAGGTGGGCCGGCCGTGTGTCTCATCTTCTGTATAGCCCCACGAGTCTGTGACTGTTGCTTGGAAAATCACTTGACCAGAAAGTTGAGTGAGCACTTTGCGATTTGGACACCATTCATTCAAATTGCACTGTTTTTCCAGGTGTAGGTGTTGTTGTGCTTACTGTTGGGTTTTATGCCTGGTTCATGCTGTTTCATGACGCATGCCAGCTCGGTACATAGACTGTAGGAAAAAAAAAAATACATGCAGCATATGTGACATGATCCATAGGCTTCTGAAGTGATGGTTTAAAGGATCACATTTTGGCAAACCGTTTCTGGTTTCAGCTTCTCAAATGCCTTTCTCAGTTTTATATCGTTGTAAATTTAATATCTTTGGGTTTTAGACTGTTGGTTGGACAAAACAAACAAGATGTCACCTAGGGTCGGGCAAAATATACCCTTAAAAAATTTAAGTTTGTCAACTATCCGTGATTTTGTTGTGATTTTACTGAGGTTTATTTTTGGCAATTTTAAGCTAGTATGGAAAAAAATGAAAAAAAAAAAAATACATTTGTACATTGGATTTACAGAAAATGTGTTGTATCACAATATACAGTATATCAATACCATGATATAAAAGACACAACATGATCAGAATGTCTATATCAGTGAATATTTGTTAAGCTATGATTTTTCTGTAGAGTTGTTCCAATACCGGTACCAGTATCGGAAATGCGTCTGATGCTGCCCAAAATTCGAGATCGGGTATCAGCGAGTACGCCAGTCTATGCACCGATCCGGTACCTTAATTTATTAACCCAGAATAAAGTCATCTTGTTTTACTGGAAATCAATTATTCTTCCAAAACAGTAGGCTTCACTGTGCTGTCGCCCTAAATGGTAAATGGATGGTAAATGGACTTGCATTTATATAGCGCTTTTTTAGTCTTCCGACCACTCAAAGCGCTTCACACTACATGCCAGCCTTCACCCATTCACAAACACATTCACACACTGATGGCCGAGGCTGCCCATTAGGATCTAATCTGAATACTATGGCCACAATATGGCATGGCCTTCGGGAGCAATTTGGGCTTAAGTGTCTTGCAAGGACACCTGACATGTGACCAGAGGAGCCGGGAATCGAACCGCCGACCTTCCGATTGGTGGAATACCTGCTCTACCTCTGAGCAACAGCGGCCCCTATCATGTTTGAGCTTGTCATGTGACGATAGCAAACAACAACAGTGCGATGCTAGTGGAGAGTGTAACGGTAACAGTAGTCAGAGCGAGGAAAATGTCAGCCATTTGGCAATATTTCAAACATTTGAAGACGCATCACGCCAAAGAGCACGACAACTTTATCACGCTGGAAAAAAATTATATTGGAACATCTGTAATTTTCTGACATCTTATGGTCTGAATGATTAATTAATCAGAAAAAGTAATCCAAATTTCTGTATGCTCTAAAGTCTCAAATTGAATTCATAGCTCAAATGTTATTTATCAGGGAGCAAACAAATCTAAATTTGTACAACAGAGGTCAGGCCTGGGAGGTGTTGAGGTGAGCCAACAGCCATCGCAGCTGAGTGTAATAACATGAGACACCTGCCAGTCAAGCGAACACGACCCCAAACAGACCACTCTTTATAGATTAATAGCTTCTGAACAGAAAAGGAGACACATTAGAAGACGTGGCATTAGTTATTCAGAGCCTAACTTCTGCAAAAAAGAAAGAAAAAAAAAACAGTCGACTTTGTATTTGTAGAGATAAGCTGGACGTTTTCCCATTCACTTCAAAACAGTTTTATTCAGAGCCAGCATCTAGCAGCCATCAGGGAGCTGCATCTTAAGGCACTTCCACATTAATTTCAACATTCAGCCATGGTTGTTGGCGCTCTAGGCTCAGTATGGCATCTGTGGACCTTGGCATTTCTTCTTGTCCTTTCACAATTACTAAAAGCTTCCAAAGTTTGGAGTTAAAAAGTTCAGCTTGTGCAAGACTTTTGACTGAATGCATTTTTGTTTTAATTTCAGTTGCATTTAGGCCTACATCATTTTTTTTTTACAAAGCACACTCTGCCATCTTTATTTTTGCATGAACCTGGAATTTGACTTTTTGATGAAGTGCATTCGTACAGATTCTCAGTGCAGTGAAGACTAGTCTTTCTCATGGTTGTTAGAAACATTGCACTGGAATAATTTCTCTGTGTCAGTATGTTGTTAGAAACATTGCACTGGAATAGTTTCTCTCTGTATCAGTATGTTGTATCAGTATGTTGTTAGAAATATTGCACTGGAATAGTTTTTCTCCGTATCAGTATGTTGCCTGCTAATTGTGTTACAAAAAAATCTACAAATCATATCTAGACGTAACAGCAGACAGTAGCAACAGGAGCCAAAGTAGTGCTCCGACAATGGCTTCCGTTGTTTTAAAACAATAGGCTTCTCAGTGGCTGAATATGTCAGTATCTTAATTAATGCCATTTATTCGGCTTGTCATCTTTTTATGAATGCATGCAGAAGCTAAACTATTCTTCTATTAAATCAGAACTTTTCAGACCCTATCGGTGCGATCAAGCTCTTTTTTTTTCAATATCTTAGACACTCTGATATTGAAAACTAAATGGCATGAGGGTAATATTTGTTGCATCTGTTTTAGGAATGTAATCTCACAAATAAATCTGCTTAAAAAAACCCACACTGAACAATCCACCTTTGTCAGATTCTCTTCAGACAAAACCAGACAACGACGAGACAGTCTGACACATCAAGAACCAGAACACAGACCTATTATTTCAGACTTTCTTGTTTAAAAGCACTAATTTCATGGTGTGACCTATTTTCCATTTTTACCATTGCATTCATTGTAGCGATGAGGTAATTGTGGAGCACTAGTGTCTTCAGTATTGGATAACTGCTGTCCTGTGTTCCAGTTGTCTGGGTAGTGATGTAGTGGTGGTGGTGGTGGTGGGGTGTGTGTTTGTGTGTGTGTGTGTGTGTGTGTGCGCAGACGCCTGCAGGGAAGGCCCATGCTGCGGATATCTGTCACTCATGTATTCCAAAGAGCTTATCACAGAGGGAACATTTTCTGCTTCACCAGTTATTTGAATTGAGATTTTTTTTTCTGTATGTCTGCGTAGTACAGATTCTTACAGGATGAAATTGGCAGTGTTAATATGAAACCTTATAGTGTAGAGATATTAAATACCAGATGTGCCGTCATTTGATGTGGAAATACCAAACTATTTTAAATTCATCCGACATTAGTGAAACGCGTGGGAGAATGGATGATGTCGGCTGACCTAAGCAAAGCAGAAGTGTTTCTAATTTACACCATGATGAATATGGAACTTTTCAAAGGTTACAGTATTTTGTGAGCTAAATGAATTTTCCATTTTTTGCCTCAAGTGTAATTGTCATAGCTTCGAGTGAAATGCTTTTGATGTGGCGGTACAGTGTTCTCACAGTGGGCATTAATGTCAAAGCCGTGATGTAGCAGATGGTAAGGAGATGCCTCAAGTGAAAGTCCCTTAAAGGCATCTGTTAATTGTTTTTGAAGACGGAACACGAGTTGCTGCTGTATGCAGGAGCTGTTACCGAGGGTGACATCTTTTCTGAGTTTGATTTCATTATCATAACAGATGACCAGCCGTACTTTCTGATCAACATCAAGCGCATGCAGTTGCCACAATCGTGTGTATCTAATACGGCTTTGGACTGCGGCGAAAGGTCAAACCTCATGAGAGTTTTGAATCATTTCTGCTGCTTGTCCCAGGGGTCCTGGCTGAATGCACAACAGCATCATGATTGGTTAGAGACTGTGATAATTACCTGCAGTAAAGTACAGTAACAAAATAAATACAAATAAAAATAAATAACTATTCACATGGTAAATTCAGTATATTGCTCCTTGTCTTACGTTTTCTTACTTACGTATCACACTAAAGCGTGTAATAGACCCGTCTGTCCACCAGAGGACAGAATGTCAGTAGAGCTGTTGCAATAACCACAGTATTGCAATACCATGCTATTGACAAGCCAACCGCAGGGGATGGCAAGCAAACGCCACAACCGCTATGTACACATTTTTCTGAATTCTTTGCAATGGGTGCGCCGCATGTTTATGTAATGCTAGAAATGCCAGCAGCGTGACAAGGCCTGACCGTCTATCCAGCCATCCAATCACAGTGGAGGAAGGGCGCGACAAATACCACAAAGACCAACCGTCACATTCTACATGTAGGCTACAGGTGCTGATTAAAAACAACAAAAAAAACACGCTTCAGTCTTCCCTTCATCCAGAGCAAGTACTCTTACCGTGTGCCAACATTTTTACTTCTGCGGATATTCCGAAACATATGGTGCTTTCAAATTAAACTCGTGAGCTCGTGTCTACAACATGAGAAGTCATGTGCACGACATGCTTGGCATTCAAGTGGTTAAGTCGTTAAGAACACCGCTGCTAAGCAACGACAATGTTAACGTTACTGTCGGCGTCTAGAAGCCACAGAGGCTAACAATTTAGCAAGCTAGCAGGTGGGTAACATAATGCAGGAAATGCAAAGGCATAATGACAGAAGAGGAAGATGAGGCCGTTGGGAATATCAACATTTTCCTCAGACCTATTATAAAATTATGAAGAAAAACAATATACGACTAAAATTACAATATATACACTTATTATGTACTGAAAAATGAACTTCCATGGCCTCCGCCATTTCTCACAACGTCAACAAACACGTCATTTAAAAAGAAACAATATACCTAATAATAGCCTCACAATAAAACTTATTCATACAGCACTAAAATCAGGATAAAGTAAATATTTGTAAATCAAAAAAATTGCAATAATGCTGCGTATCGCGCTGCTGAGCCAATCATTGTCACCGCAGGGGAAATTCCTTCACCGCGACAGCCCTATGTGTCAGTGTCACATTTTGCCTTGCTGAGGCGTGAATATGACACGCGTGTATGAAGGTGCAGTACCAGCAGGCAGCAACAAAACCACTCACTTAGGTTTAGGCAACAAATCCACTTGGTTAGGTTAAGGGAAAACTTCATGGTTGGCCTTAAAATAAGTAAGCAAACTAAGTAAAATATCTATGGAAACAACATAACATCAGTACGGAAAACATGTCGCAAGCGTTACTACAAAACACGTGACAAACGTCACTAACTTAACTTGTAAAACAAAACCCTGGTCTTCTGGTTAAAAGTCCTGTGTTTGTTGGACCCATCAACCTGTCCTCCCTCCCGCCTGCCATAAGCATTCTTTCTCCCCTTTTATTCTACGTCACTAGCTCTGAGCGTAGCATATTTGCGAGGATGTATTTACATTGCAGTCAGTACTGACATGCCTAAGCAAAAATGCCACTCTTATTGCACTCCTTTGCCTTGCACATTATCATGTCATTCACACGCCTTATCGTGCAAACTGGCTGGTCTGTCAGTTTTACATTCAGTCATTTCAACACCAAATGCATTCAAAATAATCTTAAAATAAATCTTTAACATTCACAAGACACCAGCTTATTTCCTCAAATGCATCTTAACAGTGATGAATGACAGTAATGAACTTGCCTGCAAATCATTGCCACACAAACGCACGAAAGAGGTTAAATGGTGTTGATGTGCAAAGTTCGCAAGTTCTGGACTTTTGAAGAAATGTCAGATTTAATGTCTGTCAATGCAGTAGCAACCCTTACTCGTGATAGATTTTAGGCAAATAACATAAAAGCAATATCAAATTGCATTCTGACATTCATAATATTCGTATTTTACTTCCCACCGCTGCTTAAATTCATTGCCTGCCACACATTGATTTGGCCTCTGTATGCACTGGCAAGCCCCATACTAATTCCTCAAGTAAGATATTCAGCCATTGCCCTTTTTAACAGCCCGAAAGTTTCCTGACCAACTTCACGTTAATAACCAATCGGCCCCAGAGTCCGGTGTTGTGTTGTTGCCTGGAATTTATTTGTCCTCCCATAAATTATTCAGTATTTTGCATCGACTAACTGCCATACCTTTAAGGTTGCGTACCAAGACCTTGGCACACCTTGCATGTTAATATGGCCGGACTCACAAGGTGAAAGACAATCCCAAAATGACCAAGGCTTTAGTATAGAGTTATCCTAAGAGGCAGGAGTTTTGTCATGCTTCCTTATTGTTTGTCGACTTGCTGTTGTGCCAGGAGGTCTGTACTTTTAATGTTTCAGTCCTGGATGTCATGCTCTAAGCCTGTTGCTATCTGAGCGGCTCAGTAACAGCTTGTTGGGCAGAACGTCAGATTATTGCACTGTGGAAGGCTCCTTTGTTGTCAGGCCAACATAGTGTGAGGTATCATGGCCCGCTGTCACCATCAGGAGGTCAATGTAGATCCTCAGTCCATCTGTCTATACACATCTACTGTGAGGACACATCCCATCCCCTCTGACACTCAATGCAATTACAAGCGCCTGACTGAGGAATGGTTGCCTGCAGCTGAGATAAAACAAGCTCCCAGCGAACATATTGCTTACATTCGATCTCGCTGCTAGTCAGGAAATGAAGTTGAACCCGAGCATGGCAGTTGTTTTGGGCACCTCAGATAACCATCTAAACTTTCCTTTTCTCAAAGGTATAAAGTCTACTATATAGTTGTTCAAGAAACCCAAGAGAGAATGTGTTGAGCTAGAGGAGGAGGTAGACTTTAAATCATTTGCTAAGATTATAGGATGTTGCAATTCTCATATGCAATGTGATTTTTCATGGTTAAAAAAAAAGGAGCGTATCCGGTAAAGTTTCTACTTATATTCAACTCATGTTAAAATGATGAAAGTAAATGTTAGCCCTGTGTCTCTCTTGTCCTTTCTTTTGAGGGGATAGGATACACAGACAGATTTAATATGACGGCAAAATAAAATACAATAAAGCCAGCAGAATACTATTAAAGTAAGTCAAATAATCATTACCCAATTTTACTGTTATCATTTGATAAAAACAGAAACACAATGAAGACTGCGTCCACCTCAATTTAGATCCTCTAGATTTGACCTGTTCGCTTAAACTAAGAAATCAAATTGAATCTAACTTCAAACTGCAGCTGTTAGAATCCTATTGAGAATAAGCTGGACAGTACAGCTAAAATATTCCTCTTTCACCATCTCCACTCCCACCAGCCACTAACAGGAAGGTCACAGTAATGTGCCGTTTACTGACGTCATGTTAGATAACGGGAAATGAAGACCCTCAAACTTTCCAAAATTGAAATGGCTATCTCCTGCTGCCACCTGGGGCAACCACAGTGCCAAGTTTCCTACTGCTGGTCTTAAGTCATGTAAAGACCTACTGATCAGCAGGTAATAAGTTGGGAGTATTTGCACCTAAGCCTTAGCTGCGAACGTGAAGTGGTGATTAAATAATTGCACTCCTGTGTACAGTATGTGCTGTAGTTGTGGATGCGCTATAGGAAGGTGAGGTGATAAGACATCAGGAGTGTAACGAAATCTCGTCCACTTACGTTTAGGTGTGACTTTGGTGTCTAGGGTCACTGCAGTGACTCACACTGCTCAGAATAGAAAACATGTAGTACTCTAGGAAAATGCATGAAAACCAAAGACGTTCAGGCTTTACATTGATCATCATTGGTCATACACAATAAAGTCCTAAACAATGTGTACTCAAATATGGGGACAAGTCTTCTAATGGTGGCACTAAACAGTAGCAACGATCTCAATTTTAAAACTCTTGAAACTCCATTAAAAATCAGTTGTAGATAGATTGGCAGATAGTAGGGATGCTAATTTGAAAAATGTTCTTAACCGATAACCGACCCTAGTTAACCAATTATTAACCGTAACCGACAAGATTTGTGCCTGTGTGTGTGGCGGCGGTGAATGGGGGTTTGTCGGTAGCATTATAGCTATGAACGTAGGTTTAGCAGACAGTGTGTGTACAGTTTATTTGTCAATGATTAAATACTACGGGGCTTCAACTCGCTCCGCTCAAGCGAGCTATTGACGGGAGCCAACTTCCTGTATCTGTAACTCCGGCTCAGACTCTCTCAGGATGGGCTCTTTACAAGCTTTTCTCCTTAAAGTGACGAGTTTTTCTCAGCTTTTTAATTAATAGTTAACATTTCTTTTAACCGTTTCAACCGATAAACCGTTAATCGGTTTAAATTCTTAACAGTGAAACAGTTCATTATTAACATCCCTAGCAGATAGATATATGTACTTCATTTATCCCAAATTGGGAAATTCTTGTTACAGAAGCAGGTCATTATCCAGGCAGTGAACTATTTACTTTTTCACAGAAGTGAAACTTTCACCATCTATTTGGCTCAACTGAGAAGAATCTTATAGTTTATCAAAAACTGCAAACACTTATCGAAATGCTCAACTCTCTTATAACTTGGACAGTATTCATCAAAATTGCCCTTCCTTCTTGTGAAAATGTGTCAAATGTGGCAATTGAAAAAAAAGATTGATGATGCGAGATAAATTGAGAATTGGCAAAAATGTTTGTAATAGTAGGGCTGTCAATTTAAATATTTATTAAAATATTTAATCACGATTAATCGCATGTTTTTTATCTGTTCAAAAGGTACCTTAAAGGGAAATTTGTCAAGTCTTTAATACTCAAATACTTTAATACTGCTTTATGCAAATGTATGTATATATTTATTAATGGAAATCAATTAACAACACAAAACAATGACAAATATTGTTCAGAAACCCTCAACAGGTACTGCATTGAGCATAAAAAAATGCTCAAATGATAACATAACAAACTGCAGCCCAACAGGCAACAGCTGTCAGTGTGTCCGTGTGCTGACTTGAATATGACTTGACCCAAACTGCATTCACATATCTTGAGGTCAGAGGTCAAGGGACCCCTTTGAAAATGGCCAGGCCAGTTTTTCCTCTCCAAAATTTAGCGTAATTTTGGAGCGTTATTTAATCTCTTTCCCTCCTTCTAATTTCACATGATACCAGTATCTTCACTCTGGCTTCAAAATTAAGCCCATTACAACCTCAGACAGATTGATCGCGTTTATGTGTTAAAGAAATTACTGCCGTTAAAATTAATTTGCGTTAACACGTTATTATCACGTTAACTTTGACAGCCCCACTATTTAATGAAAGCGTCACATTTTAGATGTGTATCTCAGATCCAAACTAATCCAAATTAATATTTTTTACCAATGTCATCTTAATTTCAATAAAATATTTTTTTTTCCAATTCATAATGAACTTTATCAAACGTCCCAGGATTAACAATATTATTGTTCGTGGCTTTAACAACAAAAAAAGAGGATCAATTGTTTGGGATGTAACTCTCTAACAATTAAACTCTGAACAAATGTTCAAACTTCAAAATCAACTTTTTTTCTCTTCATGACAGCTGAAGACTGAATGCAGTGTTGCTGCTTGCTGCTGTGATTTTGCTTTGATTCTTGCTCTGTGAAGTTTTTAAGCGGTGCAGTGCATGCTGTTTTTGTCTTAATAATAATCCCACACAAATCACTGTTTTTGCATCTCGATACAACTTCTTACATTCCACAGCATTTTTCCTTGAAAGACCTACCTGACTCTGAGTGTATGTAGTATGATGACTCACTGTTGTGTGTTAGATCAATCAGCACAGAGAGCGGTAAAACAGAAATGTGTTCATGTGTAAAGGTTATGGATTGTTACTTTAGATTGTTGCTGTCTAGAGAATAATAAAAGCATCCAGTATTGCAGGTAGCTGTGTGGAGATACTAGTGGGAAAGGAATCCTCTAACTATGAGAGCATATACTGTGTATTGAACTAGTGAGAGCGTATCCGTCTGACCATTTGCAGTCTCAATGTGCTGACATCAGCCATGTTGCTTCTCTAAACTGCCTATTAGCCTAGCTACAGTAGTGCTGATGTGGTGGCTGCAGGCTGCAGGCAGGCCAGTTTTTCCTCATTTCAATGTATTCAGGCAAGGATTGCTGGCCACACATGCTCACCTCCAGTCGCTCCATACCTTGGATTCAAAACACAAGCACACCTGGGAGCTGCCCAGTACAACTACAGTCTTATACTGCTGATCACTGAGCAGCTTCTCCGCAGCAGCTGAAGGTTACGTGCCTTGCTTAAGGGCAGCTTTAAGGTAATCATTAACAGATGTTCCCAAATGATACATGGATTTGAACCAGTGACCTTCAGCTTCTAAGTCTGCATTAGTTTACTGCCTCTGTAGTTTTAACCTAAAGGCTTTAGCTTATTTTTTTTTTTTCACATCATGAAGATTGACAAAACACATTATGCAGCTTAGTGGATCGGAATATTTTAAAGCTGTACAGTGTGTGATTACTTTTTCATTAAGTGTTAGCAGTGTTGTAGTTGACTCCTACAGGATGTTAGGAAGCATTTAGCTTACCTTGAGACTCTTTTAAAATGCTTGTTCTGATCTATGGTGGAAAATTGTGTTTTGTGTTTAAAAAGAGAGTATATAGCTAAGGCTAATAGTGGAATTGTCATTAGTTTTGCAATTGTATTAGACCAATTAAAATGTTGACCCTATGATGGCACTAAAAATCAGAGGAACAGCAAAGGGGGACATGAATATCTGTATGAAATTTCACAGCAGTCCTACCCAATAGTTGTGGAGACTCTTTACTAAATATCAACCACTTGATAGCACTATAGAGGAAACGTCAGGGGATCACCAAAGTCGGTAGGATTCATCCTCTGGTGACCTTGTATATCTGACAAAAATTTGTGACAATACAACCAACAGTTGTCGAGAAATTTCATACATACCTAAAAACCTCATGGTAGCGCTAAAGGCTAAAAACAGTGTTGTTATTATTCTGCGCTTGTTTCTCCAATCCACTGGAATCTGCTGCACTTGTTGGTTCATTGTATGTCGTCAACGGTTTTTCTGACCCTCTTTCCAGGGTGTTACTACTGTGCCAAGTCATTCCACAGAACTTTAAAGGGTCAGTTCATCGGAATTATATAAAGACGTAGGCCTATATTTCCATTTATCCCTGGTGGTGCTGGGCTTTGGCTTATTGTCCCGAGGTTTTGAGAAAGAGAGAGATGAGTTCTGAGGTTTTAAGGCCATCACTCTCCTCAACATCCCATCCTAGTTCCCTCCTTCATCCCCCGACCGCCCACCATGCAACGTTGCCTAGTGCCCCACCTCCCCTCATCCCCCCATACACACATATACACACACATTGTATGGGAAGTACTACCCCCTACTATGGACAGTACAATATGTGCAATATTTGCCAGGTCTTAAATGGTATGTGTTGCATAGTGTAGCTTTTTATCATTCTACAGTGTATATATAATAACTGTATTTATCTGTTTTAACTTAACCTTTTAACTTTTACCTCTCTTGCTTTTACTGCGTATCACTAAGTCAAATTCCTGTATCATTGTATATTGACGAATAAAGCGATTCTGATTCTGATCCAACAGCGTGATGTTATTGCAATTTCACTCTTTTTTTTTGCAAATTACTTCCATTTATTTTGATTTTAGAGCTATATTAATAAGCTTCATTGTTAGGCTAATATTAGGTATATTGTTGCTTTTTAAATGACAAAGATGACCGTTTTAAAACTATTTAAACACTTCTTTATTGTTAAATGCAGAAAAGAACAAGGGCAATGAGTCATAGCGTTTTTTTTCAGCTGAGACGCTTCGGTGGCGTGCGGTTGCTATGATACGGATTATCTGCAGGAGTAAAAATGTCGGCACAAGGTAGAGTACTTGCTCTGGATGAAGGGAAGGCTGAAGAACGTAGGGAGAGAGAACGGACCCGCTGGTCTATGTGATCTTCATTGTGATCGGGACGGCTGGGTAAAAAAGTGACAATGACTAGTACAGAGTTTTAACAAAGTTAAACATTTTTTAAAGTTCCAGAAAAAAAAAAAACGCACAGCGCTTAGCGCAGAACAGACACTCAGCGCCTTGTAACGCTGCTGGCATTTTTAGTGTGTAAAGTGTAAAAATGCAGAGTTCCCATTAAAAAAACAAAACATGAACAAGGCAGTTGTGGCGGTTCCTTGCCAACCCTGCTGATGGCTTGTCAATAGATACTCCACAAACCTCGCTAAAACTATTTTTCACTGGAATTTCTTTATAAACAAATAGTCCTTATGTAAAAGGTTTATAGTGAGGTCATCGAATTATTCAGAGTATACAGGACTTTGTTTTTGGAAAGGCATATTTTTATAATGTTTTGAGGAGCAGAAACAAAATGACTTCCACCTCCACTGTGTTGGGTTGGCAGCAGAAGTATCAGTTTCACAGACGGGTATCTCAAAACCTCAGCACATAAAGCCCAAACCATCTGCATGGTTGGATATTATTAGCGATAACTAAGGAAATATGTTTTGTTTTTTTTGGTAATATGACTGAGCTGACCCTTAAAGATTTTTACTTTTGCAGATGTAGACATAAATCACTCGAGGCCTGGATGTACGATATATTCACAGTTCATAATATATGTATCTATGTTTGCTCACCTCGGCGTGCCCTGCCAGCTCGTTAAATGTGCTAAACAAGATAACCAACAAAATTTGCAAATAATCCCCATGTGGCACAAGAAGCGCACTCGCTCAGATAAAAGGAAGTGTCGGAGGAGGCAAGAGGAGGGATTATCAATTCAATCTGATCTCCCACGCTCACTCATTACAGCAATATGTTGTGTGTGCATTCTCCTGCACACTGCTTTGTAAGAATCACTTAAATTCAGGAAGATAATCATTCTTTGCCAGTTTGGGCGTAGAGGCTCTTATTAGAAAAGATGATTATCCAGTAAAATGTGACATTTTCAGCAATTAGGAACATTGCAGCTGTTGTAGGGAACTTGAGATGTGCCGGTCTGACACGGCGGACTTGACAGTTGAATGTGGGATTTAGATTTAAGAACAATTCAGAGAACTTGAGAAACTACTAACTACTCTTTGTACTTATTCAACAAGTTCAGCACTCATCTAAACACACTTATCCTTGCAAGGTTAAAAGCTTGATGGATTCAAAGTCAGACAAATCGCTGCTTTTGTTTCACTCAGCTGTGAGTTTGTCTCCATTATGCAGCATTGGCTGCCTGTGAGCTCTGAAGTTTGCGCAGAAAAGTGCTGAAGGTTGCTCGAGCAAAGTGCCTTCCACACTCGAGCGAAGGACAGTTTTTGAACAAACTAGACAGGTAATTAAGTATTATTTCTACCAACAATTATGTGTCTTTGAGCCAAACTGAAATCCAGACATACAGGGGCTGGCTTAGCTCTTAAGTGTTAATTAACTTTTGCTTCCAGTATCCGGATACTGTGAGAGAGAATAGACCTAGACTCTCAGGCCTATTCTTTCTCTATCCTCCTTCAGTATAGGCTTTTCTGATTACAATCAATTCTTAAAATTAACTTTATCACACTTGAATATTTTTTTTATATATTGTAAATCATCTGGGGTGAAATTGTTTACATTTTAGTTTTTTCATGAGAGGGATAGCAATACTCCCAGAAGTCTGAGCCCTCATTGGGGCTGCTGGAAGTGATGAGGATTTTTTTTTTACTTTGGTCTGCAAGACAGACAAGTTTTCTTTCTTTCTTCCTTATGTTTTTGTTTTTGCTTTTGCTTTTAACTGCTGGCTTAGACTATGGGAAGACATACAAAGGATGTGACATAAATTGGGGTGACAATGTAAATGACCTTAAGATGAGTCACTCTGTTACAAAAACAATACAAACCTCCACTGCAGTCTACAAAAGAGGGTTTAAAATATCACTATACAATTTATTTTTAGCACATCTGGGTTTTGTTATTCCAAGCATTTACAGCTGAGAAGAAATGTGAGAATTCAGAGATGCACAACATTTAAATTCACCTCATTCTACTCTACAGTGAAATTGTCGCCACCTTAACGCCAGCCTCTGTCAATGCCAGAATTCCACTGGATGCGCGTTATGGAGGTTAGCATATGGCAGAAAATCTGTGTAGTGTGCGACGCTATGGCTCACGCAGCTGCCCAAGACAGCGCAGCCACTCTCTCCGTTGGAAATAATAGTCTTGCTCTGCACAATATGGAATTTGTGCTTTTTTGTCTGAAAGCCCTGTTAGAGTGAGGGCTGGTGCTGGAACTGTTGATTGGAATTTTTACGTAGTCCTAGTAGGATATTGTAGTAAACTGTTTAATGGAATCATCACATGCAACGTGTGCAGTAACGGTCCATATATATTACAATTCACTGAAAATAAATAGCATTTCATTAGGGCTATGCAATAAATCAGACATTATCATCAAATATTAAAAGGTTGTTATTCATTGAGCACCATGCACTTTCAAATCTTGTTAACGGTTGGCAACATCAAATAAACTCCCACACATACTGTACAGTACTTAGTCAATATAACAGCCTGGTTCAGATGTCAGAGTGGGAGTAGTCTTCACCGGATGTAAACTCGGGGTACAACCCGCTCCGTGTCTCACGCAGCATTCTCCTCCCCTTCCGCTATCTACAAGGGCACCAACGCTGCATCCTGTACGTTGCCCAAGGCGATAGTGATTGGTTTAAAGAAATACAGACAAGCCAGATCGTATTTTTTCCCTATAGTAGAATGATAATGTGTGGTGACAGACCTTTCTTTTGCGCTGACACAGCGCTCTGGAGATATATGGCTATGCGAGACAAGAGTGGGAGTAACACTTCTAGAGCTGTGTATTCGCAGCAATGTGGCGATATGATCCCTATCATTATACAGGGGTTACGATTCAATATATTGTGATATATTTGTAAGCAAGGCAATATATTAAAATATTTGTTTCTAATCTAAATCTAATTTTAGGAAAACTGTATAAAGAACACACCGCCATATGCATAAAATCTGAAATTAGAAAGTCCTTTGTATGTTTTTTATGCAGTAACATCTGAATTTGTCATAGTCCCTTTAACATTCAACATCACATCACCTATATTTATGCAGTCTGAGCCACGGAATTTTGCATGTAAACTATTGATAAAAAATCAAGACAGCATTTTTGAGAATCGATACAGTATCACAAAACACAACATCATGACAGGACTGTGTATTGGCAAGAATCTGGCGATACGATACGTACCCTGATACAAGGGTTACGATTCAATATACTGCAATACTGTAAGCAAATCGATATATTGCGATTTATTAAATCTAATTTTAGGAAAACACCACCATATGCATAAAATCTGAATTATTTTTTTTACTTTTTTTTTCAATCTGAACAGTGGGATCTGCATTTGCCTCTATCACTGTCTCTGTATTATAGCTCTACTTTTTGTGCAATCAGAGCCACTGTGTTACAGTATTTTTACTACTATGTAAGTATTGATAAAAAATCTATACTGCATTTTTGAGAATCAATACAGTATCACAAAAATATAGCAATGCTCAAGTGTAACGATATCTTACACCCCTAGTAATTTCTGTCATCAAATCTGATCTGTCGACAGATTTGACTTAGTTTGAATTACTGAATAATGCATGAATGATTATATAGCTGAGAAGAAGGTTCATCAATTAAAATAATTTTAGTTTTTTCTATTTAATGTTGTGATCAGTGTCAGGTTTATAGTGTCAGATTGGATAATGGCTGGTGAGAATTATTTTTTAATTATTATGAAAATATTATATCATTTTTGCTTTTAATATATAGTCTGAAGCAAAGAATCAGTGTGTATGAAGTACTGTTAGTCAGTGCTGAAAACTCAGGTGAGCCTTCCAGACATGTTTATGTTTAAAACAACACTGCTGTGCAATTAGGTCTCATTAGCATTTTGATTTAATGTAAATGGTGTTATTTCTACAGCTTCCTGTGCATTATACATATAATAATGTAATCAAAATAAGTTTACTTTGGTGGTGATGATGACTGACAGCACTGAATGAAAGAGAAAGTATCTAAAGACATTGTTATAGCAGTGGAATAAACATTAGATCAGTGGTGAGTTGCTCATTTATTTAGTACCATATTCAGTACAAAATGAAGAGAAATCCAGTTTAAAAATAAGGCCAGGAGAGGAGGGCTTCTAGATAATGTGCCACAACCCTATGTGCTTATAGCAGATGTTAAGAGATTTTCTTTTACATTCAAATCCTGCATGCTCCTCACTTTTTACAGTGATAAAACAAAGAAAAAAAAATAGAACTAAAATAAATCGAGGTGAAAAATAGCTAATTTGAAACAGGATGTCAGAATAACATGTGATAGCCATAATATAGATATGTTGAAACTGCTCACATAAGCATCTTCAGACCTCACTTTAAGTAATCCACAACAACAGAACCATCTTAATGGTTGTTTGCTCTGTGTACACTCGGTGCATACAGTAAAGGTACAGGCTGAGGCTGGATGCATGTCAAGCAGCTGCATGGTAGAGGAGGAAGTGGCTGCATTTGCAAAAGGAAATAAGCTTCGGCAGAGATTACATTACACATCCAGCACCGTGGGTCCAGGAGGTATTTCCAAGTCTTGTGCCAGGGAATGAAAAAAAAAAAAGTGCACTGACATGTTTGTGATTATACAAATTTTTGGGAGACACGCTCTCTGGGCTGAGGAGTTTCAGCTGGTGTGGAAATTTTTAGCAAACTTTTTCACATTGCTTTAATATTAAACAGTGGTGCGTATTGGGAGCTTCGACAATTTCAAATGGAGCAGTCCCTCACCAGCAGGGAGTCGCAAAATAACCACAAACCTATTTGAATATTGCATATTGCACTTCCAGTAATAATCAGGGATATGCATCAGTGGTTACATGGGCGCAGAGTCGTACACAATAATGTTAATAATAACGGAGCTCCTGAAGATCAATCTTTAATGCATATGACTGTAAACAACTTTGCTGGAGAAGAGACTCCTTTGTCGTTCTGAGTTGAAGATGACTCTTTGGATACAAGTTTCCACAGTTACGCCCCCTCTCTCCACTTCCAATGCCCCCGTTCAGCTATCAGATAATTGGTTAGTAAACTAGACGCTAATAAACAAGATATTTTTTTCTTCGATTCGTCATGCTTCTCTCTGGTCAAAGTCAACTGAACTGTCAGGAACCTATGAGCTCATTTCCATATTGTTTGCAGTTGTATAATGACTCAAAATTAGCTTCTAATTAAATCTGAGGAATTCACACTTGAGTGCAGACAGTGTGTGTGCGCGTCTGTACGTGCACACGGCCGAGTGTGTGCGGCGGCTGCGTCCACTGAAATTCATTTAGTGGTTCTTCACGGAGGAGGCAGAAAATAATGGGTGATACACTGAAGCGAAAACACATCATCAAGGATCAAGTTAACTTTCAGCGAAAGCTAAATGTTGTTTATATCAGATGAAGATTTAAGCTACAGGAATTATATTATTTGGTTCGTCAGGTTTTTTTTTTTCAGAACCAGTGATGTGATTACTTTAAGTTTAGGGGTAATTCAATGAAACTTGTGTAAAGCTGCCTGTGTCAGACAGTGGAATGTGTCTTGTACATATCTGACAGGTCTGTTCTCAAAAACCCTTTAACAAGTTTGACACAAAGAAATTGCTGAAATTGGTTTTAGTTGTATCGATTCTGTTATCCATGTTTCTACACCCCCGGCATTTCAAATGTGGTTTTCCTCCACTTCGTCTTATCCTGCCAGCTACTGCGTGGCGCCTGGCCTGAAAAATCACTTATCAATAAATGCTATGTGTTGGCGCATGCTATCAATCAACAAACATGTGGGATGCAGCAAAGTAAAAGAAGTTTGCCTCTCCTCCCAGGCTTCTTTCGCAGACTCTAAATTGCACTTATCATTATTCAACTAGCTTTTGTTGTCCCTTCTCACATGAATATCACTTCTTCCTGATGCTTGGTAATTGCACTGTAAGCTCATCTAGGCAATTTGCTAATTTACTGCACAATGTAAGTGCATTCCTGTAAACTATTCAGCTACTTGGGCTGCACGGAGGCAGATGGTTTGATTTGTATGTGGTCGTTAAACCACATGTCCTCCTCGCTGATCGGTTATTTGAATTTGCATTTAAATGTGTTTGACCTTGAGACTTTGCACACGCTGCCTCCTCTTTGTTGCTTCACACCTTTAATTGGCTAATTATTTTGGGTTTTGTGCTCAGCCTGCTTCATTATACTTTGAGTTTGTTTTTGCTTTCTCATGGGTTGCTGGTGAGAGGTGATTAGGTAGGAGATTTGTAAGTGTCGGATTTTCTCAGTAATTTTGTTTTTAAGGATTCAGTGTATTATCTTGAAGTTTGGCAAACATAGTCTAAAACTGTAACTTGTGATAAAGCCTTCGCTGCTGTAAAAGGAAGTCAGGTTAGAAGATAATCTAAATTGACCAACTGACTGTGAGATCTGCAGTTTGGTCTGTCGGAATAAAACAAATATGATAAACAGTCTGTGAGAGAGTCTGTACAGGGATCACAGGAGAGGAGTTTGTGCAGTAGACCCACCGATCTCAGCACAAACACAGTACAGGTGGCAGGTAACAATGTGAGCCAAGACTGAAAATGCTGTGTGAAATTAAACAAATATTGGTGTATTGTTGTCTGTGTTAACATAGGCTTTCAAAGCTTTGGAGGCCTCTCAGAGGCTCTCAGAGGCAGAGGTGCTTTGCCTGCTCATCAACAACACAATCATTTTAAGATTCTCCAACACGTCAAGTGGCAGTCAGAGTAATTGACAGCTACTGACACACACTCTATTCATTGTGTGGTATAGCTGACGGATGGCGACATTTGTCTTGTGCATTAGATTGAATTGCATGTGACAAATCCTGCAGGAGGAGCCTGCAATGAGAGAAGCTTTCCAAGGTCTGCAGGAACACAGAAAAAATAGCTGTTAACCTTAAAGCTCAGCAGCATTACAGCATATCTGTCTTAGTAACAAAGATGAAGCCATTTTTAGGGAGAACAAAGGTAGAGCTGGTGCTTTCTTGTTGTGTTTTTTAAATCTAAGGCACAGGCACGCTGCACCGAATATCTAAGATTTTGATGGATAAAACCTTCACTGATGAAGGGTAACTACCAATGAATGAATGAATGAATGAATGTTAATTTAGTTGAAAAACATGCTGGCCCTGCCAAGCAGTGCCCCGGCACAGAAACAAACATGTAAACTGATTAGCTTGTTGATGCATCTCTGTTTTCTGCAGCAAATGACATTTTAATTTGACATCACGCGAGGCTTTTCAGTCACCTTGGAAGCGCTCTGGTTCTCCCCATCACGAGCATTAGCATGCGGTGATGATCCCTGCAGCCTTATATGCTTAATGCCAAAGAGCTGTCGCATCGTAATAACAGTTTGTCACTCTGCTCAGCCGTCCACCTGGGCATAAACCACGGCCGCGATGAGGACCGCAGTAAGCCGATGTCACTGATAAGGCGAACCCGTGTCTGATTGAGGAGGCGCGTTAGCAATCAGGTTCGTTTTAGGTAACATAAATATTCGAAGCAGATGGAAATTGGCCTCTTGAGGATCAGTGATGAAAGCCGTTGCAATGGCTAAGTGCAGTTCAGGAGGAACCGATATCTGTCAGATACAGACTCTTTTCATGCCCATCATATTTGTCTCTCTCTATGTAGATAAGATCTAAGCACGCATTGCAGGTTTGAGGAGCTTTTCAAGCTTCTTGTCTGCTTTTATTGGTGCTAATTGCTACTTGATATAAGGAAATACAAGCTGGTTTGTGTGAGTGTATTTACATGCATGCAGTGTTCTGAATATTGGCTCAGGCCTCGTTCAGGTGTTAGTCGGGATGTTCAGGAAAAAAAGACAACACAATCCAGATAAGGTGCTTACAGACATGCCACAGTTTTACGAGTAATGCAGCCAAAACCCAACAGCTTTTGTATTCAGGGTTTACAATAAGAAGGATAGAGGCTTATCCCTGTTACTGTGAACTGGATCCTTTGAGGCATATACAGTTAAACTAAAGAAGAACTCTTCTTGTGTCGTACACATGTGTCAGACTCGACCATCAGACAGATATCGGGATCTAATATGCATTTAAATATGTTCATTTAGAAATGAAAATGCTAATAAGCAGACTTTATGGTGGCTAAAGGACAAATGTTAAAACCTTTCCCCATTATGTGACGCAAGCCTGGTGAAGAATAACTAAAATTTAAAATGTCAAGGCACCTCTTCATCTTATTTCAGCTTTTATTAGACTTTTATTAGAAATCCATCTCCGGCAGGATGTCAGTTTCAAGCTGCATGAAAAGTGCTCTTGATGTTCTCTTTTGGTTCGTTGTGTTTTAATGTTTATTATTCTGATTGTAAAGCACATTGTTGCTTTACCTTTTTTAAGGCTTTATGCGATACAGACAAAATTTCATCATCAAGCTTCAGGATCCCTTTGATTGATTAGTCGATGCATTCAGACCGAGCCTCTTCATCTTGTTTACTCTCGTCTCAATGCTTCTCAGCATTGCGAGCTAGACCATCTGGTTGTGTGGAAACACTAAACGGCTTACTTTTCAGCAATGCGGGAAGATTCCAGGAGAATAATTACAGCTTTCTGAAATTAGTTTCCACCGACAGCTGACTATTTTCAAAGGTCTCTGCTTTTGCTCCTAATTGCACCAAAGTTTTAATTGATTTTTTTACATCCTGAAATCCAACATTTGAGGTGTGACCTTCCAGACTTATAATACTGACTTCACAGTTGAGGTGCAAGCAATAGCGCCGTGGAAGATGGCATTTAGTGGCTTTAATAGTGAGCACCTGAGATGAGTAGCAGTGTGATCACACTAAGCTGAATAGAAGAGGTGGGATATCAGATAATTAGATTCATTGCTTGACTTAAAAAGGCCTGTGAATTTTGATTTTGTTCAGCATTCATGATTGTTTTATTTTAATACTCATCTAGTGATATTAATCATTACAGCTACTGGGCCCCGCGCTGTCATGTTTAATAATATCACAAGTAGTGAATTCCTCTCAAAACAGACATCAGGTCACCGAATGTTCCACACTTAGAACAAGCGCTGTGGAGAAATGCAATAACAAATGAATGATCGATGTGCAAGACAAAGGCAACGGGTAATTTTGTTACATTTCCATATTTCCGTGGAGGAAATGCTCTGTTCCTCCTTCAGCATGTTGAAGAAAACACTAGTATCCATCATCTCAATAATCCATGCAATACCTGATTTTAGTTTTGTGTCGTATTATTGCAACAATAGAAGGTGCAGGCCGTTTAACAGAACTAATGGAGAAGGGCATGACCCCATTCTCAGGGGACCGTAAAGTCCCGAGATCAACAACATGAAAAAATAATGAGTTGAGCCTCTAAAAAGGCAACCGCAGCAGAGTAACATAATGATACAGTAGCCAGGCCCAGTGTGCATACTGGCTGCTCTTTATGGCCAGCGTCGCTCGCCTGCATCCCACTTCAGCTCTTTATTAAAACGACTGTAACTGATAAGCAGATGTACAGAGCAATATGATAACATGGGGGACTCCAGCTTATGTGATCAGCTGCTTGTATATACAACTGGGTTGTTTTAATACATTTAAATAAAGACAATGGAATTAGACATAAATAGAAGCAAAGGAGAGTGATCTTTATAAGAGATTAAATATTGTCTAAACACGAAATTAACCAAAAATTTAAACGTGAAGTTTTCACTTATCAGCCATGTTGTTTCTGGTAGGGCTGCAACCAACAATTATCCTTATAGTTGATTAATCTGCAGATCATTTTCCCGATTAATCGAATAGTTTTTTGGTCTATAAATTGTCAGAAAATGGTGAAAAATATCAATCACTGTTTCCCAAAGCACAATATGACGTCCTCAAATATCTTGTGTTGTCCACAACTCAAAGCTATACAGTTTACTGTCATAGTGGAGTAAAGAAACCAGAAACTATACCGGTGTATACATCAATCTGGATTGATATATCGACTGAACGATCAACAATCTAATGTCATTGATGCAAAGTGAAAACATCAATACATATCAATACTTTAAGATACGCCTTTATTTTGATTTTCCCATGGCACATCTGTTTCACCATTTCTGTCCAAGCGAACCTCAATTACAAACATCTAAACAGTGCTAGCATTATTGACAAGCCGCTCACCAGCATTGACCAGCAACCAGACCTCCAACAACAGGAGGTCTATTTTTGTTCCTTTTATTAAAAAGAATTGATTGTTTTTCATTTAAATCTCTGGAAAAGCCCAGTAAAAAAAAAAAATATCAAATCATATTTTAGTTGTTATTTGTGAGTTCATGTAAATGTAACTGATTGAGTTAAATGGGCATATGATATTATCTCATATCGATCACAGTCCCTTGAATTGAATCTAATCGACATTGCGTCGTGGCAGACTTTGTGATATCAGCAAATATTGCATCGTTATCCAAAGAATTGATATAATATTGTATCGTGATGAAACTGGTGATTTACACCCCTAGAACATATTCACATTTAAGAAGTTGGAATTTAAAAATGTAGACTTTTTTGCTTAAAAAAATTACTCAAATGGATTGATCGATTATCAAACTAGTTGGCGATTTAATTTAATAGTTGAAAACTAATCAATTAATTGCTGAAGCTCTATTTTCTAGCCAACTTGTAATAGTCTTGATCTTCTAGTTCTTATTACAGTACCTTCCACTTAAACAGTAGAAAAGCAACATTTTTTTTATTGCTTAACATGATACAGTGACACTGAAAACGACTTAACCGCCCATGGGGAATACAAATTTCTTTGTATTAGTAGTGTCAGAGGTTGATAGCTAGCCGAGTCACACCAGGTACAAAAGGGTGCTGAAAAATAAATCTGTTGTACAGTAGCAAAGTGAAATATTGCTTGAACAAAATGTGGGTGAATTGTTTTTTTTTCCCCGTCATTTTTCTTTAAAAATGGACTAAAGTGACTTTTTGTCAAATAGTTCAAAGAAAGAAATGCCGACCTCCATCCTCTCTTGAATTATTTCCCGCTGCACAGTGGATATTTTTGCCCAACGCATGCACGTAATTGTATCCTTACAGCTGTGATGGATGAGACTCAAGAGTTAAAGTCTTATAGATTTTGTAGGCTTGTGCAGTGTTATTTTAGCAGTCTCTTCCGGCTTTCCCTGTTCTTTTGAGTAGACGGATGAAGGTAGGTATGGGCACAGTGAGGGCAATGGAGTGTGGCTTGCCTCAACCCTGTCACTTTGATAGAGTGAATACATTGTGAGAGATAATGGAAACTTTCTATTCAGCGAGGGCTGGAATAAAGAGAGCCTTCCTACTCATTCATCAACATTGATTACTGTACAGCCCATGGCCTGGAAAGAGCATGGGAGCACTAGTCCTCACAAAGACTCTGCTGAATTGCAGGTAGAGGAATCAGAAAACAACAAAAGTGCAATACTGGCCTTTTAAGAAACATCACCCCAATTTGTTTTAAGGTGAAAGCCCTACAAGATCTGAAACATTGAGCTTTAGGGTTATAAGGGAGCTTGTATTGTATACAGCACTGCGGAACAACCTGTGATATTTTTGCTACTGGTATTGGGTAACAAGTTGCAGTAGCAAAAATATTTTACTAAATGTATTAGGGCTGTCAATTTAAAATATTTAATCACATGATTGTCCACAATTAAGCGCAATTAATCACACGTTTTTTATCGGTTCAAAGTATACCTTAAAGGGAGATTTGTCAAGTATTTAATACTCTTATCAACATAGCAGTGGACAAATATGCTTGCTTTATGCAAATGTATGTATATATATATATGTTTATTATTTGACATCAATGAACAACACAAAACAATGACAGATATTGTCCAGAAACCCTCACAGGTACTGCATCTAGCATAAACAATGTGCTCAAATCATAACATGGCAAACTGCAGCCCAACAGGCAACAACAGCTGTCAGTGTGTCAGTGTGCTGACTTGACTATGACTTGCCCCAAACTGCATGAGATTATCATAAAGTGGGCATGTCTGTAAAGGGGAGACTTGTGGGTACCCATAGAACACATTTTCATTCACATATCTTGAGATCAGAGGTCAAGGAACCCCTTTAAAAATGGCAATGACAGTTTTTCCTCGCCAAAACTTAGCCTTAGTTTGGAGCGTTATTTAGCCTCCTTTCCTACGAATGCTAGTATGACATGTTTGGTACCGATGGATTCCTCAGGTTTTCTATAGCATACAACATAAAAAATGCAAGTTGCATTAATGCATTAAAGAAATTAGTGGCGTTAAAACAAATTTGCATTAACACGTTATTATCACGTGAACTCTGATAGCCCTAAAATGTACACGTGCAGCTCAAAAGGCCAAAGTCAATAGTGCATTCAATGAAATTTGACTTGGGAGAAGCACAGCCTTTTGCCTTTAGGGACCCCATTAAACACTGATAGTGTACGTATATTATGTTAATAAAGTCACAGTGAAGACATTGCATGATATTAGCACTTCACCCCAGAGTGATGGTTTGATAGCTGCTCTGCCTCCTCTCACATCGGGATCTTGATAGTATAGTATTCACATAAAGTTGTTAAGATAGCTGGCCCTAGAGGACATATTACCATGCCACTGTGTCTTTTCAGGATCTGTGAATGATTTTCACGCATTAACAGGGACATATGACAGATCAAGGTCAGTGCTTAATATCAGTATTTAACAATCTTTTAAAGCAAAGGTTTATACCGTGTGGTGCAATCCAAGATATCTTTATTGACTGGCCTTTTTAGAGTTTAATATGTCTTTTACCCAAGGATTCAAAACAGTTCACCTTCCAGGTTTGCAGAATTCACAGGCATATGTATTTAATATACTGTAATTTTTTCATTACCAGTTCTTTTTTTCGATTCATCTTTTAGCATAAAATGTCTAAACATTTTGAAAAGATGAAAATCTCATGTTCCCACAGCCCAAATGGCTTTTTTTTTTTCTAACCACCAATCCAAAACACAAAGATATTAAATTCACGGTGATAGAAAACAGAGAAGATCAACACATATTTGCTCGATAAATGATCTGAATTTATCATTTGATTTGTGTTGATCAGTAAATTGTTGCAGTACTATTTTCAGCTGAAAGTGACACAGTTTAGAAACATTACAGCACTTTTTTTTTTTTTAATGTAGCTCCTAATGTTTAATGTGTGAAGGCGCTCTGCTTAGTGATGCAACCCCCATTTTTGTCACTTCAGTTGGACTCCTTTCACTTCTGTAGTGGTGTGTGTGTGGGTGTGTGTGTGTGTGTTTGCAGTCTGAGCTGCATGTGAAGTACTTCAAGTTTCAAGTGACAATCAGAAACAATCCGAAAACATTTTTTTTTCCCCGCTGCTTGATGAAGCCAAAGCAGCAGCGATAATTGTCATTATAATATGAGCTGCTCAGTTTGCTGCGACACACTCCAGTGGTGCTTGCTTGTCAATATTTTCTCTCCTCCTCCAGTTCCCTGGAGCAGGTACTGTATATCGCTCACCTTATGGTTGAGCACCTTGCGTTCCGCACCTCATTTAGAATCTGTTCCGTCAGCATTACTCGGGTGTCATGTCATATCACACAACGAGCTGGCTATCAACTTAAAACTGTTTAAGCTAAACAGACCTTGTTTCCTTATTCATTTGTTTGGGCCCAGGAGTGAGAGAAGCTGACTGCATCAGTGGGCCGCCCTCTAAACTCCCCAGTCCACATCCTGTAATATCCAGTGTAGCACGATTTAAGAACAGTTATCGCTGGAAAACATGAAAAAAAAAAAGATAATAGTATGTTGATTCCCACATTTACAGCACTAAACCCGCTGGCTCACAAGGACTCTAAATTAAAGCAGTTTGTAGCAAGCCACAGTCTTAAGAATAGCTATTTTCTATCAAGTGGCAGTTAGCTTGATAACAAGCCCGGCGTGTTAGCTTAATATCATTTCACCACAGTTGTCTGGAGCATAGTGAAGGCTGCGCTCTGCCACGGCTCTATGGCCAGAGGCCTTGTGATGCATACTGAACAATTCAGAGAGCAACGCTATGAAAATACAAACAGGAGTTCTGGCAGTGCTGCGAATTAAAACGAATCACAGAAAGCACCATCACTCCTGACTTTTCAACATTTTGTGATAAAGGGCGGATATTAAAACAGACATCAGACGTGAAAACTGTCACATGTCACATACACACGGTCCGGTTTGATAAATGCTTGTCAAACTTGCTTCATTATTACAACTCCCGGCTTTGTTTGTGCTGACAGTGTTTTTCTCAATCACTTGTTCTTGGACAAATTGAGGTACAGTACTTGAGTTATCAGTATGTATAGGCCTGTTTACTCGGCATTTACAGTGCGACGCTCGCCTCGACAGATATAATTACACACAGCAGACACCGACAAGAATGGATGAAAGTTAGCAAAATACATTTCTCCCCTCATGATTCACTGCTGAATTTCAAGGTTTCAGACTCTGCGAGGGTAAAGCTTTCTTGGTGACCTGTCTTGGCAGTAATACCGCCACAATAGTTTACAATCGGAACAATAAGAAATCTTGCTGAATAAGCTGTCGTGTGTTCATGTGAGAGCAAGACCCGTCTGCTCACCCTGTTCAGCTCAAGTCTCGGCATGAAGCTGGCCCTTTGAAGACCCTTCCAGGCAAATCCTCTGAGGTGCTTTCATTGGTTATTCAATTGATAGGTATGGCAATGTGACAGCAGCAAAGGCAGCTGCATAAAGCTGAATTATTTTTTAATTACATCACATTAAAAAGCATACATTTATTAAATAGGACCAAATGATTGCACAGATTTGTCAAGAAATCCAAGATTGATATGTCAGTGAAATGTCTCCAAGTACAAGCTATAGGTACGAGTGCATCAAGCATCCGGTGCCCTCAGCAGGTAAACAAAGCCGTAAATATGTAAATGAAGAGTGATCTCTGTTACAACAGCTGCTACTTGCATACAGTACATGCATCGGCCTGATTGGTTTGACTGTTTAGCATAATGCAAGTATTGCAAGGTGGCAATTCCCCGGGGTGAAATTGTTTTAGAGGAGATGGCGGCCAGATGTGTCTCACCAAGAATATGCAAAGATTCAAATGTGGCTCTCGCAAAGTGGGTGTCAGCTCACTTCCTCAAGCGCTCAGACAAACACTAAAATGGGAAGAGAAAAGTCACAACATAACAAGTGCTCTGGCACAAAACAGTTTTTAATGTCAACAACATACCTTTAGTGAGAACACTTTATAGAGTACTGTCTAGACCTGCTCTATATAAAAAGCGTCTCGAGATAACTTCTGTTATGATTTGACACTATATAAAAATCAATTGAATTGAATTTAACACAACAAGCACTCGACTGTCGGACAGTTTGGGGCCGTCGGTGAGCGTCTGCCGGCCTAGTTTTTGTGGTGTGTCCCGCACCGTCGGCTCTAGTCTGCCCACGTCGGAGGTTTTCAGCAACATGTTGAATCGGCAGCAGAACCCGTCAGTGAGAGAAATCAGTCTGATTGGCTGTTTAGCTTAAGCGAATGAGTGCACGAGAAGAGAAACGGAAGTGAGAAAAGCCGATGAGTAAAGTCAAGAGGGCACACACAGAAGGCTCCTTTAATTTTTCATCTTCATCTCATCTGATCATTCCAATACATGGATATTTTCACAACGACATGAACATCTGGAATGAAGCTAAGTGGTGAGTGAGAGTGGTGTGTAAATGGTCAGAAAACGGCGCTTTGTTTCATTTACGTATCATAACACAACGGCTTGTATATCCGCCGTCCTCGGTCTTCCGGTTTCCCTTTTTGAATGACGAATACTACCGCCACCTGCTGGTGTGGAGAGTTATTTCCTCTCACGCAGGCGCAGAACGCACGAGCTAACTGGCGGTCAGCTGTAGTCTTTGCGGTGTGTTCAAGTGCAACCCGTCGGCCAAGACAAAGGCGACGTGAGGCGACGCAACAGTCGGCCTTCATCGCCGCTTGATGTCTGGTTGATGTGTCTGGGCCTTTCAGACAGATCACCCAAAACTTCCCTTCTGCACCAGAATACTGTAGAGCTATATAGTTTTCCCTGCCATCCTTGTGATGATGTTGTGATATCGAGACGCAGGACCAGAGAGAGATATCTTGCTTCCTCCTCATCTATACGGCTCACGCTGTTACGAACATATGAAGTCTTATCTGGCTCACCAGGATATAGAGATCGACTTGCAGACTCGGGCACAATGACATAAAGAATTGTATTTGACCTTGGAGGTGGGGGAATTTGGCTCAGTACAACATGGAGTCAAATCCATCATAGAGTAGTCTTTAAAAGTTTATTCATATACTGTATCTCACATGGCAAAAATGACCATTTTCAGTCCTTATTTGTATCATTTGAAAAGCTTATTTGTGTTCTGACACAAGTTAATCCTCTTCCTGTATATTATCTCTGACATGATGTGTTCAAATGAAAGGGAAGCTGCATGTTTTCCAGTGAATGGGTGTGCTGCAGTCCAATTTCAGCAGGCTACTGTGGGCTTATTAAACATGTTGGACAGTGGGTGGGGAGACAAATATGTCCTTCACACAGAGGATTAGATATGATCAGCTTGTGTTTCCCACAGCTAGCCCAGCCCACTCAGTGTACACCTCAGGACTGCATAGTTAAGCAAACAGAGGAGCCTGGAGTCAGGCGTGGTTGCTGGCAGGCCGATGAAGATGAGCGAGGAGGACTGGTATGCATGTAGAGAGGGCAGGAATATTCCTGTTTATGTAGCCTGTTTGGATTAAGTCCTGTCTCCATTTTATTGTAAGTGTGTGTGTGTGTGTGTGTGTGTGTGTGTGTGTGTAAAAGGAAGAAACACTTTCAGATCATAGCTGATTTATTGATTAGCGTTTCCTTTCACTGCATAATTATTCAGTCAGACCACCTTCATTTTTGTCAATATCACTGTGCACATGCTGCTGTCATGGTTTTCTGTTGTAACACTGGATTCTTACTCAAGCAGGATGCTTAAAAGAAAAATAATTACATAGTTAGGCCTATAATTGCTTTCAATATGAAGCAGCACCGAGTGCAAATGTTTGCAATTTCATATGTACATATAGAATGAGTCACTTGTTATTCCAGTTGTGTATATGCAACATAATAACACGCACTCTTGCTATTATTGTAACATTTATTTCAAGCTAATCTCAAACATTTGTCGACAAAGCCGCACCAGAACAAACCTCACCGTCGATTTCCTGGTATTTAGTTGGCCGGGAAACAAGGAACTGTAATTGATGGAGCAGGTCAGCCCATCCTGGTAGCAAGCTGGGCTGGTCTCCGTAGATAGCAACGTACAGCAAGCGCACTGCAGAGTTGCTAATGGCATTTATTATGAGTGAAAGAGGTTTGCTGGGCCTGGTTGAGTATTGTTTCTGTCATTCTGTCAAGGTCTGCAGCTTGTCCTCCTTATATGCTTTCCAAGGTCTCTGAACCCACTATCACATAATTACAATCACACAACACGTATCTGACCCGTCCTTGTCTAACTGTGAATTTACCTCGCAGTGAACTGGTAATACTGTAGACTGAGAATGATTTTTTTTTTTGTCTATCCGTGTAGGAGGAATAAGAGGAGAAGAAAAAAGCCAAGAATTAGGATAACCAAACCTGGAGCTGCCAGATTTCACATTAGTTCCACCTCTTCAGCCAACTGCGTAATATTATAACAAAAATAATGAGACTGATAATAAAATAATCATCAAAATGCTTTAAAAAGAGCAATTAACAAGAGAATGGGAATGATTCTGACCCTTCAGATGATTTGAAAGCTGCTCTGATTGAATGGAACCTCGACCTAATACAGACAGACTTTTTTAAAATTCTGGTAATGATTCAAGTTTTGTGTCATGGTGGTGATCAGTGGTGATCAATTAGGGAATTATGCCTGAATGATGATGTGGCTGACACGGCTGACAATGAGTCTAAATTCTACTATGAGTTTGCCGCATGCTATAAGCTTTGTTTCTGCAGGCGTAACAGAAGGTACACCGCAGTGCTTTCTTTTCTTTCTAATTAAGTTTACTTGTTGCGTTGGGAACTTGGGCTCGCTCGCCATGACCACCCACTGGAAATGAGACTTGTCATACTTTCTTCAGTGCCACATCCACTTGATGAGATAAAAAATAGAGCGAACGTAGGTGCAAAGACTCGCTAAGATAAATCTGTCTGAACTCTCCCATTATGTGCCAAGTGGGACACAGAGATTAAATCTGCTGTTGACTCGTGGGTTTATCAGCAGTCACATTGCCCTTGGTGAGGCCTCCTGTTGCTTGACTTAAGCACCGCTTGTGGCCATGTTTGTCTTCCTTGAAAAGATATTAGCCTTTATAATTGAGATGGGAGGGTTGGCATCCAGGCCTTGATGTCCCATTTCGAGGCTATTTCTTAGCACTCCGCCGAGCAAATTAACTTTATTTTCTGAATGCAGCCATGAGCATCATGAGCACTCAGCTTCCAGTCCTTGTGTAAATACATAATCAAGTTGTCATAAAAATGAAATGCTTGCAGAAAGAAACAGACTATTACATACTAATTTATTATAAAATGACAGTTGCTCTATCCTTTAAACAACTATGGGGTTTGTTTGCTGCGAGTTTGTCTTCTATGAAGTTTAGATAACCTCATTCAAATTGCTATAATGTTTGCGTCAACAGTCTTTAGATAAATATTGACGCCGACAGATTTATTTCATCTCAGAAAAAACTGTCTTGAAACCGTTTTTACGTCATCAAGTTTGTCATATATCCTGTTTTCACCGGCTTTAGTTGTTTAATGGCAGAAATGATTGTCGTTGATTAGAGTACAACAGTGATATTAGTCGGTGGTGGCAGACAGCAGATGATATCTGTCTTACCTGATTGTGGGAGGCTTATATAAACGACCCCATTATAATCAGGGAGATTGAGCAAACTTTAGATTTGTGTCGAAGCTGGAAGCTCTGTCTCTATTAAGTGTGCAGTTTGACCTGAAAATCACCAAAAATCATGCTTGGAGGGCTCTCAGAAAACTCTGCATAACATCTTATGCAATTTAAGGAAGGTAGCTCCTCTCCAGCTGAGGATAAGTTGTAGATCTTTATCAACAGAACTGAAAGGAATATGACTTTTTTTCAGACAAGTTGAGCTGCACCGTCTTCTTATCTTCATGTAACACTTAATGCTAGATAACACTGATGGGCATTATAGCCTACAAAACATTACTAAGTACCTTTAATTAAACCATTAAACATTTCAATAATGTATTTCTACTTGACATTTTTACATAGTTGCATGAAATTTGAGCAATGCAGTGATGACACGATGACTCTCGACAAAGATGTTCTTGTAGTTTGTGTACATTTACAGCATAAGAAGTGTTTGTAATCAAGGGTATTTCTTAAAATTAATAGGAATAGTTGGCTTACACTTGCCTGGGTCCAGACCTTTGAATCCGCCCACTCCACCGAGTTCAAGTTGACTGATTCGTCTGGCATCGTGACATGAAACAGCGGTTTCTCGGTTAAAAAATGATCAAACCAATAGGGCTGGGCAATGTATCGATATTATATTGATATCGTGATGTGAGACTAGATATCGTCTTAGATTTTGGATATCATGATATGGCATAAGTGTTGTCTTTCCCTGGTTTCAAAGGCTACATTACTATAAAGAGATGTCATTTTCTGAACTTACCAGACGGTTCTAGCAGTTCTATTATTTGTCTTTTACACTTTACATTATATCCACATTACTGACCATTATTTATCACAAATGGCATTTTGTAAATATTTTGTGAAAGCACCAATGATCAACCCTACAATATCATCGCAATATTGATATTGAGGGTATTTGGTCAAAAATATTGTGATATTTGATTTTCTCCATATGGGCCAGACCTACGACCCAATGAGCGCCGCAGGGAGACTAATGATTAGCCAATCAGTGCCAGAGTTGGGACTGTTGTGAAGCTTTGTCAAGCTGTGCGCCGTAGATGGCATGTCTTCTCAATATCGCCCAACATCGTAGTTTGTTTTCACTTCGCTCAGCTCAACTCTTAAAAGCCGCAAAAGCAGTAGCTACTAGGAGTGTAAGAAAATATCGATACACATGAGTATCGCGATATTATGTTTTGTGATACTGTATCAATTCTCCAAAACAATGTATTGATTTTTAACTAACCTCTTAAAAATCAGACAGCCCTCCATCGGGCCCAGCGATCCTTCGGAGGTTGTAGCGGGCTCAGTTTTAAAGCTAGAGTGGTATCATATGAAACTAGAAAACCTAAGGAACCAACCATGTCATACTAGTTTGTCAAGAAAGGAGGTTAATTAACGCTCCAACCTTGTGCTAAATTTTGGCGAGGAAAAACCGTCATGGCCATTTTCAAAAGGGTCCCTTGACCACTGACCTCAAGATATGTGAATGAAAATGGGTTCTATATGTACCCACGAGTCTCCCCTTTACAGACTCGCCCACTTTATGATAATGTAATGCAGTTTGGGGCAAAAACCATGCTGTTTTTTGCAGTACAAATGTTATTTTCGCATATTCTAAAATGGTGCATTTCTGGTGTGTTCTTTATACTATGACATGTTTCTAGGATAAAATAAAAAAAATGGCAATATATGGCCTTGCTTACAGTATCGCAATATATTGTAATATATTGAATTGTTACCCCAGTATCATGATATGTATCGTATCGCCAGATTGTTGCCAATACACAGCCCTAGTGGCTACGCATCAGTGTCGACTTAAAATGCCGTTAGGTTCAGCGACATACATGAAACCTGCCTTGCCGGAGGTCTACGCTCTCCGAGTGTACTTCTAGTTTTACAAGTGGAATCATTTGCATTTTCCAATATGTAGGGAATTGATTAATTAATTAAGAAAATTAATGTAATAATGTAGTAATAAGTAAAGTAATAGTAATATCATAATGCCCTTATAATGGAATTGAAATGTCCTAGCACAGTGCCTTTTAATGAGTTCAATTACTTGGTTATAACGGTGTCATAACCTCTTCATGACAGACTAATGAAGATTAGTTTTTGTCATGCAGTTGTAATGTAATTGAATGATCTTATTATGTGCTGCTGATCAGTTTGCAGGCAGTCCAGTGATGAAGCAGACACTTTTGAGATGACATCACTGTGCAGACCACCACTTCCTTTATGATTTGAATTTGGTTATCCATCTTTGGCAACATGACATTACCAAGACAGTGCTTTCAGCCTTTAAGGCTCTGCTCTTCTAAGTGCTTTATTATCTGTTTCATCTATGTTTTCCCGGAGTCTAAAACATGTTCCAGGACCGCATCTGTCTGTGCCATTTTATATGTGGTGCCAGTGGCTGGTAGTGTAGTTACAAGGGCACTAGAGCTGCAGCCCTTTTCAGACTAGGCAGATGGATATGAGTCATGAGCCGAAGATTACGCCAACCAGTGGTCGATGAAATGGCAGACGGGTGAAGCATCCCATTAGCTATGTGCTACAACTGTTATCTTCCTAATTACGTATTCACTTTGGGATCATTACGACTGGATGTCACCATTTTTAGCTGAAGAGGTGGTAGGAAATAGGTCTGACTGCTGGAATTAGTGTTTTCTGTAATGCTACTCTATTCACAAAATCCATCACGGTCATAGTAAGTTGTTTATGGCATTACATACGTTACATTGTCTTAAATGAGACTATTCAAATAAATTAATATAATAATACAGCTCAGATGCACAAATTATTAGCATTTAACTGATGTATGTTTAAAAGTCCTTTCGGATTCCTTATTCAATTATAGCTGAATTCTCAGGGGCTATGGAGAAGTGATACTCCGCTGATGTTGAATAATTAGATTAGGACAATAATAGGATTCAATATATTTCTTTGTCCTCCGTGGCAGATATTTTAATAGGAGTTGAGACCCTACCAGGCCATTAGCCAGATGGGTCAGGGCAACTTAATCTCCAAACAATGTCTGCAATGGAGCAAATGACCTAATTAGCTTCATAATACAGGACACACCACACAGTGAGGCGCAAATGAAAAAAAAAAAAATTGTAGTTCTCTATTAAGTGTAATTATACATGTTTTTAGTGACAGCAGTAAAACAGACAAGCTGTGAGTGGCACAATGACACACCCTGTCAAACCAAATACTCTAAAATATGAGTAAATTGCTCTTAGTTAAGAAGAATATTCTAATTGATATTTTTTATTTTTTTTTTATTTTTTTTTTTACAACTGTTGACCCTTCAGGCAAACTCCGAGACAGTTGAGGATAAAAAGGCTCTAAAATAAACCTTTCCTCAAATGTTCTCATATATTTAAGACTGATTTAAGAGGTGATAACCTGCTCAGTTAACCTCCGTTCTCTTTGTTAAGTGATTTCGAAAAGAAGTCTTCTCCATAAAGCATCTCGAACCCCCGTGGGTGCCATCGTGGAGTTCTGCTCATCTGGCGACGTAACATGGATCATTTGTTTTGAGATTCAACTGATTAGCTTTTATTTACTGAAATTCAGTCTGTTTTGACAAGCTGCTCTGTTGATTCAGGAAGTACAGTGTAATGGGCTCGACACATGGTGGGCGACAGAAGACAAAGCCTGACGAATCACGCCGCCCCCCCACCCCACCCATGTGAGGGACTCGGTGATCGACTGGTGATGAATACGGGTCCAGAGCGGGTCACCGTGCTAGTTGTGCTTGGTGAACATCCTGGTGAAAGGAAAGGAAAGTGTCTCAGTTTTTAATAGAAAAAATAATAATAAGGATGGACAAAATGCTCATATTCATATTTGGACTTTTGGGGGCACTATTTCCTTTATTTAGATAGTATCATAGACTGTATGAAGGACTGTATATAAGAAGTGGACGTAGTCACCGTGGCGTCACCCATTGGTTTGTCGACTGCCGTTTTGAAGCCTCGAGTTCTGTGTTTTTGGCCGTCGCCATCTTGGTTATTTGCAACCAGAAGTGACACGAGAGGGTGGAGCTAAGTACCGAAGTACCGAACGCTGAATAAGACATTTTCAGCTGCCTAAAATATTACAGGTAACTTTCATGAACTGAAAACACAGTGCGAAACGGTTAAAGTTCTAAGACGAAAATACAGACAACACCCAGACCGGACAACGCCGTGGTAACGACCTGTCAATCATGCCCTAGCCACGCCCTAAAGTATACCCTGCTTTATGGTCTATTTGACTTTAAATGGGACCATAATCTACTAAATGAACATCATGCTGTATTGAAGAAGATTTGAAACTAGCGATTGAGACCATAAACTCATGTTTACAATGTTTACTGAGGTAATAAATCAAGTGAGAAGTAGGCTCATTTTCTCATAGACTTCTATACAATCAGACTTCTTTTTGCAACCAGAGGAGTCGCCCCCTGCTGGATATTAGAAAGAATGCAGGCTTAAGGCACTTGGCTTCCCTTTTCAGACCCGGAGGTCGCCCACCGACTGGATAGTATATGGTTGAAGCAGACTGGAAACACAGGCAGAGACAGACGGGTTAATAAAAGGTCCCTGGCTGAACGCAACCACGGGAAGCTGCAGTTATCTGGTATGCTTCTTAGACAAAGAGGTGACACTTTGTTCTTTGTCCTTGTTTTATTGAAATGAATGCAGCAGAGGAGACTTGGCCAACTGTGTCTTAATGCCCCCTGTGAGTTATTAGTGCCACAGACATTTTACTCAAAATAGCTATTTAAAGGAAACATCCTCAAACAATAACATTTCTACTAAAACAGAGACAAAGAAGTGACCTTTTTTTCCAGATTAGAAAGTGATTCACCATCTGATGTCGTCCAAATGAGGTCAGCTGTAATTCAACTGCAGTTATCCAATTATAACACTGGAGGTGCTGCATTATGCACCTATTCTGTAAATCTTGAGAATGAACATAAAAAAAAAAAAATAAACAGCGAGGAAGAGGAGTGTGTGTCCATGACCGAGTGTGTGAGTGTGTGTGTGTGTGTGTGTTTGCAGCTAATAATCCAGCTGCACACAATGGCTGTGATGCTGACTGACGGTGGCTATCTATCCCATTTATGAGCACGGGGGATTGTGGGAATTACACATCTTTACACTCACCTAACAACCAACCACAGCCTTGTTTGACACCACCTCATGTGGCCTGCTGTTGCAGTAGTTATGAATGAATTGTGTTTAACTGGGGAAATGGTGGCTACATTTGTGAAACATTTGTATTGGGCCTTGCAGGCAACCTTGATGCTCACAGAGTAGGTGTCATTTCCTGTTGAAGTGGCCATTGTGATATGGTTTTATTGTGTCCCTGTGGCTGCTTTTGTGATCTGACTCTCTGTTTCTTTCTAATACCAGAACAGCAGCCAAAAAACAAGACAATTAAGGGATGTTTTTTTGTTTTAAGTGCTAAATACTTGTGCAGTAGAAGAGAAAAAATAGACACAGTAAAAGGTGAAATTACTGAATTACTGTCAGGTTTTGGTTAGTAAGGAAAGTCAGGCTTCAGTTTAGGCTATTTATTGAAGTAAGTGTTTTTTTTGTTTTATCTAGGGATGCACTGATTTATCGGTCAAACATCGGTAATGACCGGCTGATTCTAAATCTGTTTGATTGAATTGCTCATTCAAAGACAGTGTAATGAAATGCTGAATGACTTTAAAACAGCTTAGTTATTTTTTTTTTAATAATGAAAATGTCTTTGACAGCAAAAACCAAATAAACAACAACATCGGTATTGGGTATTAGCCAGATTTAAACTTTGATTTAGATTATCAGCCCAGAATCTCACAATCGGTGCATCCCTGGTTTTGTCAATCAGAAAAATGATTAGTAAAATAAATGAGTTGTTTCATAGTGTTTTTTCTCTTTCTCATGAATAACTTGCCTGTTACAGACAAGGTGACATCATGCCGTGACATTTCCCGTTTATATTGAATGCACATGCAAGTCACATCCATTGCCCTTAGGCATAAATGTGAGTGTGAGTGATTGTCTGTTGAAGCCCTCTGATTGACTGTTGAGACGTTCATTGTGTTTCCCCGCCTTTTGCTCAATGTGTGCTGGGGTTGTCTCTGTGACCCTGAATAACAATGAGGGGGTGAATGAATTATTTATTTTATATCGTTCAGTACTAGAGAGCGTTTTAGACGTGATGCATCATCCTCACTGTGAATGACGCGGCTTCCCTCTCAATCCCGTTAGCCAAAGTCCACATCCTCGGTTTGGAGAGTAAACTTCTGGGATTTTTGTCTGACCTTTGTCGTACTTGAGCTGTTGGACAGTGTGCCAAATCTGTTGTTGGTACGAAATGAAAACATCTCAATTGTATGCCAAAAAACAAGCCGTAGAGGTGTGACCTCAAGACTGATCTTTCACACCAAGCAGAGCACAGTTTCAGCCCTGACATTGATCAGGGTCATTTCGAGGCTCCCTTTAATTTCTGAACGGTAATTCAAATATTTCCCTTTTCCAGTGTGAAAGTAGTCCCCCCTTTTAAAGAATATATGACCTGTAATCAGGGATTTGGTTCATGTAAATACACATAAAATAAAGCTGTTAATTGTTATTATTTAAAGATACTTAAAGGTCCAGTGTGTAGGATCTGGCAGTATCTAGCAGTGAGGTGAGGAGATTTCAACCAACTGAAGCCTCTCCCATGAGCCAAGCGTGTTGGAGAGCTACGGCGGCCGACTCGATAACGCAAATGGCCCTCTCTTGAACCATTTGGAGCAGAGCCAGTGCGTAGAGTTTTTGTGTGTGTGTGTGTACGTGGGAAGTGAGTGGTGAAGCAAGAGAGAGAGAGCGGCAGCACCCGGAGCGAGGGCTACTGTAGAGCATGGCGGCGCAACGCAGCGGACTCCGTGGAGAGGACCCGCTCCCTACGTAGCTATAGAAACGGCTCATTCTAAGGTAACGAAAACACAATGATTCTTATTATCAAGTTTTTACACTTAAAAAAAACATACTTATTCATATTATATTCAATTTCTGCCAATAGATCCCCCTAATAGTTACACACTGGTCCTTTAATGTATTTCTTAAATCAGTATTAGAGGTTGTTTGAATTGCTTGAACATCAGCATCCTTCAAGGTTATTTTCTTCATAATGTAATCTCGAAGTTTGGCATAATGCCATTATTTCTTCTGCCAAAAGACTTCTTTTTTTGCCCTAAAGTAAAACTGCCTGGATTGTCACACTTGTGTCTGTTGAGATTCCACAGTTTTTTGTCAACGTTCCTCTTTCTTTTTTTTTTTTATCCATGGATCATAAGTTGTTTGTTTGTTTATTTATTTATTTATTTATTTATTTATATATTTTGAAAACAAGATCCATTTGTTTTGACAGATGCTTGTTCTGGGGTAGCGGCCAAAGCTCAGCTTGATTTTCTGGATTGTCACGCAAGACTTGTGGTTTATACTTTGTTGTCGGACAAACAAAATTGTTCACTTGGCACATTGGTGAATAATTATCTCTCTGATGTAATTGTTGAACTTGTTTTTGGTTTTGGGAGGGAGGGAGGGGAAAACGCAGGACATTGATTTCTGTCTGGAACAGTGCTTTGGCCTCGCTACTTGTTAGTTTGGCTGGCGTATAAAGCCCATGCAGATGTAGCTCTAGTGCTGTTTTAAAGTGTTTTGGAAGGCTACGGCAGAAAGATGAATCCAGGTTGGATTCCAGGGATGTTTGAATGCTATAATCACGTGAATAACAGCAGACATTATTTTGAAAGATTGAGGAAGTTTCCATTTGCTTCAGGCGCAGCGGTTTAGTTTATGTGTCTGAGCTGATGTTGTGTTTGGAGAAGAAGAATTACTTGTGGGAGATTTAAGCCAGCCCGATCAGGAATCCCTCGAGATTTGACAAGTCATGCCCTTCATGCAGTAGCTGTTAATTATGTGTTTAATCGTTTAGGATGTCTTTACTTTCAATCTTAATAACTCACCCTTTCCCCTCAAGCACTTAGCAAACGCGGTAGATTAGAAGTCACGTTTGAAGGTATATCTCCAAAGGTGACGGCAATGTCATTTTTCACGGGGCATAAAAATTGGTGCCAGGCGGAGGTTTTATGTGGGCTTACAATGGAATCCAAATGCATGTGATTTACAAAGTGGAGAGGAAAGTAGAAACACATCTATTTACTGTTGCTGCCTGCGACAGCCCCGAGTGATCAGATTTAATCCTCGCAGGTAGCTAATAAGCTTTTATCACAGAGGAGGTTTGTTCCTTTCTTTGTGTGGGGATGGAGCCGGTAACGAACACACAGCTCTCCTCGCTGACAAGGGTGTGTTTATTCAACTGTTTAACATCAATTCAAAGGTCCTGTCTGCCTGCTCTAAAAGCCTCTCTGCAGAGCAACAATGCACATAATATGATGCTGGCTTGATTGAGACTTAAAATTAGACCAATTCTTATTAATTCCTTGTTTTCATTATTTTTTCTGCAGTGAATAATGTTCCCCGTTTTCTCAAAAGTGTGATCTGCTTCCATCAGTCAGGGGGTTTATCTTCTTGACAGTTTACAGTCAAAACTAAAATTGAACGTTACCTCAGAGAACATCCACAAAATGTGTTGCAGTGTTGTGTGCGCCACTTCCCCCCCCCACACCCACCACCCCACCATCCATTTTTGGATTGAATGCTGCTTCGTCGTTTGTTTTCTTAGCTTTGATAACGTTGAATTGTGGCAAATCTTTTTATCCACGCAGATGTTTGCAGCAGCAGTCAGTCGCTAACGGTTCACACAGCCCTGCTCCGGCAGCTGGCGTTACCTCAGAGGACCGGTTCAATCACAAGAAGCTTTCATGTGTCAAAGAATTTGAATAGTGACCTCTGTGACTCAGCGGCACGCTGGAGATGTGTTCTGCAGGTTGCAACGCTAATCTTGGCTGAAGTCTAAACAGGGATTTATTAGCAATGCTGCGTACATGCATAACAAATTCCCATCTCGGCCCCATTTTAAAAGCTTTTGAGTATTCTGGAGGTGTCGGCAAGGATATTTGGAGGTGAGTTTAATTAGAGCACAACTCCCATCTGCAGTGCTGGCAAAAGAATGCATAATAGCTTGAAGACACAAGAAAGCCGCTTTATAAGCTTGTCATGGTTTTGATTTCTTTACACTTTACTTTATTTCTTTACTGTCCTAGAGGATGGCTGCAGAAACTGAATAACTTTCTGTTATGGGCAGGACAAGTGTTATTGCAGACATTTAATAAGATGTTTTACATGTAGTATAAGTTAACCTCAGGCACTCAAAGTAAGTCTTATAAAAATAAAGGTGTCTCTCTCTGTGTGTGTGTGGCTTGTATGTAAATGCACTGTTCAAATATGAGCGAAAGCAATTGATTTTTCTTTTCCTTCAGGATCGAGCCAGCAAGAGTCTGCAGCATGACGACACAAAGGGAGGGTAATTGTTGGTCACGTATATCTTGGCCAAATGTTGGCTCCTCAAACATCACTTCCAAGTAATGGAAGTGGGCCAAAGAAGAATTCATTATCATGCAGCTGCCAGAGCCATTGCAGCCATGACCTTATGATAATATAGGAACATACACATTTGTGATAGGGTTCAAAGATCCGTTAATAAAATGAAAACATACTCATTATCTAACAAGGTAATTTCCAGATTAAAGAATTATTTATGTCTTGGTGTTCGGTGAGATGGCCGTGTTCCCACCTGCTTTTAGTTACAGTCATTTTCCAAGACCTCGCAGGGCAGCGTTGCTTTTACACTGAGCTCCAGTAAAAGCCGATAACTGGGTTAACGGAGTTTTAACATGATCATGAAGAAGATTTCCCTCGTTAGAGACTTTGCATGGATTGAGCATATACCTGTGAGAGAGTATTCCCAGATTAGTCGGTGAGGATTAGGAGCAGTGAGCTCTCAGCTCAAATATGGAGATGGCAGCGTGTCGGTTAGTGAGAACAGTCTGTCTCTGCACACCTTTTATCCAGATACAGAGCAGCAGCTATCTGTCACCGTCCTGATGTGTGCCTCTGTTTGAAAAACATTGCTTTGAGAGTGTGAGAATCAAGATTTCATGATTACTTTGCAGATTAATACCATATTACAGTCAAGGACATCAGTTTTGTTCTGCCAACACTCCTATTTTAGAATATTTAAGGTGTGATAAGTGCTATTTTTGCTGCACCGTGGCACAAATTTGCCTTAATACTGTGTATCTGCAGGGGTGGTTGACTAAGTCTTAACAATGACTTTGCTACAGTTTGAGATTCCTTACTTTCAAAACTCAATTTTCAGCCCCAATTGTCTGAAACCAGAAATGCAAACAAGTATTGTTGCTGCAATATTTGCAGCGTAATATCTGTTAATTTCCTCTTACAAGGGATATACAGTAGAAATTCTGTACTTCTACAAATGATGTTTGTGTTTGTCCCTAGTAACTATCTAACTAATCTCTACTCAAAATATGACATTGTTTGAGGCAAGACACATTGGCCATTTAAGATTCATGTGCAGCATTTAGGGGGATCTATTGGCAGAAATGGATTATAAAATTAATAATTATGTTTTATTTCGATTATAATCACCTGAAAATACAAATTGTTGTGTTTTCGTTAGCTTCGAATGAGCCGTTTATATCTACATACAGAGCGGGTCCTCTTCACATGTTTCTCCCAAGCAACAACCTCCGGTGCCGAGAAACGAAGCTAACGCGAAAGTACCGAAAACCTGAAGTTCTTCAAATGGCCACTTGAGGCTGGCTCCAAAAGTGAGTCAATCCCTATAGACCCCCATGTTAAAATGCCCAACTTTACAGCAGAAATAAACATGTTTACAGCCTGGTACAAAAAACGGTTTTGGTCTCCATAGCTAATTTCCCCGTTCATGACAACTGTACGGGGGGGGTGAATTTTTATATAACTCATCCGTTTAATTTATGTTGAGGCTCAAAGTTGGGCATAATTGAGGGCATGCCACATTGAGTGACAGGTTGGTGCCTTACTAAGTCGCTAGCTGCTAGCTGTCTGCTATTTTTGGATTAGCAGTGAGTTAGGCTGTGTTGTCACTGCCATTATGGCGCCGGCCGGGGCCACCCACTTTGAGCTTCACAACGGCTCTTCAGAAACCTATGGGTGACGTCACGGAGACTACCAAAAACTGCCTCTAGATAGGCCTGTTCACGTTTTCGCATGGGCCACCGTAGTTCTCCTACATGCTGCAAGTTTCAGATGGTTGCAATCTGCAGCCTCACCGCTAGATGCCGCCAGATCATGCACACTGCAGCTTTAAAGACTACAACCATTGTATTGGTTTGGTATGAGAACTTTCAGCTATCAATATCTCAAGACCTTGGTACAAGAAACCGAAAACTACACTCAGTGAACTGACCCTTTAACATTGCTTTTATTTAGCATAAATTATAAGGCCTTCATTGTAACTACGAAAATGAAATGGTCACAACTCAACTGACATGTTTTTTTCCAAATTCCTTTTTTTGCCACCCCGGAAATTAAAACTGAAATCAAAATGAAACGGTGACCAGCAGGCCAGCACCTTAGTTACTCAACCACATGAGGTGAATATAAAACTAGAGGTCCCATTACTCTCTTGGGTTTGCTCCAAGCCTTTCCCTTCTTCTACAGGTTTCCCCATACTTTATTTTGCATGTACCTCAGTTTTGAAAGGGGATTAAGAGCGCCGCCGTTCTCTGTAGTGAACACTCAACATGGAAGCAGAGCAGAAGGGTGACCTCCCTCTCTGGCGCTCTCTTGATGTGGCGTTCAGGTATGAATCAGACAGCCAGCTGTGACGGCTGATCATGGAAGCTGTCAGCCAGAGAACTTTTCAAGGCAGTCCAGGTTCATCGCCAACTGCTTCCGAGCAAGATTGATGCCAGGGCTGCGTTGAAGGATTGCTCTCTGGTGCAGTCATTGGGCACGGAGATTGAGGCTCACCCATGGCAGAGCAATGGTGACATGACTCATCACCGGAGAATTATATGGAGAGAAGGGAGATGGAAAACACAAGGTCCCTACTCAATCAATCCTGTTTACTGGAAATTCCGAATGAGCACCAAATTGGAAGATCAGAGTACAGTAAAACAGGAAGCCTGGAGCTGACTTGCTTTTTTATTCACAGCGATGCCGTTTGTTCTGCAGTGGATGTTGTTTTTTTTACTGAATGCTGCTTGATGTGCTGAATAGCGCAGCATCCCAGTGGTTCACAAACAAACCAGCAAAAAAATAATGGCTTAAATACACAACAGCAAAGCCCAAATTCCCCATGCATTTCACTACTTTGTCCAACGATGGGCCATAGTAAACCCTAGTTAGATTCCATAGATGGAGGAAAACAAGCAACAGGGGCTTAAAAAGATGCCTTTCAGCAGAAATTTGGCAGTTTAGCTGAAACAGGATTCTGAGTACACAGTTGCTGTCCCCAACAGGCTTGTTTAACAGTGCATGGGATGCGGTGGAGTGCTGCAATGTCATTGTGCCACAGAGAAATGTCAAATGCTGTGTTAATATTTGGTTATCGGTGCATCCATAATGTGGCTCTTGATAAGAAAGGCATTTTTGTCATTCTCACTCAGACTGATACAGAGTATGTTGTGCGACTTTTATTCAATAACAATTTTTCATGGAAGATAAAAGTGTTGTCATTCTGTAGCGACGTAGTTTAAAAAATGGCACATACCCATATTTCTTGCTTCATTTATTTCTTTTTTTATGGTCCATCATTCATTACTTTCATCCCCCCATCGTTTTATTTGACTTCACAAAAGTGCCTCGTGCTCAATGATTTTTTTTTTGAAGTATAGATGGGCTCTCCAGACAATTATTTTACCGGAGTGAACGATTAGCTCTCTAAACAAATTCCTCTACCTATTCCCACCAAGGAGGACTGAAGGTCATCCATCTGTCTGGCTCCATTTTTCCTGTGCTTTGTTGTTGAGTTGCTTTTCCAATATGTGAGGAGAGTCATTCCGTTCAATACACCGCCTGCCCGGGCACTACTGCACGGCACAGTGATAAATCACAACACAGAGAAACAGAACTTTATTTGCATTCAGCTTCCATCCACTTTTGAAGCCGCAGATTTGGAATTGAATTTTTCCCCCTCCCAGCTCTCTCTCTCTCTCTCTCTCTCTCTCTCACTCTCTCTCTCTTCAGTAAGAGGCTATGATCTCAGAGCTCTGAGCTATCTACCTTGTTTTTTCCGGGGAAACCTGATTCAGCTTGAATCTGTTAAAGCGCAGCGTACATTTGCATACCCATATAAATGCCACTTGCAGGTTACCGTGTTCTCGGCTCAATAGCAGGAAATCCATGGGGGGAAAAATCACTTTTAGTGCAGTAGTCTTTCAATCCAGCAAAAACATTAGAAAGCGCATGGTCATTTATGTCGCCATAAGTTATGGTGATTACGGTGAGAGGGGAGAGCGGCTGGGGCAGGCCCAGAGGATGCAACCCGCCACCAGGTTTTGGAAGATAAACAGCGGGGCATGTGGCAGGATGTTGACTGGCTCCCTCCTGGCTTTTGCGGGCTGCAAAGGGAATCTATCACGTCAAAGAGGCCATAGCCTCCAGCACACTCCAGATTGCTCCCTCTGCATACGTACTCACACACACATACACACACTCACACAAGCGTGGCCGCTCAAGGGCTGGCCTCTTCCACTTGACCGCTCTCGGTGGCAGAGAGGGTATATACTCCCCGTGACAGTGGCACTCTGTTGTCCTCCTGGAGACGGAGCTCAGCCCCTCCAACCTGCCTCTCTGCCGAGAGCTGGCCCGCATCGAGCCTCGTGTGCTGTGACCTTCATGTCCTACAAGCCGGGGTGAAAAGGCGATCCTGGAACGACAACTTCCATCCAGCCCCGATGTTTCCTCTATCTGCTCGTTGTGAATGAATTAGAGATAATTTTGCATTCATCTGTGAGTCAAATGAGTCAACAGTGTCGCCGGTGTGGAGCCAGGCTAATCTGCTTCGCTCAATCCTGTTTGAAAATGACAGAGTGCTGATGAAGCCCGAACAGAATCAAAGCCACTGATTCATCTGAAGATGCCAAGAGATTGTTCCCCCTGGGATGCACAGTTGAGTGTGAGACACCCTTTGGAAACAGGAAAACACTGATCTCCAAATATTTTCAACCTTATTTATCTTGTTTTATTTATTCAAACTGCATAAAAAGGACACACCCTTCATTTTTAGAATATCCACCCCATGTTGGATAAAAACAAAATATCAAATATTAATAAATTGGAAAAAAAATAATGTAACATAGTAATTGAACATATGATATATTATAATTGTTGAATAAAAACAAAATTACCAATAATTAATAAATTAGAAAAAGTAAATAATTTAACATAATGGTCGAACATAACATAGAATATATTATCATTGTAAACTACACAAAGCCTCAACAATAACAGTCATGTAGATTTTTAAAGTGTAGATATAAACTCATACACTGATAGAACTGAATTAAATTGTTTTCTCTACATTGTGCCATTTGTAAGCCGCATAAAAAATTAAGGGATTTCCCCAATTCTCAAGAGATGTCAAGCTTCTACAAGTACACACTTCTGTGGTAGGACGGCACTGTTGCTGCTGCTGCTGCTGCTGCTGCTGCTGCTGCTGCTGCTGCTGCTGCTGCTGCATGGATTTACATGACATCACCATAATCAAGGACGGAAAGTTTTACTCCAACATTTTTTTTCCCTTTTCAAGAGTTAAGTATTTATATGATGCGTTGGGCATGAAAGTTTTGAGCAAATACCAAACTTCAATGTACCTGAATGCTCCTATATAGGTTTGATAGAGGCATAAAGTCTTTATGCATTCAGCATTCAACACATTTATAAATTTGGTTGTTTATTTCAGTCACAGTATCACTATTGGTGGAAGGTCACTTGGGAACACAAATGTTAATTTACTGCAGAAATTCCTCCTCCTACTCTAATACCAGTGGTGATTTATATTGCTTCACCAGATTATAAAAATTAAGATAATAGAGGCAGGGAATTCATATATATTTTTTTGTTTATCATATTTGTATTAGAGCTGTCAGAGTTAACGCCATAATAACACGTTAACGCAAATTTGTTTTAACGGCACTAATTTCTTTAACGCATTAACGCAACTTGCGATTTTTAGGGTTGTAGCGGGCTCACTTTTAAAGCTAGAGTGAAGATACTGGTATCATATGAAACTAGAAAAACCTAAAGAGTCCATTGGTACCAACCATGTCACACTAGCTTGTCGCAAAGGAGGCTAAATCATTTAAAATTATTTTCAAAGGGGTCCCTTGACCTCTGACCTTATGTGAATGCAAATGGCTTCTAAGGGTACCCACGAGTCTCCCCTTTACAGACATGCCCACTTTATGATAATAACATGTGGTTTTAGGCAAGTCATAGTCAAGTCAGCACACTGACACACTGACAGCTGTTGTTGCCTGTTGGGCTGCAGTTTGCCATGTTATGATTTGAGCATATTTTTTATGCTAAATGCAATACCTGTGAGGGTTTCTGGACAATATTTTTCATTGTTTTGTGTTGTTAATTGATTTCCAATAATATATATATTTGCATAAAGCAAGCATATCTGTCCTCTCCCATGTTAATAAGAGTATTAAATACTTGACAAATCTCAGGTACATTGTGAACAGATAAAAAAAATTGAGATTAATCGCGTTTAACTATGGTCAATCATGCGATTAATTGCTAATAAATATTTGAATGGATTGACAGCCCTAATTCATATTTATTTTCTGGAACAATCTCGATTTAACATTTACTCTCGTGAGCCCAACAGAGATGATGCTGGTAGCAAACCTGCAGCTTGACTGACAGACTTAACTGTTCAGTGTAATTAACACTCTGACAAGTTTCTTGAGAGGATTCCACCGTCTCAGCACAGTAGCACAGGTTATAGGATTTTCTTAGGAGTCACAAGTTACTTAAGTCATTAACATCACCACCTTCACATACATGGTTTTATGCACCGCTGGCCTTAGCACCATTAAATACATTAAGCACGCCGTGATTAGATCTTGAGTGAAGGCATTATGTGAAGAATTGATTTGATCCTTTGAATAATCATTCTCGCTCTCTTTAATATAGTCAATACAGTGGGCAGTAATGAGCAGCATGCAGGATTACATTAGAGGTCCTTCGACATTTCACTGGGTCCCAGATTGCTTCGGGCACAGACATCCCTCCTTGCTAGGCCTAATGAAGCATTGTGCACTCCTGTGGCAGCCTACTTAATCTCCCCCACCATGGCTGCATTGTTTGGGAAGAAGCCCCGTGTTGGGGAGGTTGGAGGTGTGAGCCCAACTTCCCATCAGAGTTCACAGAGTCGACATAAGGTGCCATCTGTTTGGGTGTTCGGTGTTTTAAGACTTTGTTTGATTGTTGACGAAGCACTGAATTATTTCTGTGGTTCTCAAATTATTGCAATTGTAACATCTGTAAAATGTGTGTCTTTGTTCTCGGCTGCCGTTCCCGGAGCACTGATAGCAGGAAAAAAAATATGATGTGAAAATTTAGTATTTTTATAAACAGTGTGTTTTTTTTTGGTGTTTGTTTTGCGGTAAAAAATAAATACATTTTTACTCTGTCATGTACCGTATAAACTATTACTAGTTATTCCTTATCTATGAAGTTTCTCAATCAGCCAGGTTATAGGACATCTAAAAGTACAAAGTCATAGGCAACTGGATTCTGCTAAATTATCAAAAAGGCAATTTTTATATATCTCTATTGCTGCATTGTTGCTCCCCTTCTCACAGGTAGGTTTTGGAAAATTTAAATTTTGTTCCCTGTTCAAGCACTAGCATATAATGATCTATACTGTACATGCAGCAGTACTTTGAAAGAAAAATAACTAGGGCTGTCAATTGATTAAAATGTTTAATCCAGATTAATTGCACAATTGTTATCTGTTCAAAATGTCCCTTAAAGGGAGATTTGTCAAGTATTTAATACTCTTATCAACATGGGAGTGGACAAATATTCTTGAGTTATGTAAATATATGTACTGTAACTGTATGTATGTATTATTGGAAATCAATTAACAACACAAAACGATGACAGATATTGTCCAGAAACCCTCACAGGTACTGCATTTAGCATAAAAAATATGCTCAAATCATAACATGACAAACTGCAGCCCAACAGGCAACAACAGCTCTTTGTTTGTAAGCCCTGACGAAGACCTACAGTGGTCAAAACATGTTGGCTTTTTAAATGATTTAGCCACTACAATATAGGCTTTTTAATATATTCTCTTCCTCGTTGCTACTTTTTTGATATTTTGGAGTGCCTAGATTGCCTTCCTGTTTATTTTTTCCCCCGTTTTCCAAGAGCACCCGACATGTTTTGCCTTACGACTGAACACACCGAGCAACCAGTTATCTCTCTTTCCAGGCAACAACAGCTGTCAGCGTGTCAGTGTGCTGAGTTGACTATGACTTGCCTTAAACCACATGGGATTATCATAAAGTGGGCATGTCTGTAAAGGGGAGACTCGTGGGTACCCATAGAACCCATTCTCATTCACATATCTTGAGGTCAGAAGTCAAGGGACCCCTTTGAAATTGGCCATGCCCATTTTTCCTCACCAAAATTTAGCCATCATAGGCTAAGTTTGCAGCCTTATTTAACCTCTTACCCGATAAGCTTGCTATGGTTGGTACCAATAGATTCCTTAAGTTTTTGAGTTTCGAATGATGTTAGTATCTTCACTCTTCAACCTCTGAAAGATCGATATAGCAAGTTGTATTAATACGTTAAAGAAATTAGTGGCGTTTAAACTAATTTGCGTTAACATGTTATTATCGCGTTAACTTTGACAGCCCTAAAAATAACCATTTACTTTCCACTGATCTACAATAACTAAGAGGGTTAGAGTGGAGTCTGCAGTGCCAGTCACAGCTCTGTTTGAATGATATTTGCAGCAAAGATACAGAAAAGAAGGATTTTCTTGTTGATGGCCACCTCTGTAGGTTGGATCTGCTCACTTGTCACAGTTTGCCACACTGGAAGCCAGCAGCACGCACCCTGAAAAAAAGTTTGACATCTCCTTTGTCTCTGAAAATGCCGGAGCCCCGACACCGCCGAACGCCGACTGGCTTTTCTTCTTTATGATTATAGAGTCAGCGAGTGCTTCACCAGATGTCATCACACTGTTCTGTTTATGTTGGCATGTTGAGGGGTGAAACATTGTTATAGAAATGCATTACCACCCTTCATTAAACTGAGACCAATCGCAGGCAGGATTATGTAAATGAACCCTGATATGAGAATCAGTATGCCCGGGACAGCGGTGCCAAGAAGAGCTGGCTGGGAAGCTCGCACTCAGAGCCAAGAGTCTCTGGCTCCAGCAGTGGAGAGCATGTGTTGGTCTCGATGTTGGAGTTGCTTTGCATTTTCGCTCCTGACAGTCTTCATCATCCGTTTGGAAATCGTGGAGGTAATTGGGGAATATGTCAGCGCCGAGATAAAAAGGTAGTCATTAACTCCTCTTGGAGGAAGCTTTTTTCCCTTATTGTTCGACAAATTCGGTGCAATGGTCCAGTTTTAAGAACAATCACAAAGCAAATCAATCAAGTAACGACCTTAGCCATCTGTGCATCTCCCTGTTCTTTTATCACATCAGACTGGCTGGTTACAATCTGGCACGCGCACATAGGCGCATACATTCAGACACAGGGAGGGAGGGTGACACCCAGTCATTAGCAGCATATTTTTGGAGAAATCGCTTCTGTTCTGTTGCTGGAACTGTTGCAATTAATCTACACTGCTTGTTATTTCACAAGGCTCTATGATAAGCTGGCTGCATATTCCAACGAAACAAAGGAAGGGATAAATTCAATACATACTTTTAGATGCAGCTGTATTAGACAATTGAAACAGTCTAATTCAGCGTTTTACAATAACATTAAGTGGTCTGCGCATAGTGAGACTAAACCCGTCAACTTGTGGAGAGAGAGCAGTACCTGCACAGTAGCTCCAAGAGTCTGCTCACATCCCCACACAATAAAGATGGACATCTTCCCAAGTGGGAACCACCAGGCACATTTTTAATATTCTTGCCATAAGGAAGAGCCTTCATAAGGAGCATCAGCATCTCTGAGTGTGTGGCTGCCCAGGGAAGTAAAGCTCCACAGGGCTGAAGGTAATGGCCATATTGCCTGCAGCTCTACCAGGGGAGGGATGAGTGTTGCCGGAGGCCACTGTCAGGAGAGGAGGGCTGAGCTCAGTACTTGTCACAGCTCCTGTATAAGAACCGCTTTGAGAGCCCTACCCCAGCAGAGTGCTTTCCCCAAGTATTGGTGGAGGAAAATCCTGCTGATATTAGCCTCAGCGTTTCTGCAACAAAGCTCTGATGCCTTCTCTGTGAAATGATGATTAGATGACAGCAGCTGGAGGGATGCGCTGGTTTGAAAATTATACCGTATCAATTATTCAAGGATTCACCTGGCTTCTTCGCTCACTTCCGGGCCCTAAGATTCTGCGACGCTCCTTTCAAATCTCTTTGGGATGTTCACGGAGTGGCAGAGGCAGCTTGTATGGATGGCTGTGTAAAACAAGGACAACATTAACTTTGACTGGTGTCCCGTGTATCCATAATTAAACTGAACATCATCCCTAGGGCTAGATATATATCAGAAAAGATGAGTCAGGCTATGAGCCTGTGGAACAGCATGAAATAATGCCCTTGGCTGTTAGCACTTTGTCATGGAGCCACAGATCACAATGTGCAGACCCCATGGCACCACAGACCACCACTGGGCAGCGGACATTATTACAGAAAGGCCTGTGGTTCTGATGTGATATAGAGTTTACCCCGAGGATGTGCTACACAGACAGAAGAGCTATTTTTCTTTTATGGTCAGTCTGTCAGTGATGCATTGTACATAATTCAAAATGAGTGGAAATGTGTGGCTTGCTTTAATAGCCTTTAGCATCTCGCAGTGCAGACTGTTGGTTTACTGATGTCTTTTTAAGTGTGCAGGCTCTCTCAGCTTCTTTGATATCAAATTGTGTTTGCAGGATTGTGATGAAAGCCAAAACATATCACAGCACATTTTGAATCCACCCCCCCTCCCACGGTAATGACAGCATGCACTATGTTCAATATATTTAGGTCGTTTGCAGGTAGTATTTACAGTCCGTCTTCCCTAGCTGGGGACAAACACCTTGCCTTTAGCATTAGAGAAGGAGAGAAAATGGTTTTGATGGACGCATCACTGAGAGCTCCAGAGGACTGTCTGAGCTCTCTGTGAGGGATTATACAGAGGTTAGTGTAAGAGGTGCTTCTCTCTTCAGCTAAGCACTTATGAGACCAGGCAAATGTTGTAAGATATTGTATGAACATTTCAACAGCAGTTATATCAGAAAAGTTGTCAGAGCTGTTCTTTTTAGCCTCTGCCTTGCTGCTGTCCGTTTTCATCGAGCCACTAGTCGTTTTAGCATTAATAAAAATGCTATACTTTAGAAAAGCCCAAGGGTTCTACCATTTATAGACATCTCATTCCTTGCATAATCAGTTAATAGAGGCATTTGGCATTGAGAATGACAGCTAAATCTAAGGTCAAAGAGAAGAAGGAAAGGAAGCTGTGAATTTGATGCAGCTGAACACTGCTACTCGATGCCAACATATTGGGCAGCTCTGGTTGCTCTTTCTGGAAGTCTCCCGGGCCCCTCCGGGAGCAGAAACATGATCAGATTTATAGGGCAACAGCTGCCACCCCGCTTTCCTCAAGCTACTTGGCTGAAAGGAGATTTGTTAGTATTCACTCTCATCATTGATAATCTGATTTTTGACCGAGCAGTATAATGATGATAATTCTTAAGAGTGTCAGCTTATCCCTGACTGCTTCAGTAGACCAGTTAATTTAAGAGTGTGGCTTCCTATCCTCATACAATAGAAAGACACATTGTGTGTGTGTATGTGTCTGTGTGTGTGTGACCGTATGGATATTCTTGACGCAGCCTGGAGGATTTGACTATAAGGAGGTGTTGAAGTGAGGTCGCACGCCGTAGCCGACCTGATGCACATTGATCTGTCTGCACAAGCGCCATTGACTGTACAAACTGCGGTTTTTCAAATGCTCACAAGTCTGTCGTAGATTTGGTAGATCAAGGTGGTATTTTGTTTCAATCAATCCATACGTTGATTTGTCTGTGAAAGGTGATCAGACATTTTCCATCGAACCAACTTGCTGAAGCAATCAGGCCCGTCAAATCCTATAACGCCACTTCAAAAACCTTACTATTTTACTAGGCGTAAATGTATAAATGTGTGTTGCTCCTTGTTTGTCTCTTTATTGTATTTTATTTAATTCAGTTTCCCTCAGTTTTGTCGTGTATGGCTGTAGTTGCAAGTGTATTGTGACATTCATAGTAGCAGTAGTAGTATAGGCTACCATAGGGCTTGGAAATATATATATATATATATATATATATATATATGATATGAGACTAGATATGGTCTTAAATTTTGGATATCATATTGTCATAATATGGCATAAGTGTTTTTTCCAAATTTACCAGACTGTTCAAGCTGTTCTATTCTATATTTTAAGATTAAAATGGTTCTAACACATTATTCCATGAGTAATAATCAGCTAATTATATAATAATATCACACTTTAGTTTCCAACTCCAAGGTTGAGAACCACTGACTTAACTAAAAGATCCCAGTTGTGTTTGAAGTAGTCATGTTAGTAGAAGTAATTGGCCCAGGAGTCGCAACAGTTACCAATCCCTACTCTCAGCTCCACAGTAGGAGGCCTGAGTGTTGTGCCATACTGGCCTGACTGTGTAAGTTGTCTAAGCGGTATGTACTGTATGGCTGGAGAGTTGGAGGAGCTGCTGTAGTGAGAGCCCTGGGAAGCCAAGGCTCGATAGTTTCAGTGAAAGAGAACGTTCACGCTGAGCCGATGATACAGTCTACTGGAACTCCAGCGATTTTTGTGCCTCTGTCTTCTGCCTGTGCTTCCTTGCCAAAATTGGATACCGTCCTTCTGTCATGAGTCATTGGTTCTTTTCAGAGATGTTAAACCTGTTCAATCTGGCTCCTGCTTGTGTGCCGATGAAATTGAATGAACAGAACGCTTGTAGAAACAGAGTGATTTGTTACTATTCATGAAAGAACGTCGGTTTGCCTCAGTGATACTGTAGCTTTACTCCAAGATACATCTTTTAAGTTGTAAATAGAGAAGTTCAACATGTTATTACTCAAATGTTACTGGTTAATTCTTGATAAATAGGTCTTAAGCTAGGCTTTTAACCTGCCTTGACCCTCCTTACACACACTGACACACTCAACTGATCTGGTGTTTCCCCAGTCCAGTAGCCCACCTACCTGCAGCATAACTGAGGCTCTCATTAGTCCTCTTTTTTCGCCGTGGATCCTGGCCCAGATGCTTATGCTATAGTAGTTCTGTCAGGCCAAGCTGCTGGTGTCAGAAATAATGGTACTGTAGGTGTATGGGTAAGAAAAGTGCGATGAGTGCACTTTCTTTCTCTCCAAAAGAGGAATAATGAAGTACATGGTCCGCGTTCCCCATGGGAGGTGTAATTTCGTTTGCACACCTGACAGTCTGTGATGTGCATTCCTTTCCTCAGGAGCAGAGAACATGATTTATTTGCTCTGCTATTTTTGTCTGACCTAATTGGACATTATTCGCATCACATCAATGACAGGTGTAAATGTACCCGAGGAATATCAAAGTTAAATATTATTCCCCAGAGGCTGAAAGTATAGACGTTCAGGCTTTACAGTATGAAATACTTTATGCTTGCTGTCCTTGGTTAGTGTTATATTTCCCAGCTCTGTCAGCTAAACCCTGAACACAGAATTAACTGCGAAACAACACAGATGGAGACGGAGAAATACTGTGACAAATCCAGTCTCGTCTTCACACCTTTACAACGGCTTGATGACGTGATCGTAGCACCCTAACTGTGACCGCATGTGGCCAGACAAACTGATGTTCTGTCACCCGTGTCAATAACTCATTATAAACTCATGGTCCTCTTTTGATGCTGCTGATGCTGTTCCAACCTTCACTTTTACTGCGGTTCATGTGTAAAATGTTGTTTGAGCTGCAATCTGCAGTCCAATATCAGCTGGCCTGTAAAACCAGAGCAATCTCTCCTCGCGGCTGTTATGGGATCTTCATCTCACAACAGATGTGTCAGTAATGTGGCCCAGATACTGGAGCTGTTGGTTATTATAGGCTGTTATAAACTGAGGCCTTTTAAGTCACGCTTAACTTCATCAGGGATATCATCTATGACCGGCCCATCTTGCGATGACGATTCAGTTCCTCTCAAGATTTTTAGAACATATTACACAAAAAAGAAAAATATTTTTTTGGTGGAGAGATTTTCATTATTATCTGAGTGTTTGCACTTGGAGGTGTTGCAAAGCAGTTGCTTGAATTGGGCATTGGCTGAAGTACCTGAGTCTCACAGTTTTTTTTTTAGCCTCATTAGCTGCTGAGAACATTTGCCCAAAGGTTATACCACGTACATACGCATATTCACTATTTGGTAAAATTTTGTGCTACTGTATAAGCCTGTCTTAAGCTCCAAATCATGAACGCTCACAAAGTGTGACTCATTCCAAAAAGGAAAAAAGTTGCTATCTCAGTATGTGAGATCAGATTCATTCAGCGCAAACCACTTGCTCAACATAAAAATGGTCCATTTAATTTTTTTTCTCCAAACAGATTTATTACCAGATTGGACGAGTAGCATTACCTTACAGTTTATGTTACACTTTATTTTTGTGGGTGGCTAGGTTAGTTAAAGCTCCATTTATCATTTGGTATTAACACTGAATCCAATTACTTTGTGTAATGTGAAGGGGATCGCTGTTAGTGTTCAACTCGTTATCCCCCTCCATGTGGTTTCACAGCACATTTGCTGAGTGGTTCAATCTCACCACTCACATTTATTATATTTATATACTCACACATATTCCAGCAGACATATTTTTTCAGCAAGCAAAATCTGATATTTTTGCCCATTTAATTATGAAGCAGCCACAGAAAGTGTACACAAATATAACAAATATAAATATAACTACTCACAAAATGGTACTTAGCTTCTTGTCATCAACATCTATAAATAAAAAAAGTTAAGGTAATAGTTTCAGCTGACTCATCTGGACTGTGAATCAGCACTCCATCAAGTTGTCACCTATAGGGAGGAGTTGATATGCACAGAGAAGTGTGAGGGAAGTTAGGGAAAATAATTCAAATACTGTTGCTCTGTAATCTCAGCTCAATTTAAAATTCCAATAATATAATTTGTTCATACTTGGCCTAGGATAAGAATAATCATCTTCATGATGTTTTGCAAATAAACTTTCTAATAAACTTTGAATTGCCTTATTTCAATTATATTAATTTCTAAACCAGAACAACAATAATATTGAACCCTTTTTGGCAGAGAACACAAACATCATGATTTAGGTAAACCTACTGAGTGCTTCAAACTGGCCTGATTGGAAGAATTACTTCCATTCATTCATTTGTAAGATGATTGCTGTTGCTAATCTGAAACTGCCTGTGAAATCAAGTGAATTTCTGCTTTGGCTTTGACAGTTACTGTCCTGCTGAAGATTGCAGAAGACTGCATCTATTAGGAACATAACAGGCTGTCATGAATGAACCCATAATCAAATATTGGTATTTATTATGTGATGAATCTCGAGCAGGTTGAGTTTGGCTTGTTTAATTGACGCAGGATCAGTAGTTAAACTGTATAATAAAACATGGAAGAGTGTCTCAGTCTGATAGGTGGTTTTTTATTTGTGATGCTCTGTTGAATTTCAGTGAAAGTTGGCAGTTGTGACATTTTTAAAATAGCAGGAACGAGCTTCTGTTTGACCCCTCTCCTGTAGTCGAATGATAAGGGCAACTCTTAGTCTGTTGAATAATTAGAAATCTGTGGCATCTAGTACCTAGAAATTAACATTTATCTATTTTCTATTCTGCAGTTCTTTAGTTCAGCATGCATTTGGAGGTCAAAAAGGAAGCAAATCTTTCAAATCTCCCAAAGGCTTCAGAATAAAATTATTTTTTTAAAACAAAATATTACAAAATAAACTGGTGCGGACTGGTTTGGTTACAGTGGTGCTGCTGATATTTCTGTTGATTCATTAGTGTGTGTGTTGGGGAGGGAGGGGGGGGGGGGGGGTACATGCATGGAAAAAAACCTTATTGAGGGACAAAGATGAGTATCAATTTCTTTTCATAATCACTTACAGTAGTCCATAGGCCATAGATCATTCAGGGTCAATAGATTGCTCCAGGGATGATGTATTCTTTTTGTACGCCAACCAGGAAATTAACATTGCCTTGAGTTCCCTCAACAAAAAGCCAATGGGACTTTTCCAATGGCTTTTGATTATTGCAGAAAATAAGCTTTGAGGTAAACACTTGTTTATGGTACACATTTTGTTCAGCAGAATAATCTTCACAAGTTAACACCACTTTTATGATTTTTGAAGCGTAATTGCAATTGCCAGAAGTAAGAAGCTAACGTTAGGCTATAAACAAACTGCTCCACGGTCACATGGGCGCGAGTATACACAACAAGGCTGTAAAGGCGGACGAGTCGGCGTGATGACGTTTAGTAGTCTCATTTAGACACTTGTTAGCAACCGCCTTTTTAAAGACACAAAAAGGCTTCAAAATTCACGAGTATTTACTGACGTATTTTATTTCGTAGAACAAAACTTTAAAATCTCTTAAACTCGTGTTAACCACAGACCTTATTTCAGGCATCTCACTGACAACCCATTCAAAAAACCCATTGACTTCGACATGAGGGAACCGGAAGTGCTAAAATGCGAACTCCTTTCTGGGTTTTAGGATTCATTCCTGTGGCACTCTTTAGATGAGAATGCTTGTTAATCATACTGTAGAGAAGAGGAAAAAAACCTTTTACGAGTGTAAATTACATAAAAATGACTGTTATGAATTGTTTTTATCCTAAAAGGCAAGTTAGCCTTTATGCTGTAATTTTATTTTTATGGATTTCCTTCCAATAATCCATGTTACTATTTAAAATGGGGTTATTTTGTATCCCAACATTTTTAAATGAAAATAATGTGCAGTGGCTAAATTTACATCAGACTTTCACCTTTCAGAACTAATCTCTTCATCTCCAATTGGATTTCAAGTCATCCATTTACAAATCCTCGATTGTGATGTCACACCTTCATTATGTTAGCCTTGATAACCTAAAAATTCGAATTACCCTAACCCTATATTAGATTTACCATTTTTTATGTGAATACTTAATATATCAAAACTACACTGGACACAGATAGAATCTTACATTTCCAAGCTCACAAGGTTAATCCATCCCGACAGCCAACAGCGGGCAATCAATCTTAGCGGAGGAAGAGTATTCTCGCTGTCCATCTTGTGAGGAGTGTGATGGAGGGCTCAGCCAGGGACATCACTTAGCCAACACCCCACCCCGACTCCGCCCTCTCTCTAGGGGCTGAAATGATGCTTCAGCAACGGTGTGTGAACGGCCCCTTCCCGCACCATGCATCCATCACTCCCGACACATAGCAATCAAGACACATTAGTCGAAGGGGATTTTACTTTAATTGCGGAGAGGTTGCTTGGAAGGTGGGTTAATAAAAGTAGGGTAAACGCCACGGCATGCCTCTTCTTTGTGGCGTGTAGTAAACAAACACGTGAATAATAGCCTGCACCGGGGAGCGCTTTGTCGTCAAGGGCACATCCAGTGTGGCTTGACTGGGATGACTGCTGAACTGACAATGCTGATAAAATTGAAGCTCTTGTTTTTCTGTCAACATGGGGACATGAGCAAATCTGATGATTGTTAGTCTATGAAGGAACTCTCAGCAAGACTGTCATAGATATCGGTTATGACAGTGTAAAATTACACATCGCACAGGAGGCAGAGAAACGAGTGAAACCGACACTTGTTTAGACAGGGGGCTGAGATCAGAACATGTTGAAGCTGTTGTATTGAGAACGTGAGAAGCTTGCCCTGGCAACAGCAGTCAATAGTTATGTATTTCCTATTTCCTCTGGAGTGAAGAGTAAAGCCATGAATACATAATTGAACAAAGGCGAAATAGTCCAGTACAAACAACAACCCCTGCAAGACCCATTAGTATGAGCTGCTTGGGCTATACAAAAAACTAATTCCACTTTCTCTTCAATGTTGCTGCCGGGGGAATAAGAACTGGTGGCGACACGAAATGCTCCTCGAGCAGAAAAGTCGCTATTAATACTCGATGGATCAAATTCTTTAGCACAAAAAAGTAACAGTTTCCGTGCGAGTGCAATAATGAACATACCGAGCCTTATCTTAAAGCAGTGTCTTCACCCTTAGACCCTGGCAATTGGTGGATTAGAGAGCTATAATTATCGAACACGGTGTGAGAAAATGGTATTTATTGGCATTATCTCAGTTCATGATGTCAGCCTGACTCGATTAACTCCTCCAGTGAAGAGTGAATGAGGTTATGAGCCTTATCAGGTGGGATTGTGCCTGTGAGCTGTTTGCTGTTTGCCTGTTTGCCTTTGTCAGTCATGAAGACCTTCTTATTGATGGCTGGGGTCCGGGAGGCTAAACCGATATTACAGTTTTTAATGGCAGCCGTGCAGATACTGTGCTCCCCGCGCAGCGCTGTGAAACCTTTGTTCTTCCTGCCTCCGAGCAAACATGCCTTTAATCAACTCCTAGACCTTGTGCTGAAGAGTAGCTTTAGAGCTCTGTTAATGAAAGCAGCGACGAGACACACACCCCGTGTCCATAGGCAAGGATTGACGCTTCGACACATTGCGAAGGATGTTTGCAAAGCTATCATCCTAACAACTTATGTCTCCCCCTCATACTCTTGGCACCATCTGAGGTGGACAGACTGAAATGGTGCAGCACGGCCCTGGTGACAGATGAGGTGTTTGTTCTCAGCTGAAGATCTCTGTGGCGATCTCGGCAGAGACAACAGATTACACATGATGGATGAACAGAGTTGACTGCCACTTTGAGTGCAGGCTCCAAAAAAGTCCAATAAGTAGAATGCTGGCATCCATTTCACAAGGATTCAGTAAATCTCCTCTTATCATGGGGTGAAGCCAGGGCTCGAGCTTGAGGACGTCCCGTCGTCCCGGGGCCAAGAAAAATATGATCGGGGAAGATGAAAATTAATTTGAGACGAGAGTTGAAAGAAAAAAAAACGTTATATTAGAATGAACGGAGATGAAAATGACTGCACGTTTTGTGTAGCGCACCGTTATTATTAAACCTCCTTGACAACATAAACACACACGCACACACACTGTCAGTGTCCGATTCATCCTGCACGTACACACACACAGCATATACCGCCGGCCTGTGACCTCACGATAGCCGCAGCGGCAACGGGGAAATTCAACCTAAGTCAATAAGGTAAGCTTTCTAGTATTAACGTTACCAATTAACTAACATTAGACTGTTCGATGTTAACGGTAATGTTATAGATAACGCTAGCTAACAAATCAGCAGCTGACGTTTGCATTTACAGTGAGTGAGCTGACGATACGTTAACTACGAAGAGTCAAAACTCTGCAACAGCTCAAATCATGTTACCAATGTTAACCACTTATTTACTTACTTACTCCTCTTCATCCCCTTGATAATAAGGCTGCAATGAGATCTCTCCATTGCATGTTGTCCGTGGCAACATGCTGCGCCTCTCCCCATGACAAGTGCATCTTGTCCTGCAGCACTTCCAACTTTAACATACACCAGCTAGCAGGGCCGTTTTTTGGGGGCCCATATGCAAAGTCTTTTTTTTTTGACCAAATGCTACTTTTTACACACAAAAAATATTTTAATTTAATTTCAGCTGCAACATCAAAATCAAAACAAACTTGCAAATTGTAAAAAAAAAAGAAAGAAAAACAATAAAATTACTTTAAAATAAAAAAAAGGTTTTTGATAAATTGTAAATTCATGTACAAAAATAAAGCACTTTTAATATTCGATTCATGTTAAAGATCACTTTGAATGATTAACTGATAATAATGATGAAAAACAAAGATTTTAAATTTGAGACGTTCCGCATTCATTTCAAGACGGCTTAGGTGTTATTTCGGGACGGTTCTGGGAGGATGGTGAAAAAAGTTAGTTGAGAGCCCTGGGTGAAGCAAAAACATGTTGAACCTACCTTTATTACAGAACTGCCACAACACTATCAAACAGGCGTGATGAATTAGGAAGATGCAACTACAAGGGAGAATAACAACCAAAAAATAGAGAGAGAGAAAAGAAAGAGAGACGCTTAGCCGGTGACTCATTTGCAAGACTGTTCATTACGCAAAATACAGGAATGATCATGAAGGCATGGCAGAGTTTCCTGTTTGGAGAGAAGAAAACAAGTGGACTCAGCTGTTTGATGCCACGGTTATCTTCATACATATGGATCTCTCAGCTGCTTCTGAGAGCGTTGTTCTAGCACATTTGAATCATTGTCAGCTGCTCCTTCCCATGATTGGAACAGTTTTGCTCCTGCAGGGAGATAAGAGGAAGTTTAGGTTAGTGTGTGAGAACGTGGTATGAATAAATACATATTCTGTTAATCAACAGAAATAAATGTGGATGTTCCCTTGTGGTTAGCCAAGGGAAATATCAGTGTGACTTCCAACAGTCGTGGGTCATTCAAAACTATCGTCTCATTGCAAGAGGCTTTACATCTTCTTTCAAAGGCCTTTCAGTAATCTGTGGACGGTGCAGTCTCAAGGTGAATGTGTGTCATTTCTCTTTCTATTTGCTGTGACACGTTGCAGAAAGACTGGATGCCCTCAGAGCACAACTTTGATGATAGCTTGTGATGGCCTGCCCAGGTGCGAGAATAACATTAGACCTGCTGGACAGGTGGCAATGTGAGAGAGGAGGGCTTGGAGGCTCAATAATGAGGGGTATGCCAGCTAGACCCCCATCTGTTGCCATGCACAGAACTCTGATCCATTAAATTGCGGCACATTCAAGTTTTGTCACAGATGAGAAAATGTCTACTCCTCCGAAGTGTGATCGCGGGGTTTCCAGTACCTTGAAGCCATTTTAAGTCACCTGTTAAAGCACATATTTTAATGGGCCATCTTGTGTCTTCCAGTTGAATTATATTAGCATTTACAATTTTTGTTCTTATGAAGAATGTCTACATTTGAAAGGCACCGTATTTTTTTTTTCACGCATATCATTTTCTTCTACCTATACTGTACTTGCTCTGTACTTCCTCATGCTATTCTACAGGGAAGCTATTTTTAAAGAGCCCACTCAGCCTGTGTATTCACTAATTAGAATATGTGGCAGTGCTCAGAGGAAGATGCCTCATAGGCAGTGAAATGCAGTGAAGCCAGAGATAAGAACTCTCTAAAAACAGTTAATAAAACAGGTAGTCCTTCTTCTCAAACCCATTTTTCTTCTTAGAGGATCAGTTCACCCACATTACAACCACCCCAGTACGATATAACTGGATGGAATTGTATTTGTGGCACCCAAAGCTTTGAAAAAAATACATTTATTACATTTATGTTTAACAAAAACATTTATATTACTTAAATATCTCTTTCCAGAATCAGTTTCTCAGTGTTTCTCAGCCAGGATCAGTGTCTTGGATAATCCACAGAACACACTGTCAACAGTTTTCATAATGACTGTAGGGAGGTCTTTGGATTATCCAAAGTAAGGAGACATTATATCAGAAAAGATGCATTACTTTTGAATTGCTATACATATTTATTGGTTTAAGCACGAGAAACAAAACTCCATTGATTTCCATTAAGCTAGGAAGGAGGCAGAAATCTGCAAATATTTCAAAACCTCATACATACCATTATGTACTGTGTGTGAGAAAATTAGGGCTATCAAAGTTAAAGGGACTGTTTGTAACTTCTTACACGTATAAATCACCCGGGTCGGTGTCCTGTGCACGGTAGGAGGACGCGGGGAAGACCGTAGCTTTGGTCTCCAGAGCCAGAGTCTCTGCTGTACTCTGCTCTGCTTCGTAGCTCTGAGAATATCTAGTGAATGTACAGTGGACGTTTTTGCAGAAATAACTGCTGCAGCTCCTCCAGACCAACAGAGGTTTCCCGTGTCTTGTGAAGTGACGGGGCTCCAGAGCGAGAAACGTTATCGTCTCTGACCGGGTGCCAGTGTTTTCCCTGTTTCCTCCGGCTGCGGTCGGGAGGCTGAGGCAGGAAAAGTCAACACTAGGATCAGCATTGATTCATGGAGAGACCTTCGTCTGGTCAGCTAACATTACTGCCAAGCAGCTGAAATATAGAGTGATATTGTGGTTTTAGCTGACGTGTGTTGCCTCACTGTTTTGAGAGATGCTCGTTCATGTCTATTTAGAGCGAGCAAGCGCGAGCCCGATGCTGACTTTCGTTGACTTAACGGCCACAGGTGTCGCTGTTAACAAGCATTTCTGATTCTTACAAACAGTCCCTTTAACACAATAATAACGTGTTAATGCAAATTTGTTTTACGCCTCTAATTTCTTTAACGCATTAACGCAATCGATCTTTTGGAGATTGTAGGGGGTTCAGTTTAAAAGCTAGAGTGAAGATACTGGCATCATATGAAACTATAAAAACTTGACCATGTCATACTAGCTGAGTATCACCAAGGAGGCTAAATAACGCTCTAAACTTGCACTAAATTTTGGTGAGGAAAAACTGGCACAGCCATTTTCAAAGGAGTCCCTTGACCTTTGACCTCAAGATATGTGAATGAAAATGGGTTCTATGGGTACCCACGAGTCTCCCCTTTACAGACATGCCCACTTTATGATAATCACATGCAGTTTGGGGCAAGTCATAGTCAAGTCAGCACACTGACACACTGACAGCTGTTGTTGCCTGTTGGGCTGCAGTTTGCCATATTATGATCTGAGCATATTTTTTATGTTAAATGGGTTAAAAGGGTTTCTGGACAATATCTGTCATTGTTTTGTGTTGTTAATTGATTTCCAATAATAAATATATACAGTTACAGTACATACATTTACATAAAGCAAGAATATTTTTCCACTCCCATGTTGATAAAAGTATTACATACTTGACAAATCTCCCTTTAAGGGACATTTTGATCAGATGAATAATGTACAATTAATTTGCGATTAATCATGATAAACTATGGAGAATCATGCGATTAATCACGATTAAATATTTTTATATTTTCATTTAGGAATTGGAATGGGATACTGCAATGACTGTGTCCAATAAAAAAAAAAAAGAAAACACCTGATCCATCTGAAAGAAGCTTGAAAGAAATCCCGTCCTCACCTGACATGCCTATAGAAGGCACAGAGTGACGTGTGTAGGTCACGGTGGGAGATTTTGCACATCATAGTGAATACATCTTTGCTCTCTTCATGCTCTGCGTTCTGCTTTTGTCACTTTGGAAATCTACTTTGACAATTACACTGTGGAAGTGTCATGAATCATCTACCGTATCCATAGGGAGGAATGTGGATAAGTACTGCCTTGGTTGAACCCAAACAATCTCTTCCTTGAGCTATCTTGTTTTTGTGCCATGCTCTTCTCTCGCTCTGCCTCCGCCTATCTCTGTCTCGCTCACACTGTGTCCTTTATTGCACTAAATCCAGCAATAAACATAATAGGGCTGCTAAAGCTACACATGAAGCATGTATTTCTCTCTTTTGTGGCTCTGCTCAGATATTATGCATTGTTTTAGAGGGGAAGAGAGAGCATTTTAGGGATTAAGAGTACATTGTGGCACAGTGGGAACTGAGCTACTGGGACTTACCCTGTCACCGGGGATGTTTGCGAGGCAAGCAGTTTCCTTGGATTTCCCACTCTCGGCCAAGTGGTTGCTGCGTTGCCAGAACCCGTGGTGCGCCCGGTGTCAAAGGAAAGTGAATTCCCACATACCCTTCCTCAGAACCAGTCTGGGCACTGTGCATCTTCTGGCTCATTTCCAGCAGACACATCGTCTCATCCGCAGCAGGGCATGTCTCTGGTCGCGGTGGTCATTGCTTCCACCCTCACCTCTCCTCTCATCCCTGAGCTCTGTCTGGATTGCTCTTGACTTGACTGGCCTGTATCTGCTTAGAGGTTACTTGATTACTCTAAAAAAGAGGGGTGAAAAAACATTTCCTCAGTATATTATCAAAACAGTGACATTATGTCATCTTCCCACTCACGTATTGATCACACTGCAGGATAATGTACCAGCTAGAGTCATGACAATAAGTGCTAGCTCTGAAAGAAGCTCATTTCTCAGTCAGTGTCCTAAAGGAACAGTCACATTGACATTGACACTAAGACGAAAAACAGAAATCAAATGGTAAAAGGCTTCTATTTCTTACACAAATTGCTTTTTGTTGACTTGGCTCTACAACTGATTCAAATATTGTAAATTGTGTTCCCTAATCAGTATTTACCCCACTGGATAATAGTTTGCTTTTCATGATTAAATTGGTTTTTCTCTTTTCCAAATAATAAATAATAGTTAATCATTTACAACCTGCTCATTTGCAGTCATACAAAGGGAAGAGGGCAAGAAAGGTAATAATGATAAAGAGAAAAAAGAAAGATAGGAAACCAAAAGAAAAGAAGAAAACAACATCAACCTCTGACCACAATAATTATGAAAGGGTTTTTCACTAACTGGCTAAAATTGATTTTACAGTCCCATTAAAGACAAGAGAAGGCTGCCGAATGCCCAAATCATATTAATGTTTTTTTTCCAGTGCACAGAGAGGACCAGCTAGCACTGAGCAGTGACTGAGTCCTGCCATGAGCCAAAAACAATAAAAGCTCTGTATGGTCATGCTGATTCACTTTTATCAGGGAACCATTATATACATATCAGCAGGAAATATTCAGACATGAATTCAAAATTACACATCAGGTCGTCAACAAAGTATCAGGCAAATCGTGTCCAAAGACTGCCACAAAAACACGAGAGCATCCAACAGCTGCCTTAGTGACCCCTTATAAAACTGTATACACATTATATTTGATTCTTTTAAATATGCACTTTTAAATGTTCTATAGTGATCACGTCTAAACTACTTAAATTTGTGCATCTTTCCTTGTGCAACTACTAGTACCTTCACTAGTCCAGGTGAAGGCGTTTGTACAGTGCATCAACATACTTGTTATTCACCAATATCTTATGGAAATATTGTTGAGTAACATTCAATTAGAGTAATATCAAACTAGATGGTCGCACCATAAGCATGACTAATGAATTTTAGACTGGGGCCACAGTAGCTGTTAATTGCATTACTTAGTCTAATGCTGTAAAGCATTGACATGAATGAAGCTATTAGTTTCACCAGGTTAATTTGTTGTGATGGCACTGAGCAGCGCCGTCATTGCAACAAGAAGAATCATGTTTTATTACAGTAGAAATGTCTTAATTCAGAGACAGCGTCACTGGCACGAGATGAGGCCTACTGACCGTCTGAACCACAACATTATTCGTTTTGGGAAATTGTAACAATGTATCAAATGAATTCAAAAGTGATGCATAAAGATTAAAAATGATACAGTATGTATGCAACAAGTGGCAAGTATATAAGAGTGCTGCAGGGATGACATATTTGTGTTTGCCAATCAGGAAGTTAACATTGCCTTGGTTCCCTAGGGGATTTTGGATTTTGGATAATTGCAGAAAATAACATCTGTGGCAAACACAAGTTTATGATACCTACAGGTTTTGTTCAGCAAGATAATCTTCACAAATGAACACCACTCTATGTGAATGCAATCACCAGAAGTAAAAAGCTAACATTAGGCTATAAATGAACTACACCACGGTCACATGGACGCGAGTGTATATACAAGAAGGCCGTGAAGGTGGACGAGTCGGCGCGATGACGTTTTGACCTAGAGACGAGGGAACCGGAATTGCTAAAATGCTAACTCATTTCCGGGTTTTAGGATTCATTCCTGCAGCACTCTATACCTGAAGAATATCCACAGGCGGACTTTAGGTTTAAAGTAGGGCTGTCAATTAATTGAAATATTTAATCGTGATTAATTGCATGATTGTCCATAGTTTATATTTTTTTTTTTACATTTTCTGTTTATCTCTTCAAAAATGTACCTTAAAGGGAGATTTGTCACGTATTTAATACTCTTATCAACATGGGAGTGGTCAAATATGCTTGCTTTATGCAAATGTATGTATATATTTATTACAGGAAATCAATTAGCAATAGCGGCCGGGCCCACCGGATTTTTAAGAGGTGAATTAAAAATCAAAAGTATTATTGCGTCAACTTTGACAACCGTGGTTTAAAGTATCCTCAGTACTGTGTGAGCATCACAAATACTTGCCCCTTTACATACAGTAATTGTGTAATTGTAGTTCACTCCAGTGTAGCTCTGCATCGTTAGAAATATCAACACACAAATGCAGAGGAGTCCACTGTGGAAAATAACTCAAAATAGCATCTACGTTTGACCATTTCACATCAAACACTACCGTCAATGTGAAGTAAATGAAGTCGTGAACAGAGACATATATTTGTCATTGAAAATAAAATGGCATTAAACAGCAGGGAGCTGACATTGAAATCAAAACATTTAATCAAAGCTGAAATGGAAACACTGCACTTGACGACTCAGGCATAGAAAATATGAACTTGGAATACTTGCTGAGTTTTCGAGCATGCACTTACAATCATATTCTATTGATTCATATTTTTTTCGCGTTGTCAATGTCTTTTTTAATGACAGGCTTTTGATCTTTTCAATGACAGCCTCCTCTGAGTGTTTGATTTCCATATAATCTCCATAATGAGGAGCTTGTGTCAGTGTAAGCTGTCACACACTCTGTGGCCATGACTTCTTTTTATACAGCAAAAGCTAATAATCATTTTACATGTCAAAAAGTCAGTGTGAGAAAAGATAATGGCAAACGTGGGCTTCCCAGGTGACACATAAAGTCTCTAGATGCATGAAGTTAGTCTATTAAGCATTGCTAACTAGCACCTTTTGTTAGTATTGCTAACTGGAATGTAGCAAATATTTTTAAACCATTTAGAGGAATTTCATCTACCAGTTATACAATTCTAAAAAAATCTTGAATTGCTTCCCCAGCTGTGTTAGCTGTGTGCATGTAGATAGCTGTGTAGCTAGCTATGATGCAGTATGTGATGTAGTAATGTTTGAAATGATGCCGTATTGTTTGAACAAGACTCGGTCAAAGCCGAGTACATGGCTGGACCGTGTATTTTCAGTCTGTGAATTTCTGTCTAAATTGTTTCACAAATAGTCAGTGATCATGTCTATAATGTTAAATCCAGGGGTACATGTCCACCAGGTCCGGCGAGGACACTAGGGGACACGCTGCTCCACTCAACTGGCCGTTCAAGCGGTGACGTACCCTCTCATGGAATGCACGTTATTGGTCCCTGGTTTTCTTCTTGTCGTTTCAAACAGGAAACAACATGGCGGGTTGCTCGTAAACTTTCTTTTATTCTTCTAAACAACCCACCAAAATCTACTTCTGAAAACATTTTAAGCTAGAAATAGGCGATGCCACAGCTGACCCTAGTGTGACAGCTTGGTCCAAGTTTTGTGAGCCGGACTCGTCGCGCTGGACAGGCTCATTTGCATGAAGGACTGGTCCCCGCCTTTTCATTTTGAAAGGCTCAGTCAGTGACAGACTTTTGCGTTTGTAGGGCTGGCCCTCTGCAGGCCAGCCAAAAATGTGTCTTATATGTAAGAGATATGAGATAAACATTTTAGTGATATGAGGCTAAATAAAATACATTACTACGAGATTTAACTTTCATCATGTTGTGCTGCTCAGAGGACAGACATCCATCACTATCATGGACCCTGTTTCTGTTTCTGCTGCCACAGTCCTCTGGCCGGCCACTGGTTCAGCTGCAGCTGAATCTTGTTGTAGCCAGGTGAGACCAGGTAACCAGGTTTACACCAGCAGCAGATTTTGAAGGCTGTGTAAAGGGACTCCAAACAGGCACGAGATGAGGCCAATGATGGAGATGGACTGTTTGCCAAAAGCATGATGCCAAATCTTAAACTGTTTTCACATTACAATAGCTGAAGTTTGTTCTAAAAATGCAGTTTCTAACAAATGTTTTAAGGAAAGTAAAATCCCTTTGTTTTTCTATTGGAGTGCTTAATCTGTCTCTGGCCTGCCTGTCAGCACCAATACAGCCCCGGTGACTTTACCTGCTGCCACTCACAATGAGAGGATAGTTACATACAAAGATGATTTTAACAGGGTTTTCAAAGTTTTACTACTCCATGCCTTCAATGACCTCACTAACAATCACTATAAGTGAACTTTTCTATCAAATAAAGCAGCCAGACGATTTAGTTTTGGCCGCACACCTTTGTGATTTGGTATATGCCCTTTAACAAAATAGATCATTTCTGTGCCACTCTTCACATAACTGTTCTTGACAAAAAAAAATGACAATTCATTCATTTTTGTATAATGCTCGGCATTATTACAATTGTGTGGGGTTGGTGTCCTTAAAGTTTCTGTAATTCTATGTGGTTTCATATTTGAAATATTTGAAACTCTTGAGTTTGACTTTCACAGAACAGATTCATTTTCATTGTACATTTTAGTTATACAACTTAGGATGGTAATGAATGTATATTACCTTTGAGGTATCGTCAATGAGAAATTTTTGTGATCCGATAAATCATAACAAAATATTTGGTTCGTGGCTTTGTGCACACTCGTTCTTTAGGACCTGGAGAGCAGAGAGCTCAGAGTAGAGATTAGGGATATGGAAGAGAGATAAGAGATTAATGTCGCCTGATAAATATTTTTCGTTTGCTTGAGTTTTATTCCCATTCCTATAAAATAAACCAGAGAAAATGTGATAATATTAAGAATTTAGAATTGCTCTTTTACAAAGATGCCAAGTCCATAAAAGGTGCGTTGTGTAGAAAGTTACTGCAGCAACTGTGGGGGATTCTATTCCACTTCGCCGAGAGGCTGCTCCTGGTCAACTTCCCTCTCGCCCCGAGCACCTGCCTGGTGGCACCTGCATTGGACAGGTCACCACCTGCCTTGCTTAATTCATTTCCAGGAGGCTCTCAGGCTGTCCTCCTGTAGTAGTTATGGACAACCTGTGGCCTTCATGCAGAAATGCAACTTTGAAGGGTGGAGACCAAGCACTCTTTGAAAAAGTGCTCCATTAAGGGGCCACAATCCCAAAAGTCACTCTTGCCCTGGATAGCCGGTATTTCAACATGCAATGGGATGTTGAAAGCTGGTGTTTGAGTAGGGCCTCAGCAGGTTAACCCTCAAGAGGAAGGCCTCATCACTGATGAATCGGCTCCAGATCTTAAGCTCCACGAATCAGGTTGGGTGGTAAAATTCCCAGGTCGCCCTGCTGGAGTCCCTGTCCAAAGACCGATTCACAGAGTGTACCAGAATCACTCTCCTTGCCACAGGCAGCCCAACATCAGTGACTGGGAAGCAGTATTTTGCATCTGCATCAGCCAGGAGCACTATGGAAAAGCTAGCGTTCTATTTTAACAAGAGCACTGTGACCCTGAGTATGATGGAGCCTGGGTGACAATGTGCCTTACAGTCAAAATCCATTTCTGCAAGAACTGATGGCTATTGAAAGTTTTCTCCTTGGGAAGAGGCATGAATGAAATCCCATTGGCTGGTTTAACAAAAGTTAGCTACTACTTCTTCACTAGAAAAACTAAAAGTAGTTAGCAGTGTTCCATGGGGCACAATTATATGAAAACTCACCGGGAGATTGATCGTTGTTACAGCTTTCTTCTTCACCAGCTTACCTGCGCTGTCATAGAGAAAGCAGGACATGGAGCTGGTGATTATGAGCTTTTCCTCCATGAAAAAGTCAACAGGGCATCAGAGGAGGTCAACCACACTGATGTTCCCTCCTCATTATATAGAGTATATGGAAATCCCTTTCTCTACCCTGGATGTCAAAGTCCTCCTCTCCATGCCAAGAGTGACAGAAAATAGTTTCTTAAAAAAAACAAAAAAACATACTCACTGGGGGGTAAGAACACTGAAATGAGAATATCATTAAAAAAATTATTAGAAGAATGTCACTGATTTTCAAAAAAAATCTAAATTTATGCATGCTAATCTAAATATGCTGAAACACAAAGCATTCATCAAATACTGCTACCGTTTGACGTCAATAAAACTTTTCAGAAATGTTCTTCAATAATCGCTTTTCTTGTCTACATTTTAATGCCACCGTCCCGTTGTTTTATACCAAATTGTATTGTCGATGCCAAAAAACAAAGTCACTGCAGTGTTGGCTGAAATTTTGTTCTTGAACTACTGAGAGTGTTAAGTGCCCCTCATTTTAACATCTCCAACACATCATATTGTCATTCTCAGCAAGTTTTCAATCCAGGCTGATGTGTCATAAAGCACAACGGTGTTTGCGAGCCGATGTGATTTATGAAGCATCTATTTCATATCAAGGTGGAAGTCGATGACTCCAAAAGGCTTTAAGGATGACACTTTGAGAATGTGAACAGATTCATCAAAGTGGATTATCTTTGCGGACGAAAGTACTCTCAAGAGGTTGACCTTCTTTAGAATTCCATCACTGGGACATGGAACACCACTGTGAGTGTGTTTTGAAAGATAAGGGACTGATCTGCCAGGAGGGTGATGAAGCGAGTGTGTGTGCAAGAGCGCCTCACATGTGGTCACGTTATGACGTAGCACTGTCCACCGTTTTGTCCCGGAACATTTGTATGAATTACATTTAGTTGAAGGGTTTGTCACCAATGACAACCTGCTCTTTCCCGGCATGTAATGACCTTGAGAACCTCCTCTTCATCCTCCATTTCTATCTGTTTTTCTACCTCCGAGGCAGGAGACAACACAGGTCTGACATGACAGACCGGTGATGAATCAAAGTGAAGACGCTTGACCCAACAGTTCATTCAATTTTGCATTTAATTTCACCCCAACGGTATTTCCATAAATAGCGTCGGAACTCATTTTTACTTGGCTAGAAACACTTCGTTCAGTAGATGTGACATGTATTTGCTCCAAGTGAACAGCATTATCAGCGTTTCACAGCTTGAAATCCTCTTTGCTGAAAACAAGGGCAGAGTCTGTTTTACCTTTAAACATTTTCCATGACAACACATTACAGGGCAAAATATCTCCGGAACTTCGAACTGGGCCCAAACTGACTGCCAGACGTCATGCAGGGTTTTCACTTCATGTAAACGTGCGCAAATAAATCCAGTACTGACTTCCACTCACAGCAAGATAAATGTAAACACCTGCGTGTTAGTCTTTTATTCCTCTGAACAGCACAAAGTGACAAGAAGACGTAATACTGTATATCAAAGTACACTATTTTTTGCATCTGTCACTCCCTCCTGCTGTTCATCACATCTCTTTTAAAGGGGAACTACGCCCATTTTCAAAATTCATACATGTTATTTCCAGGGTCTAAGCAAGGGTGAAAGTAGATTGAAGTTCTTGCCGGTACTACTAGGCTACCCCACCCATCATCGCTTAATATTGTTCTCCTCCCACCCCCCTAGATTCATGCATCCCTGACAACAATTCAATGTCTGTATGGTGTAGAAAGAAATTAGAAACACTTGACATCATGTATAGCAAATTATATATTTACTTGGTGAAAGTGCTGCAGAATAATTTGTAAATGTTGGCAAAACTTTTCATGTTTTGAGTTATTGTTCCAACTTAAGAGGGCATTCACGTGAGTTTTACTAGTTGGGAACTCGTATTTGCGATTATTCCGACACCACATGAATGCAGCACAAATGCCCTATCTCGCAATGTTAATGGAGGTGAAACAGCATTACCACATGCGTCAACACATCAAGCTGTGATTAGGGATATTTGATCACACAGTTGTACCTAGCCTACAGTACTGCACAGATGCCGTTTCCATGGTTGCCACGCATAACGCCTGGCATTTACTCACGGAGCTCTTGTCTGCATGAGGAGCGTAGTCAGACCCCGCGGGTCCAAGTGAGTACGCAGGCGGAGTGTCGCTCCCCGTCTGAAAAGACCTTAATGCGTGTACAAACAAACAGACAAATCAAACCAGAAACAGACCCTCCTTGGCGAAGGTAACTAACTGTATGTTGACCTGATGTTAGCAGATGTGTTTTCTTGTTGGAAATGCAATCGTGAGTGATGGGTTGTATGTGGGCTTTGGCAGGCAGCTGCCGGCACTGAATCTTACCGGCCTACTTTCACCCCTGGGTCTAAGACAGTCCAAAACATATAGTAGTAGTAGTAGTAAGTAAACTTGAACAACTCTCTTCCAAATCCAAAAAGTGCTAAAACCCAAACTTGTGATGTCATAGGGCATAACGTGTGGAACTGCTCCGTAGACAGTGAATTGAGAGAGATGTTACAGATGACACTGAGAGCACCCAGGGGAATGTTCTGAGTATATGGGAACATTTTCTGTTTCGAAATAGAATAAAACTCATTTTGGGTATAAAAAGAAAAAGAAAAAAACTTCAACTCAGTGGGTCCACAAAGTGTCCCATTCATTGTATATGGAGCAGCCATAGTACCCTATGACTTCACAAGTTTGAGACTTACTTCTTTGGTTTCTGGATTTGAGAGAGAGTACATCATGCAAATATTAATTGAACTTTCAGGTCATGGAAATAACATATTGGAATTTTTAATTTGGGTGGTGTTCCCCTTTAAGATTGCCTTCCTAAATATTAGGTTACATTCTGAACATAAATGTGTCCTGTGGAATCAATTCCCACCACCACTCAGTTAATACGCCTAAATATACTAATGTAGTATCATTTCTGCATTTGTACTTCCAGCAAATACAGTAAAACACCCTGCATAATGCCATCTCCGGGTCCAATTGTATTAACTTACACAGTCCTTTATATCCCAACTGTGCAGTTCTTTAGTCAATGTATAAGTCGGGTGGTTAGTGTAGAGGAAAAAACTACAAATTCTCATCTCAGAAGTGATTGGAATATTATCAACTCAAACATGAAAATATTAGCATAATGTGTAGGTATTTCTCATTTAAACCTTGTTCCCAACATTATTGTTCCACATTGATTGTAAAATTGGGGTTTGGAATTATGCACTTCCCTTGTGTGCTATATGAAGTCTGACAGTATCATCATCATGCTAGACTGAAGCCAGAGGAGTGATGTGTGTGTGTGTGTGTGTGTGTGTGTGTGTGTGTGTGTGTGTGTGTGTGTGTGTGTGTGTGTGTGTGTGTGTGTGTGTGTGTGTGAGTGCGTGCGTGCGTGCGTGCGTGCGTGCGTGCGTGCGTGCGTGCGTGCGTGCGTGCGTGCGTGCGTGCGTGCGTGCGTGCGTGCGTGCGTGCGTGCGTGCGTGCGTGTGCCATTATCCTGGGGGTTGTCAGATAAAGACTTAGGAGGTTTGAGTCCTGGATTGCCTTAAGCGGGGACCCTCATCTGCATGCACAGGGCCTCTGCAAGGCATTGGTGCAGCCATATAATGTCAAGCAATTTGCTGTAACACAAGGAAATTTGATTTCTAGTAGAGTGGGGAGTAGAGATGGACACTCCAAAATCACTTTGAAACATCTCAGTTTATATCAAATACAGCTCAGCTGGACTGAAGCGTATCCTCGTGGCATGGTGTTACGCACCCCGCGGTGTACACACCAAAAACCATCTCACAGGTAATGCTGAGTGATAGGGGAACTGCAGGCACTGTGGTTGTCTTTGTTGTGGTGTTTTTCCCTTATCATCCATGCCATAGTGTTTCATTGTCTAGCATACCTGTAACACATGCTATTAAACGATTTCTGCTACACACCAGATTTGTTTGGAGGGTGCAGGCTGTACAACTACCAGACAGAAGCTGTAAGCTTGTGTCTTTTCATATTAAATTGCAAGTCTGAATCGTTCATGTTGCTGCATTGAAAACATCTTATTACAACCTCGGTCGAAAAAAGGCAATTTTGTGTCGAACGAGCTATTGAAATGGTAAATCTCGAATCAAATCTTTGTTTTTGCTTCAGGCACAACCTTTTAAGTGCCATGGTAAAGTTCAAGGCTGCTATGGACAGAGCGCTGGAGAAGAAAACAAAAAGGAAAAAGCAAAGTAATCGGCATCACAGTCCACCACGTCATGGCAGTCTAAAAGCTAAACTCCTGCTCTTGCCAATATGATTAATGTCTGCATGCAAGCTACCACTTCAAAACTAGGCTCGTGAATTGAGAAAAAAGATGAACCTGTGTTAGCCGTCTCGTATGAATATGTCTAACTTGGGTTAACTGCTCGTTTAGTAGACCCATGTTGCACAGTACGTACGCATGTCTCTTGCGATAAAGGTAAAAGAGTGCAAGGAACATGCCCCAAACATTTAAGAATATCTTATTAGTAGGGCTGTCAATCAACTAATATATTTAATTGCGATTGATCACATGATTGTCCATAGTTAATCGCACATTTTTTATCTGTCCAAAATGTACCTTAAAGGGAGATTTGTCAAGTATTTAATACTCTTATCAACATGGGAGTGGGCAAATGTGCTTGCTTTATACAAATGTATGTATATATTTATTATTGGAAATCAATTAACAACACAAAACAATTGTCCAGAATAAAAAAAATGCTCAAATCATAACATGGCAAACTGCAGCCCAACAGGCAACAACAGCTGTCAGTGTGTCAGTGTGCTGACTTGACTATGACTTGCCCCAAACTGCATGTGATTGTCATAAATTGGGCATGTCTGTAAAGGGGAGACTCGTGGGTACCCATAGAACCCATTTTCATTCACATATCTTGAGGTCAGAGGTCAAGGGACCCCTTTGAAAATGGCCATGACAGTTTTTCCTCGCCAAAATTTAGCATAAGTTTGGAATTTTATTTAGCGTTATTTCGTTTTTAGGTTTTCTAGTTTCAGATGATGCCAGTATAGTAGATAAAAACTGAGCCCGCGACAACCTTAATTTGCGTTAACGTGTTATTATCGCATTAACTTTGACAGCCCTATTTGTTATACCTTATTATGTGATTGTGACCACTTTGGAAATCCGTCTTTACCTTCACAGTTCCAGAGGTGCTTGTTGGTTGAAATGAGCCTCTTGAAATGAACAGACAAAATATGCAAGTTCAGCTTTATTACCATACACCTAAAAGTACCAACCAAAACTTCCTGACAATACAGTGTAAACAAAATGTATATGGCACAGTGCATTTGCAAAAATAGCATCTGTCAGACTTTGGCAAAATAGCAGTAGATTTTGTGTAAGATAGACTTGGAGTAGTTAACATGTTTTTTTTTTGTTGTTGTCATTTTTCTTTAAATTGTGAAATATTTATTTTCTTTACATTGCAGTAAGTATTGTTGTATTTTAAAGAAGGACCAATAAGTTATTCTGTGTGACTGTGTCTGATACCAGGAAACAAGTTGAAGAAAATGAGGAAAATAAACCTCTGCATTACCGTCTGGTTTTCAGTGCAGTTCAGGTTTTACTGACATCCTCTATTACGTGTAAAAGGATTGTATGTTGCATTTATTTTTTACAAATACCTGTGTGACGTGAAAAGATGAGTAGGTCCTATTCATCATCACACAGTGGCTACAACATGGCACAGTAGTGTGAAAACAGGTTTTCTCAATTACTCTGGCTCACCTCCCCATGTTTGTGTTGCTCTAAGTGGAGGGACACTCGCAGGCTTTCGTTACATGAAGCGCTCCGATAGAAACACAGTAGAGACAAGATGAGAAAATTGAAGAAGGAATTGGTTTGGGGCATTGTCGGGAGGAACCATATATGTGCCTGTAATGCCACAGTACCTTTCACAGTGATCTAGATTAGTGTTTAAATTGTGGTGTTTTCATTGGACTAGCACCAGAGATGCAAGCTTCTGCGGCAGCGTATGCCGCCAGGGGGAAAGGAGAGCTTGCTTGTGTTGCTCTGAAGGGAGTCACTGCAGTTTGTGGAGGAGTTGGCTCTTTTAATCGGGTTATTCATTCGGTATTATCGCTGTAAAAAGCTGGAGGCACTGACCATTTCTTACAGCTCAACCTCATCAATAATCCACTAAAACACTAAATTATTCACAGACCTCTGGACACAGGTGAGAGGATGTTACAGCTGTTGAACTTTGCCAGCTGTGTCACCTCATGTTCAATAGATTGCACATCCAAAGTTTCTACTTCTGTTACTACTCACAGTTTTGATCTATTGTGATTAAATCCTCCCACACAAAAAGCAGTTTTTCAATCAAGAGCTGCACAAGGACAGATTTTCTTCTGTAAAAAAAAAGAATGTGTTACTCTCCTGTAAGTCTGTATCTTGAACTAGATTTGCAACACTTAAAAATGCTCTAAATGAGACACTACAGATTCTCCATGTTTGCTCAAATAAAATTATAGTGTGCGCTATAAAGGTTGAAAATCTTAGTTATTGGTTGTATAAGAAGTGAAGCATCAAAATGATGCTGGAATGACTAATTGATTAATTAGTCTATCAACAGAAAGTTAATTAACAATCCTTTTAATTAGGGCTATGTATTGGCAAGAATCTGGCGGTACGATACGTATCATGATACAGAGGTAACGATTCAATGTATTGTGATGTATTGCGATACTGTAATCAAGGCAATATATTGCTATTAATGTATTGATTTTTTTAATGTCATTTTAGGAAAACTGTCATAGTATAAGCAACATACCACCATTTGCATAAAATCTGAGGTCTTTTTTTATGCAATCAGCACAGTGTGATCTGCATTTGGATTCATATTTATATTACGATACCTTGTTTTTGAGAATCAATACAGTATCAAAAACATAATATTGCAATATTCAATTCTTTCTATATTTTCTTACACCCCTACTTTTAATAAGCCATTGGTCGTTTAAATCAAAACAATGATATGCATCTTTATGAAATTTTATAAACTATACAGTTTATACAATTACTAATTAACTGATTAATACCAAATTCATTAATAATAATAAATACGTGTTATGCAGCCCTAAACCATTAGATTAAAATACAAAACTAGCTACATCTAGAGCGAGAGAGCAGATTACTGATGTTATCTCAAAAGATTTTGGTTCTTTGAAGCCCAGCATTTCAGCTACCTGCTGCTGTTTAAGGGCCACCAACATGCACAGCTGCCCAGAGCAGCTATTTAAACTGCCTTGTGATTCCACTTGTGAGCATGGGTGTGTGAGCTGAATATGATGAAGTGCTTCCCTGTCAAAGGGTTACTTACAGTGGCGTTGTCCCAGGAGAGTTTGTTGTGTGACACTGGCAGAGGGAGAGCAGTGACCCCTGTGATGGCCAGCTGAGGGACAGAGGCCAGTTCTCACTGTGTTAGAGGACAAACCTCTCAGTGGTCGGTTAAACTAATCACCACAGGGACCAGCCAATATTGCTTTGTTACAGGCCTGCATCCCCACTTCAGAAATAAGTCTGACAGATAAATGAATGCACTTCACTTTGAGCCTCACACAATGCAAATACAGCTAACAAGCAGTCTGACTGACTGCTCCAAACGTATGCCTCTGGTGGCCAAACTGGCCAAAGTCCCATCTTTCTGCCTCGTTGCATTTCTCTTTTTCTTATTGCTTTCTTATCTCATTGTCATTGACATGCTATTATCCATTTCATTGTTTTGTTCCGGCACATATTGCACTCATCCGTCTCGCGTGGGATCCCTGTTTATCCTGCACATGGTTTCTTCCATTTTGTCTCAACGTGTCCTCCTTGTCCTCACTAAGGTTGTTAGGTAAAGCTATGCTTTGTTTTGTTTGAGTCAGGTTAAGTAATGCTTTTGCATTGTCTTCATTTGTTGATCAGTAAGAGATCATTTGAGGCATGATACTGTATCTGGGCATATGTATAAAATATGTTATTTTGAGTGTTTTTCTGAACCAACATTACCATTTGTCATACTTGGGTCATAACGGCAAGTGCATTTTTGAATCTCAATGATGAGGCAGTGAAACAGTATTGTTAAAAAAAACTAGTTTATCGAAGTATATTATTCATGCCAACTTAACTTATCAGGCTGTTCTCGTACACTGATTCTAGCTATACCTACGAAAAGTAATGCACTGTAATTCGTGTATATCCAAATTTGTGTGTAATTCACATAATCGGGAATCAGGAAATATAAAAAGCGGCAAATGCGGCGTAGGGAGGCGGTCGGGGTGGATGGTTAGGTCAAAAAAATACCAGTACCAATACCTACTTTGATTTCTTCGTCACGTAACTTGCTAGTTAAGTAACGCCACTTCCAGTTATTTTAAGCCAAACCACGATCTTTTCCTAAACCCAACTAAGTATTTTTGTTGCCTAATCCTAACCAAATCAATCTTTTGCCTAAGCCTAACTAAGTAGTTTTCTTGCCTGGACCTAAGGAAGTTGTTTCCTGTGAAGACGGAAGTTTATTATGAAAAGACTGTAAACGTGTAAGGAGCGTAAATTGAAACGTGGTGCTGGACATGCGTAGGGAAAACGGACGAAAAAAGAGGAATAACGTTTTCATAAGATATCATACGAACTGTTGAATGAGAATACGTTGAGTTAATCAGTAATGATGCATTGTTTTCCAGAAAGCAAATTAACAGAATATTTTAAACTATGGCAAAATGACAAATACATGTTTTAGTGTTCTAAACTTTAGAGCAGTGGGCATGAAAGACTGATAGGGTCATGGCTGCTATGAAGGATAACTAAAATAGGCCATTGTAATGACTAGTCTTTGCATTCATAACCTGCAGTGACACACTGTTGTATCATCCTTTTTGTATTTTGTTCTGAATCATCTAATGATGATTTCTTTAACATTTAGCACTGATTGTTCACTAAACAACCCCTGAAAGAATCAGTAGGAGGTTTTAAGTGATGAACAATGTTCAGGAGTGTTAATTAGCTACTGCTCTCCACATGTTGTCTGTCCAAGCTAATATAACGGAATGAATGTCACTGGTTCACCCTTGCACTGCCTCAGATAATCACTAATAGTATCATGTTGTTGATTAGAATAAAAACAGCTGAGAAATGCTTTGTTTAAAACAGCAGACAAAGACGATATTTGAGTCCCTGGAATGTCACTAACAAATTACAGGTGCAAAACTAATACTCCATGTGTTGACATTGGAGCTGCTCCAGCCTCTCTCTCAAAAACAGAGTTGATTGGGCTCTTTTTTTTTAATAGATGAAAACCATAGTTTTTTATTTTTTATTTTATTACAATAAAGGCTGTAACTTAATGTATTCAGGTCAGGTAATCACATGAACACGGGGGAACAGGTAGATGTTTGCAGTATTCCTATGCAGTGTTGGATTTATTAAATGCACTCATGCATTTAACCATGCGATAAATGTGTTAAACACATTGACATTCTTACAGAGAAATGTGTTGTTATGTGCCCTGCTATTGATTTTCAGTGAAAGTCCTCTTAGGAATGTCAACGCGTTATACTTTTCAGATAGAATGTATTGATATGCTCACCGTGTGCTCGCAAACATTTCCAGTTCACAGCAAGGAGAATCTTATCATGGTGTCTGACTTTGTCAACACTATTAAATTTAGAGGGAGTCAGAGATTAATAACTTCCACGTAAGGAGAAAATAGGAAGAGGCGCAGGCTTGGGAGCATACAGAAAGATTAATGAGTGTCAAAAACAATGAATTTTCCATTAGATAATAGAATGGCATACGTTACTTGTAAAGTCTACCCAGCTTCCTCATCAAATAAGAGCTTGTTCGAGGATCACAAAGAAATGACCTATTTTTATAGATAAACATTTTGTCCTTTCTGCAGACTTCAGATTAACACTGACCTATTTTTAAGTCAGAAATAGTACTTTCTTTCCACAAGACTTTATTCCACCAGCTGTGGGTATTGTAATGAGCATGTGATCACTATTTGTATTGAATGTTTGGCATGGCTGTAAAAGAAATGCATCGATATGTTACGTGTAGAATTGGCCTTGTGGAGGCTGGTTACTGAGAAAAAAGGCAGATTGAAGGACAATCTTTCAGCTTACATAATACTGAAGGTACCAACATGTAAACACACATACACACATACAGAGCCGTGCCTCTCAAATAGCCTTCTCTGCAAAAATGTCATTATTTTTATGATGGATGCCGAGCAGTTCTCAAATATCAGCGGGGAAACACATGAACGCGGCATTGATGAGCATGTTGAATACAGATGCAACTTTGAGCAGCAGAAAGATGGTAAGAAGCCAAAAATTACCCTTGACAGCAACAGAAACAAATGAGGTGTGCAGAGTGTGAACAATGTCACCGGCGCCAGCAGCTGGAAGGGAACGACGGCCTGTTAGCTGTTAGACATTTCCCATAATAGACAGGATGTGTCAGCACACAATGCATTGTAGACCGGAGGTGGAAGAGAGGTAAATACTACAAGAGGAGCTTATTTCTTGAGGAGCCGAGAAGTGCTCTTGTCAGTCAACCTCTGAGTCCACAAGAAACAGCACATTGTGCGACCCCCAGTCGGTGCAGATTTGGTCAAGCTTTTTAAGGAAAAACCTCCAGTCCTGCTTCAGCTGCTACAGCTCTGTCAGAGGCTTCATGCAGGGTGAACAAAAGAAATGCAGAAAAAAATAGAAAAATGTCAAGCCACTCTTCTATGAATGTGTATCGCTGTACGGTAATTTATAGATGAAAACATTTAGTAAATTGCAGATTTGCCAAATTGTAAAAAGAAAAAGGAAAAACAAGACATATAGACTAGGACTGTTAAAAGTTAAAACGATATTAACGCACTAATAATGCATTAACACAAATTCGTTAACGCCACTAATTTCATTAATGCATTAATGCAACTTGCAATTTTTAGGTTGTAGGGGGCTCAGTTTTAAAGCTAGAGTGAAGATGCTGGTATCCTATGAAACTAGAAAACCTAAGGAATCCATTGATACCAACCAATGTCATACTAGCAGAAGGAGATTAAATAACGCTCCAAACTTACACTCAATTTTGGCGAGGAAAAACTGCCATGGCCATTTTCAAAGGGGTCCCTTGACCTCTGACCTCAAGATATGTGAATGAAAATGTGTTCTATGGGTACCCACGAGTCTCCCCCTTACAGACATGCCCACTTTATGATAATCACATGCAGTTTTGGGGTAAGTCATAGTCAAGTCAGCACACTGACACACTGACAGCTGTTGTTGCCTGTTGGGCTGCAGTTTGCCACGTTATGATCTGAGCATATTTTTTAATGCTAAATGCAGTACCTGTGAGGGTTTCTGGACAATATTTGTCATTGTTTTGTGTTGTTAATCGATTTTTAATAATAAATATATACATACATTTGCATAAAGCAAGAATATTTGTCCAGTCTCATGGTGATAAGAGTATTAAATACTTGACAAAGGTACATTTTGAACAGATAAAAATTGTGCGATTAATCTCGATTAACTATGGACAATCATGCGATTTATCACGACTGAATATTTTAATCGATTGACAGCCCCAATATAGACACATAAATATCTGATAAAATAAAACAAATAATGCTAAATTCCTATTTTATTTTTCGATAGTGCCCTCTCACAGCAGAAATGACAACTTATGGATGCATGGAAACACACCTTTTTTTAATGTACCAACCACCTTAACTACAGATCCTGCATGCAAAATCTCATCAACATTCCCTGACAAATCAGATGTGAGCTGTAAATTATTATAACCTCCTATACCTCACAGATATACTTTAACAGGCAAGATCTTGCAGGAAGACCAGCAGTGAGTTCTTCATACAATTTTCTGTTTTTGTGATGTGTGCTGTGAATGTGTAACATCTGGGGCGGATGTTGTCCGCTATGAATCCTCGAGAGGATTCTCATGAAGTCTATAGTGTTTCCATGATTTTTTTTTTTTTTTTGTGTGTGTGTGTGTGTACAAAGACAGAGACACAAACATGTCACCTTTGTGGTGGGTGGTTTCCTGTTTGATCCTCCTCCTCTCATCTTGTGACCTGGGGAAATCCAAATGTGAATATTGATGTTTTTCCTAGTGTTTAACTTCTGTCTGTTTGTTTGTTTGTTTTTGGGGCTAGAAATAGGCAATCCTATAATCTTTGCTCCAGGTAAGCAGGTTAGCCGTTTCCTCTTGTGAACAAAAAGTCAATGCACCTCAGCTCTTTTGACAAGGTTTTGCGCATTAAAAAGCCATTGCTTTAACTCTTCTGTCTCAACAGTGTTTTCAGTGTAGTAGTACAGTAGTATATTAGGTTGGAGGGTGGTAAATGTGTCTGGAACTGGGCCTTTTCTGTGGTGTGTGGTGATTTGTCTAATGTTGGGCACAGTTCTACTTCGGATTAGCATTCAGTGCTGATTTTGCAGTTTATGCAATGAGTCCTTTTCAAAAATTGTGCTGGTAAATCTACTGTTAATCTCCTCCAGTCTGAATCCCTGGTAGCAACGTTCTGTCTTCCATTACACCTAACCAAGTGTCTCTACCTGAAAGAAAGCAACGCACCTTATGTAGCCAGTTACAGTGGAGACAAACAAAGCGCCTGTCTCTGGAGTGATGATGAAAGGAAATTGTTTACCAATCTGCCATGTTACCTTTGAGTAGTGTGTAATTCGCACAGGAGGTGAAAGTTGAAAGTTATTGAGTAGAATTCCTCCCAGGCACTGTCAGTGATTAGTCCGTAAGGGGAAAGATTTACAAATTCTGTTGCGAATAAACAATTTTACAGCACTTAATTGTTTGGATTACTTGCAATATCCCATGATCCTTTAGCTATATGACACATTACATGGTGATAATCAGTATTCTTGATCCAAAGCTGAAGCAGATTTAATAATAGAGTGCTACTGGAATGAGTCCTAAAACCCGCAAAAGAGTTAGTATTTTAGCACTTCCGGTTCCCTCGTATGGAAGTCTATGGGTTTTTAGTTAAACGCCTGAAGTAAAGTCTGTGGTAAACACACGTTGAAGAGATTTTAACATTTTGTTCTACGACATAACTTGACGCTGACTTATCTGCCTTTACAGCCTCGTTGTGTATACTCCTGCTCATGCGACCTTGGTGTAGTTCGTTTATAGCCTAACGTTAGCGTTTTACTTCTGATGATTGCATTTACTCTTCAAAAATCATAAAAGTGGTGCTAATTTGTGGAGATTATCTTGTTGAACAAAACTTGTAAGTATCATAAACGTTTGTTTGCCACAGAGCTTATTTTCTGCAATAATCCAAAACCCAATGGAAAAATCCCATTGGCTTTTTGTCAAGGGAACCTGTGAGATGCTTACTTTTGGGTTGGCCTACCAAAATATGTCATCCATGTAGCACTCTTTATTACCCACGACACACAGGAATCTTATACAGGCAAAGACGAGACAAACTAATACAGAGGCACACCTGAGGATATTTTTTTTTTAAAAACTCCATTTACAATATTGGTTGTATTACTACAGTTTCTCCTATTAATGCACAAAGATAAGATTTCACTGTGGAACGTAAATGGAACCAAACTGCAGACAGGTTTATCCACTGAAATGTAACCTGTTGAATAATCTTACTGGTAGAGATGTACTCGATTCAGCATGTTTGACTGTGTCAGAGACATTTTCAATACTGGTACCGTTAACCTGGTATGTAGTTCCATGTCTCATTAACTCAGGTTTAAGTTTACTACTTACTATTTGCTTAATACTGTTTGGTTGCTTATTCTCTATTTTATCATACAGTAAGTTGTATCATTTAGGGCATATGAGAGAATACTTGTGAAAGAATCTGCAGAAACATAATATCTAAGTTGTGTGTAAATAACTATAATCATATTCTATGGACTACCGGCTACAGAATACAGATACCTGTTTTGAAGATGTTAAATAGTCAATGATATGACTAAGCTTGTTATTTGTGTTCATGTTTTCTACTGTCGTTGCAATGTTGGATTGATGTTAAATTCTAACATTTCATGTCATGGCACGGCATGGTATAAATGAATACTGACTATACTTACATTTCCACATTCACAACATTTAATCATATACTTCCTGTCACCATGGGTAGAGCAAATAATCCTCATGCTATCAATGTTACTCCTTCATACTGTACTAGCTATCTAACCTGCTGTTTCCTTGCTTTACCCCCTCATGCTATCAGTGGCTGGGACAAAAAGCAAAGCGAAAGGTGAGTTATTGCCTCCATTTTCTTGGCAAATGATTTATGTTGCACACAGTTCCCAATAAACAATGTTTGGATCGCCCTTTTATCTCCCCCAAGAGTCCGGGAAGCATTAACATACGCTGCTTTCTGCAAAGCTTTTTAGGGCATTTTTTAACCTTTGTTTCTCCGGGAGAGGTTTGCTGAACATGCTCGCTGTTTCTCAGATACAACCTGCTTCACATATGTATAGATTCACATGTTCACACCAGGGAGCTGCCCGCCTCACCCAGTCATGCTTTTCCTCTATTTGGCCACTGTGCAGCTCCAGTGGAGCAGCTGGGGGGTTGCTCCCGGTTCAAGGACACCTCAGCGGTAGATGAGGGAGGAGAGTGTTTCTCATTTGCTTTCCCAACCCAGATTTTCTCAGACATACTGTGCACTCAAACTGGAGACCTTCTGGTCACAAGCCTGCTTCTCAGACTTTTTACTTTACCGCTGCCCTTCAGTAGCCTAATTCATGTTTTGTCCTGATATTTGGCGGTGTAGGTAGTCACATCATTGCCATTCAATCTGATATATTGCCTAATAAATTGTAATTTTCAGATTTATTAAGCACTGATCCAGCACTTAGGGTGTTTCTTCTTTCTTTCTGGCTGCCCACCCACGAATATCTTCTACCTTTTGAGAAAAAATATCCTGCTACAGAATATTTGATGATTCACAGACCATTTCTCTTCCTTTCATATTGGATATTCATCTTCTGTTATTGCTCATGTTCTTGCTGGCTGATACTTGCATCCTAACATCAATACCCCAGAGTCTAGTGACTCTGCCTGCTATTGATGTCACTGTTAGTGCTCTTACTGGTGTATTGTTCAGATTTGTTTTGCTTTGGTTGTACAATTGACCAGTTTGAAATTTGAGGAGCGTCCTGTACTGTTGTCTTTCCTGTGTCTTACAGTGATTCTGCGTGAAATCTAGCTTCCTATGTACTTACTAATATCATGTGCTCACGCATTACTTAGGCCAGTCTTTTTGTTTGTTGGTTTTTTTTGTTTCTTTTGTTCATTTTTTTGTGGACATGACTTCAGCCAAAGCCACTGATTAATATTGTTAATGCTCATGAATGAAACCTTTTGGAAAATGCACTGTTTTCTAATTACAGAAGTAATTAGTGGGCTAGTTTTTAATTAACAGAAGATACACATTCAGCATCCGCACCTCTGGAATCTCCTTCAACATAGAGAAGCCTGTTCCGACAGCACTTTCAGCTCCAATTACGGTTAATAACTTTCATTAATAGCGATAAAGATAATGAATATAACCACATGTATCAGTCTTGAATATTGATTAATGGGTTTTTATCAGCTTTCCTGTTGCATGCTAATAATTGCTGTATCATTTGTGGTGTAACTGTTAAAAAAAAAAGTAAAGCCTAGAAGCCAGGGAGAAAGATCATCCTGGCAATTGTCAGTATAACGGAAAACATGCCTCTGGGTTCACTTAGTGAGACCTTACATTGAGATGTATTTACTCGCTGAGGACTCACCTGAGCAGATGAAGCGATGCTTTGACTGGTGCCAGTGCAGAGAAAATATGTACTGTTTAAAGAGAGTTATGATAAACTGCTTCATGAGAGAACATTCCATTGACATCCATCCCAAACTCATGTTTTTTCAGCTTAAAGTAGCAAGGCAACTTTTAATAGTTTGGGGGGGGTTTGTCTAATGGGAGAAAATGCAGAAACTCTAACAGTAGTAGTAGAGTCCAATTGTGTTATGTAACCATTATAAAGGGTATATTCAGGCAGGTTGAATGTGAATTGAGCAGCATTTCTGTTAGAGGTTACGATACAATACATTTACAGGGCAAGGATTCTCAGTGTGAACAGGTTTCATTGAATATAAAACATATTTCTGACCACATTATTCAGCAGGCTTTGTAGAGGTGGAACAAGAATGCATATATCTTCTTCGTAAGTAACATTTGAAGAGCATGTAGTAATTTACTAATCTCATTCATTCCCACCTCTTGGCTCCTCAACATTTTAAAGAAAATCCATACTTGTGGTTATTGCAAAAAAAATATGCAGCATAAATCACTATCAAGCTTATGTTCCACTGAATTCTCATCAATTAAAGCATTAATCAGTCTATTGGCAGTCCTCTAGAGTTGGGTGGATCCCTATTGGGAGCAGTTGTTGTTGTCTGTCTTGCCCCTTGTTTGTCATTATGTAGTTTACAAGCACCAGGATTTGACAAAAAAAAACATAATCCCAAAGTTCATTTGAGCACATCACATGTTCAGCGGTGTAAACAACACCAGTTGAACGTGTAATTTCCTGTTTCACCTGGAGACAGTACAGTATTTCTGACCCACTTTCTGAAGCTGATGTATTGCCACTTTCCCTCTTCCTGCACAGCAGAAAAAAAAAACACTGCTAAGAGTTTCCCCCAGCTGGGATATTTATTGCCAGTTCTGTGGATTGTCCACCCCCTGCCTTCCCCGTCCCTCCCCCACTGTGGCAAATCACAGGGGAGGCCGGCGCTTAGTACCACCTCTGAGTCGAGGGAGGTTCACTTTTGCTCAGGTGCTACTCAGTAACAGGCACCAAATGTCCTTTTTGATGGAGGGTAAAGCTGACAGACAGCTCACTCCGTCTTGGTTATTTCCTCTCTAACAGGCTTCATCGGGCTCTGTAACGGCTCAATCAACCGACTGCATCATTTAAGATCACGCTATCGCTGCCGACTATGAATACAATGCAGAGATACACAGTTGTTGTCGTATGGTAGGTCATCGCTGCATTGTGTCTGCCTGATCTGCTGTGAACTGTTCTTGTTTACAGCTGATGGAAGCATTGTAGAAAAGCACTATAATCCCAGTGCAGATAAAGGATGCATACAGTCGAATGTGTCTTGATAAGATTCCACACAAACACATTTAATGCAAGAAAGATTCATATTAGATTTGGCAAAAACCCCACCAGGAGCCATTTGCACCTGGAATGAAAACAGCAGTTGAGATAAAAAAGTGCAGCTGGATTGCATCTGAATCAAAAAAATGTTCATGAGTGACATATTTTGTCTCCTCCAGCCTCTGTGCATTTTTTACTTTATTGCCTGATGCAAATGGGGCGCGAAAGAGAGTGACAAGGAGTACAAAAGTAATCACAGCCTTTGCTTTTACCATAATTACATATGGATTTTCTATGACTGAATGAATTGCATGTTGGAGGGCCTGTATAGTAAGATTTCAAATGTTCCCTGCTGATTTTAAATTGTGACATTATCTAAAGCTGACTAAGTTGGAAGTAGTTGCACAGTTTTCAAACATGGATCACTTTGGACAGGTAATTTAAAGATTAGCTGCAGTTAATGGATCAGATCTAGATTTAGTGCTAATTAGCTGCTGCCCTTAAATAGTTGCTTAAATCTCCCCAATCAACTAGGCTGATGGCTTTTAAAATGGCACAGCTTATTGAGTGCCTCAGATCAGCAGGTTTGCCATAAATACGAGAAGCGTTTCTGTTGATGTTGAACCAGTAGGGCTTAAATTACACTGTCAGCGTAAATGATTGTTTTTGGTGACACGTATGACCTTTCTGTCATAGAAATAAATTACATGAAATATGTTTTTGCCCATGTTTCTCCCCTTAAGACTGTTCAGAAAAGGTCAGTCGAGGTGAAAACAATCAGATATGATGGGGTTACTTCACGGGCCAGTGGATGAAAGAAAGCAGCCTGTCTTATCTACTCTCATAACCATTCACTTTCAAAGCATTTCCTTTATCAACACTTAAAGTTTAAGGTAGTTAATGAATGTGTCAGCGAGCAGATTATATGCAGATATTATTTAAATGACGGTGTGGTCACATTCATCATGCTGTTTGCATCATCTCTGCATATTCTACCTTTTATAATGCCTGTATGAATGGATGTAGTTTAGGCCTATATACTGTACATGAACCGTAAAGGGAAATTTCACCACTTTTTATGTGGAAGTCCAATCAGTGCTGATGGTAAATGTAGTCCACATGCTGTATTGACCGAGGAAGCTGATCTCTTCTGCTGCGGAGCCGTGCCGGCTGGGCCTACATGTACCAGGATGCATTGCGCGTGAGCAGCGAGATTGCTACGTCTGATATATACTGTATATACACTAAATAAACTCACAAAGCGTCAATAAAGGAAATATTCTCATACCAAAACAGAAGAATACAACAGTACACCTTCTGAATTCAAGTTTGTCACCAAACTAAGAGAGACTAAATAGAAAGACACACTTCATTGAACTGAACATGAACTAAATAAAACTCACCAAAACCATTAGTCAGTTAGTCTTTCCACTGTTCCAACAATCAGCAATTCTAGTTTTGGTCAAAATAAATCCTTAATTCACAGAGTAAGATGTGCCGCCTCTTCACGCTGTTTCCCCCCGCTGTTTCTCTCGGTCGTGCTGGCTGCCCGCTGAGCTGCTGCCCCGCTACAGCGGCTCGGCGGAGGCTCTCACTCCTTCTACGGAGGCAGACCATTAAATTAGCAAAATCCAATGACATAAATCACCCTGCTGGTCCTGGTCGTCTTTTCCAGTTTTTCTTCGGGGATCCTGAAGGAGATCTCCAGCACACCTCTGTACCAGTGAGGAGGAAAACACATGGCTCGCTCTCTTTGGGTTGTCGTCGGCGACAGCATCCAACAAAATCTCCCCTTGCTGACATTCATTACAGCAGAATGATTTCGGAGGGAAATCTGAGCAAAGGCTCCACCGGTCGGTGTTTGCTCTCTGCAGCTCAGGTTCTAGAGGGTCCCAGCCGGCCATATCTTCCCCTCTGCAGCAGCACCCTCGATCGGAGCGGCCTCTCTCCAGCTAAATACGGCTGAATATAAGAGAGTCAAAACACTGTAAAATCTACACTGTAAAAATCCTTGTCCATAACATCCTCTGCACTCATATTTTGGGATGCCGTTTTCGCTGATGGAAATGTAACACAAGCGAAAAGAACATTGTAGTATTTGCACCCCACAGCTACCAAAGCTGAAGTAGCACTCTGTAGTTCTTCCGTATAGCAAGAACGTCACTGCCACGTCACTGGTATACAGAACAGACTTTGCAGCTGGGTAACTGTAGGTTTCTCAATCAATATAGCACGCACTGAGGAATTTATTGCTTCAATCGACTCCATTTACCATGTAACCACATACAAAGTGGCAAATTTCTCTTTAAACTTCTTAACGTTTTAGTTGCAATCTGAGGTTTTGCATTGATCGTATCTTCTTTTCTTGTTTTGTTCAAATAAACGGATATATTTCGTCATTTTGGTATAATTTCATCACTTGCCCTACTCATACATAAAGCTTTACATATTCCATCATATGCCCCAAATAAATAAGCAATTAGTAGCAGCTACTAACAAAGCTGTTGCAATCTCAAGACTATTGCGACAGACAGTAACCACATAAGGGGTTTGCATGCATTAGTATTCTGCATACTGGCAACATCTAGCCTGAATATTCAGAAGTGGTCTTATTTGGACTCCAGTGAATGGAACATGTTGTTTACATGCTGTGTTTGAAAGAGAGCGTTGGTGCACTCCAGTAACATACAGTATGGAATATTAATGTGATGAAAAACTTCAGTTTAGCTTTCTGTTTCTAACCAGCAGATAAGCTAGAGGCAGAGCTGCCGTGAATACAAGACACTCTTCTTGTTTTGACATTTTATCCAATATGCACATACTGCATTATTTTTTTTACATTTGCTGACAAGCGTTTATATGTACCTATACTTCCTAGACACTTACTCACAGCAACACACCTTCATCACACAATTAACCAAATAGTATTTTTTTTGTTCAAAACTACATTTTGTTCATTAAATACCAGCTCTACATTTCAAATACATACACTAACTCTATCAAAACAAGGCAAACCCGACTCAATATCAAATAATTATCTCAAAACACTAGTACAGCACATGTTTTCTATGCAAGAGGAACATAGTGAATCATAGCAAGACAACTTTCAAAATACTAACTAAGTTGATGGCATTATAAAACATGCATTACTTTTCATGTTTCAGATCTACCTGCATACAATAGACAACATGAAATCCATTGTTTTTATCAAAATTAAACCAAGGCACATTGTAGTGTTTGATCAAAATTAAAATGCCTTCATTTTACATGGAAAAAATGGTTTAAAATGCTAATGTAAAATAAAGGCATTTAAATTTTGTTCAAACACTACAGTGTGCCTTGGATTATTTTCGAGGGAGACTTGCATTTTGTACTTTTTTTGAGACCATATTCCACCCATGCAATGAGCCCTTCACAAGATTGAATAAGCACAACACACCTGAAGGATCCAAAGAGCACCTGTATGTGATTACCACAAAGACCCAGCAACGCTTCTACTCCATTGTCTCCATTGTTTTTATCATTCAGTTTCCTTTGATTGTAAACTACTCTACATGTGTTTGTTAGGTGTCGAACGTGTGCATTTCTGGCAGCATGCTCTCTGAAAGTGAATGATTCATCTTCAATTGATAGAATGTACAGATCTAATCTGTATGATCTTCAGCATTTGGCCATATGTTCTCGCCCACATCACATCTTACTGTATGTCGTCTCTCGCTATGCAACCTTGGATAGAAATGCTTGGCATGTCTTATCCACCCCTGGTAGCCTATTTCACACAACTTACAGTAAATAAGCTATTTCTCAATGTTTCAATGATCTGTTCATTCCAAAATGCTTATCAGCTGTTTCAGTATAGCTGTTGAGCTGCTGTTGCTGCAGAAGTAGAGGCTCTATATACAGTATATTTCAGGTTTTGAACATTAGGTTTTCATTTCTGGCATGCTGTGTGCAAGCATTTGTAAATAAGACCAGAAAGATCTATATTGGTTAAGCTTGTATGCAAAGAAAATGTTTGCATTTAGAAATGTGTTAGACTGCATATTCTGTGAAAACAACATGAATTGTGTTAATAGGGTCCACAACAGGTGGATGTTGTGTTTATTGTGTTTAGAGTTTTGAAAATGTGACTACGGATTAAAGAAAATGATGTTAGTGATTGTAAAAAACAAAAAATAAAAAAACTGTAATTCATACATTAAAGTATGATAATAATTAGACACTAAGAATTCTTGAACTACAGAGAGTAGAGATGGCTCAGTTGAGTAGGTTTCTTGAACCATTGTGTGAACTGGTTTAATTGTTTTAGAATGGAGGGTTGTGTGTATTCATTTTCAGTAGTCCTCTGCAGAAGGGTCAGCATTAATCAAAGACTCCCTTTGAGGGAGCGGTGTTGTTAGTTTTGGCAGGAAGACCACATAAATGGTATACTGAGCAATAATATCAATACTGCTGTGGAGAATCATGTGACAGGCAGCCATTATCTGGACAGGCCGAGACAGACACTCTCAGGGCTGATTACGGGTCTGTCTGAGCTGCTGTATCAAGTTCGGGCTTGAGAACTACTCAAATTCAATTTTCACTAGTTATCCTCAACGTACCCAGATTACCCTCACCTCACCCAGAGGGCTGTTACACAAAAGCAGTATTAAGAAATCCAGGATAACAGGAAAAGCGAGGCTGGCTAGTCAGTGCATCCTGGCTTAATACGTTTCACGTTGGCCAAGCCAGCCTGAGGAGGTGCGACTAGGTTGATCCAGGTGTAAGTAATTCAGATAGATGCACGTTCACGCCTTTCTTCAACAGACCACAAGGCCCATCATAGATTTACTAATGCTGAAATAGAGTAACTATGTACCACATACTTTAAACCCAGTAATCAACATCTACTTATGGAAGATTACGAGGAAGTGAAGCATATATGTAAAAAAGACGCTGTAATAAAACAGAGAAAACGTGGCAAACAATAGTGGACCGACTGAATGTGTAAGTAGCCTAAAAATATTTGAATATATTTACTAACAGCTGCTGTTAAGTGAAACTGTTATAATTATACCATTCAAGGAGCTACCTGTCACTTTGCATTAATAGTGAGCAGTGGAAGTTAATATACTATTCAGGAAATTTACCATGAAGATTAATTAAGCTACAGCCACTAATCCACAATGCTAGAATATTACGACTATTATAAAGAATAACAATGATTAATAAATTGCGTTACATACATGCTTACAGTGTGCAATGGAATGATCACTTACGTCTCTTTGTATTTCCCTCAATGTCTTTCTTTTTATCTCAATGCCTAGGTCCAAGTCCTGCAGGTTTTTTTGTGATTTAAAACGTCAACTCTTTCTAAATAAATCAATGCAGAGGTGATAAGTGTATCAGGGAATAGACTTCTTTCTTTGATATCTGATTTTCACCTCTGCCAACTCCTTATTTTTTTAAGTGTGTGCTGTATAGATATCTGACAGTTTGTGAATTCTGTAAAACACATATCAATTAGCAAAGCAGGAATTGTGCACAGTGTATCATACTGTATATATATATATATATATATATACATATATATATATATATATATATGCCCGATAAGAGCATTGTCGGCAAATGACCCCCCTCCCCCACCCCCATTCAGTGGGTTAATTAGAAACCCCCCAATAAATTTCACACAGCATCATCCAGGACTGTAACCATCATCAAATATCACAATGTAGCAGCTCCAAAGCAGAGGATGCTGTTAGAATGAATATGAATGAAACAAACAAGCTTTCCTTTCATTTTAATCTGATTCTTATTTTTTATTATTTTATATACATGTATTGTCTGTCTCTATGTGTCAGCCCTGTGATAGTCTGGCGACCTGTCCAGGGTGTAGCCTTCGCCCAATTTCAGCTGGGATCGGCTCCAGCCCCCCCGCGACCCCGAATGGGATAAATGGGTTACGGATAATGAACGAACTGTCAGATGTCTATACAGCACATGCTTAAAAATACAAACTGAGGGGATTAGAAAGAGAAGTGATCATTTCAATCTACACTGTAAGCATGTCTGTAATACAACCTAAGTATTAATCATTGTTATTTCTTTCTCTCCCAGCAGACAAGTGATACCAGCACAATAAAAGGTCAAAAAGCATTATGGTGTCCTCTCCCTGTTGTTTCATGGATGTACAGTACGCTATATAGTTGTTGGTCCAGCAAACTTCATCAGCCAACAACTGCAATAATATATTCATCAAACGCCTAACAACAATATGAATAGCAGTCTTCATAAATACAATATAACCGTAACAATGACTATCACACGAATAATTATAAAAATATAAAGGAATGGTCACAATGTTAAAATAATAACAGTGTTTAACTGAATGGCAATATTTATTCAGTTAAGTACTCATTTGTATTATCCTGCATTAAAATACCATATTTTAATGCAGGCTAATAAAAATAAGGCAAAATACAGTATATACATAACATAATGGAACAACTGTAAAAAAAACACAGTGGTTCCTGATTGGAGTGAATGCTGACTGAACAGATAAGGCACCGGGATTAATCAAGCCTGGCTGTTAGCCTGGTCTGGAGCAGGCTAGCTGCACACAATAAATCTCCATGGTAACTACTGTAATGTGCCACTGCTTTCATGAAACCAAGTCAATTGAGCCAGGATAACTGGAAAATCTCGGCTTAATCCGACATCTAGGTTTTGTGAAACAGCCCCCAGGCCTCTATTTAGGGTGTGCATTTCTGTAAGAGAGGAATCACAACAACAAACACCACGAACAAAAGCTGACAGTCATATTAACAGTCTTTATAGGAACAAACTGAGACTATCACTGTTGAATCCAGTCTGGCTCTGTGTTAACACACACATCTGTCAGTGCCCTATTAATGATGCTGAATCAAAGCGTAGGGCTCAGGAGATCTGCCGTAGATTTGTTCATTTTTTAAATTCCATGTCAGTGAGTAATTATGAAGTTCAAAGGAACAAAAGAGTGCTGTAGAGCAAAGTACACCTATACTTGACCTAAGAACTTCACATCAAGTGATATATCTTAACCTCATTTTCAGCTAGTGATGTATAACGGCAATATAATCTTTGGAAGTGTTGGTTTTATTTATTTCAGACAATATAACCACAATAAAATACCAACATACAGGAATGAAAGTACAGTATCTATATTTATTACACGGCTTTGTTGAATACTCAATTCTGATTGGTCAAGCACGGCATTCTACAGTCTGTAACAGACCATTGCTATGTATAACAGACCGTTGCTATGTATAACAGACCGTTGCTATGGCCACAGTTCTGATGTCGGACTCTGGTGGACCATATTTGTGTCAAAATACAGATTTCTTAAGTAAGTAGCCGTGTAATAAGCGGGATAATGTACAGCTAGCTGGTCATTGTTGTGAAATAAACCCAGACAGGGCGGTGTCGCACTTGCCGGTCTTGCATCGCCCTGAAGGGGTTTATTTCACAACAATGACGGCTCGCTGTATATTATCCCTTACTTACTGACCACCTTGAGTAACTAGCAAGCATTTATATGCAGTGCATACTTTACAAGGGCATTATTGAAATGGTGCCACATCACCAGTACTTCCTACTTTAATACCAAAAAGTAAACATTTTATTTACAAGAGCATACTATATTTAAACATACATAGTTTCAGAGCTGTACTAGTACTACAGTTGGAAAGCATTTGGGCTCTTCAGTCCAAGAGGAAACTGAAACCAATGCTGTGGCACTATTCAAATATAGATGTGTTTTTCAACCAAGCTGCAGCACTAAAAAACTGTGTGAAGTTAGATTTTCTTCAAACAGAAAGAAATGTTTTGTGTATTTTGTGTAGTTTCACCCCCTCACCCCCATGTTTGCCAGTTAAACCCAGCACATTTCCACTGTTAAGGCTCCCAAGTTGGCGAAAATAAAAAGGATTTTATCACAGAGGCCGGTTTGATTGAAACAGATTCACCTGGATTTCATTATAACTTCAGGATACTGTTGTTTGCAGCAATGTGAGGATATAAAAGATAAAAGCATCCTGGAATGGGCTGGTAAGGTGGTTATAAGTGGACAACTGAGCATAACTTGGAAGTCATTTATACACTGGCTTCACAGATTTGAATTTGTCTTGTGTTAAATTTTCTCAGTTCCCTCTGCTCGCTCTCATGTCCCTCTTCAATAACATTATTGGAAAATACTAGGAAACAATTACCAAAGAAAAGCTGAATTAATGCATTAATCAGTAATTATTTCCCTTGACATATCTAATATTGTCAGAGTGGCTATATTGTAGACCTACTCTACCTCACACAGTTGCTTTTACCACATTTTATACTTTATGTAACAGTGCTTATTGTTCTAGCAACAGCATTAGAAACAGTGTTCATGGGTACTTCAAATATTGCTGCAGATGCAATTACCACTATTTATGCAAACAGAAGTAAAAAAGTGCCTGCCAAACAAGCAATTAAAACAATTTGAATTTGAAAAGGCCTTTTTGTTCCGATAGAATTTTAGAGGTGATGCTGATTTAGCAGTCTGAGCTTGTCTGGCAGGACATTTCACAGCCTTGGTGTCCTGACAGTGAAATCCAGTCATCTTTCATCTTGAGAGTAGACTTAGCAACTGCCAAGAGCCCTGCCTGTGGTGTTAAAGCTGCACTCTGACTCATGAGGGGCCAAAAGGTCAGAGACATAGCTGAGGGCGAGGCCTTGACAAACCATAAAAGTTATCAATAAAATCTTGACATCAGTTTAAAAAAAATGAACGGTTGCCAGAGTGGGTGTAATCTGGCTCCTTCACTTAGTCCTGGCCAAAAGCCTGGCTCGATGTTATACCGATTGTCTGCTTGTTTGCTAAAACAGATAAGGAAGTCAAGGCAATTTTATTCAGCCCAATCACAAATTTGCCTGAAGGGGCTTTATCTGTACAGCATACAACATTCTCTATCCTTAGACCTTCGGTAGAGGGAATGACAGGTATAAAACAAGAAGATATAAAAGTTATGTATAAAAGATATAAATGTATGACTCTCCGCATTAGTAGAGCAATTTCATTTTGGCAGGATATTGGAGAAAAACTTCACTGGACCAAAATTATGAATGTCATCCAACACTTTATACTTGTATTGAAGGTCATAAGCTGTTTTGAAAAGCATTCAGCTGAAATGACAGGAAATTCAGCTTTGTCAGAGTTTACCTACAGGATATTCTGAGATGTGTAGTCCAGGCACGTATCCACAACGATTTGTATATCTTATGAAAAGTTATTCCTCCAGCAACACATGTACACACGTGTCATTTTTCACGTGAGGAAAAGATGGACTTGGTTAGGATTAGGCATCAAAACTATTTAGTTAGGTTTAGGAAAAGACCGACTTGGTTAGAATTAGGCAACAAAACTACTTAGTTAGGTTTAGGAAAAGATCAACATGGTTAGGATTAGGCAACAAAACTACTTAGTTAAGTTTAGGAAAAGATCGACTTTGTAAGGCTAAGCAACAAAACTACTTAGTTAGGTTTAGGAAAAGATGGACTTGGTTAGGATTAGGCATCAAAACTATTTAGTTAGGTTTAGGAAAAGACTGATTTGGTTAGGATTAGGCAACAAAACTACTTAGTTAGGTTTAGGAAAAGATCAACATGGTTAGGATTACGCAACAAACTACTTAGTTAAGTTTAGGAAAAGCTCGACTTGGTTAGGATTAGGCAACAAAACTAAGTTAGGTTTAGGAAAAGATGGACATGGTTAGGATTAGGCAACAAAACTACTTCGTCAAGTTTAGAAAAAGATGGACTTGGTTAAGATTAGGCAACAAAACTACTTAGTTAAGTTTAGGAAAAGATGGACTTGGTTAGGATTAGGCAACAAAACTACTTAGGTTAAGGAAAAGATCATGGTTTGGGTTCAAATAAATCCGGAGTTGGCATAACTTAAAGGGACTATTTGTAACTTTCAGAAATGCTTCTTAACAGCGACACCCGTGGCTGTGAAATCAACGAAAGTCAGCGTCGAGCTCGCGCTTGCTCGCTCTACATAGACATGAACGAGCATCGCTCAAAACAGTGAGGCGACACACGTCAGCTAAAACCACAATATCACTCTATATTTAAGCTGCTTGGCAGTAATGTTAGCTGACCAGACGAAGGTCTCTCCATGAACATGATTTAGATCTGATCTTAGTGTTGGCTTTTACTGCCTCAGCGCAGGCTGAGGCAGCGGGGCTCTGCAGCGTGTCTCCCTGCTCTCTCCGCCCGCAGTCGGAGAGAGCAGGGAGACACAGGCACCCGGTCGGTAACGAGACGATAACGTTACTAGCTGAGGAGCTCCGTCACTTCACAAGACATGGCAAACCTCTGTTGGTCTGAAGGAGCTGCAGCAGTTATTTCTGCACAAACGTCCACTGTACATTCACTAGATATTCTCAGAGCTAAACTAACTCTTCTGCAGTGTGGAGTGAGCGCGCGTTCACGTCTAGAGGTGGAGCGAGCTGAGAACGCACGCTCTCTCTGAGTGAAGGCAGGCAGGCAGAGGAGGAGAGGCAGCGGCCACACGCGAACGCGCATATGCGAGTGCGCATGTGTGGCGACCCGCTACATTTATACGCTTAAAAAGTTACAAATAGTCCCTTTAAGTGCGGACGTTCCGTGAAAATGTATCAACGTTGACTTCTGGTTTCACCTCGGATACATACAGTGGTCTCCTCGGCCTAAGTCCAGTGTTTTTTGACCCACCCATCCACCCCAACCTCCTCCCTATAAGGCGTTTGTCGCTCTTTATACTTATACTTATACTGGTTGACAATTATGTGGATTACATACGAATTGATTTTGTGGGATATATACAAATGACAGTGCATTACTTTTCATAGCTACGAACAGTGTATAATAATAGCCTGGCTCAGGACATGAGCTGAACAGGGTGTAAAATAGCCAACTTGGTTTTACTGACATATCGAGCTGCCAAGTAACACTAGAAAGAAACATCTGTGTGACAGTAATGTATGATGCAATGATAATAAAACTGGTCCCAGAATCAAGCCGTTGTTTACCACATGTACTGTAACTAAAGAGGTGAAGGAATCCGGGTCATCTATAGAAAACTCAGTTTTGTTTCAAAACTATTTGGAGTATTCCCAGAGAAGCTCAACTTTCATCTGTATCTGCTTTCATATAAAATGATTCATACATTTGAGTGGGATGTTTTCAGTGCTGGAGAAAATCTTATTGTTGACCTTTTTCAAATATATGTTTATTGAAGAGCACACATCTTAGCAATGGGTATATACTGTAGGTCTTTAGTTAGTAAGAAAGGTTGAATCAAGGTTGCGTGTCTTCAGAGGAGGCTATACTGGATTGTAAAATATGGGACTCGACCATTAGTCCTGGAGTTATTTACGAAGGAGAACAGTTGGTGTTACAACCTATGTGACCTCTGAATACTTTTAGTATAGGTAAAATGTCTGCTGAACTGGTAGATGAGTCATATGTGAAAGTGTATATTAGTTCTTGTGGAGGAAGGGACTGAGCAAAGTGAGGATTATTTATTCCAACACAAGTAAAAGAGGAGTAACACTGGGAATCCAACAGGATGTGGAGAGCAAAATGTAAGCCACGCTTTTACGAAACTTCACACTGAGTTGGAACTGAGAGCTGTCTGTATTTGTCTCACATGGGAGACAGCAAGCTCCATTATTTCTTGTTCCCTCCACCAAGGAATGCACGCCACAAGAGGCTTCATGTTTTAATTAAATGGAATATTTATACACTGCGGATGTTCAACTTCCTTTTCTCCCAACATGCTGGCAAATAGGCCACGCCGTTTAGAGTTAGCCAATTAATTACAATTTTGTCAAGTCACAGCAATTGCAGTGATTAATTACTATGTTCTCAAGAGTATATTGTCTATTTAAATACTTTGTGAGTACTATTATTATATTTTCTTTTCCAAACTTTCACTTTTCAGCTTCACAGCATTTACTGTGTACAGGAAATGAGGATTCATGTTTTTTGTTAAAAATAGGTTCGGTTTGGTGTGTGTTTTTTTTATTTTAGATTTAGCAATAATTTACAGACAGCCATGGAAATAATGACAGAATTGACATACGGGCTGTCTGAGATTCAAGGTCAATTTTAATCTCTGTTCAAAACATGGAAAATTGTGTAGATTAAAGTCATTTTATGTGTAAATCAATCACAGATTACTGCTTTTTTTGCAAGAGAACTTCTCAGACTATTTGGGAATGAATTATGTTTAAATGTGTCATAAGTATTTGCATTCTTTTTTTTTTTTTAACCATTTAGTTTTAGTGGCATAATTGAAATAACCTTCTTGAAATTGTGTTTCGTAAGTATTGCTTGGACCTAAAAGTATAGGCAGTCTTTACATTGCAATACCAGCAAATCAATTTCAGGCATCAGTTTTCAGTGTGGACACATAAGGGATTTGAAGACGCATGTTACTATATGGCATGTTGTCATTGGCAAGCACTGTATGGCGTTGCCATGACCCATTAGCATGCAGAAGGGAGCTCAGCACCTCCAACATCTCTATTTGCAAAGAAGCCCTCATAAAATCAAGCACCAGAGGTGAACCTGTGGTTTGATTAACTGCCTGGAATTAATTTCATATGAAAATTAATAATTGTTAGCATTCCATAATTAATGGAGGCATCGGCTATTTCTTGAACTATTTTCTGAGTTATTTGTTTTCTTTTTATCCTGCCTGCAGTTTACAGTTTATTCTGCAGTGGTGTGCTTGACTGCTCTCCAGCCATTCATCAAGGCACTGCTTTCCATTATTTGGTGCAGTCAGCTGAAACTGAGAAAGGCTTTTGGGGTGGTACGGCTCATTCTTCCTCCACTAACTCTCTGTTCTCAACAGAGATGTTCCTCGTATTTTTCACCTCATGCCCTGAATCAGTGGTCATTAGACGAGTCGATTAAATTATATATGCAACACGGTGCTCAAATGATCCAGATTTCAGACCTGGTTTCCCAGCATGCTGTGATTTTCCATGAGAATCACATCAAAACGGAACCAAAAGATTTCCACATCATCAATAATAATAAAGCAATCCATTTACATTCATCAGCTACCTCTCTTTATCCTCCCTTTTAAGTACAGTCATAAAGATTTCTATCTCCCTCATATTCACATTTTCTACCCAGCCCACAAGACTCTCAAAATCAATAACCTAAGTATCATATTCTTGGCTTCTAATATTGTCAGACTCGGATTCCATCAGGCTACGGTCTGAGCTGCATTCTTACAGCAGCATGAAGAGAGGCTGGTTGAGATGAAATGAAATAGTTTATCGTTAATGCACACTCAACAGCCAGCCATTCTGAACATCTGTATTCATATTTATACTCTACACCTGCTGCACAGACCTCATCCCACACTAAAATGTATAGTGATGAAGGGCAGATATTTACTTCTGCGTTTTAGCAGACATCTGTTTCTGTGGTTCCCCTTTAAAATCTAATCATCAAATATTTGTTTTTGCAATGAAGATGCTATCCTCTGCCCCCCATTTACATTTCTACCTAATTTCAGCTGTGCAGGTAAATATTTGATTCATGAGGCAGTGTCACTTGATTCTGTGTGAAAGTTAATGTCACAGTGGAGAGATGCGTCAGCAGCATTCTGACTGTGTGAAGCACAGCAAACAACTTGACTAATCTCATGTGTGCTGACATTGTGACTGATGATCAGTGTGCTGGTGGCCCACCTGAATGTGAACCATAATCTCCCAGCTCAGGGTGATATTGCCAGTTTCAGCTTTCACTGGAGTGGGCTCTTTGCTTTCGCACTAAAAAAAAAAAAAAACAGCAGCTCTCAGATCCATCTGACCGTCATAAAAAACATTGTGAAAGGAGAAAGCACTGCCATGGGACCAATTCTAGCTTTAAGGTTTAGACCCATAAGCAGGCTGATGTTGGAAATGGTCTGATTAAAAGCACATACACACAAAAATCAAACAATAAAAAGGTTTTAATTGATTAATTTAAATTTTAATGTATGAGTTCATTTTCAGTTCAGTGTTCATCATTTCATGTTTTTAATCTTAACCTCCCTTTCTGGAAAGCTGTAGGGAAGATGGATTGGAAAGAGAAAGAGGGAGAGAGATGTGATTTATCACATATTGAATTTTTCTTTTACTATAGCACTTCATGATATTCATGCATTACAGCAAACACAAATAGGGCTTAATTTGTGCCGGATCCGGGTCCAGGACTTGTTGGTTTTTCAGTGCCTGCGTTCCGGTACCTATTTGAGTATATCCGCTACTTCTCGTGACATGAAAACAAAAACAACTAGAATTGCACTCGGAGAGCACTTGTGTGTTATACCCTGTGGTTTAAATGCTTAGGCTGATCGGAATCCTTAAAAATATTCCTGAATCCGGATCATGATCCGGATCGCCACCAAAATCTAATGGATTTTTCATTGTGCCACACCACACCCCTCCAAAAAAAGTTTATTCAAATCCATCGCAGACTTTTGGAGTAATCCTGCAAACAGACAAACAAACAAACAAACCAACAAACAAACCAACGTCGGTGAAAACATAACCTCCTTCCTAGGCCTTTGGCCTTGGCGGAGGTAATAACATAATACAGGCTGTTCTCACACCGTTCATATCTATACCTACAAAAAGTAATGCACTGTAATTCATATATATATATATATATATATATATATATACCACAAAATCAATTTGTATGTTATCCACGTAATTGTGAACCAGGAAGTATAAAGAGGGACAAACGCCATGTAGGGAGGAGGTCGAGATGGATGGGTGGGTAAACAAAACGGTGAGACGGTGTTCTTATCCCATGTGAAACCAGAAGTCCACGTTGATTTATTTGTCACATAACTTCTGTACTTAAGTTACGTCACATCCGTAGTTATTTTAACCCAAACCACGATCTTTTCCTAAACCTAACCAAGTGGTTTTGTTGCCTAAATCTGACCAAGCTTTTTCCTGTGAAGATGGAAGTTTATTTTGAAAAGTCTGTAGTGGAAATTGACACGTGTGTCACGTGTTGCTGGACATTCATATTTCATTCAAAGCATGAAAAATGAGGAATAACTTTTCATAAGATATACAAACTGTTATATGAGGATATGTTGCATAATAACAGCTAAACAAGTGGCCGTTTGTGCTGTGAAATGAGTGTGGCTAAATAAGGGTGTGCGTGTGTAGGTGTGGCGCTGTCCGTAGTACTGAAACGGAGTGGAGGAGATTGATAGACAGACAGAAGCCGTCACTTAGTTCAGTTTCTTAGCCTGCTTGCTTTTCATGGTTGTAAATAGAACTTTCGACCCTGATTCCATTTCCCCACATTGTAGAGAGAGAGAGATTAGTAAATTTAAATAAATAGTGTTTGTTTGTGATGGCAGTTTTGTTTAGTTCTTGCCAGTGGGCAACCTCCGGGTCTGAAAAGTGAAGCCAATGCACAAGTGCCTTAAACTTGCAGTCTTTCTCCTCTGGCTGCAAAAAGAATTCAGAAGTCTGTGAGAAAATGGCCCTACTTCTCACTTGATTTATTACCTCAGTAAACATTGTAAACATGAGTTTATGGTCTCAATCGCTAGTTTCAAGTCTTCTTCAATACAGCGTGATGTTCATTTAGTAAATTATGGTCCCATTTAGAGACAAATGGACCATTAAGCAGGGGAGGCTTTAGGGCGTGGCTACCTTGTGATTGACAGGTTGTTATCACGGCGTTGTCCGGTCTGGGAGTTGTCCGTGTTTTCATCTTATAACTTTAACCCTTTCACAGTGTGTTTTCAGTTCATGAAAGTTAATCGTAACATTTTCGTTGCCTAAAAATGTCTTATTCAGCATTTGGTTGTACACCCTCCCGTGTCACTTCTGGTTGCAAAAAAACAAGCTGGCAACAGCCAGAATGCTGAACTCGAGGCTTCAAATCAACAGTCCACAAACTAATGGGTGACGTCACAGTGACTACGTCCACTTCTTATATACAGTCTATGGTTATAACAGCTAGTTCCGAGGCGTCCAATTTGCTCCAGGCGCTGTGGATTTGTGATGTGTTCTGTGAATTTTTCTCTTCCCCCTCCACCTCCTGATTTACAAATTAAGCACTCATGTTTCAGAGGGCGCCAGCTACTTTCATCAAGATATCTCAGGTTACTCAATCCTCGCCTCACCTATTCGCTGTCATGGCAGGCAGGTCCCATGCTGTCTCCTGTAAATACATGCAAGCTGTCAAACTGCAGTGCAGCTGGCTTTGACTGAAAATAAGTAAGTCCTTCTCAGTATAATAAGCCTATATCTAAGCACTGGAAAGGGGATGCAGCAATGCCCAGTGTTGAAGTCATTTAGCCTGTAGAACTGAAATGCTTTGTGTTTAAGAGATGGCATATCCTCCCCGAAGGCATCTTGCAGAAGTGCAGGTTTATTCCTCATTTCATCACTGCACTTCACTGAGTCGTCTTGGATCATCAGTGAAGCAGACAACCTTCATACCTCCATTACTCCTCTCAGAACTGTTTGTTCCTTTCACTGAGTTGGCTTTTATAGGAAAACACAGCCACGGCTCAACATAATCTACATTTTTACCTCAAAGCTTTTATTGTATCTTTCCTTACCTACAGTATGCATTCGTTTTTTACTGTTAAAGTCACCATGTGTTGATTTGTTTTTTATTCTGTCATAACTTTTGTTTTGTAGATAAAAGACACAGTCCAAGTCAGAAATGTTTAAATGTTTTCAAATATCTGTTTTGTATATCGTGTCTCTTATTTAATGATTTATCTTTCTTTTGTGGAGCACATTGTATTGCATACTTCTCTGAGAAGTTCTTTGTGATTATTGTTTTTTTTTACCCATATTACCCTGTTACAAAAGTAAAACCACAGTATTACCAACAATCTTTTTGTTATTTACAATATATTATCTGATTGTTACCTTTGTAATCATCATGGCATTACCCCAGTACAATATATTAACCATTTATAATCCTCTATATAATTACAGAGTTGTAAGTGCTACCACATCTTTTTGTACATAATGTTACATGTTGTGGAATATCCCTCCTTGTCACACACACCTGAACATATGCCTCTTTAAAGTGTGCTCAGTGTGTAGAGGGTCACATAACACAGTGTAGCGTCCTTGGAGCAGTTTGTGGTTCAGTGACTTTCTAGACTATTGCTTGGCGCTGTACTGTAGAAGTAAGGCCGTCCGCCCTCCAATCACCATCTTGAAAAAAATGAAATACAGTCTGTAGTTGGCGCTGGGGATTATGTTTCCACAGAAAGGATAGCATTTGCCACACTCTAGACTGCTACAGAATGTCAAGACTGGAATTTCATGAATGTATTTGTGAAGCCCAGTTAGCTGCGGTGCACAGTAACCTGCACTGACACTTCTTTCAAAACGCCGCTCACGACACGGCCTTACTACTGATGATGTGAACGGCCTTTATTTGTCTCGCAGGCATAATTAAAAGGAATTTCAGCAACAGGTTCTTGCTAAAGCAATTGTACATACCCCAACCATAATCATGACTTGAGGGATTGAGAATTATATTCATTACTGTTTGGATTTTTCTCTTTTTCATAGCATTGTGTGAATAGCGAGCAGTATACACAGGAGACAGGCAGCAAAGCTACTGGAGAGATGGTGGGGATGATACGACAAAAAAAAAGTTGAAAGTTATGCAGGAACTGACAACAACACCTCCACATGGTACCCCACACACAATGCATCCCCATCCACTTCCCTTTTTTAATATGACACGCATAGCTGATTTTGCTGGATTTCCTGCTGACATCCAGCCAACTGCATTTGAATTATTGTAATGATGACATGATGAAATGGTGACGTGTTTGTCGATGCGATATTGTGCGATTGGGTGTAATGAGCAGATAAGTAATGTGCACTGTTGGAATCTTTTTCCCATTACTATTTATAGTCAGCCTCACCTTCACCTCTAGCTGACAATGGTCTCCATCAGGACAATCGAGGTCAAGGAAGGTCCACAGACCTTTGGCTGTCCCAGCCTCCTCTGCTCCCCCATTTTGAGCTGGACTAATGAGGCAGACAGCTGCTCCCTTAGTTGAAATGTCCCTGTGGTGAACTGTACCTGGGAGAGGCAGCTACAATGTCACCTTCATATTCAGGCACATTACAAGAGGAAAACATAGCAGGCTTGTGAAATCAAGAGAAAACATGCACACAGATTAGCTTGTGGACAGTGAAATGCTCCCAGGCAAATACAGCACATTCAGCTTCCAGCATCAACTCAAGAGCTCTGACACAGTTGTTGTTTACTGTTGTCATCCTTGAAGAGGCCGGTCTGGTCAGGCTCATATTAGCCTACACTTTGTCTTCTCACAATTCCCTGCAAAAGAGTATTGGTTTTAGACATCTGTTTCTGAAGCTTGGCAGAGTTCAATAAAACACAAGCAGGATAGAAATGCTTCTGCAATGTAATTAGGGGACTTTGCTGAGACGACAAGTACAAATGTGGAATAAGAAGGTAAAATCCAGCAAGGCTGGGTGATTAGGCCTCATTTGGATGTCTTCTGCACACTGTGACGAGCGGCTGTTTCAGGGCAAGGCAGTCGCTCGGATCGAAGGCCCACAGTGTCTAGGATTATGTGTCAATTTACCACCCAGCTGCAGCTCTAGACTCTACAGCAGAACATGACTACCTCTAATTAGGCCATGCTACCAATTAGGGCCCTGCAATAAGGCAGCGAGGAAGGCGCTCTGGGAGACTAAAACCTACCATTGTCTCCACCGTAAAAAAAAAAAGCCCACTGTTTTCTAGCACCAACAGCTGTCGAAGGCTGGAGTCCATGTCAACGAGGCTTTCATTAAGCTATCTTTGCTTTACTGTGCTGTAATGAAGACATTAATGTAATTGGGCGATATGATGACAGAACATTAACTTTGAAAGGTGTCAAGTCTGAATGGTACATTAATGTGATTCAATGAAAAGACAGTAACAAGCAGTCCAAAACAGCAATCTATTCATGTCACGGCCATGACCTCAAACTCTGTCTCATAATCCCACAGGTAGCCAAGGTCAGTTCCCCATAACTCAGAATGTGACGGTGGTGGAGGGGGGCTCAGCCAACATGACCTGTCGTGTGGATTACAATGATAACACTTCCCTCCAGTGGTCAAACCCTGCACAACAGACCCTATTCTTTGGGGACAAGAAAGGTGAGTAATATTCCCGGGGATAATGGGTGTAATGATAAAATGATGAGATATGATAAAGATGTCATAGCCAGATTACATTACTACAGGAGTCGTCTTCATTAATTTTTCAGATTTGGAATGTGCAAAAATTGTCCCTGCCGGCCTGCGAGCACATCTGAATACAGGAAAAAGACAGAATAGGAGGGAAATTACACGTAATGTAGACACAGACTTTTAATGAATTTATGTCTCCATTGATGTCCCAGGGCACAAACTAAACAGAAATAGGCTGCTTTTGAATTGAACTTTTGTAATCACGCAACACTGACAGTGTTGTTTACAACACCATAACGCCTGTGGATTGTAAGATGATTGGGCTTAATTAGCATTTTAGCTGCCCTACATTTGTATAGCTGTTTGGATGTCACTGAAAAGGAAGCACACTGTTGCAACCTCGTGAAACAAGGCCTGAGCCAGAATGAATTATAATGTGCTCTCACCAGCCAAATCCAATTTAAAGGTGACAAAAGTCTGGAGTTGATAAATTGGAATTGGGGTGAAAGGGAGTATAACAGTGGACTGGTCTTGTAAGGGTTGGGAGTGTTCATATTTCAGTGTTTCTCACAGCATATTACCCATTCCATTTATGCTGTAGCTGCTAATACAATATCATTGGTTCAGTGATTGAAGATTAACTTTCCCTTTGAATAACAATTGATAGGAGAGAGAGAGAGAGACGCCAGAATGAACCAACAGAATGAGAGTCACAGTCTGGTTTGAAGAACAACTTTCTCCCTAGCAAGTGATTGGATTTAGTAATGAGGTCTAAGGTGTTTTATTAGATGGAATTACTTCCAAATACAATTAAACGAAAGTTAACTAAATCTTAAATAGATACTCTTGTGTGAATGGCGTTAATGTGCCCAAAGGATTTGAATTCAAACTAAAGTCATTGAACCAAAACCATTCCTTTTTTTGGTATTCTTTTTCTGTATTCTCTAGTGTAGATAATGCAGCATTTTAATATTTGACTTTGCAGAACCAGTTTTGAAAATCACCAAATTATTTTAGAAAAAAACAACCTCAAAAACCTTCACTTTTTTTGTGCTTTGAAGAGATGTAAGACATGATGAATCATTCAAATCGTATCTTTTGGTTATTTCATTTGGCCTAAAGGAAGCTAGCTGGTTTTGTTCACACCTCTCATTTCCTGTGAACACAAGTGAGTACATAGCCATACATGTAAAACCAGGATGCTGCTGTTGTAAGCATGTAAGGAGCGCTTGGAGAGCACAATATGTATGAGCCACTTTGCCCTTCTTGGGCAGCCATTTATATTGCATGACAGAATCCTTTTTCCTGAGCAATACGGATGACAAAATGAATGTAGGCCCCTCAGCAGAGGTTGCCAGGGCTAAGTATGGGAACACTTCCTCTCCATCTCCTTTTAAACAGCCAAATGAAAAGCTTTATTGGCACAACTAATACGATGCCTGTGAGGCCATCAGGAGAAACGGGAGGCGTGGAACAACACGGGCTTCATGCGAGGAAGAGGGTGGGACACCTGGGAAGAAATCTCTACTGTGCCAAATCACCAGTTAATTGCTTGGCAGAGGGCTGCAACTGTCCTTCTTCTCCCGTTTGTTGTGCCTTCTAGTAGCAGCCAATGAAAAATGTTAGATTCAACCTTATGCTACCTTTCAGTCCAACAACTAACTGCAGACTGGCTGAGCTTGAGGCAGCCAGTTCTCTCCCTCTGATGAACAGCTGGTCATAGAATGCTGTCAGTGAGTACATTAGATTAATGTAGCTAGCTATGTTGCATTTTTCTTGTTCTCAGTGTTTAGATGTTTGCTATCTTTTTTACCTGCTGTTTAGATGAATCTTTCATTTTCCCTGTGCTTGTTGTCTCTGTCCGTTGTCTCTGTCGTCCACCTCCCTGCTTACAACAATCCCCTTGGGTGTCCATGACAGCATGGCCATATGTTACCGTTTGATGCACATGCAAGTTCCCCCGCTCTCTCCTCACAGAGGTAGTTTGTCATTGTGTGTGTTATCCAAAGGAAATTCTGCGTTTACAGCTTTTATGTGTGATTCCGGATGCTCAACACATACAAGTAATGATGATAAAAATACATCTGCTGTTCTGTCTTAAATTAGACAAAACGCTCTGTGAGGCATTTTTTTTAAATCTACTCGTGCTCTTTCCCTCAAGCTCAGTGTGAAAGATAAGGGCATTTGTCTGGATGTGTTTGGAGTTTGATATAAAATAGGGAGGGAGGAAAACGAGTATTAAAATGACCTTTTAAATCCCTTTCAGCAGCTATAGTGGAGTAAAGAGAAACATCTGTAAAGAAGCTGAAGATCCGTATTATATCAATTGGGTTTGACAGCTGCTGGGTAAAGTAAGACAAAATCTGATCTTTGCCCTGACTATAATTTGTTCCATTTTAATTCAGGTCTGACAAATGAGAATATGAAAAAAGAAGCCCCAAAGAGTAGCTATTACAGTCAAGGAGAAAAGGGATTCCTGTGTCTTTCCAGAATTTTAAAGACATTGCATACCTTAAGTCTACTCCAGTATAATAGTAAGAAAAGCAAGCATGTGTTTCATTTACATCAAACATTATCTATACATGACACGTAATTCACGTAATGACCAAATAGGTTGTTTGTCAGTGCCTTACCAAACAGCGTTTTCTGATCTGCCACTCAATGGTAAAGGATTGGTTAAGTTTAGGCCACATAAAGGTGCTGTGTGTAGGACTTGGCGCCATCTAGAGGTGATGTTACAGATTGCAACCAACTGTCTCCTGTGTGTCAAACGTGGAGGAGAACTATGGTGGCCGACGCGAAAACACAAATTGCCCTATCTGGAGAGAGTGGTTGGTTTGTCCGGTCTGGGCTACTGTAGAAACATGGCAGCCAGCTCCGTGGAGAGGACCCACTCCGTATGTAGATATAAACGGCTCAATCTAAGGTAACAAAAACCCAGCTATTTGTATTTTCAGATTGAGCGATTATAAATTAAAGAAAACATACTTATTAATTAGGGCGGTCAAAGTTAACGAGATAACACGTTAACGCAGATTTGTTTTAGCGCCACTAATTTCTTTAACGCATTAACGCAACGTGTGATTTTTAGGTTGTAACGGGCTCAGTTTTAAAGCTAGACTGGAGATACTGGAGTCATATGAAACTAAATCCAAGGTACCATGTCATACTAGCTTGTCAAGAAGGAGGCTAAATAACACTCCAAACTTACGCTAAATTTTGGCGAAAAAACTGTCATGGCCATTTTCAAAGAGGTCCCTTGACCTCTGACCTCAAGATATGTGAAGGAAAATGGGTTCTATGGGTACCCACGAGTCTCCCCTTTACAGACATGCCCACTTTATGATAATCACATGCAGTTTGGGAAAGGCATAGTCAAGTCAGCACACTGATACACTGACAGATGTTGTTGCCTGTTGGGCTGCATTTTGCCATGTTATGATTTCAGCATATTTTGTTATGCTAAATGCAATAATAAATATATACATACATTTGCATAAAGCAAACATATTTGCCCACTCCCATGTTGATAAGAGTATTAAATATTTGACAAATCTCCCTTTAAGGTACATTTTGAACAGATAAAATAATGTGATTAATTTGCAATTAATCACGATTAACTATGGACTATCATGTGATTAATTGCGATTAAATATTTGAATCGATTGACATCCCTATATTATTAATATTTATTTCCATTTCTGCCGATAGATCCACCTAAATGTTACACATTTATCTTTTAAACTACCTGGATAATGTTGGGAAAGGATATGGTTAAAAACACATTGACAGTTGGTCGGGGACGGAATATGAACTGCGCTCTCTGGTGTCAAAGTCAGACATTTTGTGTGCTCGCGTCACCACAAAAAAACATAGGTCATGATGCTGTCATTTTTCTGGCAAGGACGGTCTCCATTAATGACAAGACTACTCCAATTAACCTTCTTCTGTTGCATGTTGCAATTAAATTAACAGAAGGATGTAAAATGTGCACTATTAGTTCAAAACCCCACTGGGATCCCTCAGGTAGGTACTGTAGGTAGGTAGAACATAATCCCAGCAGTGCTCCCTACAAGTTGTGTCCTACAATTTGTCTACACAGCAATGTCACGTCTCATCACAGACGTGGAATTAAGAGATGTGATTCCAGGTGGGAAGGAAATAGTGGGCAGGTGGCAGCTCAATAGCTCCATGTGTCTTTGGTGAGAGTGTAAATGATAAGAAGGACCTCTATCTCATCCTCTCCCATAAGAGGATCAGTCAAACCTCGTGGAGCTCCAAGAGAGTGTTAACCTTGCTGGATTCCCAAAGCCGATCCATATGGGTTGGACTGTCTCTGCACATTTGTCTAAAGCTGAACACAGCCCTCCTCTTATATCATGCCAGCTGGCTCCCTGGCACACTTCTCCTCATCCATTATGTATATCTGAGTCTTGGTTGATTGTTGCCACCTTAGAGGCTTCAGACTACACTATGGCAAAGACCAGCATGCAGATTCTTTAGCACTACCGCTAACAGACCTGAGACAACAGAGATAGATCCCCTTAATAGCCAGGCCAACACATCATTCATACATTAGACCAATTAGCGGGGACCGTTGAACGAAGCGGCTCTGTGGTGGGCTGCCATGATGAAGAAATCGATTTGGACCATATGTCTTTTGTAGAATTATCCCTTTTATATGTTGCCGGGGTTATGAGTTATTATTACTGAGCAGGACAAATGAGAGCAGAGCTGTCCTTTGCTGTCTTCATTATGATTTACTTCACTTTTGGCTTCTGTGGGGAACGGAAAAAACGTAAGTGGCGATGCTGTAGAGAATGGTAATGACATTCCTGGAGGCATGCAGGATGGAAGCAGAATCTTTTGTCAGATACGGTGAATATGAATAATGCAATTAATGGGAAGCTACTGCAGGTTGCATGTCAAAGGCAGATAATGAATTGCTCATTTGAACTACAGCATGTGTTTGTAGCAGAGATATGGAGACATATGCAGCATATACATGCTGTACATGCTGCGGCACATTGTACAGCACTTTACCTCATCTCAATTCAATCTCTCAGAAGTTTATGGTTCATCATTCATGACATTTAATTGGGGCATTCAGCTTGGATCATAAAGGTCACAATGCAAAATTGATCTTAATTGGCTTGTAGTAATCAAAATGCTGTTATGTGCTAAATGAATGCTCTAATGTGAGCATTAAAACATTCATTAGCTTGAGAGAATGAAGGATAATTACCAAGGATGCAATTACTGGAGTGAGCACCAATGAAAGCACATTTTAACGTCCATTCTAGTAAACACACAACATTTGATGGTGGGTCTGCTGGAAGCAAGTGTAGTGGACATTTACCTGAGCTCGGTCTCAAATATCTGTGTTTAAATCTATTAGTTTGAAATCCACATGAGCTAACAGGGTTTTTTATTACCTTGTGAGTCTGTCTCTCTGTGTGTGTGTGTGTGTGTGTGTGTGTGTGTGTGTGTGTGTGTGTGTGCGTGCGTGCGTGCGTGCGTGCGTGCGTGCGTGCGTGCGTGCGTGCGTGCGTGCGTGCGTGCGAGCGAGCGAGCGAGCGAGCGAGCGTGCGTGCGTGCGTGCGTGCGTGCGTGCGTGCGTGCGTGTGTGTCATCATGGCAAAATGTGGCCCCGGAGACACCTACCGTAGCAGGAACGGGAACTACCACAGAGGAGGTTTTAAGTACTTTACCAGGTGTTTATATTTCTGTCTGTCTGTGGACAGATTTTCTCACCGTCATAGCATCACAACCATGTAATATCGTCGAAACTTTACAGGTGTGTAGTTGAGATTAAAATGAAAGTCTAGTTTGAAGATGTGTGTGGTTGGTGTGATCCCATTGCAAGATGGTCTCTAATTATTATTATTATTATTATTATTATTAATAATAATAATAATAATAATATTAATATTGTTATTATTATTGTTGTTGTTATTGTTATTATTATTATTATTGTTGTTGTTGTTGTTGTTGTTGTTTTCTTGTTTTTATTTATTTTGCAATTGATTTTACGTTGTTGTTTTATGGACACACCTGGAAAGCAGGAGGAAGGTGTAAAAGAGGGTAAAAGTCATACAGTAGACAACAAACTCATAAGCAACAAATACATATAAAGAAAAAAATCAAGTAAAGTGTGTTTAAGAGTTAAACACACCATGAAGTTGATTTATTTCATGGATTTGCTTGGTCATGCTTTCCCACATTTTCTTCAGATGTCTTGGGGAAGGACTCTCACACTGAAGGGACGCTGAGGGAAATTTCACAAGCCACAAGCCGCAAGTTTGCTCTTACAAGTGTTTTGTTTACTTTTCAGTGACTGTTTTTACTGGCAACAAAATGTAGATGGGGTCTCATGGCCACAGCTAATGTCTTTCTTCAGGGACTAATGGGCTTTTAAGTGTACTGGGTTACCTCCAGCTTCACTGAAATGTGAATCTACCATTATGGCACTATACAATCCGCTATTATCACTAATGTGCAGAGCTGCTCTTGTATGTACTATGCTAAGCTCTGTGCCACACTGCACTCTCATGTTTAATGTATAGCTCTTTAGAATAATGGAGAATATGTGGTATTTAAATTCCTGTACAAGTTTGAGACCCACCTGAAAAATGTTTAGATCCTTCTTACAGGGGCTAAGTCATTATGCGTTGTACTCTAATATGTCTTTACACACCCTGAAATGTGTAAAACGGCTTTGAAAACTAATAGCATTATGTAACCCCACTATGACTCGGTGTAATGAAAATTAAATTTAGAAAGTTTGTGATAAAAGGGACTCCAAGGCAGAAAAATTCCCGCAGTGTACAATCAAGCTTATGTCAGTGGGCTGAAAAATGGACAGACAAAAATATATTCTGTCTCATTATTCACCACTTGAAGAGGGGACGTAGCATAGCCGCTGGGAGAATTCCTCCTTCTTTCCTTCCCTCCTTCAAGTGCTGAAAATGAGTCCAATTTGAGTAGCATCTGCTCTGTGGGATCTCTGAGAGCGCGGGCAGTAACAATGGCCCTTTGGAACAAGGCCCTTTCCTTCTCTTAATTGCAGCCACATGTGTGGTGGGAAAGAGCCCCCTGCCTGCACCGCTAGCCCTGGAACATATCCAGAATCGCCCACACAGTCACTGAGTGAGCACAGCCAGCAGCAAACACACTCTAATTGCAAAGAGTGGAGCCCCTGGCTGGAGAGCAGGGGGGGTGGGGTGCGCCAGGACCCCGTGTTCTCGTTGAAGGACAGCTAGTGCTTTCACATTCCAGGACTGGCTCAAAGTGGTTACAGGCCATGCAAAAAAGGGCCAAATGGGGACACTCGGCATTGCCGATGTAACGTATTTTGGCTGAACCTGAGAGCCATCAGCTTGTTTCCAAGACTAATGGATAGATGTAAAATGTCCTTTTCTATCTGGACTGTCAGGAGATACTTCATCATTTTGGATTAGAAACATTGGGTAACATCTGTCTGCTGCTCAGTGGAGTGCAGACGTGAATGCCATGTGATAAGTGCACTTCCAGTTCCTCTGCCTCCGGTTTTATCTGAGGATAGAGCTAATGTAGCTACCGAGCTCTTCTCTTACACATCAGAACAGTGCACCGTATTGTCAGTGTAACTGCTGTTTTACATGTTAAAGGTTATATTGATAAGATTGTTACATAGACAAATCATTTAAAAAAAAAAGAATACATTTAGAAAGGTGCCGAATAAAAGTATGGCTTTACCTCAAAAAAATTATTATGACTGAATTAATCATTTTAAAAATTGTGACGGGTCCAAAATGAATGTTTTGTTTATATCTGTAGAAGATATCTGACGTTGATATCTGACAGTGTGGGAAAAATGGATAAATGTCTGAGTTTGACACTGGTGTCTCCATCAGGCTGCAGAATAAGTGAATATTTACTGCGGTAACAAGTGACAACTGACATTAGCACATATTAGCTGTCTTTAGCTTAATTCATAAAATTACAAGTCGGCATATTTAAACAAAAAAAAACAACAACCAACAGCCATAGTCTAATGTGCTGTCACCAGTTAGATTATCAAAATGAGGAAAATAACAGCTTCAATCCCTGAGAAGCTACGTTAGCATCTTAGCATTAGTAATGGTTTGGTCCAGTTACCTAACGTTATAAAGCAACCGCTTTATCCTCGCGGACCTTCTGCTTTCCGGCTGGATACCTGTACTGCGTGCACATTGATGTCATGACGGGAAAAGGAAATTATTTTCTCATAAATGAAAAACGAATGTGCACGGGAAAAGCACCTGTGGTCAAAGCCGCCCTCGATAAGTGGAATGATAATGCCTGGTCACGTAATGACTCAACAAAGATGCGAATCAGAGAGGATTTAGAAGTGGGTGGCCGACTGAATCAGAGTTGGTGATTGTTGGAAAGACTAACCAAAACAGTTTTGGTGAAATTTATTTTGCTTCTGTCGAGTTGGACTGAGTTGTGTTTTAAGATGTTCCGCCGCTAGAACAGCTGATCTCCCAGCTGATCTCCCAGCTGAAACTACGGCAGCGGGGGAGGACGGGGATGGGGTGTGCACATTGCATACACACACCTAAAGTAGGCCTATAGCTACATGTTGCACAATGACTTTTTCTCTACCACAAATGATCTGAGTGATCTGAGTCTCACTCCACTCGGCCATAAAATATGCAGGTTGTGCAACGAACTGGCAACCATTTGTTGTGAAGTGAACACAATGGAACAGGGGAGGGAGAATGCAACATCTAGTGGCTGAATCTTAGCAATGTTATCAATTGTAAATTTAAAACCGGTTCTTGGACATTTTACATTCTGATAATAATTTTCAGCAAAATTGACCTAGATTGTTAAAACTGAATCTGACAAACTGCAGCTCTCTTGGGAGACCTCAAATTGGTCTTCCACTGACATGGTCGGTGGTGCAAAGGACTGTCAGGGAAACAAGGCAAACATTACTTTGCATCAAAGGGCCATAGCAACAGTATCCCCTGCCCTGAGGGGGAACCGGGGTGTCAGTTTTACTGATTTGAGACAGCCTTGGTAAGGCCTCCATCACAGGAGATGTACGGCGCATTAAGCTGCCATGCTGCAAGGCTGTAGCATACACAAGGTCAGGGTGCCGATTTATGCTTTCTCCTAAGCAGAATGAACAACGCGGGAGCTATCTAGGGTTTGGGGGAAATGAACCTTTTCATCACATTGATTTCCTAAAGCACCTGGAAAAAAGCTTTGTCAGCCGCTGGCATTTGGGTCTGATTGTGACGGATCTGCCCACAATCTGGGCCTCTAGCCTGGATTGGATGCTAGTAGTAGGGTTTTCCTGGCCATACGCTGTTTGAGTAATAGATAACACTTGTCTTTGGGTTATTCAACCCTTTGTACATCTCATTCTATCAATATGTCATTGATTCACGTGCTGTGTAGTGCCAGTGGCTGTCTAACAAAAACGCATCAGTCAAGTCCATCTTTTGTTTAAGTTGTTTCTCAGCCACTTCTTGGGTTCAACCTATCTGAATCAGTATTTCAGCTACTGACATTTAGATTTAGTTCTGTTTTGATGGTAATGTGATATTGCTCGGCAGCCTAACTGGTACTTTAAATGTCACTCGGAAATTATCAGTGGTCTGTACTGTATTTGGTCTCTGCTTTGTGTTGCTTTCAATGGATCGCAAAGATGATGCATTTCAACAAAGACATTAAAAGAAAGACCAAAAAAAATTCTCTCAGTGCCTTCAAAACAGTCATAATCTTGGCTAAATATGCTATTATGGAGCTTCAATGGGGCAACACGGAAGCTCCAGCCATATTTTGCCAAAACAGTGATTGTTTGGATCAGACTGACTAGATGGACAGAGGAGAAGTTTCTATGGGCATTTTGATTGTTTGTTTGTTTTGGGTTTTTTTTTAATTTGGAACATCTTGTCAAAGTAAAATCTGTTGTAATGGACATAAATTCAACCTGGTCACAACTGCTAGAAATATCTTTCACTTTTTACACCTACAGATTTTGGGTGGAATATCACTTGAACCAAAAGATGTCTGAAAAATCCCTCTTAGGAAACAGCCAGAACATTTATTAGCATCTCAGAGGTTGGTTAAGAAGAAGAAGAAAAGTCTGTCTATTTCTCCCCGCGTCTTTTCTCTGTGCGATGCAGAGATAGAGGCATATGCAGGGGAAGTACAGTATGTCATCTTGTCCAAAAGCTTTGATCTTCCCAGCCTGTACTTCCTTATCTTCTGAGTTCCTGTACGATGTTTGTTTAGACCCCATCACCTCTCCAATGCATCCATCCACCAAAGGGTTTTCTGTTTTCTGCCAGAGCCTCTGGGCATTTTCAAGCTCTGCAGTGAGGATGCTTAACTACAAAGAACATCAGGCAGCTTTGTTTCAGGATGCGGTTTGCTACAGTAAGACTATCAAATGTTTGTATTAAGCCCCGTAGCACATAATAAGCTGGCTCTCTGATGGCACAGCTTGTTGTTAAATTTTAATTCGGGCTTGAAGATTGTTTTTATTTACTCTTTATTCTTGACTAACAAAGAGTCTCTAATAAGAAACATCTTAGGGCCATCAATATCTCTATAGCCAATCTTTCTTTTTTTATTTTTAGTGTGTGTGTGATTATAAGATAATGATCATCAAATGATATGGTGTAATTGAAGCTGAAGAACAGCGTTGTTGATAATGACCTATGTCTGTGTAAATCTAATAATCATTTCAGCCAATCTAATTTAACTGTGTACCACACTGCTGCTGTGTATGTTCGGCGCTGGAATCAAATAAATGGGAACGGAGCAGGTAATTAATGATTTTCATAGAGACGTCTTCTTTATCTGATGCGATTTTACATTGGCCACGATGATTAAATCCTAATCAACACCCACTTCTGCTGCATTTTGCCAGATTTAACCTCGTGTACAACAATCCAATAGAGTTCAAATGACTTGAGATGAAAAAGTGTCCGGGGAGCGAGCTGGCCAGGCCTAAAGGGAGCGAGGATTAAGAATGTGTAATTTATTCAATGAAGAGCACTTTCCTTCCTGCCCTCTGTGGTTGGTTGCATGTAGGAGCAGGTGATTTTCAATTTGAAACTGTATAAGAGATGACAGGTGCGAGATGACCTTTTTCAGCGGAGCTGTGTGGTTTTCCCAGGTTTATGAGAGGGTGTAATCTGAATAAGCAGTGTTGAAGGTGGCACTGAAAGGTTTTATTTCAAGCTGTGTTATAAGAATGCCCATTTTGATGATGAATGTTTCATGAATCGTATTAGCAGTAGTGGTTAATTTGAATGAAGCTGTAGCAGCTATTTTTTTTAACTACTATTGTTTTTGTTTTTTACTTTAAGTTTATACTAGACCTGGGCAATTTGGTTGGAATTAATTTTACAATATTAACAAGAATGTTTTAACAATATTGATGCTCGTCATGGTACAGCAAATGCATGAAAAATTCTAAAATGAAATAATCATTGAGGTTCAGTAAAATAAAGTGTGTTTCATGGTTATACATTACATTTTTAATGTCTTTGTTTTTTAATATATAATTTGCTTAAAATCATTAATTTGGTCAACCGACATTTGTAACACAAAAACACAATGTGATTATCCTGATATGATAGTACTGATGTTAATTAACACAATGTTGAATTACTGCTCAGATCTTATCTGCACTACATTCATTTATCCCATATAGTTACAGTGAAACAGTACTAAGTGGTTCTGTATAAGTCCAGGGAAGGTTTTGGTATCAATGTTCAAAGGGTGAAATGTCACAGGCAGAGCCAGTTGCTAAAAGTGGTAAAGTGAGTGTAAATCAATACCTGGAATGTAAGTGATTACCTAAATAGATATTGTAATCTGGGACTATGAGCTTTTTCTGCTGCTACGCTTTAGTGCATCCCGCTGATGCCTTCGGTATTCTCACTGACTATGAACAAGACGGTCAGGCTAGAATGCAAATGTAAAGAAAATGTTTCAAACCATTGGTCACAATAATGTTTGCTGCATTTGACAACTATTTGAAGTAACTGAATTACAAATGGTACTTCTACAAGTTAATTGCCATCACTGAATTTAGCGTGTACATTAGTTGACTCTGTCTTTTTTTCTGTGCGCTCTGTGGCTCTTTGTGTCCTCCTTCCTCATACAGCTCTGAGGGACCACAGAATCGAGCTGGTGCGAGCCTCGTCGCAGGAGCTCATCATCAGAATCAGTGACGTCAGCCTGTCAGATGAGGGCCAGTACACCTGCTCGCTCTTCACGATGCCTGTCAAGACCACCAAGGCCTTTCTCACTGTTCTGGGTGAGCATGTCCGCTTTGGCCCAGTCTCCACAGTCCAATTACTTGTGGCTAATTCTTCACGTTCTGACAGCATGAATACATGCACATTTTGAATTATAGCCTGTTCTTTTTCATCACCACGCACGTGTTACTTTGTAGGAAAATAACATTTCTGCATCCCATTTTACCCTTGTCTACTAGAATAAAGCGCTGCAAGCTAGTCATGTTACTATATTGGATTTTCTGCCAGGCAGGACAGCCACACAAAAACAACTCAATGAGAATCTTTTCACACCTGTGTGAGACAGACAGGTGTGTTGAAGGATATACAGAAATAGACGAAAAATAAAAATCAACTCTGTACAATGACCTTCGTCAGGCATCTCTCTGCCAGACAGGAAGAAATTTGCCACAGTTGTCTTGAAGGACAGATTTTGGGTATTTTATCTTTGACATGATATAATAATATTTTCACATTAATCATCTACCTTCGCAAGGTTTTGTCTTTTTTATCATATCTTTTTGTCTTGCTTTAAAAAAAATAATCAAACAAAAAGACAATTTTATCTTGCCACTGAGAGAAGAAAGCATGAATAAATGAATAAAGTGAATTATTCTCAATTAGTGCTGTCAAAGTTAACGTGATAATAGCGCATTAACGCTATTTGGATTTTCGGAGGTTGCAACGGGCTCCGTTTTAAAGCTAGAGTGAAAATACTGCTATCATATGAAACTAGAAAACCTGAGGAATCCATTGCTACTGACCGTGCTTGACGTGAAGGAGGTTAAATAACGCTCCAAACTTATGCTAAACTTTGGCGAGGAAAAGCTGGCATGGCCATTTTCAAAGGGGTCCCTTGACCTCTGACCTCAAGATGTAAATGAGAATGGGTTCTATGGGTACCCACGACTCTCCCCTTTACAGACATTCCCGCTTTATGATAATCACATGCAGTTTGGGGCAAGTCATAGTCAAGTCAGCACCGTGACACACTGACAGCTGTTGCTGCCTGTTGAGCTTGTGTTTGCCATGTTATGATTTGAGCATATTTGATATGCTAAATGCAGTACCTGTGAGGGTTTCTGGACAATAGTTGTCATTGTTTTATGTTATTAATTGATTTCCAATAATAAATATGTACATACATTTGCAAGCAATAAAGCAAGCATATTTGCTTACTCCCATGTTGATAAGAGTATTAAATACTTGACAAATCTCCCTTTAAGGTACATTTTGAACAGATAAAAAAATGTGTGATTAATTTGTGATTAATCACAATTAACTATGGACAATCATGCGATTAATCTAAATCTAAAATCTAAATATTTGAATCGATTGACAGCCCTATTCCCAATCAGTTAATCATTTTTTCATTGTCAGATGAATACAGCCTAATATACATGCATTCAGTATGCTATTTATAATTATATTTCCATGCACCACAGGAGTGCCAGGCCGACCAGAGATCACAGGATTTACCAAGCCTGCCATGGAGGGGGACGCAATCACCCTGACGTGCACCACACCAGGCAGCAAACCAGCTGCCAATATCCAGTGGTTCCGAAATGACAAGGAGGTCCAAGGTAGGCATGTGGTGTTGATTTCACAGCACATTGTATCCTCTGTTACCACTTGTACCCTCTTGGAGACATCATTACTGTCAAGTCATTCAGCTGCAGCATTCCTTTGTGCTCATATTCATGCATTGTTCCACTGGCCGGGGTTTAGTGGTGCCATGATTCTCCTGGCTCACAGCCAGCATTGCTGCTGTCGTTGGACAGCGTCCAAACGTCGTTGGACTGTGGCAGAGCCTTCCACATTTCACTACCTGACCACGGTGAAGACGTGTAGGAGTGCCTCTTATTGATTCTAATTATAAAGTTAACTGTACATCAACAACAAGTTCTGCACCGCATTCTGTTTTCACTGTTCGTGGCACTAAAGTAATGACCATGTACTGTACAGGTTGATTAATAGAAACACAAATCAATCATGCAATACTAAAAGGTGATCATCATTAAATCTTCAATTTACAATAATATAGAACATTGAAGCTGCAAAACCTCACATTTTAGAAGCTGAATCCAGCTGAATTTGACATTTTTGTTCAGTAAAATGTGGATTGGCTAATCGACTCAAGTATGCCACGTAGAAGAATCATGATTTGAGGTCGGCTATCCCGCCAAAACTGTCTGAGAGAAGAAGAAGAAGATGAATTGCATGCTTACTCTGCTGAGGCTGTGCGCTTCATGTTTTGTGTTCACCTAAAAAGACACACAGGTGTTAATTTATCCCACAGTTTCAAATTCCCTGTACAACCTACAATAGCGCTGTTTGCATGTGATGAGTTGCTGGGCATTCGTTCCGCAGGTGGCTCTAAGGTGCTTTATTTTTTTTGGAATAGCAGCGATTAGATTAGTCAAACGAGTCAAGGAGGATGCAAGAACGCACAAGAATGCAAACTCAGAAAGGCCACATAACTAGCTTCACCCAGACGGAAATAAACAGTGACAGAGACAATGCATTAGGCAGCAGATGGTGCAGTGTAATGTGTGCTGATCACACTAAACCAGCAGAAGTTTTCTGTGGTTTCACACAGTGCGCTTTACAAGCTTTCACTTTGTTGTATACCTCTTTCCAAACTGTCTGAAGCTCTGCACTTTGTATTTTTAGAGCTTTTATCACCGTCTTATTTCTGCTTTAAAAATGCAGAAAAAGAGACAAAAACATTAAAAAATAGGAATGGAATGTTTTTCCTCAATTTGATGGCAGAGGTAAGCTGTGTGGAGCTCTTTAATGTAACGCAGCCTGCTGCAGAGACTCAGTGTGACAGTTGCTCTTTATTGAAGATTTGCACCAGAGAGCTTTTTCTTGGTGGTTCTGTCTGTGTCTGCCCAACATGGCATGATGATTGATGGGAGAGAGGCCGAGATATGAAGTTTTCTTGTTGAAATGACATGCACGTAGATTCCTGAAAGGCCAGTGGAGAGCTGGCTCACAGCGTCACAACCAGACTCGCTGTCCATCTCGAGAGGCACTGACTGAGATGATCTCTATTTTTGCTTGATGTCTTGAGTTGCACTTTAAAATAAATCTTTAAAGCTCAAAACTGAATATCCCTAACATATATCTATATATATATATACAGATATATATATAGATATATGTACATAAAACAAATGCCAAAACGCAATTTAACAGAGTTTAAGGTGTTTATCCATGGCATCCATCCAACTGAACTCCCGTATTTTGTGGATACAAATAAAAATGTAATACCTTCATCCTGTTCCAAGGTCAGCAGGCATCATATGTGCATAAAGGAAAATTAAAACAAAAGGATGATTCCTTACATTTGTATTTGATATATGTAATGGCATTGATATGTCATGTGTGAATTGCATATCTCTAAAACTCCATGTGCCCCATGTCTGCCCAAAACTGGTGTCTTGTATACAAATGTGCTTTTATTAGTTTTACCTGCGTGCGGTGGGTTTTATTAAGCCGCTTGGGCAAACAGACCTGGTGTTATGCATCTCCAAGTCAAAGTGAGATAAAGAACAAAGCAGAGACTGGAGGCCTTGACTTAAAAACTTCATTTCCATGTCAAAGTGTCAAAGAGGAGGAATGTCAATCAGTGCTCCGGATCCAACTCTTTTGTAGGTGCTGCTTTAAAGCTTTCTTTAGCGAGTATGTGCTGGGAGCAGCATGTTTTGCCATTGGTTCTTCCGTGGTAGATCATTGCCGCCAGTGTCTGCTGTCAGTCAAATCTATCCCCACTGGGGGACCCAGTCTACAAAGCTCCTAGATGACAGCAGGTGTAATAGCAAAAACATGTCATATTTATTTCATGCTCTGATGATTTGTTTTTCAACAATTTATATGAGAAGCACACAGCATTACAAACCTCAAAATGCAACTGTCATCCAGTGTCAAATAATTTGTTTGCAGAGTATAGAGCCATACAAATTACTTGTGTTGCTGAATGACAGCTAGGCTTCAAATTATAATCTATTGAGGAAAAAATCCACCCACTGTCACTCTCTTTGCATACATAAAGTGGCCTATATATTCCTTTCACAGTGACAAAGGCACATTCAGATACACAACAGCTCCAACATGGACTCATTTAATATTCAGTTAAGCAAGATATCAAGACATTTTAATCTAGACAATAAATATAATAATAATAATACTATTTTGGTGTTAAATATATGTGCTCCATTTTGAATTGGGCTCCCATCTTGTTCTGTAAAATTAAGCAGAGCAAAGATGAAATATCACAATTTAACAACACATTATGGCCTTCATGTTGTGTCTGAAGTAAAGAAAAGGAAAGAAAAAAAGTCAATCTGATCTAATGTTTGAATCTTTTGTGTCACCATACAAAACTGACAGCATGCTATTATACTACCTTATCATCATACAACAGTTTGTATGATACCTTAGAAAAAGTAATTCCTTATTTTTTGTGCGTTTTCCTACGAATGTCCAGCAACACGTGACACACGTGTCAAGTTCCGCTCCAGTCTTTTTAAAATAAACTTCTTCTGTCTTCACACAACTTGGTTAGGTTTACGCAAAGATCGACTTGGTTAGGTTAAGACAACAAAACTACTTAATAGTAGTACTATTAATAATTCTAATACTAATGCTAATAGTACTACTAAATACGGAATTTACGTGACAAATAAATCAACGTTGACTTCTGGTTTCACACAGGATACAAACACCGGTCTCCTGGGCAGGTGTTTTTTGACCCACCCATACACCCCAATCACTTCCCTATGCAGCGTTTGTCCCTCTTTATGCTTCCTGGTTCACAATTATGTGGATTACATATGAATGGATTTTGTGGGATATATACTAATACCAATTATGGTGCATTACTTTTCGTAGGTATAAATATGAATGATAGCAAGCTCTATACACATACGATGTAACCACTATGCTTTATTAGATAGAAACTACCAGGGAAGTGGTATATGCTATACTTTAGACACCATTCTAACAAAAACACTATTCTAAAGTTTATAATTTACATATTTTTGACTGTTGAGATTATTGATAAAAACAAATATTACACCATTTTAACTTGATAAATCTCCACTTTAATTGTAGAATAATGTGCCCGGCCTTTTTTTTTCTCCTAAGTGTTTATGTGTGTGTGTTTTCATGGACATGAGATGCAGTATGTGATAGTGTTGACAGTGTTGACCAGAATGTAACATCACTGTGAGCAGGTTCCACCTCGTCATCTGTTGATTTTTTTTAATTTGTTGACTGGATCACTTTCAGTCCAAGTCCTTCACTTTTGTGGTCTATTTACTTTATTTGTTTGTCCTCTATTTCTGAGAAGGTTTCCATCTTTTACTTTGCTTCTTCAGGTTTGATATTATCGTCTTCATCAAGGCCAGGATCCAAAATTAGATCAAGTGCCTCATTCATACAGGAGCTCAGTGTGGTGCTACCGCTGACGTGTGAACATGAATGGTGTTGTAGTCATACCTTAAGCCATTACCGGCAGAAATGATCTATGTGTTGCTGTTTATATATATGCGCACAGTTTAACTGTAACATTTTTTCAATTATGTGTCTAACATCTGTTGACCTAACTCGAAGAACACAACTCCCTGGCTGATAATGTTTCCTGTAGCTCCTTTGTTTACCCACTCTCTACGTTTTAAGATATGGGGAATATTGGAGAATTTTACAAATGAGCCACATTACAGGAATATACCAACATATGCTGTAGAACATCAAAGTGTTTTCTCACATTTATTGCCTTAGATGGTGGTTTTGATCTACTCGACTTTCCACTGTATCTGTTTACCCCTTTAGAACTTAGTTGAAAAACATTTAGTAACCAATAAAGTTTAATGGCCTGGAAACTGTGGAGGAAGTTATAGAGGGTTATGAAAGAGTTATGGATTTTTACGTGGTGACCAAATGTAAGATAAAACTTGTTTTCAGCTTTACCGTTGTAAAAAAAAAAAAAATTAAACTCTTCATTTTAATGGTAAAATCATTTATGTGCTAAACAAGCGCGTGTGTGAATGTATTTAGGCCTTTTAAATTGTTTCATTCAATTCATTCTCTAAGTGGAGACATCACATTGCTATTCACAGATACACTGGGCATTGATTTGTGCGGCTTCATACGGCGCTCCAGCATCATCTGCTTTAAAGAGGGACCTGAGCTCAGTGCACATCTCTGCTCTGATTTTATTAGTTGGTAATTTCACATTTTCAGCCATTTGTAATAATGTTAACTGTGATCTAAAATGACAACAACAACAGCTAGAGATCATTTGTTTGAAACAGTGTTCCCTGTGGCTACACTACTCAGCCCACTTGTGCGCTGGGAGTATAGTACAATACAGTATAGATACGTGCCAGCCTGTGCTGCTCTCTTCTACTATTGTAGCTGAAACTATTATAGCATGATAAAACATTAGACATCACATTATTTTTCTCTTTTTAATTATTGTATGTGCTGTAGAGGTATATGCATGTACTGTATGTATGTATTGGGGCTGCCCCCTCTTAGTTGATTGGTTGACTAATTGGCCATTTTGGTCTTGGTAGACTGGGATTTCTGTGTTAGATTGATTGTTCTCTTTGTGCTTTCTTCATGCTGAATGACTTATTTGCAAGAGGCTTATGAGCACAACTCTGGTAAACACAAGATTTACAGTAGTGCTTTTGTGCGATTCTTTAGGGAAAAACTCAGTTTTACAGACATGTCAAAATAACTGATCAATTCGGCGACAGGATCGTGTATGTGTTGGTCGACTTGACTGAGAGTTTCTTTGGTCGGGGACAGCTTTGGTATGTATGTGTTCATATGTGTGCGTGCGTATGTATGTGTGTGTGTGTGTGTATATATATATATGTGTGTGTGTGTGTGTGTGTGTGTGTGTGTGTGTATACATATGTATGTATGTAATCTGAAAATGTATAATATTCTATTAAGCATCTCACTGCATAGACCTGACAACCCCATAAATAAATCGTAAAAAACAACAAAAAAAAACATTAGATTAATGTGTTGTGAGGAAATGTTTACAACTAATCAACAGTCAAAAATAGAAGTAGTTATTTGTTATTTGTTTTTGAGCCAGAACTATTTTTATGAGATTTTCATCTCATTTCATTTTTATTAGTATCAAATTGAACATCGTAACGGTTTCTTCCTGTGCCTTTTTTTATTTTTATGGCTACTTTGATGTTTAATTTAAGTAAACACTGAAATATAAAAACCAAGAAGCCATTTTAAACAGCTGTTACAACTGCATTATCAAATCAAAAAAATGCCGCAAACATGTAAACAAGGCTTAATGAATATCGAACAATACTGTATCATAGACAATTAGTGGCAATGAGTGGATTAAAATCACCTGTTAGCATGGATAGTATTGTCTATGTGTGAACATATTTATGCATTGTACTACACAAGACCACATTGATTCAAACTATGTTTGCCATCTCACATGGGAACCCAACCACTAATTTACCAGCAGAGCAGTTGTTAGCATGTCCCTTAGGTCTCTTTGACCCTCCAAACACTAAAATACTAAATGGCAAGATTGTTCATTAAGGATGAGCGAGTTCCAGTGTGGGATTAAAGACCCTAACAACTGCTAAATGAGGCAAAAAACATGTTTTCTTCCGAATGTGAGTTTATACTTAAAGGGCTTTCAACAGTAAATTAATTGAGAAATTAGGTCACAGAATGAAAGAAAAAAGAAAAATTCTCAAAACATTTTAGGCTGTAATTATTGGTCAGCAGGCAGTAGGTTGCAAACTGCACCAAGCAGGGGGTTCTGGTGTTAAAAGAAGCAAATGTGCTATTAGAGAATGCCTCTAATGAAATAACCAAAAGCTCAAATTGTTATTTATTCAAGGCTGAGGACAACTTGACCCAATGAACATAAAACAGTAATTAATCTGAAGGGCAGCCAAAATTTAAGTCTTCCAAATTATTCCCGACCAACCCTAATATTACTCTTATTAAACTATAATAATCCTACATGCCACTGAGGTTCCTCCTTGTTAAAACAGATGCAGAGCTAGTGATTACAGGAGCGCCCCCCGGTTGTCTGAATGTAGATCTGCTTGCCTCTTGGGGTTCTGGTTCAAAGCAGGTGCACCTTGGCACATTCACATTCTTATGGAAGCTGCCTCTGCATGCTCTCTGGCGATGCTAGCAGCCGCCTTGAAACAGACTGACAGCTTCTTCTATGGCAGCTCTGATGCTGCAGGCGACTTGATGAATGAGAGAAAAAGCTGGAGAGATTTGTGTTTGACGCCACAGAGATACTTACTATCCCGCCTCTGTACTTCAGGGCAAAATGCAAGGCCTCTGACTTTTCTATTTGTTCAAATGATGTGTGATGTTTGAAATTAGGTCTAAAGAATGATCTCATTTGTGATGCATTAATCAATAAAAGCGTGTTGTCAGGAGGCCAGTGAGGTTAAATGTAAAATGGCTATTATTACTATTAGTTTTGAAGTTTTACTTTTTGTGTGTCATGCATACTGTACAAAAGATATCAGCAATTAATATAAATCAGATCCAGAATAAAGCACAAAAATTGGTGTAAAAAAAGAAAGAAATTACCATTTTGTCATGTCTACTATTAAATTCATAAATTACTAATTATGTACATGTAATTGTATCTTACAGTAAAAGATAAATCAAATTGAAGACTAAATAATTAGTTTATCTTGTATTCTTTTCTAAGCTTCTTTTGAGACAAAGTTATCAAAGAAAACCAAATTATCACCATCTGTACAACAGAAGATTTCAGGATGTTGTCAAGCCATTTCATGAAAAAGTATCACTAATTACAATCACATAATTGTAGTATGTACAGAAGAATAATTATTATTGAATCTGCCAATACCAATGGCAAGAGAAAAAAGACGTGAAGTAGTAGTTTTAGCAGTAATAGTAGCAGTCATAGTAGTAATAGTGGTTCCACTGGAAAGTCCAATTACATAATGAATCCCCTCACACATGACAAAATCAAAGAGAATCAGTGGAGTGGAACAAATGGGACGGATCAGCCCAAAGTGATGATGATATGGGTGATCTGGGTTTCATTGCAAGCGGCTTTTAGTATTTAATAGACCAAGGGATTGAACAATCCGTTTGTGAGGGAAGGAGTGGAGTACATACGTATGTATTGATTGACTCAGGTTTGCAGTGGATGGCAGAAGGTCCAGGGAGAGGAGGGAGGTGTAGGGGGGAGGATCTAAGGGGCTGAGCAGCTCCAGCAAAAAGTCTCTCTGAGTCCGTCGTCAAGTTTGTCTTTTTTTGCCTTGTTCAGGTGCAGTGGACTTGTACGTCTCTTTTCAGGAAAAAGTGACGCTAACGCACAAAGCGTTGACATGAGAGACGCAGCAAACTACAAAGAAATGCTTCCAATTATAAGTTAAGAGGCGTCTCTAAATGAAGACGACATCAGGGCAGGGACGAAACAGACACAAATCAAGATCTGAAGTTGGGTAGAGGGCGAGTGTTTGGGCATGAAACTAAGAGGAAAGAAAGGAAAGGTGTGACTACGACTATGGAAATCCACTCCGCACTGCCGGGTGTGTCTGTTTGTGTTGACTGGGATGTTTGAGTGATGGTCCTGGAGGAGCAAACACACCCAACCAACCGAGTCAATGCTCACACTGCTCTCCCCTCACTATTCACTCTACTTTGACTTGACTTTCAAAGGCCAAGGATGCTCTCCCTCAAAGGAGATGCAGAGAAAAACAACAACAACAACAACAACACTGCAGCTGTCTATGTCAGAAAAGCAACATCTTGAAATAAAATGTTTCTCACGTTTTAGTTAACGTACGAGCGAATTGTTCTGTTTTTCTCTGCTTCTTTTTCAAAAGTATTTTTTTGCATGAAGACCTTGCACAAAAGCCAGAACTGTTCCCCAATAATATTAGTAATCCACGCGTATAATGCACCCCTGTTCATTTTCTGACTCTCTGCAGGCACCAAGGAGGTGAACGCCACGGGAAAATCATTCTCAGTGAGGAGCAGCCTCCAGTTCCATGTGGACAGACGGGACGATGGCGTCGCCTACACCTGCAGCGTGGGGCATGTGTCTCTGTCGAACCCTTACATGACAACCGAGGTCCTGGAGGTCCACTGTGAGTGCAGTCATACACACCCTGCAAAGCTGGATTAGGTGTAAGATTAGCATTGAGAAGAAATACAAGGATTGAGATTACATTTATGTCTGCAGGTTTAGCTTTGCATTTGTTCAGGATTAGTGTGGGATTAGTTTGCAGGTAAGGGATTAGTACCAAAGCAGAACAGGGATATGGGCCAGAGCTAAGAGCTGCCCAATGGGTAAAGAACTAACTACTGCGGCGCTTTGTCAGTGTTAGAGTTAAAGCCTCTAACACACAGTACTGTCATAGCTTTTGATTTGTTTGTCTTTTCTTCACAGATGCTCCCCATGTGGAGATCACACATTCACTGATTATTCCACAGGAAGGGCAATACTTCAAATTGGAGTGTGTGTCCATAGGCAACCCAATGTAAGTTGGCATTTCTTTACAACTTCAATTTGATTGCAGTTACTTGCATGAAAATGGGCAGAAATTGGACTTGAAATGTGATTTGTCTTCATTACAGAATGTTTCTTCACTTTCTTTCTTTCTTTACATTTAGGAATTAATATGCAGTTAGATGAAAAGAAAATATTGTTTGTATTTTCTTTCCCAGACCTGAACCGGTGCTGTGGTCTAAAGATGGAGGAGACCTGCCAGACATCGAGCGTATGATTGTGGAGGGCAGGGAACTAACCATCACCACACTAAATAAAACAGACAATGGCACATACCGCTGCGAGGCCAGCAACCACCTGGGGACCAGCAGTGCTGAATATATACTGTTTGTATATGGTGGGTACAGTAATGGTTTGTCTTGTTATGGATGATCAGTTTTGCTGTGGCTTCATACTCGAGGCTTTTGCAGCACACTGTGTGCTAACTCAAAGATTGTCGGTGTTCATTACAGAGATACAAAGCCAGCAGGACTTTTCAATCTGGCAATTTAACCGCTAGATGGTGCATGTTGTAATAAAAAAGCCTCTGGATTAAAAAACATAATAACAAAGCAATAATAGCTACATTAAATATGAAAGATTTTTCAATAGAATCACAAAGTTCAGCATTTCCTGGAACCACAATGTTTCTGACAGATAATCTACCGATCATAATGACTGTTGGAGACATGTTTAAGGGACAATTTTTAATGTCAAATTTGCATGGCAAGTAGATTTGACTTTAGTCCTTCAACAGTCATTGGTGATTCATTTATGAATATCAGCGGACGTATGCTCCCCGCGGCCATGAAAGCGAGTATAGCTAATGGATGGATGGAAATTAATAATTATTTTGGCTATATAATAATGTGCCAGTTCAATGTAGGTCAAATTGGTTTGATTTGATTTCAAACACGTAGAAGACCCTGCTAGTGTGTTTGCCAGGTTTAGCTCCTCAACTGCAAATCATGTGCACATTTTGGCTGACCATTTTTGAAAGCGTGATGACAGTTTTAGATTTATTGATGTATTTTTCTCACCCTTCGAGGTAGTCCTTGGTTTCCATTCATTTTTGAAAAAGACAGTACTATGTTATGGTTGTGTGTAGGTGCAGATTGATTTGACAAATTTCCATTGCATTACCTCACAACAATGTTGTAACCCATGGGCAACCTCCGGGTCTGAGAGTTGAAGCCATAGCTGTAGTGCCTTAAACTTGCATTCTTTCTAATAGCCAGCAGGGGGCGACTCTTCTGGTTGCAAAAAGAAGTCTGATTGTATAGAAGTCTATGAGAAAATGAGCCTACTTCTTACTTGATTTATTTATTTATTTACATTGCAAACATGAGTTTATGGTCTCAATCGCTAGTTTCAAGTCTTCTTCAGTACAGCGTGATAGTAAGATAGTACATTTTTATCCCATTTAGAGTCAAATAGACCATAAAGCAGGGTATGCTTTAGGGCATGGCTACCTTGTGATTGACAGGTCGCTACCACGGCGTTGTCCGGTCTGGGAGTTGACTGTGTTTTCATCTTACAACTTTAACCCTTTCACGGTGTGTTTTCAGTTCATGAAAGTTAATTGTGACATTTTGGTCGCCTAAAAATGTCTTATTCAGCGTTCAGTTGTGCTTAGCTCCACCCTCATTTGTCACTTCTGGTTGCAAAAAAAAACAACATGGCGACGGCCAAAAAGCCGAACTCGAGGCTTCAAAACGGCAGTCCACAAACCAATGGTTGATGTCACGGTGACTATGTCCACTTTTTATATAGTCTATGATTGTAACTCCGACAATAATGAATGCAGTCTTGATGTTACACAACTCAAGTAAGTTAAAACAGTTGGCTAATTTATTTGTATGCACTGCATAGAAATGAATGGAAACCAATGGCTGCCTGGAACAGAGAAACAGTAGCAAATCTCTTTATTTATTTTATATATAATTTAGCATCATGAAAATGAACAGCACTACATTGCATCCTGCCAGGTGTAATGAAGGATTGGAGAGAATACAGTAAAAGGTGGCTCCCAACTGACCTTTAAATGTGAAAATCAGGATAGTAAGTTCACTTTCAAATGTTATTAAATATGTGTAATTTTTTGGTTCAAATGTGTAAAAGTAAGGACCAGTACAAAGTGATTTGTAGTCCTGCAGGTCACCAGTTTGCATACCATTTCCTCAAGATTTCACTTCCAAATCTTGCCTTGGCACTGTGGAGGATAACCCAGTTTACCTCACTGTACTGTACATATCGCTACACAGGTTTAGCTTTGGACTTTTCCTATGAGGAAACGGGTAAAAAAAAAAAAGTGTAAAGGATGCAGAATTTAGTTTCCGAGTACTGCCTGGAGGAGAGATAAGTTAATCCCGAGACAGTGGAGCGGCTGAGAGAATAAAGACAGCATGGTGCAGGAAACGGATCATTAAGGCCTCTGCAGCACATGTTTATAACGTTTATCAAATACAGCCAAGTAAAAATACAAAAACAAGGAGAGAATATTAAAATTCAACATGGATTTATTTGTTTCCATTTTTGCCAATTAAGCAGTCCCACAGTTTGTTTGGGAGCGACTTATCACAGCTCAGACGCTGGACTTATTCAAGCTCACAGGCAGTTAGTGGATGCACAGCAGCTTCTTTGTTCGATTTTAAAGGCAGAGACTTTTGGGGAGAGGAAGCCCTTCATTTGGGAAAAAAAAACAAAGGAAAAGGAGGGTGACACATTCGTCCTTTCAGCTTTTGTTATCTCAGTCTTTTCTTTCAGCATGCTCATTGTGGGGTAGGCAGTGATGTCAGGCTAGTCCATATCATCCTGTCATATCTGGGAGCCATGGTCCAAAGTTTCAATCCTCACATTTCACAGTCAGAGAGATTTTTCTATTAGTTCAAATGAGTTCAAAGAAAAACATTCAAATTTCTTGAATTAACCTGGGTTTTTAGAGGTATGCGTGTATGTGCCAGGGAGCCGTTTCTCCCTTTCTGACGGATTAACAGAGGAAATAGCGAAATGTATAACCCTCGGCAGCACTCTCACACTAAATACAAAGGTCCTGGTTAGTGGGAAGGATGAAAAATTGAGTTGAGCAGGTAAAGGATGTGCGAGACGGGCTCATTTCCACCGATGATGACAGTCATTCTTCAGCGCTACATCGTGTCTGTCTGAATACTTACCAGGTCTCTTCGGATCATCTCAGCCTCTAAGCCTAATTTGCTAATGACAGGAGAGCTGAGCAGCAATAAATGTCATTGCTCCGCTGCAATTTATCACCGTCTGCAATTATGCTCCTTAGTGCGCTGTATTAAATAAAGCAATGTATTGCACCGTATACGATAATTACTCTGAGTGAGATGTTAGAGACATGGTAACAGATAGTAGTTTGGTTAAATACAGTTGAGAAATGACTACATCTGATTGTGAAGCTGCATCCCTGCTTCTCACCCCTCACATGTCACTCGTTCATTATACATTTTGACCTCAACAAGCATGACACATAATGAGTTTCACATTCTCTGTGTGTGTGGCCCATTTACCAACCATTCATTAATAGCTTGAAAATATAATAGATATAAGAAATATGAGTCCTTCAAGTACGACTCATCCTTTTCTCAAAGATATTGCTGAAAGAATTTACTCATTCAGAGCTTGAGTCATTTGCACAACTCTCGTATGTTATCATCTGTGCATTTTTTTTCATTATTTTACCTGTAGTCAGTGAGGTGATAGACCAGAATTAACCCTCTGCACCAGCCACGTGCAGTAATTGATTAGTGCTTTTGTTTTTCCCGTGAGTTCTCTCATGTTGAGCCTGTTCCCCACAGAGAGGTTTGCTTTTGCTCCCCTTCTGTTCCCATTTTCATTCAGCAGACGTCATCACCTTAGTGCCTCCATCTTCAGCTCCCCTGCCTCCTCCCTCTCTAGCCTCTTTCATTCTATTCATTCTATTCTTCAAGTCCGCTAATGCCGACATTCCCACATCAGACATAGGCAGTCACAGCTGCGTTCGCAGGTACGCTTGCTCCCCCTCCATGGCCCCGCCTCAACGCTCCATGCACTCACAAACATGACACTGAACACACTGTTGATGATTGATGAGCTAACAACTGAGCTTTGAGCTAGAAAATAGCATTGTTTTACTGGATGAATTCAATACTCTATTTTTCTCTTTCCTCTCTGCTTAGTTTTTTTATACACCGTAAACCTCACCAGCATTTTTATTACTGTTTCTGATTAGTTTTTATTATTGGTAGCTGACAATACGTTACCACATCGGGTAGTTACTGTTTGCAAACCACTGCACACATTTACATCTTCGCAGAAGCAGAAAATAGAAAATAGAAAACATGAGTGTTTGTACTTTTGTTCTTAGGCTGGATGATTTCTACCATTACAACCCAACAATAACAACACATGCAATTACGTTTGAATAATGTTTACCAAAATCACATGCTCCATGTGTTTACTTCAGTTCGTCTCTCCTAATGGGATTCGTGTTGTAGTGGTTGGGTATGACTTTTTCCATATTGAGGCACAAGAGCACTCTGCAGGTAAAACATGCTAATTGGCTTAACAGTCGAAATAGCTCCGGTGTTGTGATGGAGAAAAACACAAGGGTTACTTAGATTTGGGTCGTGCTTCATTTTGATAATCAACCTGTGAACCTTAAAGGTGCCCTGTGGAGTTTTCCTGTAAGTAAACAAAAGTTATGTTAATATTCAGTGTTTCTCACCAAAACACATTATGTGTATCCTTCAGGTCTAGCAAACCTGTTGAATGTGTTTCCTTCCTCATAAAATACTTGAAAAGCTGTTTTTGTTTTAATATTGTTGACATTCATGTCTACCAGCTTGCCGTCTTACTGAGACGCCCTTTGCGAGTGCAACTGTCGGTCAGTGGAATAGTTTGAAACTGGCAGGAATGTGTATTGTGTTGACCACATGCACGCGTATGCATTCAAAATGCAAACACTCATAAAAACAATGCTCCATAGCACTACTAGTGGTCAAATAAAACTCTACAGGGTACTTTTAAACTACTTTTTTCTAAAAGCTGTGACTTCACTTTTCCGAGCAACTTGTCATTTGGCCGTATTTTTAAACTCCTACCTATCCTTCATCATAGACTGCCCGATATTTGTTGTTTAATACTCTGGTGCTGGCAAATGACATGTTTCCTGATACCTGAATGTTTTAAAGTAGATGAAAAGTCCTGAAGTGTTAAAGAAAAAAACACATTTTCTTATTTACCTCTTGTGTTGCAGATAGTTTTGGTTTTATATTGCCCAGGTTTTGAGATATTTGTCTCTAAGATATGCTTCCACCCTAAAACAGTGGTGTGGACCTGTGAATTCTTTCTGTGAATTGACGCATTAAGGATGTACATAGCCAATTACACACCAAAAATCTCAGTCTGTACACCTTTGTTCTTCATCTTGTCCTTGTCGATGTATCTTGTGCTGCTCTCCCAGTGACCGTTTACAGTAACTCCAGTTATGCATGCATGTGGCTGTGACAGCAAGCTTCGCTTTCCGCCACTTCTGCACGCTGTCAGCGTAAAAACTCAGAAAAACAGACCATGCTAATTTCTCATGTTTCCTACGAACTTTGTGGTCACCTTTTTTATCACGGTGTTGTTCCCCTCGTCTTCCCTTACTGCTGTCACTGTCTGCAACCATGGCAACAGCCAAAGACTTTCCAGGGCCAACAACAGGTAAATATCCCACTAGACGATCATTGCAAGCCAGATTTACAGTGTGTGATGCTGGATCTGGATCTGGGTCCACACAGCATGAGCCAAACCATCAGCATGCATGGATGCTCACCCTGCTGACGCCAGCCGCTTTCTCTCCAGCCATGTCACAGGCTGCATAAGTTATCACACAATATGTTTCTGGTTTGGTTTGTCTTTGCACGACGAAATAGACGGCTCTATCTGAGTGGAGATGGGCTGGAGATTGCATCTGTGCCAGTGTGTAAATATTGGATTTCAGATCCTGTGATTACGCAGAAATTCTCTTTATCCTTCACATTTCTGACTACATACAAAAATATTTCTGTTTACCATATTTTTCTAGGTGCATTCATGATTGAGTCTATGTGCATAGCTTGTGATTGCAACAATTTAGTTTGATATGGAATTTATTTGTGATATGAATATATACAGTATAATATAAGATATAATATAAAAAATATTCATACATATACAGACAGGATGGAAATAGGATAGAAACAAGATTCACAATTCATGTGGTCTTAATCTAACTAAATGCCAGATAGGCCAAAAATGGCATTGATGTCCCTGTGTGCTGCTGAAATGTCTGTGTCGTTTCTCAGTGTCATCTTAGTGTTTCAAGAAAGTTGTTCAAATTTTTTTCCTACCGCCTTGATTTTAAATGAATTGCTCCTCTATAGTTTGTTCCAGGATTGACATACGAATAATAAGTGTATTTACACTATAAGTATAAAGTATTATGAGTATAAGTATAAACACTCATTTTGTCCCACTTTAAGGGGAAAGCATAAGTAGCAAGTTGTGTTGAGATGGAGACGACACGTTCAGCTGCAGTGCAGCAGGAGCAGTTCAGCTTGTCTCATTCCTGTGAGCAGTGTGCACCAGCCGAGTGTGATATGAAAATTGCTTATGCCCCTTGTTGACAGTGGAATCACCCGTACAGATCATTATGTCCATCGACATGCAACCAAAATTGAGCTAATTCAACTGTTGTACCAAAACAGTTATTGCTTCAAAGTCTGAAGTGCCTGCTTGTGAGTCCCTGATAAAACAATATTGGTGGTTCTATCCTGCATGGAGTTAATAATACTGCATGTTTCACACGCCATCTCTTTTTATTTTTAACGTCCCACCCTGGGTTGCTGAAAATGATGGTTGCATTCCGTTAAAAGAGGAGTATAACAAGGTTTGTAAGAACATCCCCGCCGTCATTTCCCAGGGTCACTTTGCAAACCTGAGCACAAGCCATAGCCATCCATCAGCTTGAGATAATGAGAGCACACGAAGTGCACAGTTAAGACACAGCCACTTACAGTTTATTACAGGACAGATACAAAGGCATGCTCCCGCCTGGGAAACCTTCAGCTCGCTCTCTGCCCGGAGGACGCCTCATGTTAAATAACACTTATTTTAAAAAACTGATTCTCAGCAGCAGAATGTGGCAGCGAGTAAGAAGGAAACACAAAAGATAGCATGTGTAGAGGCTTTGGCGAAAAAACGAAATCATCACTCAGAGCTCGACTTCAGTTTTCTTGCAGCATGTTGCTTTTGCTAATGCCACATTATTGAATTGTGCAGAGATTTGTGGTATTTCCTATGATTTACACCTTTTATACCTCAATTCAAGCACTTCAAAGCTGTGTAATGTCAGGTTGCTCTAAATATGACAAAAGCTCATTTGGGACTGTTGCACTTTGTTTGTGTGTGTTGAAGTGTTAAAGCTACATCTGGATATTTTCATGATATTTGCAGGAGTAAATTATTTTCATTGCTTTTTGATAAATGTCTACGCCTGCATTAGACAGCAGTGAAACATCTTGCAGGTGTTCATTTTGTCCCTCCTCTTTCCTCTCCATTTCTCTTTTTGTTACAGATCCTAATGCTTTAGGGCAACATGGACCTGACCACGCTTTAATCGGCGGTGTTGTTGCAGTCGTGGTCTTCATCACCTTGTGTCTGATAATAGTTCTCGGACGATATCTGGCCAGACATAAAGGTAAAAGAGGTCACTTGAGCTTCCTTGAATAACAATTTTCTTGCTTGGAGTAAATGTATATGTCTTGTGCTTTTCAGCGGGTGAATAACTTGTGGTATGGCTCTGTTTGTCTACAGGGACGTATCTAACACACGAGGCCAAAGGAGCCGAGGACGCCCCCGACGCAGACACAGCCATCATCAACGCTGAGGGAAACCATGTGCATGCAGAAGAAAAGAAAGAGTACTTCATTTAGACTTCTGTAAATCTTTTCATGACAACTTTTGACAGCAGACATGCAAATTTAAGCTGCCTCAGCGCCACTTCATGATCTGTTTTCTTTTACTTATGATTCTTTTGTCTTTTCCAGAAAGCTCATGCTTGGATATGCTTGTTTTCAAAGCATTCGCTGACAATATAGCCTTCTCCTTTTGTAATTAATGTAAACCACGTACAATTGGATTATTTCCATTTCAGTTTTACGGTGCCTAAATACTGTATATTTTTCTGCATTTCTTTCATCGCTTACATTAACGTTTTTTTTTTCCTTTACTATCTCTTACTTTACCTGTTATACAACTTTTTTGCAGATTTTTTCAAATTCAGAATCAGCAAGAAACGTGCTTCAACTCAAGTCTTAGCTTTTCAAAATGTTTTGCTTTAAGAGCAGAATATGTTAAATACGTAAACAGGATTAAAGAGTGGTTTTGGATGTTGCCTGGAGCTTACCCCACCACAGCCATACTGCACACATTCAAAAAATCATTAAACTGACCACACACTTTGACAAAACAAAACACGGAAGCACAATCTATGTGATTGTCTTTAGATGAAATCAACTCCCTCTTAGCACTGTCTGTATATTTCTGCATTGATCTACTTTCGGTTTTCGCTCATGTTGATTTGTACCAACAGAGAACAAGTCAGAAAATTAAAGCACAAAGTCTGAGGACTAACATGGAGGGAAAACACATTAACTGTTCCTTGTCTCAGGATTCAATATGAGTCTAGATGGAGAGACGGTGTCAGACAGGTGATGGAGATTTCAGTACACTTGCAGTTATCGTCATGGATGAGGAACTTTAATTTGGGTTGGCGATTTGATGTAAGATCCAAACTGAATGAGTGGAACCTTGTGGGGGTTCATTATTTATGTTGAATTTTATCAAACAACTATGCTCAATGTGTGGATATTGCTGTAAAATACTTTGCTAACGTGAATATTGGTGGACAATATTGTTGAATCTTGGGATCCCTGACATATTACAATTTGTATATTAGCATATACAGTATTTAAAGTATTCTTAATTTTTCTCCATTTATCTAACAAGAAGTTGTTTTGCCAGGCGGCATGTAAATAATGTGTAAGTATTCAATTTTAGTAAAAGATAAAAACATAGCTTTTAATTTCAGGTCCCATCACTTTGATGAGATTCTTTTCACATTTTTGAAGATTTTTTTCAAACAGGGATTCTAATGAATTGCTTAAAATGAAAAAAAAATGAAAAAAAATCTGGTCAAAATATATGTATTTATTATTATGATTGATTGACATTTATTATATAATACTATATTGATTGATATTATTGCTGTTATTACTAAAGTAGTTGTCTGACATTAACTTTTCCATTTTTTAATTCTGTAACTTATCATAAAAAAACAATACAAGGATCACCGTTATGGCCTTTGAGTTTGCTGCAAACAGTACTAATGACATGTTGAGGCATTGGTGAATCAGACATGCCCTCACTGTATATAGTCACTGTATCAAAGACATTGAACCACATTGCCAATGCTCATACATGTTATTTTGTTAGTTCAGTATGATGCTATAAATAACTCATTTTGTACAAAGTTTTAATCGCTGTAATTAATTTGCTTTTTATGGGGGACGTGTGAGGTTTGCTTTTTTCTCAGTATTGAATATTCATTTTTCAACTATGCCACTGTAAAAAAAAAAGAAGAAAAAAGAGAGACAAAGTGCGGATTAAAATATCAACAACTTGAAAACTGCCATTTTGTTGTGACTAGATTTGTACTGTGAAATGCACTCAAGAGAAATGCTTTTTGCCAGTATGTTACAGCGCTATTACCCCGAGTCACAATATGAATCTGCATCGCTACAATTCTTTAAAAGGGAGCATATGTTGATGGACAGCGCTATGACCAAAGCTGCACTGTAATTGTTATTCCATGCAACTGTTGAGTATTACTCGGCCTTTAGTATTAATAATATATGCAAAGTGTTGAAGGATTAAAAAACCATGAAGCTCCTCAGGAAGATTGCCCGGGGCTCTCAGCTCCCCTCCTGATTTGTGCATTAATACAGGGTGACAAAAGGAAGACTCGAGTCTCCCCGAATTCCTCCCCGTCTCATTGGAGCCAAGTTCGATATGCTTGAAGTGGCTTCATGAAAGTAGCCGCAGATGTCAACGCAGCAGGCTGCTGTTGCCCTTGTTTTAACAAACTTGAGAGAGGAAGTAGGCTGGGAGAGGAAAACCGGAGGCAAACCACTTTGTGATTTGACATTATGGTCAAGGATGTTAGGATGCAGCTGATTGCTTTAATTGGAAGTGAAATGATAACACTTAAGATGAAACTTTATTGATCCCTGCGGGGAAATTAGATCATTGAAAATGCAAATAGTAAAAGCATCTAACAGGAAAAAAAGACGAATGGAATAAATGTACTAAAAAGATGATAAATTAAGAAGAAATACTTAGGAAAGAAAGAGTGAAGCAGTAAAATAAAGTGGATACATTTGTTCAAATATATTGTGTATGTGTATGTATTGAAGTGGAGTATGGATCACTGATAGATTGGTACAGGTATTATAGCATCCATGTCTTCTTAAATTAGTATGCCTAAAAATGCAGTCTATACTAAATCAAATAGAAGAGTGTATGAAAATACTGTGAATAAGAATCAAAATGCAAGTATTCCAAAAAAATGGTGAGCAAATGTGCATTATATCCACAGGGCCATATGTATGGACATGAAGTGTAATGATCTGGAGACGAGCATTATAAAAACTAGACATTTGGCTAAAGCAAATGTTGATTATAGTATCTTACATTTAGTAGTAATCTGGATACTACACGTGCAGTAAACCCTAGTAATTTAGAATAAAAAAGAAAGCACCTTTTATGGCCCATTATCCCTGCTTCAGTGACACAGATGAACTTTTTGAAATTTGATGATGGATATAATAGCCTTGTGCAGATTACTGAGCTCATATTAAATATCTCGACATCCTTAAAGGGAGATCTCGTTCCAGGACACGGGGCCCGTGTCATTATGATCCTCCATTCTTCAGCTCCCATTGACCTTGAGCATAATGTTGCTTCCCAGCAGACTAATGTTGCCATTATCAACACACTGTCCGGCCAGCCATCTGCCTGCTCCGCACAACGCTTCGCTCCCCCTCTCCTCTCGCAGAGACGGCTCCCAATGCTCACTTCATAATCATTACCACCGAAAGCCCAGCCAGTTCAAATAAACATCAGCTCCCACTATCACACTCCTTCGCGTTATTAAAAGCTCAGTGCTTCGTTAAGCTATGTAAATTGAGATAGACTGTCTTGAATAATGCCTGGCAGAAAATAATGCTAAAAATCCATCATAATTTAGTAATTGGATATGGAGGGGGGGAAACATTCATGTGCAATCGTAAATAGTGAGTTGGAAAATGGATTTTCTCTTTACCCTTGAAATGTGAGAACCATACCCTGGGCAATGTAACAATCACAGCATGACCTCTGAGGAGGCCTTGTAAGTCTTACTAAACTGAAGAAACTGATACCCACTGTACCCTGTAGGCAGTGTCCATATCAGTCCTCTAGCTCACAATAAGCTCTTATCATAGCAGAACAGAAGTCTCTGACAAAATCCTTCAGGGACGAATTGATATCTTTAAAAAAAACATTATTACACTTAAACATATTAGGTCTACAGCACAATTCTGATTTAGCGATGTTGAACATTAATTCTTGAGCTAATAGTTGCATTTGGGTGGGGTGATTCATGAGGATTTGCCTAAACATCAAGACTCTGGTAGAAGAGTTCGGTATTTTCCAGTGACTTGGACCAGACTGTTATCAACAGTTTGTTTTTTCTGTTTCATCCCACCGTTCTGCTGTAGATTAGTGACAACTGGAGGAGCCGTAGCAAGACTTTGCATGAAAAGCCCTCCAACCCTGACACAAATAGTGGTCCGTCTTTTGGATTAAACAGCACAACTCTTTATGCAGAAATAACAGTAATTCCACTTGTTTTCACTATCCAAGCATGTAAATTGCCTTGTGTAATTCACTGGGCGATTTGCGGAGGAAGAAGAAGGATAAAAGGATTTCAGAGATGGAGTGGGATTGCAAGGCAAATGCGGTGTGTTAAACAGAAGTGATGAAGAAATCTTTGTCCTCTGGATCATGTTTTTAATTACAGATTTAATAGGTATTAGTGACACTGTGAAGTGATTCATCCAAACCTTATTGAGTCAATACTGTATTTACCGATAACAATAATCACAAAATTCCCACTATCCAACTCTGTACTTTTTATTTTATAAATATTGTGTCATCTTTCATATTGCCTGCCAGGCAGGACAAATATTTTGGAAGAGTTTACTTGTAATCATTGCTCTGCACCCAAAGATGAGGTGCAAAGAGCAGACAGTGGAAGATGAAATTCACAATTTTTCAATATCCTCCTTTTCATTTTCAGAACTTTGTGTTTGGGAGTCTGTTATCGTTGCCCTTAGAAGCCCGGGGTTGCATTGTTTGTGTAAATGGTTTTGTCTTTGATTGACAGCTCATTCTAATGGAGAATTGGGTAGAATAATAATGGCATGTTTACAACACTGGTGCTGCCTTTGAAAATAGTCTTTGCGGAATAAATCTCATGATGATGCCAACTTGCATCGCAGGTACACTCCTTGAACATCATGGATTTGTCAAAATACCCACAGCTAGATTAGCTTAATGTTTTCTTACTTTTATGTATGTTCAAACAGCACATTTAAAGCAGCAGTGGCTAGAATTGGAGCAAATATGATTCAAAAAAGTTATTTTATGAAACGGTCACTATATCCTGACAGTAGTGCATGAGACAGGTAATCTGAAAACAATCATGTGCCTCGGTGTCCTCCGATGTGCTCCGGTGCTCCTAATGGCATCTGCAAGATTCCAAACACCAAACGGTCAAACTAGGCAGCGCTGATGAAATATTAATCAATATTCTGTTAATGCAATGCCTATTTCTTGCATAAAATGTTTTCAGAAACATCTTGTCGTGTACTGTTCAGCTGTAAAACAAGAAAGTTTGTCGAGGAAATACCAAGCACCGCCCACCAGCCGCAGCAAACTTTCTCATTTTACAGCTAAACGGTACACTACAGGATGTTTCTGAAAACATTTGAGGCAAGAAATAGGAATTACAGTAACAGCATATTGATTCATATTTGACCAGCGCCGCCTGGTTTGACCGTTTGATCGGAGTTTGCGAGTTATTGACAGCTGCCTCCATTGAATGAACAGCCAATAGGAACGCTCTCTCTCTGAAATGACCTGTGATTTGCCAAAGTCTCCCGTCACGGGCTAGATTTTTTAAAGCCTGAAACAGAACCATGAGGAGGTGCAGAAGTCTGGTTTCCTCTCAGAACACTTGAATTACAATATGCTGAAAGGTTATTATGGATTTTTTTGCCCAATGATGCCAAAAAACATTCTTGCTACTGCTGCTTTAATTGAAGCTAATAAAGGTGGAGCACAGCTGAGCCTTCTGCAGCCCCCTTTTGACTTACAGCTGCAACATTCACGCGTCATCTGTATCGCTGCTGAATCAGAGGGCTGTAGGATATTATCTTGAGATGTGTTTTGCCTAATCGTATTTGATGAGATTAAACAGATCACTCACACTTCCACTTGTGACAGGGCCGAGTGGAAGTCAGAAGGAGTCAAATGATCTGGAACAAAGAACATGAGCTTGTGTATCCCCCTGGATGCATCACCATGCCATTAGGCTAGATGAATGTGTACAGTCAGATGCAATTCCCTTGTTTGCTGCATGAGGGCTTCCACTTTGTGAGGCAGCGGCTCCACCGTTCGAATCAGGCCACATGCAGGCCCGTGGATTGATGACTGAAACAGGGCTACCCACTGTATTTTAAACTCATTCATCCACACTGACTCGCATTCTCTGTGGTGCATCTTTAAATAGCCCGCCCTGGGATTGTCTGTCTGCCATTTGATTTATTCTATATCGTATTTTTAGATCTAATTAAAACTTTTCTGTATTGTTTGGCTGAATTTTGAATTGTGCAGGCCCAGGAGACCACATAAAGGCAAGCCTTATCTTGGTATACTTTTGGGGGAGGGGGAGCTAGTACCTGTGGCATAAGGTATGCAATAAATAGAGTGCCATCTGTTTGGATTTGAGCACTTGAGATTCTTCCAAGGAACTCACCAGAGACTTAATTAAAGTTGGAATATTAGTGAGTGGGAGACTGATGCTCCTCCAATAAAATGACAGCTATAGGAAATCTTAGCATTAGTTTGATAACAGAGATTCATTTTTCTTTAGAGTGAAAAGAGAGCGCTGCACTTTTATTAAATTGTTTATCCTCGGAGATTATCATAAAATATCATTTCAATGCTTTTTACCAGTGGTGTTTTTGTAGTCGTGGATCTATTAAAGCTTTTTTAAATCCTAGTTTTTCCATTTATCGTAGTGGGGTTGCCATTTCCAGCTAATGTGCACATCTAATGGAAGCACAGGAAGTTATGTATGTTCAGACAGGAAATATTGTGTATATATGCAATAGACGTTCTAGTGGCTAAATGGATAATTAGTCAGTTAATGAATGTCAGCACATTTTTGGGAAAGATGATGTTCCACCTTTTACCATAAGCAACCATGCCTAACTTACTGTAGTTAGAAGCGTGTTTGTGATTTAATAGTAAAACCCTCCTGATTGAAGATGATTGTAAGGTTTACATGAATTTGTCTGTGTATCATAAGCCAACGACTGGATGATGTCCTAACACCATTATTAGTGAGGGAAGTTACTCATTTGTTCTATAGACAGGACAACAGTGAAACGGATTTAAGGAATTAAAAAAATAAAACAATTACAACATAGTTAACGAACACAACATAACACTCTTTCTCCCGTGTATTCTATTATAGGAATTTCATTTTCAAATAGCAAACCCTCTCCAATGCAAACAGAATAATAATGTGTAAACAGTGTATTGAAAAGGTTCTGACAAACTGCTGTGCCTGCAGGATGCCAGCTGTCTGGATGTGGGTGGACATCAGGCGTTGGCATCAGCCTCATTATCATCAAGGTCCCCCTCTCCCTCTCCCTCCTCTGGATGTTCTCTTTTTTTCAGTATTTATAGTAATGGCATAGGACGACATCAGGTTTAATTGCCCCTGGTTTAAAATAGCGTCATAAGCACAACATATGCTTTGGCTCAATGCACGGCTGTCTGTTGTTTGTACTGTACTTTCATCTATTGCATCAATAATCACACACACTTATATCTTACATATACACAATTAATTATTTTGCAAGTGATGGTTGCGTTTATTGCTTTAAAATTTCATGACTATCTTATTTATTTTACATCAAACATTCTATTTTTAAGTCGGGATTTCAACAAAGTTGCACAAGAACATCATTAACCGAATTGTTTGAACTATGGTGTAGGAGGTAAGCACAACCAGTAGCTCTGTAGGATGTGATAAATTAGGGCCTAAAACAAGAAATGTATTAATTCTACCCACAGTGGTTTTAAGCAGACACCACTGTTGTTGCTTGGAAAATACACCCATGGTTTGTCCAGGAATGTGAATTTCTCTTTCTCATATAATGAATTTCTGGCAAGGCCTATTGACCCCAACAGTCAGTTTTACATGTTTCATATGAAAACATGCTTGATATCACCACCACTTAGCATCAGTGTCGCCAGATCTTCTGAAAAAACCCTTCAGCATGGTTTGCAGAAAAATGTTTGAAATGAGGGAAATAATCACCGATTACACACACAAGCATTTCCTAAACCCATAAGTCTATATCTGTATTAAAGCACTTTGCAAAGATAAATCATACTTGAGAATTGGTCAAGGGGTGACATAGCACATTGCAAGCATATAAGGAAGAACTTCTCTTGATTTATAGGGTTGTAGCTGTATAAGCTGTGTAAGAGTGCATACAAAAAGAAGGGAGGGACCAGTGGGATTGCTAAAGCTTGAATACTTCCATAGCAGCGTGCCAGTCGTCTTTATGATGCCAGTCAGTGTGATGGTGAGCCTCGGGGATTACTCCAGACAGACAGCTCAGTAAGACAACTGATTAAATAGTAGTGAGAAGAGAGAAAATGTTTAATTCAGCCATATTTAGTATTCATGGGATGGACAGCCATACAAGAGTTCACCTTGAGGGGTCATCGGGGGAGAAGGTCCAGAATCCCAAAGAGCTGCCAGGCCAAGTTTCCACATAGCACTTGGAAACACAACTGATTGTGTTTTTAATTGCTTTGATTATCAAGTTTACTTTGGCTGAATTGAAAATGGTAATGCAGCACATAGCGAATTAACAGACTGATATGCGGAGAAAAGGAGTTCTGTTGTGCAGCTCTTGTGACATTGTGATAGATTTACCAAAGCAAAATCAATGCTGAACTTCAAGTGGAGGATATTAATGAATACCTTCCTCATACATTCAATCCGTTGCATTGATACATTACAGTAAACATTAATATGCTTGTGTGCATGTTTTATGGCATTAGAGTATCTTACAAAAAGAAAGTGAAAAATTGTGCATGATTGGCTGTGAAAGGAGGTTATGTTTTATTATAAAAATGATCAACTGCTTATGTCACCACATTTATTATATCACAGTACAGGTAATGCTCCAAAATAACTTGTGGAGGAGTCGAGTACAACTGTGCTACATCTAAGAAAGACACAGTATTATTAATGCTCATCCAGGAGTCTGTAGTTTTGACTTCTCTTCTTTGCAACCGGCTCAAAGAAGAATAAATATTGTTCACGTTAGCTACAGAACAATGTGGGATGAAGCCACCGCGGTGTACATCTTTTTTCAGGACTGTGATGATTTCTAAGCCTAAGTTTTGGATATTCAAATTCTCAAAACCTTCTGTTCAGTGTTTGCAGCTCCAAGTAATTCAAAACAATACTATTTATATTAGCTCGGCTCTGTGAAAGAGTGCCAGCTATAGAGACATGATGAAATCCCTGTGTTGAAATACCTCACCATGACGTTCAAAACTAATTCAATTATATGCATCACCAGTTCAATAGACCTACAGAATTGGGTTATTGTCTGAAATGATGAAAAAAATAAAAATGCCAGTAAATCATGTGTGAATGAAGTTTAATGTAAAAATGATTTTCACAAAGAGTTGCCAAAATGGGCCTCAAGAACAATGGGTAGGATTTCTGCAGTCATTTGCCAAGTTATTTACTCTGCATCAACTACAGATCCTATTTACTATGCATCTTCAAAGGTGTTCCTATAGTGGGGAGATAATATGGTTGTTACGCTTCACTTGAAGTCCTCCTATTTAGCCTTCATAAGCAGTATACAAAAAATAATAATAACACACTATAATGTAGTTGTAAGGAGATATAAGGACAGTGTTTGTTAATGGGCAACATTTGTCAGCAATTCTAACTCCTATGAAGACATATTTTATACTGTCATTTATTATGTTTTTTTTTTTTCAGCAGTCACTACCTATGAGTGTTCACCAAAGGAGATATAGTTTTTGATAAATACATTAATAAACACTAGGGCTGTCAATCGATTAAAATATTTGATCGCGATTAATCGCATGATTGTCCATAGTTAATCCAGATTAATCGCAAATGAATCGCACATTTTATCTGTTCAAAATGTACCTTGAAGGGAAATTTGTCAAGTATTTAATACTGTTAACATCGGAGTGGGCAAATATGCTTGCTTTATGCAAATATATGTATATCCAGAAACCCTCACAGGTACTGAAGTTAGCATAAAAAATATGCTCAGATCATAACATGGCAAACTGCAGCCCAACAGGCAACAACAGCTGTCAGTGTGTCAGTGTGTTGACTTGACTATGACTTGCCCCAAACTGCATGTGATTATCATAAAGTGGGCATGTATGTAAAGGGGAGACTCGTGGGTACCCATAGAACCCATTTTCATTCACATATCTTGAGGTCAGAGGTCAAGGGACCCCTTTGAAAATGGTCATAACAGTTTTTCCTCGCCAAAATTTAGCGTACGTTTGGAGCGTTACTCCTTCACGACAATCTACTATGACATGGTTGGTACCAATGGATTCCTTAGGTTTTCTAGTTTTATATGATTCCAGTATCTTCACTCGTTAAAACTGACCCGCTACAACCTAAAAATCTGAAGTTGCATTAATGCGTTAAAAACATTTGTGGCATTAAAACAAATTTGCGTTAACCCGTTATTATCGCGTTAACTTTGACAGCCCTGATAAACACATATATCCAATTACTACTACATATAAACCATTTATTTAATGTTTATATACTTAGGCTAAATAGGGGGACATAAAGTAAAGTGTTAGCGATATGGTGAAGGGCCAGGCAAGTAGGGAAAACAACAGGACAACAACAAAAGAAAGGTTCACAGCACAGAGGAAAGGAAATCTGCCTTTAATATTTACATCATGCACTGCTCTAGAGGAGGAAATATTCCAAAAATGTACAGTATTTTGCTTATTATACTGTATCGGCTGACTCATTAAATCAAGGCTACATGTTTGAGTTTTGATCGATAGCTCATTGCATCAAACATGGGGTGGGAATATATCTGTGGAAAGTCAATATGGATGATGAGTTTCATGATGAGGACCAGAAGATTCCAGAAATGTTGTCTGTGGGTAAAAATCTCAGTTGATTGATTCAGAAGCTTTTTTTTTCTCAGTCCCTGATTCCGCTCCTCAATGTCACCCCAGTAATTCAACAAGAGATAAAAGTACGCAATGGTCTCACCAACAGTCTTAGTCATTTAGGTACGGTCCCATTCACCGCTTTCATTTAATGTAAAAATATTAATATGTCACAGAACAATGAAACGCTGTGAGGCAGGGAGGTGGAAGGAAATGAACACCACCATTGCCCCAACCTTCACCACCTGCACCACCTTGTCCCTGCAGTTTTGTGATAACGATGTTAGAGTCGCAGAGACCCCTGATCAGAGGAAACGGAAAAGCACCCCAGAGATTTCCAGCTACTCCGAGCAGAACCTTGATCTGCTGAGCCATCTCTTTGACATGTAGCCCAAACTCAAAGTGTCCAGGTAGGCAGGATAATCATCGTATAGTAAATGGCCTCTATATACTTTTATGAAACTATCAAGCCCGGTCTGTGAGTTGAAGGACAGTGACACGTTCTATTGTTTTGGTTCTGTACTCCAGAAATGAAAGGAAATAATGACTCAATTTAGAGTGCTGACTCTTTCAGCTTTAAGAGTGTTATGTATTATGTATTGTGTCTGTATTGGGCAGGCTATACAGTATAGAGCTCTTAGCCTTTCAGGGTTTCACCCAGGAAATTGTATAGTGAAGGTGTTAAGCCACGCATCCATCCTGATGCATCTTGTCACATGACAAGCCTGAAAAATACGACCTAAGATAATCACATTCGTTGTGTGAAATAGCCTAGTGTCCCTGAAGGTTTATTTTATAAATGTGTCAAAAATCTGCCTCTGGCTTACCTCTTATGTGAGTAGTCAGTATCAGTAAAGTAACTAAGGATGGAGAATACAGAAGCTGCAGGTCAGTTACAGTAACAAAGAAGATAATATAGCTGCTAAGGAGTGGTCTAGACTTTACCTGTTTATGGTGTTGTCGACGTGTATTGACCACAGGTAGTGTTAATGATTTGCACTATGACTATAGCTGCACTATGCGTCAATAACACTGCTCCATTGCCCAAGATCAGTATTGTAGACAATGAAGTTTAAACTACTAGAAACAACATCTGTTTACATCTGGCAGCTAGATATCAGTAATGAACCTCTGATGGAGGGAGCCGGTGGCTATGACTAAGGTATGTTTCCCTTTCCCACTTGGCCATTCATAATCATACCTACAGGCACAAAATCATCATGGCTTTAGTCATTTTTGCCGATGTCAGGATAAAACATCACAAGTGCTACTCATCAGTTCTTTTACTCAAGGAATGGAGGACATTCACAATGTGCAACCGTACGGAAAAGAGCATTACAAGGTTTTCTAGTGAAGTCAAACATTCCTCAACACATTTCCTTTGAATTAGCACTTTGGCATTTTCAAGTAAATCTTTAGGATGTGTCGCCTGCTCTTCTGTACTTCTACTGTTGTATACTTAAGTCAGAAAGAACTGAAAGAGAAAATCAATGAAGCATCTTGAAAGTCATCTGTGCATGGAATGAACCAAAGTACCAATGTGGAGTAACACCAATTATGCCTTTACAACTGATTTCTTGCAAAAGATGTCAATTCATACTTCATTGTCACTGGTCATTGCTTTATCAGAGATATTATGAAATTCTATAAATCATTACATTAAATCATGGCAGGTGACAATTATATGTAGAAAAGAGGCATTCTTCGTGATTCTTGTCAGATCATTTGATGATATATCTACTGATCGACTGTCCAGCTAATTCAAACTCTACACGGATGAAACTAGAGATGCTCAACAACATTACGGCAGAAATAGATCTCCTGCTTGATCCACACATTTTTAATCCAGTATACAAACATTCATCAAATGATTCAGTTAATTTGTGTGTCAAGGTGATGCTTTATAAACCTTTAGTGCTTGTGTTTGATATATCTTTGTTTAATTTTTTTATACATAAAAACATTTTTGCATGCATTTTTGATTTTTTTTTTCTCGCATCTCCATTATTGTATATCCTGCTGTTCCCAGGCTAGTAAGACTGTGCTGGAACCAATAGAGATCCTTCGTTAACAAGCCTTAAAGTTTTTTGATAGGAAATAATTAAACCACCATCATTGTAACATATTGTCCAAATACAACCTCTATTTTGAAAATCTCATTCTGTTTTCAGAAGTTCCACTGGTAGATAATTGACAATACTACTTTCTACTTCTCCTCCACCACTGAGGAGCTTTTTTTTCAGCTCCGCTCTGTGCAAATGAGCAGAACCTCTCGATCTGCTCTAAACTCAGACTTAAACATCCCACAGCGGGGCGGACTGCCTTTGCACAATTTGCTTTTTCATTTACGGCCACCAAGCATTGGAATAGGCTTCCAGCTGAGATTAAAACTTGCACAGACTTTCATTCTTTTCCCCATGTTGCAAAAAAATGGATATTGAGCCACCAGTCATGTTGACATTAAATTGACCGTGATTCAAGTTTTTAATTGTGATTAATTATAATTTTATAGTACTGGATGTATGTTCTGGTATTTATGTTAATATGTGTGATAGAGGCCATCTAATGGTGTTGCATGTAAATGGATGTTTTTAGTGTCTGGTGATTGTTCTGTGTGTACCTAGCCACACAGGGACTGCAGATGGAAATTAGGCAGTAGCTAAATCTGGCATGAATCATCTCTTCTCATTTTGAGATTCATGTTTTTTGGTCCTTGTTTAATAATTAATTAAGAAAGGAAGTCCTCAGTTGTCCACAGCTAAGAGCCAGATACTTGGTATGTCTATGGTGGATGTGATGTTTCCCTAGTTAAAGTAAACCTTAATTAAAGCCAGTTTAAATTGCATCAATCCTGGTTATTTAGGGGAGGGAAGACTGTTTAGTCATAGCCATATACAGTACAGTTATGATAAAGGCATCAACTGACCGATTCAGCTTAGAGACCTTACTGTAGAAATGCTAACTGAGAAATGGATTTTAGGCCCAGAAACGCAGGATGAGGGGGTGGAAGAGGTTGCTCATCCTGATTTAGAGTATCAAATCCTGGGGGACAAGCTGGAGTTGTGGATGCACCTGGGAGTTGAGTTCTCCTCGATAAACAAACAGACAAGCACGTTATAGGTCCGTCTGGGGTGAGTATCCACTCTCTGAGGGCAAAGTGAGAACACGTAACATCAGGGGGAGCAGAACAGGAGACCACCAGGACCACCAGCTGACCAGCATCTCCCAGGAACAAAGAGACATCCTCCCCCTCATGACCATCTCTGGATCTGGTATCTGTTCATCAGTTACCAATTCTACAATAAATACTTTGAAAAGCTATATCACTGTTAAAACAAATGCACAAATGACACAATGTAGAGTAGCATAATCTGATTGATTCATGAATGTTAAATATTTTAAAATAATAATAATAAAAACAAAAATTTATCCAAATAACACCTGTAATTATTTTTACTAAATCATTATTATTATATATTCATTTAGGTAAATACAGGTCTTTTTGGATGCAGGTCATTTTATTAGGTTTAAATTTATTAACATCCAGAAATCACATGTGACATCTAAGGATGCCATGTTTTCCAACTTGGATTATATAATGCTGCCATCTGCTGGGCAATGCAGCCCAAGCAAGTTGGCAAGTACAGAGGCGATGTAAAGGAAATCACAAGGACACACAACTTGAAGACAGAGCTAGTTTAGAAGTCACAGTCATTGGATTTCCTATCATCATATAACTCTATATTGAGCTGGACTTCACCAGGTCATCTAGTATTGATTTAGTACCACAGTCCTGGTGAGAAGGCAGTACCGAAAAGTATAATATGCTGATTTTCATTAGTTTCATCAGTTTCTTTTTAACAAAGTCTGAACTCTGAAATGCTCACTCAGGGTTCAAACTCCTGTGAGGAGATAATCTTCAGTGGTATTTCTACAACATACATAATATACAGTATATTGTGTAAGGCTACGCCCTGTCTTACGAGTCTTGTAATAATGTATGTGCGCATGTGACAACAATGGTATGAACTGATAATGGACTTTTAAAGCTACAGGATATGAGTGCTTCCTGTAAGGAGTGCTCTTTGCTATTAAAATCCACTATAAAATATCCATTAGTACTATACATTTGATATTATAACCTTCCACTGAACCCTAGATGAACAAAATGCACATACAAATCTATATGGAAGTTTTTTTTAAATTTCCATCTCAGTGGGCCAAAAATAAGATTCATGTTCAATAACCACACGTTTTAATCACCAGAGTGTAATCCACAATTATGCACAATTTATCTGAGAACGAATCATTCAAAGAAAATTGGAGAGAGAGACTTTCCACGGTTATGTTATCTATAATTCATAAGAGAAAAATCAACAGATTTCATAAACAGATACCTAGCATATTGTTGACTATGTTGTCCAATTATTAATGTGGTATCAGACCTGAAAATCCTATAATAGCCTGGTAGTAATACACAGTGGTGCCATTTGAGGAAAGAAACACCTAGGGCAAGGTGTGATCCTTGCAGGAGTATTAAAATTGCAAATATAACTGAGGTCCTCGAGACAACTCTCAGATAAACATCTTTTTAATGCTTCTCTTTGAAAAACATGCCTATTAGCTAAAAAGAAGTTTTAGTTTCTCAAAATTGCAGAAATGTTCTTTCTGCCGCTTACCCCGATAAAATCCCAGGTGAAACGGCTGAGCAACATCTTTAAAAAGGTTATTCAGTTATTTCAGTTTTTCAGGCACATATGACCACGTGCTCACAATCCATTTGCGTGCTTGTATTGTGGAAAACAGTAATGAATGCATTTTCATTTTTAAGTTAACACTTATTTTCAGGAGAAGTGACTTCACTGACAAGGCACCAGTCAAATACCTATGTATATATATTCTCCGGGTCTGACCACTACCTTCCTTCAATGCCAAAATACATCTGAAAGACGTCACAACAGCCTTTCTCATTTAAGAACTGGTAGAGCTGCCCAAGGTCCATGTGATTACCTCTGTTCCCATGTGGGTCAAACATTGCCTCTTCAAAGCCTGTGAATTTGCGCATGGAGTCTATACTTTCAACAGTCCTGCTGTCCTCGCCCTGACCATCAAGGGGAATATCCTCTCTATGTCGAATCATGATCTTCTTCCATGTCAGAACCTTCACTCTGTGAAATGGGAAAAAAAGTTTGGAAAAATCATAAACCTGGGACCTCAGCAGGCTTCTGGCTGTGACATCAGCTGCTAAAAATAACAACACTTAAGATACCTGGACCAGAACTCCTCGCAGGCAGAATGAGGACCTTCCACGCACACAATCCCCGGCTTCCCAGGCATGCTGAATCCTGACAGGCCCAGCTCCTTGGACCACTCCAAGATGTTTTTCCTCTTCGTCTTGTTGTAGATGTGGTGACTGTAAATCCACAGTCGGCTGAACACTTCCTGTGGCCGCGGAGAGGAAGTCTCTTTCTTAGAAGCCGTAGCTGCTGATAAGCTCTTATTAATGAAGAGCTGCAGGTTGTCTTTCGCCCAGTCCACAGCGGAGAGCACACATACTTCCCCCTAGCAGTTTTCCATGAGGTATGCATTGAGATCCGTGTGGAGCTGTGTCTGCTGGGCCCTGCTGAGACCAGCACACCTAGGGCACGAATAAAATATGCTGTAAGAAGGATTCAGAGAATATTCAAGGCCACTTGGAGCTGGAAGTTTCCATCCTTGGGAGCAAAAACTTTGAATAGAAATCTTGAAGAAGCTGAGATTTGCACTCTGCAACATAGCACAAAATAACTACAACAGTTCTTCCAGAGGATGAATGACTACTCCCAATACAATATTTTCTGAAAGCAACTTACAAGATGTGTTTTTTCTTAACTGCCACTGCAGTATTTTACATTGTGATATTCATATACATAACCTCTTCTCTACTAGATCTCTGTACAAAATGTCAGGTTTAAGTTTACTCATCTTTATTATGAAAATTAGATTTTATGATTTGTGTCAGATACTGGCCCCCTAATTAAAGTGCATGATTAACCAATATATATCATCCCACATAAACACTACTACCACTTCCACTACTCATCAACAGAGATTGATACATGTCATACTACCAATTTAGCAGCTTTTACAGGATTTTGTAAAAGAAAAAAAGAAAAGATGAATTAATATAACTGCATAACAACTTCATACCTCACCGACAGACAACAATTTGTAAAACTGGACAATCACAGATCAAGGTGTTCCGCTGTTTCACTGGGTGTCCCCCAGGGGTCAGTATTGGGTCCACTCCTGTTTATCATTTACCTCCTTTCTCTCTGCACTATCCTCCGTCATCACAATGTCCTATTCCACTGTTATGCCGACGACACACAGGTCTACATTTCAACTACACCCACTGCTGCCCTCCCACCCGCCTCCCTCACCGCCTGCCTACAACACATCAGGAGCTGGATGAGCAGGAACTTTTTAAAACTAAACAGCAATAAAACCGAGGCCCTGCTCATCGGCTCCAAAAACAACATCTCCAAATCTCAACCCACCACTGCTCAAAACCTCACCATTGATGGCTTTTCAGTACCATTCTCAAACCACGTCAAGAGCCTTGGGGTCACCCTGGACAGCACCCTCTCCTTTACATCCCACATAAAAAACGTCACCCGGACTGCCTTCTTCCACCTCCGCAACATCTCCAGACTCCGCCCATCCCTGACCCACTCCAGCACTGAAATCCTGGTTCACGCTTTTGTCACATCCCGAATCGACTATTGCAACGCTGTCCTCTCTGGCATTCCCATCAAACTACTCAACAGACTCCAAATCATTCAGAACTCTGCCGCCCGGATCATCACCCGCACCAAATCCTCCGACCACATCACCCCCATCCTCATCCAGCTGCACTGGCTCCCTGTTAAATCCCGGATTGACTACAAAAACCTCCTGCTCACCTACAAAGCCCTCCATAACCTCGCCCCCACCTACCTCACAGACCTCCTCCAGGAGTACGCCCCCTCCCGTTCCCTCCGCTCATCATCAGCCGGACTTCTGACTACCCCCACCTCACGCCTCAGCACCACGGGAGCCAGGGCATTCAGCTGCTCTGCTCCCAGGCTCTGGAACTCACTCCCCCCACACATCCGGCAGTCTGAAAATATCACATCATTCAAATCCTTCCTCAAAACCCACCTGTTTAAACTGGCATACTCTCTCTAGCACTCATCATCACCCATCCTATGTGTCTGTACAAATATGTCTCTGTCATGTCCTGTTGTTTTTATATTGTTTTATCTGTCTATGTTTTAATTAATTCTTGTAAGGTGTCCTTGGGTGTCCAGAAAGGCGCCACCAAATAAAATGTATTATTATTATTATTATTATTAACTCCATAAAGTTGGGGATGGGCGATATAGCTAAAATCTTCTATCACAATATAGGTCATTTTATATCTTGATAACGATATACAGTACAGTATATCACAATATAGCATGTTTTCTGGTAATTCAATAAATAAATAGTCTATATGAAACAACCACATGGTAAAGCCCATTTTTGTATACTCTTGTGTGAATTAAATACTTGACAAATAAAAAGTTATAGAGATAAAAGGAATAAATAGGCCTTGTCTATATCGCGATAGAAACAATATAGAAAAACATACGATAGACATTTTATATCGTTTTGACAATATATATCGTCATATTGCCCAGCACTACATAAAGTGATCACATACAGTCCACAGCTAATTGTATGCCATCTGTATTCAATCATGCAGATTTCTTAACTTCCAATAAAGCCATAACAGTAGAAAATAACCTCTTACTATCTGCCACAGTCAGATTACCTTTTTCCTCTGTGTCATTATTCTGTTGCACATCTATGTCATTTTCTGTCATTTAATTCCTTCATTAGGCCACATTAATTATACTGTTGTCCTTGGCTTCTTGTTGTGGCTCCTTGCAGCTCAGGTTTTGCAGGTTTATGGATTGAAAGCTTTTTCTGACAGAATGGCAAAGTTGAAACGTGTGTGCTTGATTTATTGTCTAATTGATACGGATATTTTATGAAAATGTTCCAATATTGTAAGATATCAAATTGCAGGAGCTGCTGATTTCACATTTCATACCTGGCTCCTATTCATACATGACTTCTAAATGGAAAAGCCTGCACATTCAACACAGATGAGTCTCGTATATACAGCCATAGACCATATAGCTACTGTATACAGTCTATGGCTTCCTTAACATTAAATTATATGCACATATTATGTTGCTGTTTTTTAAGATAATGTTTTCTAAATTAACAATTGTGTGCACATTTTATAATTATTATATAAACTAAGGAAATTAGTTATTTAAGTTCTTGTTTTGCATATGTGAAGAGTTCTTCACCACACACATTGTCTTACCGGACTGTTATCTCTGGTAACACACTGGGGTATTCGGATGGATAAGTACAGGATAGAACGACATCCGTCTGAGTGGAGCAACAAAATAAGACAATAAGTATGTGTTAGGACATGTTTAGATCACAATGACAAAGCTCTGACAGTTCTTCAGTTACCCTCTCCATGCTCGCTGTGTCCAGCTTCTGTTTGATGAGTAACTGAGGTCTGTTAGGAGGAGGTCTGTCTGTTGAAGCGGAGCCCTCCACATAGTCCCTGAGCTCTGCTAGAGCCAGCTGGTCTGTGATCTCCAGCTCCTCCTGGGATGGAAACATGCTGGTCAGCAGCTCGAGCTCTGCAAGCTGACACTCAGCCCACTCCAAGTAAGACATGATGCTGATAAAGACCACAGCTTTTAAACAGCTTTCTGTTTACACATTCACATATAAGTCTTGTCAGGCGTCTAACATTAAACAAAATATATTTATACAAGCTATATACAGACGCAGGTTAGTTAAACACCTGAACAACTTCAGCAACCTCGCTGCTAGTGCTGCACGGTGGCTGTAGGCTAGTAGTAGAGCGATGTTTCCACTCGGACTGTTTCAAGCGACGCACATCGGAAATACACGTACCCAGCAGCACAAACAGCGCCACCGTCACATGTTGCTCCTCTGTTGTCTGCTGGATGCTTTAAAACGACATGTGTCAGCTGGGATCTTTCTGGCAAATCAGCGCAGTGATTTTTCGCGAATCTGAAACTTTGTAGCTCCCTTGTCTTATCCGGATGCTGTAACATTAACGACTGACGTGACGTTACGTTAAAGCAACTCACTGTGTCCGGATGGGAGAATTAAGCCACACAAAGTAGGAAAGGAAACTGAAAAGTGAAGGTTTTCGGCTCCGTTTGTGACAGTAAGTTGAGAATGGTCATTTAATTAAACGTTACATTACTTGTTGTTTGCTTTCCGGAACTAAATAAATAGTGTTAAGCAGCATTATAATGTAATTTAGCTGTTAGCCCAAGCTAGCATTACTTCAGGTGACTGCTGTGTGTTTGCTTTTCATTCATCTCTAATTGTGATTAACATCAGGTGGAAATGGGAAAGAAAAGAGGGAAGGACAAGAGCTCCAGAGAGGACGAGGACATTGACCTGACAGGTAAAGAATAAACCATCACCTTCATGACATATGACGACCTGTAGGAGGCCTGGTGACTTTACCACATTGTGTGTGTGTTTTATATCTTCATAGGTCCATCCTGCAGGCATATTAAAAAGGGAACAGAACAAACTCTTCTAAAGAAACTCTCTGGCAATTCTGATTGGACGAGGTGCCAGGATTGTAAGCATGAAGGAAATGAAGAAAATAAAGAAACTATCAGCACCACTGAGCCACAGGACATTAAAGAGGAGAAAGAAACAGCAGCCATATGGATGTGCTTGAAATGTGGCCATATAGTGAGTTTATTCAACCCGTTCATTCAGATTTTGACAGAGTATGAAGTGACTTCTAGCTAAATGACCAGATGCATCTTTTCTACCAGGGATGTGGACGACACTCTGAGAACCAGCATGCCATCAAACATTATGAGACTCCTCGGTCGGATCCACATTGCCTGGTGATCAGTTTGGACACCTGGAGTGTGTGGTGAGTATGTCGCTGTGGTGTGTTAATCACAGAGACATAAGCTGTGTTCGAAACAAGAAGCACTTGTTCTTTTTTCATGTGTTATCAAACTTGCAGGTGTTACATATGTGATGAGGAAGTCCAGTACTCCAAAACTGGACATTTGGCTCAGCTGGTGACCAACCTAAAAAAGCAAGCCTCTGCAGAAGAGGCTCCCATAAAGACGCCGCAGAAAAGTAGGTCCCATTGAAACATTTAACATCACTGTGTTATGTCAAACTGTATATAAACTGGGGAAAAAAAGTTTGGAAACTTGTGTTTGGTGGATTATTTCTCTGTTGTTCCAATGCTAATGGGCATTGTATTTTACATCGTTGGAAAGCCTGTTTATTTACCTTCACAATGATGTCCAACTTGTCAGGATCATGCATTTGTGGGATGAGCAGCACAGCTGATTATGTGGGTAGCGCCCAAGAAAAATTTGCCAAAATGCTCTGCCAATGGTAAACAGTGTATTCTTCTGTTGGTGTTGACTCTTGTTTTGAGTTTGGTGGATTGGATGATTGAACTCTCTATCAGTAACAAGGAACAAACAAGACATATTGGCTATTTTACACTTCATTAATTTAATACACTGCCAGGAGCCTCAGTAGCGGTGGAAGATCCATACGTAGTCACAACAGCCTGGCACCTCCTCCTCATACTGGTCACCAACCTGGTCACACGTTGCTGTGGGATGGCGTTCCATTCCTCAACCAGGATTGGTTGCAGGTCAGCCAGCGTGGTTGTGTTGGTCACTCTAACACGTACAGCACGCCCAAGCTGATCCCACAAGTGTTGAATTGGGTTGAGGTGTGGACTCTTGCCAGGCCGTTCCATTCTCTCTACTCCCACATTGTGGAGGTAGTCTGTGATAATCCTCTGTGGGGGCAAGCGTTGTCATCTTGGAGGATGAAGTTAGGTGCCAGATTGTGGAGATATAGGATCGCCACTGGCTGCAGAATCTCATCCCGATATCTCACTGCATTGAGATGGCCTTCAATGATGACAAGCCTTGTTTTGCCTGTAAGGGAGATGCCGCCCCACACCATGACACTGTCCCCACCAAAAGCTGTTACTCCATCGGTACAACAATCAGCATAGCGTTCTCCGCGTCGTCTCCATACTTTGACCCTTTCATCCAACTTTCGCAGACAGAACCTGGACTCATCACTGAACATGACATTCCCCCACATGTTCAGGTTCCATTGTCTGTGTTGTCGACACCAGCGCAAACGGGCCTGACGGTGAAAGGCAGTCATTGCAGGCTTCCTGGTAGCCTTATGAGAATACACTGTTTACCATTGGCAGAGCATTTTGGCAAATTTTTGCTTGGGCGCTCCCCACATAATCAGCTGTGCTGCTCATCCCACAAATGCATGATCCTTACAAGGTGGACATAATTGTGAAGGTACATAAACAGGCTTTCCAACGATGTAAAATACAATGACCATTAGCATTGTAACAACAGAGAAATAATCGATCAAACACAGTTTCCAAACTTTTTTTTCCCAGTTTATATGTACATGTCTCTAGAACCATGTCCACCATGTCGTGTTTGGTTATTTAGGAGTAAAGGAAGAAGACAGCTTGGTGGAAGTTGATCAGAAGACCGAGATTGTAAAAGCAGAGGAAAGTGAGGACAAGGAGAACAAAGAAAACAAGGGCCACCAAAAGAAAAACACCAAGAAAGAGAATGTTGTGAAATCACAAAAGTCTGGCACATCTGAAGACAATGGTGGTGTTTCAGTAAAGGGGCTGAGCAACCTGGGAAATACATGTTTCTTTAATGCAGTCATTCAGGTAAGATTGTGCTCTATAGGACTTCAGTCTTGAGTTGTGAATTCTAGAGTTATTATTAATTGCTGTTATTGTCTTTTCCAGAATCTCTCTCAAACTCAGCTCTTAAGACAGACTCTCAACAAAGTGACAGAAGAGAAAATTAGTCTTGACATTAAACCTGTTGCCTCCTCGGACCTGGTGTGTTGCCATTATTCTTTAAATCTTTGTTGTTGTAAAGATGGTAGATTTATCCTGCCTGATATACACTGTTTATTACTTAAAAACTTTTTTTATCATGATTGCAGGAGCCTATCGTAATGCAGTTAGACCAGCCCGGATCCCTGACTTTGGCTATGTGTCAGCTAGTCAATGAGATCCAGGAATCCAAGAAGGGTGTGGTAACACCACGGGAGTTGTTCACACAAGTTTGTAAAAAGTGAGTGTGACTATAAGTTCAGGTGGAACTCAGCCTTAAAGGGTAACTTCTGTATTTTTCAACCTGGACCCTATTTTTTCCATGTCTTTCTGTCTAAGTGACTAATGGGGAATTTCTGAAATTGGTCCAGTATTGAGGGAGAACACTGTAACCGGCAGCCCCGAAATGAGCTGCGAGGGCAGGTGAGCGTTACATTCACTAAAAGTGCTTGTTTTTGCCACTGATAGCCTCAGATTGTTATTTTGAGTGTCTGACAACATTATGGAAAGGACCCTAAAGAGAAATATAAACTTTTTTCTTTCATTTGCTTGATCCAGTCTGTTTGTTATTGTGTCCAAACCCCACTCAAGGAGAAGTCTTGTTGTGAAATCTGAATATCTGGCCCTTGCGGCAGTCGGTTTACCCTCCTGTACCTGTTGCCCCTCTCTCTCTCTTTCCTTGCCAGCTTTTCAATTTGTAGGAGCTCTTCATCCATATATGCCGGCGCAAATAAATAGAGGCGGCCATTGAATTCAAAGGCCTCATCTACATTGTGTAAATCATCTAAATATACAACCATGACATTGAAAATATTTTAGAAAACACTAAGCTACGCTTTCTGTACTCCAACACAACAAACTGCCCGGCTTGCACTCGTGTTTCCACTATGGATGTATTCCACTATTCCACCGGACTTCAGAACGAGATTACTCCTTGATTGAGACTCTTTCTATAATGTCAGACACATATAATAACAATCAGAGCCTGTCATGGTAAAAACAAGCAGTTTTAGTGGACGTAAATGATGGAGCCAGCTTACCCCGATAGGATTACATTGCAGCCTGTGAGCGCTCTTCCTCAATTCCCGGACCAATTTCAGAAATTGTTGTCCCCATTAGTCAGTTAGATACAAAAACATCAGAAAATAACGTCCAGGTTGAAAAATGCAGAAGTTACCCTTTAAATAAATGTACTTCCTAGCATCACTGCATTAAGTGTTGTTCATGTCTCGTTTCCTTTCTGCAGGGCTGCCAGGTTCAAAGGATTTCAGCAGCAAGATAGCCAGGAGCTGCTGCGCTACCTTCTGGATGGGATGCGAGCTGAGGAGATCAAAGTATGCATTCAGTTTTAAACAAATCTCTCTATATATCACATTGGTGAAAGATTTACTCTTGAAATGGACTCTGCAGCTGTCCAAGTGACTATGTTTGACGTGGCAGTATATTGTATTGACAGCAGGACAGAACTGCAGTGAAAACATAAGCCAGTTGATATGTATTGTACTGTGCACTTGGATTTCTTATTTCAGGCTCATTAGCACCAAGTCATTCAGATTCTAAATTTAGTCACAAATCGAGGACACATTATGTGTGAAATGCAAAGAATTGTGGCTAAATAGCATTTCCCCCTCTCATTTAATGACCTTAGGGATTTCGCTCTCCCAGAAAGGTGTTCCGACAGGTTGGCTAATTTTCACACAGTGGAGGTTTTATAAGAGTGCAATTACAGTGTTAAGAGGCTGAAATGATTGAGATTCTGTGAAAATGTTGTACATCCTATTTCTACAAGAGCTCCTCCTTATGGTCTATCAAAAGGTTATTCTTGTCATTTACATTTATAGATTGTATTTGTCTCTACAGAGAGTAAGCTCAGGGATCATGGATGCATTGAAAGAATCTAGAAAAAGCACAGATGGTGAGCAGCTGAAAACACTAGTTAAAGGTAAGCAACTGGGCTATAAATTTAACATCTTGGATTTTGTATCGTACTATAGTATAAAATCTATACTAAATACTAATAGTTAAATGTGGCCCTCTGACAATGAAGTTCTGATTTCAGAGTATGAGAAAAATGGATTTCCCAAAAACTTTGTTGACCAAGTTTTTGGTGGGGAAATGACCAGCACTATAATGTGTCAGCAGTGTAAAACGGTATGTATTCTGGGGAAAAAAATGTAAGATAACCTGCTATTACTATGTTGATGTCAAGCTAAATGGCCACTACTTTATACTTACAGGTGTCTGTAGTCACAGAGATGTTCTTGGATCTTTCCCTTCCTGTTTCTGATGAGGTAAAGCCCTTACTAGTGTTTATTGACAATTCGTTGAGCAATTATTTGTTCATGTTTTATTTGTTACACACACGCACCCTCTTGTGACTACATCTTACAGACATACAGAAAGAAGAACCAGAAAAAAGCCGTTCAGAACACCAGTGAGTCGAGCCAGGATGACAGAGACAGCCCTGCTTTGACAAACGGGAAGGATGACATTCCCACCGGGTCCGGCAGCAAGTACCAGCAGAAGAAAGCCAAGAAACAGGCTAAGAAGCAGGCAAAGGTACCTCACTCAATGTAAACAGATGAGGGTTTTTTGTCTTGCTGAGGATGAATGAGTGTTGAATCATTATGCAGAATAAATAGTCTGTATTGTTTCCTTGCCTTGGCTTACAGCATCAAAAGAGGCAGCAGAAGATTGAGGGCAGAGTCACTTTGGACAGTCTTTCATCTCCAAGCCAAACAGAGAGCGAACAGACCGACCCTACTGCAGATGCAAAGGACGGGGAAAATGCTGACAATGAAACACATGAAGAAGACTCACTAAGTGAAGAAAATCCTGCACAAATTGGTGTGTCTGAACAGGACCAGAAGAACCCTGATACGGTCCAGGATGAGAATGACAAAGAAGAGGATGAGGATTCAGTGATCGACTGCGACTCATCAGCTACGTCATCAGTCAGCAATCGTTTTACCGTCTTATCAGAGGAGCAGCACTCAAAGGACGGCATCTTAGACGATGACAAAATATCTGAGATGGATCAGGAAGGAGAAGAGGACACAGAGCTGGTGAGTGAAATGGAGAAAGTAACCCTGGATGATGCCTCCATGGAAGACTCTAATGATGTGGAACAAAGCATGGAGAGTGAAGATGAGCAACTGGAAGCTAAAGAGTACACCGTAGTAAGTCAGGATCCAGAGCTGGCCTTCCAAACACTGGCTACCAGGACAGCCCCTGAGAAACAGGAGTGTTCAGTCCAGTCATGCCTTTTTCAGTTCACACTAGTGGAAACCCTCACGCAGAACAACAGCCTGCTATGCGTCACCTGCACCAAACGGCAGCCAAACAAAGACAAAGCTGGAGGTATGTGGACATTCTCTGACTGACGTGTTTTTTGTGCAGTACAGTATCACAAATCGAGTAATTCTAACAAGTAGGGGTGTAAGAAAATATCGAATATCGCAATATTATGTTTTGTGATACTGTATCGATTCTCAAAAGCACTATTGATTTTTAATTAATAGTTTACATGCAAAGATTAGCTCAGTCAATACTTTATTTCATTTACAAAGAGATGCACCCTCTCAGTGTATTTTCCCTCTCACAGTAGTGCTACAATGCGGGATGGTAACAGGACTGACAAATGCAGATCCCACCGTTCTGATTGCATAAAAAACTTTTTTATATACAGATTTTATACATATGGTGGTGTGTTCTTATACTATGACAGTTTTCCTAAAATCGCAATATATCGCCTTGCTTACATTATCACAATAAATCATAATATATTGAATCGTAACCCCTATATCATGATGTGTATAGTATCGCCAGATTCTTACCAATACAAAGCCCTACTAACAAGGCAAGAAGCCAGTCAAATTGCGTATCTTTGGTCTTTTTCCTATGTTTGGCTGCTTCTTTTTTTCTGACCAACTCACTTTTCCATTTGGGGATCAGTGAAGTCCATCGTCTTTATTTGTGCTTTGTTTAGGATCCAAGAAGAATGTCTACACTGATGCCTTGAAGCAAATGCTGATCTCCTCTCCCCCACCAGTGCTTACTCTTCATTTGAAGAGATTTCAGCAGGTAAGACAGTTGAAGACAATTTCAGTATGTGTACACCTTTTGATCCAGTCAGCCAAGCTGTTGTTTTTCACACAGCTGTGAGCCAACTATTTAAAGAGCATGACACATTGTTTGCTTTTGATCATTTTTCGTCTTTTGTAAGGCCCTGAAACTCTTCCTTTTAATGAATTGAATGAATTTTAATGGCGTCACTTTTGTTGTTTTCCTCTAGAATGGATACAGTATTTGTAAGGTGAACAGACACGTCCAATTCCCCCTGATACTGGATCTAGCTCCCTTTTGTGCAGTGAAATGCAAGGTAAATATTGGGATTAACAGCTTTTATCAATTATCAATAATCTTATAGGCCTATTTGTAAATGTATCATTGTTTTATTATAGTCTGGGCACTAACAAAAAGTTGTTTCCAAACAGAACTTTCCAGAGGGAGATGCTCAGATTTTGTACAGTTTGTACGGTATCGTAGAGCACAGCGGGACAATGAGGTCAGGTCATTACACAGCGTATGTGAAAGCACGACCTGAATCTAAACCCTCATCCAACGGATTTACAGCTGAAGGTAGGTGTACTCGGGCATGACAATCGATAGAATAATAACTTGGTCCTAATGTTTTATGCATCTCCACTAACTCATCACTTCCCATCAGGACATGCGGAGCCACCCAGAGGATCCTGGTTCCATATCAGCGACACAAGTGTTCAGCCTGTGAGCGAGAGTAAAGTCCAGAGTAGCCAAGCCTACCTCCTCTTCTATGAAAGAATCCTCTGATCGAACTGTGCCTCACTTCTCAGGAAAATCCAACCAAACCAACCTGCTGCTGCTGCTGCTGCTCCACAGTATACAAGTGATCTCAAACAATGAACCAACACTTTTTGTCAGTGACTCAAACTGGGTTGTGATGAAATAATATTGATTATACTGAAGGGACATTTTCATCACAGTGGTTTCACACAGTGTTTCAAGTATTAAACTGGGCCAGCTGTATGTTTGTCACACTCATGGAATATCGCAAGGTGTCAAGTCAATGAAAGTCAAGATGGACATCGAACAGATTGTGGTATTGGATTTGTACAAATGACAAAAATCAATTTCAGGAGGCAAATGAAATGTTGGGGGAAAATAATTTGTAACACATATTTATATGTCTATTTTTATCAATGTCATCTTGTAATGAAATGCTTCAAAATTGGATTTTTGTTCCCTGTCTTGTCTTCTGTGCTGTGCTGGCTTTCTGACGCTTACACTGAGCATGCGCAGTAAGTGCTGACAGTTTTTCCTGGTCCAAATAGTCACATGACGAGAGGAAAGTCTGGCTCCGGATGGTCAGAAACATCTCTACCTAAAATATACCAATGGCAGTGTTATCAAGCTGACATGGCAGGTCAGTGGACATTTGGCCTTTTTAAATGATTAAAAAGTACCGTTAGCTCGTGTGTCAGAGTGTTTTAGCTTGTAGCCAGCAGCAGGGAGAAGTGTCTGGTCGGTTCAGTCCTTATAGCTAACCTAGCCTAGCGAATCATCTCCGACCATTAACATTACACTAATTACTTATCTTCATGAACATGCTGTCAGTCGTTAGTAACATGAGGTTCTTGTCGTGACTCTGGATGTGTTTTCGTTTCGCCTCTCCACCAGGCCCAGTTGGGTAACTTGGCTAAACATGAGTCAGCATTTTTAACTCGCTGCACAAGTTAAAGTGAAATCTATCCTGGCTGCACTAACCACCGTTAACTGGTCTCTAACTGAGAGCTAGCTCATTAGATTTAGTCAGACAACCGTCTAGCTAATTCTTTATCACGGTCAGTACAATTTTAACATAAGTTATTGTATTAAGCTACATCAGCATGTTTCTTTTTTACTGAAATCAGATTGGAGCATGTAATAATTGCCTTGAATGATAAAATACAGTAAAGTGTCTCGCACAATGGCAGGTCATACGACTGCCCTGTGATCTTTTCTCCTGCCCATAACAATAATGTCAATTAAATAACTTGTTCTTGTGGCAAGGTGGTGTTAAACAGTAATAAAGTACATTGCAGTAGTTTTACATAATCATATAACAACTTTTCCTTACCCTTTTGTATGTTTTGAGTTATGTCACCAGTGCCAAGGAGAAAAATTTAAGATTTCTCTGGAAATGTTCACCCTCACTATGATTGTGCAACATTGCATCACCTGTTAAACACAGAACCCAGTATGGCTGCAACTAAAGATGTATTGTTGATTTACCTATGGATTATTAAATCAGTTAATCCAATCAACCAATCAATTATCCAGATTGTTGCAGATTAATTTTCTGTCAACAGACTGATGAAACATTGACTAATCACTGCAGCTAGAATCCACACTGTGGTCTGTTTTGACAAACAGTGTATTGTGATCATGATGCCTTTTTTTTTTAACTTCCTCCTGCTCCCTTTGTCACACAGGCTGAGCTTGTATGAACCATGTCGCTCCAAGCTCCTCGCATGTCAGTGTTCACCTTTCAGTCTGCAGTGCACAGCGCCCATGTTCTCCAGTGTCTGAATGACCAGAGGCAGCAGGATGTCCTGTGTGATGTGACGGTGGTGGTGGAGAACAGCAGTTTTCGGGCCCACTGCTCTGTCTTGGCTTCCTGCAGTGAATACTTTCACAGCAGGATTACCAATGTCACCAGACAGAATCCCATCATCACATTGCCTGATGAGGTTGGTGTACTGCTGTTCAGCTGAAGGGTTTAGGAAAAAAATGATGCTGCAAATTATTTAGTCTGTGCATGAATGAATGTATTATTTACAATTTCACCAATATGTGCCACTGCTGAATTCAGTTGCTTTATTTCATAATATTGAGCGATCAGACTTTTTAGAGTAGGAATTAAGGCAGTTCTGTACGCACACTTATCATGATACCAGCAAATTTAGACTGAAGTCCATAATTAGAAAAATATGAATAGATCCTAAAAGAAGGGAGCTCATCTATGAATGGCTGCTGTGTTAATTTTGTTACATTATATTTAGCAAGCTGCAATTTCTTTACATTCAGAGTATACATGCAAGACCAGCCACCAAATAGTTTCTGAACAAGACTAAATTGTTATCACAAAGACTAGAAAGCTTTTCTTCAAGACGTGCCTCGGGAAATGCAGACGCTGCAATATCTATTTTCTCCAGCAGTAGATCTCTTTGTGCAACATGTGACTCATGCCTGTGCACACACGTACACCACAATGTCGGTGACAACAATATATGTGTCAGCCCTGCAGAGATTAATATAGCACTATGCTATATTGAGCTTTGTTGATTTTTGATTGATGTGTTAGTACCCGCTGAACTTTATATTGTAGTATAGGCTATTCTACATGTCAAGTTATACATTTCAGGACATGTTTATATATTTATTTTTATTTAACCAGGCAATTCAAAATCATAATTGGTGGCTTATAAACTGGTCACCTTTCTAGTATGGTCAAATTGTAGTATTTTACAGTTGTTTTTGTTTTGTATAGTTTATGATGTTCGTTTTATCGCAGTATCTCCTTTCTCCACAGGTGACTGCTGAGGGGTTTGAACCTTTGCTTCAATTTGCCTACACATCAAAGCTGCCCTTCACCAAAGAAAACATTCATGCCATTCACAGCAGTGCTGAGTTTTTAGGATTTCATGACTTGGAGTCAGCATGCTTTGATTTCCTCATCCCAAAGTTTTCTGAAGGCAAAAGAGCCTCACAGGAGGTCAGGCGTAGAGCCTGTTGTCTGAGCCGGGATCCCAGTGCCAGTTTTGGCCCCAGCGTAGAGAGCAGCCAACCAAAATCAATTGAGTCACACAGCTCAGTGCCTTCCAGAGGTGATGAACCAACAGATTTCCCATCACAGTGTCCTCAGAGCATACAGGGTCAGACAAACAGCGGGGAAGAACACTTCTGTTTGGAGAACTGCGGGCCTCAAATGGCCCCCTTATCTCTGGAGTTAACAGCAAATGGTGTGTGTCCCATGTTGTCTTTGCCATGCCCGGACTCCGACAAAGCAGATCATCCCACTCAGTTCTGCGAAACAGACATTTTAGAGATAGGAGATGTGTGTAATCAAAGTGAGTTGAATTTGGCAGACTGTGGCTTACCCTGTGAGCTGTCATCCCCAGGGGATGTGAATCTGCCAGAACTCATTGAGCCAGCAGGCGGAGATGTTAAGCAGACTGTCGAGACGCTGGGTGCTGAAACTGACTGCAACCCCGGTTCATGTCCACTCAACACATCAGGGGCGGAAGATTGCAGTGAGTTATTAGAGCAGAGTGAGGCTGGCCTTGAACAGAAAATGGAAGGTGATCTCTCAGACCCCACACTAACTGCTGTAAGCCACGAAGAGGGAATTGGGGAGAGGAGCAGTGTGGAGAGGGAGGTGGCTGAACATCTGGCAAAGGGATTTTGGTCTGACCTATGCCCATCTCAGGCTCAACCCCTCCCCTTGGAACCCATGGACCAAAACAATCTGGCAAAAGCATCAGACTTTCATTGGCTTAAGCAGCTGGACCTGAGCTCCAGTGTAGGAGACTGTCCTTTCTTCCGGGACATTGGGACAGGTGATGACCCGGCCCCACACACTGACAGCCTGTCCCAGTCAGAGAAGAGCCCCTACATGTCCTCCTCGCTCAACTCTGGGGACGACTCAGACTTGGACACAGATGGAGATACTGAGGCCAACAACAAAAGAGCAGCAGAGGTCATTTTGATACACAACTGATGTTTGCTTATTGATAGTAGAAGATATTAAGTAAAATAAATCTAACTCCCAAACACTGTACTCTACAGATTCAGCTCCCATTCCCAGTGGAGCAGATCTCAGCGCTGAGCCGGAGTGCCTTCCAGCAGCTTCTGAGACACCATAACCTGACTCAAGATCAGCTGGAGTTTGTACATGACGTCCGTCGACGAGGCAAAAACCGTGTGGCTGCACAGCGCTGCCGAAAGAGGAAACTAGACAGCATATCACAGCTGGAATGTGAAATCAAAAAATTAGTAAGTTGCCTTTAATATGTCTGGTATTCTCAACATGTTGTCAAACATGATATGATTGAATTTTGTGTCCTTTTAACCTTTATTGGCCTCTAGTGATGACCAGTATGTACTGCAACAAGGTTGATGGAAGTACTTTGTCTTGGAAGTGGGGGTGTTTTTTTCTGTAGGGTTTTCTCTGCTATTGCAGCACGTTTTTGCGCTGCGTTAAAACAACGTGGAGAGCATCAGAAGCACATGGACTACATGGTAGCCTTTGCTGCACAGCTAACCAGCAGAGTTATTTGAGAAGATTAAAACAAAATGTGCACCTACTAACCACTTTACTTTAGTTAGATGAAGTCTGCAGGAGGAGCACAAGACAAAAACAATTTATGACAAAGAGTGAATGCATCTTGCCCTCTCCTTCAGTGATATTACTTTGGTGTAAATTCTGTAGCACCTGCAGAAAGGTGAATGGTAGATTTTGGCTTATAGATTAAACCGACTGGACCAGAAAACTGTAGACTGATTAAGGAACAAAAAGGAATGGGTAAGAAGCATGAATAAAGGAACAGAGAAAAGTCTGACTAAATATTTGCTAAGCTCCATTGAGTGAGCTTTTCCTTTTACAGAATAATCTTCAATTCTAAGTTTTGTCCAAAAAAGGCCTATGCAATGATGAGGATTTGAGGAATGAATGAACTTTACTGTAATTCCTTCTACAGAGAAGTCAGAAGGTGCGGCTGCTGCAGGAGCGAACTGAGCTGGAGCAAAACCTGGAGGAGACGCGGCAGAGTCTATGCGGGTTATGTAAGAGTGTCAGCATCGAGTCTTGCTCTGATCAGGACCACTTGCAGCTTCTTGCCAAGGTCTCCTCACCAGACGCCCCCATCTCCTCCCGTAGCCTTTCGGGTAAAGATGAGGAGTCCCAAATCACTATCGAAATGGTAAGTTGTTCTTCTGAGTGTGACCCAAGCAAACCGCCTGCAGGCTCAGTTGAAACTGCTGCACCAGAGGCTGGCACACAGACGGAGGAGGCAGGTTCTCCACAGAGCTGCCCTGTTCCCACTTCTCTGCTCAATGTCTGTCTGGACATGAACAACAGCTTATAATTGGACTCGGGTTCCATTGTCATTTCATATCTTGCAGGACCACGGAGCAGGGGGTGGACTCTGAGTATATACTGTAATCCCCCTTTGGGATTGTTATGCTTTCCTGTGTATTTCACTGAATGATTTTCTGCCTGATATAGGTATCTTAAAGTGACATAGAGAAATGTCAAATTTCCTTCACTGTATTTTTTAATATGCATCTCACTGTAGTAAACACAGAATCCAGTATTCATCATTTTGAAAGTGCAGACAATTTTCAGGTAATTCCATTACATGACATTTCTTAAAATTCAGTTTGTTTTTCTCAGGGAAACTCAAACCTGACTGTGTTTTGATGGCTAAAATAATTCTCACTGCACATCCGCAGCCCACATACACATACACTCATGCTCATGAAAATAAGACATTTCTTTCACTTTTGGCTAATTAGTCAATCAATTCTTAACATATTCTTTATTATTCTATCACTATGCTGTTTCTTTGATTAAATATGCACCGCACTAACAGAACTTTTTTTTACAGTAGACAAATTGTTACAGCTTACATGAATTTTCAACAGCATTATTTGAATGCCAGAGCATGGTTTGAATGAATAACTGCCAGCTTTCCCTGATATTTGAAGAATGGTTCCAGTGTGTCTGAAAGTGTTACAGGGCAACATAGGAAATTATATAATTTTATGCAAAATGTGCCTTATGCAGTAGTATAGTATGAATACAGAAAGATAAAAGGCAATCTTATATATTCTTGTCTCAAGCACTGTTGCACATTAACCCAGAGCCCATATTGATGGCATTCTTTTACGTTAAAGTCTGTCTTCATGTTGAGTATTTTTTATTAAATGATTTCATGAATTACAGATTTAAATAAACAACATTTTGTTACCATTCATTGTTTATGTTTCTTTTCTCCAACCAGCAAGAAGAATATTACCCCTTCTATTGATGCACAGTACCACAGTTTGGCCAATAGATGGAAGTACAACTCAATTTACCTCACCAGCTATGCCGACCCTTGATTAACTCAGGAGAGCACTGTAACAATATGAATTGTTCCTTCTGCGATTTATCTGCAAGAGATTGAGCTTTATTAGAAAGATATTTATGCAACTTCAAGGTTTGAAGTGAACTTTGAGCCACAAACATCAGTTAAAAAAAATGACCCTGTCACAGTGCAGTCAGCACTGGTAGACATGACATAATCAACAAAACAAAACTGTTATTCAGAAAGAAAGTGGCCCAGAGCTTTACATGAGGAACAGGAAGCTGGTTCAGAACTACAAAATTATGTTTTAGCCTTTAAAGTCGTGTGTTTATGCACTGCTTTCATTTTTGTAGAAGCAAAGCAACTCATGGAGTGACTTGTTATTTATTCATGAATATACACATTCATATTTAGCTGGCTGCAGATTGGGCGCCAGTCATTATTCAACCAGTTCAACCTGTGCCACCTATTGTAAAAGAAAGGAAAGAGCCACCTGAGCCATTGTATTGAGCCACACATACACAGATGCTATAAAAGAATAAATAAATAAACTGCAGTTGTAACGTTCACTGCCTGCATTTGGCACAAGCGTCCAAACTGCAGCAGATATTCCTCACTCGCCTATAAATGTCCACATGTAGACATGTTGCCGCAGATACTTCTGGTGTAGGTTGGACTGGCAGGTTGCCTTCATTCATGAAGTGTAACACAAAAAAATGATTAAAATAAATCAGAGGTATACAAGAAACGAGGTTCTGATGCTCATTCTGACAAAAGCCCTGCTTTAACTACAAACATGGCAGGTGTTGAGCTTCTTTACAAAAACCTTTCAATGAAATCTTTTTGTGAAACAATCTCCTCTTCATCAAAAAATAGTAATTCTGATTAGAGTGTTTCCTAATATTGTTTATCTCTCTTGCATCACAGCAACCTAGTTTATATGCAAGCTATGCATTGCTTTTAGCACACCTGTGCACTTGTAAGTCATCTTAGATCAATGCATAAGATACAACAAGATAATTATAAACAAAATAAGAAACAGTTTGATTGAGCATGATGCTTACTTGTTCATTATTAGCCACGTTCCTCACCGCACTTTTGTTTTAGCTGCTTATTCTATTAAACTAGTGAAATGTATGTGTATAATGAATAGCACCGTAATACAATCAAATCTACACACCCCGTTCAAAGACCCATGTTTGAGCAGAAAACATCCCAACATAGTAGCAAGTATTGTATGACTAACAATTAATTTTATTATTGGATATTTACTGTGTCTGTAGACCTGAGTGTCAGGCTGTGAATATCCATCATTGAGCTGCAAAAGCAAACTAGGATAAACATTTGTTAAAGTTTAAAGTTTTTGGAATCTAACTATAATGTGAACTGACACTGGTCTGAGTGTGCCCTCTTATTTCAGAAAAGAGAGGAGTAGCTTGTATCAGGCTTGATCAAACAAACCAGTATTGAACAGAACAACCATTTTAAAATTGAAGAAGCTATTTGGTTAAGACCTTTTTTTGTCTTCTGATATGAATTTCCTACTTCTTTGAGTTTGGACAGTGCTTGCCTTGTTGTTTTGTGTCCTTTAAAATAGCTACTGTAGCACTTGGGGACAATGAAGGGAAAAACAATCTCATTGTGTTTTCCTCAGAACACAATCCTCAAGGTTAAAGTGGTAATTACACGGGCAACCCTGAAGCCACTGGTAAAACGTGTACCTATCTTTGAGAAGTCAGTTCACACACACAATGAAAAACAAAGCTGCAACTCTAAACATGACAAGCTGTGTTGCATCTAAAAGTCAAAAGGATTAGATGATGATAATGCCACAGAGATCAGATATCATGACACACATCTGTAGAAAATCCTCAAGTTGATGTTTGTCAAAACTGGCATCACCTTCAAATACCAAAGCGCTCCAAAGCATTATGAATCGGACACGTTTCTGATTTCCCCTCTCAAAAAAATTAGGATTCTTCCCTGGTGTCTTTTATGCACAGTTTGGCTTTTGGAGCATTGTAGCGCAAAAAGTAAGATTATCCTCTTCTGCAAGCTACACAGGAAGAGAAACTTGATTTGAGGAGGAAGCAGCTGTGCAGCATGGCAAGGTCAGAGGCCCATAATCCGCGGCCTCATTCATGCGAGATTAAAAACCTGCTCTGAGTTCTGATTAAGAACGCAGGGTTAGAAGATTAAAGACCAGCAAACAAAATGAAAGCAGTTTAAGCCCAATCCTGGAATTCATCAGAATACCAAAACCTTAAACTGTCATTACAACGTGAGATTAATGCAAAGCCCCCTTGAACTCTGTATCTGTCTTGATATATCTTCTGTGTCAGAGCCTATATTTCCTTTTTTCAACCAAAAATCTGGATGAAGATCTCTCACTTTGTCATATCTCTCCACCTCCCTCTTCTCAGATTTTTTTCTCTCATTGAAATGATTTTTTTTTTTAATCCTAATGAAACATTGTCAGTATGAATTGGCTCAGATTACTGTCAATACAATTACCAATCCTTTTATTTATTTTTTGGTTTTGTTTTGTCACACAATACATGGATTTATTTTATAAAGGATTTACGTATGTAAGGCAGCTCCAACCTGCTGGCCAGCTTGGGCCCTTCTGTGTGGAGTGTTAGCGTGGGTTTTCTCGGGCTTCGTGGGTTCTCCGGCTTCCTCCCACAGTCCAATCTAAAGATATGCAGGTTAGGTTCATTGTTGACTCTAAATTGCCCGTAGATGTGAATATGAGCACGAATGGTTGTCTGTCTGTTAGCTCTGTGACTGACTGGCCCTCTCTCACCCAATGTCAGCTGGGATCACCCCCCCTCCTCCCTGTAAAGGATAAGTGGTTACAGATAATGGATGGATGGGTTTACGTATGTCCCTTTTACCTACTTTTCACAATGACTCCAGTCATTATCCTCTGACAGACAGACTCCACAGTACTTAGGTAGCAAGGATTAGGAAACAGGAGGCAAGGGGAAAAACAAGGATTAGAAATTAAAACATCTGGAAGTTAGTTTGCTTGCGAAGTTGCTAAAGCAGAGAATGTATATGCTAATAAAATTGACAAACACTATTGAGTGTGGCACTCAAGGAGCTGACTGGACTTTTCCTGCAGGCTAACACTGACCACAGAGACAAATGTTATCAAGTAGGTCTTGTTAAACAAGCAGCAACGGTTACAGGTTACAGACTGTGGTTGCTAAAATAATTTTTCCATATCCACTTTTATTTTGAGACATATATGAGTTGTCCATATAATCCAATTGTTGGAACATCAAAACAATTTAAACCAAAGTTCTTGATATAATAATATTAACCTTCACCTCAGTAAACACCAGATTATCAACTGATATGTCAATTAGCTTTCAGATTCTCTCTTATTTACTGCAAGAATGCATCATATCCTATTGAAATACAAACAGTCGCACTGCAATGACCTCTGTCATGGACCCCTGAATGCAGAACTAAAGAGTGGACATCCATATAGTATTGGAGTTTCTCTACTAGGCGTCAAAATTCCTAGAGAAAGACACAATACTTGTATAATCAATCCAAGCATAAGGTCCATGACCTTCTTGCAACACACCATAAATCTTATAAGCTGTTGAGCTACTGTATCCTAACTGATTACATGCTGCAGTCACTATGAACTTCATTTTGGGGGTAGCACAGAGAAGGGGGCTGTATCCCATTGACAGGATTATATAAATGAGGACCATAATACTGTAATCTCCCAGAGAAATGAGAGAAACCAGGGGACATGCCGACCCCAGCTAGCTAGCACCCTGGTCTGCAACCGTCAGATTAACAAACAGATGCTTGTACATACAGTGACAGATTACATTCACACTTGCTTTCTTGTCTCAACGGTCCTCACAGTGTTACATTTGTAAGACTAGAAGCACAAGGAAAAGTGCCTCTCATCTGTCAAAGAAGTCATACTGTATCAGAGTAAGACTATTTAACCAGTCATGCGGAAATTGTTTGAATTTATCAGTGTCAAGAGCTAACTGGAAAGGCAAGAATTATGCTTACAATTGTGCCAAGTACATTGGTTTTTAATTAACTTTGCTGTTTTCAGAATTAGATTGAGCATTAAGTCATTTTTTTCAGCTTAGCAGTGCAGAAAATATCCCCAAAGTTTAAGGGAAGCAGTCATCCTTTGAACAAAGTCACTGGTTGGTTAGTCATGCATTTGATATGTGCTGGTGTTGATAGAGTATAATGCAAAGAAATTCCCCGTCTTTGGCTATATTATAATTGACAGCTGGACAGCAAGAATATCTCTCATCCAGAATTAACAGTTAGATAATACTACATCCAGAGTTGCTGATTCACTTGAGTGCAATACCAATACCTAAACAGTGAACATCAGTCACAAAACGTTGTCAGATCTATTCAAAAGATGACCAGTTCACTCAGTTGAAGCACATATGCTGGTGGTTTGCAAGTGCTATTCTATCAACAAGTTAAAACATTTTAAACAGAGATATGGGATTCGTCTTATTAATAAATTTATATCAATGAATAGAACAGCATTAAATTCAAATTACTTAAAAACTCAATACCCTTGATATGTGCAGATTGTTTCTTTTCTGAAGGTGTGTTTTGTATGGCAAAGGAACTGACTGTGTAATCCTGCCCTTCCCTTTGTTTGGATTTTCTCTTCATTGTTGTGTGACACTTCAAAGACATACCAAGGTCCTCCATTACAGCATTGAAAGGAATCAACTGTAATAAAGGATAGATATTGGATAAAAATGTAGACACATCACTGAACAGTTGTCGGGTCAAAATCAAGCAATCCATTGGAAATGAAAACACCTTCAACCTCCCAGTAGAGTTCCAGTTGATTGTTTGATTTTGCCCTGGCGTCATACTATTTCAGTGACTGAGACACCTCTAAAAAACTGGAAGAGTCATTTTTGCTGTAGTTACACACTGGTGGTACCTGAATAGTTAAAATCTGATGAGTCCTGATTTCATGTCAAAATATCTTACGTGTACGTGTCTCCTTAGTTTGTTGTTGGGCATTCACACGCCGTTAAACAGTCTCAATTTAAATCTTGCATTCAAATTGTGTCCAGGAACAGTTAAACCTTCACTTCTGAATATTAATATCTGTTCTCCAGTAATTCAAATTAGATGATGAAAACTGCAATGTCACTGTGTTCATACTGGTGATGCTGTGTTGAATACAACATTGGATTCTCATTAAATGTTTGGGCTTTTCACATCCAAATTAGCATTATATTGAAGCAATTCTCTATGTATAATGCAAGAAATCTGTCAAATTTCATCTATGTAATAATCATAATCACCAATCAAACATAATTGTTGTTCATGAATCCCACTCAACTGTCTTTAGTCACAGGCATAATTATTTCAAACCTGAAATTCCGTCACATCCTCCTGAATGTGACACAAATCCTACAATGCGGAGACAAAACAAGCAATGCTCAGTATTACCTGTCAGATTTGGGGGAAGAAGAATTTCATTACTTATGCAGGATTTTCTAATCTGTGTGACAAGGCCTGTACACTTCTAAACCAGGAGTGTTTAATATGTGTTTGTAATCCACTACATAATGAGGATGTTATTTACAAGCCTGAGCCTGAGTGAGGTGAATATGGGTCTGGTTAGAGCTGAAAGCAGGCAAAGAGAAAGGTGATGCAGGGAAGCTACTGCTTAACCAGTGCCATGTGTCATCAGCCAATGTGATGACCATCCACTTTAACATTGAATCCAGAGGCCATCTCTTTATAACCTAACTGTACTAGGATTGGTTGCTTTACAGTCTGTGGAAACCATTTTAAATAGCAGTTTTAAATGCACGATGCGCTGCTTTACTCCAATGGTGAATGAATGATTTGCAAATGCATAATAGTTGGTTAATAGAGTGCTCCAGGGATGACGTATTTTTGCAAGCCAACCAGGAAGTCAGCATCGCCCTGGGTTCCCTCCACAAAAAGCCAATGGGATTTTTCCATTGTGTTTTGGATCATTGCAGAAAATAAACTCTGTGGTTAACAAAAATTTATGATATTTACACGTTTTGTTCCGTAAAATAATCTTCACAAATGAACACCACTTTTATGATTTTTGAAGAGTAAATGCAATCGTCAGAAGTAAAAAGCTAGTAATAAGGTTATAAACGAATTACTCCACGATCGCATGAACGAGAGTATACACAACAAGGCTGTAAAGGCGGATGAGTCGGTGTGATGACATTTAGTAGTCTCCTTTAGCCACTTGTTATAAATCGCCTTTTTTATGAAACATTAAGGCTTTAAAATACACGAGTGGAGTATTAATTGATGTATTTTATGTCATAGAACAAAACGTTAAATTATCTTAAGCTTGTGTTAATCACAGACCTTATTTCAGGCATCTAACTTAAAATCCATTCAAAAAACCTATTGACTTCCAGACGAGGGAACCAGAAGTGCTTAAATGCTAAATCATTTCCGGATTTTAGGACTCATTCCTGTGATACTCTATTGGTGAAGAAGCAAGCAATATCTATAAAAATAAGACATTAGTGATATACAATGTAATATGTAAGCCTACAAATAATATGTGTAATGAAGTAGGGTTTCTATAGTGCAGGCCAACAACAATAACAAGCAAACCTGAGGTTACGTAACTCATAACCTCTGTTCTCTGATAACATGAGACTGAGTCTCATGAAGACTGGCCAAAACAAATAATTGAAAGAGAACTCAAAATTATCACAACAATCAAATATTCAAAATGGGACGGTCGTAATTTAAAAGACATACTACTTTTACAAGATCTCAGATCTTCTTGATGTAACGTTCCATGAATGAAATCATGGAGACGTGATCACAATTGATCGCGTCGCCATCCAGTAATGCAGAGTAAGGGAGCAATCAAAACCAAAACAACCAGAAATGAAAGGTTAAAGGATGTAATGTTCTCACATAGCTTTAGTCATTCTGAAACAATTCCAACATGACGAAACGTATACATGCATGTTTATGAACTTCATATGATACAAAAGCAAAACAAAACAAAATAAAAGCATAGACATTAAGCAACTGATGGCCTGAGTTTCAAGCAACTTGAATAAAATATTTTGTGGGAACACTCATTCATAAACAAAGTGGAAACAACCATCATTGAATAAATCAAGATTTTTTTTTGAAATACATGAGTACATACAAAAGTGATAAGAAGAAGTGCTGTAATGTCAAAGTTTCTGTGCGCTATAAATATGAAAATTGCAAACATTTTCTAACAGAATACTCTCAAACCTACTGCAGTTGTTGAAATTCATACGGCAAACATGCCTCAAAAGATAACACTTACCATCACTTACCCACACTATCATGGCATCACAATGACAATTTTTTTTTCCAACATAAAACAATGTTACATTTTTTGCAAAAAACAGCAAGGCCAAGATGGTCAAGTGTCATGATGTCAGAAGATAAAAGCCATCTGTCATCATAAAAAGGGTTTCAAATTCTTCCAATTAAGACTAAAATGTTCATGTGCTCTACGTCAAAACTACTGAAAACACTAAACTGCGTTAAAAAGTATTTCTGTTTTGATTGTAACAATGCAGTTCAACACATTCAGACTTCAAATTTTTGTTGGCCCAGTGATTACTGTAGTCCTCTGAAGACAACAATGACAACGCAAATGTGTAGTAGTGTTCATAACAGTCTTCGCCCCTAGTGTGTTAATACTTGTTGTGCCATTCGCACTGACCAACACTCACCTCCTCAATGTCCAAGTTTTTTCTGGATTTGTAAATAAACTCTCCAATTGCTACAAAAACGGAGAGGACTAGTCCGGCTGCCAGCACAATAAAGATTCCCCCTATGTTCTCCACACCCAGAGCACTGGCCTCTTTGCTGTCCTCCTCTGGGCAGCCATTCCCTCTCCACCATTTCTCTTTCATCATGTGCAGCTTGCCTTCCTCTTGAAGCTGCAAGATGGCGATGGTGACCTTGTCTCTGTAAGGGGAGCCTATAGCAGGATAAAAACCATTATTACTGCCATTACCAGTATCATAACCTTTGGGTTTGTTGTTCTGTAGACAGATAGAGAGCATTTATTGGTTATTATTGTTACTGTGTCGTTTGTTACTCATCTCTCTTACCAATCGGGGTTCCCACTCCATAGCCCTTTGAATCTATCAAGCCTCCAATCTGTGTGAGGTTGCAGTTTCGCTGGCTGATGTACTCAATGCTGGTCGACTCCATCAGAAGAGCGTAGTCTGTGGTCAGGACCCTCTGAATCCCCTCCCGGTTGTTTTTCACCAATGCCGTGTTTTTCCTGCTGCTCATGAATGCCCACATTTTCTCGTAAGTTGAGATCTTAGATTTCTGTAGAATCAGAATTGGGATTTACGGATGTTTAAAACAATGCATCTTGATGGTCAACCCAGCAAACAACCACACAGAGGTTTACACAAAACCGATAATGTTGATACACGGTCAGTGGTTGATGCTTGTTTCCAATATTTCAAATGACACCGTATTTGGAGACTATCTGGTGACTAGAGCAAACATTCTAATGCACGGCAGGAGATGGGTGGGATGTGACATGTGCTACAGACAAAACAATAAATCTTTGAAATCTTTTTGGAAAAATTGGCCCCAGGTTTTTGTTAATCTGCGTGTATGAGGAAGTTTCAAAGATACTAACCTTTAACCCTACTCTTTTTCCCCAACCCAACTATCAGACAGCACATCATGTTACTGTAATGGCTGAGGACTGATGACTTAAGGGTAAAACTCCCCCCATTGTTGTCCAATTACTTTCCCATTTACTGTTCAGTGAAAAGAAGATTACCTTAAAAAAGGTCATGGTGGAGCCGTCTCTTACAGCACCGTACTCAATTTTGGTTTGCTTGGCCAAGTCATCTGCAGAGTCGATTGGTGAGTCCATTCTCTCCACAGTGAGGAAGGCAGCCAAGTTGGCAGTGTATGAGGAGATTATGATCAACGTAAAGAACCACCATATTCCACCGACTATCCTTGTAGAGAGGGCCTTAGGCATCAGTTCGGATCCTGTGACATAACAACACAAGGTACATTATGAATTCGACAAACAAGTATATGATGATACAATATGTAATAGGAAATGGCCATGACACTGACTATCTTCTTTTTTCCCCAGGCACACCACAAACATTACTCTATGTATGACGGTGATGATTGAAGGTGCTCCACCAAAGGGAAACTTCTGCCAGGTATGAACACAGCATAATAACAAAAAAACAATTATAAGTATACCTTGCTGCATAAGTGCTCCAACTCCAAACCAGACACTGTTTATTAGAGTGAAGTTGTTTTCAACCACATCTGAATCTGGGTTGCAGGGGTGAGGGTTGTACCACTCATAGGGAGTGAACCTGAAGGTGAAGAATTAAACAGTCACAATTAATGATGTAGATAGAATATCATGACTTGATGATGACAACATAATACCACATAGGCCTTTGGCAACCGCTGATTACTCATTACTACCTCCATTGACCCTGTTTTTCCATCTCATGTTAATGACATGATGGAAACAGGCATTCTGACTCAATTCTGACCAAGGGCACAGAAACATTACTGTGGTCAGTTAGTGCAGCAGTGTGTAATGAATCTATAGGATCTATATATCTAAAATGTCCATAGATCTATTAATAAATCCAAATGGCCTATTGCATACAGAGAGTTAAAATGTTCAACCAAAGTGAAATTTTGATTTTGGCTAAACAAAGCTTTTTTGCTTAAAGTGCAACCAAACATAATGGACATATAGAAGTAATTCTAGTTGAAGCTTTATACACACACTAATCCATTGGTCCCATTTATTATAATTTGCTTTATGCTTTTACCTGGCGATAACAAACAGCACACAGCTGACACCGAGGCATGCCAGTAGCACATACATCCAGATGTCAGGAGACAGCGGGTTGAGGAAGGAGAACACTCCTGGGTTGGTGCCGTTAGGTTTATGGTAGAGGATGCTGATCCCCAGCGTCATGAAGGGCTTGGAAAAATCTATCACCTTTTCTCTCACATATGTGATAGTGAGAGGGGCCACGGCGAGGTCAGCCACCTGGTACAGAACACAAACATCAAGCACAGCCACAGTCAAAGACAGATGACACTCGGATATTCTCTTACATGTAAGATTGATTGGTACTCACATGGTCAATGAGTTCTCGCACCATGCCGTTCCACTCCCCCTTGTCATTCTGAGCTCCATATTTGCCATCAGACACCAGCTTTACCTCGTAGGAGAAGCCCAAAATGTTGGAGAGCTCTTTGAGCAGGTCCAGGCAGTAGCCCTCAAAGCGATCATTTCCATACAGGGGCTTATCAGATTTCTTATACATGACGTAAGGATTTTCCTGGAAAAAGGCGCATAACTGTTAGTTTTAGCAAGACATTCCTGATCAAATGCTGCCTGATAATTATGTTTAATCATACCAGAATAGTTGTGACAATGAGGGTCCTGTTGGCCATTGAGTCGGTCACATTTGTGGATGAGTCCTTGTTGTTTTCTGTTAAATTAAGGCCTGTTTGGGAGTTCCACACGCCAATCTGTAAAGAATAAAATATCGAAATAAACTGACTGAACGACAAATATCAATAGTTTATCCATAGTCACCTTCACATGATCACGGTAAGGAATGAAAAGAAGGGAAAAGAAACAAGTAGGAAACAGAAAAAGTACAGCGGAAGAACAAACAGAGATGAGTGTGTAAGGGAGGGAAAAAAGGAAAATAATATAAAACACTATTTTTATAAAACTTGAAATGCCATGTCTAGTGGAGAAATGTTGAACATTTCTTCCCACCAGAACCTAAAACGTATTTTTTAGAAAAAGGGGGAGACATCACAGAGGGCAGCGGGGTCGAGTAAATTAATAAAAAAGTGTCAATATTCCTTTAGTCTGCCAGGGCAGCTAAAGTACAGACCTTTTTCCACACTTTATTCAGGCGGCTGTTGCCCGCGATTGTCTTGCAGAAATAATAAAGAGAAAGCATTTTAATCACAGAGCCCTGAACTTAAAGAAAAACAAAAACAACAAACAATGATGGTGAATTTTGGCTTAAAGACAAATGCGGAAAATCTTTCATTCTTTACATCCCACTGTGTTAACTTAAGTTCCATATCTTTGTTGTGAAGAGGCCTGTTAATGACCTGCCAAAACTTTGAGCAGCATTGTCAATGTGATTAAAGGAACATCCACAAACTGTTGACCTTAAAATGACAGCTACAACTATTTGCAAGAGCTATGCATCAAAACAGTTAAAAACGTTCCTTTTTTGAGGTATAATTAGTGCACCAGATTTCAAGATACTGTATACTGTTTTACAGACAAGTCATCTTTCTGCAATTTTAGAAAAAAAAGGCGTTTACAGTGAATAGCAGTGTCCCTTTTTGTCTATATTATTCCTACTCTGTTCAGCTCTGTACCGACAGTATAGACACGGGTCAGATAGGTCACCTTCTCCAAGCCATCTTCCTTCAGGCTGATGACATCTAAATCAAATTCCTTCCGCAGGCCGTCTGTCTTGTTTATAAGTATTTGTCCCGTCAAGCCGTTCCATTGCGCCTGTGGCAAAGAGAGCGCAGAAAACAAAACCAATGAATCCCTTCGTTCTTATTGTCATATACATAATGCAAAGTCAAGCAGAAGCCTGGAAAAAATGAAAACAATTCTTAAAAAATGAATAATTGATGAAGCAAAGAACATTGACAAAGGCTAACTGCATCTTAATAGACATTTTTGCATTGGCTTGATCCTCAATGGAAATATTAAGCATCTCTGAGTATATAACATGGTGGACAGTGATGTAAATGGAGCAGGCAGGCATGGCCTCTGTCTGAGTGGAGAGCAGCGGGTGGGCAGCGGAGCTCGCAGATATTTGAATGCAGTTGATAATGAAGTGAGCTCAGCTGAATAACAGTCAGGTTAAATCTCTGTTACAGAGGACTTAGAGAAATGAGCTGCATCGCAATTTTGCACTGATGGAGATGTTCAGCCCGTGGCATTTCATGATTTCATTTTTGTCTGGCTGTGAATCAAAAGACCTATGACTGATGATCTATAAAACTTGTTGTGCACAGTTTATTCTTTCTGCACAAACATAATACAGTTGGTTGTTGTTCCCAAAGAAACTGATTACAACAAGGCCTGTGGATTATTGCGAGTAAGCATAACAGTAATAACTTATTATGTTTGAAAATGGACATAGCTGGTCTGTCCAATGAACAGAAGCTAATAATAACAGCCAAATACGTTTGGGAAATAAAGCCGGTATATGGCGGGAGAAGAGCTGTGTGACTTGTTTATCTTTAAAGGACTTGTGTTGAAGCTCACACTAGTGCAGTTCACTGTGTGCGTGCTTTCAGAACTAGAAATTATTGGGGGCACTTGGAGCTACACAAACCAGATGCCACTGAGCACGTAGCACTGGCAAAAGCTTCAAACCAACACAAATCATGCCCGAACTCTGAATGAATACATGGCTTTTGAGGTAAAAGGTTTTATTGGCTCTTTGGGTGAACTGTCCCTCGCTGATTGTAATATAATCTTATAATCTGGGTAACTAATTTAGTGTCATGCTACACCACACATTAGATTCTACGAAATACTCCAAACTCATTCTACTCTCTACTGCTCTACTCTCTCTCTTTTTTGTTAGAAATCAATTACAGGTGTATTAAGAGATTAAGAGATGCCGAACAACACTGAACCTTAACATTTCATCATCTTGTTCTTTCAGCCTTTAAACAGAAACTTACATCAGTCAGTTTGTAGCTGAAAATAATTCTATTTTAATGTACTAGAACCAAAAAGAATGTATCCTGAGCCATTATTATGTACAATAAGCAATAAACAAAACAACACCAAAAGTGCTGCATTGCTTCACAAGGTTTACATTATGATTTGAATTAAAATAAAATTCACGTTGGCTCTAAACAAAGAGAAACGCATATTACTGAGTGTGGTACGTGGCAACACACACGCACAAGATTCAAGATTAAACTTGATGCCATCACGAGGAACGTTATCCCCTTCGTTAAGTTTCTAATGCAAAGATCTTTCCCATCTATAGAAGGTTCCAGGGTATCATTTGGTGAAGTTGCTCTTTGATTAGACCGCTTCACACAGTCTCATTGCACACATCTGTGAGGCCTACTTGACCCCTAAGTCCAGATTTATTCATGTCATTAAGTCTCTTTTTAAATCCCCACCAATCAAAAGTGTCTCTGTGTTGACCATGTGTTGGTGTCATTACTGTACATGTAGTGATGACATGGATCCGCTCGGATTGGAGAATCACTAGATGATAAAAAGGATGAGAATGACTTCCAACACAAACCTCACTGATTATCCATGAATATACTGGACAGACCATCAGCACCACTCTGAGAAAAACTCATTTGCTTTTTCCACTCGTCCCTTAGGCCTCTATGCCCCACCCTCACAAGCTAACATGCTCTGCACAGTCCAAGTGCACACTGCTGAACCTTATTTTCTTGACCTGTGAGTTCTACGTGAAACTTTAAAATCTCAGCAAAACTTAACTTTTAGTGTTAAATATGTGATACAGCGCTGATTCCTGCAGGGGAAACTGTGTTTTTGCCTTTCCTCCCCCACGAGAGCAGAGTGCAGAGTGAGCCACAGAGCAGCACGCCAGGATTCAATGTCTTGCTCAAGGGCACTTCAGATAACTTTGTTATAAAATACACTCCGTAGGGACCATATCATAGTTTGGCATGTTTTAACCAATTTAACTTGAATTCTGTAAACTTTGCTAATTCCTCCACTGCTGGACAATATGATTCCTAACACAGAAAGTCTGTATTTCATCATTGAATGACATTGCAAAGCACAACTTTTATTTTCTTTGATAGTGTGAGAGTCTCATGGGTAAAAAATGAGACTTGGTAGGTTTGCTAACTTTCAACAGTATTACCCCGCAGTGACAAGATGTTCACTGTGATAGACTAGAAGTCTCTCAAGTTGATCTTGATACAGTAATGTAACACAAATTGTCATGGTTTCTACCAGTTCATAACATCATTAGCCTGCCACTAACCTCTCCTGTCATTTCAGACCCTGCTATTCCTTCACCCTCCAGCAGTTGTCCTCAGCTCTTCCCACCTTTCCCCGTGCAGTCACCTGAGCTCCACCTGCCTCACACCTGCCCTTCATTCTCCCATCAGCTCCCTGCCTGGTTGTCCACTGTGCTTTTGCTGAGCCTTTCCACTGGTGGCTAACAGAAAACCTATATGGTAAGCTTTGGAAAATATTGTCTGGTAGAGTAAAGTACAAATAGTTTGTAGTAAATGGGCCAAAACATGGAAAGAAAGCAACAGTCCTTTTAAATGAATGCACTGTCATAAAAACAATGCTTGCGAAGATATAGCATGTTGTGTTTATGGAGTGGAATACACAACAAAGAAAAATACACTGTTAATCACCAACGGACAAGAAGCTCATGTCCTATACTTCAGTGTGTTTATGTAAAAACGCTGATCACAAGTCTAATTACAGACAATGTAGGCTATTGAAAACTTAATTTACTCACACTGCGCTCTATTCTCTTTGGCATTGCCCGTGTCCTTCAATATTCTGTCCGCACTCGCAATTGAAAAGCTCATTTGTCAAAGAAACATCTAATTAGAGAGTGCTACATAACGAGGGAGCCTATTAAATCTAAATTTAAATATCATAGCTGAGAGCTGCTTCCACAATTAAATTGGGATATTTTTCAATCTGTCAGTGTTCACATTTAAATGTGATTTTGTGTTCAGTGTGCTCCTCTTCTGTCTGCTGTCAGATCAATAGTTGTAATAATGCAAAATTTGATTATTTTTTTTTCATTTTCAGTTACTTAAGATCTACACTACAGGATACACTTACCATGGCATCCTTCAAACTTAAAACAGTGAGGATCTAGAGTGAAATTTAGAACAAATATATTTTAAAGTGAGTATTAACTTTGGGGAATCTTTATTATCTTATCCAGCTGTATAAAAAGCTACAGCTCTCATCTGACAACCTAATAATCAAAAACCTCCAACATGCAGCACATGACGTCAATCCCTATCTCCTGAGAAACATATTTTAAATATAATCTTCACACACACGTTCCCCGTTCATCACATCTGATCTTGTGACTCTATTGTTTCTGCTCCTGCACCCAAGGAAATGAAATAAAGGCAGCAGGCTGTGAAAGGGATGGATGGAAGGATGGATTGATTGATGGAGGAAGAGGGGCGAGTGTCACACATTCACAAACCAAACTCACGTCTTTGAGCATGCTCATGAAGCGTGATCCAAAGCGCCAGGGTTTGTGTCGGTGGCACTGAAGGGAGCTGACAGTGATCTGGGAGGCGCGTTGCGAGGCAGCAGCCACCATATAGACGGCGTCGTACATCAGAGCTGCTTCAGTCTGAAAGAGAAACGCGGCCGTCAGCATCCATCAGAGGGGATCATGCACTTATCACATCAGGACTGTTGATGTTCATGCACAGCACCAACCGTATGATTTCTCAAAGCATACCCAAAACGTATTACTAGATGACAAACCACATGGAAAGCAATCAAACGGGCGACCACAACCAGCCACAGTGAGCAACGTTTGGTGAGCAATTTTATTCAAAACACCTTTCTGATTGTGCACACAATCAGAAAGCAACATGCTAGATTGCTGTATTCTGACTCAAGTGTGGGCGATGAGGGGCTCAGACTAATCCTTTGTAAAGGTCTTGTGCAGTTTCCCAGAATAGGCTTCGTGTTTACACATTTACATATAATCTCTCAGTGATTATGTCTGGATGTTGACAATGGCCTTGTTTGATATTAGAGTTTAGTTTTTGGCCAAGTTTGACAGGCAAAGTTACCAATATGTATGCCAAATTAGATTTGAGCACTGGGCAGCTTTAATCACTAATCAAATTGTCTGAACACACACACAATATACATACAAAATCAAATCAATAAACAACAAAGAAAGTGTGGAAATCAAATTGGCTGATGAAAAACTGATTGTTCCCAATTTTTCTTGGCTGACAAGCTCAGACTGTCCATTTAACGCTTAGCTTTATATAGAATTAATGAGCTTTCAGTGGCTTTTTGAGCATGTTGCTTACAGCATGTGAACAATCACAATACCATCAGAGGGGCCATTGTTAAGATGGGCGTCCCCACTGAGAAACACAGCGCCTGCACTTGATAGACCGTTTCTCATGAGGACTGAAAGGAGGAAGGTAAAGTCACTCACTGTCATCATCCCCTCCATCATTCCCGTCTCAGCTTTGGAGGGAGCCTGCAGTCGCTCCATGGCCCACCTCTCCACCACCGAGGCCACCTGAGGGCTGTCTATGTTGAGCAGTCTGAACCCCGTCATGTTGACCCCACTGTATCGGTACGGCTCCAGGTCGAGGGCGAACAGGTCCTGTAGAAGTACAACATCATCAGTGCAGAATTATTGTGACTCTGCTTAAAATTATCCACAAGTAGATGGGAGTTAGTCAGCAAGGGTAAAGGGACACTTTCCCATGGAATTATGCCAAGGGCACTGAAAACATCCAGCAATCTTATTATAAAACAAACCACAGATGTTTGAGTTCATCTGCATAATCTTTGCATAACAGAATCTCTAGGTGAATTCACACGTCTAAGCTCGCGTAGGATAAAAAGACACTTAATTAAGACAATGGAACAGTGTAATTACGTGCATATCCATCAGGATTTTCTATCCAGTTTAAGAGAAACTCAAGAGTCAAAGTGCCTGTGCACATATGTTGCATAAAACAATCTTTGTGAGTTCTTTAAATTGCAGAAATGTGGCTCTTACCAGTGTGGTGAAGAAGAAGTGGTAATATTCAGTCATCATCCCCATGGACAAGATCTAAACAGAATAAGAGATGACTATACATTCACATTTCTCTCCAGACAGCCAGTATAAATAATCTTTTCTTTCCCTAATGCGATCCAACCACATCTATTACCAGGAGACTCTTCTAAATTACACATTCCTCCCATTGTCTGAATTGCCTCATTTAGTATTGTCTGCGTGGTTTGCATTAACAAGTATCCAAGTGAGTATAAGCCACAATTTGTTCATGTTAGCGTAGTGTTTCCAATTAATCTTCCGTGCAGCTTCTGGTTCTAAATGTGTATGTCTGGCTCAAAAATAGGCTCCGCTTGGATTTGGAAATGATCATAGGATTTCTGAAGGGGATAGAATTAGACTAATCTTACACATAGTGAATATTAAACTAAAAGCAATGCAGAAAACAAATAACACAGAGACTACTCTCCACTGAAAAATTCAAATTGGATTTCTGACAGAACATTGCGTTTTGGGTGTCAAGTTATGAATTACACCTTGAGGACAATGACCTCTGCCCAGTGTAGACTACATGCTGGTAGATGTTTGAGATATTCACCTGCTTGAGAACATCAGCTGATGTTTGGTAAGAGCAGTCAAAGATGACGTAGAACTCCTTCCCCTTCTTCATCTCTTTCAGCAGAGGACGGGCATCTTTACTTCCTGTTGGCAGCTGGCGGATCTTGATTTTAATGCTGTATCTGGATGGAGCTTTGATCAACTCTTGCAAACGAATCAGTCCTTAAATTAAAAGACAAGAAGACCATTATTAGGCTCAACAATCACATATTTACAACAAACCCACCCTCTGGAGACATAAATTATAGTACTCCAAAATAAAAAGGTAATTTATGGTGGCGTGGAAGAAAATTAAAACATCATCAGCTTTTGTGTTTGAGTGTTTTAGTTTCATGCTATTGAAATTTCAAAAAGTGCATCTGCTTATCTACAAATAATACATTTTGCTACACAGTTGTGGTGTTTTTTCTGAAGTCATTAGGCAAACAGATTATAAGACCGCAAAACAGCAAAAATCCATTTAACAATAAACCTGTCATCTTTATTTGCCCTAAGATAAGATGAGATGAGATAAGAAGAGGAAGTCTATTTAATAAATGTCAATTTTGCAGGATTAGATACAATTCTAGCACATACAATCTAGATTATTTTGTAAGCATCCCAAAACACCACAAGTAACCCATGGGTTTTAGCTGTTGGCACACATTCAAAGCCTCATGGGTGGAAACAGGCTTATCATTGTTGTCAGCATTTATATAGCGGTGCTAAAATGTAACATGTGTGACAGTTCACACAACCATTTATCTGAGAATGTGAACAGAAACCCTCCACAAAAAAGCACCAGCAAGCTCACCTTATCATCGAATAAAAAACTTCTTTAACAGCAAATAAGAAGGAAGGAGCCAGAGGGTTTAAGTCTCCTACATCGAGCACATTAATTAATATACTCATTTAATAATTATTTCGGTTAGTTCATTTATTTTGACTGCTTCGAGTTGGTCACTTTATTTTGAAAGTGCACACAGGAAGTGTTAGCACGCTTTTTAGTCTTTATTGACGCTAACTTAACGAATTTCATATTGCAGTTCCTCACTATGACCACAGGAGGGCGACAATCACTCATTTCTAAATACACTCCGGTCAGTCGCCGTCCCCACCTAACGCGTTAAGGCAGTCACAGAGCTTTAATCAACAATGTTATCCTGGTAAAATAATACATCCACAGAGGTGAACTTTATATCACAGAATGTTTTAAATCTTCAAAATATAAAATGAAACAGTTTATTCAAACAATATATCTTAACATATAAATTGTATAAGAGAGGCATCTGAACTGCTAAAGGTTTTGATATATTTAGTGTTACTTATTTTAATGTATTTCCGGTGAACCCCTTCATTTGTTTGCTATTTATATAGATAGATGTAATGCTTATCTGTATTATGCTCCTACCTCTGGTTTATTGTGCCACTCAATGCTAAGTTTTCCACCTGGAGATCAAAAAGTTGTATCTTTTCTTATATTTCTGCACTAAAAACGGGGAAGAATTGCGACACATTAAATTCGTCAAGCGAAGACATTGCGGACATGATATTTACCTACACTTCCGGGCTTCAAAATAAAACGTTCAGATTAGGCTGGTGTAAATACGCACTTTGCTTCAACTACTACGGGAATAGGGATGTTGCGCTCGTGATTGGCACGTGGTCAAGATTTCTGGTTTGAAAGGCCTCGACTGTGTGAAGTCTGTTTATCAAACTAAAGACCATTTAACTATGACATTATCAGCTAATCATCAGTAATGACGGCAGCTAACAGCTAGCTAAGTTGGCTCAGTAAAGCTAGTGGTCGACAGCTCTTTATTCTCTTTATGGGCCAGGACATGAAGCCAGAGTGAAGCAGCCATGCAGACGGTAATAGCGCGGGAGTTTTGAGCTGCGATGAAACCGAATCATTTTCAACAGCAGGATTACAAAATACCACCTCAATGTTCTCTCTCTAATGAGCTGTTTCATTACCACCTCACGAACATGCAGACTGAGAGAATATCACTGCTCTACCAGGACACTCAGTACAATTTATAACCACAGCTTGTAACCGGATATGAGACTGGAGTGAACACCTTGACCATCAAAACATGTGCTGCTGGGACTGATGGAGTCTGGCCTGCTGAGAGGATGTTCTACGTGAACAAAGTCAAAGAAGAAGCTCTTCCAAAGGTAAAACACATGGTCCATTACCTCTCTATAGTCTACTACAGTTTAGAGGCTGGATGCTTATTCAGCTTGTTGCACAGTTTGAGATGATTCTGAACAATTTTTTTTCATAAACTGCAGTTTGCATGGTTTTGTCATTTTGCTTTATATTTGGTGCTCGATGGTTGGTGTGATGGTTGATGTGATGGTTGGTGTGATGGTTGATGTGATGGTTGGTGTGATGGTGGATGTGGTGGTGGATGTGATGGTTGGTATGATGGTTGGTGTGATGGTTGGTGTGATGGTTGGTGTGATGGTTGGTGCGCAGTGGTTGATGTGATTGTTGGTGTGATGGTTGGTGTGATGTTGGTGTGATGGTTGGTGTGATGGTTGGTGCGCAGTGGTTGATGTGATTGTTGGTGTGATGGTTGATGTGATGGTGGATGTGATGGTTGGTATGATGTTTGGTGTGATGTTGGTGTGATGTTGATGTGATGGTTGGTGTGATGGTTGGTGTGATGGTTGGTGTGATGTTGATGTGATGGTTGGTGTGATGGTTGGTGTGATGGTTGGTGTGATGGTTGATGTAATGGTTGATGTTATGGTTGGTACTCAGTGGTTGGTGTGATGGTTGGTGTGATGGTTGGTGTGATGGTTGATGTGATGGTTGATGTTATGGTTGGTACTCTGGTTGGTGTGATGGTTGGTGTGATGGTTGATGTGATGGTTGATGTGATGGTTGGTACTCAGTGGTTGGTGTGATGGTTGGTGCGCAGTGGTTGATGTGATTGTTGGTGTGATGGTTGGTGTGATGGTTGATGTGATGGTTGGTGTGATGGTTGATGTGATGGTTGGTGTGATGGTGGATGTGGTGGTGGATGTGATGGTTGGTATGATGGTTGGTGTGATGGTTGATGTGATGGTTGGTACTCAGTGGTTGGTGTGATGGTTGGTGCGCAGTGGTTGATGTGATTGTTGGTGTGATGGTTGGTGTGATGTTGGTGTGATGGTTGGTGTGATGGTTGGTGCGCAGTGGTTGATGTGATTGTTGGTGTGATGGTTGATGTGATGGTTGGTGTGATGGTGGATGTGATGGTTGGTATGATGTTTGGTGTGATGTTGGTGTGATGTTGATGTGATGGTTGGTGTGATGGTTGGTGTGATGGTTGATGTAATGGTTGATGTTATGGTTGGTACTCAGTGGTTGGTGTGATGGTTGATGTGATGGTTGATGTTATGGTTGGTACTCTGGTTGGTGTGATGGTTGGTGTGATGGTTGATGTGATGGTTGATGTGATGGTTGGTACTCAGTGGTTGGTGTGATGGTTGGTGCGCAGTGGTTGATGTGATTGTTGGTGTGATGGTTGGTGTGATGGTTGATGTGATGGTTGGTGTGATGGTGGATGTGATGGTTGGTATGATGGTTGGTGTGATGTTGGTGTGATGGTTATTGTGATGGTTGGTGTGATGGTTGGTGCGCAGTGGTTGATGTGATTGTTGGTGTGATGGTTGGTGTGATGTTGGTGTGATGGTTGGTGTGATGGTTGGTGCGCAGTGGTTGATGTGATTGTTGGTGTGATGGTTGATGTGATGGTTGGTGTGATGGTGGATGTGATGGTTGGTATGATGTTTGGTGTGATGTTGGTGTGATGTTGATGTGATGGTTGGTGTGATGGTTGGTGTGATGGTTGGTGTGATGGTTGATGTAATGGTTGATGTTATGGTTGGTACTCAGTGGTTGGTGTGATGGTTGGTGTGATGGTTGGTGTGATGGTTGATGTGATGGTTGATGTGATGGTTGGTACTCAGTGGTTGGTGTGATGGTTGGTGCGCAGTGGTTGATGTGATTGTTGGTGTGATGGTTGGTGTGATGGTTGATGTGATGGTTGGTGTGATGGTGGATGTGATGGTTGGTATGATGGTTGGTGTGATGTTGGTGTGATGGTTGGTGTAATGGTTGGTGTGATGGTTGGTGTGGTGGTTGATGTGATGGTTGATGTTATGGTTGGTACTCAGTGGTTGGTGTGATGGTTGGTGTGATGGTTGGTGTGATGGTTGATGTGATGGTTGATGTTATGGTTGGTACTCAGTGGTTGGTGTGATGGTTGGTGTGATGGTTGGTGTGATGGTTGATGTGATGGTTGATGTTATGGTTGGTGTGATGGTTGGTGCGCAGTGGTTGATGTGATGGTTGGTGTGATGTTGGTGTGATGGTTGGTGTGATGGTTGGTGTGATGGTTGGTGTGACAGTCTGTTGAGGTGTAGATCCTGTGAGTGGACTTGTTTAAAGTGTTGTAGTTGTGACAGGATGCAGCAATCGTGGATAAGCAAGTTTGTCTTACTGTAACTGCACAGCAGATGTTGTGGGGTGATTGTTGTTACAGGTTTCAATGCAGCCATTTGGCCTAACACTGGCCTCCTGTAGCATTTGATTTGACCAAGTTATTGTTTTGGTTCCTCGGTGTGACCGCTAGAGGGCAGTCTCACCGTAACTCATCCTGTAAAAGGATATAACCCCGCTCAAGCAGAGAACAATTAGCACAAAATTACATTTGGTCAACTGAATAATGTGGAGTTGTAACCTCAAAGTGTCACCACTAGATACAAATTAAAAACACATTTTATCTAGTGGTGACAGTTTGTTTGTTTCTGATTGCGTCAGTTTGTTTGACTTTATTTTGAAAGCATTCAACGGAAGTGCTAGCATAACTGTCATGTCGCTATTGATGCTAGCTTAACGGATTACATATTGCAGTTCCCCACTATGACCACAGGAGGGCGACAATCACTCCTTTCTAAATGAACTCCGGTCAGTCGCCATCTCCACCTAACGCTAGCGTTAACACAGTCACACCTTTAATCAAGACTGTTATCGTGGTAAACTAATACATCCACAGAGGTAACTTTATATCACAGAATGTTTTAAATCTTCAAAATCTAAAATGAAACAGTTTATCCCAAAAATATATCTTAACATATAATTTGTATAAGAGAGGCATCTGAACTGCTAAACGTTTTGATTTATTTAGTGTTACTTATTTTAATTTATTTCCGATGAACCCCTTCATTTGTTTGCTATTTATATAGATTAGATAGATGTAACGTTTATCTGTATTATGCTCCTACCTCTGGTTTCTTGTGCCACTCAATGCTACATTTTCCACCTGGAGATCAAAAAGTTTTATCTTATCTGCAATAAAAACAAATCACGAGTGTACTGCCCTCCAGTGGTCGCGGTGAGGAATTGCAACACATTAAATTCGTCAAGGGACGACATTGCAGACATGATAGTTACATGACTTCCGGCTTTCAAAATAAAACGTTCTTAGTGAAAATACGCACTTTAACTACGACGGAAATACGGATGTTGAGCTCGAATAAGAGCACGTGATCACGATTTCTGCTTTGAAATGTCATTACTGTGTGGAGTCTGTTTTTTGGAGCTAAACATCACTTTGCCATGAATCAGTAATGAAGGCAGCTAGCTAAGTTGGCTCGGTAAAGCCAGTGGATGACAGCTCTTTATGGGCCAGGACAAGAAGAAGCCAAAGTGTGCCAGCTGCTGCTCCATGCACAATGAAACTATGAATCGTTTTCACGAACATGCAGACTGTGAGAGAATATTAGTTACTGCTGAGAGGATTTTATTTGTGAGTTTGCAAAGTCAAAGAAGAAGGTCTTCCAAAGGTAAAACACATGCTCCATTACCTCTCTGTAGTCTGCTACAGTTTGGAGACTGGATGCTTATTCAGCTTGTTGCACAGTTTGAGATGATTCTAAACACATTTTCTATTAACTGTTGTCTCTGTGACATTCTCTTCATAAACTGCACTTTATGTCATTTTGCTGGTGCTCAGTGGTTGATGAGGTGGTTGGTGTGACAGTCTGTTGAGGTGTCCTTAGATTCTGCAGCAGTCATTGATAAGCAATGTGATCTTATTGTAACTACACAGAAGGTTGATGTGGGGTGATTGTCATCACAGCAGCCATTTGGCTTTATGCCACACTGGCCTCCAGCATTTGGCAGATGTTTTATGTCTGTATACAGTTGCATATTCTTATGCAGCCCACAGTTAATCTGTGGTGTGAACCACAGTGCTTCAGTCCCAAACCCAGTGAGTTTGTGGGTTAAACTGTAGTATTGTCCTGTACTCTGTGAATCTCTGGCATGGTTGCATGGTAAATTACTACTTTGTACGGTGAACATTATAATTTATGGTGTAAACGGGCTGCAACGACATCTTTTTTTTATTTTCAAATAATCTGTCGGTTATTTTTGTGATGAAGCCATTAATAATTTACTCCATAAGATGTTTAAGGATAGTGAAAAATGCCTCTCACAACACTAAAGTAGCTTGTTTTGTCCGACCAACAGTCCAAAACACAGATTAACAGATTAAATCACCAAGTAGCTTTATTATAGAAACACCAAATGGTTGATGTTTGATAACCTACAACACTGATTTGCACAGAAAGTGTGTCTATTAAAAGCCATACAGGAGCATTTTGAATGAAGAGAATAAATTGTACATTTCAAAACATTGTCATCTCTAAAGAGAGACAAAGTCTTGCCCTCTTTCCAGGCTAGCCTCTGTTTCGATGGATTCATTCCCATCGTTGCTCCTTCTGAAGCTTCTCCAGCTGATTTGTTATATTGGGGTTCTCTGGCCATATTTTAAGATAACTGAACAATGCTGGTTAGTAAAAATGGACATATTATAATGTGGATGAAACATAATGTTTTTTGTTGGCATTCAACAACTACAGCTCCCATGACAATTTGTGACTAAGACTTGCTGGAGCTTTAATTGTTCAAGTCAGATTCTTCAATGCCCAATCAACATAAACTATATACTGTCTGCAACCACTGCACATCTCATCACATAGCTTAACTTTAAAAACAGTGGAGGTCCTTCCTGTCTGCCACCAATAGACACTTTAACTGTAGTGTTCACGTTCCACACCTTCGTGGTTAATACTGTATCACACAAACAGCTCAACACAAACATGTACTGTATTCGCAAACATAACCACCAATTCACACATTTTTGTAAATGCACTCATATGGCCATCAGTTTTGTAAATATATATGATATAATCTGACTCTAATGTGTGTGCTTCATGTTTTAATTAATGCTGACATATTTGACTGCTGATATGTTTTAATAAGGGCTGTCAAAGTTAACGGGATAATAACGTGTTCAATTGTTAATTTTGGCGAGAAAAAACTGTCATGGTCATCTTCAAACGGGTCCCTTGACCTCTGACCTCAAGATATGTGAATGAAAATGGGTTCTATGGGTACCCACGAGTCTCCCCTTTACAGACATGCCCACTTTATGATAATCACATGCAGTTTTGGGCAAGTCATAGTCAAGTCAGCACACTGACACACTGACAGCTGTTTGTTGCCTGTTGGGCTGCAGATTGCCATGTTATGATTTGAGCCTATTTTTTCTGAACAATATTTCTCATTGTTTTGTGTTGTTAATTGATTTCCAATAATACATATATACATACATTTACATAAAGCAAGCATATTTGCCCACTCCCATGGGGAAAAACACTTGACAAATCTCCCTTTAAGGTACATTTTGAACAGATAAAAAATGGGAGATTAATTTGCGATTAATCGCGATTAACTATGGACATTGAGCAATCTTGCGAATAATCACGATTCAATATTGTAATCGATTGACAGCCTTAGTTTTAATGCTTTGCTGGTTTGACTCACCAGTTGCATCCTCATAGACAACAGTGACCGTCTTCCACTTGTAGTACTGCACTATGTCCAGCACAGCTCGGCTTATGGAGGTGTATTCAGGATAGAGGTTGATGTAGAAGCTGTCTTTGTTGTCCACTGAGGGGTGTTTCCAGCGTGTCTGGATGTGAGGGACTTCCAGAGCGTTACAAATAGACTGGACCGCACTGACAGATGAGCTGTGAGAGGGGCCAAATACCGCCCCAACGCCCAAAGCCAACTGGTCGCAGGCTGAAACAAAGTGGAGATAGAGAAAATAACAAATGACCATAAACAATCTCTTTTATTGATTCTTCGACACAAAAAGCTTTCAGAATTAAACAAGATCCTCCTTACCTCTTCTTGAGGCCTCAAAACTGTCAAATAGGTTTATTCTCTGGATGTCATAGGTCAATGTGGTGTTTGGCATTAAGGTCCGGTTCCTGTTTATGTTGGTTACAGCAAATTTAAAGGCCAGTTCTTCAACGCTAATGGGCTCATTCTCAAGCGTCTCAAAGATGCCGCCTGTAGGAAGAGCAGAAACAGTGGTGGTGTGAGAGTGGTAGCCAGATCACACTGAAATAATAGCAGAAATGTTATTGATCGAATGACTTCACTCAGCGTAGTTATTCACCTCCATTATAGCGTTTGAAGGTTACCACGACTGGATTCTGACAGTTGCATAATGTGGCCCAATTTTCTATGTTACTTCGACTACATAATGCTACTAAGGCACCTGGTTCAGATGACAGGGTTTAATCTCATTCAGAGAAAAGCTTGACCTTTACTGACTTCACCCTATTTACATGGCCTAAATTTCATAAGCTGACACAATGAGGTGCGGGATGATTTGGTTAGAAAAGACATGGCTCACCTTCGTTTCATTATAGACCAGTTCCACAGCTAATATATCTACTATTTAACATATCCATTAAAACATTATATCATGGCAGACTTTTAAAAACATCTCATGCCATCTTCTTTGCAACAGTAATTCAGCCCAGCTCAACAGATGAACTGTTGCACTTGTTCACCTCACACAGTCATATTTCCAATATTTTTCAATTTACTGCTCTAGACAACAGTCACCTTTGATGAAATCCTACTTAAACGTGTACCCACGAGCTTGTGATTTATAGAATCACATAGTGAAGCCGCCAAATATAATGTAATTTACTGTGAAGAGGTTAAGTTTGTCTGTTCAGGCTGCCAAAAACACTGTTGCTATGAAAGGCTGTCTTCCATTAAAACCCCAATACTTTACTTTCTAAATACATTATGTCTTCTTGTCTACATGTTTCTTTTTAGCTGATTAGTTGCCTTCTTTATTCTGGACTGACTTTTCTGCCATGTGGATGTTTAATATGAACCATTTAGGTTCTCTAATAGAAGACATGGAGTTTTCATTAATACCATACCAGCATCTGTGGCTTCTGCTACTTGATATGACCAAAGAATCTATATATTGTGATATTTGGTGGTCAGTCTGTAATAACCTAACATTGCTTCAAGTGTAAACTACAGTATTTATAGAGAAGCTGCTTCATTGTCCCTTCATATTGTAGTTTTAAGAGAAGGACTTAGAGGCTAAATGATGCTGCAGTGGATTAATATCATTCACTCCTCATGTAGAAACTGCACATTATATATTGTAAGACTAAACATTTTTCATTTACTAAAACATAATCATCAGCCGTGCAAAAGGGATTTCCTCGTCATATCTGTCTCTATAGTCATTATTTTAAGTACCAACATGCAGCTGAAAGAAGCATAACGGAGCACTTTTCAGAGCACAACCGTCATTTTAGAAACCTGATGATCTCGTGTGTATTATATTTAAGGATGCAACTGATAATATTTTCATGATCAATTAATTGGTAATTACTGTCAAAGTTAACGTGATAATAACGCATTAACACAATTTTTTTTTAACGGCACCAATTTCTTTAACGCATTAATGTAATTCAATCTTTCGGAGGTTGTAGCGGGCTCAGTTTTAAAGCTAGAGTGAAGGAGGATAAATAACGCTCCAAAAACTGGCATGGCCATTTTCAAAGGGGTCCCTTGACCTCTGACCTTCAAGATATGTGAATGAAAATGTGTTCTATGGGTACCCACGAGTCTCCCCTTTACAGATATGCCCACTTTATGATAATCACATGCAGTTTGGGGCAAGTCATAGTCAAGTCAGCACACTGACACACTGACAGCTGTTGTTGCCTGTTGGGCTGCAGTTTGCCATGTTATGATTTGAGCATATTTTTTATGCTATTTGCAGTACCTGTGAGGGTTTCTGGACAATATCTGTCATTGTTTTGTGTTGTTAAGTGATTTCCAATAATAAATATATACATACATTTGCACGAAGCAAGCATATTTGTCCACTCCCATGTTGATAAGAGTATTAAATACTTGACAAATCTCCCTTTAAGGAACATGTTGAACAGATAAAAAAATGTGCGATTAATTTGCGATTAATATTGCAAATAAATATTTTAATCGATTGACAAATTTTTTTGTTTTTAAAATATCTGAATATCACAATTTTCCTGAGCCCAAGGTAACACCTCCAGATTACTTGTTTTAATAACATTTCAAAATCCAAAGCTAATCAGTTTACAATAGATAGTTATTTCTGTCAATTGACTTGTCAATTAGTTGACTTATCTTTTCAGCAAATCATTTCAGACTAATTGTTTCAGATGCTCAGAAAATAATGAGAAAAGAAACATCAGCGTAATTGAAAAGGCACCTAACAGTAATAATCTTAAGTATCAACCTTTATCAAGTAAGTAATGACAAACACAATATATTTCAAATAAGCGACAACACTGCAATTGTCTGTTGCCTGCCTTATCTTCCTCTTTATAGAAAACTCCTTTAGTAGATGCAGTCTGACAATGCCATTTCCCGCTACATAGGGCGAGGAGATAAACACTAACCAATGCTTTTAAAATGAACTAAGACCACAACTGTCACAATTTAATTTCAAGATTAATTTCTCTTTTAAGCCCATTTCAGCTGGCTGTGTGTGCCAGGGCCACGGGGAGGAGGGTGTTTCAGAGTTGAGAAGATCATTCTAAAAACCGTCCAACTGTTAATCCACCGCGCTGTTCCAGAAAGATCACGGGTCTACTAGCATGCCATGGCTGGCATTATGGATATATATTACTCCAGCGGGGCATGAGCGCTACATACAATGCTTTACATTTCAGTTACATAAAGTGCAGCATGAAGAGCATTAGGATTAAGGCCAGAAAAATGTTGGATTGTCACTGGATTGTCGCCACCTGCATATAGGGCGGACAGACTCGTGTGAGATTCAGTGTTCTTATCCCTGCTGAAAATGCCCATGCACGTCGATTTCACCCAAGCCTTTCAAATGTAAATCATTTAAAACAGCTGGGCCTTCAGTGATAGGATTTCTGAAATAATACATTCAGGGTTAAATGTTTGTTCTCACCACATTGACATTCATGAGTGCAGACAGAATCGAGGCCAGTTCTGAGCAGTCAGGGTAAGTCACTTTCTTTATCCTAAACCATATCGGAAATGAACTGTTTTGCTGCAGGAAGAACCCTGTGTATGTGGCAAACTTGAAAACAAGGACTAAAGGAAGGTACTTTTAAAAGCTCTGCCATTTTCAAAGTTGTTAATCAATAGTTACATTAACCATGAACACAAATCATGAAGATGCCATTTCGATGCTACAATAGTTTGCAAATGACCTCACGTCAACACAGAGGCTACAGATGGCAATAGGTCAATGCACCCCCTAACAGTGTTTGAAGAATTGCCTGTGAAATTGTGATTGATTTGGAAGGAGAAAGGGCCTTTAAAAAGCTCCCCTTGAGACCTTGATTGTGAATGACCTTTTTCTTTGGTGTAGCATAGCCTCAAACCCCAAACTGAGAGAGCCTTGTCTGGACTCCCTGGTAACTAAAAGCATGCTTGAAAGTGCCAATCCTAATTATGGTCACCAAGCCTCAGTGAGCAGCTGCTAGGACCTGTTAAAATTCTTAATTCTTTCCACTGGAATATGAAATTTTCATTCCAAAATACAATAGCCGTCTTCCAAATTTGCCAAGAAATTTTATTCCATCTCAGCATCTTTGATGTCTCTTGAATATAAAAGGGGAAATAAACATGAGTTTTGACCAGACCGTCTTGATGTTTGTTTGCTTCCAGTGCAGAGGCTGCAGTAAATGTCACAGGACCTATTAAGGATTCAACAAAATAATCCTAGTGGCAGCATCACAGCATCATTTCCAATCAGCGATTTTGTTTTCTTCATGCTTTAACGGGGCTGTGAAAATACATGGTGCAGTTTGTGCAAAAGGCAAAAATAGCTGCTGCTTTTTAGATTTTCTGATTTACATTTTTGTTGCTGACCTCTAATCACACTCATAATAACATGCATCCATCCTGATGCAAGAGCTGAAAATACAGCCGAAATATGTAGGCCTACTGTATGCCTCTGCAAAGTGTATTAATGGAAAATAATAAAAAATGAAAAAACAGTGAATAATGAAAAAGCTAAATTTGAGACTATATACCACTTCCTAAAATGAAATAAAGTTAACTTATAAATTCAGCATTTATCAGTAGCTTTTAATAATATATTGATTTTCCATTACAGGCCATTTCATTTAGTGCCTCCTCCGGTGAGAAATGACTGTAACTTCGTTGACTATCCTACAGTAGGTCTATAAGCTTAAGTCAAAAAATAAAAACAGACCTGTTAGAAGCTGTCAGACAGTGGCAGCATCCGGTCACGTCTATAGACCGCTGTGTCCAGTCAGACGTGTATTTGGTTGGAAGTTTTTATATTTGAAATAAGCTATATAAACTATTTACACACACAACTTTTATTGCCAGCAAAAGACAAATATATCTATTTTATTGCACTGCTCACTTATTCATTTCCTCTCTGAAGCTTTGTGGAAAGGCACATCCCACAGTGAAAGAAATCACATTTATCTCTCCTCTCATTTCCACCTGAGATAAGATCTTAAATTTCTGTTTAAAGTATAATGAGTTTCTTGATTTCCAGAGGGCGACCCGGGGGATTCAGTGTGACGGCAGTTTGTTTGCATCTCAGCATGAAGAGCGCTGGTCCAAGCAATCAGTGCTGGTCTACATCAGCAAAACACTACCATCATATTTATAGTGTTTATAGTAGCTGAGCTCTTTGTTAAAACATGTCTTTGAACAACACACATTATTAATACACGTGAGATGGTTATATAGACTCTATCAGGGAATGACTGTTAGTTGGTTATTGTGCAGCAGAGTACTAAAGCTCAGCTATAATCAGTCAGTTATTATCACACCCATAACCACCATCAACCATCCAGACATCTGAAGTGAAGCAGCAACAATACTCCACTTCATTTCTGGAACAGTGGTTTCACGTTAACTTTTATATTCATGTGGTTGAAAACTGAACTCAGTCTTATCTCTTGCATGCATTTTCAATTAAAATACCCCACAAAATATTATGCGCATATCAACAGGGAAATTATTAAATTTGTCTCTACCCCAGGCTTTAGCATTTGCGGTCCAATGAGATTGAGTCAACATTGATGTCCAGAGCGGCGTTTAATGAGTCCTCTACTGTTCAGGCAGACATTTTTTAAGTATGAGCGCCTTTGTGATAGAAGAGCTATTCGCACACAAACGCCCGGGCCACACTGCCTGCATGAGCAGCGCATGTGCGTCACGGAACCTCATGCTTTTTATTTCGGCGCCCTTTTTAACAGGTTAGAGCAGCCCCAAAGTCGGTGTGTGCAGCGTTGCTCGGCTACGTTTCAGCTTCATCTCTTGTAGTGAATCAAGGTCTCACCTATTTCTTCCGCGTGCCACGCGATTCACAGCAGAAACAGGGAAAATGATCTTCTGGCTGTATATTTACATCATACCAGCAAAATGACTACAGTTTCAAGTTAACGTCTGTATCTGTGGAATATTTCACAGACATGAAAAAAAGTAAAAATGTATTTTAACTCAACACTTCCTGTTTCCGATTCTAAATAAAAGCCCTATAGCACTTTTCTGTGGACAGAATCCCTTCAAGGCTTTCATTCAGAAATATTTGCAGGACAGAAAGCACTGGCTTATAATTGTGGATTATTATTATTATTTACAAATGAGCACACGCTTCTTAAACTTGTTCTGTCTAAAATAAATATAAATTACATTTATAATTAAATTAAATGGCAAACTCTATGTAGAAAGAAAGGGCTGGCAGTAGCAGTGCAGCAGCAGCAACGCTGTCGGTGTGGACACTACATCCATGAGAGACGCAGTAGTTCAGTTCAGTGAGGTATAGCCGTCACACGCTGCTCACGCAGGCAGTATGGCCCGGTAGTTGGATAAGTTGAGCATCTTTGGAAAAAAATATACCTGATAAAGCACAGACCAGATCCACTCCTTCTGTTCTTACATTTCACAATAAAAGCCCTAGTTATACAGTATAATATTCCGGGCGTGTATTTTGCATTTTTGTGCCGTTTATTCGTCACACCCCTGGTGTGTAAAGGTCTTAACATTGAGTTAATGCAACTCTATAGATATCACATAATGTCTTAAACATGATCAATAATTTGTGAAATTGAAAATAGTAAAATAAGATGAAAACATCTTTGACGAAGAGATCGATCCTGTATGGCTTTGCAACATGATGCTGTGGCCTGTAAGCAAACCTGCCTGAACTCAAGCTTTTTAGCAGCACTGTGTGGTCACTTTTTGAGTGTAAATGCCCAGACACACCAAGCCAACATCAAAGAACTAGCGGCGATGAAGGCCGACTGTTGTGTCGCCTCACGTTGCCTTTGTCTTGGCAAAAAAGTTGCATTTGAACACACTGCAAAGACTACAGCCGACGGCCAGTTAGCACGTACGTTCTGCGCCTGCTTGAGAGGAAATAACTCTCCACACCAGCACGTGGCGGTAGTTTGTATTCGTCATACAAAAAGGGAAACCTGAAGACCTCGGTCTGTGGATATACAAGTCGTTGTTATGATACTGTACATACATGAAACAAAGCAGTGTTTGCCGACCATTTTCACACCACTCTCACTCACCACTTAGCTTCATTCCATATGGCCAAGTTGTGAAAATATCTGTGTATTGGAAGGATCAGATGAGGTGAAGATGAAAAATGAGAAGAGCCCTCTGTGTGTGCTCATGACTACTCGTTTGCTTGCTTTCCTCACTTCCGTTTCTCTTCTCGTACCCTGATTCGCTTAGGTTGAACAGCCAGTCAGAGTGATTTCTCTCACCGACGAGCACCGCCGCCGATTCAACATGCTGAATCGGCCGAAAAAACCTCTGTCACGGGCAGACTAGAGATGACGGTGCAGGACACACCGCAAAAACTAGGCTGACAGACGCTCTCCGTCGGCCCCAAACTGTCCGACGGCCAACCGGCGGCTTGGTGTGTCAGGGCCTGAACTCTAAAAATGGGTCATGGGATCATGGCTCAGTGCTTCTTTATACTCTGCACTTGTACTTTTCATGGAGTAGGACAAACTAGGTCTGTAAATGGGATTCGTTTTCTATACTGATGCAGAGTAAATAGGGAATAAGCACCTCACACTTTCTGTTTGCAGATGACACATGGATCAATGCACTCACTTAATAGTCTATTGACAAGCAAATGAACAAATGGACAAGAAAGTTGGAGCTGTCTGGGATCATTTATACTTGAGTAATTACAAGTTTGAGCGTAGAGGTGCATTTAAAACTATAAAGTTAGAGCAGACATCACTGTCTTGTGAGACACTTTATTGTGCATTGTAAAAGAAGAATGCAATCATCCATACTCAGTCCTCAAAAATAAAATAAAATGAACAATCTATGTATACCTTCATATTAAAGCCCAGCTTCTTTTCAAAGCTTCATCCTTGTAATTTGAACGCTGAGAGAGTTCACTGTTTTTTTTTTTATCAGGGCTTTATGATTAATGCAATTTATAAAGAAAGGTGGAATGCAAATTCTTGCTATAGCTATCATTAATTACTTTCCAATATAATTTTCAGGATCACTGAGCTTCTATCTCATCTTTAATAGGCCAGACAATGCTGTGGGGTGATGCATGCTAGGAGGTCACAAAAACAAAAGATTCTGCTTGTGCTGCAGGCAAATGCTGATAAAGCCTTAGGCTTTGCTTTTTATAGACTTGTGTTCCTCCCTTCAGTGCTCAGAGCAAGAAAAATATCAGGGTTCAGGTTTAGGCAGCTGGGTGGACCTTTTTTAATCCAGAAACCCAAAGTAAGATGTTAACATTAAGGAACTGATCTTTAGATCCTGATTCTAATCTGTGATTTTGTGACTCTGTGCAATTATCACATGAAGGGGAGTCTTTTAAGGCAGAGGAACACAATGACGTAGTGTTTTGCTTTCTCCCCTCTCCCCATCCTGGGCCAGTTCCCAGTGAGACCCCCCACCCCCACCTCAACAACACCACCAGCACCACTCCAACCTGGGCCCATGCCAGACTGTGAATGAATGAGGAGGTCCTAACCAGTCTACTATCTTCGTTTGATGTGGAGCACTGAGGTTTCTCTGTTTATAGGATAGCTGCTTGCGACCCAACAACAAAACATTTAGACCGAAAGAATAAAAATCAGGATAATGATCTTTATCAAATCCACCTAATTTATTCCACCGCTGGATGTAAAGCTATTACACAGGGAGATGATTATATCAAAGGATATTTTTCTGGCCAGTATAGCTAATCCCACCTTTCACATAATATGGGTCAAATCATAAATAAACAAATTAGATATCGCTAATAAATTAATCATGCAAGCAAGAGGAAACGGAAATTTAACAACCAGCAAAATGGAGTGGAGGCCAAGCCACAAGCTGCTGCTTCTGTGCTCTCCCCAATGATGAGATTTGGTCGCTGCCTAAGTACCATATTTGGGGAAGAGACTTTCTGCATAAAGAAGATTAGTGTTAGTTGTTTAAGGGCTTGAGGGAGAAGATTTACCATTATTACCAACCACAGTGAAAAGAGTGGAAGCCAGTCACAAGCTGATGCCAGCACTTGCCAAGACAGAGAAATGTTAATTGAACCAAGCCACACACCATATGGGAGAGATTATGATGTGTGCGGGTCATGAAGAGAATGACAAAGATTAGGTGGCCTCGGAGAGTGATAGATGATTTAGAGGGATTAACAATATAGAGAACAGATCGGGACTGTTAGAACGGAGAGGTGGCACTGGCCTATTAGCCTCCAAAGTTATGCAACTGCACAAGTCTGAATGGTAAAGTCTTTAGAAGTAGAGGGAAATTAGAAAAATTCAGAGTTGCCCTGGGCATTGAACGGAGCAGAGAGTCCTGAGGCCTAAATTAAAAAAGTCGTTTTCATGATGCAATCTTCTAACCCACGAGAGGAACGGAGGATAACCAATGGGTGAGGAGCAGAGACCATTAATTTTCCAGCAAACACTAGCTCATTGTTACAAAGTTACATCATAAATCAAAGGGGGATCGTCGGAGCAAGAGCTCTGTTTGTGTAATTACAAGTGAAAGCAGAGTTCTTGTCAACTCTCAAAGGCTTTACAGATGGACTCAGATCCACATTCACAGTTGTCATTGGCCATCAGCATACATACTCTATGCCCCAAGTCTAAATAACTTTAGAGTTTGTTAGGTAGAAGAGAAGCCTCAGTTTAGGGACTGCCCACTCTATACTCTTTAGGCTCTGTATCCATTTCACTTTCCTCAGTGCCAAAGACATCATCATGCCAACAGTACATGCTTTCAGATGCAGCAGTAGGCCAACTTAATCACTCGTCTGCCTCTGACATGCGCTGTCGACATGGAGGAACAGAGACCGAGACTGTGGCATTAGCCAACCAAAGTGGATTAACATGATTTTGATGAAAACCAATAGAGCTGTTTTATGTGGACACCCCAGCACTCTGTCCTCAGAGTACCTCCCTCGTGAAAAAAAAATTTCAGCAATGAAACCTACTGTATAAGGATACTGTACAAACATCACAACATCGTGGAAAATCTCTGCAGGCTAAAAGTGTTTTTTATTTCTAGTGACAGTCAGTATAAGATCACCATTGAATAACACAGGCACACAACTGTATGTCCCTTAGGGGTTGGTACAGGATACTGATTATATGCATGATTCAGTAATGAGTATTATAGAGACACAGCAACAGATGGAATTAAAACACATCACAAATGTACCCTGAACACATCGTGACTTCCTATTATAAGTTTTGGTTAATAGTGTCAGAAGTTAAATGTCATCCTGCTCCCATTAACTTACTTATAGCATCTGAGCTGCACAATTGCTATGAATGGATATCCTTGCATGACATCCACATGTATGATCTCTGCATTTATTATCATGGCTGTCTTTAATTAAATATGATGTTTATTTGGTAATCCTTAGAAAGAAGCCACGCTAAATGCTCTATAGACACTGTGAGATATTGAGAATATCATACATTATGATAATGCCACAGAAACTTTTTTTTTATTATTATATCTACAAAGAAAGGCAGAATAGGTTATTAATCCCAAAGGGAAATGACCTCCAACCCAGGTCTTGTAATCATATAATCAAATATAAAAAAAGCTGATGAGTGTATAGTGGCAGTCTGTATATTAACAAATAGGAATGACATTAAAAAAATCTGACAATTTTGCACTTACCAATTCTCAGGACCTGCTGCGAAGTGAGCCAAAACTCTGCTATAAAGTACAGCAGTGAAAATAACAGTCCCTTCCTTTTCGCCATGGTCCTCTCTCCAGAGTCGATTTTAACATTGATATCAGTTTTTCTGCCCTCGGTAATTCATGCTGATAACTTGCCAGTCCTTGTATCCGTAACGAAAACAAACTGGCACCCGACCCACATCCATCCCTCACACATTGTGATGAAAAACAACAACAAAAATACACACTCCACCTGCAGCTGTCACTGGTCAAAAGAACTCCAGTTTTCCCATTCTAAAATCCTTTATGTGCCAATAAGGTTTTGCTTCCCATATTCACTGTCCAGACATCCCCCTTATCATTCTTTTTCCTGGTGCACACTTGAATTGTAGGCTGCAACTGAGGAGGAGGACCGTGTGCTGGGCTCCTCCTGTCAAGCTTGCATGAATAGAAACGGGCTTTTCTGATTACCACTTTCAAAATAAAATGTGAATTGGCTACCGTGTGGCAACAATAGAGAAAATCAACATGCTTAAAGAGGAATAGGCTGTATATATTTCTGCCATTAAATTTGTATTTTTGAACAAACAAAACAAAATACCAAGCATCCAACACAACGTTGCTGCAGACCATCACGCTGTAGTTCTATGTATATTTAAGTGTTTATAGATCATTTCCCAATAAATATTGTTATATATTTCTTATTCATTTATTGTACAAACCTTAATTAGCCTTTTTCCAGTGCTGTGCCTGTTTATTGATTTAATTAAATGATCAATCTTACCTTATCCATTTTCCCATATTCAACTAAACATGTTGCTCATGATTCTGTTTCCCTAATCTCCAAGGCTTTAGTCATGTAAATATTTTATTTAAATGTTTAGATGATTTTTTTCTGCATCTATTGGTATCTAATTTACCCATCATTTGATTGCTTTCATTATGAAATCGAGCCTGCCTTGTTTCCGGTCTCACTCTCGCTGTCTTTGGCTGACTTGACACAGCTGAGCATCCCTCCCGTGCAGGCGCTCAATTGAGGGCACAGCCAAGCTGCTAATCCGCAAACATGGATACGTCCTGAAGATTAACTTCAAATCTGGCAACATTCGACCTCGACAACGTCTTTGCTTTGGTACACCGAGGAATGATTAAATCTTTGCTCCAGTACTGATGGAAATGCAAATCTAATCTTCAAACTGGTCTGTGGCGCTCCCTTGAAGATTAACTACCTCAAACTGTTTATTTCACACAGTCTCATAAAGTCAAATAAAATAAAGTAAAGTATAAAATGTTCACCTCACCCTAACCCACTTGAGTGGTTTGGGGTGGAAGTTAAAAAGTTCTCTTGGCTGCTCAGTTGCACCGATCAGCAACTGGTGAGGATGCTCCAAACTACTGCTCCCCAAGCAAGGCAGAAGCATCAGGGGTGTTTGATGGGTTTCTTGGGATTAGTGTAATTTCACTGTTATTTCATTCCCCAGAAATTAGCAAAATTGGAGAATGATAGTTGAGAATAATTTCTCAATTTACACATTGAGTGCAAGAATATCTTCAATTGGCAAAAGGTGCTGTACAATTTGTACAACATCTCTACTGGAGATGGAAAAAGTAAAAGAATGCTTTGTGATGTAATGCACTCACTCCTCCAATTTGCCTAAACAGCCTGTTGCTTGAAATATGTTTTCATGTTTTAAATGTATTCCCTTAATATGAAGTTGTTCCAATTAAAGCTTCAGCTAATGAAATGCAGTAGAAGAAGGGCATTATTCCTCTGACACCTGCACTGTGAGTAGGGAGGATTACACTGTCTGCCCAAGGTTTAGGACACTCATCACATCCTCTGGTGTCCTCTAGTGGTGAATAATGACAGTGTCGGATTGGTTCAGGCAACCATGGTGTTAGCATAACTGCCAGCATTTGATTGCTTTTATCAAGCAATAATCGCAACCCATGAAGTGTTTGCTTTTGTTAATCCAAAGCAGATTTTTATATTCAAATAGTTTAATAGCCCTCATCTATGTATCTGTGAAGACCCATTCAGTTAGTCTCACTTTCTTTACAATAATATATAGTTTAACAGAAATAGATTTTGAGTTCAGTACCATTGTCATGCCAATAATAGGTTTTAAAATAACATCTTTACTGCTACCACAAGGTATTAAGTGACATTTATTCATTTTTTTAAGCATTTTTAAAATATTTTATGTCTGACATTAATTTGTTTATTTTACTTGTTTATTTTTAAACTGCAACACAGATTGCCCATCCTAGCCGCAAACATGGGCAATATGCAAAGAAACATTCTTTTTTTTTTTAAAGTTATTTTTTTGGGGGCATTTTTCCATTTTTATGACAGGACAGTGGATAGAGTCTTGAAAGGGGGGAGAGAGAGAGTGGATGCGGAAAGGGCCACAGGTCGGATTCGAACCCTGGCCGCCGCGGTCAGGACCAAGCCTTAATACATGGACGCCCGCTCTACCAACTGAGCTAACCCAGGTGCCCCAAAGAAACATTCTTGACGGGTTGCCAGTCCATCATAGGGCTAATATAGACTCTGAAATCTACCTGAACTGTATATCTTTGGAAAACTGCTGCCCCCAATGCAGAGAATGAAATTTAACACCTGCCACCTGCCAAATACAGGGTAAATGTTGGCTGTGGCAGGTACAGATTTCAGGTCACTTGCCACCATGGCAGATATTAATAATAATATTAAATAATATTTTTTAAAAGCAATTACTAAATTAAAAATAGTCTGGATTAAGGTTTCTACTGTCTGGTACCACTGATTCAGCGTTTACAATTCTAAAGCGTTCTACATAGAATTCACAAGTGGTAGACAAAAAAATTGAGTGGCCGGTAGAAATGTTCAGTGACCTGCTACAGTGGCACGTGAGGAAACATCTTTAGTTCAGAGCCTGCCCCCTAGGGAAACATAGAAATTCCACACAAGGTTCCTACAAAGCCACTAACCCCTAACCCTAAGGTGCTGAGTGAACTGCTACATCTTACAAACTGCACCTGCCAATTACTAAGCAATTGTCACTCAAAATTTTCATTTAATGTTTATTGCTAATACAACCTATAACAAATAACTAAGTCATTCCATTATATATGTTAGCACTGCATGACTTCTAATTAAGTGGTTACAAAAACATATTGACAGTAAAAGACATTAAAAGCTGAATGTATTCAAACACATACAATGATAACCACAGAAAATTAAAAAAAAAAATTGAACAGACTGTTACAAATATGTAAAAGATAAGCCTCTGATGTTCCAAATCAATGTTCATTTCTCATAAGTCTCACTATTTTGGGAAAGTAAGCCCGTGCCAGGGCTACATGAAAACAGCACGTCACCTTTATTTACACCAACAACAACAGCAGTAATGTTCAACCTGTATACCATATTTAGTTTTTTGCACAATACAAACTACACGATTAATAGTAGAAAAAAGATGAACACGCTATTTAGTCTAGGCATCAGGATAATGTTAAGCAGAGGAAACAATTTACCTTCATCTTTCCACTAATGTAGAGCAGTTTAAATTAGCTTGTGATGAAAAGCATAGTGCTTTGTGTCTGTAAAAGTATAACCAGCTATAAAAACTCACTCACGATTTGTGTTTATATGTATACACCAGCACTGCTCCCACTGTGAGAATCTGGTTGAATTCTTGATGTTTTATATCCTATAAAAACAGGAGTGTGTGGAACCGGATGAAAACTGGACTGGTAGGACGCAGTAGGATTGCCGATATAAGCCGGTGAATATGGCGTTGTGTTTTGGCTTATGTAAAAGGAGTTGCCTGGTGTATACAGGCTTCCAACGTGGTTAGAACTCCGCATGGAGGAATGGTGAGCCATGCTACCTTGATGAAACAATGATGCATTTTCAGGCAGACCCGGGTTATAGACAACAGGAGGGCTGATTAATGCTCCATCATTTGTCATTACTTGCTGGATGTTTTGCAGTGGCGTCGCAAGTTGTTGTCCAACATAGCCATTGTTCTGCAGAGAAGGATGGTATGCAGTAGATGGAAGGCTGGAAACACTCGACATGGGGTGATACCTCATTAGATTTGGGTTGCTGGGTGCTGGCTTGTAACTGAGCAAGTTGGCTTGGCGGTACACATCGAATGAGTCTTTGTCTGAGGGTATACGGCGGCAGATGAACAACATGGCTGAGGCGAAAAGGAAGGCGCCGGTCACCCAACCAATATAGAGAGCCTCTCCCAGCTCCCTCCTCTGGGCATCAATTAGCAAAGGATTGTAAAAATCTCTAATGATGACATGACCTGTCCACGACACAGGGATAAAGACACAGATACAGGCCATGAACTGCATACCACCTGCAACCGTCAAGATTATGGTCTTAGCCCGATCATTATCCTGAATACAGGATGTGCAACGCATTCCTGCCAGAGCCACAAGGAGCCCCAGCCCCGACAGGGCCAGAGAACAGCACATCAGCCCCCTGGCTGCCTGTAAGTCCGGAGGCAGGAACAGCAGGGAGTCGTACACCTTACACTGCATCCTGATGTTGGCCTGTCTGAAGCAGTTCATCCACAAGCCTTCCCAGCGGGTTTCCATCACAATTATGTTTTCCCCAATGAAAGCTGTCACCTTCCACATGGGCATCCCTGTAGTAGCTGCCGCCCCGATCAGCCCAATCAGGCCAACACACAATGCAGCAATCTCTGAAACACCTTGAACCATTGTGCAGTCTACAAGAGTTCAGTTGTGTCCAAATTCAAAATTAGCCTTCGTTAACAGTAAATTCTGATGCTTTAGTATAACATCTCAGAGTCTGAGTCAGAGACGTGTCCAAGGCAGGGAGGATCTTCTCATCTGATGCAGTTTGTATGGTGTAAGAGGTGGTTTGTTGTGGGAAAAATGCTTAGCTGTCACCTGGTTGGCTCAGGGCAATGGGGGTAAAATGGACCTCTGCTTATTTTGTGTTTATGGTTCCTCTGGCTATAGGGGTATATCTGTGCCATCAGCTTCTCCAGCAGTAAACACCAACAACAAGGTATACCAGAAACAGCTCACAACTTGAGAAAGTTGACATGTTTTTATTCTCTATAATTATATGTGATAAAATATTCATAAGTAAACAAATATACAGTGTAGCACATAAGCTCCTGCAGTACTTCTGTTGTCCACAGGGGAGCAGAAATGACTTTCAAGAGGGAGCTCCCATCACACAGTCCAAACACGGTTATTGATTGTTGAGTACCAGGAATATAGTTTTGTATATTAAAAGTTTAAATATTTCAGATTTGTATAACTCTAGGGCTGTTGAGAAGACATAACATAGACAAACATGGCGCTCATTTTGATGTAACCTTAAACAACAATGGAGAAAGACAACATTGTCATTACATCATCACCAAATATTTTCGGCATGACACATCAATGACATGACTACTTTTACTGTCATTACATCCTGTGTATTAGGAATTGAGATTCTACAGTTGCCGCTTGCTTTAAACTCACTGAAAATGAAATGAGCTGACCTAGTAGTTCGAGAGCTAATATACTTCACTGAACAGAGAAATGTTTTTTAATTGCTCTAACATACAGTATGGACCTGGGATCAACGCAGAAATGAACTAGACAACTATTAGTCTAAAGCTCTCTGTATTCAAAGTGACTTGCAAATTCTTATCACATGATCATGCTGTCAGGTCATCTCTCTCTTGCTTCTTCACAAACACTAATGCTGCTGTCCACACCTTTAACAAGCACTGTTAAACCTGCATCGCATGTTTGCTCAGCTATTTGTTCAGTTCCATCAGTTTCCAAGAGCTCCAGGGCATCATACCAAACTTAAAACAAAGACTCACAATTGTTTTCTGATTAAATAGACACACACAAAATGTTGATGAGTTTTAGAAACAAATGTCTGTGTAATTCTCACACAATCAGTCACCAATATAGCATTTACCTTGTCCTCAGAGTAGTACCTGTAACAGCCAGATCTTGTGTCGAATACTTGTTAAAACTGCTAAAAAAAAAAACTGAGCAGAAAAATGTGAGGACTGTGTGTATTAGGGTAATTGTTGCCGGTGAGATGTTATTTGTACCACACAGATGTGTGTTTTGTTGATGGGATGGGGGATGTAAATTTGAATACACTGCACAGATGCAGCTAATGTTGAAAGAAAATGGGTTGAAATATCTGTTAAGAATAAAGTATCTGTATAAAAACATAGTTCAGTCATATGTGCAAACAACAGCAAAAGCATTTTAACAGTAAACACAAATACACTCGTGTCACATTACTCATTGGTTAAAGGTTGCATGAATTGTTCTATACAGCATACACATACAAATTTGGTAACCCTATATACAAAAAATAAGGCTGTCTGTATAAAATTTGATTATACAACATACATAAAAGTAATGGAAATCATGTATTGGTTTACACAATCATGGTTATAACTATGATTTTGTATTATAATCTGTAACTAGTGCTCTTCAACACAAGTACTCCTAAAATAATGTATAAAAAAGAGTGATTTAAAAGACATCCATATGGATCAGATCCATTTGCATTTACAGTACATGTATTCTTGAAATGTAAAATAATATTAAAAAGAAATTCCCTTGCATATATTGACCATAACTGTGATCTTCATTACCTCAGTCAGTTTAAATGCTCAGAGATAAGCCACCCCGCTGTGTACAGAGGGGTATCTGGACTGGTAGCTGTAGATGGTTGATGGGTGTCTTGATAGCACAGGCTGAAACTGGGGTTGTTGTTGGGGAAGCATCACCAGCTGTTGAGGCTGTAGAGGCTGTAGAGGCTGTGGAGGATAGGCCATGTAGTCGGATGTCCTTGAGTAAATATACCTCTCTGAAGCTTTGTCCTCGGACTGCAGATTGCAACAAATAAACATGCATCCTCCAGCGAACAAGAGAAAGGAGGCCACCCAGCCGATGTAGAGAGCCTCTCCGAGCTCCCTTCGCTGGGCGTCGATCAGCAAGGGGTTGTAGAAGTCCCTGATGATGACGTGCCCTGTCCAGGACACGGGGATAAGGACACAGATGCAAGCCATTATGATCATGCTTCCTGCAATGATGAGGACCAGCCGCTTAGCTCGATCGTTGTTTTCGATACATGACGTGCATTGCAGCCCCAGCAAAGAGATCAGCAGACCGAGGCCACCTAAAGCCAGAGAGCAGCACATGAGCCCCCTAGCTGCCTGTAGATCAGGGGGCAGGGCCAGGAGAGAGTCGTACACCTTACACTGCATTCTGATGTCGGCCTGCCGAAAGCAATTCATCCACAGACCCTCGTAGCGGGTTTCAAACACAATAATGTTCTCCCCAATGAAGGCTGTGACTCGCCACATTGGCATCCCAGTGCTTGCTGACGCCATAATCAGCCCGAACAGGGTCAATAGCAGACCCACTATCTCCAGTGCTGAGTTGGCCATCCTGTCCTCCTCCTATTCCTCCAAACTCATGCATACAATAATGTGCGGACACACTATAGTACTATATACTTCTGAAGTTAGAGTGAATTTGCATCCTAGCAGAGGAGGAGCAGGTTGATGTTCACCTGTACTGCCTCCTCCCTGTGGACAGGACATCAGAATGGGAGGGGTGGGAATTGCGACCGGTTGCTATGAAACAGAATCCCCCAGGCCTTTTCTTCTTTGTACACCTACTCCAAGAGCTGCTGTAAGCTGCCACTTTGTTTGTTCTGAAGTCTCAATTCACATTCTCAGATCACACTTTACAAGGAAGTGTTAAAAAAAAAAAGAAAAAAAAAATAGGGTGTTCATTAACAAGGCAAGGCCATTTTTAAATTTGTTACTAGCTGCGTGCATTTAAAAAAGACTTTATGTTAATATATTACCAGTTACATCTACAGATATCAAAGACATCTAACAGCTCCTAGGCCTAAAGGTATAATATGTTATAGTTAGCGGTTGCTGTTTGTAAACACAGGGCATTCACTTCAAATTGCCCCCCCTCCTCCTCAGCCCAATGAGCGAGGGAGGGAGGGAGGGAGAGAGAGAGAGTGAGAGAGAGAGAGAGAGAGAGAAAAAGTATGTAGTGAGGGAGTGCCATTAGTGACAACAAAGCAGTGAATCAGAGAAATAAAATGTTATTTTTAGGATAAAAAGACCGGACCTGCCCCCGGGTGCGTCCTCTGTTGTTCTCCCATCTGTCTCTACGCCGCCCGTTGCCCTCCCCTTGGCCCCGAGGCTGCTCGTTCCAGGGCCGAGGAGGGAGCACATATAGGGGTCGAGGGACCTCAAAATTACTTGACACAGTGTACTGACTTGACTATGACTTGCCCAAAACTGCATGTGATTATCATAAAGTAGGCATGTCTGTAAAGGGGAGACTCGTGGGTACCCATAGAACCCATTTACATTCACATATCTTGAGGTCAGAGGTCAAGGAACCTTTTTGAGAATGGCCATGACAGTTTTTCCTTTCCAAAATAGTGTAAGTTTGAATATATAATTTCTATTGCGACATAGGCCTATATTTATTTATTTTGTTGTCTATAATTTCACTTCAAACCGTAATGTTTGATTTTGCACTCAAGTTCTTGAAATGAGAAAATACTCAGTACTTTTCATTTGTCAAGTATTTAATTCACACAGGAGCATACAGAAATAGACTTTACCATGTGGTTATTTCATTGAGACTATTTATTTATTGAATTACCAGAACACATGCTATATCGTCACATACAGTATATCGTTATTGAGATATGAAATGACCAATATTGTGATAGAAGATTTTGGCCATATCGCCTGGCACTAATCTGACAGAGCTAAAAGGGATCTTGTGCTTCAGTATCAGATGCCGAGGGGTGTGCGTGACAAAGCGGAGGTATTTGACCACCTGAGCGGGCTGCACACCATGTGCGCTGTTATTGGCTGAGGGTTAAACCTCCACGTGGGGCACAAAGCCACTCTGCTGATGCCCATAAACGTCCTGAACACAGCAAAAAAAAGAAGAAAAGAAAAAGACATAGAGCAGGGTTTCTGTAGATACAGACACCACCACACACTTCTAGTGGGGCATAAGTGATGAGTGAGAGGGAATTGTTTTAGGAAATTCTTACATATTATACCTTTAACATAGTCTTTTTCTTATTTGAACTGTAAATCATTCACCATTTTGGAGTCCCTTATGTTACAACGCAGTACTAAAAATTACAACTGTAATGGCACCATAGACACAAAATTTTAGCGAAAAAAGCATTTAGAAAATCTCATACATCATTGTTTGCACTGTCTGTGTGTGTCATGGGATGGGGGTACTACTTGGGTACCCATGTGTCACTGTCAGTGTTGGATTTCTTGTCTGGGTCTCCTGTGTCGGTCTGTGCTCAGTAAAAAGCTGGCAACTCTGGCTGGTTTGAAATGTAATCTCTTGGCAGGTTTGCATTGTGGGTGGACCTGTGTGAACAGTCTGGTTTTACCAGTTTAGGCACATTTCCACCGACAACAATGGAGACAACATGACACCTTTCCATTTACACGCCCATGAGCTAAACAGGTGCAGTTTCAATAGGACGTTTTGAATCCTAGGCAAACTCGAGAGCTTTTGGCAGGAAGTGAGAGACTGGCCATCATGTAAGCAATAGTTCACCCTTACTTCTTGATCACTTTCGCGTCTCTTAATTAGGCAACAGAAAAAATAACAATACTCTTTTTTTTGTCAACTTTATCCCTTTTATTGGAAACCACAATTGACCTTATATTTAGGCCAGCACTTAAAAAAGTATGTACATTTACAACAAAAACTCAAGAGGTGAACACAAATCATCTGGAGGTATATTATCTGAGAAAGGCCTAGTGCATAATTTTTTTTCAAAGAGAAAGCCAGCAAGCGCTGTTGTTAAGACAGTGATATCAACAATTATTGTATTATTACAGATTAAAAATACTTCTAAATGACTTATATAATTTAGTGTAAGCTAAGCATATGGAAACAAAGCATACAGTAATTCAGCACAGGTCATCATGATCAAAACACAATCAGTTCCATAATGACTTTAAATCTATGCAATACACTTGGCCCTCTTTGAGAAAGTAATGAAATATTTGGCCATTTCCAGTGACAGCCTTTATCATAATAGTCAATTTAAACTGTGTCAAATCTTGGCAAATAAAAACAAAAACAAAAAGACTCCAAAATTGTCTCTGTGTTTGATTCCCCTCACTAGTACTGACTTGGTGTGTATGCTACAGATCCTGGCGGGGGTAGTGAGTAGGGAGGCTGGTAGCTGTACGCTGGCTGGTACGTGTACGCTGGCTGGTATGTGTATGCAGGTTGGTAGATATTTCCGTTGGGGTTGTATACAATCCTCTCATCTGAATCCTGGGTGCGGGGAGCGTGACGACACAGCAGGATCACTCCGGCAGAGAAAAGCAAAGCTGAGGTCGCCCAGCCGATGTAAAGAGCCTCCCCGAGCTCCCTGCGCTGGGCATCGATCAGCAAGGGGTTGTAGAAATCCCTGATGATGACATGGCCAGTCCAGGACACAGGGATTAGGATAGTGAGAGTGGCCAAGAGGAACAGACAACCTCCAGCCACAAGAACAATATGCTTGGTGCGAGCCCGATGGTCCACCACTTTGGTACACTTCATCCCCACTGCTGAAACGATGAGGGCGAAGACGGTCAGGGCCACAGAGCTGCACGCCAGACCCCTAGCAGCCTGGAGGTCCGGGGGCAGAAACAGTAGGGAGTCATACACCTTGCACTGCATCCTGATGTTGGCTTGTCTGTAGCAGTTCATCCACAAACCCTCCCAGCGGGTCTCCATGACAATGATGTTCTCCTCAATGAAGGCTGTTACCTTCCACATCGGCAGCCCTGTCACGGCTGACACTCCGATTAGTCCAATGAAACCAATGACAAGGGCCACTACTTCACAACAGATGGCATCCCGACGGTCCTTCTTCTCTAATCTCTTTTTTTCCTCAATTATAGAGTCTTCATAATCTGCATATGTCTTGGCCTGCTTCTCATCGTAGTATGAGCCTACGTAAGATTGAGGTGGCTTGCTGTAGCCACTGTAAGCAGTGTAAGAGGCCATTGTGGCTATCACACAAAGAGCCAAAGATAGGCCTTTGCTTGCACTCTCCCAGCTCAAGAAACAAATCTGAGAGGAAGAGCAAGTCAAGGAACTTATACACCCACAAAAAAATGCTAACGATGCAATGCAACCTTACTGGTTGAGCTGCTTTACAGATAGATACATGGGGACACAACAAAGAGTGCTGCTTGTTTTGAATGCAAATAGAATTGCCTCTACTAACAATCAACCAAGATTACTTAATCAAAAACTAATTAAATCACTTTATCAGGTCACAGTTGATCAAAACATGTTTCCTCTCTTAAAGTTTAGCCATTAGATATACAACACAGTTTCAGTAGTACACAGAACAATGTTTTTTTTAACTAAAGAACTAATTTATACACCAAATGGGAAAGCTAATGTACTATAAACATGAAAAATACATAGAATCTCTTTGCTATTAATAGTAGTAACTTGGAGCTAAAATGGATTAATTCAATGTGTGGCCTTTCTTACCTCTGAAACAAATTGGTATGAAATTAAAAACAGTTTTATATGAAACAAGAAAACTACATAGTCTTTTATGTAGGTAAATGTACTGTATGGCGGCTGCAATCTGTTGTCTCTCTCAAACCGAAAGCTGATAGGATGATCACAGATGGATGTCCACCCGTCTCCTCCTTTATTTGTAAACTGAGCTGATAAAAAGGTGTTGAGCACAGAAACTTGAGTAGGATTGGTTTCAGTGTAACACAGTGTTGTCTGTTTGCCAGCAGTTCTCACCTCGTCACTGCCACACTGAAGTCTCCCTGCCCTCTTAAACATATAAACAGTGTGATAATAGATAATCTGTGCATGCGCTGAATGAGTTTTTACTACTCGGCTGCATTTAGTTTTTAGTGAAACAGTAGAACTGAGGTGTGAGCAGTTGTTGGTTAAACGTTTGTATTTCATGTTTTTGTGGGAAGCATGGTAGAAATATACAAATGATGCACTATAAAAAAACGCCATGGCACAAGCATATGTAGAATGAAAACTTTATTGAGCTATCTGTTGACAAGGTTGGTGTGACTATTTGGCCTTGAATTGTTACCAAATCAAAAGGATTAAGAACAATTGAGCAGTTGAAAGTGACAGTTGACAGTTGAGAAATGCAGTCATATAAAAGCCCAATAAAAACTGCATGACAGTGTAGAATTGCAAAAACCAATTGTATCGTTAAACATACTGATTACATTAATAGGCATATCCAGGTACAAATAGTTTCATATGTACAAATATCACTAATATATATTAGTACTGTGAAGGAATGAAGAATGAGAATGTGTGTAAAAGAAAAATGCCCCGATTCTACTTTGTCCTCAGTTTTTATATTTAAAGCTTGGATGTCCGTGCGCAGCTCCTCAGCAAAGGGTGTGGGGCTCCGTAGTGCCCTAACCCCCCCTCTCCTCTTAATTCAATAATTCATTACAACATCATTTCATTTCTCAATTCATCCTCTGGATCTGTCTATGCCTTTAGACACTTCTCCTTCTGGCCAGCAGACATCCTCTGGGTGCCTTAGCTCAGTAAGTTTCACTTCCCCCGAGTTCAATTGTCTAACTGTCAACTGTTACCACACACACACTTGTTAATTCTGTGGATTTGTAAAACACCATAAAAAATCATTTGTTACATATAAAGACTATATACCCCCTGTTTTAATTTCCATGTATATTTCCTTACTCAATCAGGAACAAATCTTAACACTTTCTTGCTAACATTAATCATTGTTATCGATTAGTGGTTACATACTGTGTCACAAGGGTCCATTTTTGTTGTTTACTGGCGTTGGAATGGCCTTCCTCTAGCGGCTTGCCGAGGGTAAGGCCAAGACCGGACCTGCTCCCGGGTGCGTCCTCTGTTGTTCTCCCATCTGTCTCTACGCCGCCCGTTGCCCTCCCCTCGGCCCCGAGGCTGCTCGTTCCAGGGCCGAGGAGGGAGCACATATAGGGGTCGAGGGACCTCAAAATTACTTGACACAGTGTACTGACTTGACTATGACTTGCCCAAAACTGCATGTGATTATCATAAAGTAGGCATGTCTGTAAAGGGGAGACTCGTGGGTACCCATAGAACCCATTCACATATCTTGAGGTCAGAGGTCAAGGAACCTCTTTGAGAATGGCTATGACAGTTTTTCCTTGCCAAAATAGTGTAAGTTTGAATATATAATTTCTATAGCGACATAGGCCTATATTAATTTATTAAATGGCAAAAACAAATATATTTATACAGAATTTGCAAGCCCATGACATCTTGTGACCTTCCTCAGGCAACATCTTTCAAATGTTAGAGACATGACAAGTAGAAGTTGCATATTTCAGGAAGTACAGTTCAGTTCTTTAAACATATTCTTGATGCTTATGAAAGCTGGATGGAGTCCTCTCCAGGTACACGCTCTCCTCTCTCTCTACATCCCTCGCCGCCATAAGATACGCATCAGTGTAAGGGTCTTCCTCCTTTGATCTGCGTCTGCTGAAGCTGATCAGAAGGATGACCCCGGTGATCAGCAGAATACCAGAAATGGCCCAGCCAAGGAAGAGGGCCTCCCCCAGCTCCCGTTTCTGAGAATCCACCACCGTTGGGTTGTAGAAGTTCCTGATGACAGTATGGCCCATCCAGCTGACAGGGATGAGCGTGGTCAAAGAGGACAGCAGATACAAACTACCTCCTAAGGCCAGGGTGATGTTCTTGCTCTTTCTGTTGTCGTCGCAACAGTTGCTCTTCTGGGTCCCACATCCTGTGACGGACAAGGAGATGACAACCAGGACTATGGACACGCACATGAGCCCCCTGGCTGCCTGCAGCTCTGGCGGGAGAATTAGCAATGAGTCATACACCTTGCACTGCATCTTGATGTCAATCTGTCTGAAGCAGGTCATCCACAAGCCCTCCCAGAGTTCCTCCATGACAATGAGATTGGCACCAATGAAGGCAGAGACCCTCCACATGGGGAGGGCAGTGACCGTTATGGTCCCAAACAGCCCGATAAAGCCCAGGACCAGAGCTAAGACCTCCAACTTCGCTTTCATGGTTCACAGGGAAGTGCACTCTCGTCTTTCGTCTGTCATCTACTGAAAAGACTGCTCAATAAATCTGTTTTTGCAGAGCTGTAAATCTGTGATAATATCACCGTGCCTGCAATGTCATCCTACTGGTTTTCACTGACTTGACCTTTGTTCCTACCGGTGTTTTAGGTGCAAAGCATTATGTGTTTGTTTATCTTTCATTTTCTCTGAAAACCAAACCGGTGTTACACATCTGTCATCATTGCCCGTCATGCATGACATGCGCTGATGAAAAGAGTATGACTATGTTGCCATGTGGAAACCTTGCAAGTTTAGTTTTGGTGACTTTAATGTTTACATGATCTTCTGCAGGTCATACATATTTGGGGTTGTAAAACCTCTTCAAATTCAGTTGGATAAAATCAAAAAGCTCAACTGTATGTCTTTACTTATTTCATGAAAAGAAGTGACATTTGGAGATAGCAAGTTTTCACCTGCCTTTACTGCAGTATATTGCCGTACTGTACCCTATCTACACCTAGGGTTGTGATGTGGCGAGTAATTCAGCTGTTTACATTGTGGTTAAAAGACACCTATTTTGTGTCAACGCATGAGAATAAGCCTTGTTCCTGTTTCCCAACGTCAACAAACATTGGCACTCCAGAAAAACAGAAATTTTGTCTAATTTGCTTCCCAAATCCTGGCTACTCTCTCTTGACCACTTCTTCTTTCTATCGTGCGTGTGCTATGGGCATCAATTAAAGCGTCACGATGGTACGAGATCAGTGTGTGTTGCATTGAAGACAGCATTAATTTGAAATGTAATCTTTTTCTAGAGGGGAGTTTGCGATAGATCTGTAAACTTCAACATGGCTTCAGTGCGAGGCTCGTTTACTCTCTTTATTAAGGATGGAGAGTTGACACTGTTCCTAAGTATAAAAACAACAACAACTGGCCATACTCATTAGAATGAGATGAGTAAATATCATCAGTCAGTTAAACATCTTATAGAGGGTTTTTCCTTTCAACTGACTTGTCTGTTGTAACTTTGAAGCAATTAGGGTATAGAAACTTATTAAGCTACCATGAAAATAACCATTTTAACTTACTCTAACTAAGACTAAAAATTCTTTAAACGTGACCAGGTAGATGGTCTGATTGCAGATAGATTTCACAGTTCTTAAGGAAGAGACACTCCTTTATTCAAACTTCAGTTGGCCTAGAAAAGGTAACACCCTGTTGTTTCAACCTGTTTGTGAGAAGTAGTCCGAGACCGAACAGGAAATAGAGATAGAGAGAGAGCGATGAAGCAGTTGAGGTCACAAAACAGGAACAGAAACTGGAAAGCCTGTTGAGCAGGTTGGCTGAGTGATACTATCGTCGTCACATCCTCAGCTGCTTTGGCTGTAAACAGATACACTCGTGCTGAGAAACTTGTAGCTGTGAACTCAAATATATCAAATATGTGCTTTGAAGTAGTTTCTGTAGTTATGTAACCTCTAAGCTCCTGACCCTCACCTACAAAGCCCTCCACCAACTTGCTCCCCCTTACCTCTCTGACCTCCTCTCCCCCTACCAACCCCCACGGTCCCTCAGATCCACCTCAGCTGGTCTACTTTCCACCCCCAAGTCCAACCTCCGCAGCTTTGGGGACAAATCATTCTCCAGGGCAGCTCCCAAGCTTTGGAACTCCCTCCCAAAACTCATCAGAGACTCCGATTCCCTCACCCTATTCCAGTCCCGCCTCAAGACCCATCTTTTCTCCTCTGTCTACTCCTAGCCTCCCCTCCCCTTACCCATTTGTCCGTGTGTATGTACGAGAGTGCGCCTGTGTGTGTCGTTTGTCTCACACCGTTTCTCCCTATAGTGTTAAGCATCTTTGAGTCCTTGAAAAGCGCTATATAAGTTGAATTTATTATTATTATTATTATTAAGCTGCCAGTATTGGAGCTTCTGATTTTGATGTGAGATGGATTTGATTACAAATATGATGCAAATGGTAGTAACTGAATACACGGAAAGGTGTAAGTTGTTGGTGGTGCAGTGGCACAGGAAGTAGTCTAATGTACATCTACAACAGACGATGTGTGCCACCTGCTGTATGTAAATGTGATTGCACATTCCTGGGCCACAATAAGATAGAGATAACAATTTGCAAAAAATAAGTTAATTGCATTTCCTTACTATCACTTGTAATCCAGTGTTCATTTTTAGATTTCAGAAATTATTTGTTCAGACAGAAAGAGAGTCCTATAAATCAAGATTTTGGCGTTTTTTCTCGGGTAAGATAAGAGTCTGTTCCTTCAAAGCAAGGCTATTGGCAAACCAACCCGGTCCCATCTCAGCACTTTGTCTTTAAGCACTGCTGCAGATAATGTTGCTACAGATCCACAGCACAATGAAGTCTGAAGTGATCTTTCCCCTTTATCTGAAGAAGCACCACCGCTTTTGTGGTGGGGGTGGTGATTGACAAGAGTGAGGGGGCTGGTGAAGGGGAATGAGCCTGGGTGACAGGATGTCCACAGAGCTCAGAGACACAGAAAGTGGAGATAGGGCTGTGGGAGCCTGTAGCTCATAGCGTATAGGGCATGTGCAGCCATGTCTACCACATGTTTAGCTTTAAATTGCTGATGATTTATAATGCTGCCTAAACGGGTCTTCTAATTAGCAGAGTACAAGGCATGAGATATTTGTTGTTATTATTTCCTTGGTCCTTTTCATACATAGCTGTCATTGTAACAATGAAAGTGTTCGAGAGCTTTTGTTGATGTTATTCAACATTGGTGCTGAGCCCTGGTCGTACCACCTGCGGGAACATGGTATCTCCCTTCCTCATCAACTTCTCAATTGTACCATTCAAAAACAGAGGGAGTGGACAATATAAAAGAAGCACTTTACAAGATAATAGTCCAGTAAATACAAATTGGGTTTTGTTGAAATTGTCAGGGATCTTGATTTAAGTTGTTTTTTTGTGTAGTTGTGGAGCAAATATCCATGTTACTATAAGTGTCTTTCAGTCGGTGCTGGTGAGGGTCTATTTGTGAACACTGTTCATCTTTACTAATGCAGTTTTTCTGTGATTGGCATGATTTTTGACACTATTTTGATATTGATATTTGCTAAACAAAAAAAAGAGCCATGGTAAAGGAGCAGACCCCCACCAACACTCACCAAAAGACACTTACAAATACAATGTCATAAAAAAGTCATAATATAGTATGTCATAAAAAAAAACTTGTTATGACATACTATATTATGAATTTTTTATGACATACTATACTATGTCATTATTTATGACATACTTTGCAATAAAAATGTTATTAAAAAGTCACAGTATAGTATGTCATATTTTTTTTTAGAATATGTTGAAAAAAATTAAATTAAAAACGTCATAAAAAATCACAGTATACTATGTCATCAAAAAATGTCATACTATAATCATGACATTTTTGATGACGTACTATATTATGTCCTAAAAAATGCCATAACAATGTCATAAGGTCATGAATGTCGTAGTATAGTATGTCATGAAAAGTCATGGTAGGCTATAGTATGTCATAAAATATTACAATATAGTATGTCCTAAATTAAGGCCATAAAATGTCATAAAAAATATTATAGTACATCATCAAAAATGTCATGATATAGTATGTCGTAAAAAACTTCATTTGAAATACTATTTTATGAATCTTTTATGACTTTTATGACATACTATGCAATAAAAATGCCATTACAAAGTCATAGTATTATATGTCATATCATTTTTTTTTATAATATAGTATGTCATAAAAAATGCCATAAACATGTCATAAAGTCATGGTATAGTATGTCATAAAATAGGGCCATACAAATTTCATATCATGTCATAGTATAGTATTTCATAAAAATGTCATAAAAAGTCAGTAATAGTTGCTTAACAGAAAAAAAGTCTTCAGTAATGATGAGTGGAATGGAGCTCCATGAGCTTGACCATGTTTTTGTATTGTATGATGTCTAGTTTGTCTATCCATCTATATAATTGATGGTTGTGCTACAAGATTAATGCTGATCAATGGACTGATTAGACCAGAGATTTGTCTGCTACTCATGGTCTTATTCAACCCAATGAGTTCATGTTAATCTTCATTGTAGACATCACAGGCTCTCCCCTGTATCAAGACAATTTTACTCTTCAGTCTGTTAACATTTCTCAGCTGTTTCCTTTACACCTGAGTATAACTTATTCCAGGTGAGAGCATCTGTCTGAAGTGAAAACTACACATTGACTACAGACATTCCTTTATCCTTTCTGTGATAATAGGGGTTTTAGCTCCTTCACCATCATTCAGACACCTAATCAGCCGTGGCTTGCAAACACGCAAAGTGGCTCTTAACGTCTTCTGAAGGTTTGGTTTTTAGTTTTCCCCCTTTGTTCTGGAATTGCAGCCTGTCTTTGTGGGTTGCTTTGAGGCAGGAGAGCATCGATTAGCTGCTTAGCTCTGTCGTTCACAGGCATGTCTGAGCACATTGGGCTTTTATGTGTTTTTTCCTCACATCACAATTGTTTTGCTGGTATGATGTCTGCAGAGCTGCAGGGAATGAGTTAGGCTGTTGAGTAAAACCACACAAACCAATGAATCACTACAGAGAAGTGATTTGAATTATAAGTAGGAAACAACTGTATTTATTATGATATCAATACATTTTTCTATATACACACAGTAATAAAAATGCAGTCTTAGTAGCACAATGAGTTGTTTACAAGTATGACTTCTTTCACGGTTCAGGCATACTGCAAGTCTTTCCCCTTGATTGCTTGAGCAAATTTGGACTTTCTTTGTGAAAAAAATGATTACTTATGTTTTTGCTAACAAATTAATTTACATATCAATAAATAAAAAGCATTGCTTTGTGATCCATTACCAGTGAACAACTGTTTTAAACACACAAGACCTTTTAAAATAACTCATGTGCAAATTCTCTACAATACAGAATGTGCACACTAAGTTTTAAGAATGAAATGTAACATTGAGCGTTCTTTAAATGGCAATACTGAAGAGGAAAAAACAAAAAATACAAGAAAATGGTTTCACAGTACAACAAAAACATGAAACAGCAAATTCAAGTAAAACAGGATTATGTTAAATTAAAACAAATTAAAATTCCCCTTAGCCTCTGTGACATAGGGGCTATTATATAATTCCAGTAACTGTAACGAGATAACCAACAAAATATTTTCCAGGCTAAAAAGATAGCTTTAAGTCTGTAAAAGAAGAAATCAAAATCATATATTTTACATAACCAGGAAATCTGTTCCCAAAACATGTCAGTGTATATTCATGTGAAAATGTACAAGTACAGTAAACTATGCAAGACAAGACTGTCCTTTGCAATTATTCTATTTCTTTAAGGACAAATAATATACAGCCCTTATCTATGATAATATCTCTGAGTCACACAGACAAAACAAATATCAATGTTCTCACAATACCCAAATTTGGCAACAGCAGGCAGGACTATAGAATGCTGCCCAAATGTGCAAACCATGCCAATCAAAGCAACTGATTAGATTCCATGATTGTACCATTAGTTCATCTCTCAAAGCTTACACTTACAACAGCATTTGATTTGGGATGAAGCTCCCTCGTTCTAGATTCCTGTATTGCTCCACTGATGATCTCACCTGTACAAAAAGCATTCAGCAAAAGTAAGGTAAGGAAGGATATATCTTCTACTAGCTGTGCGGTATACGTCAATGCCCATGCATTGTTTGTGAAGACTGATGACTGATCTTTATGGAGCCCGTGTAAAGCTGTCCTCTTCAATCTGGGGACGAACCTGATTGCTGCCTTCTTACCCAAATCTCATCCTTCTCCGTTTGCTTTTGATCCTCCACGTTGTCATCGATTACGGCGCTCTGCTTCTCTGTGTTGGACAGCTTCACATCATCAGGTGTCCCACTAGCCTCTGGGGACTTAAGGCTCTCGCTCTCCTCTGTTTCCTCACTCTCCAGGGACAAAGCCATGACGGGTGCCTCCAGGTCGGCCTCAGCGGATGGCGCTCTGGGTGTCTGGCACGACTCGTCATCGTCATCACTGAGGATGTCTGTCTCCTTCACCTCTTCCCGGTCCTCGTATTCTTCTAGGTCAAACTGTTCTTCCACCCAGCGGTCTGTGTCACCTGCTAACTCAGGCTGCTGCAGCTGAACAGGTACGTCCTCCTGCTGCAGCCGATTCGAGTCGGGCTCCTGTGGTGAAGCGAGGTCCTGTTCGGGCTCGCCATCAAAAACAATGTCGGTATCTATGGTGAAACGGTTGCGCACTAACTTCCTTCTGCCTAGAGTCCTGGTTGGTGCAGATGCTGCAGAAAAACAGGAGATCACAAACAAAAAAAGTAGAAATAGATAATAGAAATGAGTTAGTTAACATTACCAGGACATGATGTTGGTAACATAACATTAGTATTAGTCATGTTCCATATTTTGAGGACAAGATGAATAAAAACGTAGTCCATTGATTAATCAGCAATTAACAATACTGGTGTACAGCACAGTATAATAACATGTTAAAAAAGGTTGGCCTGTCTGGACAGAGTTGAGAATTACAATATCCTATCTGCGTTGACAAATACAAAAATACATGCTTTGAAAAGGATTCTTAGTTACAGTTACAAACTCTAAATTGAAGATAAAGGAGAAAGACCCCACACATAATGGTAATAATGTTATGATACACTTTAACAGGTCTGTTTCTATAGTGAGTGATGAGCAACAAGTAAAAAGGTGGAGAGAGAGAGAGAGAGCGAGAGAGAGAGAGAGAGAGAGAGAGAGGGCAAGCGAAGAGCGACATAGAGAGAGAGAGAGAGGGCAAGCGAAGAGCGACATAGAGAGAGAGAGGGACATAGGGAGAGAGCGACAGGGAGAGAGGGCAAGAGAGAGACATAGGGAGAGAGAGAGAGAGGGCAAGAGAGAGACATAGTGCGGGACAGAGGAGAGAGAGAGACATAGGGAGAGAGGGGGAGAGCAAGAGAGAGAGAGAGAGAGAGAGCGAGAGAGGGACATAGGGCGGGAGAGAGAGACAGATTGACATAGGGAGAGAGAGAGAGAGCCAGAGTGACATAGGGAGAGAGAGAGAGAGAGAGAGCGGGCGAGCAAAGAGAGACAGATAGAGAGCGGGCAAGCGAAGAGCGACATAGAGAGAGAGAGAGGGACATAAGGAGAGAGCGACATAGGGAGAGAGAGAGGGCAAGAGAGAGACATAGGGTGAGAGAGAGCAAGGGAGACATAGTGCGGGACAGAGGAGAGAGAGAGACATAGGGAGAGAGGGGGAGAGAGCGAGAGAGAGAGAGAGAGAGAGAGAGCGAGAGAGGGACATAGGGCGGGAGAGAGAGAGACAGAGAGACATAGGGCGAGAGAGAGAGCGAGCAAGACATAGTACGAGAGAGACATGGGGACAGAGGAGAGAGACATGGGGAGAGAGAGAGAGACATAGGGCAAGAGAGGGAGAGAGGGCCCAAAATGGTCTTGATTCTCATGTAGTGTGTGTCCGGCGCAAGACAGTCTGTAATGTTCCCTTTTCCAAACAGTTTGAATGCAGGTATCTCCCCACATTAATTAAATCTAGAAATCTATAAAAGTGGTTGAAACCCTAAATGAAAAGCTCAGATTAACTTTTTTGTTCACACTATACCAAAGCATCCAATCTGTGTCAGGTAGGAAGAAACACATTCAGAATTGGGCCACTTGGAGCTGTAAGGTGGATGCAGCCACAGACTGGCCTTTACCTGCTCTATTTATGGCAGGACGGGCTCCCTTCAGGGCACAGAGGCGCTTTCCTCCAAAGGGCACATACTGCTGGTTGAGGGGTAAACTCTCCGTTTTTAGGAGCTGCCTGCGGTGCTTTTCCCTCAAAATGGAATGGACTGTCTTCAGAAAGTCTTTTCTACTCTCTGGAGAACTGAGGGAGATAGAAGGGCACGTTATCAGTTTGTCACTCTGTAGCTAGCAGCAGACAGGACCGTATCAGTGGCACACAAGCTTCAATCTCCAGTGGAATTAAACCTCCATTAGAAGAGATCCTCACCTACAGCACAGCTGAAATGTCCTCTCTGGCCTTCCCTCTGACTCAGACTTTGTGTGGACAATCTCACACACGGCCGAGCTTTCGCCATCTGAGGAAGTAATCAACACCCACATGTGATCTCATGCACAGAGCAATCTGGAGAGATATTCTGAAATAATTATTTCTGGATTTAGACAGAATAGAATATGTATTTCCAGTACTGTACGTTATTCATTGAATTATCTACCTGCATTCGCCAAGGATCTGACTTGAAGGGCGTCAGTTGGGATCATGTGACGGAATCGGAAGGGGTCTTTTTCTTCTGAAGATGCAGAGACTCGATGGGAGCCACCCTACAAACAAAGAAAAATGTAGATTTTGTCCTATGAAATTATACCTGTGAAATGAGCTGTATCCAGTTTAATCAGCCTTAAGGCTGGTTTTACAAGTGACCCACTGGACTGATTAGGAAAGTGGCACGTGGGCAGTGAATTTACAATGCTTTAACAAAATAGGTTATATTTTAAATGGGCTTGGTGTTGCTGATGAATTCTTGCTTGTTTGAAAACGTACCATTTTCTTTTTCTGCTTGGATCCGTCCTTGCATACAAAGACCACTGCCGTTTTGAACACTAAAAGGTAATGGAAGAAAACACATCAGTTATCACTCAGAGTTTCAGATGACTTAGACCTATTCATTACATAATCATGGAGGAAACTCCCTGACTAAGGATGGGTATATTTAGGATTTTATCGATACTACTACTACTACTCTTATCGATACTCCTTATCGGTTTGGTTCTTTATTGATAGTCTTATCAGTTCTTTTTCATAACTAAAAGATTGCTTTTTAATATAATATTTAAAAAAAATAATAAATTCAGAACAGGATTAGAATTTATTTATATTTTAAATATAACTAAATGTTTTAAAGCAGCAACAATAATGTTTACAAAAGCAAAGTCACTATATAAACTCAATAATATCTTACTGGAAGCAAATCTATGGCCTTGTTCACGCCTGGTATTAACATGCGTCCTCAGTGATCCGATCACAAGTGGACAGCTTTAAGTACAGGTGTGAACACACTCTAGGCGCATTGAGGACGCATTGAGATCGGATCTTTTAGACCACATTCAGAGGTGGTCTTGGCCACATATGACCACATTCTTTTAGCAGTGTGTACGCGAATGTGTCCTTGCCACATTAAGGACCGCCTACTCATCCGATGTCCAGCTGGGATCCGCGGGATCACCGCGCCCCTCAGGTGGATAAACAGGCGGACACAGGCGCTTGTCAGCATGGAAACGGCCTCTGTGCTCTACTGTATGTAGACAAGGCACGCAAAGTGCATTATTACCATACTGTCGGAGATGTGTCAGTGTTTTCTTTCCGCTGCTGACACCCGACCGCCCACCTGTTCTGTCCTCCCCGCTCTCTGGAGCTCTGTACCCCTATAGGCTGTTGTCTGGCAAAAGCAGCGTTGCCGTCACCGGCGGCGCTCAGGTCCCCGGAGACCGCCGGTACAATAACTTTTTATTTTGACGTTAATACAATGTACCAGAATTGACGAATATGTAGGATATTACTACTGACATTCATGTAATATTACGTCACAACGGCTGCTGTATTAGCCGTGTGTTTACTAGGTGTTGATTTGCATATAGAGCGGGGAAGTGAGATCTGATCACAAGTGGTCACTGAAGACGCATGTGGAGACGCATTTTAATGCCAGGTGTGAACAGACGTACTTAAAGCTGTCCACTTGTGATCGAATCACAGAGGATGCATGTTAATACCAGGTGTGAACGGGGCCTAAAATGTCTTTGTGTGTGTGTTAAGAGGAGCTCAGCCGCGACACAGAGAGGAGAGGAGATGCGCGCTCCAGTGTGATAATAAAATTACACCAAAACGTTAAAAAGAACCGAGAACGTCGGAGCTTATCAATACTCGTCTTTAATAATTTAGCACAGGTGCCCGTTTAATACCGGGTTTCGGTACCCATCCCAATCCCTGACATACCAAATGTAGCCATCTGGGGCTCTTTCTTCCATTTTCCTAAGGAGGTAGGGGGGTTGATCCAGGCCACACTGGTGTGGAGTAGCAGGTCCCCCATGGACAGATCAGCCACCTAGCAAAAGCAACAAAATATCCGCTGTCACTCCACATGTGCTCTTAACAGAACAGAGCCAAGCCACTTTTTTTTCAACCTACCTCTTTCTTTTCACCACTCTGCTCAGTGATGAGCAGATCGAACACTGCTCCAAACTCCTCATGGATCTTCTGCATCTCGTTGATGTGGCTGGCAACTTTGTTCATGGCTTTCATGGCAACTGCAGACAAGCACAAAACAACATGGTTAGTGTTGAAATGTTGTGACCGTATGCATTCCCCCACGTTTTCCCCCGTCAAAATGATATCATCTTCTCAGTCAGCCTTGTGACTGGGTCTTACCATCCAGGTGGTAGTGCTCCTCACTGTCTGGGTCTGTGAGCGAGTAGAGCTCCTTCAGCAGGAGGGGATACTTCAGCACCCTCTGGATGGGTTTGATCAGGTACGACTCCAAAGTGGAAGAGTGCTGCTGCTTGGGGTTGCGCTCATCCAGGAAGGCCTTGAAATCGGGATCTGTTTTGGCTGGAATGATCAATAAAACACTTATTGCAACACTTATTGCAACACTTCTAGACATTTTATCCATTTTTTTGTCCTTTCCATAACTGATTGTTGTGTTCTTTATGGTCTGTAATTTACAGTAATTAAGCTTGTATTGTGATTGAAAATTGATGTTGTTTGATATTACCCTGGTTAATGTGGCATAAACATGTTGATCTTGTGCAAACCCAGACCCAGTTAGTGCTTGTTTTGCTTTACTTTTAGCCTTAGATAAAATGACTTGTCTACCTAAAGCATAAAACCATTCAGTCCTTTGACTGTTTCTAAGAGCATGCAACCACAAGTGGGCAGAAATAACAATGTTAACTCCCAGCACCTCACCAAACTCAGTATGGCCAATAACTAGTTGTCTCATTAAATGTAAATGCAGCAAACAAAATCATCCTCTCAAGTGTTAAAGAGAGTGGGCGTACTAGCTAGAGAACAGATTGCTCAGGACTGCTTATTATACATCATACAATGTTGCAGGGCTTTTTAGCCCTGGCAGCCACCAGCTTGAAAGTATGCAGAGGTCAAATGGACAACTGTCTGGCTGACAACTCAGCAGAGCAGATTTATGGAGCCTTGCATGATATGGCAGATGGTTGATGGATACATACATCCTTCTCCTTTGAGCCCAGGAGGAATGTCGACCCAAGAGCACATTTACTCACCCTTTACGAGGACCTTAGGGACTTTGGTGTGGCTGGCGCAGAAAGCACTGTAGATTTTAAAACGGTCTGCATAGTACAGGAAAGAGCCTCCCAGGGAGAACAGGATTTTCTGTGAGAAAGGGAAGAGAAGTTACCCAACCAGTAGTTCTGAAAGACTTTAGGTGTTTTAAAAGCTTGTTGGCGGTCATATCTGATGTTGTATGTTTTCAAAGAGGGTGTACCTTAAACTGATCCACTCTCTCCAATTTTTCTAGATCTGGAACCAGCCTGGTCCCGTCTTCCAGGGTCTTGAGAAACTCAACCTGAAACTCCACCATTTCCGCGGTGTTCCCAAACAGTACATCCAGCTGGAGGAAAAGGACATTTGAGCAAAGTCAAAATAAATTCTCCTAATTATACAGTTTGTGTTGTGTAATATTTCTCCATCTTTATCTGGTACATCCAAGATTAGCCCCTGCTACAGCCAGAGCATGGAAACGCTCAAAACATAAAACAATCAAATGAATTTCATTATTGTAAGTGCATGTAAAACATCTCGTTACTTTGCAAACCTCCCCCTCTCTCTCTCATCATCCACCCCTCTTGTCCTCATACACGGCTACTCTTCACATGATTATGTAACCCACTTTTCTTAGAACATTTAAACAGTGTTGGCATTTAAAAGCCAACTACCCCTCAAAGGCTCACGGGGCACATTTGACATACCTCATCCTGTGTGAGGAAGGTCTCTTTCTGCAGTGGGGTTAAATATCTCCCGATGAGGCAATTGAGATCCTGCAAGACAAGAGTGAATTATCTTTGATTCAGGGTTGCCCAAGTCATTATGTGGAAGACAGACATGAGAAACAAAAGGCTTAAATATTCCTCACAACAAAACAGTGATAAAGTCGCAGTGATCTGAAAGTCCCTCCCAGATCAAAGATGGGGAAGCTGGCGGATGCCTTTCTGCATGCACTTTAAAAAGGGAAAGGAGCTATATGGAAACCCAATTAAAAGCATGACTATGATGACAGTTACCTAAGCTAGACTGTAGAAAGCCTATGAGATCAATTAGTAGCTTTGCCAAAAAAATTGGGAAATAGAAGGATGTCTGGCTTAACAAAACATTGCACTGTAATTTACATATTTATCTTGCTTATTGTTAATTCAATAATCAAAAAGCCCCAAAGAAGCTAAATCATCTGTGCCCAAATTGGTCAAAAAGGAAAAATATTTATTATAAAAGTGTGTGAAGGAGTAGTCTTGAAAAAAACTGCAACCTGTGCCAAACAAAACCAGTATCAGCAACAGTTGAAACTAACCAACAAGGATATGATCGGTATGTAGCCCACGGTATTTTTCAAATACGGCTAATTAACACCAACCATTGCAGCATTGATTTATGAATAGTTACATCAAAGTTAAACTCCCTCTTCATTTAGTCTTTTTTCATTATTTTGTCAACCCCCTATATTACATTAGCAGTTGCGCTACGAAGTCCCACTACTGCAAACTGCACACACACACAGACATACAGTATAATGATGCATATGTCTGTTTGACTCTGGGTAATTAGAACAAATAGCTCAAGTCCAGCAAAAATCAAAGTACCCTCTTTGAAGGTTGTACAATACACCATATATCATGCATAATGTGATTTCTATAATAAGTATATATGTGCCCCCTGTAATGAGGTATGACATTAAATAGCCTTGACATTATCCCATTATGTACCCTCTCTAACCCAGTTATTCCACCAAGCCACATTTATACAAGGCAGAAAAAGATTAGGCAATATCCAGGCAAGGGCACAGCTGTGTCCCCCTCATATCTCCCGGGACACAGAGATAAATATGGATTGGTCATGTGGAATAGGTAATGTGTAAGGCTAACACAACCCGAGGCAGACAGAAACACACAATCGATGGACATGAGGAACACATGCACACTCACAAAGACCACCTGCCCCTTACAAGTAAGATGAGTGATACTTACTTTGACATAGGTGCGTTCGGTCTCCACGAGTTCACAGATGACTTTGCGGAGCTTGTCGGCATCGGAGAGCTGTCGGAGAGTTGCAGGAGGTGGGAAAGGCGAGTCCGGGCTAGGCGAAGAGGACACACACTCCGTGGGATTCATGTCATGGAGACTGCGGCAGAAAGCAGCGACTTGCTCCGTACTCTAAAAAAACATTTGAAGGACAGAAAAGTGTTGATGAAAAAAGTGATGCAATTATGCAACTCCAATCTGAAAAGGAAATATCCAAATATGGATCAATCAGCACCACAAATGTTAACTAGCAGGTATCCACCTACTGATGTGCACAGATTCATGACTGTGCAGAGAGTGAGCCTGGAAAGAGGCAGAGAGGCAGCTCTAGAAAAAAAAATCAAAAAAAAAATCATTTGCACTAATTTGGTCTATTTTCAGTCTGTCGTAACAATGACTCTCTGCCTCTCTCTTTCACTCACATCCCTCTTTTCCCTGGTGTTTTCCTCCTACTGACGGATCGGTGGTGTAATGATTCATCTCTTTCACAGAATCAAAATATACACACAACAGTGTCTGTCCACATACAGTATGGGTTGCCGTGGAGACCAGCCCTGATGTGCATTAGACTAGCATTTTGGACAAAAATAGACCCCACTCAGCAACAGCCTACATGGCTTAACACAGTTACTTTGTTCGCAACAGGCTACAGTCTTAACAACAAAAGGGCATTTGGGCTTTTTACATCAATACAAACACATAACAGAAAGCATGAAGACAACTCTATTCATACCTATCAAAACTGTATTCCATTATATGAGGAAAGAATTTAATAGATCGGAGACTTTATTTTAAAGTTGATGACACAACGATTAATAGAGAAAATTACAGGGAGCAAACAGTTATGGTCTCGTAACAGGAACCACTAGCAGGTACTGACACCACTGAGTGCATAACAGAGAGCTGAGGGGTCTCTAGTTGGTAATATAAGATTTGTTTATAGGCCAGACAGAAGCAATATATCTTATCACACACCAGCTCCTCTGGGAAATAATAATAATAATATAGCCTCCACACAGATGCAGAAGATGGAACATTATCATTCTCAGATAAAAACAAGCTTAATTAAGATCTGAGTTACTAGTCTATCATCAGTCTACACATCTGAGGGCATCAAAACAACAATGTTTTTCATATTAGACATTGCCGCACACAAAAAGTGCATATACAAATTTGCATTGAAATACAAAATATATTTTTTAAGACGTACAACAATGAGTAGATGCTCGATAGAAACAGTCATAGGTTAGATAACATTCACTTAAATATGATGGAAAAAGAAATACAAAAAGGAAAATATGCACAGAACAAAAGAGCATTGTGTTATCCAGTGACAGTCGCACATCTTCTCATGCAGCTTTGCAAATAACAATGGTTATCAGCGTTGTTATCTAATAAGACAGACACATCTATGTGAGGCACGACAGCAGTTTGTCCCTCTTGACAATGTTCCCAAAATAACCAGACAGCTCCCAGATCAACAGATGAACTGGGAAATGCTATCATGTCTGTAAATGTAATGTAGTAAATGCAATTAACACCAATGCACTGATGAAAATTTAGCTGTATCTATAGTGAAAGAGCTGCCACAAAAACTTTGATGGTTTTGCTTAAGAAATGTTAATGTTAGAGTAAACATGTGCATTTAAGTAATCTTAATTATTTACAAACCCATTTGGCTGTACAGAGGGTTAGGTTATAAAAAGTCAAGTTGCCTGACAAAGATCTATTGCCCCGAAACATCCCTTCATTAATTATTTTACCGCTGATGATGAGCGGGATCCAGTACGTTTTTACACCAAAAACATGATAGATCCTGTCAAAACAGAACAATTAAGATCTGCTCCATAAGAATCCATAAAAAACATGTCTCACCACAAGACATAACAGTTTTCCGTAGTACTGTTACTGCTGTGATACTGGAAATGGAAGTTCAAGTGCACTATCACAGCAAAGAAGTTAGAAAAACAAACACAGTCAAGAGCAGCCCACATTCACAACCCCAAAAAGAAATGTAATGCCAAGAAAAGAGGACAAAAAAAAATATTAGTAAATAAACCTGATCCTTTCCTTCCCAATTAGTCAGCCAGTTTTACTGAGCCTAAGACAGCTACAGTCCAGTCATAGTCGTCACAATCACAATCTAGACTAATTAACACCATGGCAGCTTGTGTGCATGGACAGTCATGACATGGCAGAGTGAAGAGACAGAACAGAGAAGGAGGAGGGGGGGGGGATCAAAGCCATATATCATATGAAAAGAACAATATGTAGATAAGAGGGGCTGTCATGGGTACAACTGTGAGATGCCAGAGATGAGCATTTCCCCTAGCGAATGAGATTAAAAACCTTTTCAAAGCATGAAAGCACTGATGATGGAGTAGGGAGAAGATTGCACGTCTGTCCTCTGAAACTGAGATAAGCCGGAGATCACAGCTCGAGGTGCCAAGAGAGAAAACTCTGCAGTCAGAGAGTCACTGCAACAGCCATCAGGGTAGTTTGTCACGTAAAGTCCAAGTCATCTGTGGTCAGATCTGTAGAGACTCAGCTCGTACATACAGCGTTTCATTTTGGCATCCTAAGGAGTGCTTCAGTGATTAAGGGGCAATTCTGCGACACAACAGTGACTCATAGCTTCCTCTTGTCTGTCTCTAGCAGCTAAGAGGAGGTGTGAAACAAACGCTGGAAAGGTGTTTTTCTCTCACTGGAATAAGACAACAGCAGCTCGCCAACTATCACAGCAGTACCAAGAGCTAGCCAGGTAAAGTAAAAGAATACAAGGAAGGAATCTCACCAAATGAAGCATGTCATAGATGGAGTCTGAGGAGCGCTTGCTGTGTTTGCTCCACTTCAGGACGGACATAGCCGAGTGCAGGTGGACAGTCCGCGCTGGTTAAAGTGCCAGAGAAAGAGACTCCAGGCTTTAGAAAAAGTCAAGTCTGTACTGCGCCTCTCCAACACATGTCTCAGCCCTTTTTGTCTTTCTTCCGTTTAAAAAAAACAAGAAGAAGGTGCTGTGTTGCTTGTGATGAAAGATGAGTGAAGCTGCTCAGCCTCCTCCTCTCCGCCCACCAGAGCTTACAGCCTTCCAACTCCTTCTTTTCGCCCTCAGAGTCTGCTGTAGTTCTGTCTCCCTCTCTCTTCTCTAAACTCAGGCACACAGTGTGAGTGTGAAGATCTGGCCAACTCCAGCAGCATTGTAAATGAGTGTTGATAATCCTCCAGACCGGCGAGAGAGCAAGGGGAGCAGGAGGGAAGGAGTCGCCTCCTTAAGGTTGTGGGGAAGCAGGATTGGCTGGGTGAGCCACACCGCAGCAGAATATAAATGCAGGATTTCAGGAATAGGGGGAGAGTGATGGGGAGAGGGGAGCTGCAAAGGAGCAGGCTGCAGAGGAGGGTGATTACGGGAACAACTGGTGTGGGAGGTTTTGCAGGAAGAAAATGAAGAGTGGCAAATGTTTAGACGTGCCAAAATGTATTTAATAATAAGTCAAATGAGGTATGAGCTCCACAAGCCCAGAAACAAGCTCTTCAGATCAGTATTTGAAAAAAAAGAAAAATACACCAGCAGATATTGTCACACATTTAGATGTCCTCTATCTCGGAGTAGATTCCAGGAATTATGTAACAATTGAGTCTCATGACTTTGGTGTGTCCTCTTTTCCTCAGTTATTCCCCACTTTTCCCAGAATGCCTTTCAACAACACCCTAACAAAGGGCAAACAGTTGTACATCCAGACAGTGACAGTGGTAGCGTATTGCAAAGTCAGTACCAAATTGTCAGTCTTTGCTCTTAATGTCTGGCACTAACCAATGTGACCATCTAAATAGACCCCAGAACAAGTAAAAGGGCAATAAATGGCAGCTATATTGCAAATAGCTTTTTTTTTAGAACAAGATAGAAGTGGATTTTTGCCCTTATTGCAAAAACAAATAGGTTTGTCTATGATCCAAAGCACAACATAAAATGAAATTTCTACAGCGGTTAGATTGACTTCACTTTACAGCTACTGTAAAAACATTTTTTTTTTTTTTTAAACAAAATGCCCTTGTTTGTGTTGCTACTGACTGTAGGAACATTTGTTGCAACAAAAAGTCAAGGAATGGTGTACACAAGTGGAGCACTTGTCAAGCACAGCCAAAAAGTAAATCAATTCATTCACATAATTTGTATGATTCTGCTCTGTTATTAGTGAGCTTGTGGTGCAATTCCAGACATCATTACCATATTTCAGATACAAAGCTTTGAATCATCGTTTGAATCTCATCTCTGGACTCTGACGTTTTTCAGAGTGCAGCATCTTACACTGATTCATCAAATACTTTCAACACTACAAAAAGAATAATGAATAGCCTCAAAGAGAGAGGAGGAACAGTCAGCATTAAACAAATTGAAAAAGACAAAAGGCACAATTTAGCGGGACAGAAATCACCACCTAATGCTATTTGTCCTCTATTTTGCTCATATCCATGTTATTATTTAAGTCATATCCATAATAATAATAATAATAATAATAATAATAGTATTATTCATTATTACGCAGGCAGTTAACTAGAATTGGTATACTTTTTGATTAATTGCTGCTCATTAAATAAGAGAAGTTAAATGAAGGGATTAAAGAGAACAGATAAAAGAGCAGTAATTAGACCCGTCTACAATTTGAAGGGCAAATGGGATGACTGAACATCTCACAGTGATCTTTAATTCCAGTTGGTATAAAGAGAAATGAAGTAGTAATCCTGTTTGATAATAGATAAACTAATCTACTAAAAGATATCTAGTTTTTTTCTTTACTCTGAGGCTCACTTTGTAGTCAGCATAAGAAGAATTAGCCATTGTGTTAGCCAAAGCCCTTCTCTAGCTAAATAGGAAAATATAGGTATTGAGATTTTGTTTGTTTTGCCCAACGTGCTCTGTGATTTATTTTGTTATTTGTGTCTGAATGTTCATTTAGAGTTGAAATGAATACACCTCCATTCATTACCGGATCTTAATCACCACACATAATTAAGCAATTAGAATGCAAGCTTAATCAAAGACCCATCCATCACTTTGGCTGTTACATTCAAAGCGAAAACTTCGCTTTGCCTCGAGTCTCTAATGTATAAGATGCATTGTAAGTGCACATTAATATTTAGGCCCCTTTGATTTTCATTGTGTCAGAGGCTATGCTAAGTGCAGTTAATACAGCTGTGTGTCATGAAAGGAAAATAGAAACCTGATGCAGATTTGTGTCTAGAAGCATGGGATTAACACCTGAATAATATAAATATGGGCACTGCTCTGCTTTCCTAAACAAGATAGAATGAGCCAGTTATAGATGGCGCTTCAAACTGTGGTGAAACAAACTGTTCTAAAGTGCTCTTTTCAAAATAACAGAGTTGAGGGGGATACTGTGAAAATCAAGGACAAGGACAGCACACAAGCACATAATTTTAAAGATGCGCTGTCAGATGTTTTCTGTAGTGATACTCAATCAGACTCCACAAACGAATAATAAAATGGTGCTCTTACCTTTCTGCACTCAAACTCACTGAAGATCTCAGAGTCGTCGTCTAGGCTATCTCCTGAGCTCTCGAGCAACAGTCCAACCCCGTCATCCAGAATCTCCTCTGCAACAAACATAAGCTATGAGCTTCATGAAACACTGTATAGGATTTTTTCTTTACATAAGTGCATGAGAAATATTGTCCTTGCTTTGTCATTTTTTTTTATAAAGATTGAAGACCTTTATGTAAAACCAGACGACCGTAACAAACTAATCCACAAAGTGGGGCTGCAACAGAGCCTCCTATCCTCCCTAATTAAGACCCTGTAGATTCACCGTGTTTGTGTAAATGACACTGGTGTCACTAAGGACATGAGCGAGAAATCTTTTCTGCATGCAAGAAAAGATAAATCAAAGCTTGAGAGCTGCCTACTTTTTTTTTTCTGGTCCATTTGGTATGCTTTGGCATAAAACGATTACAGGCCAGCTGGGCTGGTAAACATAACCATACTGTGAGCAATTGATGGCTTTACTACACTGTGCATGATTTATGAAAATCAAAGTTTTGCAGTTAAACTCTTCTGTAACCTCTGCTAATTGGACCTGTGAATGTGCCAAGTTGCAGCTTTAAATGAGTAAGTGAAACTAAATGTTAAGATGGACTGAATTTTCATGCCAGGCTGTATTTGACGGTGCTTCTCACCTTGACTCTGGGAGAAGATGTCCGTGTAGAGATCTTCCTCTGCATCCGAGCGGCGTGGCGGCAGGTAGCAGAGCTGACGGCGCTCCACAGAAGGCAGGGTGTTGACTGTCAAAGCCAGCGAGGCTTGAGAGAAAGCCACCTTCATGTCGGAGAAGTTGAGACTGTGAGAGTCTTTTCCGTTAAGCTGAAGTATTTCATCCCCTGCATTTAGACCTGCAAAGTGGGAACAACATTAGCTTTGATTCAATTTAATGCCTGTCACACGTCCGTGCACTAAATAAACAGTATCTACTTCCCCCAATATGAGATGGTAACAACAATCCATCTCATTTTCAGCATTGATTAGCAGGCCATTAAACCCCTAATTAAGATGACGAGATGACATTGTTGTAAGAAACAATAACAAAGTAAAAATACTACTTTGGAGACCATTAGTTGCAGATTCATTATGTTTTCTTTGCCTTTCAGACCCACAAGCATGACCCACTTCTCTATGCCATGTAAAGTGTCAGCTGCTGACACAGTGCAGGTTTTCTGCAGCACAGCATCACTGCATGTGCTCTACCTGCACTATGACCAACTCCAGCATTTGACATCACTCAACCCTGGAGTCTAACTTCATAGCAGCGGTACCAATGTGAAGCAGCTGTGGCGAGGCATTGCATTCAGCATCATCCTTCACAAAGGCCAGTGAGAGGCAGTGTGGTTATGATTATAGTAATCAACGCCCTTGAGAACTGCTGTGTTCTCTGAAACCTCCCCTGCCTTTTGGAAAACATGCGCTAATGCATTTCTAAAGAGATACAGTAAAAATGTCTATTGACCTCGATGTGAGAACGGTCCGCTTTGAAAACTTATGTAAACGAACGGACAAACGGACAATGCACCCCCAGATTCAGATTCTTTTTCTTTTTTCACTATCTGTAACTCATCAATTTACAGACACAAATTGAGCATCTTTGAAGGGAGTTCATATGGTGGAAATGAAGGGGTAATGAACCTTTGGCGAAGGCTAATCCGCCCGCCTTCACATCAGTGATGTAGAGCTGCTGTACTCCGTCCTCCTCCACCACTGAAATTGAGAAACCTGGAGGAGGAAAAGGAGAGGCAGAGAGGCGAGAAGAGGAGGAGGAGAGAGAGAGTGAGAAGGGGTATCTTATATAAAACACATCACAGGGATTTGTGCAGTACAAATGGGAATAGTCTGAAAAAAACACAGGTCGTGTATAGGTCAAAGAAAAGCAATTATTCTGCTGAAAACAACAGCACCACATATGAAATCTTTAACATTGAGAGCAGCATCTTAACTGAAAACAAAAATAATTATATAAATCACTGTAAATGTAAAAAGAAAACTACACAGGATCATTTAAATGGTTCCTACCGTAACCAATCATGCAGGATTCATCTCTGTCGAACTGGATTACTTTTGTAATTTTGGAGCAGAGCTCAATTTCTTTGTAAAGCTGTGAAGAACAAAAAGAAGTTATTATATAAATCATGAAACGGCGTCCTATTTTATTCATATTCTGGTGGGTGGGTTATTGACAGCATGGAACGAGAGCGTTAATTTTCTGTATTCTTAGACAAAGCAGCTCTAGCAGAGCCTTTATGCAGGATGGTCTGTGACGTGTCATGATTACATGATGGAAATACAAAAGTCACTACAGATACAGGCTCTCCATGAATATATTCATGTTTTGGTGCATGGCCCTCGCAGGCAAGCGATTCTCCGGAGAAAACATATGAAATCGAAAGGATAAAAATACAAACCTATTAAAAATTCACAACAAAGGATGCTCTTATGGTCTGTTCTTTTTTCCATGTTGTGATTCTTCGCACATTCTAATGCAATTACTAGCGTTTCCTCAAATCATTTTTTTGACCTTTTATATTTTTGAAAAGTCTGGGGGAGATGTAGGGATAAGATCATGTTCAAGCAGGTAGTTACATACCAAGTCGCACACATCTTCTTCTGGCTTGGGAATGTAGAATTGCACTTGGTTTTCGATAAGGAATTTGAGTCGCAAGTAGTGCTTGGTAGGATCGAGCTGGTGAGCCTGTGGGATGACGGAAAGAGGACAGAAAGAGGATTGGTTGTTTGATACCATAAAATTTGACAGCAGCTTATCTGTGACTCATTTTTTTGAGGATAGAAATAAAGATTAACAAAGCTATTCGGCATTTTTACCCAGCAACATAGTCTTGTTACCATGACATATTTGATTCTTCCACAATTTCTTCTCCTCATCTTACTGACTATGCAAAACTTTCTTTTATTTGTCTAGGTAAATGATGTTATGAGAGGCCAGACATTTCAAAAGTCTTCTGCATGTGTTTCCAAGTGTCTTTACATCTTTGTCATGCAAATATGACTGGAGTGAACCGTGGTTCAGGTCAGGTCATTTGAGAATGGCCACTGTTACCTTGCAGATGGTTTCCAGGACGCACAGTGCCGACTCCCCTGGCTGGATGATGGTTAGCACCGGCTGGTCATTTGGCAGACACACCCAGGAGGGGGTGAGGTGGTCAGGGACCCAGATGTCACTTTCCGTGCTGGGCCGTGGAAGGCTTTTCATAGTTCCATCCTCACTTTTCTTTCAACAGAGGCAATAAAACGGCTTATTCAGTTTGTTACTTGAATACATATTCATTTTTACTATGTCAACATGTTTTAGTGCAAAGTGTAGTCCGATTAAAATGGGTGATGATTTCACAAGTATGTTTTAATCATTCCTCCCACCTAAATATAGTGTGGTGTATTACTGTACATTTGCTTAAAAGGAATGAAAGAAAAATGAGGAGCCGTTATAGCTGTAACCTCTGGGCCTCTGCTCTGCTGCTTATTCAGGAAACATAGAGGGCTAATATCTCATTGATATCAGTGTTGTCTAAAGATTGAGTAAGTTTGAGTAAGTTCCCACTGTCACATTTATGCATATAGAGAATGATTCCTCCTTACTGTGTGTTCCTTGGAACGATCAACATATATGCCATCTGCAGGCTTTTTCACTGGCTCTTCGCCATCAGCAAAGACCTGCTGGGACGAAAAAGAGGTGAAGTGGTCATAACTCAAGCAGAGCAGTGGAGGATACATGCTTGAGGAAAAGGCAAAAAGAAATCTATTTTTATTGCTTTGAAACTTGAAAATAACTGTAAAATATCACAGACCTGGTTGATACTGGGATGGGCTTTTGTTTTTTTCTTTGAGGTAGTGTCCAGACCCCAGAGGGAGGAGAACCTGCTCTTGCGCTTGCTGCAGGAACGAGACATGGCCAGTGTTCGCCGCCTCACTCCGTTCTCTGTGCGAGCTGCCACCTGCAAAAATATAACCACTCAGTCAGGGCTCAAACGTACCAAATGACACGTGGACAACAATCTGTATGACCTCATGTCACATCGCATTTTGCAAATACAAGAGTGTCTTTAAAAAGGACAGACAGTAATCTTTAAAAATGTTTTTCTAAGTATTAGCACATATGACGAAAAAAAGATTAAAATATTTGCAAAGAGTACGTTTTCCATGAGCAATAAAAATGTGGATCAAGAAACATTTCACCAGGCTGTCGTCGTAAATTATAACTTTTTCTTAACCGATTTATCTGGTTAAAGAAAATGAGGAAAAGGGTTCACATGGGCCTCAGCATAATGATTAGTTAATACAGATACAGAGCTGTCATATCTATTTCACACATGAGCACTGGGCTCATGCAGATTTTTACACAACCTGGCATTTCTAGGCTACTCGTTGGTGAAAAAGCAAGAGCAAAAGGTCTTTAAAAATATGTTGAATTAGGCATTAAAAAGCACTGAGCATGTTGGAGCAAGCATGCTCTAAACTTAACCTTCGCACTCATTCTGTCTTTTTTTTGTTCTGTCAACTTTCCTCAGCCCTCTTTGGACATAATGCTGACACAAGTATTCATAGGAGTAGAGATGAGCAAAATTAGAGAGGGAGTGAAACAGTAGGAAACATAATAAAGGAGGAGAGAGCTGTTAGAGTGTCTTTGTTAGATATCCCACCCCCTGCTATCTTGCAGCTCAAACACCCACCTACTCCACAGCACTGCGTTGGTGGTGCCTCACTGATCTGCAAACATGTCTCTAAAAATCAAATAAGTGTTTTCCTGTACTACCAGTGCTTTTAACTGTGGAGCACATAACCTTAGTACAGCAGTGGGAGAAAAGGTGCCCTGCACGCAACCCAGGCTCCAAAATAGTACTCATAGTGGAAAAACAGGGTTTGAAACTATGAATTTTAGTTTCTGGAATCAATTTCCCTGCCAGGAGAGTCACCTAGTGTACTCAGAGATGACCGTGTGTATTTTGAGGGAGATACAGTATCTAAGGAACTTCTAAATATAAGGGCAGTATAGTGTTTAGAGAGATCATCCTTCAACTGAAAGGTTACAGGTTTGATCCCTGCAACAGCTACAGTTTGTGTTGCTGAAGTATACTTAAGCTACACACTGGTCCCTCAAATATTCACTTATTTCAAGTCACATTCGTGAAGGCTCCAGCTAAATGCATAAAAATGTAAATGAATGTAAACCTAAGATGTTATGTAAAGGCGTATCACGACGATGCTTCATAAAACCAGATTAAATAAGGGCATTTGATAAAGATGAAGGTGATATTTACCAGTGCATGGAAGGAAGAGACAGAGAATATCCCCAGTCGGCCCATTGCCAGCTTGGTGGGGCGAGAGGCAACAGCCAGGAGGCGTTTGGGGTTGGGCAGTTCTCCTCCTTGCAGGCTGGCCAGGTAGCACCTGAAGCGGAATAGATCCATGTGAAACTGCTCCAGGTTCTGCTCCCACAGGAAGATCTGCAGAGTGAGAGGGACACAACAACAACACATCCAGTTAATTGTTCATCAGGGCTCCTGTTTGTCAACTTCAGACCAAGATGGAGCATCTCCTCTCTTCACCAGAAGCTCTGTTACCGGTTCGCTCCAAGTGTTGCCAACCTGCGCTCTCTGTTCCTAATGGTTTGATGTTTACTGGGGCAGTAGAGCAGGACATTGTGATTATTCACCGAGCCGTCCCCACCCAGTCACGGTCCTGAACTGGTGTTTGGAAGAGGCGGCCAGTGCCATGGCGGAGGGCTCTGTATCACTGCCAAGTAGCCCAGAGACGAGAAAGAAACAATACTGCACATTCCACTGGCAGATAGAGGCTGGGAGCGTTTCAGCTTTCTAAGGAGCAGGCCTATATCCATTCAGCTCTGCACAATGTGAAACCTGACACTGCCAAACAGAACCGCTCCAACTAGGCACTACCTAACTGATCAAACAAAGGCCATTTGATCTCCCTTCTCTGTAAACAGACCTATTAAAAGACAATATGAGCTTTGCAATTAATTGAAAGAATGGCAGGCTACCGACTGATGCCAACCGCATACAGTGTTAAAAAAAAGCAAAAAGCAATGTGGTGGCCGATAGGTGTGTAGCATCAGCAGCCTCTAGCGGATGATACCTTTGAGATCTGTTACTTAATACCCCCATACCACTCCCTGCTTCTCTGTCCATCTCCTGTTTCTTGCATCAGAACAACTTGGTGATACTGATATTGAAATACCTACTTTCATGTGATAGCTGTAATTAAGCAAACAATATGTAACTTTAATAGGTTATGAAAATAATAGTCATAGTTATTGTCACTATAGCTATGGACCAGTAGGAGTGGAAAAACACCTTGAGAGCTACAGTGGTTTGCTTCTTAAGTGAAGAGGAAGTTCATCCTGGAGCAGATCTCCTACTCTTTGAAGTTTAACAGTTGCGTCAACAGTCAGAAAGAGCAGCAGCAGGAAGTTGATGACAAGAGCTCTTGTGTTGATGTAATACTCCATGAGTTTTCTGGTACTTTACTAAAGCAAGACCAACCTTGTCCATGACCTTTTATCAATCCCTCCTGGTTTGTTAAGTTGCTTATCAGCTCTGAAAAACTGTAAATAGGTATGTAGGTTGGTTTCCATAAAGACTAAACTAAAATAGTTTCAATGCAAGCAGTACTTTTATCCTGAATTAAATGATAATTAAATATTCCGAAGCATTAGGAAAATCTAAACTCATGTATTCTTGCCGCAGATATGTTTTTCACATTTATGGAAGCTACACTCTTATTTTGTTTCAATAGTATGTTTTCTTGCAGTATTTGAATTTATACGGACACAGGTAAAGTTCTTGACAAATGGAAAATGCTAAATGGGGTCAAATTTTTATGTTTGGACATCATTAATCCCCCAGAGTAACTCACTTTTATAAAAGGTTGAATTGGGAGCAGAAGAAGGAAAAACGTGAATGTAACCTGCATTAACAAGATTGGAACAACATTTTAAATGAACAATGAATGTATCCAATTTTGAAGAACACATTTTAGTATAATGATGAGTATATAAATTTAGTGAGGTGATTTTCTAATTTTTGTTTGATATTCCGACTACTTCGGAGAACCAATCAAATTTGCAGACTCTTCAAGTCAGGATAATACTTTCTTAAAATCCCACACAACTGCCTGACATGTGAGGATTGTATGAGAGACAAGTCAAAGTGAGAAAGGAGAATAAAACCTACCTGATCTAGGATCGTCTTCCTCTTCTTGGTGTCAGTAACAGCAGACAGCTGCATGTCTCCCATCTTCTTCATCTTCTCGTCCATGTCTATCTTCTGCTCCAGCTTCTTGATCTCGGCGCGAAGCAGGCGCACCGTGTCCTCTCTGTGGTGCTGGCGGGCGACGGCAGTGGCACATGCCGAGTGGATGGCTGTGATCCAGTTCTCCAGCTCTGTCTGGCTGCAGGTCTGCGTGGGGACAGGCAGGGAAAGGTCAGAGGTTAAACAACAACCGGCTCCCTGACATTCAACATAAAAAGCTTTTCCTGTGTTGATTCATTGCTAATTATAATAGCAAATCAGACTTGAGAGAGCATGAAAGGCAAGAAAACAGAACATGTAGGTCAAGGTAATGCTTGCCCGATGGGAGAATTTGCACTTATTCACAGACCAGATGACATTTAAGCATTCTTTTACCTGAAACAGAAAAGCATCTCCCAGGGAGTTGCTGAGACAGAACACAAAGTCCTTTTTGGGATGCTCTGGTACAGCCTGGACAATACTGTTCTCTACCCAGATGGCATGCTTGGGAATACTGTTGTTGTCGATCCCTGAACGGCCGTCAGTCTCATAGAAGAACAGAGTGCAACCTGGAAAACCGAAACAATCTATTACTTTACATACACAATATATTAATTGACAGCATAGATTCTTGCTGGCCTCAATCTCTAGGAAAGAATAACAATGATACTCAGGATTTTTTGAAGAAGCCAGATTTGCTCAAGCAATTTAATTCTGCTCTCCAGTGGCCAACATTAAGAAGTGCAGCATGGCTGACTTATCAGCCAAGGTGGCATCATGATCATTAGAGCACTGATTTGATTTCAAGCCCAGTCAAGTGGCATAAAATCTGACAATGAGGTTTTCATCATGCTTGAATTAAAGCTTGTTTTACTGAGCTACTGTAAATTGAAGTTAGATTAGATTTTAAGTATTTCTGCATAAGCTACTGTACGTCAGCAAAAAAACTAAACATCCAACGTCAGCATGCTGTGTTGACTGAGCTGTATTAAAACTGAGATTATGGAATAAAATGTAAATGTTATGGACACATTGAGGGCATAACAAACCTTTCAGGCAAACCCAGTAACTCTTCCACTTGCGCCTCGTGGCTGACTCCACTTTCTTGTTCTTCTTATGTACGAGGAAGTTCTTGACGGCAAGCCTGCCAGCTTTGCGCACCATCCCCTGGGCGACGCTGAGCAACTGGTCAGACTGGTAGGCGGAGCTCATAGTGCTCTGCTCGTCACTCAGGGCGGACCCCGCCTCCTCCAGGCTCTCCGTCTGGCAGGAGCTCATCTCCAGTTCTTGGCGAAAGTTCTCGTACACGCCCTGTACACACTCGCTGGCTCCGCCGCCGCTGCTGCTGCCGCTGTCGCTGCCAGCGAACATGCTCCTGCCGGCCGCCGAGCACACGGAGAAGGAGGCTGACATGGTCTTGTAGCGCCGGGACTGGTGCTCTGCCTCCGCCGTCACCCCGTCGATGCCGCTGTCCTCGTACTCACTGCCCTCCCCGGCTGTGACATCCTGTGTCGTGGCAGAAGCACAAGGCAGGTGAGACGGCATGGCAGCCACGTTTTCTTCATCACTACGAATGAAGCCTGTCAACAACTCCTACCCTCAATGATGACTAGGCTGTCTATGTACATACAGCATAGAGCCATTCTTCTAAACATGTTGCAAAAACTGTGAATACAGAGGCCTAACAAGAGTCCACGGGTTGCTTAATCCTGAGGTTCTGCTTAAAATTAATTACTCAAAGCAAAGCGTCTGCAAGTACAGCCTGCCCTCCCTGTGGCACCGCAGGGTCTGCCCTCTCCTACCCACATGGCCAAAGGCTCCCGGGAGATGAAGGGGGTTACACCGAGCTCGGTATCTCCATCTGGTCACATGACCCAATCATGCGCTCCAGAGCTCCATTCTCTAGGGCTGACGGTGCCCCGCAGTGACAGGGCCACCATACACGTTTTACTGTTACACTCTTCCACAGGCCTCCCCTCATTATCATGACAAAAGCCTGAGGCATTTCAAACGGGGAGTGACTTTAAGCTCTGCTCCCCCCCTCCCGTCATCGCAGTCTCCTCTCCCAAGAAAAACAGCAGTTTCATCAGGAAACGACACATCGCTCCCCTGACATAAGCTTTCTTTTTACACTTAATCGGTTTCAGCAGCTTATTATCTGTGAGGTGAATGCAGCAGAGGAAACGCTCAGACACAATGGGAAGAAAGAATAAATGAGGGGAGCTGTCTTGATGGTGATGCCACCAGACTACATTAAGATTCTGCACAGCTTTTCATACTCTGTCCAAGGAGCATAAAGGAGCCATGACACAGCTTTAACAGTTCAGGTCCCTGACATTTCGCCAATTTAAGAGTGTCAAACAGACATGAATACACGGTCTACTTTTTCATTGATGGAGGAAATAATTTGTTCTGTTTTCTATAAATTTTGCCAGATTAAGATTATTTGAGTCAAATTAGTGGTTTAAAAGATCAGCAGAGTGTGAATTTGCTCAACATCTTACCTGTATAGTCTGCGCCCTCCTGCCCTGCATACTGGCACACATGGCAGCTTGGTGGCTGCTCAGGCCTTCGGACAGGCAGTGTGAACGCCGGCAGGGGAGGGTGTATGCACCGTAGGTGTTCCCATCCTCCTCTGATGGGGAGAGCATCTTATCGTCCTCGCCCTCCCTGATAGCCCTGTTGGCGTCATGCCATTTGGCATAGCGGCCGTGGGGTTGCCTGCGGGCAGGGCTCTTCTGGCTATACAGTTCGTCCAGGGAGTTCGCCCTGTCAGCGGAGTCTGTGGGGCTGGACTGCAGGTGTCCTTTGCAGTCAGTAAAGTCTCTCTCGTTGGCCGTGTCTATGATCTCCTCTGTGCTGGTCAGGTGCTCTTGGCTGAGGTCAGACAGGGAGAACTCCAAGCTGTCATCTCGCCACATGTCTGCAGACTTGGACCTCTTCTTCTTGAAGCTGACGGTCTCCTTGGAGCCGTCCCGAGTTTTCTGAAGGTATGTTACCTCGCCTGTGTACGCATCCTCGTCCTGCACCTCCTCAGCAGTGGGGCCAGGGAGGGTTATGTGCATCGTATTCATGTGCACAGAGGGATTAACCAGGTCATTGTGAAAGGACACAGGCCGCAAGTTCATGGCCACACGGTCCACCCAAATGGGGCTTCCAAAGTCTGGGAGGATATTTGTCTCATTGAAGGGCTCCAGGCCATTGTCAGCCAGGGATTGTGGGATACTGGGGGTGCTACTTGAGCGTGTGCTCGTCTCAGAGTTCCTGTGCTCTATTTTCCCTGATGAAGCATGTCGAGAGCGTCTGGACTGCTTGTTGGAGATGCGAAGAGACCGAGACATGTGCTTACGTGACAAATAGCCATGTTCGTTACCATAGAGGGTGTGGTCCCCATTCTGGCTCTCGACATTTCCCATGATTCAGAGGCTGAACAGAAGTGGACATACATCTTAAATTAGCTCCAAAAGAACATGAAACCAATACAGGAACATCATGTTTCATTACTAAACAGAAATGTGTCATCAAATGATATAATTTTGTCTGAATATTAGCCTACCTGCAGGATTGTGTTGATTTTTCTGGCATTTTGTTTGTCACTGGATCTTCAGACAGTTTGGTTCTTCAGCTGCTGGTACGATCCACAAAGCTCTGAAAACAGATATCCAGATGAGAGGAGTTAAATACTGGCTGGTGTTACACTCTTGTTTTTATGTGTCCATAGTGGCCTTTCTTTGGCTGTTATGCATGAGGAATTAAGAAACTACCTCCCCAATACTGAAAGAAAAAGATCATTGCATGATTACTGAGGACATAGAAGAGTGTATGATGGAACACATCATATGCACTCATATTTAATTACTTTGTTTCACTGATCAAATTTAGCCTGTCAATACTGCCAAGTATTTATTAACGCTTTGTACTTTTGTGCCCCATTACAACTTGTATATCAACTGCTTCACAAAGAACCTGTCAGAAATTGCAAAGTGACATGTGGCCAGCACAGACTTTCCCCTAAAACAACTCTGGTGCTGGTCAGAAAAAAAGAAATTGAGGAGTTGAAATAAGAAATGCAGAATAGAGGAGCAAATGTAACTTGATCCTGTCTTACTGTGTTGCTTCTTCATCACTCACTTTACAGAAAAAAAGAGTCCATTTTAGTCAAGCCAGCTAGAAAAACACCACCCTCACTTTGACAGAGGAAGTGATCCACTCAGCCCCTTTCAACATGCACAGGGGTTGTGTGAAGTGGAGGGGACGTAATGACAGTATGAGCACTGACAGCCAGAGTGAACATGAGTTATTCAGAGCTGAATTGAGCTGCCCATGTAGCGTTGTTGTCTGTTCTCAAAAATACCTCCTGCATTAGAAAGGACTGGGAGCAGGAGGGGGGTCATAAGTATTCACTACAATGCACATTTGGACTCCATCTACCTGCCTTCAGGCTGGACAGCCTGCACTAAAAAAAGAGGTCCTATTCTGTGCCTGGGACCATCAACAGATGGGACAGAAGATTAACTAACCACATTGTGGCTGTTGTTCCTCCTGATGTGTACTCCCCTCCTTGTAGGACAGACCCTTTGGGGGTGCAATGTTTTTGCGTGTGTAGCCGCTGCAGATGAGTGGGAGCCCAACCCTCTGCTGCTACATGCACTCGGGCTTACTGTGAAGAGGGGCGTTACGTAAACTGGAGCTGACCCCGTTTTTCTACCTTATGTTTCTCCCTTTCCCCTCTTCATTCTGCTCACTCATCACCTCACTGGTACTGCAATGCACAATGTTTGATGTTGATGGAAGTCCATTTATTTTTCATATAACCCTGCAGTTTATTGCCTGTTTCATTCAATCCTATTTGGTAGAGGAAAATAACAGAAAACAAAGGAGGAGGGACAAATCTATGAAATGCCACTGCACTCATTACAGGAAACGAGATTCACTGAGGGACACGAACATGCTTACAAAATGCTAGCGCAAACATTATACCAAAGGCTGTTTCTAGGCTTGTTAGGACACTTTCCAGTACCCTTCATTTTTTCACATGTATAAGGGGAAAGTTTAATGGCTCTGCAGATGTCATCCCTGGAGAGAAACAAAATGTCCAGTGTGTTTTAGTGAGGCCTAAAGGGCTTCATAAATCTGTAAATACAATAAAATAAAGCTCTACAAGAATCTTTTTGACAAATCTAGCAGTCAGTATTTATAAATTAAGTTTCTGCTATTTATATAGGGAGGTTTAATATGTTGCTGTGCTGGATTTGATAATGTTGTCTCAGTGGTTTCAATGTTAATATGATGTGAAATTGGCCAGAAATTAATTGGACTGTTTCAAGCAGAGATGAGGGGCTTAAATAGCAGGAGATGTGGTTTCCTCAGTCGGCACATTTAAGGTAACCCACTGTGCATTGACCTTGGATTTTACAGCACAAACTCGTTTGTTCAGCCCTGAAATATGTGAACCAGCTGATCATCAAATACGCTAAAATGATCACAAATATTTAATAAATGAAAATAGCTGATTAATTCTGCAACATTTGGAGTTCATCAGAACCTCCCACTACGGTGATTATACATTGACTGTCCTTTATCTTTCTCTCACAAGGATGGTCCCATTTAGATTAAAAAAGGAAGCAGCAGAGTCGGACAAAACTTGATTAGAAGAGAGGGAAGTAAAACTGCATATGAAATCAAATTTCAAACAAACATGAGAACAAAGTCAAATTAGTGGTCCAATATGGGCAAGTCCACTCAGCCACTATCAAATCAGCACGTTCATGGGGACAACAGATTTAAATATTAACAGCACAAACTGCTCCTTTTTCAAAGCCACAAGATAATTATTAGTTTGAGCTTACAAAAAGAGAGAATAGCTCTCTTTACAGTAAAATCATTTTTGCAGTAGGATCCATGATGGATCAGCAAGCTACTTTTACCTCTAAGAGATAACAGAACACTGATCCCTCTGAGCATAGTGATTTCCACCAAAAGTTTTAAGATATAAGAACACCGATAGTTAAGAGGCTGACCCGGAGAAGCTTTTAAGAATACAAATGTACAAATGAATAAGCATGCATGTTCCAAATATTGAAATGCAGGAATATAATGTTCTACCGCATTTGAGTTACCAGAATATCTGAATACACGGTTAAAATGGCCTCAATTCCACAACACTATATTCTCTAAAACTGCAATGCCGCTGGTGCACAGAATCCATCATCAGCTCTTTATTAATACATGAGGAAGAAATGCCAGAGTTGGAAAAGATGTTGTAGAGCACCAAATCCCCAGGAACAGCCAGTGGGTTCTTCTAGAAATACTAATACACATTAGTAAAACGATGTCCCTATCTTGTATCGTCACTATAGTCCTTCATACACAACTAAATAAATAAATGGAAATGAACATTTAGATTGGAAAATGCTGCCAGTAATTTGGTTGTGTGTGAAGACCCAAGTAAATGGGTCATTTTCAGCAGGCTGTGTAAGAGCTCAGGACAGCAGAACTCTCAGAGGATTCATCCGTATTTAGCCCTTAATGAAATACATAACCACAGGAGATTCCAGCAACCCACAGATCACAAAGAAGAATAGGTTTATTGTGACTCAAGATTAGCAACACAACGGCTTCAAGGAAAAGCACAGAAATTCACCACAGCTAACACCACTTCTGGTTGTAAACAGTCAGCACATGAAAAAGCTGCTTCTAACTGAGCAGCTGATGTATAAACATCCACTTCATAAAATCTATAAAATACAGTTCTCATGTCAAGACAATTTGGATAGTGATAACAAAATGAAAGTGCTATATCCTGTGTGTTACAAAGGAACTGCTATGTGTACAAAATAGTATTTCACTATATGCAAGTTACTCTACTTGTACAGATTTTTATTCAAAATTCTACAGATTTTTTGTCAACCCCATCAGCAGTCAGATGTAGTCTTAGGGAATTATTAGTTACTGTTGGAGCCAGGCTGACATTTCTTCTATTCTCACAATGTTTTCAAATTGGAACGGGAAAATGTTATATAAACAAAAGATGTTTTATGTCCCTAGTGGCCAAAATCTGGATTTATGGTAGGAAAATACTATAAAGAATTTAACTTTAATATCTGCATGACAGTATTTAAACATAAATGCATTCTAATTTATGCCCGAACCAATCCATTTCACAACAATGTCAATGATATCTGAAACTGTTTTGGGAGAGTCATGCTCTTATTTCCATTCCATGTGCCGTGGGATTTTGTCATCCCTGAAATATGTGACAGGTAGATTTAAGGTCCTTTTGTTATTAAAGACCACTTAAAAGCCCAGCTTATATTTGACAAATACTTGGGCCTGTTGGAACAGGAACAAGGGGACCCGTCCTAACCCCCACCTGCTCTTCTTCTCCTTTAGATCCCCAAGGACAAAAAATGTCAAGTTGCTTGTATTATTTGAGGGAAATGATCAAAATTCTTACCCTACGGCTAAAAACTGTCTTATAGACTTTCAAAACAGTCACACAGACAGTGTGAAACACCTGGTCACACATTCCTATACTCATGAGCTCCATGTAGAAAACCAAATACTTTCATACACCAGATAAATCTGAAGATAACAGAAATGACTTAGCTGCATAGCCCACTGGAATCAGACATGTAATACGACAGAAGATACAAACACAAATTGATCTTTAATCTGGACACAATCTGATTTTGACTCTTTACGTTGCTCTGACTCCTGCAAACACATACCTGTCATTTAACCTAACTACACTGGTGAAAGGCAAGAATGCACCGTGCCGACTAGTTACAAGCTCCAACACAAAACCCTGTAATCTGAACACTCCGGTCTCTAGAGATAATAACACAGGTAGTTGTATAGAGGAGGAGGGGACTGAAAGACTGCACTCAAGACAACTCACATTTCACCACCGATATCGTCATATATGCTTCTGTGTGAATGGAAATACCAAACAGCAATCTCTTGTTCTCGTGACTCATTTTCTGCTCCCGTGTGTGCTCAGCTGTATTTAAGATTATGTTAGGCCAGAGGGAAATTTGAAACATCCGTACCAGTGTAGCATTTATTTGGGATGTTGATTAACAAAATAAGCACTTCCTCCAGTCTTCATTTAATAGCTCAACTGAAAAATATATACCGCTGTCATGTAGTCAAAGAGTCTTTTTCTGACTTGAATCTGTAGCCCTAGAAACCCTGAATAGCAAACAGCTGGAAGAGGAGGCTTTCAGAGATAATGAAAGCAGTTTGACTTCTCTTGGAATAGCTTTGTGCCAAGTTGTGGGACTGAATGTATCATGAACCAACCGGCTAGCTAGCATTTGGCTCATCCAGCCAAGATTTATACAGCCTTATTCAAAAAGTATTTGTAGAAAATACAACTGGAAAAACTGAACAGGTAAAGTGATATTGGTCCAGATAATTCTACTGTTAATATTTGCCGTTTTCAACAGCCACTCTGGTTATAACAATTGCATTGACGTAGTAGCAGGTGAAGTAACGTTACAGAAAAAAAACATTTTTTAACAACATATTCCAGCAACAACAATAACCTCAACCACCCAGTTATTTTCATTCGCTGCAGAATTGATTTCACGTTTCAGAGGACGGCGGCAAATGGTGGTGATGCGGGTGTCCTGTCTGACCCCGTCATGAGAGGCTCAGGTGGTTGTGTCTTATGGGACTTTGTTATTGTAGGAAGTGCAGCCTTTAGAAGGATGCCAGCACACATCAAGCAGAATAATGGCTGAACAGCGGGTGTGAGACCTGGCAAGACGGCAGGAACCATTGGTAAAGGAAGATGCTGTAGGGAGATTGGCAATTTGCCTTTGAATGTTGAGTACAGAGGTAGATTGTTATGCAAACTGATGCTTTTTCTCTGTGAATGTTGCACACTAGGCTAAGCAGGACATCTAGTTTTTGTGACAGCTAATATGGTGCGAGGCTTGAGTGAGTTAGTACTCTCATTTACATTATTCGAAACTGACGAGGGTATTATTTGTAGGCTTTAGTGTCCCAGTATGACGAGGAGTTAGGAGTTTGATGTAAAGAGACATTTGACCTGTTTGCTCTAATCAAACAGTTTTCTTTTTGCACCATAATGTACAAGCTTAAACACGGTGAAGTAATATATTTTACATTTTTAAACTTGCTGCCACAACATTGTGGTTACAATTACATTAGTCAAAAACATCTTTTTGCATCCTCATCCGAGTTTACTAAACATGGGTTTTTGTCGGGTGCTACTGTAGTGTTTGGGTCTCATTTTGCGTTATATTCTTGGCAATAAATATGCAGGCACTGATTTTGGAGCCTGTTGTTGAGCAGCAGCTGGTGTTGTTTAGCCTGGTGGCACCTTTGTCCCTGCCAGTGTTTTCTCTGGGGCACCACTGTGTGCAGAGGTCACTGCTTCTGCTGGTGTTTAAGCTTTGTGTACAGCAGATGCTGCAGGTTTTGTTGGGTCAACAAGTCTTTTGTCCACTCTATAGGTTTAAGAGTGCTTTATAAGCTTATATGGCCACCGGTAAAAATGTAATTCACTAAGGTGTATTTTAAAATGTACACATATAGGCTCATATTTTTGCCCATACTGCTTGGCAAAATGATACCCAACTAAATCTGATCCTTTTAACTGTGGATCCTGGTTATTATGCACTGGCTGTACTAGGAGATGTGTGAAATTAGCACTAAGATAAGATATACATTTAAAAGAGGCCCCAATGATATATAATCTCACTTATAAATAGCTGCAATACCAAGGACAACCCTTGTCTTTTTTCTTTTCTTTTCCACACTGGCTCAAGAGACAAGATTTTGTGATGTCATTTTGTGCCAGAGTACTTTCATCTCTATCATCAATGCCAGCAATTTGCTTGTCCAGAGGGTCACAACCGAGGTGCTATCAGACCACATCCTGCTTACGGCTCTTTAGCTCCTCGTTGACAGCCTTTGAAGTCCTTAAACAGCTGTAAATTGGAGGTATACGTGAGCCACAGACCTCTGTTAAGATAAAGGGGGATGGATACAGGTTGTGGTTGTAGTATTTCCTCTGCAGTTCTGTGGGGGAAGAAATCTGTGGTTTTTATTCTGGTACAGTATATGGAGTTGGGGGATTTCTGTTAAAACTATGATCTACTATATGCCACTTAAAACTATTACAGCATCTGAAAATGAGTCTGTACATGTTCCTGGTTTTACCAGACAGACTACTCCATCTGAGGAGAATGTATTACTAGTTCAGATTACAGGACAACTGACAACACTGTTTGAAACTTGAAGGCTTAGCCACAAATTCATCTTCATTAGTGTGTCAGATAGATACATGTAAGGCCCACTTATCACCTTTGATGATTTGGATTTGCCAGAACAAAGAAATTCTGTTGAATAACTGAATTCAAGCAAACATCCTAAGTAAACTAACCTCCCATTTCTTTAATCTTCCTTAAATTTCACTTCTCCCCTGTGTTCATTACATAAGACGCTGTGTCAGAGCATCAATGATCCGTTTACCCTTTTTTTCTTTAATTCTGGTAGGCGTTGCTTTTAGATTTGGATGCAAGTAAAAGTGCTAAAGTAAGTCTTTTTAAAGTCATTCAAACCTAACTCCCAATAATGTGAAACATCAGATGCTGAAGAACTGTTCACTGCGAGATAGTGACAGCAGGATCACACAAGAATTCAAAATCAATATTTAACAGTTGAAATATTCACCTGGGAAGTACGCATAATAATGCTTCACGTAATGAAAAAGGCTGAAACCACTGTGACAAAACATCACAACCACAATCACTAGAGACTTTCAGTCGTTGACCTTCTCATAGCCTGTTACTGTCACTGTCAGTGAAAAGGTCTCCCCTGGCTACACGGAGCATCAACACCAGTTTGCCTTTACATGCTTCACATTCCAGACTTTTACAATTCGCTCCTCCACAGTCTGACTCCAAACACACCCAACAATTTACCCCTCACACAAGGAGCAAATGTGCTTGACAGTTTTATGATTATAGATTTGTGATCAACGGTATCAATGCTGGGACAGACTGGTTACCAAAACACAGGGTTTCTGTTGCAATGGCAATTTGGTGCATGCACTAGGGAATATTATCTACTGAGCACTGGCACAGCATGATGTATATGAAAAACAGCTGCAGGCTGAAATTAGATATTGGTGGAAACAACTGGGAGTGATAATATATCTTTCTATCTCCATATATCTTTCCTACAACTGCCAATGTCTTACTGGCTTTCTCACACTGTCTTCAGCTCAATAGCCAGGTAGGGTCAATATTAAGGTTGTCGTTGTAAATGAATAGAAAGAATTTAATCTATATGCAATAAGGACACGCCACTGGATAATATAGCACTGAGACCATGTAAAACTAACGGTACGATAGAGAAATTTCATGTCAGTAGGAAATGAAACAATGTCTGCAATTTCTTCGACGCTCAAATATATTTTCTGAATCTGAGGGAGTGTAAAATTCAGCCTTGGTCAGGAGACATCTACTGAGCTCAGCGGGCCAAGCAATCTTTGCATTGTATAAAATTCAAATCTAATCAAATGTTCTGCTCATTTTCAGAAAGCCAGCAATACCACAAAAACAGCGATGAATGGATGTTGATGTTTTCAGACCAGAAGCCAGTCTACTGCTGGGAGAGCCATTCACCTACCAATCTCAGTATGGCAGCTGCCTTGTCTTTGCCTGAATGTCCCTTTGCTGGCAGCAGAATAAACACAGTGCCAAGGACATAGAGGAGCAGCAATTCTGCATTGGAAATGTGTTTTCTAAATCTGGTTCACTCAGGATCTTCTTCCACAGAGGCAATAATTTGCTTTCAGGTCAGTGAGTGGGAATACCAAACCTTTTCTGTAGAACCACAAGTGCAGGCACACAATCCAAACTCCACTCAAAAATCACATCTGGGTCAATGTCTAGGCCCATTTTTGTAATTTTGATTGCAATATTAATGTTAATAAGCAGGGAATAAACATTTTAGTTAATGTTGCAAATAGATACTATTTGAGATAGCAAATAGATACTACAGAGGGCGCCTAATCCTGGTAGACTGGATGATGAGATGAGACTGCATCTGTCTGTTCCTAAACTCTTAAGACCAACTTTCCAAATAACGCTCTCAAAAAACAAGCGTGTGCACTCTTTGGACTGTTTTGTTCTTTCATCACATGTCCAACGTTTTCATGCAGTGAGGAGATTTGATCTAAATCATATCTGTGGACAGAGCTCGTGGAGAAGCCATCCCTGAGCACCACCTCAACCATAACACCCCCAGAGCTCCCAACTCCTTACGGTGTTGCATTGTGCACTGAAGCAGAGCCGCGGTGGATCCTGACACACATGACTACACAGAGCTGGGTAGAAAATGTGTCCACTTCCTCCAAGCTGTCCTGATCACATGTTCCAATACAGGCCTCTTTTTATTGGCCTGCGGTAAAATGTCACTTAGAAAGTCACATTTCCGCTGGAGTCCAGGAGCTTCACCCATTTACCAGATGTTGGTATCTAAGCAGGAGGATACTTGTATGTAGAAGAGACACTCCCTACTAATGTGGTGCAGGACCATTTAATTAATTTAAGTATCAGCATATTGTAGTGGTAATACTTACACTGTAAACAAAAAAAAACGTTGGTCTGAAATAATCATCCATGCTGAGGTATCAGGCAACTTTGGAGAAACCAGCAAGAGCAAGCTAGATTTGGACACTATCCAACTGAAAAAATACCAGCCCCCGCTTCAGGTCTCCCTCCAAAGCCCCAAAACACATGATGAGCATTACATGAGCTTACTATTGCTGAGGGACGGGTCCACGAGAGTGTCTGATTCAAATGTAAGAAAACCCCTAACATTATCATAATGAACACAAACAACGAACATGGTTATTGTTAGTACTCAGCTGTCAAGCTAGCATGTTAGTATTGGGAAATTTTGCCTGCCTAGCCTTGTGGAAGACTCCGGTCACGCGCAATGAGTGCACTGGTAGAGTGCGCACAGGTATGCTGGTATAGGTTGACAGGCAGGTATGCCATCCAGTGATTTCATGCAGGCTGAATGAAATGATTGGAAGGGCTTATTGTAGTCCTGCTACAGCCTCAGGTGCTAGATGTTTTTTTTTTTTGTTCAGAGCTTTTGATTTATTGATTGCTGTCGTAATGCCATACTAACATAGCCATTATCATTATATTTTGGCCAAACACCTTAAAAAGGTATAATATGCAAGAATTTCTTTAAAAAAAACAATGTATAATCTGATCAAAAAAAATAACCCCACTCAATCATCACTTATGCCCCACTAGAAGTGTTTGGCAGTGTCTGTTTCTGCAGAACGCCTCTCACTTCATTCACTCTATAGCTCGCTCGACTATCGCTGCTCTCTCTCTCTCCCTCCCTCGCTCGTTGAGCCGAGAAGGAGTGGCCAACTTTGACTGCTGTGTGTTTACAAACAGTAACCGACAATGGTTAGACATTATACCTTTTATAATTCATGATAACCAAAATCCCACATGATATCTAGTTTCACATTGAAATACTGACTGTAGAAGAAAAGGATTATTTACTAAGATGCATGATTCCAACTTCCACAGTGGGATGCAAAAATTGAGTGAAACTTGAAAGTTAAGGGGTCATCCCACACATACCACCACAATCACATGGTATACCATAGTAGGTTTATGTCCTTTTTCCTACCCTGGCACTCTCTCCTTTTAAAGTATCCAATGAAGGAAAGACTATAAGCTTGACTGCATTCACTGACTTGTACTGTTGGAAACAGCTGTTCATGCTCCCTTCTTTGAAAATGTTTAGATGGATTTCTTGCCAAATTGCATATCTATACACTACAGATTTATGACTTATTTTCACATTCATTACTGCTTATGGCGGTACATTAAATGGCAGACCAAAAACATTAAGTGACTGATGATAAAAATCTGCTCCACGTTTGGACTGGGGAACATGCATCTGAATGGATTATTTTTTTACATGCGCCTAAAGCAAAAACAAAAACACCATTGATGACTAAAACATTGGTATGTACATGTAATTCATAAACGAAACAAAGAGCATTAATTCTATATAGCCTAGTTCTACTGGCTTTTACACTGAGCAAAGAATTATCCCTTTTTAAAGCTCCAATATCCTTCCTGGGTGCTACAGATAACAGTTCCTCTCATTTATCACAGTCTTGTCCAGAGTGTTTCTTTAGCTCTTTGCTGTGCTAAAATAACTGCAGCCCTAAGCTACAGGTGAACATTTGCAAGTAAAAGCCAGAACAAAATGCAGCAAAGTGCAGTGGTTTGAGTTGTGTTGTATCAAACTGAGTGACTAGAAAAAAAAAATCTGCTCCATATATAGTCTAACTTTTATAATAAGCGAAGTATCTGAAAGACCACCTGATCTCTGATGAACTCTGCTGGCTTGTAAATCTACAATATAACCTTTGTTCTACTGCACACTGTGCCTTTCAATTAACTGAAGCTTATGACAAGACCATGCAAACCAATCTGTGATTACTGTGATTATTAATTATTTTCCTCTCAGGACAGTATTTTTGTTAGGGTTCAATTTAGATTGAGGAAACGCTTTCCATTGCATGTGATTTTCATATAAAGCATTTAAAAATAACTCAGTTTGTGTTTATTTAAAGCTTGCTTTCCTCCAGTCATAATGGGAGCATTGTCAAGATTTACAAGCCTGAAAGCCAGAGCCTGACCTCCTGTCCTGCTAAGCCTCGAACGGTCAATACATTTCCATAACTATGACACCAGATGACCATTTCTCGCCCCTCTCCCCACCGCAGGAGTCACAACGGGCTTTCAAACACAAAGCCTGGATTTTAAATGAACTCACACATCATAAATGTGTGCCCAGCCCCCCTCCAGGATGCGCTCTGGGAATTCTCCTTGACTTTGACCATCTCTTACATTTGCAATTCATCATCTGTCTTTCTCAGCATCACAAACCCGCCACCACCACCACCACCACTTCTTTGTCATTACAACGACACAGACACAAGCAGTATTGTTTGCGTCTGGCACTGAATGGGGAGCAATACAATGGCTCGCTGCCTGCTGTTGTAGTTAAAGTTGTGCCCTACACAGGAGTGCTACAGGTACAAACATGAGGTGGAAAACCCCACCCTAAACACAGGCTGTGAAGACCCCAGGATACGGTTACAACACACAGAAACATGAAATTATAGGCTGAGAGCATGGAAATAAAAAACACTGATGGAAACTAATGAGAATAAATACAAACCCTAAAGGCCCAACAAGATGACAAGAGCTTTGGTTGCATCTGATAAATTTAACTACACTCTAAAATGCATTTAAACCTGTGCTTACAGGCCAATGTTGACTCAGTCTGTTACTGGGGGGGTGATTTAGCACCTCTTTTGGAAAGTGGGAGGTTTGAGGCTGGACAGCCATTTGTCTCCTCTATCTACTAACACAACCAAACACACAATGCTATAAAAATACACAGCGGCGAATACAATGACTTACCTCACTATGTACAACCAGGAAGTGTCACTTCGGCTTTCCCACAGCAGCTAAGAGAAATCCCACACATCACTAAGGGGAAAATTTCAAGCCTCACATGAGAGGCTTATTGATACTCCTCCTGCAAGTCCACAGCAGACTGACTATGCAAAGATGAGTTGAAGAACTGAGGGAGGGAGGTGACTGTTGTAACCCCCCCCCCCCCTCCTCCTGCTGACTCTTTCACACTCTTCTTCCCTCCCTCCCTCCCTCCCTTCTTGCTCCCTCCTTCATTCTATAATTCCAACCCCCTAAACTACAAACCTACTGCCAGCAGGAATGTGTGTTCCCTCCCTCGTCTCCTCTGTAATTGCCCCTCCACTCCACTATAAGAGGCTTTATATTTACACTAAATGTTGCAGCCTTTTTATTGTACAAAAAAAACTGATTAGATCAACAACTGTCAGATCCAGGCCTGCATTTCACAGTCTGGATCAGAGGCAGCTTAAATGTAGACTTTACCTCATTTTTGGCTTAGACAGAAAATAATCTTGCTTTCATCTCTTTTCTTTGTGGTTTAAAGAGCAAGACTTGTAATGACAGGATTCCAAAAAATGAAACTAATGTTCTCTTTGCCTCGAAGGCAACAAAGGCTGAAAGGTCGCAGTCTTAATGTGTTGCAGTGCATAATTTGGAACATTCAGTGACAGCCCAAAATGGACCTGTGAATGAGAAAAAGGCTGGACTTGCAGTTGTCATAGCACCAGTGATGTCGTGTGGCTATCACGTCAGCAGTGACAGCGATGCCGGATTCATTTTGAGATGATGGAACCGGCAGAGGGAACAGGGGAGAGGGGAAGGGGAGGATGGAGGATTGAGGGCACAGCGACGTCTGTTCAGCTGCAGCCTGCATCATGTGCCGCAGAAGCAGCTCTGCATGCACGCTGAAAGGAAAACATGCTCCATGCTAGTTGAGGGTGTAGACACCCTGACAACCACGCAGAGGAGAGACAGAGAGAGAGCACTGAGCTTAGTCTGTCTGACAGGAGACCAAAGATTGGAGGGATGAATTGCCATGTCTAGACTTTGCGATGACTATGACCAAAATAAAAAGCCCTCATCACCATGGTCAGGCTGACTTCCTCAGTGTATTTTCATGTCCTGCCAAGGTTGTGACCCTGATATTAAACTAAACCACTGGGGTTTCGTAGTAAAGACAGGAATGTCTGGTCTGCAGAGGCAACCAGACATAATAACCTGTGCTCTTATCAACTCTCTGAGCTCGATTTCACACAGATAATCTTTCAGTATAAGTTAGATTTTTCTTTAAATTGGTTAAAATTCAACACACAAACACCATGTGCCAATTTCTACATTTCAATTGGTAAAAAAAATGTTGGGACACGATCCAATTACAATAAAAGACTTGAAAGCACATGATACGGTCTGAAGATATGATGTTGAGAGATTAGACTGACAATCTATTTAAATGTGTGAATTTTTTTTTTATAATTTTGTAATTTACAACCAAATATTAAAGTGACTTCTGTTGTATTCTCATAGGTGTAAGTTAAATAAATAAAAAAGTTTGTTACATGAAATGAGCTCATCTTATATGTCCTCGCCCAAAACAGACTGGATCAGGCAGCAGCACAATAAATGCGTCTATCAGTGAAATGTGGGCTAATGCTGAATCCACGTCTGCTCTCACCACAGGCATTTTAGAAATGTAGATTGCTTGCAAGGAGCTCAGCTAAACAAAATACTCTGCTTTCTCATCACCGACACAAGGCTATTAAACCCAGTGCTATCCTCACTCAATTTAGGAGCTGATTGAATTGGACATCCAATACATTGACAGGCCATTCAATACCGCTGGAGCAATTTGGCAGGTGAGATTACGGTTACAGATCCACAGCAACACTGAGACAACAACACAGACTGCTGATGCTGTCCATGTGTCACAACCAACTGCAATCACTGCCAATCACCTTCAGCCGTAGTGAACGAAAAAAAAACAAACAGCTGAAGGCGGAGGAATGATAGCAATCCATTTCACAGGATATGCAAGTTCATTAAACATGACGCTTCACAAAACTACAACAATCTGTTTTACCTCAAATGTTTTTGTTCCAAGTAATTATATTGTTTGCATTTTACCTAGATTAATGATAGTACCTTCAGAAAAAAATAAATAAATCTGATTTTTCATGTTTGTAGCAGAAAAAGTTCAAATTGCATCACAGAGATTTTTTTTTTTGCAAAATCTTAGAACAAAATGATGTTTTTAGATGTTTTCAATTCGAAATTTCAAGATTTGCTCAAACTGTCTCAAGTTAGCCTCTGAACAATGCTTCAAGTCTAGGTTCACTTATTCCCCTTTATTTTTGCATGTGCCCTAGCTCTGCCAGTAAACCAGCTGGTGCTGCCAACACAGCAGGGATGGTGTTGGACAGGTCATGAGCTGTGCCTTGTCTTCAACAGAAACAGCCTCATTTAAAAAGGAGATTGGTTGACCCAAACTGAGTTTTCAGTGCCATTGCAGAGAGCCTAAATACTTGATGACAAACATTACATTTTTAAAAAGAAATTCTCATTATTTGTTGGCTCTAGTTGTACTCAAATTTGCCCTTGCCAGTTTGGGTTACTGCATGAAGATCAGTCACATAAATTCTTACTACTTTGTTCTGAAGTGAGGCCTTTAACATCACAACATGTGGAAAAAGTCAATAGCTCCAGTGACTTCCTCAAGGCACTGCAGCCTGAATATCTTAAACCTAACAGGATAAATCACAGCGTGGCTCCCCAGAATAGCTTTAAATAAAGGTCAGTTAATAATTGACTACACACTGGTTTATTATACCAATTCTGAATGGACCACAGGACGACACATCATTCAATACGATGTAGCTGTGATGTGAAATTGTCCATTGTATAATGTATTATTTTGAAGGACACACTGAGGGATACAGTCAACAGCACTAGTGATCAAAACAAAGACATACACAAGGCTAATTTCAATATAGGAGGTCAAAGCAGACCTACGTTGCGCTGCAGAACTAAAGTTATTAGTTATTAACAGTAGCATGCCTTTCCCTGAGCAGGGTGAGTATGTAATTATAATGCCTGACATTCAGTAAATTGCACCACAATATGCAAATGCAATGAAACAACAGTATGCCGAAACCACTGGTGTCTATCAGCATCAACAACTACTTTGAACTGAGCCAAAATGCTGTCTTGTCTCACACAATTAAACTCTCAATTAACATACAGGAGATGAGTATTGCCCACGATTATGCATCAAGATGTAGCTTCAACAGTATGTCTGCTCATTCAAACTTTATTCCCAGAACTGTACACAAAGCTACTGGTCTATAAATACAAACTGTGCATACATCACGTTGAGGCAGATTTTACTATTAAACAAGTGGTCGGCTGCATACAGCATTTAGTCCAGCATAAGGAGGTTTTGTGAATCTACAACGACACTGAAAAGAACATCCTTCACCACGAGGGTTCAAGTGTTTATTTTCTTGAAGGTCTCCTCAATCACAACAACACGCGTCCCCCGTGTCCCTCTCCATTGTTCTGAAAAAGAACACTATGTACAACTGATATCTAAAGAGAAAAATGCAATGGTTACGCAAGACATGAAAGCAGTAACCTCAGCCCGGGTAGAGATCATTAGCGGAGGATCCAGTGGTCTCCAGCAGTGAGTTGCCTCTCAAGAGTCGACATCAAAGACACCGGTATAGAGAGGGAAATTATTTAGAATGCGAAGAAAAAGCTGGAATTGATTGGTCGAGACTGAACCTATACAGCATAGGTAGCTCTCCAATACTAGTTATTAAAAGATGCTCGGAGCATGTTAAAATTGCAGTGGTCTACACTTAACAAGCTGCAGGGTAGTGTCAACTATATACTGAGCTAGTTACACAAAGCACACTGACCATAGTTTGGCTGACAAATTGCGTGAAAGCATCTATGGCCCAGTACGCGCGGATTTACAAAAGATGATACAATTGCATTAAATCTTATCTATTAATAAGTTGACTCTTTTTCTCTATTAATAGTTCTTATGAAAATTGTGCAAAATGTCCATCTCAATTTCTGAGAGCCTATGGTGACATCTATAAATGTACTTGTTTTGTCCAACCAACATCTCAAACACCAAAATATTCAATTTATGATATTAAAAAAAGAGAGAAAAGCATCAACTCCCCACATTTGAGAGGCATAATGTTTCCTGAATAAATTACTTTAAATGATTAAGTCATTATCAAAATTGTTAATTTTCTGTCAGTTGACTATTTCATTGACTTAACCAATCATTCTCAGCACTGATTTATATATTTCAACATGTATTAAGGACCTACCTTACACTAAAATAGTAATTTAAATGAACGGTTATGCTTTATTTAACCTTGACAGCTTACAAACTTTTACTTTTGTAGTAAATTTAGACCAGTTTTAACCTTGACGTCTAGACATCTTTTGACCGCATGTCACAAAATAAATGCTTACTGAGAGAGGTTCAGATGCACACCCAGGATAACCAATTATTGCAGTATGCCACTTCAAAACAAATCCCACACCAGAGTCAACCTCAAGCAAAAAGGGCCCTGAGAAGTTCTTGTTTATGATTGATGGCGCGGTAAAGTTAGCCTCACTCCAACCTCCCCAAAGTGACTCATAGCCTCATCAGTTTAGCTCACTTAGTATCTATTATTCATCCCAAACCACAAGACTCTCTCAGCCACGTGAAGCTGATGATCATCACCATGTGCATTTCTGACAGCCGGTCATACGTTCCTGCTCACAGCTCAGAAATAGGAGGAGGAGCTGAGTGTTGATGAGGCCTTTTAATGCTCATCTGTCATTTTCAAAACCCTGTGACCATTGTGGAGCGCAAGTACCAGGGTGCTACTGAATACCATCCTCTAGTCTGCATATACACACGCTGGCCTCTCACTTTGGAATAGTAGTCCACTGTAACTGGAACAGAATCTTTTCAGAAATCACTTTTCCGAGGCTACCACAACCTCAAAGGAAGCTTTGAAGCTTGAGTCAATACTCAACGGTGCAGGCCAGTCGACTTAATTTGTAGGGAGCACTTGTTTGCTTGTTTCTAAGGTGCAAGCCACGGCATAGAGCCTAGTCATTCTGACTTTGATGAGAATATCCGTTTAAGTTTGTAATAATTCATGAGAAAGCCCATGTCTTCATTATGCTTAGTAGTCAAGCTGAAAATCATACAAAATGCTTCTGCAGCAGTTATCTGCTATAAGCTTTAAATTAAAATGTGAAAGAACCTAGAGTTTGGTCCTTGCTTTTAAGGTTAGTGGAATACAACCCAACGTTTTTCTCACATTATATGAAGTGCATAGTCACTCTAAAGTGCAGCACTGCTAAAGGGGTTGTCCTCTGGAAAGCATCTGGGATCAAATCTTGGCAAGCCATCTACATGCTTTTCCAGATTACGCTGACTGTCAGCACATCATGAATTCATCACATGTGACCTCACTTTGTCAGATGCTGGAATGTGTGGCAACTTCCAGTCTTCTGCAATCTGTAATAAATGAGAAAAATATGCACCTTTTTTTTTTTTTTTAAAATGCATATGAAATACTGAAGTCAGTTTGAAAGATTCAGCGAATCACCTGCTTAGCAGAACATGGTCCAGAACAAAACAATACTACAGTCCAGATGTGTACAATGTGGCTGATTGTGGAGAACAATGGGATTCCTCTTTTTAACTGTCCAAAGACAGGCTGATACAGCAGGACATCAATAGTACTCTCTAATGGAGACAGATGTCCTGTCAGGAGGAACAAGGGAAGACCGAGCCCTTGTCTGAAACTCAATACAACATGGATGTAAACAGAACAGGAGAGGGAAGCATGGTTGTCCTTCATCCATCAACTTGGGCTGAAAGGCAACAAAGACTGCTTAGTTTAGATAAGAAAATCTCCAACAAACTCTTAATGCGATTATCTGATATACAGTACATGTGAAAAAATAATTGATTTGATAAAATCACTTCTTGCCTATGGCTGCAACATGAAGTCTATCTCGTTCTAAAGTAATGAATCAGTTGACATGCAGAAAAAGAGCAGAAAAATCTCACAAGGCCAATTTGGCAATCTGTCTGTGCAGACTGCGTTCAACACAAGAGTCTGGACAGAGCCAACCACTCACAGCTGCAACATCAACACTGTTATACAATGTGGCTCCTCCATTACAGGATTTGTGTGGGAGAAGGCCACTTTACATTAAAAGTGTTTAACAGAGTGTGATTAAAGTTAAAATTTTACAACTGTAGTACGGAGTGGTGGGGGGGGGGTGGCTCTACAATACAACCTGTAAACATTTTAGGACTACAAATATAGTGGTTTTAATTTTTGATTAAAAGGAACTGTTTGTAAGATTCAGAATTGCTTGTTAACAGCGACACCTGTGGCTGTTAAGTCAACGACAGTCAGCGTCGGGCTCGCTCTACATAGACATGAACGAGCATCGCTCAAAACAGTGAGGCGACACACGTCAGCTAAAACCACAATATCACTCTATATTTCAGCTGCTTGGCAGTAATGTTAGCTGACCAGATGAAGGTCTCTCCATGAATCAATGCTGATCCTAGTGTTGGCTTTTCCTGCTTCAGCCTCACAACCGGTCAGCGACGATAACGTTTCTCGCTGCGGAGCCCTGTCACTTCACAAGACACGGGAAACCTCTGTTGGTCTGGAGGAGCTGCAGCAGTTATTTCTGCACAAACGTCCACTGTACATTCACTAGATATTCTCAGAGCTACGAAGTCTTCTGCAGTGTGTAGTGTGCGCGCATGCACATGAGAGTGGAGCGAGCTGAGTGAAGGCAGGCAAGCAGGCAGAGGAGCAGAGTACAGCAGAGACTCCAGCCCTGGAGACCAAAGCTACGGTCTCCCCCGCGTCCTCCGACCGCAGCCAACACTGTTTAACAGACGGGCTTCACTTGATACAACTTTGCGATTTTGGTGCTTCCGTGTAGTTTGTGTTGGAGTCTGAGTCTGAACAGCGTAGCCAAACGCGAGCGCGCATATGCGAGCGCGCATGGGACACCACCCCGGGTGATTTACACGTGTAAGAAGTTACAAACAGTCCCTTTAAGTTATTTTCTTTTTCAATTATTCAACTTATTGTTTCATAAAGAAAATGCATATACATTTTCAACAGCCCAAGGTAGGGATGCTAATTTAGATTTTTTTTTCCTAACCGATAACCAACCCTCTGTAACCGATTATTAACCGTTAACTGACAAGATTAGTGCGTTGCATACAGCAGTGTTGTGGTTGTAGTGCCTAACAAGCCGCCCAGCTGCAATGACAAGCCAATGCTCAGCTGTGTCTCTGCCTGGAGAACGTTGTCAGCATGGCGTAACGTTAGCGAGTGTCCGACAGACCGTGTGGGTGTATGTGCTGCATTCGCAGTTATAGCGTTGCTGGTGCCTTTGTGCTCGCCGTTGTCACACACATACGGTCTGTCAGTTCGGCGTAAGGTTAGTGAGTGTCCGTGTGTGTGGTGGTGGTGAGTGTGAGGTTGTTGGTGGCATTATAGCTGTGAACGTAGCAGTGCAGTGTGTGTGCAGTTTATTTGTCGGTGAACAAATGCTACAACTCCTCAAGACCCAAGCCAATTTCCTGTGTCTTGCAACACCAGCTCAGACTCTCTTAAGGTGGGCCGTTAAGGTGGACCAGCTATTTTCCTTTAAGTGACAAGCTGCTCATCTGAATTTTGCTCAGCTTTTTATTTCATTTTTAATATTTATTTTAACTGTTTAACTGTAAATATTCGTAATTTCGTTTAATGGTTAATTATTAACATCCCTATCCCAAGGTGACATCTTCAAATTGCTTGCTTTGTCTGACCAGCAGTACAAAAAACCCCATAACAATTACATTTTTAATAATATAAAACAGAAGAGGAGCAAATCCTCATATCTGAGAAGCTGGAAACAGCCAATCGTCAACACTTAATAAAATAATTAAATGTCATAAGAATTGTTGTTTATCAATTTCCTGTTGATCAACTAATCCATTAATCAACGAATTGTCAATGCACTCAAATATTTGAGTTTCATATTTATGTAATTTAATGAAAAAGCTGAAGCATGGGATCTCCTTTCACTGAACAGAGCTTCTATTCAGTGTCAGCAAATATGAAATATTCAGAAGACACACAAATCACCAGAGCTTATTCAACTGCAGTAGAGTATACTATAACTTATTTTATGAAATTTTTTCATGACGTACTATGACATTTCAGGACTTCATATAGGCCTTCTATGACATTTGACATTTTTATGATTTACTATAATATGACTCTTTTGTGACATTTTTTATGACATACAATACTATGACTGTGTGACATACTCTGCAATGACTCTTTCAAGACATATGGCATACTATACTATGACCTTTATATGACTTTTTATTAGGGATGTCAATCGATTAAAATAGTTAATCACAATTAATCTCAAATTAATTGCACATTTATACTCTCAAAATGTACCTTAGAGGGAGATTTGTCAAGTATTTAATACTCTTATCAACATGGGAGTGGATAAATATGCTTGCTTTACGCAAATTTATATATGTATTTATTATTGGATATTAATAAACAAAACTGCATGTGATTATCATAAAGTGGGCATGTCTGAAATAGGAAGACTCGTGGGTACCCATAGAACCCATTTTCATTCACATATCTTGAGGTCAGAAGTCGAGGGACCCCTTTGAAAATGGCCATGACAGTTTTTCCTTGCCAAAATTTAGCATGTTTCGGGCATTATTTAGCCTCCTTCCCGACAAGCTAGTATGGCAAGGTCGGTACCAATGGATTTCTTAGCTTTTCTAGTTTCATATTATACCAGTGTTTTCACTAGCTTTAAAACTGAGCCCGCTACAACCAAAAATGCGCAAGTTACATTAATGCGTTAAAGAAATTAGTGGCGTTTAAATTAAATTGCGTTAACATGTTATCGCGTTCGGCAGCGCTACTTTTTATAGCGTAAGTAGCAAAGTATGTCCAAAATAGTAAAAAAAATGTCATAGTATAGTATGTCAAAAAAACTCATGAAGTCACAGTATAGTCTGTTGAAAACAGTTTTTAAAAAAAATCATAGTATAGTATGTCAAAAAAAAAGTTTAAAAAAAAAAAAAAGGTCATAGTATAGTGTCTCGAGAAAAGTGAAGAAAAAGTCATGGTATAGTATGTCGACATACTTTACAAAATATACTATGATTTTTTACATAACTTTTAATGCCATACAATATAATGACTGTATGACATACTGTACAATGACTTTCTATGACTTTTTTTGGGACATACTATACTATGACTGTGACTGTTTTTTTATGGAATAATATATATTGTGATATGTTTTTGACAAAATATCATGATTTCTTTATGACATACTATACCTTACTGTACTATGACCTTTTTGTTACATTTTTTATGACATACCATACTATGACTTTTTGTGAATTTTTTATGGCATACTATACAATTAATTTTGTGTTACATTTTTAATGGCATATTATACTATGATTTTTTGTGACATGGTATTTTCCTACCACACCTAGAGATATGTCTGCATGGCATTGAAGCTTTAGCTTTGCTCAGTATGCTCACTGTAATACCTACAATCAGCCACTCACAACTATGACACAAATTTCCTGGTCAGAAAGATTTCTAGCTTTGTGGTTGTGATCCAACTTGTGAACTTAATATTTCCACAACACACCTCCCGTTCTTATTATCAGATTTTTTTTCACATACATTGCTCGACTAAGAAACAAAACTATCAGTTGCAGAAGTCAAACATGTAAAAACACACTGTGGTTATGGCATGAAGAATAAAACCATTGATTTTTTTTTATCCTTCAAAACCCCTCTGAGAAATAATGGAGTGTGTATAGTGACTTTGTCTTTGAATGACTAGTCTGTACATTATCACACTAGGCTCAGTATGTTACTCACTTGGCACTAAGCAAAACACTAGACTGTCTTCAGTATTTACTTTCTACCACTTTGCAAAGACATGAAGAGTTATGTGCAAGTGGGACGGAAATGAATAATTCACAAAGAACACTTATCAGGGTTAAATTATGCGCATTTGAAGAAATCAACTGTGTTTGGTAGTACATGGCTATACACGCATGAAGAACAAAGTCATAGATTGTACAAAAAGCCAACAAATTACCATATGAATGTGTTGACATTCTTTCATGTGTGGCTACGCCAGGCGCTACACTGCCTCAAGTTGGTCTAACATTTGAGATCTTTGAGATGGAGAGTTAAAGAGTGTGGACACAAGCAAGAAAGGGAGAAAAACTAGTTTCAACTCGATCACACAAAGACAGACAGAGGGTAAGGTCTCTGTGCAGGCATGTCACACAGGTGGGCTCAGGTTACCACCCTGAGGACACATCACCATACACTGAAGCCATTCTGCTAGATGCTCCACCGCATGGTTGTTTTCTCCATCACCAGCAGAGTCATGCTACTGTTTGGGTCATGCATGTATTCTGTAACCACTGCAAATAACACCTTCCACAGGTGGATCATTGCCTCTGCCTTAACTCGTGCCTTGGATAACTTTTAGGTCATCCATTGAAACACAGTACCCAATATAACAAACCAAACTTAAAATGATTCATCTGCCAAAAACCTACAGCATCTTTTGAGTATCAAACACCGACTGTGAAATGTTTATGCATTTAGACATATTTTGGCAAAACAATGACTGGATGGAGCAATGGAGAAAAGGTGAATTAGCAGGCATTCAAACCAAAAAAAGCAGTGCATTATAAACACAAGGGTCAACGCTGCAATTTGGGCTATTTGGTTATTTCAGGTACCGGTGAAATTAAGTCCAGTTTGAGTAATAAATCCATAAGTTACTTATCAGATGCCAAAACACAACTCAGCAGGTCTAATTTTTTGACTGCTAAAAAGTCAAAGATGGAGGGAGACCTGGCCAAGACAGCATACCATTTACAGTTGTAGAAATAAATCACAACAGACAGCAAATACAATCATCAAACACGCAAGGAAGATACTAAATCAAGCTCAAATAAAATGAAGTTGCATTTCTCAGTTAGCCTACATGTAGTATTTGAGTCCAATCTCCAATTTTTTTTTACGTATCTCACATGTCTGCTGTATAATTGGACGTTATTCAACATTATTTTTTACCTTAAGAAGTTGATTCACTTTTTATTAATCTTTTCTTCAGCAGGTTTCAAACATTTATGCATTTATTAGTTGAATGCTGAGGAATGTAGTGGCCCCTACAAAATATACATACATCATTCTCTATTGATTGTTGAAATTTATGGAATTTTGTTATAGGGGACAGAAGCAATGCATTTAGACAAAGTATAAGACTAGAACACACTGAGCACATGGACAAACAGTGGAATGGACTGTGCTGAAGGAGTAGTTTAAGAGATATCTATGGGTGTTAGAAACCATCATTACTGACATGAATTCAAGCCACTGCTCTTTGTGAAGAAGTAAACAACAGACTTTTTACAGCCATCTTTTCAAGGCCACAGGAGGAGTGTTTGATACTCAAAAGATAGATTAGGATGATGCCACAACTACAGTTTTTAACAGAGAGCCTAATTGCTGCAAGTGGAAATGTTACTTAAACATCTATCACTGCAAATCTTCTATAGATATTCATTGTTCTATACTGTAGCAGTTACAATATTATCCTTTCTCTGGTGTCCAAATCCCCTTGATGGAGGCATTTACCATTGCCTGTTTGTGGAGCAGTCATGTCATACTAGACTCACCATAAATACAAGCTGCTGACTGAGAAAAAAGTGCACCTTACTCTCCCAGTGGTGAGATTTTTTTTTTTTTTGTAGAAAAACGATATTTCTCTAGACAGCACGCATTACAGAAAACACAATGACAGCATATACACATCTGCCCTGCCCAATACTAAAAATCAGTTTTGCACATTAGTACAAAAACTGCTGCAGCACATTACTGGTCCGGTTTAAACACTGAATAAAAACATGTCAATGTGAAATCTGTTGCAGCACTAGCATCAGTTTACAGTCACCTGTGCACCTACCTGTCAGGATGATTATCACAGACAGCACACAGAAACAGCACAGCAAGGCACCACTTCCAGCAGCAGACTATGGCAGTGACGCTGCAACAAACTTGACACCATAAGGTCATTGGAGGAAAGCAGCTGCACAGATGAGCTATCGCCTTTCAGTCGAGTCACCTGCACATCATCTGTTTGCCAAAGCAATATGTAAATACAGCAGCAACAGCGTGGATTACATGTAGGCTACTACAACCGAGAGATGCAACCAGTCAGATTAAATGACTGCTTCATGCAACAATTTACCGCACTGAGGCCACACGATGCTCCTCCACTCACAAACAGGATGAAATGACCACAGCACCTGCACGGTGTGACGGCGGACAGGTCGCCGTGCATGTTCCATTGCATGTCTTGTTAAAGCAGCATCCTGCAGCTGAAGGAAAGCAGTATCGGTCAGTGCAGTGGAACTGCGTGCAGGATGCGCATTCATGTACTGGGATGGGAATTGAAATGTCCATGCACGTTAACCCTGCTGTAGCCTCTGTCCACCGTCATTCAGGCTACATGGTTGTTTTTACCCCCAAATCACTGACGCCTGACTGAATGAAGCGACACAGGATGCGCAACACTCCGCAGAAGAAGACGCAGCTTGTCGGCCTTTTCCTCCGCAGCTCACCGGCCGCCTCAGTGCGGCAGCAACCTGTCGGCCGAGATAAACTTGTATGATTGAGTGACGCGGTCATGCGAGAATATGTGGCGCTAGGACCACGCGGACACATGGTGGGACATCGAGTCCCTTGTCATGATGAAGACAGCATGCGTCCCGGTGTCTTTACATACCTGGCACCGCCACCGTCCGGATCCGGCTGCTTCCGTCCTGACATTGAAATCTTCATGTTTCACACGCCGGTAGTGTCCGTCCGTGCGTCTGAATCCTGCCGCCTGTCCAAGGTCTGCCTGTCCACGGACCATGCGTGTTGTTGCCCGCCGCTGAGAGGGCGGAGTCCGCGGTCCTTGGAGACGGCGTGAGAGTGGATCATGGGAACGCCACTTATTTATCCTCCGAGCCAATCAGCTGCGGTTCACCTCGAATCGGCATTCAATGACCGTGTGAAATGCACAATAGTAGCTGAAGAGTGTTTAGTTTTAGAATTACGTGAGCAAAGGCAATGAAATAATCTATTTATTTAACCTGAATGCATCATTTAAATGGTGTTTGATGCAGTCTGTGTGGGCATCCCATTCCCTGCACATACAGTTGCTTTTTCATCAATGTGAGCAAAAAAAAGCAACAAGAAATGTGATGGAAAACAAAAAAAAAAGGATTATGGTTTAGGCAGCTATAACAAGTCATTGCTTATCATTATCAAGATCCTATAGCTATGGTTTAATATGAGACAGATAAATTGCAGATTACTATTTCTGTATAGATGTATGTTCTACAGAAGATGCATGATAGCTGTTTGCCAAGTGGTGTTTAAAATTGGTAGTAAGTTCTCATGCAGGGTTATTTATCAAGAAAGAGATTGAAACGTTAGTTTGATTGAAACAAATAAAAGCATCTGATCAAATGGTAGTACCTCTTTTTAATATTCACTGCACATGATCCTACAAGGTGTGACCTTAATGTACAACAGAGGTTGGCCATGGTAACAGGGTTTACTCTACCCTCTACTGGCAGGACATGAAATCTGCTTCAAATGAAATCCAATTTCTCTGCTGAAGACTTAAACATCAGTGTGTTACAAAGGCATTTTACTAAAAACAAAATACCGAAAAGGTATGAATTATAGATTTTTACAGTCTCCTTCCATACACAAAAACTATGGTGAGGGAATAAGCTCAAAAATACAGACTTTGCCTTTGTTTATACCTCCAACTACTAAGATTAGACTTAAGCATAAACTACACAACTTCAAATATACAAAAAGATAGCAAACAGCTACAAGCACATACAGTATTTACAGCAAAGAGTCTCTTCTCTGGTGAACTTGAAGGAACCTGAACCACATTCAGAACACTGTGTCTTGTTTTTCCCTATTTGACATTAAGAAAAGATTCTGGTGGTGTAAAATAAAGTCTGAACACAAGTTTATTCACCTCCAAGTGTTCACAGCAGTCCTTGTTGAACCAGATGTCCTGATACTTATCAGTATCTGTCACAGTGATTCAGCATCCTCTCCCCTCAGGTCCTTCATTCACCCGCCCTCTACCACCTTCCACCTCTGTGGAAGGGTGGGCACCCAAACCCTGGTCTCCCATTTCGGAAACGCATACCTTCTCTGTCAACCATGCCCTCTGGTCGCATAGAAGGATGTCGATGGAAAGGAGGGCCACGAGGAGGAAAGGGCATAGGCATTCTGAACCTATCTGGTGGAAACATGGGTCCTCTGGGCATCATTTGCGGGTGCATGTGTGGCATGTTTGGAGGTGAGAGGAATCGAGGTAGATGATGAGGACTCGGCATGCCGGGAGGAGGCTGCATAGGTGGCATACCCGGTCTGGGACCCTGCATGACTCCTGGGCCAGGCAGGGTCATCATCGGTGCTGAAGGAGACCCCAGCTGGTTGTCGGTGCCCAGATCTGAGGGTGTAACTGTGACGTCTCCTTTAGAATCCTTGGTGGACTCCTCTGGAGGTTTTACACTTCCTGCTGCAAAGAGGATAAGATAAGGTTTTATTGATCCCCAGTGTGGAGTTAAGTATAGTGGCAGCACAAAAGAAAAATAAATCAGAGAGCAAAAGTTTGAAGAAGTAACATCAAGCCAAGAACAGTGACAACACTGCAGCATAGATCTGTTCATATTATCATCAAGTACAAAGAGAAGTTACTTTTAATGAACATGACAGCATTCATATCTCCCCTTACCTGGTGCCAACTTTGTCGGGTCAAACTCTGCAGGGATGAAAGGAGCTCCTCCTGGAGGCATGGATGTAGGGGACAGCATGATGGGGCTAGGAAAAGCAGGTGGACTTCCAATCGGTGCTGCCTGTTGAACCGATGGCAACTGGAAGACAAAGAAACACAATGGCATCCTTGTTAAGATTAAAGTAAAACGAGCAAGAAAGCTTTCTTGAAGCAGTGAACTGATTCTTTTGAATCAGCTTCTTGATAGCATCCCATGTGTATTTATCTGTGTCACACCTGATGAAGAAACAAAAAACAACCTTTTGATGAGTATCTTTGTATTTCTGAAGGTTTCCCCAATCATTTTCAGTAGAGTTCTCAGAAGACCATATTTTATCATACTCCAGTGATACCCAATATTAAATTAAATTAATTTTGTATTGTAAAAAGGCACACAAGTATGTATGAAGTTCAAAGATCACAAAAGGAGGCTAACACACTCTTGCAAAGAACAGTAACTGCAAGTGTTGTATGGTAAAACTGCTTTCATTCATTAGATATAATCTGCAACAATCTGTAGGAAAAACATGACCATTATTTCTGAATATATATTAGCTTTAAACACACTGGGGAAATGGAACATGGAGCAAATCTGATGAAAAAAGCTCAGCTTAGTTTATGAAAAAAAATATACTTTGATATGTTTATCCTATATATACACAACACTATGACATAACGATACATTTTCAGAAGCTGAATAGACTCAATACATACATGCATACATACTGTACATACATACAATACCCACAGGCTGCCTTTACAGCTCACAAGTGTATGTGTGTATGTAAGACAAAGGGTTTAATCACCACTTAGAAACAGGGGTTGTGGTTGCAGTTGTGTTTGAAATTGCTTTATCACAGCGTCAAATACTATTGATTTATATACACTACATTCTTTGTAAACACTACAACCACACACAGTTGTGAATGTCGCTGCTGAGGGAGATTGACACTTGAGGTGAATTATTAAACCGAAGAGGCTTTCAGAGGATGTAAATGGCCACCCCAACATTGCTGAACAGTTCTTTTGTTTTCCGTAATAACCCAAACAACCAAATGTGTAGATTTGAATTTCTTGTCCCAACAAGCATACCTTCAGGATTTGACAGAGTTCTACTTTAGTTTCAGAGTTACAGCCAACACAATGGTGTTGCTTTAAGGTCAAAGTAAAGGTGGATTTTGGCAAGGAAATGCTGAAGTGCCAAAGAGAGAACAGAGTTCACATATGTTTTAATTAGGAAATGATAACAAACATGCACACATACAATAATTTGAACTAAGACAGACTGCCACAAAAATCTGTTTACATGTTTTGAAATATCCTGGTGACCAACAAACTAGCATTGGACAAAAAGTACAGGAGTGGATACAAGACTTACCACGAGACATCTTAGTGTATAAATAAATGGGGTATAATATGTTCAAAGGCACACACACACACCATCAACACATGACTGAGATTAATACAATATAATTGTATAATGAGAACGTATACATAACCCCTGTAATGTTGATCCTAATATTGCTGATCAATGCTTTAAGTGAAATATTCATCAAGGTACTTTACATCATTGCTTGTGGGAATGTGAGGAGGCTCAAAGATTTTGGAATTAAGTGACACAATATATCTCTCTCAAATTACTTCTTCTCCAATACCTCTCAGTCCTGAACAATGTATATTAAGCATGTATCCAGATGATTGTTCTCTATCTAACAGAAAGAGAGAAATGGATGACCTGTGTGTACTACAAGCCAGGCGCTCGATTGCTCTGTTTTGGAGAAATGTCGATTGCCCCTCTCTTGGCCACTGGATGAAAACATTAACATCAAGTTTGGCTCTTGAGAAGAACTTGCATATAGAGTTAGGAAGAAAGCTTCTGAGATTTTGACATCTGGGAAATATTTTGGGAATTTGTTATAAATGGTAACATGGAAGAGGCAGTAGAAGTGTGAAGTTATGTTGAGTGACTCTATTGTGAGGAATGTGTGCTGTACTCTGTTATGTTTGTTAACATATTCTTAATTGATTTATTTTTAATTTTATTTATTAACTTAATTTTATTTTTTATTGTAAATCTATGCCATCTTTAACTTATGTTTGATTCTTTATTTATTTTCCAGTGATATATTTATATTATTTTATACGCTGCCATATGTTCAGTTTGGGGCAATTATGTATGTACAATGCGTTGAATGCATAAAATCAATAAATATATGTTTAAAAAACAACTGACAAAAGCTATTTCTCTTTGACAGAGGTCAAGGGCTTTCCTCTGTGATCAGTGTTACTGCTATCACTGAACTGCCATACACAAACACTTTACAGGCTACATTGCACAGGCATACAAGTACTTCCTCTTATTAATGGCATAACTGTACTTGTTTATTTATACTAATGTAAATTTAAATTTGAAGAACTTGTTAATACTGCACAGCTTGCAAATGATGATTTGAATACAACTACCAAATGTATTAATAAATCATGATGCAATGCAGTCATTTTCTACCCTGAGATGATTATAATGATTCTAAATCTAAGAACTAAAAGTTTATGTACAAATAAATAAGAAAGGTTTATGAGCATATGAAATAGCATCAGACATTGTATAATAAATACATACTATTATCTATAAATGACAAGTTAATAGTGTTTAGCAAATAAAGGTTATACTGTACTATATGATTTCAAAGTTAGTCAAAATGACAAAAAATTCAAATGTTAAAGGGGACATATGCTTATTTTCAGGTTCATACTTGTATTTTGGGTTTCCACTAAAAAATGTCATCATCAATCATTTTTCTCATACTGTCTGTCTGAACATACCTGTATTCATCCTCTGTCTGAAACACTCTATTTTGAGCGCTTGTCTCTTTAAAAAGTGAGTTTTCTTTGTATGTCCCCTCAAATTCTATTGTAAAAGTCTGAATACAGCATCTAAAATAAGAAAATAAGAAACATATTCATCGTGCTACATGTGCTGTACCGGTTACTGCATGACTGCACTCTCGAGTAATTCAATTTGATAAGAGCTTTAACTAGTGAGACACGTATGTAAATATATATGTCCAACAAGACCATTGCATTCATTTAACTGAAAATGCTCATTACATTCCAATTTTCCCCAGATGGAAATCATGTGTCAAACCTAAAGCTACCATTAACACAAATTACATTCCTATCTATGAATGCATAACTGTTGGCCACAGGCTCACTGAGCACATCAAATTAAAACTCTACAAGATGCTGCAAGGTGATCAATCTAAAGTTTCTGTCTTGACATTCTCTCCTTGGAGCAAATTTACCTACAAATCTTGATACTGGTATAAAATGTAATATGCTGTTATACTTCAAAATGTGACTGACCGACCTCCCAGTGCAAAATAGGACAACAAATAATAAAAAAATACCCCTAATAATTCATATGTTCAACAACAGATTTGTCATGTCTGCAAGTCAAACAAATCTGTCCTTGGAAAGCAACTGTTTCTGTTCCAGCTTATCATAATCACTATGTTGGATGAAATGATTATAGTCATCTCTGCACAGATGAGTCACAAATTAATCATTAATCACGCATCAAATGCTTTTCACAATGCTATACTGTAGCTCTGGAGAGGTTTCCCTGTCAATGTCAGAAAAGGTTTAGTGACAACATTCGGAAACAACTATACACATTAAAGCTACCATAGGCAACATTAAGAACTGTTTTTGTAATGTTTGGTAGAAATTAGTTTTTTCATCTTGAATATTTTTAATTAATCAAATGCTCTGAGAAAACCAAATGCATGGTAATGTGTCAAAGATGTGTAAAAACACAGAAAATATACTTACTTTGTATTTCAAGAGAGAATTTGTGAATTTACCAGTTATTTCAATAATCTTTTTTTTCCTGGAAACACCAGGAATTTTGGAAGAGGTGGTTATCACTTGATTCATCAGGAGCCAAACTAAGGTCAGTAAGTCAACTAGTTCTGGTAGCTAAAGCTTTGCCATCTTAATGACTAAAAAAACAGTCATTTTTTCCCTTGTGAATAAAACAATAAAAAGTAGCCAGTAGAAACACTGGAGGGCATTGTCAACAAAGACTGGAGTTTACTACTTATTTCACCGTTAACCTCACTCCAGAATATAGTGATGCTCAATCACCTGTTTTGATCATTTGTCTATCTTTGCTGAAATGGCTAGTTGGTGCTGGGTATTGGAGTACATTTCCATCTGCTACAATGTCAATTTACAGCCATTGGGGGGAACCAAAGTTGGAATTTTTCAAATTCTACACATAGTGGCTTTAAGTTGCACTTGTAAACATGTGAATCTTATTTGAAAGGAGGAAGTACTGAGGGAGGAGATGCACTTTTCTTAGTTGTCTTCATCTCGCCAACAGTAGCTTTAAAACTACAATTCATAATTCACTTGATTGTATTCTTTTTTGCAATAAACAACTATAAGATAAGATAAGATATTCCGTTATTAGTCCCACAGTGGGGAAATTTGCATGTAGGGTGTGATATACATATATATATGTGTGTGTATATACATATACTGTATACATATATACTTATATATATATATACATACATACATGTATATATCTATATACACATACAGTATACAGTATGTATATATATATATATATATATATATATATATATATATATATATATATATATATGAATGAAAATATATACATATTAGGGCTGTCAAAGTTAACGATAATAAAGCGTTCTTGTGATCATTTAACGCTTTAACGCATTAACACAATTTATATTTCAGATGTTGTAGCGGGCTCAGTTTTAAAGTTAGAGTGGAGCTAGTAAGGAATCCATTGGTACGAACCATGTCAAACTAGCTTGTCGCAAAGGAGGTTAAATAACGCTCTAAATTACGCTTTGTGTGCGCTTTGAGATTCTGGCAAGGAAAAACTGCCATGGGCATTTTGAAGGGGTCCCTTGACCTGAAAATGGATTCTATGGGTACCCACAAGTCTCTCCTTTACAGACATGTCCACTTTATGATAATCACATGCAGTTTGGGGGCAAGTAATAGTCAAGTCAGCACACTGACACACTGACAGCTGTTGTTGCCTGTTGGGCTGCAGTTTGTCATGTTATGATTAGAGCATAATAACGCATAACGCAAATTATTTTTAACACTACTAATTTCTTTAACTCATTAACTCAATTGATCTTTTGGAGGTTGTAACAGGCTCAGTTTTAAAGCTAGAGTGAGAATAGGAAACACTGGCATGGCCATTTTCAAAAGGGATCCCTTGACCTCTGACCTATATAGATATGCAAATGAAAAAGGGTTCTTTGGGTACCCACAAGTCTCCCCTTTACAGACTTTATGATAATCACATGCAGTTTGGGGCAAGTCATAGTCAAGTCAGCACACTGACACACTGACAGCTGTTGTTGCCTGTTGGGCTGCAGTTTGCCATGTTATGATTTGAGCATATTTTTTATGCTAAATGTAGTACCTGTGAGGGTTTCTGGACAATATTTGTCATCTTTTTGTGTGGTTAATTGATTTCCAGTAATACATATATACATACATTTGCATAAAGCAAGTACATTTGTCCACTCCAATGTTGATAAGAGTATTAAATACTTGACAAATCTCTCTTTGAGGTACATTTTGAACAGATAAAAAAATATGCTATTAATTTGCGATTAATCTCATGATTGTCCATGAATAATGGCAATTAAATATTTTAATCGATTGACAGCCCAAATTTATATATATATAATAGAATATAATTTACTTTACCTGCAGCAAAGGGAACATAATGACAAAACATAAAATAACCAACAAAATATTTTTTTTTGTGCAAGCAAAATATTTCATGGTGTTTAACTACTACTAACATACAATTGAAATAAAGAAAAGGCAGTTCATAAGTCTAACAGCCTTGATGCAGTCAGTATTCTAGGGAAAGCAACAGAGGGGTCTGCTCTTACCCTGGTGTTTCACTCCATCAGCAGAAAATAGAGGACATCTGCTGCTCCATTTTTTTCTGTAGGTTATTTACACTTAGGAAACCCCACGAGCCAGGCAGCTGGGCATTGGATCTTTGATCAAGACTTGCATCTCTGATGGGCATCAACTCAGTGCGTTCCCTCTTCCCTCAATATATTTCTTTGTTTATACCTGCTACTTATAAGACAAGTGAATAGACGGTAATAAGGCAGCTTTACAATAAACTGGCCTTTAGATCTTGATAGCTTAGATTATTTGAGTAAACAAATAGAAAATATTCAAAAGTCCATTATGAACAAGTCTTTCATTACCTTCCAACCATTCCACAGTATCATCCAACAGTGGGAATCCCAAAATCCAAAGACCGTTTCTTTAACACTCACCTTTGTGAGGCCTCATGTGAGTCTGATGTTATTGAAGAATTCCCCTCTTCCCTTGAAATGTCACTTGACTTGAAAATGACTGAAAGGAGAAGACTGCTCAAAGTTTATATTATAATCCATGTTAGTGGGCTGAGCTACTGAACCTATTCAGTTCATGTGAGAATGCTCCAGAGGGCGAAAAGCCAGACCTGTGATGTCTACAACATGTAGAATATTGAGCTTTTTCATGCATAAAAAAGTATAAATAGAGCAGCTCGAGGTTTTACAACATGACACCATAACATTCTGAAACTCTCATTCTCCTTACTCCTCCCGTCTCTTGCTCACATTCACAAATACTTTATATCTATTCTAAGCAGGTTCAAGTATGTTTAAAATTCAAATCCTTTTCTAAAACCTACATCCAAAAGAACCTAATGTGTAAGTACTATGATTTAGAATCATTTTAGTTTAAGCATCTAAGAGATGGGTGATTTGAAACATTTAGAAAATGTTAGATTTCTTTTTTTAAACTTTTTGTTTGCTTTTAAGTCACATCCATCTAAAAGACATGGGTTGAGTGTGACTTTGCAATTTCTCATAATTCTGCAGCTGCTTGGTCAAAACATCATAAACATCATGTAATTTTGATATTTTTCACGTTCATTTCATTTAAACTGGACCACCTCAGTCCCTCATAAACTGACAAATGGATCATGAAAACATTGTATTATTTATTATTATGAAGGTTTCACAAACCAGTTACCATTTACATGTCCTATGGTATATTCTTTCATGAAAATATTACTATGAAAGAAAGTGATATTATTATTATAAGTGACCATATTATACTGGGAATGTATGTGTAATTTATGCAATTACACAGCATTTCTGACTGCTGCATTTTGGAACACCTTTTATTTCTATTATTATTTTGCATTCTATATGTCCTTAAAGTGCATAATAAATTACATGTTTGCATTTCATAGTTTATGGCTTACTATTACTTGTTTTGACAGTTTGTTTGCAGGCCACTTCCCATTCATGTTTCTTTTTTACTATAGAACAGTGTAGAAAGGGGTTCCCAAAAGACCAAAATTGTTTTAAAGGGAGGCCATTTAAAAACAGAGGTTCACATTATGAAATGCGTTCCCCGTGTAAACTGCTTATAAGCAATCTTTACATTCTCTGTAGTTAAATTGTTGTTTATTGAGTGCTAAATGAGCAGTAAAAACTTTTATCATTGGCTTACAACTTCGTTTTTTACCTTGTCCACTTCATTCCGAGGGCTGGCAACATATTTTGTTGTATCCGCTTTCAACATGCCTGGTTACCTGTAGAAGCAATGGCTAATAGTTGCACTGGAAAAATCCTGTAATGTCTGTTTGGTTATTTATCCATGGAAAATTGATAAATATGCAACCAAACATGGACCCAGGGATGCAAACATCCTGGGTCAAGATTTCTTTTTTTAATGGTGTAAGAAGTACATGTGTGAAACTATTTTAAATGTTCTGACCTTCCAATGAAACACTGAGCTCATACAAATGGGCTCTGACATCAGACACAACCCAACCCAAGTTTGCATTACTATACGAGCATACAAACATGTGGTCTAGTAATCCTGCAATAAGTACAAGCTTGTCTGTGATTCACACAGGCAGAAGACCAAACCTTTATATGCAGGTATGAGGTAACTCCCGAATAAAAAAACTCTTCAGATCCTCACAACTCGTGGATGCTGTAACTTAGATCCAAAAGAGTGAATTCGCCAAAAGGTGACAAGGTAAGGATTATCCGCAGGTATCAAAAGTCTGAGAAAAGCTTTTCAAAAGCCATGTCTGGAATTCAAAGATTTCAGGTGCATTCCTTTTAAAAATCAAGAAATTGTGAGTCATTATGTGGGTATGTAGGATGCCTGCCAGAGAACTTTTTGTACTGATTGGACGGAAATAAAAAAAGTGGTACCGCTTAAGATTTAGAAAGCTGACAAGTGCAGATTTCTGTAAAATCCCATACGAATCAGAGGGAAATTTAGACAAACAGGGAGGCTTAACTACCAATTATTTTTAAATTCACATTTTCTGTTTTTCAAAAGAAAAAAGCTGCCATAACTAATAATTGGACAGAAATATGGCAGCTCCTTACTGGTAGAAACTAGAATTACTACCTCGCGGTTGTATGCCTCTACCAACCAGTCAAATTGCAGTTTACCTCCATGTCTAACCAAAATGTCATCACTTCAACATTTTATCCTATTAGACATTTGTGTGAAAGGGTCATAATTAGCATATGAATTCTTGAGTTATGGCCAAAAATGTATTTTTAGATGTCTCAGTGACCTTGACCTTTGACCACCAAATTCAAATCAGTTCATCACTGAGCCCAAGTGGACATTTGTGCCAAATTTGAGGAAATTCCTTCCAGGCATTTCTAAAGATATCACGAGCATGGGACTTATGTACAGATGGACACACGTATGGACAACCCGAAAACATGTCTCCGGCATAGAAACTACACACAAGCATCAAGAGTGAAAGCATCTCATTTTTTTTCTCTCAGAACACTTGAATTACAATATGCTGAAAGGTTATTATGGAATTTTTGCCCAATGATGCCAAAAATATACTGCCTACTGACATTTTAAGTGGCACTCCCCAAAGGTTGTCTGATGAAATTCAGTTATATTTTTCATTAACAAAAACTATGATGCAATATGTTCAACAACCTTTCCTTCCATGACTAAGATGAGACGGCACCAACGACATTGAACACTAACAGTGATGATATCAAACATGCAATATCTTTGACGAAAAAAGACGAGACAAAAATGTAGGCGGATTGGGTCTCATAATGGGACCGCGGACCGCGCATCACCAATGAGCAGTCAAGAGGACTCTAGAGTAACTACACAACTGTATTCTTAATCATTCAACCTGGGTTTTTCAACTGACTAAAATTATTTTTAAAGTTAAAAAATAGCTGACAAAATTGAGAGAGAATACAATTAGACTAAAAGTAATGACGAAAGGTTGACTAAAATGTAATGACTTTTCAGCAACTAAAACTGGACTAAAACGTTTTGAGTTGTCCTCGACCAAATCTATGGAAAATAGAAATAAAATGTGACTAACACGAATAAGCATTTTCATCTTAAGACTAATACTAAATCTAAAATAGCCGCCAAAATTTACAGTGCTGGGCAGATATGGACTAAACATACAGACATAGGGCTGTCGCAGTGAAGGAATTTCCTCTGTGGTGATAATGATTGGCTCCACAGCGCGATATGTGGTATTATTGCAATTTTTGCAAATTACTTCATTTATTCTGATTTCAGTCCTATATAAATAAGCTTTATTGTTAGGCTATTATTGTTATTGTTAAATGCAGAAAAAAGAAGGGCAATGACGCTCAGCATTTTTTCAGCTGCACTTTGGTTGTGTCTGGTTGCTATGATACGGAATATCAAAATGTCGGCACAAGGTAGAGTACTTGCTCTGGATGAAGGGAAGGCTGAAGCATGTAGGGAGAGAGGACAGACCCGCCGGTCTTTGTGTATTAATTTCTTCTCCATTTTTGTTGTTGTCCAGCACTTGTAGCCTACATGTAGGACGTGACTGTTGTTTTACCCATAGTTGAACATTTATCAACTCTCGACCACCAGAAAAAAAACACCATACATGCAGCAGTTAGCACAGATTAGACGCTCAGCACCTCGTCACACTGCTTCTGTTTTTAGTGTAAAAATGCGGCACTCCCATTGCGAAGAATTAAAAAAAAGAGAAAAAATGGGGCGGTTGCTTGCCATCCCCTGCGGTTAGCTTGTCAATATTGAGGTATTGCAATATTGAGGTTATTGCGACAGCCATAAGTAGACAACTAGGTTTTTAAGTTTAAAAAACAACAAGTGCTTGATTGAGATGAATCTTTACTGATTGATCTTTTGCTTCTATGTACATTTTTTTATTTGGTATGACGTGTCCGTAAAATGGCTTTGTGGGTAAACATGAAGGCACAGTGTGCAGTCTACTGGTGTCATGTTGCAAGTTATTTTTTTTACATTTGGGGCAAACGGCACACAACATGCATGTGGCCTGAGTGACAACTATGAACTTTCCTTTTCCTTCATGTCTAGAATTCCACATATTTAAAGTAAAGGACTGGGAGAGTTTACAGAGCAAATGTATTTAGACCCACAAAATAGTTTACTTTACACAATAAATCAAATTCAAGTCCCTTGGACTGTATGCTGCTCAATGAGGCGCAAACATGAAACGGTTTGGGAGTGTCAAATAATTAAGTATCTCTGCTCACTGATCTGCTCTATGATGACAGCACAACAGTAAGAATAACAATCAGGATTAACACATCTATCACAGCTTCTAGGCCAAATTTAGCCCCAAATGCAATACATATTTTTTGTGCAACATCATGATTAAGCAGGCAGACATTTGGGCACACACCCTTTTTTGGTTTTATTCATTATAGCAAAAAGAAAAGCTAAACTAAGTAATTTCAAGTGCTGATTTGAATTTTTCAATCTGGCAGTTCCATGAAATGCTATTGTATAAAAACGTCTAATCCACAAACAATTATAAAACGGACTGATTTATTTTGTGTCCTGTTGCCTTTGGTACAAAGGCAATTATCCTCAGTGTGACAAACACAGAGTACTACCTTTTAAGAAAATTGTCTTCAAAAGCAGCAGTAGGCCTGGGCAGAATTCATTTTCTCTTAGCTTTATACTTTTATATCATACTGTACTTTATTGAAAAGGTTTAAACCTGAATATAAGCAAGCCAAACCCATTCATGTCTCAAAAATTGTAGGTTGGCTACTGTAATTATTTCCTGATCATATTCTACATTGATAAATAAACTAACACCTCGTTTCCACATAGCTCTGTGTACGTATGCGGATCAACCATAAGTCTGTTCATTCCATTGGGAACCTCCCCGATCTCCAATGTGTTTGCGGAACTCCTTCCGTTTTTTCTTCGAATACATTCACAAAAATGTAACTTTTGTGGCAGATAATGGACAGGCCGTATGCACTGTGTGTCACAGGAAGTTAGCATGTTATGTTAGCATGTCATGCTAACTTCATGTGGAATTAGCAAATGAATAACTGATTGACTGATACAGCTCTTTTTATACATTTTTTTTCTAAGTAAAAAGTTCGACAGCATAAGTTTTCTGAACTATTTCGTTAAAAGACATATGAACCACTGTGCGTGCACTCTATGTGCATGCATAGTGCATAAGCCGTTGAACTTTTCACTTCACTCGTCTAGACGGCACAACACAGACAGTAATACATAGATATTAAAACACTGTTTTATATCTAATCAGTAACTTCTCTCCCATATCTGCGGTGATGTTTCTATCTATCCGTAAAAAGGTGCATTTCCTAACGTTGAACACTAGGGGCCGTAATACGTATGATTTGAGAATTTACGGACACAAAACAAAACTGTGTGGAAACAAGGCTTAAGCAAACTAGAGCCAATTTCTTTTACTGATCTTTTAAGATGTGACAAAGAAATAGTTATAGCCTAACAACTGAGTCAGAGGTAAGCAGGAAAAATGGTTAATTCAGAAATAAATGACCAACAACAAGATCGCAGAAATCAGGAGGGCATTCAAAGCGATAGCTGAGCTTTGTTGATACCTAAGACTATACCACGAGTGGACTGAGTAGTTTTGGATTGTGGAGTTTTTCCCTGATAATTCAATCAATGTCACACACTGGAGCTCAATGTCCAGTATAAAGAAAAGCATAGGTAACTGAAACCTGCTGTAGGTACTGCAGTACATGGGCACCGAGTCATGAACAATGGCTCAGGCTTTGTTTTGCTAGGCAATATTCCCCTTGTTAAAAATGTATCTAAACAAATTCAAAAAGCATATATCCTGCCCAGTTTTCATTAATGGGTTTGGCACTAACGATGCTGTCGGCTTACCTTGTCTCCGACTTGGACACCTCCTCCCAACCGGGCCTTTAAGTCCAACCAGCAGCCAACAGTCAGATACTCTTGACCTCAAGACATGTGAGCAACCTTTCTCTTCACAGAGAGATATGCAGTCTAGCGCGCCTGCTGAGTATGGCAGGTTGAAGACAGTCCAGCTGGATCGCGTTTTATTAAACCTTGTTTGTTTATTCAGCCTGTGAGGAATTTTGTTTTTTAAAATTTGCTTTAAAATTGTAACAAAACTGCTAACTAAAACTTAGATTTTTACTTCATATTGGGTGATCACCTGAACCTGTCACATTTGTGATTTAATTGAGTTATTGCAAGCTCAATATCAGTTTATATATCCATGAGTGTTGGGTTCACACCCATTGCAACCAAAACACAACAAGAAGCTGATTCATCTATTCAACCATTTAAATATTTTTGTGTCATTCAACCACTGGTGGATTGTTAGGAAAACTTTTTTTAGTAATTTGATGTGAAAATGAAAACATTTTTTTACACAATTACCGATAACTTTGCAAAACACAGACCCAGACATTCTGTATAACAGAGCTCAGATATGGAAAACAGAAAGGATCACATAAATGCTTCCCTCTACACATACCACAGTAATTAAAGTTTTTGTGTGATTCCCACTTTATTTGAATAAGTTATACTGCACAGTACAAGGTAACTGAGTGAAGATGCAAATATTTTGCAAAGAAAAAGGAGAAAGGGATGAAAAAGCATTCCTGGATTTAAAGCCTATCAGCAGAGGAGCTTATCTGAATTGTGGCAAAGTGGATCAAAATCACCAATTTAGACTCATCTGCTTATTTAGTGACTCTTAAACAACCCTCATGATGCAAACAAAGACGCGAGTGACTTGTTGACAACCCCTCTTATAGAGTAAATAATCTGATATCCATTTAAGACAGACCCATCAAAATTTATTTTTTCATAAAACAGTTTAATTCAACACTCCAAAATACTCATAATTATCATATCCCATGTCTGTTGCACACACCTTGACTGAGAATGTTTTCTAAAAGCACGAGCGAGTCTCGGGCAGCAAGTTGTAACATGGAACCATTTACGGGCTGTCCGACCTCTTTGAGAAACTTTCACATAAGCGCCGAGCTCAGAGTTCAACATCAAGTCAAGACTACACAATGAGAAGAACTGAGAGCTCACTCAGAAAGTTGAGTTCCTCAAAGCCACAACATTTTTTTTATTCTGAGCATTGAAGGGCGTCAATTAAGTGTTTAATATGAGTTTCTCTGTCTGGTTGGGTCAAAGATTGAATATATCTGCGATTGGCTGAAGCTATGCAATTTATATTATATCATAACCAAAATAAGTACCTTGATATTTCCGCTTCGTTAGCATTCAAGGTATCAAATATGACAAATAATGATCCTCTACACAAACACTTTGCATGCCACTGTGTTGCTTTTCAAGCAATTTTGCAAGGGTATATGTTCCATATAAAGAAGTTGTCATCCAGTTATACTTCAATTGTGAAGATATGACACATTGAGCTCACAAGCTCAAAAATATACACACATAAACGTAAACACTGGCCAATAGGTAAATTTCAAGGGTGCTCCGATCAGGATTTTTGGGGCTGATCAACGATCACTGGAAGCAGAATCTGCCGAGCCGACACAACACAGGGTCTATTTGAAGCCATTTCTCCCTGCCGGGGTCAGCAAACGATTCTGATACTCTGCTCTTTGTTTATGTGTGTGCGTGCGTGCGTGCGTGCATGCGTGCGTGCGTGCGTGCATGTGTGTGTGTGTTTGTGTGCCTGTGTTTATTGAGCTACTACTACTAAATCTGAGTGGCGCACCCTGTTTTTCCCCTGATAATGCAGTAGGAGGAGAGTTAGTTATGTTAGCTGCTAGAAGTTGGGGGGCAACACAGTCCTGCGTGGCTAAATAATGGAGCTACTAACTTTAACGGAGATTCCATTGAGTGCTCAACCTGCCCGGCGGCGCCCTCTAAGCAGACCGGCAGACATGGACAAGCGGCAAAGGCCATAACGACACGGGCCGCCCCGCACCTCGAGGAAACCCTGCCCAGAAGCACAAGGGACAGAGCACCAGGGGGAAGCAAGGCCGAGACCTGAGCGGCCTGAGGTCGACGGGGGCACACAACAATACAGACCCCTCGTATTTGTTGAAGATATCATGGTGAAGTTTTTTTTAATTGTTTTATTTTCTCACCCAGCCTTAGATGCAATCACTACTGACTAAACCGTAGCCTAGACCTAAGTTAAATGTTACAAGAGCATACACTGTCTTGCGGCATCGGCTGAAACTGAAAATTCATTTTTTAAAGCTCTATTTTGGCTGACACAGTGATCGTCTTTGTTTGAAACGTCAGCTAGTTTAAAGTGCATTTCACCAATAACATGGCACAGGCCTCAGTAATGTTACGATGGTTACTTATGGCCTAATATAGGCTGAGCACCACTTTACAGTGTAACAGTGATTTCACTGAACTAAGTATCACGTGTACCAGAACACACTTTTAATAAACACTTTTCAGCCAATTAGGACTAGGTATTTTCCCTGACCCATGGTATAAGCCCTGATGAAAGCTTTCTGAAGCTAGGTAAGCCATAGAAGAGTGGCATGTGTACACCTTGATTTGCAGAGTATTTCTCAATGAATGGGATAGTCTTTCGACACAGTATTTCTAACAGATTTGATTTAAAAGATTTAGAAGATTTTGTCATTCACTTGGGTATTTTTTTTTTTTATTTAAACCTGCAGTGACTTTTAAAGACGAGAGGGTGGTTCAGATAAGCTCCACTACTTATATGCAACAATAACTGATTTTCCTTACAGCCTCCACAATAAAGATTGTGAAGTAAGCCTCCAACACCAAGGCCATTGAACCAATAAAATATCAGCACTTGTAATATCAAAAAGAAGGTGTTTAAAGACTGTGTTAGCATTACCTGAATGCGAGCAGTGACGGTTCCATCTGCTGGTACACTTTCCAGAGCTCCATTTACAGCTGCCTGCTTAATGAGGTCCTTGCCATTATTCCACTCTGTGCACGATGGAAAATACAAAAACAACGTTAGGAAACTGTTTCTCATTGCCTGCAGCAGGTGAAATGGCCATGCTAGAGGAATTGATGAGTGTTTACCTGGATTTAGTGTCTCTGTGTCCAGTATACCCCCTTCCCGATAGCTCTCCAACTCCTCAACTTTGACTTTGGTCCAGGGAATGTAGGTAACTCCTCGCTCCACATCCCAGAACTTTTTGTGCGCTGATTTTATACCTTTGTTCAAAGCCCAAGCAATCTAGGCAAGAATGATATTAGCTATGATCAAGTTAACAATCACCACTACAACAAGTCACAAAACCAATTTAAAACTGTTAATATAAGAAATCTGTACTCATGTACCTTAACAGGTTTCTGATTGACTTTGTATGACCCCCTACTGAGTTTGTTCAAGGCTGTATTGGCATCTTGTCTGTGAACCATAGCAATATAGGCACAACCCCTCGGAGGAATCATCTGGACATAGAGAAACGAAGAGGTGTTAGTGCAAAAACTTGAGAACATCATCTTAGGACCACAGAGGATTACAGGTATCTTTGACATGAATACTCCAAACCTACATTGATGGAATCAATCTGGCCGAACTCTTCCAAAAGGGACATCACGTCGGCCTGCTGAGTTTTCTTGTCTAGTTGTCCAACCCAAAGTGTAGTGCTGCAAACTAAAAGCAAAATGAGATTACAAACGGCTTGGAACATGCAAGTGTTTAACTTCCCTATCTGTTTAAATGTGAATGCTCAATAGATACTCAAGTTGTCTTTTAAATCTAATTTACCGGTTTTCATGGATAGTGTTTACTTGGAATTTAAGGTTCAAATGTAAAGGTTACTACTCAGATTCCCTAGTCAACCTGAAAGCATGAAATGGTTGACAAATGTGGTTGCCAAGGAAATCTAGGTATGGTTACCCAGTTTTGCTGGGAAATGACAAATCTGGTTGCCTGTTGGCAACCAATGGTCCTGTATTTTAAAGTTAATTCTTGAGACCATGTTGACGTTTGTGCCAATTTGAAGAAATTCCCTTAAGGCGTTCCTGAGATATTGCATTCACGAGAACAGGATGGACTTAAGGTCACAGTGACCTTGACCTGTGATCAACAAATTCTAATCAGCTCATCCTTGAGTCCAAGTGGACGTTTTCCTAACCGTGTGCCTAAATGAATGAGACTGCTGCTGCTGTTCCATTAATACAAACAAAACAAAAACAATGAACCAAAAACTAAGGATCACAACAAGACAAACAAGTCAAACCAAATCCAAAGTAGGGCTGACAGATAAATCGTATTTTCATCGTCATCGCGATATGAACATGCACGATAAACACATTGCAAAAGGCTGTCTGAAACGCGACGTGAATAAAGTAAAATCATTTTATTTAGGGATGGTTAACTAAACCCATTATTAAATGGGCTCCGGTCTCAAGACTGTAGTATTTATTATCACGCTGCAGCCTCTTCCTGCTCTGTCGGAGCTCTCTAAACACATAAATACACACAGCGAAGTCAGTGAACAGTTGATCAGAGAGGCCACGGTGGAGACGAGTTGACGACAACTATGCTCGTTTCTGTAAGTAAGTGCAATAAAACTTTGCGTGTAAAGCCATGATACGTTATAATTCCACCTGTTCAGCCAGCATAAACATGATGAAACGCTTAAACATGTAGTTAGGCGACGTTTCAATCTGCTCTGTCTGCAGTCTCGCTATGTCGGCGCTATGTTTACACTAGCACAGCGCGTTAGCTCGGCGGCTAACAACGAATTGTAAACACGTGTAAGTCATTTAGTTGAGTTGTGAATGACTTTAGTTCCCTCTAGTAAGCAGTGATCCAGCGTTTGTGTCCTTAGAATTTATTGTGAAGGGTGGAACGGAGGGCGTGAAGCGGCGATGCGCTGTTATTGACAAAGGTGCACTGCAGACTAGCCTCAGACAAGCCTCCGTGTTATTATTTTATTATCTTCATAAAGTATAGGAGCAACGTAACCCTCGGCTACACAAGCTAAAACAAAAGCTAAAACAAAAGCTGGCAGTAGGCTATTTAGTCTAACTGTTTAGGTTAGTTTGTCACATATCTTACTTGTAAACTCATCTGATGGCTGAAACAAAGCAGCCCCTCCTCCCTCTCTCTACCAGCGGCAACATTACCTGCCGCAGTGAATCACATCAGCAGAGGGAGGACAGAGGAAAGGAGGAACGACTGATACTGACTAATGTCTGTGTTCTTCGGTCTTTATAAACTCCATTCAGGAATATTATTTATTTTATTAACATTTTATATTTGTTTTCAGTGAGATATTAATGAGTTTATATGGTGACCGCTCTAGAAAACAACATGTAGCCTAGTTGTATTTAAAATATTCAATTCTAATCCGGTTCTGAATTTAAAGTCAACCAGGATGACATAAGTATAGCTAATATGCACACTTCAATATTTCCTTATTTATCACAAGTCATATCGTCATCGCAATATTGAACAATATTATCGCACGTCGCAGATTTTCCTTATATCATGCAGGCCTAATCCAAAGACAATGGAAATGTCATCAATACTTGAAATTAATTAGAATTACCGCCTCGCGGTTGTATGTCTCCGCCAACAAGTCAAGTTGCAGTTTACATCCATGTCTGTCTAAAATGTCATCACTACATAATTTATCCTGTTAGAAGTGTGTGTGAAATTGTCATAATTAGAATGTGAATTCTTGAGTTATGGACAAAAACATGCTTTCAGAGGTCACAGTGACCTTGACCTTTGTCCACCAAATTCTAATCGGTTCATACTTCAGACCAAGTGGACGTTTGTGTCGAATTTGAAGAAATTCCCTCAAGGCATTCCCGAGATATTGCGTTAATGAGAATGGGACTGACATGTCGTCACAGTGACCTTGACCTTTGACCACCAAAATCTAATCAGTCCATCCTTGAGTCCAGGTGGACGTTTGTGTCAAATTTGAAGAAATTCCCTCAAGGCATTCCCGAGATATTGCGTTAATGAGAATGGGACTGACATGTCGTCACAGTGACCTTGACCTTTGACCACCAAAATCTAATCAGTCCATCCTTGAGTCCAGGTGGACGTTTGTGTCAAATTTGAAGAAATTCCCTCAAGGCATTCCCGAGATATTGTGTTCACAAGAATGGTAAAGACGGGCAACAAACCCGAAAACATAATGCCTCTGGCCACAGCTGTTGCTGGCAAGGAGGCATAAAAACGTATCTCTTGCCCTCAGCGTATAGCTTAATCTTGTGCCTAAATGAATAAGACTGCTGCTGTTGTTCCTAGGGATGTTAATAATTAACCGTTAACCAACATATTTTAACAGATTAACGCTATCGGTTAAAACGGTTAAAAGAAATGTTATTAATTAATTAAAAAGCTGAGCGGCTCGTCATTTTAAGGAGAAAAGCTGGTCAACCTTAACAGCCCACCTTAAGAGGCGGAGCCGGAGTTGCAGGATACAGGAAGTTGGCTCCGGTCTCTCGAGCTTGCTTGAGCGGAGGAGTTGTAGCATCTATCGGCCGACAAATAAACTGTAAACACACTGCTACAGCTACGTTCACAGCGAAGCCACCAGCAATGCTAGAGCTGCTCACGTGGCACAAATACACGCACTGTTTGTCGGACACACGCTTAAGTTATGCCGGGCAGACACACAGTTGACAACCTGCTAAACTAAACTAAATGTGCGGTGGAGACTTTTACTGGGAAAGTGGCTGAATGACCTCGACACTACACGCAGCATCATGGCTGCTATAGTAACACTCCCCGACGGTGAACTGGAGACAGTGAACGCAGCACCGTGGCTGCTACAGTAGCTCTCCTGACGGTGAACTGGGGACTCGGTTATCTGTTGTGCTCATTAGGCTGGGCCGATTCGTCGACGTAGTCGACGTAGTCGATTACGTAAATACGTCGATTTACGTAACGTGCGTCGACGCATCGGATGACGTAATGAAAATGCGCTGCGCCCGGTACAAGCATGGATTCTGATTCCCCCAGCGAGCAAGAAGTGTCAAAAAACCTCTCCCACGTTCATCAAAGGTGTGGGAATACTTCAAACAGAGACCCAACAATACGGTGCTCTGTAAGTTGTGCAGAATGGAGATGGCGTACCACAGCAGTACAGGTGCAATGCACGAGCACCTGACAAGAAGGCATCCCAGAGCGCTGCGTCAAGAAGACAGCAGCAAGACACACTGCTCCACACTGATGCAAAAGTACATTTGCTAATGTTTATCTTAACTGCATATTATTACAGTGATGAAATAAATCCATGTCTAAACCATTTTAAGTTTTAAGTTAAGTACTTAAAGGGACTATTTGTAACTTTCAGAAATTCTGAAAGAAAAAACAGCGACACCCGTGGCCGTGAAATCAACGAAAGTCAGCGTCGGGCTTGCGCTTGCTCGCTCTAAATATACCTGAACAAGCATCGCTGAAAACAGTGAGGCGACACACGTCAGCTAAAAGCACAATATCACTCTATATTTCAGCTGCTTGGCAGTAATGTTAGCTGACCAGACGAAGGTCTCTCCATGAACATGATTTAGATCTGATCCTAGTGTTGGCTTTTCCTGCCTAAGTGCAGGCTGATGCAGCGGGGCTCTGCACCGTGTCTCCTCTGCTCTCTCCACCTGCAGCCGGACAGAGCAGAGGAGACACCGGCACCCGGTCGGTAACGAGAAGACAACGTAACTCTCTGAAGAGCTCCGTCACTTCACAAGACACGGGAAAGCTCTGTTGGTCTGGAGGAGCTGCAGCATTTATTTCTGCACAAACGTCCCCTGTGCATTCACTAGATATTCTCAGAGCTAAACTAACTCTTCTACAGTGTGTAGTGAGCGCGCGTTCACGTCTAGAGGTGGAGCGAGACAGCGAGGACGCGCGTGCCGTCTGAGTGAAGGAGAGCAGGCAGCGGAGACGAGGCTCCAGCCACACGCGAGCGCGCATATGCGAACGCGCATGTGTGCCGACCCGCTACATTTATACGCTTAAAAAGTTACAAACAGTCCCTTTAAGTAAAAATACTGATGAGAATTATTATTATTATTATTATTATTAGCCTAATGTCATAACACAACAGTGCTGTGGAAATTAGACCGACTTTAAAAAGTGCCACTGTTATCATTATTCTAATGGCTTTCTGTGTCTCTTTTTCAGGATAAGACAAAGCAGAGTGGAGGACTTTTTCCACAAAAAGAACATTGCACTTTATTCCTTTTACATGAATTTACAATACAAGCTATTGTTTTAATTTTATTATGGAGAAATTTTATGTTGGACTGAAAACAGATTACCAGTAAAGACTGGGATATTATTTGTTGTGAAATAATGCCATAATAATATTATTGTTTTATGTTTATGTTTATAAGAGAAGATATTTGAATAAAGTATTGAAATAATAATGAGTCACGTTTTTGATGTTTATTTATTTATAAAAAAAAATTTCTAATAATTGATGAATTAGTCGTTAGATTAATCGACTAATCGAAAAAATAATCGTTAGATTAATCGTTAAAAAAATAATCGTTAGGTGCAGCCCTAGTGCTCATACACTGCAGCTGCCGCACCGCTGCATGCGAGGCACAAATCTTGTTGGTTAACGGTTAATAATCGGTTAACGAGGGTCGGTTATTGGTTAAGAACATTTTTCAAAATTAGCATCCCTAGTTGTTCCATTAATACACTTAATCATAATTATTAATTGTGTGGAATATAACAAAAAATAAAATTACTGCCACAGACAAGCCCACTGTTATAACATTGGTGTAACTGCATCATGCACCAAAAGTAGTGCTAAATATGGCACTAAAGTACACACTTTAGAAGAATGTGTATGCATACAGTTAACCTCACGTTTTAAGCATATACTTTACTTTCCATATAAATGCTCCGGCAGCTTTACATGCATGTAGAATGCTTGAAAAAAACCCATGTCATTTTTCCATGAAGCTCTTTAAATATGGACTATGACGGAACATCGTAATGTTTCAAGAGCTTTACCAGAGCGGGTGAGCGCTAAAGCCACTACATTAACAAATGTGACACGAACAAGGTTGTTGAACTTACTTACATAAATACATGAACATACTGTATATACAAATTCATTATGCTTTCTGATGCACAAGGAAATACAGTCAATTAAATAAACCACTTCCTAAACAATATCCAGGTTGAGCTTATCAAACCATCATACAGGTCAATCAAAGTTTTCAACTATAAAAATATAAGTGATTTGTGGACATCACTTTGGGTTCTGGTAGCTTTGACTAGCACTTGTTTGTACAGACTTAACTATTAATTGATTACTCAAAAAATCCACCACTGATGATAATTGTGTGTTGTAGCCTTCTGTAGATACACAGCAATGTGGTTTCAAACTATTATAATTATCGCCTGTGAAATCGACGTGGCTCCTCTCTACTGGGTTAAGTATATATTGTTGTTGCGATTTGCATGCAGTAATAATTCCAGCAGTTCTGTGTACTCCAAGTATCATAAATTACATTCACAGGTTTGTTTCTGTTGTAGCACTTACCACTGAGTGTCTGGCTCTTTAAAGTGGGAAGACCTTTCTGTCTGCGCTCTCTGTCCTTCTTGTCCAGAGAACGAGAGCGAGATCTCGGGCGCTGTTCTCTGGAGCGAGAATGAGAGCGTCGATGCCTCGACCTTCTTGAGCGGGATGTAGATCTTGATCTTCTCCTCCTGGGGGATCTGAAAAAACAAAAAGATTGAACCAGCTGAAATATGTTGTCACCAAATAATTACATTTCTGGGAGGAAAGTTATCCATTTCACCATAGGCTGAGCAGAAGATGACAACATGAACACTGAGTAATGGGAGTCCACGGCAGCAGCTGAGAGTGTCAGTGCTTGCCCTGCACTAACTGCTACTGTACGTGCTTCCTGATGTGTAATTTACTCCTCAGGATGCATTGACTATTACAGCAGATCATTAAATCATTTCTTAACCCACTGTAACATTAACAGTAGTTACAAAAAATGCTTTGACAAGTGTAACCTGTGCCCCAATAAAAACTATGACAAACAGAACAGTATTTGATAACCTCTAACTGAAATCCACAGCACTACACAGTTATCTATGATAAGCAGCCTCTTACCTTGAACCCGATCTGGATCTTGATCTCCTGCCGTAGCCTCTGTGTCTGCCCTCCCGCCTCACAGTTGAGTCTTCTCTTGAATTTCCCTATTGATACAATGATGACATGATAATTTAATTTTTCCCAAATTAATGAGCAGAGGGTTCCAAGTACCAATTTAAAGAGTTTACACCATAGGTTTTCATGCCAATTTAGGTAGCCATGGCTTTGTCTTGTTTCAACTGTACAGAGAAGAACTGACTTGTGGAAAAAGTTGACATTTAAATGTAAATGCAGTGAAACTTGAGCTGAAAACCAAACGCCTTTCTCTCACAGGAGAGACATTTAATCAGGTTAGGGTAAACTGGGTTTGAAGATTTACCTGTGATTGCGAATAAGCCTCATTTAAGGAGCGATATCCATCTAGCATCATATGATGTTCACCGTGACTCATTCCTCCACCATGCTGAGGGATGACAAAGAGACAGCCACAGGAGATAGTTAAAAAACAGGTACCAAAGGGGCATTGACCAAAGTCAATTTTAACTGAAGCTTGCAGCTCCACACATTTGATCCTTTACTTAAAAGGGACTGTTTGAAAGAAAAAGAAATGCTTGTTAACAGCAACACCTGTGGCCGTTAAGTCAACGAAAGTCAGTGTCGGACTCGTGCTTGCTCGCTCTAAATAGACATGAACGAGCATCGCTCAAAACAGTGAGGCAACTCACGTCAGCTAAAACCACAATATCACTCTATATTTCACCTGCTTGGCAGTAATGTTAGCTGACCAGACGAAGGTCTCTCCATGAATCAATGCTAATCCTAGTGTTGGCTTTTCCTGCTTCAGCTTTAGCTCTGATTTACTACTCGCCAATAGTTTTTGGAGCACCTCGACAAAAGCCCCATGCAGATCAGGGACAAATCGGCGTTAGCTCGGCGCTCGCAAATTGGCAATTGAGCGCTACGTGTTAACTTTTCGCAAGCCAAGAAGCCCACTGATTTGATTTATGGATAAAGAAAACAAAACAATCCAAGGGATAACATGTAATGTGTAAACACTTATTTCCAACATGGTCCCTGATGTCATAGAAAACAGGACAGAGAATCACACATAACATGCATCGCAGACACATTAGATATCTAGCACGCTAAACATCTGGACGTGTCGGTGAGCTACAGCCAATGAGAGCACAAGACACGGGTTGAAGGGGAACCATGGGGGATGGGTCGCCTGTAACTGTGCGTGCTGTGTTGCATTTGCAACACAGACCAAAGTTGTTGTTGCACTTAGAGTAAAATAGATTAATAGTAAAGTTCTGTGGAAACCGGTAATTCTGTGAGCATGTGCGCCAAAGACAACATCAACAAGCATGACTACGTGCATGGTATACGTCATTAATCTTCTTGTGTGTTTTTGTGACAGAACGTAGTTTGGAGATCAGACATACTCATCAGGGATTCCTCCTGGTGAAAGATCTTATAGTGTGAGACCTCCTGTCACCGGTCATTCATGTAGAGTGAAAACAACGACTTCAAGAATCCCGATTACAAGACAGCAGGTTGTGTAGTGTGAACAGTACAGCAATATGACGACTTTGAAAGTTGTGTAGTGTTAACTTGGCTTTAGTTGAGTAATGATATAATGCATTTTTAATTTAATACCTCTATACCACCGGTCTGTCCCGTCATATGTGGATGAACATTCTCTGGGTTGGGCATCTGACCAGGAATCCCCCTGTCGTGACAAAATATACACAGATAGTGAGTCTGGGCATTATAAACCTACACAAGCAATATAATACACAAAAAATAAATTACACCAAAACAATTATAGTTAAACCTTTTTCACAGCAGCTATTTCGGTATGTAATAGCAAGAAAAGCGCAGATGTAAATTTTTAGCATTAATATGGTCTGCATCAATTTAGGGATTTCAATTCCACAAACTTGGTGATGTGCATGCTGGCTCAGTGGTATGACTTACTAGGACATTTTAATATGAAAGAGTAAAGAATAATGTTCTTAGTTTCACCTGTGCTTTTAATAATGAGACAAGTCAATATCTGCAGTAAAACGGGCCTCTTAACACTAAATTATGTGTCTCCATCGACTAGTTTTATGCACATTACAGATATGTATATAAGAACTAGAATGAAAAAAAAAGATTTGCTGCAGTGTACACAAGATGTGAAAATGATGGTACTGTGGGTGCCGTTTTGTTTATTAGCCCTCCTTCTCCCTCATTGAAAAATCCAGAATCTATGAAGTTTAACTACTTGACACATGAAGTCCCCCTCTCAAGTTTACATATCACATTTGCTTAAGTTACATACTGGACCGGGATTGGCTTCAAAAGTCGTTGCAATTATGTCACAAAATTCCCTCATATGTACAAGGATCATACTGAGATTAGAGGAAGAGCAAAGAAAAACTTTTTGTCTTCAGTAAATTAATGTGAAAACAGCCTTCTAGTTTGTGGACATACATCATTTTGCACAGTGATGGTAAAACAACAAACTGAAGGAACAATAAGCAAAACACACTTAAGAGGAGGGGGACTTTAACCTACCTCGCCCCAAAAACACACACAAATTAACTGACGAACAAAACTGAAACTTATCTGAAGAAAAAGCACATTGATCATTTTCTTTTTGTGAACTAAAATCTGGCTACACCAGAGTCAGTATAGGATGTAACAGCAGATATGTTGCCCTCTAACAGCTGATTGAAAAGATAAGTGAATGTATTACTACATGTCAGCCACATTGATTGCAAGCAAGCTGTCAAAGGTGAAATACCTGCAATGGTGTGATATATGCAACATTCTCTGAAGTCTTAACCTAAAAATTGTATGTTGTGCTGTTGTTCCTGCACTTTCATACAAAACAAATGCATCAGCATAAATACAGTTTTTGAAACTCACTGTGACTGGGCACTGCCTTCTTTAGCTATTATATCCTCAGGTTCATCGTCGTAGTCAAAACGGTCAAGGAGTTTCTGAGGGAATATATATTGTACACAGTTACTAACAAAAATAAAATGTGTATATGATCAAACCCTGTTATGTTGTGACACTGAGCTATGCTATTACCTCAGCTAAAGAGCTTTTCTTTTCTGAGTGTGCACTGTACGGGTTGAGCTGGGCCGCAGGCATCTGGGGTTGGATTGGTATGTCGTTTGCAATGGTGGCTGCCAGGGTCTTATCTGCCTGCTGGAAGTTCTGGAGCATCCTCTGCAGCTAAAGGAGGAGAGGTCAGTCAGAATTTTAAAAATTCTTTACCTGCCAAGATCCAGAACAGATAGAGCACTTACACCAATGTAATGCTTACCTCCTGACCATGTGGAGACTGAAAAAGCTGTGCCACAGCAGCTAAGGCATCAGGACCTGGTAGCTGGGGCACTGCAGGCACAACTGAGGCACTAGTGACAGGACGCTGTGTCTCTGGTTGGGGGTAAGCGGGAACTGTTCAGATAAAAGAAAAAGATTGACGTCTTTGCATGATATCATTTCATGCAGTTCATCAAACAGTGGACAAATTACAACCTGACTTTACTTTACATTAGGGAACACTCGAGTGCACTGTTAAAAAACGTTCAAACATTGCACAAAAATAATTAGATTCATTTCTCTACCTCCAACCTCCAGTTCAGGTCCAGGTACAATGGCTCCATTGACCATATCCATCAGAGGCTGAATGATGTCCATGTCAAACACACCGTTCTTCTGCCACAGGTTCAGGACACGGACAATTTTGCTCTGATAAAGAAAAAGAAAAAAATCCCATACTTGAGATATTTCTTATTATCATTTATTGTAATTATATAAAATACCACAAGCACCAACATACAAAATAGAGTACCTTATCATCCTCTGAGCAGCGGTAAAGGTTTTGGAAGGTTTCTGTGAAGTTCTTCAAGAATCTGGGCCCAAATACATCCTTCTCAACACCAAACTGATGCCGCGACTGTCGAACAATTGAATCCACCACATACAAACCAGGGACTTTTAATTCTGGCTTGCACTATTGGAAACAAACAAAAACAAAACAATTTATTCATATTGTGTCATGACAAATTGCATTTATAATGTGCACTTTGATTGAATTCAAATGTTTAATATAATGTACAGTAAGAGGTTATATAATACATACCTTCTTGATGAACTTTTCGACAATCTGGACAACATGTTTGTAAAGCTAATAAAAGACAAAAGTTAACATCAGTCACAGTATACTAGATAATACTTTAATTATGCAAGATATAATCACAGAGGTAGGGAACAGCAATGAAGCATTTACTAAAGGATTTCTGTAATCAGTCAAATAACCTTTCAAAGGTTTCAGCCATTACCTACCAGTGTAGTTAAGCTAAATGGAAAGAGACAAAAATGTCTACGCAAACTATAGGGATGCACCTTTCCGACTTTTTCAGTCCCAATATCGATAGCGACACCTGGGTTTTGGGTATCGGCCGATACCAAGTACCGATCCAATACCAGTATTTAAATAATGAGCTGTATGCCTCAATGTGTGGAAGTCACTGGGATCAATCTTTAATGTGTAAGGCAACATCAGGCTTGACTTAAACATTGCTTTCTTAACTTTGTTAAAATACAAATTGACAAATAAATACATAGATATAAATGTACTGAATTTATATTTATTATTAAAATAACTAATTGTACACCAGCAACTTAAAAAAAATCTTTGAAATTAATAGGAATTATAATTTTGGTGTAAACATTATTAATGCAGCAACAAATTGCTCAAAACTTAAAACAGTAATTAAAATCCCAGTGTATAATGTATATGATATATAAACATAGAATTGAATTGATTAGATCGGCCCCACTTTCACCGATACCCGATCCAGCTATTTGAGTCAGTATCGGTGGATCCCCAGTAAACTACTAACACAGCATTCCCTTAAGGCATCTCCACTCGTATGCTCAAGACATCCAAACACACGTCTTTTCACTAAAATACAGAAAATGCACCCATCTCCCAAAATTCCATCTATAGTTTGTCACTAGTCAGCAGAGCTGCTGGAGCAACACAGTTTAGTTGTTGCTCACTCACTGACTACCCAGTATGTAGCCAACCAGGTAATCCCCTTTGGTAGCCATATCTCAGTCGATTGAAGACACAGAATTATGGGTAGCTTCTAGTACAAACGTTTGCATCCATCAATCCAAACTACTGGAGGTGAGTAATTGATGTGAAAATTATAATTTGTAGGTATAGTATTCATTGAGGTAATGCTTATCAATCAGATGATGAAAGATAGTAATAATTAAGACAAGAAAATTATCATTATTCTGTTATTTACTGCATATTACAAAACTCAGTGGGTCAAATCACAAGTCACAGTGCTTTGGGTATAATGACAGTATTTAATTCTAAAACAAGTAATCCAAAAGTCTAGGAGATCACCACTTGCATTAGCCACTATTTGCTATGACAATAAAATTGATTCAGTATTCACTTTACCTTGATAGCTTTGATGGCTGATTTTGTTACAGACATCATCTTAGCACGGGATATTGGAGGCTTCATGTCAATCATGGAGAATAACTGATTGTTTAAAAAAAAAAGAGTTACATCAGTTAATTTAAAAATTAAAGAAAAAAATACTACAACAATAATAATATACAATAACATTGGAATGGACAGACACCACTAAACTACAGTAACATACAGACATTTCCCACTAGTAGCCAATATGCAATTCAGTAACAGCACACTCTGAATATAATTAAGAAAATAGATGGCGTAAATTAGATTTCCCATGTGCTAAAGCACTGTATTTTCTTTTCATAAACCTACATATCCACAGATTATTTGACATTAGGTAAATACAGATTATCCCCATTCTCACAACAACTGGGTTTTTGCAACTCGTCTTCTGATCAGCCACAATAACGTGACATGATTTCTGTTCTTAGCTTGATAAAAGTTAACAACTTACACTACCTATAACCATATTCAAGCATCTATGAGTGAGAAGAGTGGATGTGTGTTTTCTTAGTGTATCTCATTGACAGAGCTTATTGTTTACATCAGGCTCACTAACGTGCATATAGCGTTACACATATGTGTAAGTACATTTCCACATTTACTGTAGCTTGGATTGCAAAAACACTAGCCAATCAACTTCTACAAGAATGCGTAAGAAATACAAAAAAATAATGATCACTGTTGTTGATACCCGTGACTAAAGGTATGGACAAACAATGCATTAACGCAATTGTCTTTGGAAGCACCATAATATAATAATATAACAAGCAGCACGTAAGTTAATATAGCAGCTAAAGTCCTGCAGTCCTGCATCACGTCCAACTACACACACATGTAAAACATACATCAAGACACAACGACAGTCCAGAGTCCTCGTGTGTCAAATAACACACATTGATATGTTTAAAGTTGGTTTAGTGCGTTAATAACGTTAAATGAGATTTACATTGAACTTCCTGACAGAAAGCAGCATTAGAGGGTAACATTAGCCATGATGCTAACACTGACCACAGCTTTATCTTTAATACTGAGAGCAGGACACAGTGATCTCTGTGGGAGTGAGACATAAAACTACATACGATATTGTTATCTTAACGTTACTACTGACAGCAGTCATCACAGTCTCATCATAGTCTCATCACAGTCTCATCACAGTCTCATCATAGTCTCATCACAGTCTCATCACAGTCTGAGGGGCGGAACAGTTAACTATTAGCTGGACACTGAGCTCACAGGCCTCACAAGATTAACTTGCTTTAAGATAGCGGCTAACAAATCCAATAAAGCCTATACTGTTTAGGGTTTAACCGACCACGTTCAATAGAGCCAACATCTGCCCTCTACCATCCAACACATGCATATAGCTACTATTAGCTTAGCTATCTAACAAGTTAGCTCTCGTTAAAGTAAAGCAGCTGACATTAGCATTAGCATTAGCGTTAGCATTAGCATTAGCATTAGCGTTAGCATTAGCCTGTTCTGGGCTACAGCACGAGCTAACGTTACCTCGCTGTTGAACGCGTTCACTGCATCCATGATGGCTCGTTATTGATGAATCCGGTAGACGAACACTTCTTTCCCGTTCCTCTACCCGAGCAGAACCATGTGCGGTTATATATTGTTAGCTAACAGCATGAAGTGAGTCTGATGTGGCGTCACATTGCTGGTCAGAGCTCTGCTAGGAAGGAATGGCTGCCGAGCTTCGCGCTTCGAGGTTCCACCTCTTCCGGTCATGGATGTAGCTTCCGGTCCGGTCAGCGTATCCGTCCGGTGTCTCCGGGTAATGCTGCCTTCATGGTCATCAGAAAATGGTAATTCAATCTAAATACACAGATTAACATCTTCTTGCATCAACATATGTATGCTAAATAATTCCTAAAAATACTCTGCATGATATTAAATAATTACACTAAATAGAGTTTATTTGTCGTGTTATTATTGTTTATGGCCAATAATAACACGACTATACACTGACCTCCCGCGGTGAACACGAGTAACTACACCTCTGTGTAAAATGGAAGTTTTATTTTGAAATGATTCACCGGAAGTTTGAGTACGTTATGACGTTTATATTGATGCCACCTTGACTAATTTCACTGTCGCAGTTCCTCTCTGTCGCCACTAGAGGGCAGCAAACACTCCTGATTTTAAATACACAGATCAACATGTCTTTGACATCAACAGGTTACATGATGCATGCAGGGCTTTATGTTGTTTTATAAACATATAACTACATATTTTATTGAGACCTCTAATAAATACTGTCAATATTGATGACTGTATTATTCCTACTAAAGTCTGCTATGGAGCTAGCTTGCTCAATTCTATGATGCTACCTGTGACGACTGGATGGCATTAAAACTTAAAAACAGATCAAGTTAGCAACAGGTTTTACATTTTTACCAGTTTGTTTTTCAAGCACTAACAGTGCTGTTTTTAAAATCAGGAGTGTTTGCTGCCCTCTAGCGGCGACAGCGAGGAACTGCGAAATTAGTCAAGGTGGCGTCAATGCAGACATTATATCATACTCACACTTCCGGTAGATAATATCAAAATAAAATTTTCAACATACACAGAGGTGTAGTTACTCGTGGTCACCGCGGGAGGGCAGTGTATAGTCATGTCAATTATTGTTCATAAACAATAATAATACGACAAATACACAAAATTTAGGGTAATTATTTAAAATTATACAGAGTATACTTTTTTAAAATTATTTTCAGCTCTCACCAAACCATGATAGACAGTTATGTCCTGTTTTTGGTAAAACAATTAATCTCTCACACAAATACACTTGTAACATCTGATACTTATGGTCAATGCTTTGCATAATATTGAGATTTACTAGTCACAAACAAGTTATGTAAGTCTACAGACCATATTGTTAGTTTTAAATCTACCTCATCTGGCACTGTATAGCCTACTGGGTATGGCTGTGACTGTAGACTCTCACCCATAGGTGTATTAAGGAGAAGCTCTCATCCATTGGTCATGAGCACATGTCATGTTTCCAGACTTATTCTCTCAGCATCCAGGTTTCGTGCAGTTTCTTCAGGTTGCAGACATCCACCTATTAAACAGAGCACTAGGTCTGGACACAATATTAATTATTAATATTTTTAATACCCAATTCTAGCCTAATTGTTTCCCTGACTGTTTTTCTTGCAGCCAGTTGAATGATTCCATCATGCACACCAGTGGCCAAACCTGCAAACTGCATGAATCTGTTGAAATATAAGCAGAACTGACGAGAGGAAAAACAACTGGAGTTGAGCAGACACACTAGCTGACATGTGAGAGAGGACTAGAGGGAGCTTTCCTTGGGTTTGCTGAATTAGGCAAACCAACATTCTGCTTTTCATCATGGTTAAATGGTTATCATTTTTCACTTCCAACTTTTTGGAGTGAGACAGCATTACTTCACTCCCAATATGAGACAATGGCTCTAATGGAGAACTCAACCAGCGCTGCACCCATTGAATGGGAATACTATTATGATTACCTCGATCCTGTGATTGTGGATGAGACCAAGCTGAAATACAACAAGTGTAAGTCGTTATGCTTTATAGAATATTTGTCTTCTTGTGTTAATGAAGATAACAGTTATTTTCCTCTTCCCTTTCAGACTCCGTTGTTATAATATTTTGGATCGTTCTGGCTGCTTTTGTGGGATTGCTCTTTCTCAGTTTGAATCTAATGTCTCGCAGTGGAAACTTGCCAAGGTGAGTGTGACTCATGCATGATCTCTCTAAGTCTCATTACTTTGGATGGAGGTAGAGGTAAGTGGGTTTACTAACTGAAACATTGAATGCACACATATAGGCATTATCCTAAATGAGGCTAAAGCTACAGAGCTCTACTTTAACTTTAAAACCTTTTTCTTATTACTGTTGCAGGACTCACAGATCCAAAATTGGAGGAAACAACAGAACATCAACTGCTTGACCTGGGGCTGAATCTGAATGAGAGCACTTCTTACGGACGTGAACAAAAATGTTAAAAATTTGAGGTGATGGACACAAATTAAAAATCCGAATGATGAAAATGCAACTGTGAAGATGATGTTGGGGGAAATTAGATTTTTGAGGCAGTGTAAGAAATCTGCTTTCTTTCCATTTCACCGAATACCTACAAAGTGCAAGGCTACCGTTACCAATAAACACAATGTTATGTAACTGCAGTGTGTGTACATGTGAACCTCGAGATGTTAAAAGTACAAGGAGAGCAGAAGTATATTAATGTGCTTCATCAAGAACGCAGCGTTACTGCATTGAATCCAGCACATTTTGTGTTCTCAAACATTTTTTAATACAATTACACACAGCTTTAAAATAGAAAAAAAAAAGAAATCACAAATTTGTGACAGATTTGTAAATCAACATATTTATAACAGAAGGTTTTTCAAAATATCGTCAATCTTTTTACAAGAACCAAACAAAGCAGCAAAAATAAGGCTTTCTTGGAATGACATGTAAGTCTGTCTCAGAGAACATAGTAGTGTTCACGACATATCTAACTTTTCATGGTGATGATGTCATCACAGATGGCTCTGACGGCTGTTTGGGTCAGTGATGATTTGGATGCTTTCTGTCTCTTACTCTTGGCTCTGGTCACCAAACGGACATGAGACAGGAACAGCTCTGCTGACGCGGCTCCGCTCCACAACTCATGGATGTACGACGACAACAGGAACAGCCCCGCTTCTAGACAGGAGAAAACAACAGGCAAACAACATCATTCACACCGCAACGTATTAGAACTTAGTCATCTTCCAGAAATAAACATAAATATCTACTCATGTTTTTTGTGTTTTTAATATTTTAGTTAGTCTCTACTTATCAAGTAGGTATATCTTCTTGAGCGAGTCAAAATCAAGTTCCTCCTCCGTGCTTATTGCAAATGTGGTACATATAGTGCTGTATCATTAAACTAATTTCTAGCAATAAGTTTCACAAAACAACTGATTTCATTGTTTTGTACGAGCACCACCTCACTAACACTTAAATGGGACATAGCCCAAATTTTCACTAAATATGTTTGAGGATCTGGGACCCTTAAATCATTTTATGTCTTAACATCATATATACCACTTGATGACATCCCCATCAAGTTTAATTTTGGCCCTCATTTGTTAAAAGTTTGGGCACCCCTGCTCTAAAAGTCTCTAACTTCAGTGTTTCAATACATAGATAGAGATCATTTAGTAGTATGAAGTGGAAAAGTGTGTTTTTAAGTGAGGCACAGTATTATTACAGTATTGATATAGTATTGTTTGCTCTGCACACTAGCAGTCATAGATAGAGTCTGTGAATAAGGTGTCAGGCTCTTACCGCGTCTAGACTGATCCTGTGTGGCTTCTGGCCAGCATGCGGAGACGACAGCCTGATGCAGCTCTGGAAGGCGGCCTTGGGTCTCCAGTAAGCGCATCATAATGTTGCTAAATAGCTGGAACGTTTCCGCTCTTTCTGAAACGCTGGAGTGACACTGAGCTTCAAAGGCCCGATGGTAGAGTCGAAGGATGTCTGCTTTCATGCCGGGATCCAGTAACACAGCATTCGCCATCTCCCCCTGTTTTATCACGGCCTTTTCGAACCAGTGCAAGAATTCCTTTGTTCTGTTTTCATCGTACGAGTCCTCCAGCAAGCACCTCAGGGACCACTTGGTGAGCAGGTGCGCAGTATCACCGGCCAACTGCCTGGGATCCAGCTTGTCTCTTGGCTGATCCGGCTGGGGTTCAGAGAGGGGAAACACAGGCTCCCAGTGAACGAAGATACTGCTGAGGTAAACGGTACACTCTGTCAGGAGACGCTCTTCTTGTTTCTCAGTCTCAGCATCTTCTGCCAGGTTCTCTTTTCGTGTGCAGGTCTGGAAAAAGGAGCCTTTACCTCTGGCCTTATCCTTCCCCATCCCTGAGGAGAAAGATGAACAAAACCACGTTTATGCCATTAAAGATGCAAGGAATGATTTAGATACTGTGAAGCAGAACAAAGATCTAAATCTCCACTCTGTGTAATGGAAAACACTACGACAGAGCCCAGCATGTAATGTCATCACATGTAACAAATTGATACTTTTTAAGCCTCATTTCTATTCATTTCCCCACCGAGAAGAAAACACAGGGTCAGCAAAAGAGCAGCCATCTTGGAGCAGTTATTGACCGGAGCTGGTGCTGTTAGGGAATAGTCTTGCAGGGTTCAAACTTTCTAACATGGGTTTGGCTTCATTGTAGACCCTGAAAGCCTAATATCCTGGACACTCAGGTCGAGCAGCTGAAATTGTGTCTTTTTGTCGCTGGGGCCATACTTGTGGAATCAGCTCCCAGGAACCATTAGGGCCTCAGACTCACTCGCTGGTTTTAAATCTTATCTTAAGACTCTCCTGATCCTCTCAGTCTTCTCCTAAGGTCCATGTGTTTTCTTTTTAAAATTGTGTCTCGACATATTTAGTCTATAATTTAATTTATCCTATTCTAACCCTGATGGTTCTTTTGTGTAAATAGTTCAGTTTTAATGTTGAACCATGACTGTTTCAGCCTTCATGTGAAGCACCTTGAGATTTTGCTGTATTTGTTTGTAAGTGTGCTATATAAATTAAATTGATTATTATTATGATGATGATTATTTTTTTTATTATTATATCAAATATTCAGCATCATTTGTGGGAATTAATGTCAGCTTTTTTGGCTCTGTTTTTTTATTTTTAAAAGCTCATATGCCTCATAGGATCATATGTTTGGATAGAACATAATTTTAAGAGAATGGAATTAATTGCAAACCAAGACAGAGAAAAAATTATACATATAAGAAAAATAGTTTTCCATTCTCCAGTATCTACAATCTACAGTTAGCAGTGATGTAATTATAAAGGACAAAATAACTAAACTAAACTAAACATTAATTATTAAGTAATTAAACCTCAATTGCAAACATTGCGACTCGATGGGTCATATTAGATTTTCAACACAATCATTTGTAATGGCTATTTCTCATTGATGATGATGCCCTCTGTTTAAGTTTGGCAGATGTTATAATGTTTGGCAGATGTTATGCGTTTTTGTGACAGATGTTTACTGTAAAATTTAGGCACAGATCAGTTTGGCCTCTTTTGCTTCACTGTCTCCTGTTGCTTTGAAAACTTGCATATCAAAAGGCTCTTTTCTTTTGACTATTAGCATCCAATCTATCTCCTTTTCCATTAAGTGTTTACAGTATTTTGTCCACCCCTTTGACAGAAAGACAACCATGACAACATTTGTAAAACCTTCTCGTTATGATAGAATTTGTTAAAGGACATGCTTAATGGCACTCACCCAGCAATTCCTTCACTTTGTGCTTTTCAGACAGGGCTTGTATTTGGGTTAGGAGTGCCGTGTTGCGGGACAGGGAAGCCCAACAGAGAAGCAGAGAGAGGGCTTCGGTACCAGAGAGAGGCTGTGGGTTGAGCGTTAGCCAGTCGGCCTGTTGGTTTGCATTGAGAGCTGTCCCACGATGCTTCAGGACAGAGCTGAGAGTCTGCAGGAACAGGCTGAGCTGAGCGGCCTTCACACGCAACCTGACGGGAGATTAAACAAACACTGACATCCTTGACCAAAAGACAGCTGACGTCTATTATGTCATTTATATGTGTTATTACGTTTTCCATCAAATGCCAGAAGAGTGACTTGAAACTTATGTTAAATTTAGGGCTGTCAAAGTTAACGCGATAATAACGAGCTGACGTAAATCTGTTTTAACGGCACTAATTTCTTTAACACATTAATGCAATCTGTGGTTTTTAGGTTGTAGTGTGTTTTTAAAGCTAGAGTGAAGATACTGGTATCATATGATACTAGAAAAAACCAAGGACTCCATTGGTACCAACCATGTCATACTACCATGTCAAGAAGGAGGCTAAACATTGCGCCAAACTTACGCTTAATTTTGGCAAGGAAAACTGGTATGGCCATTTTCAAAGGCGTCCCTTGACCTCTGACCTCCAGATATGTGAATGAAAATGGGTTCTATGGGTACCCACGAGTCTCCCCTTTACAAACATGCCCACTTTATGATAATCACATGCAGTTTGGGGCAAGTCATAGTCAAGTCAGCACACTGACACACTGACAGCTGTTGTTGCCTGTTGGGCTGCAGTTTGCCATGTTATGATTTGAGCATATTTGTTTTATGTTAAATGCAGTACCTTTTTCTGGACAATATTTGTCATTGTTTTGTGTTGTTAATTAATTTTCCAATAATAAATATATACATACATTTGCATAAAGCAAGACTATTTGTCCACTCCCATATTGATGAGAGTATTCAATACTTGACTAATCTCCCTTTTGTAAGAGTCAGAAATGCTTGTTAACAGCGACACCTGTGGCAGTTAAATCAACGAAAGTCAGCGTCCTGTTGCTCGCGCTTGTGCTCGCTCTACATAGACATGAACGAGCATCGGTCAAAACAGTGAGGCGACACACGTCAGATAAAACCACAATATCACTCTATATTTCAGCTGCTTGGCAGTAATGTTAGCTGACCAGACGAAGGTCTCTCCATGAATCGATGCTGATACTGTGTTGTCCTGCTTCAGACTCCCGTCTTCTGCAGTGTGTTGTGTGCGCGCATGCACGTGAGAGGTGGAGCGAGTGACAACGAGCGAGTGTGTGAGTGAAGGCAGGCAGGCAGAGGAGCAGAGACAACATCGACTCCGGCCCTGGAGACCAAAGCTACAGTCTCCCCTGTGTCTTCTGACCGCGGTCGAGGGGGGCTGAAGCAGGAAGAGTTAACACTGTTTTGCAAGACGGGCTTCACTAGATAGAACTTTGCAGTTTTGGTGCTTCTGTGTAGTTTGTGTTGGAACAGCGTATCCACTCCTGAGTGCACATGGGACACCGACCCGATTTATATGTGTAAGAAGTTACAAACAGTACCTTAAAGGTACATTTTGAACTGATAAAATTTTTTTGAGATTAGTTTGTAATTAGTCGCGATTAACTGTTGATAATCATGTGATTAATCGCAATTAAATATTTAAAATCGATTGACAGCCCTAGTTAAATTACATTTATACTTTCACTGTGATTGGCTACCGCTGTTGAACGTATCTGATAGTCATGGCTTTACCTGAGGTGTCTGCTGAGAGTTGATGCCACACACAGGAATTCACTGATGAGTGGGAGTGGGAGACACTTCACTGAGCTGCGAGGTTTCTCCTCTGTAGATGAGGAGGTCTTGGCTCCATCCACCTGTTTCTCCTTCTGCCCAAGGTTAGTAAACCAGAGCACATGGAGCAGATCTATGATGGTATTTAGCAGCTGCTGGTCTAGATTCCTGAAGAGGAGAATACAGTACAGATTTATGTAGAAAATACGAAACTGGCTGAAGAGATCACTGTAGTAATATGGATGATAACGTCAAAATAAAGAGCCAAAGACTCAAAACTGGACTTTACTCTCAAGCTTACCTTCTTTCAACCATCTGTATCATCCAGGTTAGGAGCCCACAGCTCTTGGTGAGGTTATAAGCTGCTTTGGTCACACGGGCGGCCTGGCACAACACCCTGATAATCTGTGCCTAGCGACATAAATGTACATTAGACACACTTTATTTGTTTTCCTTTTAAAGTGCATCTCACAGCATCTCGACTTCACTGCTAATGTGTTTCATCATTCAGTGTGTACCTGGGAGTGTTCGTCACACAGGGGGCTGCTGCTGAAACCTAACAGGGTCTGGAAGATGCCTTGTTGTTCACACAGTTCATAGCAGTGTCCATCACTTATCCCTTCCTCCAGCACACTCAGGATCCACTCGCGTTCCATTTTATGCTGCAGAAGAAACAGTTAGTCAGTCACACTCTCACGGCTGAAACATCCCTGAATGGAAACAGATAACATCAGTCTGAAAAAGCATGAGCTGAGCAAAACAAACAGATGAAGGTTGAATGTTGTTGACACATGAAGAGTTTATTTGGGCAATCATTTATTTCTCTATAATCCTGATTAACGACTTCCAGTACAAGAAACCTAAACAAAGTTTTCAGCAGTGTATATATAACACTTCCAAGTACCTCCAAGTCAAAGCCATAGAATAGCTTGAAGAACTCAGGGACTCTTCTGAAGTCCAAACTCTGATGGGACAGCAGAAACCTGTTTAACACCACGTACATGTGGTCCTCTGGGAAATCAGGGAAAACAAGAAAAAGGGTCAGTGATCCTGAGGGCAAAAGAGGCTGTGCAGCAGGTTACCAGTAAAGTATATACTGTATATAGTAGTACAACAAAGACATAGGTGTTTCCCTTATTCTTTTTCTGGGGACACACTTTTTAAAAATGACAAACCATCGCAACCCATTTCCCAATAGGCCTTATCTATAAATCGTGAAAAGAGCGAATTAGTGCATAAATGAATGTTCCTGACCATTTTAATGTCCATTTCCACATCACCTCACACTATCTTGAGCCACTTCAAAGATATATACGTTTGATAAATCACAACTTTGTTTTATGCACGTGCTATTGAAAATATATGCACATGTTAAATACGTTATAAATGAGACCAAATAAATTAATTTAGGTGGAGTTAACAGGCGCTCGTTTTTTTTCCTTTCATCAGTAAAACAATCAGAATATATACTAGCCTTTTCATATTAGATTCAATGTTATAAGTAGGCCACAATTATCAAAATAATATGACCATTCAGGCTCCCTCATGTGGCTCAAAGGTGTACTGCGGATATAAATGTTAAATAAAAGACTATAGAAGAAATTCTGCAAAGGTATATTTATATATTTGGGAATGACTGAAATAGAGCATTCAGAAGAGATTTAAATTTAATGTTATTTTGTAAAAATGCAGAGTTCCTTATCAGTTCTGTAAAAGTCTCAAACAAGTCCTAAACAAATAATATTCATGTAAACACTATGGGTCAAATGACTGATGATTTTCAGAGTTACACACCAGGTTTGAGCATCTGCTGGGCCACTTTGGCGATGTACGTGGTCAGGACAAATGGAAGTCTTTGATTCTGCTGTCGAATCCCATTCTTCACTGTGTCCATCAAGTACAGCAGCTGTTTGATAAAAAAACAAGCTCATCAGTGCTTCTGGAGGTGATTTACACACATATAATATTTAAACACTCACCTCCCTCACACTTTACCTGTCTCTTCTCTCTGATGCGAGCACCCTCCAGGTGTTGGTAGAAGCAGCTCAGCACATGGTACGCTGCCGCTCTCACTTTGGGGTCGTAGCTGCTAAGAGCCATTACAGTGACTCCAAGGGCATGGCTGGATATAAACTTGAGGCAGTCAATCACGCACTCTGTCACACAGAAAAAGGAGAAAATGTAACAGTTATAAAGCAGTGATAACCTTAACGGATGAGGAGCGATGACAACAATGACATGCACTCACCTGGCTGCAGTATGGTGCTGAATAGAGGCAAAAGAAACCGTGGATCATACAAATTCCCAAGGTCCTTTACTGCATTGTTACAATACAGCAGCTCCTTATCATCCTACAAAAGAGAATGATTTATATATTAAAAGGTTCAAGGTTTTCACATACTGAATATGTGAAACAGTTTCTCATTTCCCACAGTATCGATACACAGGTAAAAGCTGTGCTTTCTGCTCTCTCTTCTCTCTGATAGCGAGTTGACAAACACACACTGCTATTTATCTTTTAATAAAAATAAAGAATTTTATGCCCTTAGTGTTGTGTACATTTTTCTCTGTGGTATCGAAAATATCGATATTTCTCAAGGTATTGTGTCAAAGTTAGAAATTCCAGTATCATGACAACACTCATTTATCCCTTTTCCTTTATCTGTTAAAGTTTTTAGATATCCATCTCTGACATTTTTCCATTTGTGATGCTCAAAGCACTGAAAAACGACATATGAAACCATTTCCTCTCTGTGCTTAAAACAAAAACTATTTGCATAGCTTGACATCATTAGAGGTATTTGAGACTTGGGTGAACTGACACTTTACAGGAAACTTCTTACAAAAATGCAGTTCTGGAGAGTAAATATGAAATAAAACATCCACCTGCAGGATGATTCTGCGTTGCTGGGGAAAGTGTGCGATGGTGTGGAGCATCCTATCCGGTTGCAGCAGGGCCAACAGGTCGTCTGAGCTCGCTTGCTTCCACAGAGAAGCTCCGAGGCTTTTCCTGGTCTTGTGGTGCTCCACAGCTGCCGGGCCCCACAAGAAGGATCTGCAGTTGAAAACACGCGTTCAGTGTTTGCAAATAACAAGTGCATGTACAGACAAACAAACATGAAAGTAACTTACTGAAATTTCAGCAGACTGACATTGTTCTGTTCATATTCCTGAAGAAGCAGTAACAGTTTCTGATCTGCAAACCAAAACAAGATGTAAGAGGAAAGAAGGACAGCAAACACACAAACACAAAAATACTTAGATTTCCTGTTTTACCTGAAGTGCTCAGTGTAACTCCATATGCTCCCAACAGCACAACAAAGTGATTGGTGTTACAAACTGTTGGGCATTTCTTCACCAAACACAGAAGTAGGGACACTAACGCTTCTGAAATGACAAGAAAATAAGTGTGTTTGAGTTCGATAATAAAATAAACAATTGAGGGATAAGTAATTTAACGTTTTTCTCCATTCTGTTCTGCTCCATACGTACCTTTAGCCTGGCACCTGCTAGGCTCTTCATCAGAGTCCAACATGGTGGGCAGGAACAGAGAATGGCTGCTGGTCATCATGTGAAGGGTGGACAAAGGAATCAGGTCCTTCTGGACTTCACTGCTGCCGTACATCACTTCCAACAGGTTGCTCAATGTGTTCAGAAAGTGGTGATCTCTGTAGCGATATCTACAGTGGCAGATTAATATTGTAAGTAATTGATTAATAAATCTGATGAGACGATCTTGAACAAACATCGAACAGAATGGATTTAGACAAATATCTTACTTCAGTCCACTCTTGACAAAACTGTTCCATTCAGATGCAGTGATGTCTTCAGCTGATGTCTGTGTTAAGAAGATATATTATTAAATGCATGAAATAAATACATAAAATGTACAGAATGTGTGAGGAAAATTAACCCACTAGGAGTCCTTGCAGTCTTTTCAGGATGCTCTGCTCCTGCTCTGCCTGTGAAGTAGCCTGATCTTTAGAGTGACTGTAAGCGGCTACGAGGCACTTGAGGGCAGCAGTGGTGACAGACTTCCTCCAGGTTTCTTGTTCTTCTGGGCAATCGGACAGTTTCTCAGTGATAACATCTACTAGTTGCCAACTGAAAGAGAAAAACAACATTTAGCTAATACCATGTGACACTGATAATTTACTTAAAGTATTAAGAGTTAATTAAAAACCTTTCAAAACTGTCCACTTTTTGAAGAGCACTGGGCAAAGTGTTGATCAAGTCCCTGATGTCCTTGATGTTTGCAGAGAGCTTGATCAGACCGGCTAGCGTTTCAGGAAGCTGGGCTCTAGTGTCTTCTGACAGGTTTCCCAGAACACTTTGGGATAATTTGGCGAGCAGTGCTTGCTTCAAGGCTTTTACAACCTCTTTTTGCACTATAAAACACAGAAATTGAGCATATCAAAAAATAATATACAAATGGAAATAAGAGAGAAAAGAGTGACATAAATCCTGGTGCTGTATGCTTGAAGACATTAGAGAACTTGTTTTAGTACAAACCATCTTTGGGCCTGGCAGGATCCTCTCTACTGGCCACCTGTAGGTAGGTGTTGATCAGTGGAAGGAATGTTTCCGTCTGGTCTGAGAGCTTCTCCATGTTTGCTGGCTCTAGGCACCACATCTCAAAGCAGAGGCGGTGAGTGGAGCAGTTCTGCAGCAGCAGAGAGCCAATGGCCTGAGTGTCTGAGAGAGGACACTGGAGACAGTGCAGCAGCACATCTGTGTGAATGAGTTTGGCACTGCCTGGCTCACTAGACAGAGTGTGCAGCAGGAAGGCCTCCAGTGCAGGGCTGGAGCAGGACAGCAGCAGGGTGCTCAGGCCGTGGAGGTGTGCTTGAGATAGAAGGATGCCGTGGTCCTGGGAAGGGTCAGCTTTAGACTCTGTGAGGATCTGCAGTGCAGCATGACCATAGACACTAAGCTCGGCTTGTGTGCCCTCACTGCTGGGGGAGATTAGACTCTCCTGGGGGAGGAGAAGCAACTTGGAAACCACCTCTCTCAGATTGCAGGAGTCCATGTAGCCGTGCAGAGACAGGAGGGCCTGGAAAGGTCTGGACTGTTTCTTTGGTGCCTGGGAACCCTTCTCCATCAGTTCCTTGAGCACAGCTTTTTCTATAGCCTCCATGTAGCTACAGAAAAGCTCCAGGTGACCAAGATCACGGAGAGTGGGGGCGCTGGTCTTCAGCAAGGCCAGAATGTCATCATTCAGCTGAGCACACAGATGCTTTAGCCTGACGGGGTTCAGAGTGTAAAGAGGCAAAGCAGCCAGCTCCAGAGCCAGAAACCACTGCTCCAGACATGGATGCTTGAAGATGGAGCCAAAAGCAGAAACGAGGATCTAAACATAGAGGGTGCCATATTAGAATCAGTAATTCTAAAAACAGTTAAATTAACTTAATAATATTGGTCACGGTTTGAATATTTTTTTCCCCCATCGAATAAAAGTCAGTGTAAAATGTGAACTTCTCCCAACCTGCTCTTTATTGGCTTCAGCTGTGGAGGAATGGTTGATTTCCAGGAAGAGGTCTGATCCTTCTTGGGAGTTCTGTGCTGCTGGCTCAGAGTTTGTGGTCTCCTGAAAGCCTTGTAGCTTGGTCACCAAATCCAGGAGTATTCCCATTAAGGTCTTCAGAGGGGCAGCTCCTATGTCTTTGGAGAACTGTGCAGAAGCAAATGATGTGTTGTGTATATTTTTTACTTTAACTTAATTTAGTAGTAAGCTTGTTTTGTGCTCTTACCGTGCCATGGTTTTCCACTGTTGATTTTATGTAGAGTAAGATCTGCTTGATTGCTACTGGAAAATCAGGCATCAACATGGAAGCTAGAGTTCCTTCTACGTTCTTCCTGAAGGTGTCCTCAAGCAAAGTGTTCGGCCCTTGGCTATACGCAGATTTCATCAGTGCAGTGAATGAAATGGGGGTTGACGGTCCCGTTGAATGGCATTGAGAGGACTTGAACTGCGAAAAAAAAAAGAGGGCCGTTAATTTCTACATAAAGAAATTACAAGTATGTAATTTCATGTAAACAATCTCTTGGTTCCACCTAAAACTGACCAGTTCCTCCCGGCACTGCTGTGGCAGCCATTTGGAGTAATACTGATGAAGGTGTATGATGGAGGGATGAGGAGAAGCAGATAGTTCTGAGGACAAGAGCTCTTTATCGTACTGCAGCAGAGCCAGACAGAGGGGGAGCGGCTCTCTCTGACAGTGCAGCACATCTGAAAGCACCGCAGACAAGTACTCATATACAACCCCTGACAAAAGAAAAGACAGATGGTCACCAACGTTACAACATACTACACAATTAGATTTGAAATACTTAATCAGGGTGGATAAATCACTTTTTAAGCATAAAGAACAGGCTTTATTCCAGGGTTAAATCACACTTTTGATGCAACAAATTGTAAATAGTCAAGCTGTAATAAAAACATTTTTAAGGTGTACATTAACTCATTACCGTTTTTACCATTTCACAGTATATGTGTTGTTACACTCTCAGAATTACAATATTTGTCCTAATTGAGGCAGAAGTGCTTTACCCTTGTCTGCTGGCAGTTTGTTTCGGGCCTCCAGAGCAGCAGGTACCACCGCACTGAAGGGGAAGGTCTGGATGATGAGGTCTTCACTCAGCGATGGCCCGAGCTCCTCCATCTCACCTTCATTACCCTCCATAATGACATCCAGCATGTCTAAGACATCTAGAAGACATTGTCAGATTGTAAAAAAAACAAAAAACAAAACACAGACATGCTTATGGCAGGAGGAAATTAACTTTTATTCCATCTTTAAATGCTCACCATCTATGTGTGAGACTGGGATACTGGCAGCGTCGCCCTCCTGGCTACTCAGGTTAGCTTGCAGATAAGCTGCCTCCTGGACCAGGCTGGCAACCTTATCTGTGTATGTGTACGAATTGCACACCAGTTTCACCAACACCTAGAGTAAGAGACCAGGAGTTTATTAGCACTTACAACTATGTCATGATTCAATATGACTTATTTTTCCCGACCAACAACAGTTTCCTGTAAGAGACAGAAATGTTGACATGTAAACAAACATGTTAGGTAGATGGGCTCACCCTCTCCAAGAACTGGATGACAGTCTCTTGTTGGTTTGGCTCTACTCTGGCCAGCTGGTCGAGCCAGAGCTCAAGCTCAGTCCAGGTGTACTCAAACACCCCACTGTCCTTTAGCACCTGAATACAAGGCAGGAAATACAAAACAGCGGTCACTTTTTTTTAGCAATAGTGCTGGGAGAAATTTTGTAAAGTTTATATGAAACTTTTGCAGTTAAATATTAACATAGAGATGTTTGCCTATGCTGCTCTCACTTCATTAATATGCAGTTTTACCACTTTATGCTTGAGGCTCTTTCAAGTAATATTGACAAACTACTTTTTTGTTGATTATGTGTCATAATCAATTAGAGAAAACTCCCACATACAGTCTGATAGTCCAAGTGGACCAATGTGGTGTAAATTAGGGTTAAACAAGTCTAACGCCTGCTTGGTTGGAAGATTTGAAGTTACTTATAATATCTAAATACCCGTCTCATATATAGTGCAGGCTGAAAGCAAATGCACAGAGGAAAAAAAAGAAGAAATGTTCTTACTTTTAGAACCAGCCTCCGTGTGGAGGTTTTCAGGTGGCTGCTGCTGCTGCTTACAAACATCTTGAGAAGGAGGTAAAGCACTGACTTCTCTCCAGATGATGATTCTGTATCTGCAACATCCTGGGAAGAAAAAGCAATATACAACACATTAGAAACAATGTTGATTACAAAGCAACACCTTCCAACCAACAATCATTGAAAATGAGTAAATAGTGAAATAAAACCAACGGTGTAACTTCTTCACCTGTATGCGGAACCAGGAGAACTTGCTTGCAGGGAGATCTAAGGCCAACTGCAGTATCTGATACTGCAACACTGGGGGAACTTCTTCCCTCATTCCTTTCTCCGACACAATCCCTGGAGAGGTAACAAAAATCTACATTGACGGCTTTGTTGAAGAACCATCAGCATCATACTCGCAACATATAACTTATATGTGAACTCAATAATAAAAAAGCATCACCTTTTAAGAGCTTGCTGAAGTCAAATTTGCTCTGGCTAACCAGATGTGGCACTACTTTCTGGTAAAGACATATGGCCTGAAGAATCAGCGTCTTCAGCAGGATTACCTCAGCTGTCTCAGCACCTGCTGAACACAAAAAAAAACATAGTCAATCAAATGTCTTTGCTGGTTACCCCCTTTACTTTATAGGACAATATACATGTAGTGTAAATGTTATTACCTTGCACTTCGTTTTGTTTATCCGTCTGTTCAGCACTCCCTTCAGTTTTGGTCTTTTTTTCTTCACCATCCGTCTTTTCCTTCTTGCTAAGTGATTGCCACTTTGCAACTATGCTCGTCATATCGGGCAAAATCTATGACGGAGCATGAAAAGTGGAGACTTTAGTTGTTTAAAAGGTGCATCATTACTATTTGTGGGTATTAAGACAGAACTTTCCTGAGCTTACCTTGCTGAGTGTATCCCTGTACTGCTGCACCAAATTCCCCATCATGTCAAGAGTGTATATGTCTGAGCTGTGCCACTCAGACTTATCCAAAAGGTACTCCACATTCTTATTGGCTCTTTTCAACATGAAATTCATCATGGACAGAGTGGTGAGCTGCACGGCTGTGTTGGCAAGCTGTCAGATACAACAGGAGATATTCTGATAATACATACAAGTACTGTACATTTTCAGTGTTTTGTGGTACTGCAGCTACAGCACGGATTCATTCACTGTATCATTCATTCAGTCACTTACACTGAGGCCCTGTGTGAAGAAGGCCTTGTTGCAGACTGGAGGAAGAGATATCACCATGATCATGGACAGCAGGCGAGGGAGGGGGATGATCTCACCAGTTTGGAAAACTGTGGAAATCTCTGGCTGGCCTTCGTAGATCTGACATATGAATTAAAAAGGGATTATTATTTTTTTTTAAATAGAAAAGCAAGCTATGAGCCAACACTGATGGAGCCTCATCAAAATAAATCAAATCTATAAGCAGATATTACCTTTTTAAGTAGCTTGACATTGTCCTGCCAAGCACTTTTGAGGCGGGGGGTGTATGAATACTGAGTCTCCTGAAAGTATCTGGCCAGCATGTCGGGGGTAGTTTTCAGCACATTCACCACCAACTCCGTCACCAGTTCATCCTCTGTCGCCTGCTTCTGCCCCACCAAGAATTGAAGCAAGACAATGTTGCCAGCTCTGGAGAAAAAGTTAAATCATATGATGAGCATGAAGAGTTTCCAGAAGAATGTAAGGTAAACTTGACACTGTGATTACTTACCTGCCAGCTGTACCAAAGCTGGCATCATGAAAGCTGATGCCATGCTTACGAGAGCAACATAGGTCGAGAAGGAAACTGTGAACAAGTTCCCGGATGACGGATATCCCAGCATGCTCTGAGTCCTCCAACATCTTAAAGACAATAAATAATATTAAGACCCACAGGTTGAAAAGCTAATTTGGATAACAGAGCCTTTGTTCAAAAAAGTCAAAAAGCAAATAACTCACTCTGTCATCATCAGTGGTTGCATCTACAATCCCATTCCATTTATACAGAGATGCTATGTTGGCCAATACAGCAGGTGTGAAGAAACGCACTTTCTGTGTTTTACTTATGGCCTTGTTTAGTACAACCTGCAGCAAGACAAATAACAACAAATAGAATTATTAAAGCCATACATTGATTTTTAAATGGAAAGTGTAAACTGCTGAGCACTTACTCTAGTCTTCAGCGTGGACAAAATCAGATTGACTATGGACATCCTGTCCTCCTTCAGACCCGTACTCAGGATCTCTGGCAGGAGTTCTGACACACCAAAATGAACACGTCATCAACACACCTGAGATAAGAAGACGTTGTGTACGTCATTAGATATGTATTTTAATCCATATCTAATTATTACCTTTGCTTTCTAAGATCTGTCCAACTGTAGCGTTGTCTCCAGACACCAGAAAGGACAGCACAAACTGGATAAAAGCCATGCGGACATCAGGTCTTCCCTGGAGGATTCACAGAGAAGAATGTAAGCATACACATCTACAGAACCCAACAAGCATGCGGAAAACTGAAGAAGGCAAATGCTACAACACACCCTCTTATCCTTTCTCTTTGCCAGTCCAGACAGAGCTTTATTGATGTGAATGTGACTTAGGACCTCTCTGGCAGCTTCTGGACCCTGAGACACCAAGGCGGACAGGAGGCTGAGGCACTGACGGACAAACCTGTGCACAACGGAAAACACAACATTAAGGCCATGGGCAGAGGGCACATTTTAAAGAGGACCTCTTGTGCTTATTTTCAGGTGCGTACTTGTATTTTGGGTTTCTACTAGAACTAGTTTACATGCTTTTATGTTAAAAAAGCGCTTTACTTTCCTCATACCGGCTGTGCTGCAGCACCTCTTTTCACCCTCTGTCTGAAATGCTCTGTTTGAGCTCCTGCCCCGCCCCCGATAAGCCCAGTCTGCTCTGATTGGTCAGCTGGCCCATTCTTTTGCTATTATACAACCAAACTTAACTCTCCAGACTCCGCTCCAGCTCCATTCTAACTAGCTTTGTTTGACGGTGTGCCAAACTAGGCGCTAAGCAAAGTATGTTACTTGGTGACATCACCATGCTACAGAAGACGTTTTCCTGAGCTGTGTTTCTGTCGGGAAGAGTAACTCCCTTTGGCGTGGACTTTGGGCTTTGTAACTTTGCAGACCTTTTACATCTAAAAATTGTATATGACACAACAAAGGAAAGGGAAAAAGCACGAAAGCATAATAGGTCCCCTTTAAACTGTACTGAGGACTGACATTTGAAGACTTTGTACTGAAGTCATTACACCAACCTGTGATTTTCTGAATGGAAAGATCCCTGCAGAAGTTTCACGTAGCTAGAAAGAGTCTTTTTCACAATAGCATTGCCAACCATGTTGAAGTGGGACAGGTCACTGGCCGTCCTCAGAAGGATCATCTCCAAGCTCTCAAAAATCAGCATCATCTGGACAGAAGCAGGATTTGATTAGAGCTTTACAAATATCCAAAAACAGGTAACCATTCAGTCCCAACCACGGAGAAAAGCACTCACCTCGCTCTCTAGATGTTTTTCTCTCTCTAGCAATTTGAATATTTCTGCACACTCCATAGAGATTTTGATATAACCTTCCACCACATCATACAGGTCAGAGCATGGCAGCTTCTTAGCGGTGGATATGAAGGTCTCCAGTCCTACAGGAGGTAGAAAGGAAGAATGAACCAAAGCGAAACAGATAGAGGAGAGCACTGCAGACACTGCGGGCAGGAAAGATGGTGCTCAAATACTGACTGCCGCCACGCACACACACATACACAGTTCTAATTATATATGACCTTCGAATTAACTTAAAACATTTTTTTTCTTTATTATTGTTATTATTTACTTATTTATCTCACTTATTATTGTAAGTGTTGGTATTATTATTGTTATTGATATTATTATCATGACCTCATCATCATCTTTATTATTATTCATATTATTAATATATATGTGTGTGTGTATATACTGTATTATATATATATTTTACTCATTTATTTTCTTTTTGTTTTGTTTCTGTTCCCCCTATGCTCTACACATAAAAGGAAGGATGTCTGTATGTGTGTGTGTAGATATGTGTGCATGTGTACAGTATATGTGTTTAAGAGTAGATATATGTCATATATGACCATCTAGCCTCATTCAATGCCAAACACACCCTTTATCCACATCACACACACACACACACACACACACACACACACACACACACACACACACACTCTTCAACCTGCATTTATCCCCTTGTGTTGTTTTTGTTTTGTTTTTGTACTTTGTTATTTGTCTTTCTCTGTATAAAAAAAATTAAAATAAAAATACTGATTGCACAAAAGTGGATGGACGGATGGATGAATTAATGCATGAATCACTAATGTGGCTTACTATCACTTCTCTGAGCTGTGTGTAACAACATGTCCATCTCCACTCACCCTTCATGGCTGTGCTGGCTTCCTTCAGCATGGCTTTAAACACAGTCCCGTTGAACTCCGGAACTTCTTTCTTCACCGGAGAGTTTGACTCCGTCGAGTCTTCGCTGTGGCGCTTTTTACCCATTTTAATACGTATAAAAAACAAATATGAGTTACTTATACCATAAAAGTTCCGTCACAGTGACCCACGTTGTGCTGTAAACAGAAAACTGTCCAACGAAATTGTCATCCGGTCGGAAACGTTTGCTGCTGAACATCCGTTCCGCATTGTTTGTATTCCGCTTACTTCAGAGGAGAACTGTTCCTGCTCTTTTCTTTACAGCTCTCTAACTGTCAAGTCAAACTGAAGGTTGCAGGAAATTAAGTATTATAAAAATTAATAAATAACAATTAATAAAATAAAATAAATTGAAAAATTGAAAATAAATAAATCAGAAAGAAAAAATAGAGATTAAATAAATCAGAAAGTAATTTGTAAATTAATAAGTCCACTAGAAAAACTGAGTGCTCAGGGAGTAAACCAGAGGGGACTAATTACTCTAATTACGCCCGGAGTTTAGAAAAGTAACACTCTGTGTGTCACAGGAAAAAGGGTCCTGAAAAGTTAGCAGCGCGCTAACAAGCAGGGCTGTCATTCAAACAGCGCTGCGATCTGCAGCAAAACTATGTGCAGAACGGACATCTACAAAGTGTGAGAGGCAGCCGGGAAGAATACTGGATCACAGACTGAGAGACTGTTTACCTGGCGGAGATCGCTGATGCTGTTATTAAGTCCGTCTGTTTGTGCCGGTAGTTTAACTTTGTTTGTAGCAGATCGTTTGTTTAATGCTGCCGATTGTTTGTTTTGAATGTCCAGTAGATAATACAGTGAGAGGCACGGTGAACTGTGACGATCAAAGAGCTAAAAGGGTGTTGATTGTTTGTTGATTTGTTTGTTAAGTGCAGGCATATCCTGGTTCATTCATTCACAAATGTGGTGCGAAGTACAGGGGCTTATGGGAAATGTAGTTTAAAATTACTGCGTGATTTAATATGAACTCAAACGTAATTATAAAATACTTTGTGTTTAAGTAAATAATTAAAAATAGTAATTAAATAAAATAATATAATACACATATATATATATATTACCCTTATGTTAAGGCAAAGGCTATTGCAGCAGTGGGCACTTGCTTATTTGCATTTAACATGAGGCATTTAATAGGAGTGTGTGTATTAAATTAAATAAGAATGAATTAATTTTGCAAAGTCTCAAAAAATGAATTTGTATTTATTTATACTTATTTGTAATAATGTGTATATTTTCTTTTCTGTATTTTTTCTACTTCTAAGGTTTTTCACCTAATGGCTAATGACTAATGACTAAATGACTAATGGATAATAATTACAAAATCAACTGAACTTTCATCTCAACCTACAAAATAAAGGAGAGAAAAAGGAAAAGCTGTCATTGAGTGGATTCCAGTTAAAAATCTTCGAGTGGATGTTTCAATCTCTTTCAAGTTTGGATACTGCACATATTTAAACAATAACTTGACACTAACTAAAGCTGCATCACTACTCCATTAAGCTGTTAATACCTATTCAATATAGACATGCTTTGTTTCATGGTTTATATTTAGGTTTAAGGACCTATTGGAAAGCTATTCTCTTGATAAATTAGCAGGCAAAAATACACACAAAGGTGCTATTATACACACAAAGGAGAGGTGTATGAAGGGGTGGGTGCATTCAAATTATATTCGATAATGTTTAAATTGAGTTTTAATTTATCATTGCAAGCGCCCCCCTCAGAACCCATATATAACATTTATTTAACCAGGTAGGCTCATTGAGATCACGATCCCTTTTGCAAGAGAGACCTGAGTGGCCTAAAGAAAAAGAAAAAGAAACATAACCAGACAAAACAAAAGTGCATGGCAAAGAACATAACCACATACACATACAACAGCAGTGTTTCAAAGTCTTCATATAGCCAATACATCCTGTTTAGGTTATAGCAAAGATAACACAGATTTCATCCATTTTATAGAAACCTCTGACAAACTCACATTCTGTCATTTTCTATTTAATAACAAACTGTATTTCATTTTGTAAAGTTTTGACAAAACAGATTATGGTCTCAGTGCAGTTTTTGTTTTATACACTTATATTCTCAGCTTTCAACATGCCTTGTTTTAGTTTCATTCAATTACAGCATAATTTTGGGAAAACACACATTTTGCTGAGACCATGTAGACATAGTTGTGGTTTAGCTTTGTAGCCTATTTGAAGAGAGTGTGGTTTACGACCAAAGTGCAGCCTCTTCTCAGTTATTCTTTCAACAAACCTTCGCAGACACTGCATAACCAGAGATCTCAGAGTTGATGTCAAACTTATAAGGGCCCAATGCTGTTGAGTAAAGCATTTGAAAAGGTTTTCTGAAATGAAAATTCTATTTTAGTCAAGTCGGGGTGACCTGTAGGCTATATTGTAGTCTTGCAGTCTGTTATAGTATGTAGGCTAAATATTTACTTATAAGATCGTGATGAAAAGGGAAAGTCAAGCAGGTCATTCGGTGATTGCCCTCAATGCTGAATTAGAAAATATGACAGCTTCACAAAATAGGCAGCATCCTGTCTAATTAGATAAAGGCTGCTTTTCTATACGATGCACATCTGCTCTCAGTGGTTGCTAAAATGATGTTATTTAGTGGAATGAACTTGAATGACATAACCTTTTCCACTAAAAAAGTTATAGCAGCATCAAATCTATGCAGTTTGTATTTTCCAGAATAAATGCACTCTTTTAGTTGTAGGTCAGTTGCATGACCACTAGAGGGAACCCTTGCTTGGTTTGTGAACAGGTAGATAGTCATTCAGCAGCTGTTCAGACTATTCAAGAGGGTCCAATAATCCAAACCAATCCAATCCAATCCAATCCAGTCAGACAGACATGCTGTGAATCACCTTGGAGGCAGGTGCAACATGTTGTATGTTGTAAAGTAGTTTAGAGGAGACTCCAGATTCACTGACATAGCTATAAGACTGTGAGGTTGGGCCTGCAGGAAGCCTGCTATTGTCTGGGATGTTACTTGGGATTCTGGTGATTTGATTACAGCTCACTGCTGCGCTTGCTATAAAACACATCTGCCTGTGGTGCAGAAACCGCCAAAGGCATTTTTAGAATAAAGGTCCTAAACTAGGCATATATGACTCTGCCTTTGATACAATACACTCTGAACTATCAGCGATATGACAGGGCGTAACATTAAAGCTTCACTTTGAGCTCATGCTTCTGTTTTCACAATTTAATTACACAGCTCCTGCTAATATGCAGTCGAACAAACTGGCACAAAGGAATTGGAACCCATTTATTATTAACTCGCTTTAAATGTTTAATTTTTTGTTTGTGGGAAACACCAGAAGTAATGAGACCCCCTCCTGCATTGTCTCATGTAATTCCTGATGTGCACACAGTGAAAGTGACCAGATTTTTTTTTTAATGAATGCAAAAACTTTATACCCCGAGTGCTGTGATGCAACCTAGCCAAAGAGTGATTGTTAGTTTGCTCACAGCTACTGATTGAACAGAATATTTAGTGACCGAATGCCTGCGAGGCATGGCGAAACAGATTAAAATATGTCTTTAATCATGGTGCAGAGACGTCAAACTGCGCTGGATAATATGAAAAGAACTGAAATGAAAAATGAGCAAATATCATGTTGAAACTGAAATCTTTGAACACTCTGAAATCACTCATGCAGAGCTGAAATTACATGTTGTTTTTCATAGGCTACATAAGAAAGTTTATTTACAGCTGGTGACACAATTCTTGCCAATACTGTCCCTGTAACTGTGTTTTTACAATGAGAGATGTATTCTAGTAACATTTATAATGTTTGGCTTGTGTCTTGACTGCGAGATGTTGAACAGTGTGTATAAAGAATACATTTTTACATTTTTAGTAAAAAGTAAAAAATAATGAACAAGCATTGAAATCTTTGCTCATTTAATAAATCCTAACCACTTGATGTTTATGAGAAAGGGTCTGTTTTCTAGGTTGTATACCAGATTTTTTTTTTTCATTTTGACAAATCCTCTAATTCCTGCAGCTGTCCAGGGTGCTGCCATCACATAGTTGGGGTGGAAATGAGGAACCTTTAACTGAGCTCTGGCTGATCAAAGACGTTGGGGTCAAAACGAGCCAGACATGGCAGTAATTCTACATATATTTCTGCATTTTAAAATGTATGTACTCACATGCAGGCTACATTAGCAGGATTATTGTTTATTTTACAACTCTTTCCTTGTTTTCTCAGAGTTTGGGCTAGTTCAGGAACTGTTGCTCTATAAAGACGGAGTTGTGATATTGAGTTGCTGTACAAATAAATTTAACTTGACTTGAATCTCGTTGAAATGAAGATCAATTTCCCAACATTTTTTCCACAGTTGAATCATACATACTGTACATTTATTCACAAAGTATGCTCTTCATGAGTTCACACTTCTCTCTCCACTTCAGGTTTGTCTGATATCCCATACGTGGTTAATATGACCTTTATGTGTAGTTGAGACACATTGCTGGGGAAATAAGGAACATGTTGTGTTGACATTTAAGATAACTTTAAGACTATTTATTTCACTCCAGCTCCCTTTGAGACTTCGACTGGCTCTGTCAAGAGGTTGCTCCAGGAGTTACCTACATAACCAAATATTACTGATTTATGAAATTCAATATGAACTCCAAAAACTTTGTGCATGGATGCTTTTTCTGACCATGAGCTGTTTACTGCCAATATAGCACCCTTTCTTGTGGGGAGCTGTTCCTGGTGGCATATCCACCCCAATGAGACTGGGGTCTCTAGAGTGTTAATGCTCTTGGATACATGCTCCAAACTGGTGTGTATTTGAACCTCAAGGCATATGCGTATTTAATGCATGAGAGAAAAATCTGTTGTCTTTAGGACCTGTTGCTGAAGTGCTCTTGCAGTGGGACCAAGCTATGCTGGATGAGAGAGGAAGCAGGAGTGGCAGAGCTATGCGAAGCCTTTTCCGGTCCATAAATGCCATGTTTATTTTTGAAGTTCTGGCCTGGTGTGCACCACTTCTCTTTTAAACAAAATGGTGGGTGTATAAAGCCTGTCACGGCGCTGACAGGGATGGTCAGGCCTTTATAGCCCTGGGATGTCGGAGCAGGATGTTCATCAGTTCAAAGAGGTTTTAGCCACGTGTAGCTCAGGCAGAGTGATCATGTCAGCAGAAGGGCAAACTTCTTCCTTTTTGGAAAAAGAAGAAAAGGGTTATTTATGACATTGGTGTCCTCCATGCCACAATGTGCTACACTACTCAGCACTGATATATGATGGGAAAAGCATTTCAGCCTAGAAATTGAGCATAATTTTTTTCTGAATACATAAACATTGATGTTTTTATGAATTATTACTTTTTAAAAAGTTTTTATTACTAAGTTTCAGAGTCTTCCATTATTCCATATGAAACACACTTAAAGATTACACACTTTTCTCTTTCCTTTTGGTGCAACTGTAAATCACAGGTTATATACTATACTTATGTGTTTACTTCCTCTATGATGATGCCAGTAGCACGACTGGGTCTAGATAGAGACGCTGGGTGGTTTCCAAAGAGTTCTTTTCCACAGCTGAAGCCACTTTACCAGGCCTGTTTTCACCACAGCGCACCACAGGCCCTTCTGTGAGGTTGCTGCGCTTCCGTTGTGTGCCTCTCGGAGCCTCTCTGGCCCTCCTCACGATAACACTACAGCCAACGCTGTCGAAGGATCAAAGATCACCCCACGCCTAACAAACAGCTAGACACTTGGCATATCAGAAACATCTGGGAGTGGTTGGTTGCAGCTGTTGGTGCGTGCCCACACCCCTGAAACAATCAGGACGCCGGCCAGATGTCGAGATCATCTCACGTAATGTACAGATGTTTCTGTTCCTCGCCACAAGGAAACGTAGGATGCTTTCTGAAGTCCTATTAAATTTAGAATGTTTGTACTGCACCCAGATTGGGTTCAGTGCTTTGGGATATGCCACCGGCTTGTGGGTTGTCACTATTCAGCAAGCTGATTGAAAACAGTGCTGCTTGCAAAATGCTTTTAGAAAACAGTGCAAAAAATGTTGTTTTTTTCCAAATGGGTGAGTGTGAACCACTAAATATCACCTAGTCTGACCCTACTGATGATATAGAGGCGAGAATGTTGCAGGACTTTTTCATTTGGCGTAATAAGCACTTATATTGCAGCTCTAGAAATATGCTGCCTAAATTTGGCGCCTGTTGAAGTCATTTTATGTTTACCACAGGACACTTCATAACATCCCATAACCTCGCAATGTCAAATCCCAACAGCTGTTTGACTAGATTATTGCCGTGACCCTCCCACGTTGAAGTAATAATATTCAGATCGTGTACAGAAAAGATCCTCAAATGCAAGCGAAAGTCAAGCACAGAATTATTAGCAGTGACATGTATATATGGAAAGTACTCATTTTGAAGAATGGCTCCTTTCAGTGTGTTAAATTGTTGATGAATTAATGTGTCAGCTAGTTTTTATGTAATTTTTTAACTGTAAAGTGACTAAGTACAGCCTTCCAATGCAGCAGAGTAAGAAGCAGAATTTCCCCCTCAGAAAGAGTAGAAATGTAAAGTTGCAGAAAATGTTCTCAGCTGAAATTGATGAGTTTGGAAGTGGATATACATGAGTTTATACATGAGAGATTTACATATTTTAGCTATTATTACTTAGAGGATCTTCCATATTCCCTGACCGTATTACCTATTCTGCTGTTACACTTAAAGATACAGTGTGTAGGATTTGGTGATATCTATTGGTGTGGTTGCAGATTGCAACCAACTGAGTAGCCCTCCGCTCACTCCTCCCTTTCCAAGACTACAGTAACGTGAGCCGGCGAGTGCAAAATCGTGGTAACACCATTCGCCTTGTTCAGAGACCATCCTTACCATAATAACACTACTTTAGGAGCAACGGAAGTCAGACGGCTGGCAGTACCATGGCTTTGCACTCTGCGGCTCACAAGCGGTTTGGAGAACTAGGTGGCCTTCAGGTAGAGTAAAAACACGAAACCCTCTCGCTAGAGCCAGTGTTTTGCTTGTCGATTCTGTGTTACTGTAGAAACATGGCGGAGCAACATGGTGGTCAACTCTGTGAAGAAGACCCGCTCCAGATATGAAGGACTCATTCTAAGCTAACGAAAACACAACAGTTCTTAGTTTCAGGTGATTATACACTGAAGAAAACATAGTTATGAATATCATATTCCATTTCTGCTACTAGATCCCCCAAAATGCTATACACTGTTCCTTTGATAGATTATGCTGTTTGATGAAACTGGTCCAAAGAAACTTTTCACACATAGTACAATATCCAATGAGAGATGAACGTAGAGCATAAAAAACAAGTGGCTTTGTGTCAGTGTCCAGTCTTGTACATGATGCATTAGAATCCACTGTGGAGATGTAAACTTTATGATACATAGACATGAAGACACCTATTAGTGATTGCATAGTTGACATATTAATGCACTGGACATAATGTTAATACCAGACCTGAGATGGTCTGCAGAGAGTCTTCCGCTCCTGCAGGCTCCCTGTGGTGATCAGAAAAACACTTTGGTGGATATTACACCCTGTTATTCTATTCCTCTGCTGTCTCTGCCTGTTCCCTCTCTCTGCACACCATTAAAACAACATCTTTGGCCCAGGCTCACCAAGCATGACATCGGAAGTAAAGTTTAGTGAGCACCCTCGCCGTGACCCTCTCCTCCCCGTTCTCATGAATGAAATGGTTTTGTTCTGTACATCAAAGGGAGGTCCTCTGTTTGTACTGGCTTTTACTTTCTGTATATCTCTTCCTCAAGTTTTCCCTGCAGTGTAAGCATGAAGAGTTAGAGCCTTCTTTAAGACCTGTGGGTCGTGATAACATCAGTGCCCCTGATATGCATTTGTTTTTGGTCTCGGATTTAGATGATCCCCCATTGTTGAAGTCCCATGTCTGCACTACTGCTTTTGCTCTCTCTCCATCATCAGTCTGTCCTCCAGCTGCCTGGTGGTCTTCAAAGTGGAACCCAAAGGCCTTTAAATATTAGGGGCTGATTGCCTGTCAGAAGATGTCACTGTCGAGTGTTAGTTGAATCCTGTTCTCAGAACTCCTCCTTATTCCAGATATAAGACAGTAGACTGGCGTAAGACAGTAGACTGGCGTAAGACAGTGCGAGCAGGTAAATGGGGAGAGTACATCAGTCAGCAGATGTGATATAGAAGATCTTCCAAACAGTGATACATCTATCAGAGGCTTTTCTGTGAGAACATGATGTTTAAATATTCACCAATCTCTTGATTTAGCAGAGGTTACAGAGAAAATTATTATTTGATTGTGAACCATTCGTTCTAAAATAACTTTAGAGTTGTTTCCTCTTTCCATGTCTATTAAAATTTCACTTGGAGTATGAGGTTAAGTGTCAATAATGATCTTTATGATACATATACTGTAGCTCCCATTTTCAGTGAACATTTTTCAATTACATTGCAGTTTAAAGTAGGTGGGTAGAATTGGGGCAAATATGATTAAAAAAAAAAAGTAATTTTTATAAAACGGTCACTATATCCTGACAGTAGTGCATGAGACAGGTAATCTGAAAAAAATCATGTGCCTCTGTGTCCTCCGGTGTCCTCCGGTGCTCCTAATGGCATCTGTAAGATTGCAAGATTTTTCTGGCAGGTGTTTTGGGTAGAACCAATTAAGGAGAGGCCAAAAAGAAGACCCAGGAGACACTGGAGGGATCACATCTTGAGCTAGCCCGGGAGTGGCTGGAGATCCCCATAAAGAGATGGAGGAAGCTGTTAGGAAGAAAGATGCTGCCACCACCACCCATAAGAAGCTCCAATAAGAAAGTGCTATAGAGAAATGTCAGGCAGGTTTAGCATTTCTTATTTGTTTATAGTGTTCTCTTGGAATAATTGGACAGTAACTTCCAGTGTGCAGGAGCTAGACTGGAAGAGTAGAACAAGAACTGTAACTTGTTTCAGGTATGGGGTTCCAGGGAACAGACTATTCTAATCTGGTTTAGCAGTTAGTTTTCTTTGGTTTTCTCAGTTGATCATTGAGACTCTCTTATCTGATTTGTATGCTGTTTGACTGTGGGGGAAGTGGTGTGCATGTGAATACAAAATTGAGCCTCAAACTAAATTAAACATTTGTTGAGTGTCTACTTTTGCTTCTCATTTTTTCAGTTGAATTAAAAATGCTCTGAAAGGGTTTCAGCCTTGAAAGAATTGATCCTACACTGGTAACTAGTCTATGACCTTACTGACATGCCGAAACCACGGGCTGTCTCCCATCTTGCATCAAAAGCCTCTCCCACCCTTCTTTGATCATACAACTACTATATCTCTTACGACAGCCTCGCCATTTGTTAATTATTTGGCTACAGGCATTGTCTCCAGGTTCCTGAACTGATGAGTCAGAGAATAAAATAACTCCCTGTGCTTCAGGAAGAGGATTTGGGTTCAAAACCTCACCCAATCATCAAAGGGTAGAAACGGGATGTGGCTATTTACTATATCTGAGGTTATAGAATAATTTATTTCACCATTAAAATGATTATACCGGTATATGTATCTGTAATTTCTGATGTGAAACCTTGCCTGTGTATTTTTAGTTGTGGGCTCGGCAGCTGGTTTATAGAGTGCTTCTGATTATAGTGTTTGTTCAAACCAAAGCACATATGGCTTTGACAGTATCATAGCAGCTCTCGTCTCAAACATCTGTGCATGACTAACACTGAAACATGACATGTAGGATGTAGGATCTTCCCATGGGTCATTTATATATGAGATTTACTCCCCATCACCTTTGTACTCCATCCCTCTTCTCGAGTGTGCTATGGATTTCTATGACTTTACTATTTAGCTTTGTTCCTAAACTCCTGACAAGCATTTATTATGTTTCCCAAGATGGGCTTATTTTACACAACAGGACGTGTTGCATGCTATAGCCGTTTTCACTTGGGTGATTTGAAGTCATATATCAAAACTGACCAGCTGTCCAGACTTCAGATAATGGATGTACATGGTCACAGCTGTGTGTTATTGCCCTTTGAAGTCGCTATAATCCTGAAATTCTCACAGTGTGAATATGAGGTAAGATCCCTACATTTAACAGCTGAGCCTGGCCAGTGCACAATATAAGTCTTTCTAATTTGAAGGCTTTGCCCCAAGGACAAATACAGCAGAGACATTGAAGCCCATAGAGAGTCATTTGTTTTTATGCTATTTATCGAACAGTTAATCATTCAGGAGCACCAAGGAACCTGATAAGATCTGATGTTGTTTTTTCTTCATATAAATGAATCTTATCGCTCAGTGAATATTTATATTTGCTGGATGTTTGCTGTTATTGTGCCCTTTTGAGAAACTTTATTATCAAAAGATAATCTGAGTAGTATTTTCGTCTATAGTCTATGAGAAACTGTTTCATTAGGGTTTTTACCTGCCTACTAGTATTTTTGTAAATAGGACAAATATTGCCCTTTCCACACCTAAAATCATGTAAAATAAAGAAATATAAACTAAATATGATCATTTGTTCATCTTATATGATAGTATTTTATTTTAGCCTTATTATTCAGTTCTGATTTTTATATTTAATCCAAATGAAAACATGTGAACATGTGCACATTTGACACTTGTGGAATTTGAATTACTGAAAATTTATGACAGTCAAAGGATGAGCAGACATATAGTAAGTGTATCGGACCATAGAGTCGGATGTTGACCCTACCAGGCTAGAGGGAGTCTAGAAAACCCAGAGGATGTGTAGTTCTCCCGGCCGACAGGAGCTGCTGAGGGATGGCCTTTACTTAATTGTCCAAAAAGATGCGTATTTCCAGCGCACACTTCCTCAGACAAATGGCCAGATACACTTGACATCTTATCCCATATTCCTGTTGAGGTTTCTGGCTGTAGCTGAATGATTATGACAATAGCACTCCTCTCTTCAGCTGTGCACCTGGTAGTGATTCTGTGGATGCCAGGATCCACACATTTTTTTTGGGAGGAAAACAACCCAGTTTTGACTCAATACAGGCTTCATACTTAATTGTGCAGATAAAAACAGCCAGTGTCATTACAAAGATATATAAATTGACCATGACAAAACTTTGAGAACAAAGTACCCATCAAGGACATTTGGTGGAGTTAATTACTCCCTTAAGAGATGCTCAAAGCAAACACATTCTCAAAAACACTGCAATGAGGCAACCCTGTTTTCTGAACTGAAACCCTGCAAAGTAATAAGACTGAAGCTTCTCCTTTATGATCTAATAAGATCTAGAGCTTACACGTTGCTGTTGAAGAGATGTTTTTCTTATTTGAGTAACAGAAATTCTCGGTTTTATGTTTTGAACTAGTTTATGCACGTCATTCAGAAAGCTGTTTTGTATTTGCATCTCCATGAGGAACTGTTCAGCATTTCTAACTATTCAGTCCTGTTTCTTGTTATGTAAATGTTTGCTCACGAGCATGACTATATGGATCATGTGACAAATTGTTGGTGAAGTTGGCAGCCCTGAGGGCTGATGCCTTAGCCCCAAATACTAACTGGCAAAACAACATTCTTTGCACATATATCCTTATTGTGAAAGCATAACCACAGTGTAAAATAAAATAAAACATCCCGCTGATGCCTTTAACAAGAAAATCGGTGCTTGGACCGTCTATGTAATAGCATTGCTCAGAGGAACCTTAGCAACCTCTAGTTCATGTGGAGCATAATGAGACTGACACCGTAGCCGTAGTATTAGATCTGCTTCCCCATATGGGCCTGATTTAAAGAGGTTAACTATACATGGACATTCAAAGTTCTGTTTTTTCCTGTTAACTCATGCAGGGAGTATTGATTATCTTTTGTCTGTGTGTTGAAGTTGATTGACAATTTGAGAGGAAACTGTGAAATAAGATGACTTTTGCTCTCCCCGCCATAAATACAGGAATATAATTTATTGTTGAAAGGAGGGTGTGGGTCAGCATGTTTCCTGTGGAACCAACCGAAAGCTTCACATCTGCCAAAGAAAATGATCACAGCAACTGACTCATGGCAGAGTAAAATAGTTTCCACGGTTATATATTATTTCAGTTATTCTGTCACTCCATCTGATGATTTGAATGAGCTCCCTTTTTTTGTCATGTTGGTTGTGATCTGCTAGTGTGGTCAGGACATGTCAGAGTTCAGTGATTCTGAAGAGAAAAAGGAATTCGCCCAGGGTTGCTCTGTTCTGACCCTGACAGTGATTGTTCACTTTAATGCCAAGGCTTATTGCTATGGTGTGTTTCAAAATGACGGACCAAGTCGAGTCAACAGTTTCTAAACTTTCTCAAGTGACAACATTGTGAAGTGTGGAGTAATGGGATTAGTGGATCTTTCTTTTTTTTTCCTCAAAGAAACGTTTGCTTGAACAATTTAATTGTTTTGGGAATTCCAGTGCATGCCTCTCAATGCTGTGCATTCCTTTCCTCAACAACAGATCGCATTCCTGGAGAATAAAAGTGATCTCCATCAGAATTACTCAGACTCCCTACAATGTCTGAGGAATTTCGTCCCGCAGGAGAACGACATGCTCGAGCGTGTGATTGATAGTGTATTAATTAGAAGGCATTCACAGTGGACAGCCCGAACGATTTGGTTTTTCTGAAGTGGGTGTCATTGTTATAAGCCAGACGGCTGTTAACTGAACGAGAGCCCGAGGCAGATCTGATGCTGTGCGGTATTTAGAAGCAATGGAATCTGAAGGATAAAAAATATTACATATTCATAAATTTGGATGCTTACTGTGAATATAAATACTCAGGTTTGGAGCAATGGAATACATTTATATTGATTTTAAAAAGCAGAAGCGCCCAAGGTTTAATTTCCAAATCACATTAGAGCTGCATTTTCCAACAAGACAAATCCCTTTGCTGACATGCTCAATTTATTATCAAGCTCTCTGGATCTTTTAGCAGAGTTCAATTCCACTCCTGTAGTCACAAGAAAAGCTCATTGCTGCATGGCTTGAGGGAAAATGCCAGTTTTATTGATTTTCTGATAAATTCAGTTTACTTTTTTTTTTTTTTACTTCTCCTGAGACTGTTGTCAAAAACTTTACATGTGGGTTCATACGATCCTTTGGTCCATCCAGTTAGGCTTTATTTTTGTTGAGAACCAGGACAATAGAGACACTATTAATAACAGTTAAGGTCACAGGATTAAAATACAGTTATTTCAGGTTGGTTATTCAGCATATTGTGTCCCATTACTCTCTCAGACTCCACTAAAGTGTAACCATAACACCATGTGCCAACCTTGAAGGCTCCTTCAATCCTGTAATGTCAGGGTCTTTAAACATTACAGCTGTATAAGCCTAGAGTCTGAGGAAAGGTTAAAGAAACATAAAAAACACCATTGGATATACTTGCTTTGTTCATTATTTTCATTAATCAATGATCCATTATGTATTGAAGTGTACCTGCTTGCCCTCAAAAAACCTTGATATAAGTTCTCCAAGTTTGACAAATTAAAAGCAAGAATTATAAAAGATAAATCAACAGACATCTGAATGGGCCCAGGAATACAGGGTGCGTTAGTCCATGGCTGTTTTGCAGCAGTATTAAACAGATTTTTCCCATATTGCTATTGTGCAGTAGATAGACAGATTTGGCCCGTCTACATACAATATGTAGGAGAAAAACAAAAGAGTCGCAGGCAACTTACTGGCTTTGTCGTCAGAGAAGGCACGAGAAACACAATATTGTTGTGGTTAGTCAGACTGTTTTTCGCCTTTTTAATACACACAAGAATTTTCAGAGCAGACTGGGTCTTTGTCAGCCGAGCCCTGCTTTGTGTTTACTAGTGCAGTGCCCGTTCAAAATATGCCTGTTCAGAACGGGCTGAATGCTTGGCCTGTGGTGTTGCTGCTGACAGCTTTCTCGAGAAACGCTCATACAAACAACTTCACGCTGGCCACTGCGCCTCCTTGGGTCCTGAGCAATACACCTGCCCATGGCATAGCTGCGTCACACACCCAAGTCGCAGCTACTTACGGTCAGAAACACCAGAGAAATACACTCTGGTTCACGAGACAAAACAGACGCACCCAGGTCGTGGCTAATTGCGGTCAGAAACACTGGTGAAATACACTTAGCGGAGGTCATTTCCAAATAGGTGTATTAGTGGCTTGCTTTGACATAACCGCTGCGGATATAAAGTAGAGCATGGATTTAATGAGTTGAGGTATTTTGCCGGAAGTAATGTTCTAAGTTAGTCGGGCAAATTTACACAATTTGAGTTGCAATGACAGAGTGGTGCTGTTCCGGTAGGCTATCAGCTTGTGATCATTGACTCCAGGGAAGTAAAGAATAGTTGGATTGTAATGTTATCTAGTATTCATTTAGCATTAGCAGGCTATATCCAGAATCCAGCAACGAAAGTGAGCATTCTGTCCGCTGCAGACGATATGCTCGTCTAAGTGTCGAGGAAGAGCACAGTCCTCCAACAACTATGTTTTGCCGGTTGGGTGAGATTCCACAAATGTGCAATGCACCACTGTGCCGTTTTCTCTGACTTTCTATTCTGTTTTGCAATGAAAATACTAAGAAAATGAAACTATATCGCTTCCCTTTGTCTTCTGGTACAGTGTGGGGACCACAGTTTATAATTCAAAGAAAACCGCGAGTGAAGAGTTGTGAGCGCAAAGGAAACACATATGCCCTTTCCCTGGTAGCTCAGACAGAAAATAATAAAGTTGTTAGGTTGGCGTCACAGGGAGATTTGATCTACGGTGATGGCAGGATCACCTCTGCAGAAAGAAGAGAGATCTTTCAAATACATGTATATGGATATGTCCTTCTCATGTTTTCAAATGCATCTGCAGGCACTATGAAATAGATATCGGACATGGAGTAAATCAAACCAACCATTTAGTTTAATAGACTGTTAATTTACTTGGTCTGGCCTCTTGTGTGTCCCTCAGTGCAGAAAAGGAGAATTTATTGGGACTATCATCATCATATACTGTATTAACTCACTATATACCACCATGGTAGATGGAGACTGTCTGTTTTTTGTCCTACAGCAAATTTAGATTATGAATATCATATTATTTGATATATAATGAGTCTGTGGGCCTTGATTTCAGGGTCCAGGCTAGGGTATCACAAAGAATTTAGATTTTCTTTCATTACATGAAAGATTTATTGTTGCGATATTTGGAGTCAGGAAGCAGTGGTAACACTAAACAGAAACCTATAAAAGAGCTTTTACATCATGATTAACCAGAAGATGACAAAGAGCTAGTACTCCCTGAATTTTTCTTAACCAAATGAAAACCACCTGTGCACTTAATACCTAATATCCTTTGGAAAGGATCACACAGTGTAAGTCTAGAGTATGGGGACACATACAATTGATACACACAGATATAAAGTGTGTTTTAATACATTGTAACTGAAATACTCTTTACCTTGATGAAGAACTGATCTCAGGTCTTCTCATTCATCAAGTGTGTGAAGCACATTCTTTCAAAAGTAACATTCAATAAAGCAAAGCTCATATTTCCTCAAATGCACAGCAATCTGGGGGAAATGGTCCTCTAGTGCTTCTGGTTAGTGTTTTGTCTCAATAAAGGTTCACATTAGACTTCTGCTCAAGCACATGCCCAACCCCCCAAAACACCACTCTGGTTTCTCCGTCAGATATTCTACACAGTCCACCTTATAGAAACCTACAGCTTATACGATGCATGCTCTTTTGGTTTAGGTAACTAGTAATGTGTACACATTAAATTTAATTTATTACTGTTTTTAAAATGTTTTGAGCAATTTAATATCAGAAAAAAGTAGTAAAAATAGCAAACACAGAAGAAGAGCATGTTTGTTCAAGTTGTGCTTAAGTTTAATCAGCTTTGTTATTCATTATATTGTCTTGATAACAGATAATAAACTGAAGCCAAATATGTTCACTGTATCTGCACAATGGGGTGAGGTCATGCTCTGTTTCTGTAACTTTGTTTTCTAAGTCTTGATAAGATTCATATTTACACATGCTCTAAAAAGCATCAAACATTTAAAGTTTTTTTTTGTTACCTAGGGCACACTTGCAAATGGAAACAATAAAAACCATGCGAGTGTAACAAACATAACACAGACTTCAGCTGCTGTATATAAGCAAACTACTAATTTAATGACAAGAAAAAGATCTCATGAAAATCATAATTAGGTAGGATGCTGAATCCTATTCAGCTTCCCACTGTATTATGCATGGCCGCCTCATTAATTACTTATTTAATCTCATTTCATTGCATCGGGTTAGATGCACTTTTGTTCTGGCTGAAATTAATTCTTCTGGCAAAGCGGCCCGTCACACACTTAACTTTAATCTTGATTAAACTCGATCTGTTTATTATTTCTTCCACGGACTTTCAGCACGACTAAAGGAGCCAAGCTCTGTGGTTTCCCCTCTAATCCATGGTCAAATGTCACTAAAATAGCCATCACAGAAAAATGACTAAGACCACAACCTTGTGATGTGGACAGCATCTAACCTCAAAGTAAAATTGCATATTTAGCCACCAACTGCACCTTGCTTTTTTCACTCACTTTTTGACTCACAGGAGCAGTCAAGATGCGCTCAACCAGTGAGGATGAGACACTGAACTCTATATGTATTGAACAGTCTTGTGCACGGAAAAAATACATGAAAAATTCATTGAAAGTGTGAAAGGACCTTGGGTAAAATGAATGCAAATGTGGAGCAAAATCTGAGCTTGAAACCAAAGTTGTACTTTTGTATGGAACTCAAGTGCTGAAATGAGCAACAGATGCTCCTCTGATGTTTTGATGCAATTTATCCACCATACAATACCTAATCTGCTTGTTGTTGTTTTAAAGCCATACACAAATGCATCAGGTTGACATTTTTACATTTAGTTTCAGTACATCAGTTCATCTTTCATCGTTTATCAAATTCGACAATTCCGTCAAGTGAATATTTTGTCTGAGTAGTATGCTGTCAACAGGATATTTGACAATCCATTGTCTTGTCAACAGGCACTGTTTCTCTCATCTTTTTTTCTTTTTTTTTTTTTACATATTTGCACAACATTAATAAACAAAGGATATTTGAAATAAAATTAATTTATTGTTTTCTTTGCTTAAAAAAAAACACAAACCGTGACACACTACACAGATAGTTCCGTTGATAATATGAAACAGCTACATGCTATCTAAGAAGAGAAATGCAACTCCAATATATCTACATTTTAGTAGTCTGCTTAGACACCTCTTATGACTCCATGTCTTGGTCTTTTTACTTCATTTCATGCAATATTTAAACATTATTTTGTGTACAACGTGCTGTTTAACTCACATAAGCAACATTAAAACATGTAAGGGACGGATAATACAGATGATGGTTTTCCCTGCAGATATAAAGCTGTAGGCTGTTCTAACTTAGCAAAAAAAAATCAATGTCATCTGACTTTGTGATTGTGTGTCCATGTGAATGTACGAACGTGTGGATTGGCACATGTGTGTGCGTGTGTGTGTGTGTGCATGTGTGAATTTGCCTCCTCTGCTCTGCTGTCACAGTAATAATGAGTAGCTGCCAGCGCTGGAGCTCATTCTACTTGGTGATATAGCAGTTCACAGACTGAGAGTGGGGAGACATAACTAGGTTGCATGGGGGGAAAAGGTTTAGCCAGCAAAAATATTGAACTGTGACAGGGATGACACTGACCCAACTTCTTTCTCCAAAAGTTTTAGTATTCCTAATCAGCACAAACAGAAAAACACTGTCAGTATATTCATACTGACTAAATACTGTCACTATATGTGGATAATAATATTTTATCATAAATCATATGACTTTATTTTGTTTTGCCAAGGGTGTGTCCATTTTTAAATTATGTTTCTTTAATGATGATAACAACAAAGATCAATAAACCTACAAAACAACAAACTGTGAATGAAAGCAAGATGATCAGTTGCATGCATTCACCCCACTTATGTCAACTGTTCCTTCACATTAAATAGGATTTGTTGACACAGCGGGGCCACTCTGTTGTTCTCTTGTCCCTAACTTCTAAATGCAAAGTGACAAGGCGTTAATAACTTTCAGAGCTTTCAGTGATTGACTATAAAGTGAAGCATGGGTTACAGCTCCAACAGTATTAGAGATAAAAGCTGAGCTCCATTTGGGAGTTGACTGGAGATGTAGGTGACGCTTCTTTAAAGAGTCACAAGATGTGAGGAAATGTTATGGGCATTGTCTCTTCTCTAAACTTAGATAAAAAATACCCCCAGGATGTTTCTTGACTTCCAACATCTGAAGGAAAAAATGTGTCTGTTTGATAGCTTCCTTATGATGTTGTTGATTTGTTGAGGTTGTTTTGTCAAAGCTATTACATGTAGGTGAGGTGAGCTGCACACATGCACCCAATAGCCTGAAGGTATAAACAACTGTATATGATAAACATATATCCTATTTTTGATAGATTTGCCCCTAATATCCAGTGCTAGCTACCCTTAACAATGACAAATTGTGTTCTTGAAATTCACCTTCAATCTCATTGTTCATGTAAAAATGAGTCTGTATGTGCTGTATTCTTCTTTTCCAAAAGAATGTTAAAGGTTATATGGATAACATTTTTTACGGATAATTAAAAAAAAACATCCACAGAGCTTTTAGAAAGGTGCCAAATAAAAATATGTCTTTTCCTACAAATAATTATGATTGTGAATTAATCTTTTTAAAAATGTTGACGAGTTCAAAATTAATGTTTTATTTATCTCTGTGGAAGATATCTGACATTTGATTCCCTCTTCTAACAAGGCTTGTGAGCCAATAGTATAATGATGTTGGTATCACATGGTATCTCTGAGTCATCAGTGATGAAGTTGCCAGTTAGTGTGGAAAAAAACAGATAAATGGCATCTAGTGGCTGGTTGTTATCAATGTTATCAATTTTTCAATTGAATTGAATACATTTTTATCATGATTATCGCTTGATTTTCTTTTTTTTTATTAGCCTATTAGGTTATTTTCTCTCTATTTTCTATTTATCTTTCTTGCCTTATGGAAACGCCACTCCATTTCACATGAGCATTGGCTCTAAGTTTGTTGAGTTAGTTTTGACAGTGAATTAAGAATGAGTCTTCTTGATATTTGCATAACAGATGGGTGTTCATGGGATGCATTGGTGTCAAATACTTTGCCAAACTATGTCTAACATTATTCATAGATACATACAACTTGTGTATTTTACATTACTGTTATTATTTCATGTAATATGTTGCCTGGGGAATGCCACTTTTCAAGCCCTTGGAGGGTATTTAGGCAATTCTCTTTCACATCCCCTTGCAAATTATATATTGCATCTTTTAAATTTTTCAATAAAGAAACAAACAATTGTACCTTTAATATTTTAAAAATATAGAATGTAGATAACTGTTTTGGCATATAAAATCTGTGATGCTTAACATTTCAGAGCTCCACTCCAGCCTGTTTAAAACCACGGAAATGTTTGTTCATGTGCATATTGCGACAGATCCAAACTTTTGGACACTTTCTAGACTTTCACAAACTTTATCACAGCATTCCAAATTATTTAAACCCGTGTAGCAACTCTGGAGCACTGCAAGTGCTGTTACTGAATTACACTTCCCTTTTGCATAGGATGGTGGCACCAAAGTTCAGCAATAATCTGTCCTGCCTCTCTGCAGTCGGTGTGGCTCCTCGAGGCAGCAGCAGCAGCAGCAGCAGCAGCGCTGGAGAGAAGAAGAGAGGAGCAGGAGGTTGCTCTCAGTCCGTCACGTGTTGAATACATTAAATTAGGAGAGGGACGTCCACACCGATCTGCCCAACACACTGTTTGGTTCCAGTCAGCGTGCTGCAGCAGTCCGGAGACAACACACACGCACACACACATACACACACATACACAGACAGACAGTGGATGCCGATAAGTTGATAAGGTCTACTAGAAGAGGACGACAGCAAAGTTTTACCAGGCGCAAGTTTGCAATTAGACTTTGAATCGTTTCGTCTGGGAGGAGATCGGAAAGAACTAAAAAAAGGACTTTGGCAAAGAAATAAATTGCGTCCAACGAGGAGGGATCTCTAACCTACAACCACTGGCAAAGGAAACATGAAGTCCTGAAATGGATGTAACTTTAACTTTGGACTTCATAAGGGAATACTGAGAATAATCTGGATATCTGGATACTCGGCTTGTCTTCTCTTAAAAACAGCAGAGCAACAGATGAATGTGAGTATCCATCACAGCATGTCACACATCTCCTCACTCCACAAGTAACCTGATGCCATGGAGTTGTCCATCAGTGCAGGTCATCCATAATAACCTCACTTTAATGTTAAACACACTTTACAACTCACTGGCTGATCTCCTGCCTGCGCTGGATACTTTCTAGTGGATGGAAGGACGCATATATGACTTACGATGTTGGTAGACAACGTTTTTCTTTTGGTGTGTTAGTTTCCAGCTTTCATCCTCAATCTTTTCCATGCAAACTTTACTGCTATTCGTTGATAAAGGATATTATCTGAGTTCGAGCATGAAATGTTCTTTCACTTGTGCATCTAATAGGACTTTGCCGTGATCTTTTACTGTACAGTACTGCACAGAACAGGCGCAGCTTGTGCGCATACTTTGAAGTATGTTAACTCCCAGGTCGCACTTCTTTTAACCCCTCTGAGACATTCCTCTCAAACTGGTCAACCTATGGAGTTATTTCATTGTCCTCCTAGTGCTGCTGCTGCTGCTGCTGCGCCTTTGTGCCTCCCGGTTCCTCCAGAGGAACACATACCAAATGATTGTCCACATGTCGCCCACAGTTCTTGTGTTGGCAGACTCGTGTTCATTGACCGTGAATAGGTGTTCCTTTCCCTCAATTAATACATGAATTAAGTCTCCACTGGGTTCCATCAGCGCGCACTTTAGTTGTGAGTGTGATGGTTGCCATGGTGCTCTGCGTAATTATGCAGCCTCTTTTTGACTTTAGACACAAGGAGTGCAGGCTCCTCCTCTCTTTATTACTCCCCACCAGTCATCAGTTTGAGGAGCAGTCCTGCTTTTGGTTTCATTTGAGTGACACTTCTACAATTGTTAAGTTAGGAAATGTTCAGTTACATTGCTGCTGCCAGACAACTGAATATTTAATACTTATTATAATAATTATGGCTAATTGACCAGAACCATGTCCTTACAACTAAAGTTTTTTATATTATTATTTAATTGTCAGTGTTTTTCATCCATCTACCCATCTATGAAATTATCCATTCATATGCATATTTTTTGGGCAAATTTAACATTTTTGTAATAATTGCCATCTAAAGCCTTATTCTAATGTGTGCCACTTTTAAGGCTGGGTTGAGTTATAAATCATAACTCACAGAGAAAACAAACAAAAAAGCAGCGCTGATGGATAAAACCACCGAAATGTGGACCTCCACGGCTTTTATAACAATCCAAGGATTATGTCATAAACCTCTATTGCAGTGCATGAAGTAATCATTTCACTAGTCTCAAAACTTTGTAGCTTGCATATGCTGTTGATGAAGCTAGAGTTCCAGACTCCTAAAAAGGAATGAAAAGCATAAGATATGTTTCTCCCAGGACGGCCACACCAACACCACCCAGAGAGTTTCTTGCTGCCTTATATTTCTTAAAATTGCCTGGCTGCAGTCACTGCGGTTTTACACATCTCCTTGCAGTGTCGTCATCAGTGAAATAAGTCCAAGTGCACATCAACCGTGGCGTTTGAGGGTGTCGTGCCAGAAGGCGATGATTTTTTTTTTCCTCATTTGTGAGCGATAAATAATCAACATCAATGCTGAAAGCAGGAAACCCTCAAAGTTTTTAATAGAAATATTTATGACTGTCCACATATGAGGTGAACTTTGACCTTAGATTTAGTAATGTTGTCCAAACTCTCCTTGCACCCCTGCTACTGTAACTTGATGCACATGTGTTTTTAATGATGCAACCACTAGTACCCCCATCGCAATATCACATGGTGTCATCTTCAAAGACATAAGGTGTGTGTTTTTTTTATCTGGAACATCTTACACAAACAGCTGAACCAACCCATGCTGCTCTTGCTGTGGGAAAGAGATGATCCTTCTTGTCACGGAGCCTCGGAAACTTTCAGCTTATCGTGAAAAAGGAGCCGGTGTGTTTTCCTAATACCGTGTTTGTTATGGCCAGGATGTGCATGTGTATCTGATGGTTTTCCCTGGCTTTTTTACATGCCGAGGGACTGATGTTTCAAAGACTAATGCAGGGCACAGAAACGCTGCACTTGTGAGAGGCAATAGTCTGGCAACCATTCAGGGCTTTTTAGTTTGCTTTGTGCTAAGCCTGTCATCCTCATGTCCAGTCAATCTGCAGTTCTGTCTGTGGTTTCCATTATGGCTCCATTGAGCCTCAGGCAGCCTGGCATGTTCTCGAAACCTCAGAAGTTTTCTTTGAGTTAATTGGAATCATGACATGGAATTAGGAGCTCATTTTACATAGTCTGCTACTATTGGCCCTCTTGGCCTGTCGGTGTTGAAAATTGTTTGGTTGTGTTAATTAAAGTAGTGCAGCTGAAGTACTGTATTAGGAGTCATGTTTTTGATGAATTGGGATGGATTTAACCAGTGTTTTGGTTGTATCCCTGTAGATCAAATGTTCTGGTTAGATCAGGAAAAGCACTAAATTTAATTAACAAGATTCACAAGAGAGAGAAAATATCGTGTACGATTGTAGTTTAAGATATTAGCTTAAGATAAGTATTTGAGGATTATTCAATATCTCCAAGATATGTCTTCTCAGATGAAATGATATGACTTAACCAGTTTGATCTGTGGCAAATCCACTGTATTATTATGATGTTTAACAGTATCTTTGAGAGGTTTGGTGTTCTTCTCTGTAATGTAGGTATTGGCTCATGGAGGGAGACAGCAGTGTTTAGTCAGATGTATTGTCTATTGTGGGTTTTGCCAAACCAAAGGCCTGCTTTTCTTGATCTTGTAGTGAAAAAAAGACATATAATACTCCTCAGAAAACTGAAAAGCACAAAATAAATAAGCAAATGAATTTTCAGCTATCATGAAGAATGAATATCTGACACATTTTGCCAAACAGGATTTAGCCCACAGTGGAGAGGTAGGAAAAAATGCAGCCCTGATGTGGCCAGCATTCACTGTTGCCAGGGATTTTGATGCTGATTCCAGTCATGCTAGCAGAATGATGTTGACTGCATTCAAACAGAGGTTTCATTCTGCATGTAAATCCTAGAAACCTTGGATTTGGTTGGTTGACTTGGAAGATTCAAATGAAAGTGGGTCAATGCTACAGTTATTGCTAACAATGAGATGCCGTGTTACACACGTGTCGGTTTTAGAAAAAAATAACCTCAATGAAGCTTTTGGGATGTGCAAATACAATATTTTGAGAGACTTTGCTGCAGGTACATGGGGGTTAATACTCCACCAGTTGCATCATCTTAACAAGACTCTTCACTGAGGTTTAACTACCAGCAGGAGGGACTCACCATGATCTTGGACAATGATGCAAGGAAAACATCTGAAACCAAGCCACAATGGGATTGACTTACTAAATGCAACAGCTCTCAACCTCAGCTGCTATTTTGAATTGTTTTTTTCCGGATTGTTTTCCCTGAAGCCCTACGCATGTTACCTTTTATATCCTGCCTGCTAACTGGCCACTTACTTTCAGACACACAACTCTCAGTGATGGAGGCCTGGGTGGGTGGGTGACAGTAATTGTCATATATTTGGTCAACGTCTTAGCTTTAAAGTGCAGACATTTCTCTTTTAACTTCATATCGACTCTTTTAAAACCATATGTCCTTTTTAGCCCGATATTGTGCAATTAGCCTACCCGACTGTGTCTGCTATATCCATTAGGCTGCTCTACTCTGCAGAGGTCCTTCACTGTAGCTCAACCAGAAAGTGCATTATTTCAGTTGTGGCATTTGGACAAAGATTCTGGCCTTGAAAAGCTATCCTTTTTGCTTTGGAGGAAGCTTTGTAAAAGTGCATCCCCAGTGTTGCAGTAAAGTAAATCAATACAGAGGCTTTATAGTTCAAGTCCTGTCAAGATTTTCAGGCTGTCATGGATGTGCTTATGTTTTAGCCAAAAACAGCACTCACAAAGCAACATAAAGTATGGTGGTGAATGTGCGGTGCTTGCCTTTAAGGCCCTGTCATTTGCAATTATTATAATCTTTTAAAAGTAATATGAATTAGAGATGAATGCAGCAAATTGATCCAGAGTTAATTTGTATAACTAAACTTTAACCAACTAGTAACACAGAAAATATGTTAACAGCATTGATTTTCATGTGATATTTTAAAACAAGTAATGATCCGAGGTTTCTCACGCGCACACTAAATTGAATTCAAACCAATTAGGCCTAATGGCGTTAAAGTCAGCATCTTCAGTGTTGCGGGCTCTGAATCACGGCAGACTGAAATTAGCTCGGGATCTTATGTGCTTATGGCCAACTTCCAAAAAGCCCTCAATTACAATGCTGCAGAGCCAGAAAAAGGGAGAGAGGTAGACTGCGTGGAGCCCTTCAACTCCGCTGTGCTGCTCTGTCACTCAAACACACTGTCACCACCAAGGCTGAGACAGATCGCCACACTGCCTTCATGGACACATGGGAGGCATTTAGCACACGCACGCACGCACGCACGCACGCACGCACGCACGCACGCACGCACGCACGCACGCACGCACAGATGTTTTGTGAAAGTTTCCTTGCAGGTATCAGTTAAACCACTGGGGGGAGCCTCGAAGTGCTTTCACTAGACACTCAATTCCTCAGCATTTAATATGGTATAATGTGCCTCTGTATATATTTCCTCAAAATTAAATCTAAATTTACTTTTCAAACAAGTCAAAGTAGTTATAAATTACACAAGTTTAGACAGAACCACAGACAATTGGAAGTTGTTCTCTTTATTCAATGAAAAAGACACAATAATTTCCTGTCTGCCAGACACTTGGTGGTTTTGGATTATTCTGCAGATGGTGACAGTCTTGTTGAAAAATTTCCACATTGCTCCAAAGTGTCTCTCAGTCTCAATTACAGATCCTAGTCTGCAGTGGTGTGGGTCCATTGCCAGAGTGTGCCTTATTGTTTATGCAAAGAATTCTAACACCCTTGCTACTTTTTAAATATCAATATTTGAATATTTCCCCCCTTGATTCAACACTTGGTTTTGAATTTGATTTTCAGAAGTACTGAAAGATAGATATATTTGCTTGGGGGAGACTTATATATTTTTAAATGGTTCTTGGATGAGCTAAATGTGGTAGCATGCATTGATATTAAATCCTGGACTTGCACGAGAGGGTAGTGCTATGGTGAACACACTGGGTAGCGATTCCTGCATCTTTTTAATTAGAGTTGACTAGCCACAGCCAAAGACTCCCTGTCCGAGGTAGTACACTGCAGCCTGTGGCTTTGATGTTTCTTTAGCAAAGGAGAGCTTTCTGGTATGTAAGAGGAACAAGGTGTTGACTTATTAGGTGAATGAATGAAGAAGTGTAGGAAAATGTTATGTGCAGGGTGTATTGTATGTGCTGTGGTTGGGAACAGAGCCCATAAAACATATGGGGAAGTGTTTAAGGCGTATACTTATTTTTCTTAAACTAACTTACTCTGTATTTCGACACAGAAATAATACACCTTTTCTTAGTTTCTGCTGTTGTCAGGTTTTGATATTGCTCAGCTTTCCCTCTTTGTGTGTCTCCAGGTTTAAAAAGAAGGAGCCAAAATGAAGACAGCTGCCAAGGGTTTTGGGAAGTCTATAATGGACCCTTCGCATCGTGAGGGTTGGTGGAGCAGAAGGATAGTGTTAATGGTGTATGTGGCCTTGGAGCTTGTAACAGTCCATTCACCCGTGGTCCTGGGCACTCTTGAGCTACAGCTAGACGAGGAGCAGCCAGCCGGCACAATCGTAGGTGACATCAGTGCGGGACTTCCTCCTGGCATCACAGCATCCCTGTACTTCATCTCAGACCATGAGGGCACAGGCGTGGGTAGCGATTTGGACATAGATGAGAGCACGGGCATTATTAAAACCGCCAAAGTTCTGGACAGGGAACTGAGGGATAGGTACAACTTCATTGCAGTCACCATGACAGGTGTGACCGTGGAGGTGACCATCAAGGTGAATGACATAAATGACCAAGCCCCGACGTTCCCGAGAAAGAGGGCCTCGTTTAAAATCCCTGAGCAGACGGCCATCGGCACCAGGTTTCCTCTTGAGCCAGCTGTTGATGCTGATAAAGGCCAGCTTACAACACAGGGTTACCTTATCAAGGATGGAAATGTTGGCCAGGCATTCACCTTGGAGACCAGGAGGGGAAGCAATGAGGTTCTCTATCTGGACTTGGCGGTCAATGCCATTCTAGACAGAGAGAAAAGATCCACCTATACCTTATCTCTGGAGGCCTTTGATGGTGGTTCCCCCAAAAGGACTGATCGGATGACATTAGATATTACTGTACAAGACATTAATGACAACGCTCCCGTTTTCAACCAGAGCCGCTACCATGCCATAATATCTGAGAACCTTCAGCCAGGAAGCAACATCCTGCAGGTGTTTGCCACCGACGCTGATGAAGGAGACAATGGGATGGTGCTGTATGAAATCAACAGGAGGCAGAGCGACCCGGACCGCTACTTTGTCATTGACTCTCGCACTGGCATCATCACGCTCAATAAACCGCTGGACTTCGAGATGAGAAGAGTCCACGAGCTGGTGGTTCAGGCGCAAGACAATGCAACGCACCCAGAGGTGACCAACGCCTTCGTCACCATCCATGTCAGAGACTACAACGACAACCAGCCCACCATGACCATCATCTTTCTCAGTGAGGATGGATCTCCCAGAATCTCCGAGGGTGCACAGCCAGGCCAGTATGTAGCCAGGATCTCAGTCACTGACCCAGACTATGGGGAGTACGCCAATGTCAACGTGTCGCTAGAGGGAGGAGACGGAAAGTTTGCCCTGACCACTAAGGACAGCATCATCTATCTGATCTGTGTGGACCAGATTCTGGACCGGGAGGAGAGAGACACCTACGAGCTGAGGGTGATGGCAACAGACTCGGGCACTCCTCCTCTCAGGGCCGAGTCCTCCTTCATCATCCAGGTGGTTGACATCAATGACAACCCTCCTCTGTTTGACCAGCCAGTGTACAGGCAGGTGATCCCTGAAGTGGTGTTTCCAGGGAGCTTTGTGTTACAGGTGACAGCTAGAGACAAAGACCAGGGGCCCAATGGGGACATTAAATACAGCATCCTGCAAGACCATGGTGCCTACTCCAACTGGTTCAGTATAGACTCCGTTACGGGGATTATCACCACTCTCTCCCAGCTGGATTATGAAAAGAACCCCAATCCCAGTATAACTGTGGTGGCCACAGATGGGGGGAAACCACCCCTGTCCTCCACTGCCGTGGTGAACATTGTGCTCCAGGATATAAATGACAATGAACCTGTTTTTGAGAGAAACTTCTACAATGTGTCCATCAAGGAGAACACAGCTCCAGGGACCTGCATTCTTGAGGTAGGACACTTTCTTGCATATCTAGTTCATTATAAGTTTGTGAATTGATTGATTATGTTAACACACTCCCACACTTTAACGCTGAACTCATGCAAGAGTCTGAACTCAACTTGGGGGCAATTGCGAAGAGCATAACAAATGGAAATTTATTAGATAAATAGAGGAGAAATTTGTCAGACTTTGCTGATTCCTTTCATTCCTTTATAAAGAGTTATTTTTAATAGTAAAGCTGTTTAAATTGGAGTGCCTTAGTGAGGATTTACCTGCGGTTTTAGGCCAAGATGATCTCCTCTTTGGCTGTCCTCCCCTTCACCTCTCAAAAGGTTTCCAGGGTAACAGAGGCAGTGTAAAGTCCTCTGTCAGCCCAGGCACAAAGGGGTTTTTCACATATTCACAGGCAGAGACAAATTCAGGGCTTTATCCAAAGAAATAGATGTCACTTCACTCTCAAAAGGCACCTTAATTAGGCTAGTTGAGCGTGAGAAAAAATGGCTATAGACGACAAGATGAATTAAAGTTCAGACAAATTACAGCACCCCCAGTGACTGCAGCCCTGTGTCATTAAAACGTATTGTTTTCTCTAGTTGTTTTTGGCCATCTTATTAAAAAGACACCGCTTACAAAAAGAGAGCTCATCAGTTGTTTAAATCATTCAAGTGATCCCTCAAGTCAGAAAGCTTTTTTTTCTTTTTACAAGTATAGACTTTCATACAATTCTCACAAGTGTCTGCAGTAGTATTGCATGGATCAAGGAGTTGGACGCAGAGTGCAGTCCAGACAGAGGGCCTAGCAGACGGGATCTTGGCCCAGGGTTTGGCCTTGGGAGAGGGAGGGGTGAAGGGAGACGCAGGCCTTACCGCGACTCCTGGATTGAATGCAGAAATAGAAGCTACGAGAGCTTCTTGTGGGAGGTCCCTTAATTATAAATCACAGGGACCACAAGGATAAAGAGCAAGGGGAATGTACTAAAATTGATTACGGAATTTGGAAACTGAACCAAAGAATGATTAAAAAATGTATGTTTTGGAGAACGGTAAAGCTCTAACGATCACTCTTTCCAATGTGGGTTGAAGTTCATGTTCTATGAAAATATCTGAAAACCCATATTTGTTTTTTTATTCAAAGAAGAGATGTCCAGATTTTTGTTTTTCATCAGCATTGCCTCCAAAATCATTACTACCTGCTCTCAAACAACTCTCTGAGTATGACATGTTTAATCAGTGGCCTCACAGCATCCAAGTATGAAGTAGTTCTTTAAAGCCACTGCTCTCTGGCCTCTCTTGGGCCTGCCTGGAGGCTGCAGACGTGTGTTTGGCGGGCCATGTGAGAACAGACTGCTCTTACTCAGGGTGCCAGCTCTACATCCAAACATCTCAGCAAGACATCTGATGACTGCCTTTTTTTCTCTGCAGATGAAATTCCCAATGTCCCCTTTTCCACAATTCTGTCCAGAAAAACATAATATTATGGGTATTGTGATTATTAATTCAAACGTTTGAAGTGTACGGATTTCTTTTTCCTCTGCAGGTCACCAGCACAGCAGCCTGTTATTATTCTAATATAGTCTGGCTCCACAGTGCTGTGTCTGTGATATTTTGTCACTTTCTGCTATACATCATTTGGTGTATGGATGACTTTAAAATTGGATGTGTGAGTGGGAAAAGATAACTAAAAATAAGGACTTAAGCCTATTAACAGCAATCAGTCTTGTAATTCAATATGCAAGATCTACTGCAAAGAAAATAGGTCATCTTTGAGAGAGGAAATCCAATACGACATGGAAAACAACATTTTAAAAACCACGAGCTGCGTTGTGGAATGTGTTTCATGGGCCATTACTAATTCTATTCTCCATTATTAGTTTTCAAACTGTGTCCAATTTTACAAGTTTTGTGGATGGTGTAAAAGTCAAATATAACTGTTACTCCACAGATCTGATGCCATATAGGAACCACAATACCAAAATAGCTTGCTATCCTCTTTGCATCCTTCTATTTGGTCCATTTATATGGCAAATGATGTTCTCCTGCACCATTTTATATCAGTTTTTACACTGTGGATTGCAAGCAAGCATTCACTTAAGAGGTACTGTTACATTGTACTCTGCCAGAGTATGTTTTATTACAAATGTGTGAAGTCTTTGAGCATAGAGGCTTTTGATTCCTGCAAGAAGAGTAATACAAGATGTCATTAGGGATAATGAGGCACATCAGCCAACCTTAATATCTCCAAATACAGTAAAGCAAAGTCTGGTCGTCTTGGCCTTGAGTGCTATTTGCCATTCACTCTCCTATGTGTTATTTCACTTATGAAGCAATGAAGCTTTCCAGTTGGCAGAATCTCGCATTGGGGAATAATTTACACCTCATATCATTGTGGTTTTTGGTTGGTTTGGAGCGTGTCTCTGCTAAGAATTGTCCCTCTGTCTGTTTCGGGGGGTCGTTCTGGCTCCAGTAGAAAGGCGAGAGGGGGTCTCCAGGCAGCTGAGGGGGAAATGAGCCCCGACAAGTGCTGGCATGAGTGGCGGAGGTGACATGAGCAGGGGGGCTTCCTCGTCTGTCTGTTGGTCTGTCCCTCTCCAAATTCTTATCTGATCTCACTTCATTTCTCATTAGCTGGGTGTGAGGATAGGCCAGACCTAATTTTTAAACCGGCCTCCCCCATGTTCACAACAGAATGGGCCGCTTGTCATCGCCGCAGCCCCCCTTGGCAACATGAGACGGACGGTGATTGCTGCGAGCATATATTTTGTCATTTTTTCTCTCTTGAAGCTGTAAAAACAAACTTTTGCATCTATCAGTTCCTTCGACGCCCAAATTGTTTCCCGTCTCGGTGATGTCTTGGCAACTTTTTGACTAAACACATCACTTCTCTTGAAACAACATTGGTGATATTGTGTAGGATTGTTATGCTTTGGCTAGGATTTCTTCCTGTGTGCAACAAAGCTAATCCTGCTAGTCTTTAGTTTAGATAACTACAGATGCAGAGGCTTTTTTAAGTGGTGTAACATACAGTGCCACTCAAACATGTTCATTATTTCACTGAATTCTTGAAAGGCAGCTTAGTTGAAAGAGATATTTCAGTGAAGTGGCACTCTGAATCAATTCTCCATTCCTGCCAACATAAAAGTAACCAGTCAATGGGGAAAAGGGAATACTCATAATTGCCCTGGAGAGAAAGTATAAATGATTGAAAGAACGTATTTCTTTCACACTAGTCCCTCAGTCTCCACACTCTTTTTTACTATACAGACCACCTACTGGTGACCACCAGGTAGGTGCTAATAACACTGATTCCAATACCTTGAGCCATGGTGTCCTTGAGCTATACTTACCTGATGAAAAAATGTGGCGTGCAGTATAATAATTTTCCTGATCCAGAAACGTTTATAAAGCTCTCTGCAGTATAGTCAGGATAACGATCTGGTGTTCACAGTTTAATTACAGGAGTTGCTTCTGTTCTTTTGTTCTCAGTGGACTTTGGAAAGCCTGCAATGCTGAAGTACGTCTTCCTCTTCACAATATCAGCCTTTATTCTTTTGTGTGTTCAAGAATACCTACTTTACATTGTAGAATAGACCCGTTCCTTCATAAAAAATGAACAATTATTTAGAAACTTTCTCTCAAGTTGACAAGAGCAAGCATGGTGGCAATTGAAGCAGAAATAAAATTGGTAAATGATAAGCTCCATTTTTTTTATTTTAACATTTATGTTTTGTTGCTCTGCTCCTTCAGAAAAGTTTCTCCTCTCAAAGTTTTAGCTGCAAGTCTTACATGTTGACCACATACTGTATGCCAGCAGTTCTTAGTGCTTAAAGGGGAACTACGGCCATTTTCAAAATACATACGTTATTCCTGTAGTGTAAGACAGAACAAAAAATATTAGTAAACATGAACATCTCTGTCGCAGATCCAAAAACTAGGGTGCTAAATTCATTGTCATTGTCTAAATTAATTGTCTATGGAGCAGCAACAGACTTTATACCCTATGACATCACAAGTTTGAGACTTACTTCTCTGGTTTCTGGCTTTAGGAAAGAGTATGGTCACAAATATTGATTACACTTTCCTAGGGCATGGAGATAACATATTCAAATTCTTAATTGAGGTGGTGTTTCCCTTTAAAAAAATGCTTTTTGACTTCACCCCTACTAAAGTTCTGCAAAACCGCCATGTAAAAAGCAATGATTTAGTGAATGAAAGCAACACCTGCTGCTCTACTCTCGCTCTACATTGCCATCTTTTCTTTCTGTAATGAACTTTGCTAACTTCTCAAGTAAAGCTTCTCCAGGGTATCCAAATGACACTAACTATGCTGAGGAGTGAAATTGCCATGTTCAGACTGGTATTTCAGTACACAAACCATGTCATCAATTCTCACCAGACATTTCCCTGGGGATGGTTTGTGTCAAATGAAATGTTCACTTGTCTGTTTTGATACCAGACTGGCCTGTGTCCCCCGTGAGATTGGTTTTGCTTGAGGCGAGCTGACTCTGTTTTTGGTCTCTTCTTTTTTATTTTTCCTCCTGCTAACTACCAAGCGTCGCTGTGGCTCTGCGGTATAACAGTATTTTCAGGGAATGGTGAAATTGCAGGAAACTGGATGTGCTACTTAATGTGCTTGCAAATGTAATACTTCCTTGAACACTTACTGCTGGGCCTAGCAGGGGCACTGAAGCGAACATAAACACTGATGTACATCTGGATAGAGTGTGGGTGTCCAGGTCAAAGTTGCTGCGCTTGAGACAGCCGAGCGCATTTTATTGTGCTCAGACGTCCATCAGCAAATCCGCCGCTTTTCTCACTTCCACCAGCACAGGAAGGGGAGAAAGCTGTGGTAAAACTTTCAATGTTATATGGTTGAATACAGAAGCTGGGAGGAAATGCTGCTCATTAGTCGAAAACCAAAGCCGTGGGTGTTCGAACGCCAAACTGTGAAACAGAATAAAAGGACCACTGTAGTGTAAATACTGCATTTGGTGTAGAGCTTTGATACTTCTATATAAAATGTCAGAAAGTAACTGAAATCTGTATGTCCATCACTGTTTTCCAGAGCCCAAGGTGACATCTTAAAAAGCTTTCGTGTCCAACAAACAGTCCAAAACCCAAAGCTATTCAACTGAAATGATATAGAAAAGCATCAAATCCACATTTCAGAAGCTGGATCCAGAGAATGTTTGACATTTCTGCTTGATAAAGGACTTAAAGGGTATATCTTCTATCAAAATGTACAGTAGATATTCCAGCAGTAGTGTGATAGCAGTTTGCTTTGGAATAGTTTCTTTTGATTATTATCAAAATTCCTTATGTTTTATTTAATATGTTTATATTATATTTTTGACCTGCTCAAACTTTTGAAATATGTAAGATTTTTGCTTTGTCACACAGATGCAACCGCCAGCCAGTGATATTTTGTAAAACATGAAATCAGTATTCTTTGTTGGTGGCTGTCCATTATGTGGGTAAAGCAAGCCGTGTTTACAAGACTTCAAGGTGACTGTAAAGGGTCAGTACAGGCTGTGATGTAGCCCCGCGGAGTGTGAGAGATGAAAGTCTGCTGGAGGGGTTTCCTGCCCACATCTGGTAAGGAAGGAAGATGGGCTTATATGGCTTTCTCAAGGGACAAGAAATTTCATTAGTACAGTCTGTGCTGCAGGTGAGGCGGACCTCGCACTGCCTCTAAGTTTCTGGTGTAGTGAAAGGAGAGAGAGAGAGAGGGAGAGACGGAGAAAGAAAACAGTCAAGAGTCTCCAGAGGGACAGTCTGCCTCTGGCAGCTGTGACAAAGCTCCGACTCAGCAGCTGGATCCAGCTGTTGATCCCTCCTCTGACTCTTAGGGGTGGGATCTCCTTCTCTCTTCCTGTCCCTTTGTCTCCTTTTGTGTCCCTTTACTCTTTCTCCTTGTCCGTCCAGACTTCTTATCTCTTCCCACTTCCTTTTCCCACACTGCTGTGTCCCCTATGTGATCCAATTACACCTCTTCACTTCCCCCCTGGTTTCCCTCCGGAGCGGTGACATGCTGATCGGAGCAGGTGAGAGCAGCACATCTGCCTGCCTGGAGACGCTCGGGCCTCCCAGGGGTGACGCGAACACACTGCCTTGTGGGTCCCAGTCAGTCCAGGCCCAGGCTTATCCAATTTGGTGATGCAAGAAAGAAATGGGTGTAAATTACCAACAGAGTGAAGTCAGACTGCAGGTGTGTGTGCTTTCGCAGTCACGTTGTCACAGTGTTGCGTTCAGGCTCAAAAGGGAGCACTTTTGCTTGACCTTAGTAAATAGAGACAATTATTCACTTTGCCTCCCTCCTCCTTTGAGACAACTGAATGGGAAGGGGGGAGCAGACAGAAAGGCTCGCTGTGATGAGGGCTGCCAGGCCTTCTGTTCTCACAGCCCGCGGTCCCCCTGCACATGTGCGAGGCAGTTGGCACCGCTAAACAAGCTGGGCATCAGGAAGCATCATCTGCTCGTGATATTCATTCTGTTCCAAAGCAAATCTGTGCTAAATCATCCATCCAGTCCCCTGCTGTCCATCAGAAGCCACCAGACTGGAAAGCAGACGCTGAGTGACAGCTTGCCAGGTAACAAAAATCAGTAACCAGGAAACTAAGTCCCAAACAAACTGCAACACATAATTTTTCGGGGTGATGATGAAGTGCAGGTATTGTAATGGTAGATAGTCAAAACGGCCTCTTCCTAGAAAAGCATGCACTATATATACACAGCCCTAAAATATCTTAACCACTGAGCAATTTGTCTCCATGTCCAGAACTTGACTGTTACAAAGAATGCATCGCTTTAGTCTGCCAGAAACCTCAGCCCCCCCTTTTGCTCCAGCTTTGCTGCTGCTATGACTGCCAGTTGAAATAACGATTGAGGAGAATGTTACTGAGCCCAACAAGCTCATGGAAAGAGTGGAGCGTTCAGTTACAGGGCGTGTGGTCAGATCGTCCTATTTCTGCTCTCAATTAGATCAAGTTTGGTTTACGACCAGGTCTGATTGGGGCTGTGAAGGTGGCTGAGCATAGGGATTAGTCAATATTTCAACTCCCCATGAGAGAAATAGGTGATGGTGTTTCAGGACAGAGGTGGTAAAACGGGGAAACATGCAAAATACAAACAAGGCCAGAGGAAAAGATTCCAAGGCCAAGGCTATCTCTCTGTGTGGTCAGGAAACCTACACTGACACTGTTAGAGCAGGATGTTTTGCAGATGCTTGTTAACAGTAATGACGCTCTCAGCTCCTGTGTGGACCAAATTAGTGCTTAGGGCCGGGTATATTGAACTTGACCAGGCACCATGTATCAAAAATGCTTGCACAGATTTGTATTTCCCCTTACTTATTCTCTGATCGGACAATTTTTAGATTTAAATTATTATTTTGACAACTTTAGCCAGCATTTTATTCAGCCAGAGTTGTTGTACGGCTGCTTGTTTTAACCCTCTAAGACCCACAATAGACCCGTTTTTGTCTTTTTTAGGGAGGTACAGGGGGGTACAGTATATGTCACATAGAAGCGGTGTACATCATCTGAAAACTGCGAGCCTGAAGATTAATTTGAGATGCAGCTCAGCACTGTGTGTCAAGTTGTTCTAGTCACAAATCAGAAATAAATTGTAAAAGTGTATAAGGGCTTAGAACATCAATTTTTGGGTTGATACCATTTGTTACACACATTTGATGCTAAATTAATAATTAACAATTTTTTACCAATCGGGAATTGATTAAAATGATCAATAATCCCTCTAAAATACCACATTAAGTCCCCAAGACCTTGAGGAACACCATAGAAAAAGCCATGCTGTGATTTGGTATCAAAAACTTTTGACATTTTCAGATTTCTGCAAGAATTGCATTTTTTGGCGATTGGATGGTGAGCACTTCTGTTCTGAAAACTGCTCAGAAACCCCCTTATTGTCAATCTACCTAGGGAAGCCATCCATCTTCTGAATGCTCTAGATCTCTAGTTTGTGGTTTTAAAGTTTCAGGAGGCTGTGATTATCCTAGAGGTCACAAGAAGTTATTTTATATAGTGAGGTCAAGTTATAGATACTATGGGGTCTAACATCATCACACATGAATACAATTGGGCTCAATGAATCCACACAATGTTTAGGGACTCCAGTATGCAGAAATATTCAAACACATAATTTTTAGAATAGGCGAAAAGCTGCTTGTGATTATCATAAAGTGGGCATGTCTGTAAAGGGGAGACTCATGGGTACCCATACAACCCATTTTCAGCCACATATCTTGAGGTCAGAGGTCAAGGGTCACCTGTGTAAATGGCCATGCCAGTTTTTCCTCCCCAAAATTTAGCCTATAAAATTGGAGCGTTATTTAGCCAACCTGCGGCAGCCTTTGAAAGACAGTAAAGTTGGTCGGGATCGCGGGTCTCAGAGGGTTTAAGACAACATTTAACATTTGAGAAGCTTGGTACTTTTTAATGTAAGAAGTTATTTTCTTACATGAAAAAAAGGTTTTTCTTGAAAAACACAATTATAGTCCTCAAAGTATTAGTATTTTGTTATCGGTATTGATATTTAGATATTGTACTTCAATTTTCAAACGATATTCGGCCCTAATAGCATTGAAATGATAAGCTGACTTATGAATTACAAAATGTATCAACAGCAATTTTACTAATCGATTAATGGTTTTGATGATTTAATGATTAATGGTTATTAATTTATCAAGCAAAAATATATTTGCTGGTACTCATATCTGGCTCTATTCTAGTGAGTGAGTCATTTTTTTTCAATCTTTGTAAGACAGAGAAGAAAATAGCAAAAGGGAGCGAGCGACAAACCACACGGAGAAGGAGGTTTGTGGGCAGAGATGCTCCACTTTTACATTGTGGTTACCCAACGTTGTCTGTCTTGGCTTCAGACAGAGAGGCACCCAGGCCTGCTCCAACCAGACTCCCAGTCTGTGTGTACTGATGCTCCATGGTGGTCCACCCTAACTCTGCTGGTTGCATATCTTGAAGCCTTCGCCACATCTAGCAGAAACGCCCCTCTTGTCATAAGGGAGGACATCTGTTATGCCTTATCTATTCTAAGGTAATGCGTTCACCCTGCCGATTAGTTATAATAAGGAGACAACTGCCTAACTCAACGCTGCCTTCCTCTGAGTGCTAGGAGGTGATTTAAAGACTTAGCGGGGAAACTAATTACCACAGGGTTGCGTACCTCATCAATAAGGCTAATTTGGTCTGGTGCTGCAGAGTTTATGTTGAGAGTGGTGTGCTGCTTCTTTTAACCAGCGTGTTGAAAGGCCAAATCTTTGTTTAGATTGTTGTGTATAGCCTGGTGCTGTGAGGAGCCCAGAGGCAGCGTGGGGAGCAGTGGGACTCTCTGCTGTAATTAGGCAGAGCTGGTATGCAGGAGAGCAGGACTCGAGATGTGTGATGTGGTATCAGAAAAGAACAGAAGAGAACAGAAAGCCAGGGACTGGGGTGTGGGTATATGCGTGTCTTGGTGTAGACGGGGTTTTTAGGGTGGAAGAAATTCTCTAATCAGTGCCTTGAGGAGGGTTCCTCCCAGATTGCTTCACAAATGCGTCTTGTGAGATCCAAACCATCAAGACAGGAGACTTGGGAGCGGGGAAATTTATGAAGCACATATGATTTTGGATGCCCACTGCCAAACTAAAATGATGCACATCAGTGCTCTGCACCACCTTTTCATTCCAGCATAGGTTGGAGGCTGGACGTGCATCCGATCTGATCCAATCAGGGCAGAACCATATTGAGTTGCAGCACCTTGGAATGTGAAGTCAAAAGTACTGACCTGTCATTTTTATGTTTTTACTGTGAGTGGCCTGTGCACACTGTACAGAGGCCCTCTTTCAGGCGAGGCGGATCACCCTCATAGGATGCATGAAAAAAATACTTCATGGTTAAGAGCCCAGAAAAGTATGTATTGTCTGCAGCGGCAAAGTCAACTCACCACTCAAATTGATGCAGACAAGGAGCCGGTCAGCGCAGTAGCTGGGATAATGGAGAAACAAGTTGTTGATGCTTTCAACAAGCCAATTCATCAACGCCAGGGCTGAAGGCATCCAGACATCTGGTTTCAGGAGCCGTCTCCAGTCAAACCTGGCTGTGTCTTTATAGAGGATCCCTGGAAATGGTGCATAGTGTATTCTATCAGATCCCTGAAATACAAAAGCATAAAATCCCAGTGGCATTTCTGTCATGTGCTATAGAATACTGTATCATCTCCTCTGGATTCATCTGCCTTTTTTTTTTTTTTTTACAACCAAGCAACATTTTGAATCACCAGTGCTTCTCCAGTAACAGAAAAGTTTCAGAGGTTTATTTTTTCGCTTCAAAGTTTTGAAGGGGCTTGAGTACGACCTTACCCTCATGTGGTCGGCGGTGGATACTCACATGTAATCTCACTGAAGAGGTCTGTGGGGGTGTGCAGATGTGAATGGTCTTGGTTTGCAGATCTTTGGTTTGATGCCTGGAGAGAACAGAGGAGTCACCTGCTCCCAATTTTTACTATCAACAACTTATTGCTTACAGGACCTGATTAGCCCAGACAGCGGATCTGGTGATTAATGTAGCAATTTGCCTTTTGTATGTGAAGTCACGGCATGCTGGAATAACACTAGCTCATGCAGTCAAAGATCTGCCTTGGATTCCGTAGTTTGTCTTTTTAACTCTTTGGTAATTCAGGAAAAGTCAATGAATGGCTGCTTGATTGTTTTGTTTCCTTCCTGCGTCCCATTCACAGCTTTCGGGTACTCCCACAGTCTTCTACTGAGCAGGTTTTGCTCAAGGGCACCTAGGTTTTCACAGATGGGAGAGAATTATTCAAGTCACATTTTCACTGCCATTTGCCCAGTTCCTTTGTATTGCGAACTGTCACACGATGGTCTGTTGGTCTAACATCTCGACGATCATAGTCTCCTGACAGATTGGCCAACTTTGTGAATACAGGACGCAGGCAGTTTCATCATCACACATATAACAAAGCTTTGATTAAAAATAAATACTGTTTTCAACCCAGGGGAAGCCAATGAGTGATTTTTAAAGTTGATTTTGACAACATCTGAAACGTCTCCTGGGATAAATCCAGTGGATGTGCGGTCTCCAAAGCAAACAGAATGTTTGATAAGACAGTTGAGATGTTGAGTCTCTTACTTGCTGTGCTGCATGCCATGGTAGATGATACCCTCATGCAGAAATGCTCATTTCATGGTCATGATTTCATGTAAAAGCTGCCACATTATGATTCCAAAAAATATAACCCTCATCAGAGCATCCATGGTAGCTCTCTCTGCTGCATTAGAAATGTCACTCATCAGGGTGCCTGAAAGAAATTAAAATGTCTGACAGGAAATCTGACTTTAAACATCCTAACTCTACCCATATGCAAGCACAAAGCATTTCATTATATTACCACTACAGTATGTGTAATTTGAGTCTTGAAGCTTTAGTTTGAGAAGTTAAATGCACCGTCACAATACTTTGGCAGTCACCTTTTTAGGGAACAGTAATGTAGTGAGTAAATCATGACGATGCAGGGAAAGATGAGAAAATAATTAGGCTCCTTTTCTGGCTTTAAACTCATCCAGTTTCACTCAGCGTTCTTCCCCTGTCACCATTTCTGTCATCGCTGCTACTGCACCATTTTTTATTTATGGGCCTTTCCATGTTTTTTTACCTCAAGCATACTAATTCTACACTCTAATAGGCTTAGTTGTATCTGTGCCATTTTTATTCTCTTATTACTGTGGAACCATCTTTTAATTCTCATCCCCCTCAATATGAAATGAACTGCACGGAAGTCTTCTGCTCCTGTGACCTTCCTACCTTAACAAGTGGCAACGTTTTGTCCTTTGAGAAACCACATCTCAGAGGGTAGAGTCAGTAGAAGTTCTCTGTAGCCTCGTTTTTCTCTGCTTGAGTATTTCTGAAAGGAGGTCTTTCTTTGGGAGACTCCTCCGAGCCTCTCTCCCTCCTGCAGTTCTGTAAATGACTTGTAAACAGGCTGTTTAAGTGTGAAGTCACCCTATGCCCTGTTGCTTCCGCTCTTTATTCATCACACTACGACACATACACATAGAAGTATGGTGAATGTTTTTGCTAAAGAGCCGGGGGAAGGGCACCACTGCTGTTATGGGACTGGGCCAAGTTCTGACACACTCTGCAGAAAGTTATTTATGCAGAAGAGATACAACAGAGAAGTTATTTAGAAAAAAACAAACACTTTTTTTTAGTCAGACCAGTTTAAATGTAGTTTGTGCTTGATTATCCATGATTTAAAGCTCTAAAATAACACAATTATTTGATAATGGCATTTCAAAAGTGACCATGGCCTATCTCTACCTGCAGCTATTCATGATGTGTAGTTTGAGTTTTGAGATTCTAAAACTGGTCAAAGAAGTAAAGAAAGATATAAGCCATGAAGATGCTGAATGAAAAATTGAGCAGAAAAAGCACTCTGACAACAAATGGGGAATGCGGAAGGAGGATGATTGAGAAAGAAAGCAGATGCTGAGAGGGAAAAGGAGGAGATCTACCTCATGCAGTGAGTGTGCGAAAGTGGCGTGTAGATGAAGCTCAAGTGGTGGTTTGTTACCATGGCAATATTGGGAAACGAGGGAGGTGTAAACAAGAAACCCCATCTATTTCATGGGACAGTCATCATCCGACTCCCTGTTTTTAATATTGTATTTGTGGTGGAGTTTTTACATGCTAGGACAGTCCCTTAATGAATTGTGGAGAGATGAACTCATGAAACCTTGAAAACTCAGCTGGTACAAACACTGTTGTTAGACTGTTTTTTCAAGGTACTGGTCTGTTAAGGGTTAAGCTGTCCTTTTTCCAGAGTTCATCACTGTTTCTTTTTGGACTGTCCCGCTGTCTCGGCTATCGCACGACATTATCAACACATTCTGGGGGTCTGGGGAACATGTAGCAGGGTCTTAGGATGTTTGTTTGGAGATAGAAACATCACGATCTCTTGGCTGGAGAAGGTACATTTATCCTGGTGTATAAACACAGAGTATAAACTGAGCTATCTGATGAATCTATATTGTATATCAACTGAGGTTTTCATTTGGAGGGGGAATCGGGGGGGTAGCAGAGGACTGGATATGTTTATTCAACATGTTCGCCCTCCTCAACCCCCCCACCCTCGCATGTTGTCAGTGGCTGGGCCTCTGCATCTGTCATGAAGGACAGACATGGGGGAGAGTTCACAAGGCCTTCTCTCTCCCAAACGCCAGCTCTGCTCAGACGTCTTTGTCCATGCTTTTTGTCTCGCTGCAGGGGACTTCCCTTCGGCCTGTCCCTCTCAGCTCTCCTGGGTTCTGATAACACATCGGAGGCATCCTAATGAAGTGCCAGCATGATTAGATTCAATGTGCCCTTCTTTTTCCACTTTGGGAGGAAAAAGCTATCAGTCTAAAAAACACTTCCCTTCAGAAACAGACTTATCCCACACCTACTGGAGCTGCCAGACTGTTCAACTCTTATCTCCCACTATTTAGCCATGTGAAGAAACAGACACAGATCTGTTATCTCAAACCGGACAAAGCCTATGTGGGCACTGTGGACAACAATGTAAACACTCCAGGAGAGCTTTCATTGGACCGATGGGAGTCGGTCTGAGCAAAGAGGATGTGTTTGCCTGAAATCTACATTTTGGTGAAATAGTTAAAAAGTAGAGCTGTCAATTGATTAAAATATTTATCGCGATTAATCACATGATTGTTCATAGTTAATCAAGATTAATCACAAGTTAATTGCACGTTTTTTATCTGTTCAAAATGTACCTTAAAGGTCAGATTTGTTTGAGGTACTGCATTTAGCATAAAAGAATATGCTCAAATCGTGACATGGCAAACTCAAGCCCAACAAGCAACAGCTGTCAGTATGCTGACTTGACTATGACTTGCCCCAAACTGCATGTGATTATCATAAAGTGGGCATGTCTGTAAAGGGGAGACTCGTGGGTACTCGTAGAACCCATTTTCATTCACATATCTTGAGGTCAGAGGTCAAGGGACCCCTTTGAAAATGGCCATGCCAGTTTTTCCTCGCCAAAATTTTGCGCAAGTTTGGAGCTTTATTTAGCCTCCTTCACAAGCTAGTATGAAATGGACACAAATGGATTCTTTAGGTTTTCTGGTTTCATATGATGCTAGTATATTCACTCTAGCTTTGAAATTGAGCCCGCTACAACCTAAAAATCACAAGTTGCGTTAAAGAAATTAGTGACATTAAGATGAATTTGCATTAACGCGTTATTATCGCATTAACTCTGACAGCCCTATTAAAAAGTTAGAATAAGTATTGTTAGTCTAATTCACAACATGTGGTTGCATGGTTGCAGAGTGGAGAGACTGTAGTTTCACCCTATATGTCAAAATTAAATTCTTGTGTTGGGTCTGGTTACTGACAGGAAATCATCACTGCATGACAGGAAGTGATAAATGGAAACGTATTGGAGAAAAGAGATTTTTTTTCGTAAAAGCACAACGCTGCAATCTCCATTGATGCTGCAACCTGTTAACCACCATGAAGTAGTTTGGGTCTAAGGACTGATTTACTTACCGATGTCACACTCATGAATTTAAGTTATAAAGTAACAAGTAATCATTTATATAGTCCGAGTATTTGGACGAAGCAACGTGCAAAGTTTCCTAGAAGCTTTAAGATTTTCCCCTCTTTAAGCCAAAGCACCTACATAACTAAATAATATCTGTGTGATGCATTTAAAAATGGCTGTAAAATATAAAGACAAATAGTGTTTTGTAAGGAGACGAGAGAGATGAATTGTGCAGCAGTTTGCGTGCCAGTGTGTTCTTTTCCCAGTCTGGGAAGGTGGAACAAAGCTGCAGGATTTGGCCAGTGTTTGTGCAGTAGGAGAAGGGTGCATCAAGATGAGGCCAAAGCACACAAGCTGAAAAGATTTTTGGCCTGGACATGCAAGAGACAATGCTTCAATCACAGCAGATCCATACCCAGAGACCTGTGGGATCTGAAAGCAATCCATGACTTAATTGACCTAAATCTTCAGTGAGTGTGCTTATGATTGAGTTGAAATCATAAAATTGGCCTGCTAATGATATTATATGACAGGACAACTACTTAAAGATGGAAGCTCACTGAAGAAAATTAGGTTACGTTGATGCAAAGCACACACTTCAGCAGAGAGAAGACAGCTAAACAGTGTAAATTCATTGTGACGTCTGTAGATGTTGCTATGTCTCCGAGTGGCCAGTAGGGGCTAGAGCAAGCCCTGGGGCAGAGCGCCGGGCTTTGAAGCAAATTTTCGTAGTGGCCAAACGGTGGAATTACAACTTCTGGGTCCATCATGTGATGCCATTGGGCCCAAAAATACTTTTTCCAATAGACTTACATTGGGAAAGAGACTTCTGTAAATTGGCGGATATTTTTTTTTTTAGGTAAATCAACTTCCCAGTAGGAATGCTTCAATAGCCCTTATTTAAATCAGATGCTAAAAGTTGTAAAATGCAGCCAAAATCCAGAGTTATTTCTCTTCCTCCGTTCATGTGAAAGAGCCCCAGACCGAGGCTGGAGCGAGGGCTGGGAGGCAGAGTTAAAGGAAATGTTAGTGCGCCTGCTCTATAGAGTGCTACAGGAATGAGTCCTGAAACCCGGATATGAGTTAGCTTTTTAGCACATCCGCTTCCCACTTCTGGAAGTTAATGGCTTTTTTGAATGGCTTTTTAGTTAGATGCCTGAAATAAGTTCTGTGGTTAACACAAGCTTAACAGATTTTAACATTTTATTCTACGACAAAAAAATACATCAATAAATACCCCATTGGTGAATTTTGAAGCCTTAACGCATCTTAAAAAAGGCGGTTGCTAACAAGTGGCTAAAGGAGACTACTAAACGTCATCACGCCGACTCGTCCTCCTTTACAGCCTCGTTGTGTATACTCCTGCTCATGCGACCGTGGTGTAGTTCGTTTGTAGCCTAACGTTAGCTTTTTACTTCTGGCGATTGCATTTACACTTCAAAAATCATAAAAGTGGTCTTCATTTGTTAAGATTATCTTGTTGAACAAAACGTGTAAGTGTCATAAGCGTGTTTGGCACAGAGCTTATTTTCTGCAATAATCCAAAACTCAATGGAAAAATCCCACTGGCTTTTTGTCGATGGAACAGTGGATGGCCAACAACAATACGTTTTCCCTGGAGCACTCTATGGGCCCAATGGATGCGGAAGATCGCTGGAAGATCCGGGTACTTCATCTGCCGGTAGTCGAGCCATTTTGGATCATGCGTCACTGAACAACTCTCATAGGAATGAACAGGGGGCCCACCTCCAACGCTGTATCCAGTTCTCTTTGTACATCTATGGGCTAGGGGCTAACTAAGTGCAAACGAGTGAGCAAAATTTTCATTCACCCAGTGCAACAACTCACTCGGCTCTAGTGGCTGTTTTTTTAAGTTGCAGGAGACTTGAGCCGATGGGGGGACTCCTGCAGGATTTTTCACTGTCCGCATCCTGCTTTGGCTTGGGCTCGGTCTGAAGGGAAATGAGGAATGATCTCCTTTAGGTCACAGGCCATCATTATGGGAATAAGTATATGAGGGAAGAGGTACTTACAAAAACGGTCCCAGTGGATATTTTGTGTAGCTGTGGCAAGTGCTACAGAGTTGGCGCTGCAACTTCCAGGCCTTTGTAGACCATTTTAACCACTTAGGTCATTTGTTATTTTCTAGAGAGCCTCCTCTCATCTGTAGCAGCAGTGCTACCATTTGGAGCACTCATGCTTTGTTGAAATCACCACTTTTTAAATACTCTGCTGATTTATTATAAACCTCATTGAAGTGGGTCAGTCTTTTCCTCAAAGTGAGTGAGTTAATGTCTCATAAAGTCTTCTGTGTGTTTGCTGAATAGAGCGATTTAAATCATCTTACCAATATGTTTTCAAGTGCACACTTGAACATGTTGGTGACCATTTTCTAATCCAAGCTATATTGTTCAGATTTGTTATGCACTTTTCCTCTTCATTCCAGGCAGCCAGTGGTTTCCATTGATTTCAGTAAAAGTATGAAAATCAAAAAGCAGACTCTCCGAACTTGTTTGAGTTGTGTAATCCATTACGGTTCAATCAAGTCTACATGATTCACTCTACCGTCGCATTTTAATGCGTTTAAAAGCAGATATATTTGAAAACTTTGCACAGCATTACTTTAAAAATTGTAGTAGTATTACGCAGAATACCATCAGATGTCCCTGATGAAGGCCACAAGCTGAAACACGTTGGTGTAACAATAAAGTTGTTCTGTAGCTGGAGTTTTACCTCTTCAGAAATAATTGATTATTACATAACTCAAGCACGTTTCCAGAGTCTGCTAATTAATTTCATAACAAACAGAAATTAATAGAAACCAATGGAATTGCAGAAGCATATGATGTCAAGTACGTGTCACTTTGTAGTAAATGGGATGAAACATACAAAACCTTTTAGAATTTCAAAAGGTCCACTGAACCAAGGCTTCACCATTGTTGAGAAGACCACTTGTCCTTTGGGACATAGCCTTCCTTCTCTCCTCGAGAGTTTCTGCTTTTGAGTGATAACTTTTTGTGATTTTGTACGGGGAGAGTTTTTCTTTCATGAGCTCCTAAACCGTGGTAGTTTTGATATGACCTCTCCTGTGCTGGTGCAGCTCTTAGTGATCTGCCTTCTGTGTGAAGTTCATTACTTACAGTATTTAATAAGCCTCATTAATTCGATCCCAGTGGTACTCCTCGCTCCTCTGCTCAGGGGTGAGTGCAGGATTTGGTGTGGTCTCTCTGAGGCTTGGGTGGTATGGTGAAAGGGATTAACGGCGTGACGTCAGAGTGCTCCGACTGGAAAGAGTGGCATGATATGCTCGCATCGCTGTGTTCACGCTGGACACTATAGTTTCCAATCCCTGCTTAAGCCTGGGAATCTTCAGATGTGGGCACTGAAGGAAGCTAGTGGAAATGAACACCGTGGCGGTGGTGTGCTCTGTGGATGAGAGAGAGGAAATTGCCTGCTCATACAGAACCAAGCTAATTCAGGGTTTTCAAATCCTTTCCAGGCTCACCAAAGAAGACGTTATTATATAACTCGCTACCTTTGTTTTCTATTTCTTAGCTCATTAGATATACGAAAACAAAGAACAGAGGGGAAACAGTGTTTTTCTAAAGCCGAGTGTCAGACTAGATTGATGGATCAACCATTTCCCCATATTCATGCTATTCTGCAAAGTAAATTATTCAAATGAATTCAAGTCAGCCAGGACAGCTCATAGAATACTTTGTGTGAAACCTCTTTTTTTGAGATACAGAGCTCATTTAGCTATGGTTGTTATCGGAGTGATGGGTGATGCTGAGAGGAAAGCAGATTGGTTCTAAATAAATCAAATAACTCCTTTATCTCTTGCCAAGGACCTTGTGACTCGGCCTTCGCCTTTCATTTTAAAAACTTTGCCTCAAGGGCTGAAGAAATATAAATAGTTCCAAACCTTTAGTAGTGTTTGGGACCTTGATAATTGTGGTCATGCCCCCATCTTTCACCCTCGTACTACTTACACAACATACTGTAGTTACTGTTTGTTCCAATCTAGACTTCTGGTAACCTGTCCTAATTAAGGTTTTATTTACAAGTACATCAGTATCCAATGTTTCTTTTAACCCGGAGTGCTAATGTGAAGCGAGGGTCTCTTTAGAAGACCAGTCTAGACCCCTTTCACTCTGTGAGCTTACTGTTGCCAGGCTGTTAGAAAATGCAGGAGGAGTTGCCACAATGTGCTTGTATAGAATGGCTTATGGCACAAACACGGCACTGTCTGCGTCTGTAGGGGCTGCTGATGAGGGACAGCTGCTTTATGATGGTAAACTCCTTTCCTGAAAGCTGAGGACCCCCTGCTAACTCGCCAGCATAACCACATTGTACGTGGATTGACTCAACATGTTGGATTAGCTGGTTAAATACAGTGATCCTTTCCCTCAAATGTACAATCCTGACATTTAGGGCATTAGGATACCAACAAAGACTCTTCAATCTTTCTCAGGGCTTTCTTTTCTTGTTTATTCTTGGCCCAGTGTGAGGAAGATAGCAACCTGCATGTTAATTATGCTTCTCGGTGGAAGAGGTTACATGTTGAGATTAAAGTTTGAAGGAGACAAACATGAGAAACTAGACAGTTTTTTGGTTTACAATGGCTCTGTTGTAGATACAGATAAATAGTTTTTGTGCATAAGGGTTAAAGCACTTTGAATCTATACACTGCATGGATACTGCCAAACCAGTGACAGGGAGCTCTTGCCATCTTGGCAAGTGTCTGCATAAAATAAATACAGCAAGAAAGAAAGGGGGAAAAAAGGCAAGTGAATATTGGGATCCAAACCAGAAACCGAGCCATGTAGGTTTTTTCATTTTCCTCTGTCATGCATACTGGCTGAAACACATCCCAACACCATGGAAGAAGAGGACAGTGGTAAAGAGATAGACAGAGAAGGCAAAAATGGAGAGTTGACAAAAAAAGAGCAAGAGAGGTCTGAATAGGGGAGAAGAAAAAAAAGAGAGCGAGAAAATGGAATAAAAATAGGCTCATGATGGAGCTGGTGTCTCGATGAGGCAGCCCACTAACCTCAGAGGCGCCACACTCCCTGGCTTATCCCAGCCCAGTGAAAAGGAGGGGCCACACCACAGATCTTTCTGACTGCCAAGGCTCCAGCGCCAGGCCGACTCTCTCTCTTGCTGTCTGGTCGTGGAGGGGCCAGGCATCGAAGACTTTGAAACGCAACAAAGCGCTGCTCCCCTCTATGGATGACGAGGCAACCCCTCACGCTTCAGAGCGAAGATCTCCCAGCCAGGTGTCGCATCAGACCTGCAGGTTTTCTTCTATGTGTGCGACTGCTGGGATGGTTCTGTTGGTTTAGCAAAGTTACTGACTCAGTGTGGGAGCTGGTTGCTACTGAGTCAGAAGCCTGACATTTGAACTACCCTGGCAATACGACTGCATGCTGCAGTGTAGGTCACATCAATCATAGCACGTTGGGGGCCGACGGAGCAGACATGAACCTGGTAGGAGGTGACTGACCTGAGAGTGAAATTCCACAGGTTTACCATCACTTCCTTTCATCCAGTGCTTTCCAGCGGGGTGGCTGCTGAAAATGAGTGTAATAGACAATTTGAAAATGTAAGTGATGCACCTAACAATTAAATTAAATTGAAAAATCTAATCATAATCCAGACCTCTGATCTGTATAATTTGCAATCAACGTCCTCTTTGTGCAAGTTATCAGATATCTGAGGGAGCAAGGGATTGCCCATTTATAAATTGGCTGTGGTTGATTAGTAAAAAAAAATGACATCCTATGTCTTTTCCTAACCACTTTTCCTTGACCTCGATGGAAAACGTCATGAGGTCAAGGAAAGATGTGAAGGAGAATTCATAAGGACTTAGGAAAAGACAACCGCAGTGCTAGGAGAATCCAACTGCACTTACATGATGGCGGACAGATGTTTTTGTTTTTTTAGCAACTATATTTATAACATAGAAAATGTGTAGGCTACAGTGACAAACTCAATGCTGTATAATTCAAGAACAGATTCCTGTCCAAAACAGAACCACACCTCCTAAGACAGCCCTAGCTGTCTCCTACAAAATTACATTTCCATACAACTAAACTGCATTCTCAATTATGTTTTGAGGGAAACATATTTTCTCCCGGATTAGGGTCGCACTTTTAAACAGTTTTATACACGTTGTAAATGTTTAGAAAACAAAAAAAACGCAACAAAACTACTTGGTTAGGGTTAGTAAAAAACATCATGATTAAAGTATGACCTTTAGTTTCACACTGGACACAAACACCGGTCTCTTATACGAAAGTCACATGCACGTAAGTCCCGTGCTTGTTGAACCATCCACCATCCCAACCTCCTCCCTACATGGGGTTTCATCATTACAAGTACGTCAAAAACAAACGTACTGTAATCTGTGACAAAATACATTTCCCTCGAAACATAATTCACAATGCAGTTTCGTTGTATGGGAACATATTTTTAGGAGATCAGGCTGCCTAAGACGTATATTTTCAATTTATCCGCAGTGTACAATGAAACCGCGACGGCGGATGTTATTGACGGTCAAATGGTGCCTCGCTTAAATGTTGCTGCTGCAAGGAATTGTGGGACAGTATTATCTCCTGTCCTTTCGTAAAGGATGTTCCAGTGTTCCCTAGAGGAGATAAGAAAGGAAGCATTGAACCTTTCCTTCACATTGAAAGAATTCGAGCAGCTCTTATCATGGCTGCCACTTAATACTTTCAGGTCATTTCACTCAGTTAGGAATCTTCCTAAGCAAACAAGACTGTTCGATTGCAGCCCATGTTTATGCTTCAGAGAGTCATTGTGAGTAAAATTGCCTTAGTTCTTGAAATGAAAACAACTGAGTGGGATCTATCAGGAAGTCTACTGTCATCTGGGAAATATTGACAGACAGAGAAAGGAAGAGAACTAGACAGCTCAACATGTTCGCTCATCTGGAGGATATTCAGAGGAAAAATATTTTCATAACTGTTTGAGATTTTACATATTAAGCAGATTAAGGGGACTGTACACACATTTTCCCTCAATTGAAAAAAGAACATCTGGATTGCATCAGTTGAGTATTGTGCTTCTTTGGATTTGTCATTTCACTGTCAAAGAAGTGTACATGAAATTTGAACAAATAGACAGGGCATTTTATTGTTTCTTTTTGCTTTTTGTATCTTCCCCTTGTAAGGCAAGTACATACAGTATAATTAGATGGCCAAGATGTGAAACCTATACTTTCCAAAGCCACAGAGGTTTGAAATTGTCTGGTTGCATCGCTCAGTTATTCTATATCAGGAATTTGTAAGTCGAGTCTTCCTTTTGTTACCGAAGAACTGCAACAGTCTGATTTCATCGTGATTAAATCTCCTGCTCACTTCCTTTCACTGCAGAACATAGCAATTATGTTAATGTTGAAACACTGAAGATATTATTCTTTTAGGATCTGACTTGAAAAGGGCAGGTTCATACCTTCAAGATTTTCCTCACGTGTGCTTAGAGTTCAGATGGCCGTACTCTGTACAGTAATATACTGTAGTGTCTGTTCATAGGGGCGTCTGATTTTTCTCCAACTGCTGCAAAATTACTATAGATCATACAGAAGCGCTGTTTTTGAACAAGGTTGACAGACAGTTGAGAATAGTAATTCAGATGTGGTTACATGTCTTGTTTATGAAGGAGTCTAAGTAAAAAAGGTAGTGCTGACCATCCCATGAAGATGATGAATCAAAACCAGTGATAGTACAAATTCAAGTATCACACTTGCTTCTTCAACTCTATGTTTTTGGTGATTGTTTTTTTTGTATCTAATATACCTCACAAGAATACGTTTCTACCTCAGGTGATTCTATTGGGAGCAAAAACCCACAAGTGAAGTTATGTAAAATGCTTTTGTCATCCAGCTACAAACTCGCCCAACAACCGACCGTGCCTAAAAAACATTTTTTGCGAAGTTCATAGTTAATTTTTCAATTGTCTTTGAAAATGGTTAACCTCAAAATACCTTCAATACCACAAAATATGTTGCTTTAGGCAAACAAGGGGAAAACTTTTAGCCAATATTCAGTGTTTTTCATTCAAAATTCTCATTATCGGACCATTTGGAGCAAATTAGGTTTCCTTTCTGTCCATGTCATACCGGTGTTCTTCATTTAGTGTGGTCCATGATAATTGTCCAGGGAGAAAGTAGAGTTATAGCTTTATTCAAAACCGCCCCGTTTGCACTCTAAGACCTTTTCATCTGGTAGCAATCTCCCCGTGAGCCACCAAAAGCCCAATCCATCAGCCACTGTCATGTGCCGCAATGAAATGTGAAAGGAAGTGTAAACGCAGAGAGGCATAATGTTCTTTTAAAATGGAAAATACCCGTTTAAACTTAATTTGTGCATGATTGCTTTTTGGAAGAACAGGAAAATTAGGAAATCAATTAAAAATTCCCCTTATTTGTTTCAAGATGAGCATTAAACGAAACACGTCGTCTCCTTTTAAACTCGCTGCCTGCTCTTTGCTCTTAAAATAACAGTGGGATTATGGTTAAATGTGCTGATTTCATTCATACACACAATGCATTGGTTTTAATTGGTTCCTCTTTCATGTTTTATGAGACTGTCACCACAATGTGTTTGGGCTTGACGTAGAAAATGAGCAGCAGATTGCATAAAGTCCAATGCAAACAGGGAAAAAAGGTGCTGTGTGCATGCAATGTAAGTGATTGTTGCCAGATTATACGCACCATATGTATCCCTTTAAGAGAGTAGACCGTATTTCCTTTTTTCTGAATTCCTCCCAAAGTCATCACATAGTGCAGCCATGTTTACCTACGCTGGCTAACTGGTTCCATGCTTTTCAATTCAAATTGTCTTGTGCCGGTGGACAGATGATAGCGGCACAGCGGGTCAAAGAAGGACAGGACAGCCTTCAGCTATCTCCCACACATAAGTCATATCCGCTCAACTTTAAGGAGTAAGACCCGGGATAAAAGGTAATATTAACTGTCTGTCTAAACAGATGAAAAGCAGTCAAGGCATACAGCCTCCTCACTCCTGCCCTGAGCATCGGGCACGCGGTCAAAGCTGCAACGCGTCACCTCACGAAGGTCAATGAAGGGCGGCATCATGGGATTATGGGACACAACATGTCTGCCCTACCTAGACAGAGGAAAGGAAATGAGAGGTGTCTAAATAAAGCCAGTTAAAATGAGTCAGACGAAACGTGAATATGCCTCTTGCTTCATTCACTTGTGGCTTGAGATGAGATGAACTCTGAAAAGGTTAGGATACAGAGAGAAGGAGGGAGAGACAACAAGAGGGAAAGCAACAGAGAAGGAGAGAGAGATACGATCCTGCAAATCACAGCTGTTTGAAACACAAGCTGACTCTCAGTTTTTTCAACATTATTGAATGTCTCCTGTGGAGGAATGAGGGCTGCAGGGTCACAATGTAAGACTACACTGAAGCAACACAGACTAATTCACATGTTTTCTGTATGCTGATTTTATGTTATTCTCAACCAGTCTACTGCATTGTAATATTATATTTCAGGTAACATTATTGGATTGATGCATTCAGAGGATGTCAGCAAACAAAAGGTGGGATTCAGGCTAACGCTGGCTGTTGACCTCCAGCTGCAGGTGGCCATGATCAGGAATAATCGGGTTTTAGAAAGTGGATGGGTGGAAAGACTTTATCTTTAAGATGTCCCAGAGCTTGAAACCCTCCATTTAGTGGGATTACATTCATTGTCAGAGATGACTACAGATTTTCTTAAGTGCTGTCTGTGCTGCGATTTTATTTGTTGCTTTGTACTAATGCAGATAAATCTGAAACGCTGGGGTTCCGCCTAATCTGTAGTTTTCATATAATTGTCTGCTCACGTCGGATAGCAAAGCAGACACACAGTTACAACCGCTAAATCTCTCTCTCCCTTCTCTAACAAGGCTAAGAGTAATCCCTGGGAGGCTTCATTGAGACGCTGCATCTAATCTAATTAATACTTTCAAAGACTTAAAAACATAAAGATGTGTCAAAGACAACACCAGTTTTATGTGATCCGCAGATTTTTATTTTAAATTTTTGCATAATGGCTTTAAGACTGTAGTGTTTCTTGTATATGTTTATATATACATTTGCATGGAAAACTTTGAAAAGGTTAAGAACCTGCCTAGCACTTTATGCTGATGAAATTGATTGACCTCTTTGGTCCTCTTAGTTTTCTCATTTACATAACTGCGAGTGGTTTTACCAGGGGGAAGTGAGGCCCAGCAAGTAGCCAGCAGTAAGCAGCTGCTTCTCATCTCTCTCTACAAGCATGTGTGTTATGGCTCCGCTCTGATTGGGTATCACATAACCCCCTTGTATCTCCTGAGCCCTTTGAGACTGGGCTATAGGCACTTTCATTATTGCAGTGGTGCTTTAAAGAATAGCTCGTGGCAGAATACATTTTAAATGCATATCTGTCCTAGTTATTTATTGTTTCGTTAAGTAAACTAAACATAACTGAAAAGAAGGGGGGAGGCTCTGTTGTGTAAGCTCACCATTATTGGACAGCAACTGCCATTCATCATGACATCTCCATTTTCAGCGATCCCATGTTGCTAAGAGCTTTTCCTCTTGTCAGGGGTCACTAGCTCAGATATAAACCTGGTCGCCTGCCAGGCTCAGGCTTATATCTGTTTCTCTGTTTTGTAAGCTGGTCCTCTACATGGCTCCTCCACTTCCCACATCCTGCGCGACGGTCCTTAGGTTGTTTGTGAAATGGAAGTAGCGCGGGACTCCTCTGGGACGTAACAGAGAAGGGAAGGTCTGTAGCCCCTCACCTCTGTGTTCCTGCAGAGTCCCCAGTGGCTCAGTGAACAGTGGGCTTGCTCTCCTTGTCTTTACACTGTGTGTGTGTGTGTGTGTGTTTGGTCTTTAGTGTGTTGAGGGTGGGCCTTTTTGCTTTTCTGCATTAGAAGTAGATGTCACATTGAGTTAGTCCAGCAGTCTGCTGAGATCTGGCTAGACTGGAGAACAATATTTTTCCAAGATTGCCCTGGAGTGCCAGTAGCCAAATGGAGGGATGCTGCCGTCTCAACTTCTGCACATTCCTCTTTTTGCTTGGCATGCTACTTCCTTGCTCCATCGTTTTACTGTACCCTTGCAACAGGTTAAATTATGCATAGTTTCCAGTTCATAATTATGCATTGTCTGTGCCAGCCTATAAGTCTCACTTTACCCCTTTTAACACGGTGAACTGCAGTGAGGTTTGCATACTGTTATCCTTATCTGCAGGATGCACCAGGCAGACTGCAGGAATACAGTCCGACTGAAGGGTGGTGCATTTACTGTGGGTAAGATATAATATATCTCCAGCACACAATTGCTGTGCCATCTTGTGTAATTGATTTCAGTTGTGCTTCGTGCAGTTCCTCATATTACATCCCACTGGAGTTTCCCTCCCTGCCCCGAAGCTCAATTACCTTTCAGGTTTGTTTGAGCTCATCAAATGTAGAAGCAGATTTTCTTTTCTGGAAAAAAATCAAGAATCCATTTATAACAATAAACTAAACATTTTCTTGGACGACACAACAGGCAATGCTTCACTAGAGGGAAATTAGGCAGCGTAATTTGTTCTCAACAAAAGATCAGGGACGTCCCACATTCCTTGCCAAGGCATTGAATCTATAGCATATGAAACTAAAGGATGTGATTTTAGTAGCTGGCATGAATGAGGACTTACTTGGTTCTGAGGTGAAGGTCCACCCAATCCCACACTACCCATGCTATGAAACCCAATAGTTCCCATGGTTGATGAGAAAGTGTTGTGGGCAATCATGCACACCTCCAGTGGCCGATGATTTGGATTGGCTAGGTGGTTTCTCTGGGCAGCTGTCTCAGTCCAGGACTGCACAATGCCCAGGTGGGAGTATCCGTGACCAAGCCGAGTAGAGAGCGGCACACTTGCCAGGTTTAGCATGAATTCCATCAACTCCTGCATGCCGTCTGTCAGCTGCACTAATCTGAAGCCGACAGTTGTAAAAATAGGGCTGTTAGATGGTAGATCTCCCTTCATTGATTTGGGCTGTGGGAGTCCCCTGGCTTAATCCTGCAGTTGTTCCACTGATTAAAAACAAACGCATCCTTCATTACAGCTGTCATCAAAACCAAAATTCCTTATATTTGATTGATCTATAGATAACATTTTCACAAATGTGAAATTAATCTGTCACAGTTTGAATATAAATTTGAACATTGTTACTTTTTCTCTTGGTGGACTAGTTATGAAAATATAACTCAGTGCAGCAGCATGTTACTGGCAGCTGTTTTTAATTGATTTTTTAAAGCACTGGGCGCCTAAGGTTTCTAGTATATGAGAAAAGGAAGCAGTAGAAAAGACAGGATTAACTTCTGGCAGTGACAAAATACACATATCGGCATAATTCAAATATCATTCAAAGGCATGGAATAGTAGAATATTGGTCAGATAGACTTCTTCTGTTCTTGTCTGGCCACAGACGTCTGGGTCGGTGAGGCCAGGTCAGGGGTCAGAGGATGGCCAACAGTAGGCTCAGCAACTCTGCAGGGTCTGAAACACGAGTAAACCAAAGACATGCTCTCTACTCAATGCTGTGTTCCAAGATTCTCAATCAAATCAGGTTGCTCCAAACGGGAACAAGAAGAAATACAACACTGAGAGGGTCTCTCCCCAAGTATTCCACCTCTGCTGCTCTCTCCACTTCAACTTTTGTATTTTCATCTGGGCCTGGTGCGATCTGTTATATCCATTAGTCCGAGGAGGCCTGTGGCTCTTTGTCTGAAGGGATATGTCAAACTGTTAGCAGTGTATGGTCTATTGGCACATAACATCAAGCAGAGAATTGAAGCATGCGCTTCAAAAGAGAAACCGCTAAAAGGCTGACAGACAAAGTGAATAGAGTCCATAAGCCAATAACCATGGAGACTATTTGTCTTTGACATTCAAAACAAAAGGTATTGATTTGTAATTTGAAGATTAATGCCAGGCACAATTTCTGTTTTTTTTTATGTTTTTATGGAGGAAATACTGAGGAATATACTGAAGCATTTGCTGAACAGCTAAAGAGAAAATGAGGATCAAGGAGGCACCTGAATTTCTCAGGGCTCTAAATCAGATGTGGCCTCTAGACCACCCCACCCACTTCTCAAATCTCAGTGATAAGCGAGCTTTGTGCTTAAATACAGATAAAAGTGATACACTATATAATTGGATGTGAATTTTCAACTGGATGACCATTCTGCTGATCATGGTGGATTCAAAGGCAGGGTTGGTAAAGATTTTAGAAATGTTTTTCTTATATTAGTTGAAATTCTCATTACATCCCGACAGCAATCAATAGATCAAATGCTCTGACAAAAAAAAAAAAAAATCTTGTATCTGTGGCTGCCGCAAGACATCTGCTTGCTCTACCTGTGCACTCCATTGCGCGTCACCGGCATCGAAGAACGTATATTGCCCACAAGTTGTTTAGCACCCAGCAGCAAAGCTACGCTTCCGCCATTTTGGACTAAAAGCGACTACCGGATGCCAGTAAAACATCTGCAATAAAAGTGCATTGCAAAAGTAAAACAAAATTATTTCTATGGAGTTTCGTCTCTTTGCTTCTATACTCTTTGCCGGCGTCTTCCACAAGCTGCTAGCTTGACAGCTGTGAGTACTAACAATAGCCATGTTCGACATTCACGTTCATTATGGTTTATATGATAATAGTGGGGGAGTGGCGTGAGAGGGAGGCTTGAACGGACGGACTGTCAGTGTTGCAACTTGGTAACTTTCTCACTAGATTTAGGGCCTTTTGGAGCTAGTGCTGCTAGCTACTTTGATTGGAAAAGAGTTGGCAGCACTGAACTGGGTTTTTCGATTGGATCATTCTTAAAAATCTAGTGTACTCTCCAAATCACCAACCCTGCCTTTAAGCAAGGCCATACACAGAGCATTTGTTCTGTGCAGAGGAAGTCGTCACTGTGCTGAAAGAGAAGATGGCAAACAAATTGACTGACCCAAAGGGATGCATTGATGTCCAAATGACTCTACCAGAAACAGAGGGGGAGAGAGAGATGCTACAATAAAACTGATTTTACCTTTGAAAGATGTCCTTTTCAACATAATACACAGTTTCTGTGAATCCAGTGACTCATAACACCTGCTGTCAACATGCTGTGTTGTTTCCAGAGAAAATAGGAATACATGAAAGGAGGTATTAATTCTTTCATCCTTTGTCCAGAGTCACTGCCATGGAGCATTAAATAAAATCGCGACATACCTGCAGGTGAATTTAAGGTGACCGTTGAGCCTTGGCTTTGTTGGTTTATGTATGGGTGGTTTGTTATTTCCGTTGCCTCCTCCGCTTTTTCCAGATCCCCATCTTCTGTTTGGCAGTGCACATTGTTGTGTCGCTTGTGGTGTCAAGCAGCAGGTCCACCAAAGTCATCCAGAAGCCAGGCCTGGAACCGTGAGAAAAGACTGCTGTGTGATTGGATTAGCTTTTGAGCGCCACGTTGCTTAATTAATGAAAATGACCCTGGAGCAGAGAGTGAAGCCATTGTCTGCACAGTGACAAAGTCCCTGCCCATCAACAGTATCCTTAACAGGATTTCACAAAGTACGCCAGGCGTTCTTAATTTGTTGGCTTAGACCACTACAGAAGGGCCCTGGCAGCTGACAAGTTGTCTTCGCAGTGGCGAAATTTCAAACTCTAGTGCAAGTTCAACATTCAGGATCATAAAACAGAAGTTGAACTTTAGTGTGGTATTTGTACGTTAAAGTAGCCAGTTTTAACTCAGCCAAGCGGTAGCAGAGCCTTTTCACTCGTCTTCCACACTCATCTTTTAACTCTACAGCAAAAATGCTGCCCAGTGATTTAACCTTCATTTCCATTTTGCCAGCCAGCAGCTCACACCTGCAGATTATGGCACAGTTCAAATGCATTCATTGCACATGTGACAGTAGCTATGGTTCACTTGACGATGTGTGCGAGCTCCTCCCTCTTTCCACCTCCTTATCATTCCTCCTCCTTTAACTTTCTATTGAGGAGGGATGTAAAATGTGGGCTGGTATTATGGGGGGTGACGACCCCGCGGGTCTTCTGAGAGGTTCAGCAGAACCAATGTGACCAGATTAGTTTGCATTCCTCAGTGCTGAATGGCTCTCTCTGGAAACTATTACCTGAATTACCTCAAATCAAAGACTTCTTCCTATTATCTCAGCAGATCAGTCAAAGCACACCAGTACGGTGACTGCCAACTATAGATGGTTAGAATAACAATAGTGCATACCTTGTTCCCCTGACAACCAAACTGTGTTTTTGTTGAATTAGTCAACGAAAAAAAACTAACACATCCTGAAAGGCTTTAACAATGCAACCGCAATATTTGTCAAATAATGGTTTTTGTGAAGACACAATATATTACAGTAAAGTAATTGATTAATCTTATATATTTAACCTTATATATATTATATAGTTCTTTAATGTGTTTCAAACAGTCTTACCAAGATAACTTTTTCAACAATACACCCACTCACACCCACACACACACATATGCAGACTGCTAAAGCCCACACCTGTCAGTCTGTCTCCGCAGCCTCATGTTTCAATCACTGCTAACGCTTCCTGACAGTGGCTAAATATTCCCAATGGCTCACCCACTCATCATGTGGATGAAGATGTGTCAGAGACAGTGGTGTGCTTTGAGTCTGCAGCCAGTAGAAGACAGACTGACTTTTGTCCACCGAGTAGACCGTCTAACAGGACAATTACTATATGAAAGGAAAGCTTACTTAAGAGCAGTGGCACCGGACCAAGAAGTGGTTACGAATCTGAGTAGTGTCACTTCTGGAGAACTCCCCTCTATAAAGGTTGATATTATTATTATTGCAGGATTGCCACAGTCTCCATCCAATCTGTGGTAGAATTGGCCTGGATGACAGTTTTCTAGTTCTTACATTGTGTTTTGTGGTCATTTTTCAATGACTATATTCTGTACTAAACTTTGTAATCCTTGACTGTGTAAGACAAAACAAAACAAAAGCTAAAATTCTCAAAGAATACAGAGCGGCCAACATGAAATCTTAACTTAAATGTAACTTTTCTAGCCACTGGAGTTCATAAATGTAAAGCTTATGTGACACTAAAGAAAATACTCACTCCTAATATGTATGCATATATATTTTAAGTTCCTCTTTGATGATTTTAAATCTCATCTGAAATTAGATAAAGCACGGAAACTGCCTCTTTCTTCTCAATGCTTTTCTATGAAGGCCTTTTGTTATTCTTCTCCCCCCACAAGCATTCGTGGTTTCAAATTTCTCCCTGGCTTACAAAGATCTGGAAATCTCTGAGCTTTTGACTACATCTGGAACACCGACTTGCTCCGAGGTAAAGGTTCTGGTTTGGTCAATCCAGTGGTCATCCCTCCACAGTTTGATTTCCGTTTTTCATTATTATATATTGAATGTTTTATTTCATTATTTGTTCTTTAAGAATAAAAGGAGAAAATAAAGTAACAGCAAGGGATGGAGCAAAGCCTTTGCTGCTTTGTAGCCACTGAGCTATTCAATTTAAACAATGGCAAAAGGAGAAGTAATAAATTAATTAGATCCCCTCTTGAATTCATTTAGTCTATTTTAGTCTATTTTTCTGGTGTTGAGTCCCAAGCTACTTATAGTTGGGCCTCTCTCTCAGGGGAGCTGAATAACAGCTCAAAGACAAATGTTCTACTCACCCCATAGTACTACGGCCAGGGTTCAGCTGGCTCATACAAGTGAATTTCTAGTTCTCTGAGTGCAAGAGCATTTCATAAAATATTTGTGTGTGTGAAGGATTTGAAATTTGGTGCGTAGTGTTGAGCATGTATGCAGTGCTGGTGAACAAAAATGCAGAAAAACTGAGATAAGTGGATACTGAGAGAGTAAAACATTCTAACAAGGAGGAAAATCAGCATCTTGCTTCCATCATTTTGTCCTCTTTATCTGACTTTAAAATAAGTCAGCAGAAAAAACAGGAATAGTCTTTAATTTCCCCTTTGATTAGACTGGCAGGGAACTCTATTCCTTCTTTGGTTTCCCTCCAGTAGGCTTGTGTGATAGGAAAGGTCCTAATCCCCCAGAGTAAAGGGGTCCGTTTTGGGGGAAACTCTTATAAGAACATATGGTCACAAAGTGTGTGGTTCCGGGGTCATGCCTGGTGGTTTTTAACAAGATCACCAGAATGCCAAAGCAGTCTTTTCTTATATTTATCATCATTTTCATGAGTCATATGTTGTGCAAATGTTATATGACTAATTGGGAAATGATCCTGCAATCATATGTGTGTATGATTCTCAAGAGGTATGCTTTTATTTGGGGTTAAAGTTCATGGGTTTAATAATGTTTGGTGGCTTTCTTATACACTGAACTGCTTTGAAGAGCTGTTCACCGGTGTCTGTGAGACCAGACAATGACCCATCGTAGCTCAGCCTAAACCCTTTTTTGTAGATTTAGTTTTCTGGACAAGGTGTGAAAATACGTTTTTACTACAGGAAGTCTACATTCTGTGTCCAACACTATCAAGATGGGAGTAGTGAATATGCTTTATTCCCCCGGTGGTCATTCTCCTATTTTTTAACTCACACCACACTTGGGGTGGGAACAGCACGTACAGCCCAGCAATGACCTGCTGTTTAAAATGTACATCATAAAAATGTCAGTTAAAGGAAAAGCATTAATCATCTCGCAGATTCCCACCGGAAAACATATTAGAAACAAATGGGTCCAGAATCTGAAGGGATGTAGCGTCATAGCTTAAGGTTATGTACTTCACACCTATAGCTACTATCCCAACCTGTCGCTAACTTTAGCTACCTAGTGCTAGTGTTCCTGCCTATAGTATAAACAGCTGTGGTAGTTGGGGGATCACACAGAGATGCATTGATACAGAAGTGTTTGCTTTAAAAACAGCTCTGACCCAGGTGTGAAATTGATGAGTGTGACTCTGTGTTTTGGTGAAAATGTTTTAATGAGCTGAAGACAATTTAACCGCTAAATACACTCCAGGAAAACACAAAGTGTGTTGTAAGAAAGGAGGATATTGCTGTTGGACGTTGAAAGACAACAATAGTTGTAGGTGCAGGTGTGGTGTTTTTAGTGCCACATGTGTTCACACCCTTAAGTCTATCCATAGTCCTTATGTGTTGAAGTGACATGTTTTATACCTTCAGTGAGCTCAGACTCAGACGGCAAACAGAAGAGATACATCTCCACCTGAATAAGCGTGAATGTCAATTTTAGATTTAGACGAGGTTAACTGTAAATAACAAAGCCAACACAGAGCCCATATTTCCTCTCTCTGGAGCCACATGTATGACAGGATAAATCACAGATACTGTATGCCCTGCAATGATTATGTTATCCTCCTGCTTCCCTTTATAAAAATAATCACATCTGAGCAGAGCTTAAGACTACATGCTATGAATTTACAAGATCAAAGTGGATATGAAAGCGTTTCTTCTCATTGATGTGTCAGAGTCACTCAAAGGTAAACAATTGTCACAGCTAATGTGCCTTATTCACTGAATTCTAAATAGAGCAAAGCTAAATATTGCTGTTAAACGTAAACTCTATCTATCTGTGATTACTGACATAATCCTCTTGAGGCTGTCTGATTTACAAGACCCTTAAATAAATACATGCACCTACTGTGTGCCTGATATATATCCAGCATAGACCATACGGTACTGTTTATAAGATGTGAATGAAAGATATTCTATGCTCTGTGCTGAAGTCACTTTTTAAGGCTGACTTAGGGTCAGCTTCCCCAACTGCTGTTTGAACATCAACCATTAGGGAAAAGAAATAAAAATAAAATATACAATACCAGTTTTCCCATTTAGGGAAAATAAAATATTCATCGTATTACATCTCAATACAAACCTACATACATAAAGTAGAAGTACCTTAAAATTTTACTTAAGTACAGTATGTGAGTAAATGTACTTAGTTATTTTCCTCCACTGAAAGTCAGGGTTTATGCTGTTAAAAATATGTAAATAATAACTATTGACAACAGAAGGGCGGCAAACATTATTAAGGTTCCAGCAACTACTGTAAGTATGAGAAACATCGTGCCAAACCATGGCCTAAACAAAGAAACATGATTCTTCAGTGTACTTCAGTTGGTTTATGTGTTTTGTAAAGAGCCATCTCATGGTGACACCCTGCAATTGAATGAATGGGCGTGTTTACAGTGTAATCTAGACACACCCTGTCAGGAAACAGGTGAAGGGGAAGAGACTCACAGCGGCTGGGAACTGGCTGGCAGCCTGCTGGGAGGGGACATTCTAGGCAGCTGCATCTGTATTAAAGGGCCAATGTATAACATTTAGGTGGATCTGTTTGCAGAAATGGAATATAATATTCATAACTATGTTTTGGATAGTGTGTAATCACAAACTAAGAATCGTTGTGTTATTGTTAGCTTAGAATGAGCCCTTCATATCTACAAAGGGAGCGGGTCCTCTTTGTGTTGCACTGCCATGTTTCTACAGTAGCCCAGAACGGACAAACCAAACACTGGCTCCAGAGAGAGCTTTTCACGTTTTTATATTACCTGAAGGCCACCGTAGGTCTCCGACATGCTTGTAAAACTGTGGTAACGTGAGCCGCAGAGTGCAAACCCGTAGTACCGCTAGCCGCCGTCTGACTGTTGTTGCTCCTAAAGTAGTGTTATTATGGTAAGGATGTTCTTGAGCGGCTCACGTTACCTCAGTCTGGGAAAGGGAGGAGTGAGCTGAGAGGTACTCAGTTGGTTGCAATCTGCAACCACACCACTAGATGCCAGCAAATTCTACACACTATCCCTTTAATTGGTACCATCAACTCACTCCTGAGTTATGCAAGCAAATGTTTCTTACACTATTTGCCTTGCTGAATCCAGAGTAAACATCATTTATGATCTTTTTGTCATGGACTTTACCCACAAATTCATGAAAGGCACCATCATAGCTTTTACTGGAGTTAAAGGTCAGCTCTCACCAAATGAATAATTACGTCATGCATACAAGGGAGGATGGCTTACATACTTTCTCTTTTCTTTGCTGAGTTCATTGCCACATCAATGAGCTCAGTAATGTGTTCACAGACATAACCAATAGCCTATTATAATAGAAACCAGTATTATGTATTTGATTTAAGTAAGTGCTTGGAGCTTTGCACAAAAGCAAGTACAGTATCTTCTTTAAGATATGTCTGGTTCCACCCATCTCTGATATTACATCTCTAGAGGCAGGAGTGATAACAGGCCACACACTCCGCGTGCTCCTTCAGCACATTTCCTCGCTGCTCCATGTTCATTGCTAATATTCTCATTAGGACCAACGGAGCGGCTGCCTAACATGTTTTCACAGCCGGCGTGTGACATCATCACATTTCAAAAGCACCTCATAAACACTATAGTGCTCGGCTGAGGTCGGGTCTGGGAAAGCTTATAGCCACCCCTCCACCCGCCAAGGCATTGTCTCTGGAGTGACAGTGATCTAAGAGACCATGAACGATGAAAGCAGCCGAAAAAAAGTATAGAATTGAGGAGATTATAAAATAGTGTTTAGAACTCTGTTTAAATAGCTCTGCAGTATCTGTTCTTTGTTAACTTCAGCATTAATTACTAATCAGGTGCGAGGCGTTCTCACTGGGTACCAGGCTGCACTATGTGGAGAAAATTAGATTTATTCTGCCATTAAAGATTTTCTGGAATGTCCGCAAATAATCCTGCCTTTATTTAAAAAAAGAAGAAAAAAAAACCCCTCCTCAAACGGCAGTGAATATCAAACAAAGAAAAGCTTACAAAAAAGTCAGTCTCTGGTCAGCCAAAAGGTCTTAAGTCAAAGCATAATAATAAGGCCGCAAGACTTCAAATGTGTGAAGTGCGTTTTCCAACAGCATTGTCCTTTAAACCTCTAACCAAAGGCCACACAGCTTGCAGAACAAAAAGTGAAATATCTCTAAAACTGAGACTTTGATCTCCAAAGCGAGTGTTTGGCAAAGACATAAATGCTTCCCCACAAAAATGCTTAATGGGGCTAAAAGAAAAGGCAGTAATCATCATCCCAAAGCACTTAAACAGCTTGTTGGCATGGTGAATTATTAGGTGCACATGGTGCAAACGGATGCTGATATCATCCCTCATTAATTATTGATCACTGATTGAAGCTTTTTGCTCAGAGTTGATATTTTTGGGTCATCATTTGCACGTTCTCACTTCAGAATCAGCATTAGAAATGAAAGGCACAGAAATGAAAAGCTGCCAGTATGAGGGTTTTCACCCGTGAATAGACAGATTGGAGATTGAGGCTTAATTTGAATTTTTCTGAATATTTCATAGCTGCATATTTTATCTTACAGTAAATGAGAAAGTGGGCCTATTTGATCATGCTGGGCAGAAATTTGATGCTATCAGACTTTTATTCAGTCCTTTTGTGTCAAAGGCTAGTGCTTTTGTATATTATGACATTGATATGTCTCAGAGAGTAGCTATTTTTCTCACTTAATAATGTACAATTTAGGATTATCCAGTCCAACTTGGGCCATGCACTGGGTATTCTCAGTTTTACTAGTTCCCCTCTTCAAGCCTTTGCCCTCTGAAATTAGATGTAATCCCCTTGAGGAGTGGTTGATCTGCTTAACGTTTCGCTACACACAGAGCCAGTTTCTCCCCCAAAGAATCTATCATGTGACACCTGAATCTTTAACCCATCAAATGAGCTTAAGTTATACTGGTGAAGCAAAGTTCGAGAGATCCCATGACTTGCCAATAATCCACAGTCCCCATTTCCCATTGGCTTTGTGGATTACAATATGTTTTCTTTGTACCATTTTTCTTTTCTGCTATTAACACTAAAACAGCCCACAACAGCCTTGGGTTTCTTTATGAAAGCCACAACTAATCCCTCATTACCCCACTTTCAGGCGTTTATTGAAATGTTAGCAAGCCTTGTATGTGGTGGTCCTGCTGGATTAGTGGATTCAGCGTTTCACAGTTGAGAATTTCCAATGCATCTGCAATACATGCATGTAGATAATGCCTCTTTTAGCAGCTCTCTGCAATGACCTGTGTGTTCTCCCCTGTGTCTCATGCTGATCTATGAAAACCTGGGCCCCTCACAGCAGCCGCAGTTAAAGACACTTTTGTTAGATACTGCAACTGTTTGTAGTTGAAGGGAATAGACTCTAGTGTGCTGATGTAATCTGTTAAAGGGAAGGAAAACATTGTATAGTTGTTGCTGAATGAGCCCTGGAAGGCCCCAGCCTCAGAGGAAACTGGGAACAGGGGGTTGGAGGATTAGAGTGTTTTTTTCTCAGACTCTGGCTTTACTTTTCCCCACTTTTTCCTCACAGTTTTTCCCCCCCCGTTTCCTTTCTTTGTAAAGGGTACTAAATTTGCTCCTGGCCTCATCGTACAATGCACCCTTTTACACTTTCAGGCAAGTATGACTGGCAGATGTAAGTTACTTTTGTATGTTTTCTCAAGATTTAAAAGGAAGTATATTACAATGGAAGATCTCAGATCAGTTTGCAGTCCGTGTTTAAAGACTCAGATCTATACAATACAGCAGAGTACATCAACACAAGGATTCACTTCAATTTTCAGGAGGGAATCTCAGACTGAAACCACAAAGTCACATAATGGTTATGTATTATCTTGAGCGTTGTTGGTGTTCTTTAATGTGGCTTTATTTTCCAATCCCAGTGCTTTCAATAGAGTAGACATCAGCAATTTTTAAACCATAATTTTGCTACCCTGCCATGTGAGCAAGATGCTTGAGGTCCACAGTTTGAGAGGACCATAGAGGTTTTCCATGCCACATCCCAAATTTGACAATTTCTTACTGAAAACCGAAACCAGGAAGCACAATAATGGATGGCACCAATGCTGAAGCTGTGATATCTCAGACAATACTCTAAGACATGTGATCTATCTCGAGGATTAGCTGCAGTGTTTTCATGAAGACAGTTGTGTCATAAGGCAGGGTTAATCAGCACCATAGGGGTGCCATGTGCTACGGCTGTTTCTCCTGCACAGGCTATTGTTATGCTCAACTGGGTCACGTTTATCTTCTCCTCAGAACCACATCTGCTCTTCGAGAGCAGTTGGCGGCCCTGCTCAGTTTCAATTTTAAATGCATCACTCAGTGCTGCAAACAGAGACATACCAAATGAAAAGTAATGCTCCTTTTTTTAAATGGTCGGGGAAAGCGATTAATGACCCTCATCTTTCGTGTCACACGTGGAAAAACATCTCTCTTATTTTCTTTTCATCTCGAGCAAAATCTCTCTCTGCTGTTTATTTTCATTGGGTTGTTTATTTAGTTAATCTTTCAGCACTTCTTCCTTTGTCCGGCTGGCTTAGAGTTGCTCCGCCACTTGCACCAGCTCATCCACTATCCATGAAACCAGTGACCCCGGGGCAGCCTCACTGTGTTCGTCTTGGCTTTTCTCCCATTTCAGAAAGGCACCAGAAACGTAAGACACGGGTGCATGTGTCGTTTGGACAGCTTACCCTCCCTACAGGACTTGAATTGCCTAGTAGCTCCCATTATTAGTCATTAAACAGCCTACTCTCTTTGATCTGGTCAAGGTCTGTGTCCTCCCTGTCTATCTGCTCTAGTGCTTCCGTGACCTCTCCTGTATGCCTTTACAGAAATATCACTCCAACTGCTGTTATCTCCAAATGAGGATACGCCTTACGGCTTCTGCACTAACATCAGGCTTGAAATATACTGACAGTTTTATATCAGGAATAGGCCCTTCAGAAGTACAAAGAAGCCTTTTACATGCTCAGGCCATTTTTCATGTAACAGGTGCCGAGAGAATCTGTTCAAATTTCTGCCTCTAATATATAGACCATATGAGGATTAATCTGCAGGCAGTTTAAAAGCAAGAGCGCATACCTGTAAGGAGAAACACATTTGATCATAGTTAGCCCCTTGGTGTGTTACAGTAGACATGAAGAACGAAAAGGGCAAGAATGACTGCTACGGAAAATGTTTTCAAGCTGTAAAAATACAACTTATCAAAGAGGCTGCTGGAGACGAGTCACATACCCTGATTTTCACAGACCGAGTCTGGTTTGCCTTTGGACAGTCTGATACCTACAGTATGAGGAGTGACGTATTAAAGGCAGGGTCAGTGATGTGAAGAAGCAAGAGTACACTAGATTTTAAAAATGATCCAGCCGAAAACCTAACCCAGTGTTGCCAACTCTTTTCTAATAAAAGTAGCTAGCAGCACTAGCTCCAAAAGTACCTAAATCTAGCAAGAAAGTTGACAAGTTGGCAACACTGACAGTCCGTCGCTTCAGGGCTCCCTCCAAAGCCACTCCCCCAAAATTATCATTACGAACATAAACATATCATAATGAACGTGAATGGAGAACATGGCTATTGTTAGTACTCACAGCTGTCAAGCTAGCAGCTTGTGGAAGACGCCAGTGACGTGCAATGAGTGCATGGGCAGAGTGCATGCAGGTAGACAGGCAGTTAGCCGGTCCAATCATTACATTCAGGCCAAATGAAAGATTGGATGGGCTTATTACAGTCCTGTGACAGCCACGGATACCAGATTTTTTCTTTTTTTTGGTCAGATCATTTGATTTATTTATTGCAGTCGGGATGTGATGAGAATTTCAACTAATATAACAAAAAATGTTTCTAAAATCTTTACCAGCCCTACCATTAAATATGAGCAAAATAACAAACTGCCTCATTAAATAGCTGCAAGCTAGTCCTCCATCCAAAACAAGTTTGACTTTTTTGCCTTTTAATTTGTATCCTTTCACATAAAGTAATCAAAGTGCAGTTAGGTTGGTAAAAAAGAATAAACAGCTTTATATGATTTCTGCCTATTAAAGGAAACATTTATATCTTTCTGTTTACAGTTAACTTTTGCTGCCATTTAAGTCGGCCTCCTGTAGTTTACGACTGATCTTTAGTCTTTGGTTCTACTTCTCTGTGCTTCACTGACTGCACCATAACAACCTCGCCATCTTCCTCTTTCCCCAGTCGGATAGACAAGGAAGAGAAACGGTGACCTTTGACCGGTGTTGTGTCTGTTAGGTCAGGCAGTCCTCACACCCTGTGACACATTCCACTCCTTCCGATAAATCTTTCCTCAGGAATCAAACTTTGATTTATTTCTGCTATTGTCACGGGGGTCTAGAGTCAAAGCGCTCAACAGAGAGTCACAGAGGTTAGTGCCCAGGGTCTACCAGCAGGATATGATACATTAACCCATTCAGTTCCTGTGTAATGTCCTCTAACACTGCTTTAATGGGCCAATTTGTTACTATTATGGGCATGGCTGAAAGACTAATATGCATGACTATGAATAATTTGTTCAACTGAACAATAGCATTTGCAAGACACAAGAACTAATGTAGAATAATGACTTTCTCAACCACACATAGGACCACTGTCAGTTGGTTCTAACAGTGTGAGCCTCATGAAATTGGGTTATTCTATACAAATGGTAAGGCGCACGTCAATGAAGCGTGAAATGTACTTTTTAAATTGGAATTTTGGAAACGTTTATAAATATAACACTTATTCAAAAGAAAGACATATATACATATTGAAAGTTCTCCTGCTTATGGGTAGTATTAAGAAAGATATGCATCAGGATAAAGAGGGCATATTTTCCATGTTCCATGTTGTGTGTTGGCTCTTTTTTGAGTGAAAAGACACTTTCATGTTTTACATCTGGCAACTGCACATTTTTCATGCATTATTAATGACCTACACATATACCCCATATACTATACTGTACTATACTATACTATACTCAATCATGCTGTTCTCATACACTGTTCATAGCTATACCTATGAAAAAAAGGGCACTGTAATTTGTATGCATCCCACAAAATCAATTCGTATGTAACCCACATAATCGTGAACCAGGAAGTATAAAGAGCGACAAACGCTGCGTAGGGAGGAAATCGGGATGGACGGGTGGGTCAAAAAACACCAGACTTTCGCCCAGGAGACCGGTGTTCCTACCTCGTGTGAAACCAGAAGTCAACATTGATTTATTTGTCACGTAACTTCCATACTTAAGTTACGCCATTTCTGAGTTATTTTAAACCAAATCACGATCTTTTCCTAAACCTAACTAAGTAGTTTTGCTGCCTAATCCTAACCAAGTTTCCTGTGAAGATGGAAGTTGATTTTGAAAAGACTGTATGCGTGTAAAGAGCACGTTGACATGTGTTGCTGGACATTTTTAGAAAAATGCACGAAAAATGAGGAATAACTTTTCCTAATATATCGTACGAACCATTGTATGAGGATGTATTGACTCGATATACTTGAGGTAAAAATTCAGAAGTCAAATTCATATGCTGTATTTGAGAGTTGATTGGAGGTAGGGCGCAGCATTGCGTGGCAGGGAATATACAAAACTCCACTGAAATTTAATTTATCTGCACCTATTAAGGAAATAAAAATACATCTTCTAAACTGATTTTTGATGAATAATCTTAGATCTATCTAAGACCAATTACAAATTAATCTAAGTCAATGTATCATGTTTATTGACTTGCAATTTTGCAAAAATACCAAGTTTTCCCTCGAAAGTGTGAATGTTTGTCATTCAAAGCTTAATCGAGCTATTAATTTAGTTTGATAGCTCTGCTCTGTGGTGGTTTGTAGCGATTTTCATGCCACTGTTTTGTCTTATCGTTTGCACGTAAATTGTCATGCATTCAGTCATGTAAAAGGAGCAGCCGTTTCTTCCTTGTTACAAAAAAGATCTCTGACTGAAGAATTTGAGTCGTATCAGCATAACTGGAGTTGGGAAAGCATCCGGTATGCTCCTGTGGATCAAATGAGAGAGGGGTACGAGAGATACTGACATCAGCAGACAGAAATCTTTTGACTTCCGGGAGGTATACGTCTGATGATGAGGGATTCTCCAGAGTATGGTATTCACACGAAACTGATGATGATGAAGCTGTGCTGGCAGCAGATTATCTGTTCTCACACAGGAGAAGATTTGAGATATACCATAGCACCATGACATATGTTGTGCTGGAACGCTGTCCTACCGTTCACATTGGACTTGAATGTATTTGCAGATAAGGAAATGATAGACGATGACCGTTTCACCTCTTCTATGTGTATGATGTATGCATTGTGTTATAATGAGGATGTTCCTCTGCTGTGTTCCTGAGGTCAGTTTAGCTCAGTTCAGTTTGTTCAGTTTTGTTCTAGCATTTTCATCACTCATTGAGCAAGTAGCCACAAATCAAGATGAAATGAAATGCAGAGGATGGCTGGAAATAGGCTTTCAGGATAGCCAATGAAGCATTGACTCCAACATCCAAATGACAGAGTGTGAATGCTGCAGAATTGTAGCGTAACGTATTAAAGCATTAGACAAAATGTTGTCTTTTGGCTTCACTTGCTCGTTTAATAAGTGGGTTACTGCTTGTGGCTTATTTGAAGATCATTTGCTGGTCTGAGATGCCCTGTAATATCATACCTCAGAACATCAGAGCAGTCTTTAATTACAAAGTCGGAACAACATTTACTTGGATCATGGGAAAACACAAAAGACTCCAGGGAGAAGTTAGGTGCCAATTTATCTGTGATTTACATTACCCTTCCTTTTTCCCTGTGCCATAATTCACTTGTCTGCCTCTATATCATGTTTATTGATGAAGGCAGAAGAACCTCATATGCCTCCCTGACACCAGTGGCGGGTGGCTGGCTACTAGATGAAAGACAGAATAGATGGTTTCCAGGCCGAAGGTCACGGAGGGCAGCTGGACGTTTGGCTGACCTTTGACCTAGGACCTCACTTTAGCCAGAACTTTCTGCTTGATTGGATTAGGTTAGGTATGCTTTGTACCCCTTTCTGTGTAAATCACATGCACTCTCACAAACGTGATCAAGTTTTGTGTAAAGGTGAGTTGGGGTCAACACTTGAGACCTCAAGACTGGAAAATCAGTCCGTTCCAGTCTCTTGAATTTTGTCTTTTCTTTAGGTATCAAACATAATGCTGTTGTACATGACAAACAAACAGCAGTACAAAAAAACATCATAGAGCTAACAGCTTGTAGACCATAAAAAAATTCTGAACACGCAGAAAAGATGCGGTTTTAGCTTTAAATCACTTTCAAGATATCAAGACAAGAATGAAATGGGGAAACGTTACACAGTGGATGTGCAGTCACTCAATTAAAAAGTTTTTAGAACATTTTGTGCAGTGTGATTTATTCATTTTTATTCATTCATTGTCCGTCCACTTCAGTTTCGCAGAGCCTGTAGCCTATCCCAGCATGCATTGTGTAGAGGGCAAGAGAACTCACAGTGCAGGTTTCCTATTCATCTCACGGGATGTCACACTGAGCTGATTAAGGTCTTGGCTCTGACAAGCAGAGAATTCATTTTAGTTTTTTTTATTTATTTATTTTTTATTCAGTGCCTTAAAGAAGAGGAAAGAAGAGATCCATTCTTCACATTTCAGTTTTTTGTCAACAAAAGAATTCCATTATAGTAGCATAATTTCTTCTTTTTTTCGCTCGAGTGGAGGGTATCTCATTTTGGAAGGAAACCCTTCCCTTATTTTCAATGAAAACCAGATAAAGCCCTTATCAGAGTATACATTGGCATGGCAAGGCATATTAAAGGCAAAACAAATCTGTTGGGTGTGGCCTCTGCATGCCTTTATCTGGTGCTCCTATCATACCCTGTCCTCCTTGCAGCTCTATTGAAAATATCCTCATTTATTTGGTTAACCCTAATGGGACACAGTCAGGTTTTGTAGCTTGGGGCCCTTCACCTGCCACCCACCTTTACCTACCGTTGTTTGGGCGAGCCTGACTGCTCCCCATATGGCTACAGACCTGGCTACCAGCTATAGTACGCCTTGCTCTAGGAATGGGCCCAGCTTTTTCTTTTTAGATGGGGTGACTTTCTCATGTTCAAGCTGCTTCAACCATGTGGTCTTTAAGTCGTTCTCAATCTGGCCCCCGACCTGCTGGGACCAATGTGTTTTGGGAGACCCTGCCAGGAACTATTGCCCGCAACAAAACTGCAAATGGTTCCTGGTCAGAGCAAAATATAATGAAAAAGATGCAATATCCTTTATGTAAATATATTTAGTATTTTATTTATTCAAGTCTTAACAAAAATGGAGTGCATAACCTGATGACATTGATAGAGCTTTTCCATCAAGATCAAGAAGCAGGGATCATATTAAAGGGTCAGTTGACACAAATCTAAAAAAAAAAAGAAAACCAGCCATATTTGCAGGACACTGTTTTATTTTAGTTTTGTGAAATCTGCTGTTAAGACTTCTACCGCCCTCAACAGTTTGTGTTGTTTACAGAATCAAAGAATTACATTTGACAAACTCAGTAGGTGCATGTCTTTCAAGAAACAATATCCCGGTTACTCAGGATAGTAAATTGTTTCAGATTGTTTTTATGTTGGGTAGAAAGAACTTTAAAAAAATGTTGATACTACTAATGGTAAGTGGTAAAATACAATGTTTCTGTGATTTGGGTGAATTAGCCCTTTTAATCTTGTGCTCTAGCAACTCTAAAAGCTAATAACAGATACAAATATACGTTTAAACCTCTGATTTGCTGTTACTGACGGAGTGGAAAGCTTGTAGAATTCCATCACTGAGCCTTCCACATTCTCTTGCACAGCTGGACAAGCAATTAATACTGAAGCATGTGTCCAGACACTTGATGATAACAACTCCATCCCATGTAAGTGTCATTGCTCAGCAAAAAGCAGGAAATGTAATCACTGAACAGGCTCAGGCTTGTGGATAAGTGCTCTTGTGTAGTGTGTGAGGTAAATTCGAGGTGTGTAGGAATATAACATGGGGATCATCAGGGGGAAGTCCTGGCCAAAGCACCGTTTTTGTGAAACCCAAACAGGTTTTTTTTTTCATCTTTCAAATAGATGAAATATGTTTAATTCAGACTTGTGTGTGTTCCTTTTAGGAGCTTGCGTGAGTGTAATCTATCGGAGGACATGTTTACTGTGGAAGTCCCTTTTGCTCTGAGAAACAACTCAAGTGCTCACTGACTACCTTATGTATACTCAGAAGGGATTGTTTGAAATGAATCACATGAAGGAGGGGACTGGACATGTATACAAGATAAAATATAATTACTCTATCACCTAAATATTTTGCTGAAAACTAAATAAATATCCTTGCGAGCAAGGAAATGAAACCTGCCTATTGCTTTGCTTTCAAAAGAATTTGTGTGAAAAAAGAAACTGCTCATGAATCAGAGCGAAGATCTCAGATGGTAAACATACAGATATCACATAGTAACCATATTGAACATGTCAAATAGAAAACGGGCTCTAGCACAACAGAAAATGTTCCAGTTTCGGGGGTGACGTATACATTTACATGTGGAAATATGGAAAATCTCATTAGCACATTTTCCAACGAGATGAAAGGTGTAACGATGACAGAGCTCCAGCATCTCGATCCATCTCCGAGCGACGGAGCCAGAGTTTTATGTGAAGAACAGCTGTTGTTTGTTGTTGGCAGGGAACTGTTTGGAAAGTTACAGTACATACTGTATGTGTGCGTGTGTGTGCACTCATTTGTCTATACATCATTCTCTGTCCGCTCTGGATGAATCCGCGTTGACTCGCAATTATGTGACTCGGTGAAACAAAGGGAAGAGATCCAAACAGACACTCAGCCTCCGTTGCCAGAGCGTGTTCTGTGTCCAACCCACGTCTGAACCGGGGAGGACCTCCTTCAGGACTGGGCTTACAGTTAAACAGACTTTACTGGAGAAACCGCGTGCACGCCAGAACCCTGCCTGGGCAGTCTTCATTTGTTTGCAATGTTTATCAGTCAGTGACAGGGTGTGTTTATGTGTATGGTTCCAGTAGGCCTTCGTGACCCCGTTGCCCTGACTCCCCCCCCTCTCCTCTTCCTCACCTCAAGAGCGACATTAGAGTGAGAGTCAGTTCAGTTCTCTTCTCTCAGATTGGATTACATTACTACAAGAGTAAAGTGCAGCAACGTATCATACAACGGTTCATATGATATCTTAAGAAAAGTTATTCCTAATTTTTCATGTGTTTTCCTAAAAATGTCCAGAAACATGTGACGCACGTGTCAATTTCCACTCCAGTCCTTTCAAAGTAAACTTCCGTCTTCACAGGAAACAACTTAGTAGAGTAGAGTAGAGTTTAGACAACAAAACAACTTAGTTAGGCTTAGGGAAAAATCGGCTTGTTTAGGTTTAAGTAAGAAAACTACTTAATTAGGTTTAGGCAAAGATCCTGGTTTGGATTAATACAACCCCGGAAGTGGGTTACTTAAGTACAGAAGTTGCGTGACAAATAAATCAATGTCACACGGGGTGACACCGATCTCCTGGGCAAAAGCCCAGTGTTTTTTTGACCCACCCGTCCACCTGACCCCTTCCCTGTGTGACAGTCCATCAGAAAACTCTTTAGGACATGCAATATCTTCAAACCTAAAAATATACTTGGCATTAGTAACATCAGACTTGTTTCATTGGATTTGGACTTCGGGACAGTCAACTGAAATGATAAATAAACTGGTTGGGATGTTGTGTCTTTTAACAAAGCAACTGAAAATGTATATTCTTTAAACATGCTATTAACCCTTCAAATGTGTAAATAAATAGCTTATATTTCACTGCAAAAACAAGATCAAGCCTTCAACAGGGCTACAATGAAGCTTTGAGTCTCCTAGGAGAACGGCTGATAGGTTGACTGATTTCTTCACATTAAATGAAATGCTGGTGCCACATGGCAGCAAAATTATGGTCCAGTTAAATTGTCTCCAAGCCACATCACGGCAGGAAAGTCTGTCAGCTTCATCATTATGGGGAGCAGCCACTGCCTGGGGTGAGAAAACTGAGTAACGATGTGACCGGTCACATAGTGTAATGCATTTACAGAACATGTAAGCACTGTGCTGGTGATCTATTGATTTATTTACATTTGTACACTGAAGTAAGTGGCTCTGTCAAGCTGTTTCAAGTACCAACCTTTTCTGTGTAATACTATCACTGCACCCATGAAAGACATGTTGAATCTAAAATGCAATTTCTAAAAGACAAATGACGAGTTATAAACACAAAAAAACTCAATTTCGAAACCTTTATTGTTTGTTGAAAATTCCTCATGCTTGGCTTGCTGCAAATATAGAACATCTTCCCGTTAGGAGTTTATTTGTGTGGTCCTCCTATGAGACTCGACAGGTCTAGACACTCAGCATAAGCAACTACGCACAGTGACACAATGCCGTCTGTGCTTTCCAAACTGTCTGTTTTAATTACTGTTTTCCAGTCAGCTGAAATTAAATTGCAATGGCATTACGACTGTCAATAAACATGTCCTTCATTCAGAGTGACTTCTAAATGTCTACTATAAAATCAACCACCTAAAAATGTCAGTGTGTTCTGGAAGCTGCCTCTTGCGCAATGCTTTTCCCATTCCCATTCCTTTTGAAAGATGAAGGCAGTTGAGAGGTGAAGTGTTGGTGTTTCATGAGGGCCCTACTGGTCTTGTGTAGTAAGAGCTGCAGTCTCGAGTCCCTGCCACGCCACTGATCTGGCTCCCTCTGCTGCACTGCAACACTTTACCAATCCATCCCAGTCTTATTCTAACTGCTGATCTCAGCTGTGCCTCTGGAGCAATACTGTAAATGCACACAAAAGTGAATACTGCTTGTGTCTACATGTTTGTATCAACATCCATATGTGTCGCATAGTCAGCATCTGTATGTGATCCTGTGTGCAGAGGAGAGTTCTTCATGCAAATTGAAATCCTCATTGAAAGAATATCAAAGCAGAAAAGAAAGATCTGCGTCATGATCAGCAAAACCATCAACGCAGACAATACTAATTAAATCTGATGTCTTCAGTGTGTTATTCATTATTAGTGATTATCTGCGCTGCTTTGAGTTGACCACTGTATGATATAATTAGCATGTGGTTGCATGGTACTTGCTTTGATTGTCCCTATTGGAATCAAAATGAAGAGTTTCCTAGAGTGTTCCTGCAGATCTGACTCTACTAGTTCTGTATTGATGAATGCAGCGTTCTTTCTAGCCAGCTGTGATCACGAATTTACTGAAAGACAGTTTGATCACAGGAACGTAGCAGCATGTACTGTCAATCTGGCTCACACAGAGAGGAGAGGACAAACTCCAGCGGTGAATCTCTCCGTCCACCTCATCAAACAGGCTCGTGGATCTCTGGGAATCGGGGTCCAATCTGCATCTGCGCTGTGTTTGTGCATGCCACGCTCAGTGGGCATTCCCCCACCCACTGCAGGCAGCTGTAGCATTAGCCTAGCCCACATCAGTGCTCCTGCACCCCCACACGCTGTGCATGTTTCGTATCAGCTCCCCTCCCACCTACCCAGACCCCAGGATCCACGCCTGGCCTGCCTCAGCAGACCAGAGCTCAGCGCAGCTATTGGTTGGCTGTGAAAGGGATGACTAGCTGAAACAGAGCCAAGCTAGAGCCCGACAGGCCCGGCTCCATGGGTTTCTGATGCGAGGTCACCTCCCCTGGTAGATGTCTCGTGAGAGTGGATCTGCCCAGCGAGCTTCTAGCATCAGTTAACCTCCCACACTGGAAGTTGGGCTGGTCTCAGAGGCTTTTAACAAGCTTTAATGGTGGCTTTTGTGGTGGTCTGGATTTATTGGAGGTTACTTCAGATGTGTGCTGCTGTGACCCTCCACAGTGTGTACTGATTTAGAATGAAGTGAGAGTCAATCATCATGTCGTGTCATGTCAGATTTGAAAATGCTGAAATGAAGTTAAGTGTTTCCAATTCACCTACAATTCTACATCTGCAAGGCAACTAATGGCAAACAATTTTGCATCATTAGAAATATTACACTGAGGTTAAAGGCAGGCTTTGTTTTAAATCCTCTAACCTCCACATCTTGTTATGAGATTGTCATTCAAAATGATTACTCATTCTTCAATCAACTCAAACTATCAATTATCTCTTTATTTTCTTTCCATTGGATAATTAGTGGTCAGCATGCTTAAGAAAATAGTGGCAGGTTTGTTTATCCCATTTGACCTTTGGAAAATAAACAGGCTAATGTTTTAAGCAGGAGCCTCTCAGATGGGTTACTGAGCCGCTTCTGTCGTTCCAGGTGGCCGAGGGTTAACGCCACACACACCAGTACGCTCACACTTCCAGTGGAGTTTTGGTCATATTTATTTTTCTAGCCAGAGTAAAACCTTCGGTGAGAATTATCCCTGATATTGTGTGTGAAGAGTTTATCAGGGTTGGTAAATGCTGCACATTATAGCAAAGTCGTCCCCAGCTGTGAGTCCACACCAAGGTCAGCAACATGTCTGGTATGCAGGCCTTTTTCAGGACACCCTGTTAACCTTTCCACCCATGAGCTTTTCAAAATTAAATTAAACATTTTTTTTTTTTAAATTTCGTCCTTCAGGGCATTTTCAATAAGAGCTACAAATCAAATTCTCCCAGTTTACCAGTTGGGTTCATGGCTCAAATCTAATATTGACTGGTTAGTACACACCAGAGGGCTTTTAAAAACACCTTAAAGTTGTTTTCAAGGTGTTAAAGTCACATTCCTTCTTGATGACCTGCAGGAGCTGCCTGTAGATACACAGTAGTACCATGCACAAAGTCCTTTTATAGAGCAGGTACTGCGTTTCTACTCAGGCTGTTCTCATACACCGTTCGTAGCTATTCCTACGAAAAGTAATGCACTATAATTTGTGTATATCCCACAATATCAATTTGTGTGTAATTCATGTAATCGTGAACGAGGAAGACCGGCGAACGTCTCATAGGCAGGAGGTCGGGGTGGACGAGTGGGTCTAAAAATCCTGGACTTTCGCCCAGGAGACCAGCGTTTGTGTCCCGTGTGAAACCAGAAGTCAATGTTGATTTATTTGTCACGTAACTTACATACTTAAAGGGACTGTTTGTAACTTCTTACACGGATAAATCACCCGGGTCGGTGTCCCATGCGCGCTCGCATGTGCGCGCTCGCATGTGTGGCTACGCTGTTCAGACAAGACTCCAACACAAACTACACGGAAGCACCAAAACCGCAAAGCCCCGGAGGCTGAAGCAGGAAAAGCCAACACTAAGATCAGCATTGATTCATAGAGAGACCTTTGTTCATCAGCTAACATTACTGCCAAGCAGGTGAAATATAGAGTGATATTGTGGTTTAAGCTATGGTGTGTCGCCTCACTGTTTTGAGCGATGCTCGTTCATGTCTATTTAGAGCGAGCAAGTGCGAGCCCGACGCTGACTTTCGTTGACTTAACGGCCACAGGTGTCGCTGTTAACAAGCATTTCTGATTCTTACAAACAGTCCCTTTAAGTAATGCCACTTCCAGAGTTATTTTAAGCCAAACCACGATCTTTTCCTAAACCTAAATAAGTCGTTTGGTTGCCTAATCGTAACCAAGTAAATCTTTCCTAATCCTAACTAAGTACTTTTGTTGCCTAAACTAAAGATTGCATGCTTGTAACGAGCGGAAATTGACACGTGTTGCTGGACATTCATTGGAAAATGAATGAAAAAGGAGGAAAGACTTTTCCATAAGATATCATACGAACCGTATCAGAATACATTGTACTACTCTACCTCCCTACTGCCCTCAGTTGGGCTTTTGTCATCATTATTGCAATCATTTGTACTTAATTAATAATTTGATAGCTCAAAAAGTAGTATTGCATGTCTGGTCTTGAATGCAGCTTCCACTACCTTTTTTTCTGCACAATAGCTCTCCTCTGCTCATTTTGGCTTTTCTGGAACCCTTTTCTCCTTAAATGGTTTGATGCTTAATCACCTCCAGATGTAAGGTCTAGATGAAAGACAGATGCTGCAGTTTTTAGAAGAAAGTCTAATGAAAGTAAAAAAAAAAAAAAAAAAAAAAAGGCAGGCCACCTAACTTCCAACAACTGAAGTTTGTCACAACTCTTAAATTGCAAACTACAAAGAGTGCCTGCATATATTTTAAGTATTGCGAGACTGTGCGGTGAACCGCGACAGGTTCAGAAACGTCTCGAGGCAAGTCTGAACTCTACTTAGAAATGAGGAGATATTTTTTATTCTGAATACATTTCTTATGTTGTTAGATTCTGTCTTTATTTACACTACATATAGACCCACTGACAGGCTGCTTGTTTACTGGAGGTTCAATTGGGCAAATTTATGATAGTGAAAGCTGCTACTTGAACAGGGATTGAGTTTTGAAACACCACTCAGTCTTGTTTTGGAAACTTTCATTATTGACATTATCAGTCAATAGATGTGCATTTGTTCCAGAGCAGTGGCATTGATGTATTTCTTGTCTTAAATAAGTTATTTTTTACAGGCGTTTACCTTTAGTGTGGATTTCTGGCAAAAACAATAGAGATGTACCAGCATATCATGGTGACACAGCACTTACTTATGTAAGCACAGCACAGCTCTCCTAGACAGTGTCCTATTCTTATCAACAGAATGAAGATTGAGAGGAGGATTTCTTGCCAAACTCTTAATCCTATAACACCGTGGCATTTATAATCCTAAAAGAAGAGAAGAGTAATTCTCAAAGGTAAACAAATTAATCAAATTTGGTGAGTGAGAACTAAGAATAGCCAATTTACTAAAGAAGCCTTGTTTTATGGAAGTGGGCCCTCCAAAATCATCTTTAAACAATTGTTAGCATTCTGGCTTGATGTTCTTAAATTGCATGTTATATCACATTTAATTCATCAACCCGCTGACCTTCTACCCGCTTCACACACAGAAACTCTGTCATGATATTTTGACTTCCTTTTTTTTTCAGCAGTGTAGTAGTTCTTGCGAGTGATGTGTGAGAGGAAAGGAAAGAGACAGAAACCTTATCCTGTCCTGTGTCTGAACTCTATAGCACTAGAGTGTGATTATATCCCTGTCTGCTATATTACCTCCCCTCTGTTCCTCTGCCAGATATAAGGACCTTACACCGTACTAACCTGCTGCCCTCAACCCAGGTCCTCCACATTTATGTCAGTGCACTACAGAGGAAGATGAAAAGCTGCAGTTCGTGGAGTCATTGTTGGTTTAGAAATCAATACTTTTTTGTCTCATGTCAGAAAGTAGTTTCTTTTATGTCCTGAGCTGAGACAATCCCACTCTAAGAATCTAGGACAGAAGGACCCGCTGGGGCCATAAGCATGGCAAAATGTTGCTGCAGACTGGTCAAAAAAAGTTTCCAAAGGCGGCCAAAAGTTACTCAGACTGGGCAACCGAATTATGTCAAGACCACATCATTCTGGAAAATTTACTGTAAAATATTATCTGTTGTCATGTTTATCCTTCAGCACATGTGTAATGGATTTTATTGGTGTTCATCTACAGTTGTAGTCTGGTTGAATCATTAGCCCTGTAAGGACAGTTGGAACTCATTTCCACAGTGAAAGGACAGTTCTGGATGATATAATTTGGCAACTGGCACATAACTGTATATTTTTAGAGAAATCAGTGTGATTAAGATGGTTACTGACCTTGACAGTTATATGGTGTTTCACGGGGATACCCCAATACAGCAGATGTATTTTAATGGACATCTGGACAGAGAAAGTACTTGACAAATCTGGAATAGATTGTTCATGTGAAGTCATGCAGGGATACCGAAGGAGGTTTTTGTGAATTTGAATTGCTAATAATACAACTCTACATAGCTGTTTGGTCTGTAATTATAAAGGATATTTTGCTGTGCCAATGCCAGTGTAACGTTGCTGAGGCTTTTACAACAGAAGTTATGCAAAAGCATAATTGAAAGCCGGTTTAAAATTTTCATTCAAAGGCGTCACACTTGAATTGCTGTGTTTGAGCGTTTCCTGTGAATAGCATTTATTTGGCAGGCCACACACTAAGATTTTCTCCCAACCAAAATTATTTTTTCCCTAAAAGCAGTGAGGTTGAAACATGTTGGTGTTCCAGTCCATCATCCCTCCAACATTTGGTGTTCAAATGACCCCTGTGACCTTTTGTCTTACGCTTCCATCAGGTCAATATTTTGCTTTTTTCCAACACTGGCACATGATACGGTGTCTCGGAAACTGCTGGTGCTGGCTGGATTCCCATTAAATTCACTGTGGATATTAATGGTCCCCAGAGAGACCTAATGTTTTTCATGACCCCCTGACCTTTCCTGCAGGCTGCAGCATCACCATCAAGCCGTTTCCATTTGTAGACAAGAAATATTCAAATGTATCAGACAGATTGCCACAAAATAGGCTTTAATCAACTCCTGGCTGTTCTCTAGTGCAAAAACCTTTCATTTAGGAAAAAAAAAAAAAATTCCAAAGTTAAATTAGCATGTAGCCGATAGTGGGACTGTTACTTTGCAATGCAAGTAGCCCATTCTCCATTACACAGGCAAAGCTCGGTTTTTTACTTAAAACTTTAAAGTACTACTATTACCCGAAATTGGAGGAATGCACAGACACCCTCCAAAGACGAAGAACACTGTATCTGGCTTTCTCACATTATGTAGGCCTGTTCTGTACACATACGGACGAGCTGAATAACACAACAAGACAGCTGGGATGATTCTTGAACAGCCTTCATTCTGTTTCAGCCAGGACGTCTTTTGAAATATCATTACTTTTATCACACTTCTACAAAGCCGCCAGACATCACAGGCCATAGTTAATGTCACCATTTTGTAGACCTTACACATGTCTGAAACTATGCCCGTGAAGATTTCAACTTTTTGTCTTTATGAGTAACCACCAAAATCTTTCACATATGGTTGGTCGGAATCCAAACAATACTGTCTGTTCGGCAAATGTTTAGATTTCTGATAGATTCGTCAACAGTGTGTGGGCATCTTCCTTCCACCGGGCCGGTGTGGTCTCCGTCTGGGTCTTTAGTGTGGTGGCGGACATGTAACAAAGTCTCTATCCCGCCTGTCTGCTACTTTAGCGAGTGCTAGTCTCCGCCTCGCTCTCCTCATCTCTGCTGTGTCCTCAGAAGTGATGCCAGGACAATAGAGGGAGAGGAGTGTGTGCACGGCTTCACACCAGCTGTGAAAGCTCAAAGCAACTCTCAGTCCACATTTCTAAAAACTCACCCACTCTTTTGATTTCTTTGAGCCTACACTTTCCTCTTTGCCTTTACTGTCTTTTAATGATCTCCATGTCACTCCATCAATCTATCACACGCTGCATGTAATTGCTCTTGTGGGAGTCCCCCACAGTACAGGCTAAATTGGTCATGTGTGTGAAGCTGTCATTAGAATTATCTTTAAAGGTGCTCTATACGATATCCAGAGCATTAACATAGCATCAAAAAACTATTTCCTATGTAAAGATATAGAGGAGTAATGTCTACCTGAGCAGAGAATGAAGTCACTCTCCCTCTGTGTGTGTTGTAATCCGAGCTTCTCCATGCTTTGTTGGAATAGTTGGGCCGGTGTACTGTCAAATAGAGCTACCGCTCAGAATGACCTACCAACACGATGTGCACATGTGCAGTGGATTTCAGGGCTGAAAAAAAATTGCAGAGGACACGCCCATAATTTCACCTACATTTAAAGAGGTAGTAGGCCATTCTGATAGATATTTACTAACTGACAGATACTCTAATTAACTACATTTAAAGCGGTTCATCAGACTAGTCTGACAGGATGAGCTACTGGTAGGTCATTCTGAGTGGATAGCGCTATTTGTCAGAACACTGGCCATTCATACTTTAAAGCTGCAGTGCGTAGAAATCCGGAAAACGCAAAATCCTGCATCCCCTCGAGCTGCTCTCTCCTCTCTCTCCTCTCTCCGCTCTCCCCTCTCTGTCCGAAGCCCCTCCCCCCACACGAGAACGGGCATATGCACGCGCTTCATACGTGCTCGCTACATCTGAGGAGGCTACCGCAGCGAGCTACACATTACCTTCTAACGACATCAACAGTTTGGACTGTCTTTTTGAAAGTCTGTCTTTCTTTTTTGGGTTGTTTTGAGGTGTAGGCAGTTGCTGCCAATGCTGGAATAGCAAGCTTTCCAGTAGGTTGTTCCGCCATTGACCGAGGCTTTCACTATCTGCAGAGACCAGACGTGAACGCGCATCTCCTTTTGTGGAACAGCCAATAGGAACGCTCTCTCTGAAATGCCCTGTGATTGGTCAAAGTCTGCCGTCACGGGCAAGATTTTCTAAAGCCTGTAAACAGAGCCATGAGGAGGTGCAGAGGTGTAGTTTTCTCTCAGATCACTTGAATTACAATATGCTGAAAGGTTATTATGGAATTTTTGCCAAATTATGCCAAAATATTGTTGCCTACTGCCACTTTAAGTGCATGTTCTTGCATGTGAGTGTGCCCCACTGGCTAGTTCACAGCCGCTGCTCTGCACTGCTCTCAAACAGCGGTTACACTTGATGGCGCCGATGGCTGGAAAGATTCCACTTTTGTGACTGGGCTAGATATTGTTGTTAGAGTCAGATTAAGTCAGATTGACAAATTGTTGCATTACTGGAGTTTAAGATACCTGTTATCCTGAAGATGGCAGCTAAAATCTTGTGTGGGGGGAGTAGCTACTCAGCTTCCTTACCTTTTATAAGTCTCGCCAGTTCATTAAATAAAGTCCTCTTTATTCTACATCCCTAAAGATGGAAACTTGTTCTTGTTCAACATTGACACTGATCTCTGTAACTTCTTTAAACCATCACAGTTGCATGCAGCCAACTGGCCAATGTGCCACATACAGTATGGTGCTTTAAGTAACAGCACTCTCCAATAAGATAAAAGCAGACTCAGTCAAAAATTTGATCCTAAGAGATTTAGAAATGTCATCCAGTACTTTCTGAACATTTCTTTATGCCGCAAATTTGCAGGGTTTAGTTTGGGCCAGACTCACAGTAGCCACTGCTGCATACTTGTATGTGCTTAGTTTGTTTGCAAAGAGTTCCTGGTGAATACAAAGAAGATTTTGGTGCAATCAGAGTGCAGGATGAAAACAGTCTCATTCGTTTGCTCGACAGGCATCACAAGATTGTGATGAGCGATGACTTTATCCCCAGTGTTTGCGCGTTGGTGTCTTTGCTTACGCATCGAAGATCCACTCAGAGGACGCGTGCATGCAGAGTTTGATTGATGTGTGTGATAATTTCCCAGTTGGCAAACATTTACATGCGCACTGCGTCATTTGTGGCCTATTTGGATTGGCAGAGGTGCAGTCCTGATTGGCTGGTTCCACTAAAGACTACGTGAGACAGATTTGTTTGACTGGGCACTCTAAAATACGGGGAGCATGATTAAAAACTACATCGCCTCCATTTCACCCCTTGTTGGCCTCAATGGTTTCGGCTCTACATCATTCATTTACTCACAGTTTTTTTTTTTGCACTGGTTCTTTCCACAGTGGAGCTTTTTTTACATGGCTGCACAATGAAGATGAATAGAGGAGCAGTAGCTTGGGTAAGTAAGGTCACGCTGACAAACATGCTTTTGCCTTATCCACAAAAAATATAAGAACAAGATCTAGAAAGCCACAGTGGTCATCGTGTATGAGACTTCTAAGTGGTCTTTTGGGAAATTCATCTCTAAAAATAGAAAGCACCTAAATCCTGGGCTTGTTCAGTTACCAGGCCTGGCTCTCTCTCAGACCACAGAGTGAGGACATGGCCAGAACACGTTGGAGCATCCAAAAGCCTCAGGGTCATTATTCCATTTGAACATATTCTACATAAACATACAAAGGCATGTTCTCTCCTGTGTTCTCTTGATTGGACAGTCAGTCAGTCAGAAAGTCTCCTGGAATCTGATGGGAGAACCACAAGTGCCCCAGTTATCTTTGGATTCCCCCAGCTTGTTTTACTAAGGACTCGGCCAAACGTTGCCTTTCCCCCGCTGATAAGACCGCTCCCATCATGCCTCACTCACACACACAGAGTGTAGGGAGAATACTGCTGGCTGCCGCTGATGATCTAAGATTACTCCTGCTTTTGAACTTTTAATCCAATAGAAGTAGAGACCTTGCGTAATACCTATACATTGAAGGAGTAAAAAGTCAGTGGGAAACAGAAAGAGAGGCCCCTCGTATCCATGTCAAGATGGATACGACAAAGTGGTGAGTGGTATTTTTCTCCCCCCTGCAGAGCGGAGAATTCCTGCTTACGACTGGCACATCTTAAATGACTTTCTTGGTTATACATATTTCCTTTTCCTCAAAATGTACAGTATGAACATGTAGAGGAGGTGATAAGCATAATGTAGTCACCATATGTGAGTATATATTAAGACTTTGTTTATAAAAGGATTTAAGATAAAGAACATTTTAAAGGGAAATAAGGCCCTTTCTACACGTATAAAGATATTTTTAAAAACGTTTAAAAAAAAAAAAAAATTCTGTCCACATGACTTTCGTTTTACAAAATATCTCCATCCACACTCAAACGCAAAAACGACTCCAAACGCTCGGCGTAATATTTACATGTCATCACAAGTGAGATCACAAGTTAAGTTAACCACCCTTCTCACTCCCTTTCTTTCGGCTTCATTACGGTCAGTTTGATAAGTTATTGTTGCTGGGGGACTGGGATTCCTGGTTGAACTGCATGACTGTCATCACTCTCCTGTATATCAACTGTCTCTTTACATGCATAAATGACCAAAGGGAGGTCGTTCAGGTTTATGTCCTTCTGAGTGCTCCAAACCTCGCCTTCAATCGTCAAAAAAAGCATCATTCAATCACCATTTGGTCTTGAATGTTTGTGTTCCCTGCTTTGGCCTCCTGTGACTGGAACATTTTTCATATGCAACAGTAGTAATTAGTTTCGAGCAGTGTTAACAAAGCGTAAAAAGCCGGTAGTCCCCCATCTTGACTATTGTTTCTGGTGCATGCTCATTACACAAAGCAACAATGGGCATGCACAAAATGAGGGGAGGGAGTCATCGTTTTCCCAAACGCTCCATTTTAACACGTCCACACCGATTCAAAGTAAACCACAGTTTTAAAAAATCTGCACCTTGGAAGTTGTTTTCGAAAATATCCGTGGACCCAAAAACTTGTTTTGCGTGTGGACGAGAGGCCAAAACATAGAGGAAAATATCTATTTTTAAAAATATCTGTATACGTGTAGACAGGGCCTAAACAAGTGTGTTTGTCAAAGTATTTAGTGATGAATGGATGACTTCTTGCTGTGACATTGCTGCTGAGCTGCAGCATTACGCAACATCCCAAGCAAGTCTTTATTCAAGGTTTTGTGAGAATCTTGTTTCATCTGTTGACATTTCTACATGCTGTGTTATTGATTTATCCTAATCTCTGACGCCAGAGGCCACATTTTGTTTTATCCTTATCTCTTACGGTTTGGCTAATTGTCCTGCTCATTTTTCATTTGCATATGTCAATTCACATGTGTGGCTGACAAATTATAATCTCCTGGACAGACAAGTGTGCGTGCCAGCAAGATGACACTGATATGCTGCTATTAACTCCGAAATGAGAGGGCAATTGAAATTGCAGCCTCTGCAGATTCCAAAATAGACTGATTGCTTCAGGCATTCTACTTACAGTGGTTAGGATTTATGCAAATGTGATTGTGTGGTTTATTATCTTACAGTGCATCCACCCCCTCCACCCCCTCCAAAAAAAGCCATTCACTTAACTCATGGAACATATTGTTCTCAGATTTTTGAACCACATATGGCTCCAAATGTCCTCATCACATTGTGCAGTACTGGAGCGATGGGAGAAGTGTTAATTATTAAAGCACCGGATCCTCCTCATGTAAAATTAATTTCATGGCGTAACCATCAATCAATCCCCTGTCTCCTCTGAATTTGTTCTGAACAGAAAGCTCAGTATCTCTGTAGCACTACAACTATGGCCACTGTACTTAAACTTTTTAAACTTACTGGGGACCCTGAACACGACCAGTAAGTTTACTGTGTATCATTATAGATTCATAGAGTTCAAAAGAGCTCCAACTCCCACCCACCAAAAGTAACTTTCATTTTCTTCTCTTTTCTTCTTTTTTCAAGTTTTCGTATCATAAATATAAAATGTGGGGTTTTACATGGGATTTTTTATGAACTATATGTGGGTGTACTTTGTAAAAAAAAAGTTTTATGGATGGTTGTGGCTCGAATGGAAAGCAACAACGGAGTCTCCTCAAATAGCTCGTACATTCATGCCTGCCACGAACGGTCATTCACAAGAGGGGAAAATATTTTCCTACAAGATCTGTTTGGAAATGTTATGTAGCATATTATTAAAGTTTTTTTTTTTCAGGTATTGCTAGAATGCTCCTTCAACTTTTCCCTCCATCTGACACCCATCACATAACTGTGAAAGAAACAAGCATATAAAGCTGTGGTATTGTTATAAAATACTTGTCCCTCTGCAAAAATGATAAAATATTACAGTAAGCTTGCAGCCTCCGCACGTTAAGAAGATGGAGTAGCTTTCTGTATTGCTCTTGGTTTCCCCTTTCCTCATGTGGTTTATTATTCTTCTCTTTGGCTTGCATTCTCTGCCAGCTTTACAACTCCCTCACTCCTACACACTACTCACACTCTGTTAGGAGTTACCAGTCAAGAGTGTGGGGCATGCTCTCTGCTGAGTCCCCCGTCTGCCATCTGCTCAGGAAAGAGACGGAGCCAGCCAAAAGCTTCAGCGCTGTAATGGAATGATTTTCCATCTATTCACACTGATACCAATGCATCTTTAAAAAAAAAAAAAAATCAGCTTTAATATGATAGCATGGCTTGCCTTATTTTTCTTGGCGATGTTCCTGATGACTACTCCGTCTTATGCAGAGGAGGCTCCCTGCTGCTGGAGTGTTGGAGCACCAAAGCATGAACCGAGCTTCTTTTTTTTTCTTCCAATTAGTGTTTTCTTAAAAAGATCCATTTATAAAAGATGGAAGGAAGGAGAATTCTAATCAACTTGTGAGGTTTAACCCTACCGTAATCTCTCTGCAAACTGATCCAGAGCCAACACTTGCAAACAATTATACTGCTGGTTACCTAGGGGCCCGAGTCTGATTGGTCTATTTGCCTTGCGCTGTCTTGGGAGGATCCTGCAGTAATTGAGTCGGCGTCCCCTGGCTGATGCTTGTGAGCTGCGTTTTATAGCTCAGCAGTTCCAGCCCTCTGTAGATGTGCGGCATTATTAAAACCAGACCGGCAAAGTGGGCCTTTACATTAGGGTATAATGCGCCGCACTGAAGCATACTGTGTGGGTATCCAATTTTTCCGCAGCCGTCCCTGTCACTGTCCTTCGCAGACAGACGCCACTCCTGAAGCAGGCACTTTTCCCAGCTGGCAGCCCTCCCAGAGCCTGTAGAAGTCATCCTCCTTCCCACCACCCTCCTTCATTCCCTCAGAGCCCCTCTCTGCCAAAGGGCCTGCTTGGCTCATGCTCAGCTCAGATAAACAACAAGACCAGGTCCAAAGATGCTTTCAAAAGGCACCTGGTATGGTGCTCTTGTTTCAGTTCTGTGGATTTGCCATCACTCTTATATCCCTCTAATAGAATTTAGATTTGATCTGCTGGCGGCTTTAGAGTAGTATAATTAATGAGTATGGAAACTGCTGAGTTTATCCAGTAGGATATTTCCCTTCCAACTAATAAAATTTAAATTTTAATGCTCAATGTTGGAATGTTAACCAATAGCATGTTTTCTTCTCTGTAGGTGACTGCGACAGATGCAACGGCTGCTCCTTTGGCTCCATTACCTACTCCCTCGGCTCTGGCATTAACAGCGCGGCTTCCCTCTCAGTTTCACCATTGGCAAGGGAAGACGGCCAGATCTGCACTAGTGCCGCACTAGACAGAGATCAAGGGCCTGCCAGCTTCGACTTTACTGTTACTGCAGTGGACGGGGTGAGCCACCGCATTTTGAAATCATGCTTAATATGAATCCGTTGAGCCATCAGAGTAATCCTATAAACGCTGCAGCCGGGCTTTTCATACAGACGGAGAGTAAAGAGACGTGCCCAACTGTGCAGGAAAAACTTTGATTTTGAGCAGCCAAGTAAAAAACAAAATCGTGAATGGCTCTCCGTGGCAGGCTTACTCAAAAAGAGTATATCCTGTTCACTTTGTGCCAAATAATACTTAACAAATAAAAGGCTTAAAATGAACAAAAATTACTGCGGCCAGTGTTAAAGCATCAGGTGGAGAAATGCCTCACTGTCAAGGCAGTAATATTTTAACAAGTTTGGACTGCCGCCTCCCTCGTTTTTGCCACCTGGGTCCAAATGAAAAAGCCTGCACTGTATTTTCTGCAAATGAAAAAGCCTATGAAACAGATTGTTCGGTTGGCGGCGGGCCCCTCTCACCCTCCACGGGTCATGACATATTGCTCTCTCCCCGAAGGGAAACTATCAATCTGTAGTCCCCCTGCACAAACCTGCGTGGGACTAGTATTTTAGAGGCCGCTGCTATACATTGAGGTTTACTGCTGGTTTTTACTTTTACTGACTTTCACCGTAATGTGGTCTACTTGCACCATTATGTGGCCTAAATCCTGCTTTCAGGTGTGTTTTTTTGCTAGTTTCATGAGTTTAATGTATGTGACGGTATAGACAAAAGGAGCTTTTTGTTTCCTCTGCAGGGTGGACTGAGCTCAGTAGCCTATGTGAATGGTCGATCTGGCCGACATTAACGATAACAGACCCGCCTTCTACCCAGTCAGCTACGCTGTCAGTTTGAGCAAGCATCGCAGAGCGCCCTGTGGACCATCTGTTGTCAGAGTGACCGCCTATGACCCAGACTCAGGCGAGAATGGCAAAATTACATACAAAACAGTACCTGGAGGGGCTTCCCCTTACTTTACTCTCAACAAAGACACAGGTGGGCACAAGTTCCAGTTCCTTTCTGCATATTTTATTTTTTGTTCAATGATTTCATCCTGCAGTTTCCACCACATCATTGTCTTGCATGGTTTATAATGTTGTGCGATGTCAAAACATCTTGTTTGAACCTTGCTTTATTGTAGGTGTGATCTCCCTGTCTCGGTCTGTCTACGGAAAGGCCAACTCTGTCATTCCCATGGTGATCTCTGCTCAGGACGGCGGTGGTCTGGTTGCCCACGTCAATGCCAGAGTCAACATTAGCGTGGTGGCGGGGCTGGTGGCGCCGCCTGTGTTTGAACAGACTCAGTACTACTTTATTGTATCAGAGGACGTCTTGCGCGGGACGGTCGTAGGCATCGTCCAGGCCAGCAGTAAGACAGGTAGGGACTACAAATACATGCCCTTTCTTCTTTGTCACTCGCTCACAAACACCCAAGTTTGAGTCCCACAGCCCATATTGAACAGTTCACTATACATTCATCAGTCACACTGGCTCATGCTTTAAAGAGTTTTTTTTCTGCTCCTTGCAACACTTGTACAAATAGGCGCTGTGCCACTATACACACCTAACTCTGAAATAACATCAATCAAAAATTCCATTTCACAACTTTGTTTATATATTCATTTTCTGAGTTTTTAGGGCTCTATTACAGTCATGAAAACTGAAAAATTACATTTATGGAGTATACTGTTACTTCAGTGCTTTTAGCGCAGCCTCCTGGGCCGTGGTGACGTGTCTCTGGTTTTTGTCATCTTCCTCCTTTCCCAGGCTCCTCTAGAGATATCTCTTACACCATCAGCTCTGGGGACCCTGCAGGCTACTTCACGGTGGATCCCGACACTGGGGCCTTGAGGACCAGCCTGCCCCTGGATCATGAAGCCCAGTCAGCTCTTGATTTGGAGGTGCAGGCCCGCAGTGGCAACCCCCCTGCCTTTGGCCAGACCCGTGTCCACATCACCATCGCAGACATCAACGACAACCCGCCTGTTTTTCTGCCCTCATCCTCGGAGTCCCTGCTGCTGCCAGAGCACACAGAGATGGGCACAGTGGTGTATCGGGTCCAAGCTGAGGACAGAGACTCTGGAGTCAATGGACAACTCACCTTCGACCTCTCTTCTCAAAGTGGAATCCAGAGGACCTTCAGCATAGAGCGCAGCAGTGGAGAGATCCGATTGGTCGGGAGCCTCAACTATGAGAGTGCTCCCCGTTATGACCTCCAGGTGATCGCCAAGGACAGTGGAGTCCCCCAGCTTAGCGCCACCTTCGTGCTTGTGGTTCACGTCCAGGCAGAGAACGACCAGGGTCCTGTGTTCGATACCCTCACCTACCGCGTGGAGCTAAAAGAAGGGACTCCGATAAACACACGCTTCTTGCAGGTCAGGGCTCTGAACGAAGAAACCTCTGGCTCAGGTTACTTCAGCCCCCTGGGCGTATCACCGTGCGTCCGATACGGAGATGCTGCAGGGTTTGGGCATTGCTGCAGACAGCGGCTGGCTGTTTGTGAAGAGTGTCCCTAGACAGAGAAGTCAGGACATGTATCTTCTAACAGTGCTGGGCCAGACCAGGGTCACGGGCACCTGAAGAAGACGGGTAGTGCCACAGTGCGGATATCGGTGAACGGATGAGAATGACAACCTCTCCTCAGGCTCACGCAGGAGAGGGTCTTCATGGCTGTGAGAGAAAACCTGCCTGCAGGAACAGGCCTTTGGTCACGTGACGGCCTCAGACCGAGACAGTGGCCCCAATGGACGCCTCAGGCTTCCGCTTCCTGCATCCTGATCGCCACTTCCAGATCAACTCCCACAACAGTGTTATTATTACCTCCGCCAAGGTGCCAAAGGCCTTGGCCAAGGGAGGTTATGTTTTCACCGGCATTTATTTTTTTGTTTGTTTGTTTTTTTTGTCTGTCTGTTAGCAGGATTACTTCAAAGGTTCGCAACAGATTTTGAATGAAATCTTTGGAGGGGTGGGGTGGTAGCACAATGAACATCCATTAATTTTGGTGCGATCCGGATCGAGATTTTTAAGAATTTCCGATCAGCCTGAGCATTGAGACCACAGGGTATAACACATGCGCAGTGTGACTGATGATGCCGTTGATGACGCATGACCCCGCCTCCTTCCTTCTTTGAGCAGAGAGATACGTGTTGGATGTGTGTGCGGGAGCTGCTGGCCGTCACGCGTGAGAAAGAAAAAGGCAGTAGGTGACGGATGAGAAACAACGTAGTGTAACGTTATACAGACATAACAAGGCTGCTGAATGAGAGAGGCATCCGCCGATACGTTTCCATGGAAACACACCGTGTTAAATACAAGCCGACCACCTCAAGGTACCGCCAGCGGTGAGCTGTGATCTGTTTTTAAAGTCAGGCACCTTGGCGGAGGTCTGCGCTTTCCGAGTGGCCCATTCTAGTTGTTGAAAATGTGATGGACTAATTATTAAATGAATCACAGCAGCAGTCTCTTGGGTTGGAGGTGTTAGAATGGCGATTGCTTAGGTTAACTTAAATTAGGAAACGAAAACAATCTGTGCATTATGGCAAAAAGACTACATACTGTATGTATGGAAAAAAGTTTGCAGGTTCTCCCCGTGTTAGCGTGGGTTTCTCCGGGTTCTAACGGCTTCCTTCCACAGTCCAAAGACATGCAGGTTAATTGTTGACTCTAAATGTTCCTGTAGGTGTGATTATGAGTGTGAATGGTCCGTCCTGTCTCTATGTGTCACACCGTGATAGTCTGGAGACCTGTCCAGGGTGTACCCCGCCTTCACCAAATGTCAGCTGGGATGAGCTCCAGCCCCCTGCGAATAGGATAAGCGGTTACAGATAATGGATGTATGTATGTAAAGATGTATTTGGAGATGTTAAAGAAAGAAATGCTTAGCATTAAATGAAAAAAAAGCAGTTGGCTGACTTCAATGCCATGCTTAAAGCTGCTGTTGACAAGGGAGCTATCACAAGAAATGAGAGGGCTGCACTGCTGATATTATTTGTTGATTTTTGATGAGAAAGATTATGTGATTATGTGAAATAGGTTTTGCTCCGTGTCAGTGCCAGTTATTACATCCATTATCTTTTTTCCGTAGATTGAGCAAAACGGAAGTACTACGAAGAACTCTCCAATATCCTCCATCAATGTGAAAGACAAGCAATCCTGATTCCCCAATTTCCACATTTGTGTCATACGAAAAATTTAAATTATTCGTGAAAAAAAACTTGTTTAGTCTCTCACTGAGTCATCTCTAAAAAGTGAGAGACTACATTGCCTCGTTCCCCCACTGTTAATAAATTAGTCAGATGATGGTGACAGTAGCACTGAGAGTCTTGCAGGGCTCTAATTGCCTTGCTGAGCCCGTTAGTCTGTGGGGTGGAGAGGCTGATATGTGATCAGTTTTCTGGCTGAGTTATGGAGTCTCCTACAGCAGCTGCCAACCTTCCGAAATTCCTTGTATTTGTGTGTTTGCCCATGTACACTGACATCTGCACAACTGTGTGTGTCTATTACTTGGGTGTCGTTGATCAAAGCCTGCTGGCACTTAAATCTCTCATCATTAGTCCAGTACTCTGGACTAGCTTCTCGGCATGAAATCCCTCTCATCCACTCCGCCGGGCTCTCCCGCAGGGTGAAGATCAGTACGAGGACTACTCTGGACAGAGAGCAGACAGGTCCAGCTACCACTGCTGTGGTGGTGTGGTTCAAGTACGGGAGGTTCCGACTCCTCGTAAGCGCCACGAAGGCAGCAGCCTTCATCACTGTGACTGGATGAACGAATGACAATGATCCCACTTTCCCCCACAGCCAGTCGGGGATGCCAAAACTCTCATCATACAGGTGAAACCTAGTAACCGAACACACACAGGCAGAACAGGACATTTCTTTCATGTCTTTAGTGAAACCTATTTGTTTTTTCCCACCCATAGGTGACAGAAGGTCAGTCCCTCTGGGGTTTTATTGGGCATGCTGCAAGCCAAAGACCCCGATGAAGGAGAGAACGGAACCGTATTCTACTCTTTGTCAGGTACAGTACCTGCAGGAAGTAAAGAGAGTACTCACCTGTGCAAAATAATGTATATCTTGACACCTTTAAAGGCCATTTGCCACCCATAACCATGGTATAAGCATGTTATTGTAGGATTACTAGGGCTGTCAATAGATTAAAATATTTAATTGCAATTAATCACATGATTGTCCATAGTTAATCACGATTAATGAATCTCACATATTTTTATCTGTTCAAAATGTACCCTAAAGGGAGATTTGTCAAGTATTTAATACTCTTATCAACATGGGAGTGGGCAAATATGCTGCTTTATGCAAATGTATGTATATATTTGTTACTAGACATCAATTAACAACACAAAACAATGACAAATATTGTCCAGAAACCCTCACAGGTACTGCATTTAGCATAAAAAATATGCTCAAATCATAACATGGCAAACTGCAGCCCAACAGGCAACAACAGCTGTCAGTGTGTCAGTGTGCTGACTTGACTATGACTTGCCCTGAACTGCATTTGATTATCATAAAGCGGGCATGTCTGTAAAGGGGAGACTCGTGGGTACCCATAGAACCCATTTTCATTCATGTATCTTGAGGTCAGAGGTCAAGGAACCCCTTTGAAAATGGCCGTGACAGCTTTTGGTTCTTGGTTGGTACCAATGGATTCCTTCGGTTTTTCTAGTTTCATATGATACCAGTCACTCTGACTGATACTCTACTTTTATTACTGAACCCGCTACAACCTAAAGATCACAAGTTGCGTTAACATGTTTTTACTGCGTTAACTTTGACAGGCCCTTAGGATAAATTTTTGTTGTTTATTGCTTTAACCATTTTCCAGTCTTGTATTCTCTATTTTAGTGTGTTTTACTTTGTTGTTTTAGTGTGAAGCACTTTCTAACTGTGTTTAGAAAAGTACTAAATAAATCAAATAGATCATTATTGGTATGGTTTGTAAATACTGTAAACATGACACCATGGTGTTGATTAGTAACATCTATCACTAAAAAAGGCTTTGATTTAAAGCAGACAAAATGCCATAGCTGACTCACTGGGTTTGTGTATTTTGCTACGTCCTACGTATATTGTCTCAAGTTAAAGATTGGACTCTCTTTCTCTCCCAGGTCCCAGGGCTGAGCGTTTCTCTTTGAACCCAAGCTCTGGGGAGTTGCGTTCATCATCCCCTCTGAGCCACTCGGAGCGGGCCGAGTACACTCTGACGGTGACAGCTACTGACAGAGGACTGCCCCCTCGCAGCACCTCCTGCTCCCTCACCATTCAGGTCAGACTCTGGTTGGAGCCCGGCCAGCACAAACACCCTCACTACTCACCTATTTAATATCAAAGAATAGACTCGGGGCTGAGAGGATCCGTGTCTCTGGGCCCCTCAGACTAGCTGCAGACATATCAACCTCACTTCTGACAAGCCTCCCTCCCATCCCCTCCCTTTTCTTCCCCTGTGACTTTTCAAAAGGGAAATTTCTATCTGAAATGGAAAAGTGGGTCTGAATCAAATACTCCCAGCTGGCTTGTGATGAGGGCCAGCTGTAGACTGCTCTGATCAAGGTCATACTCAATGACTTCAACACTTTTTTAACACAGTAGCCCTTTTTTGCAATGAGCAGCAGGGCTGTACACTCACGTAAAACACAGCATTGAAGATAATTCAGTTAATATTTAATATAGAACAGAAAACAGACACAATGGAAGAACGCTGGAAGGAGCGAAGATTTATAGGTTCCAGGAAAACAGAGTTGCCATATAAACAGCTCCAAATTGAGTGCCAGTTGAGTTTCCAACAACAAGAAATGAAAGTCATAATTATTAGTTAATTGGATTAAACAGTGCAGTGTTGTTCTTGCCCGCTGACGCATTTCTGTAATTTCCTTTAATCATCTTTTCAGACTGATTTTCTAAATCCATCGATGATAGGATGAGACTATACCAATTTATTTCTGGAGCACTCCTTTTCCATCTAATGTGGAACCAATTTACAGCTTGTCATGTAAGATTTCACAACGCTGCATATTTTTTTGCGTGCCTACTTACTGTGGGAACCGTTCTGTACGATGCGCTGCTGAGGGTCTTGATCACGCGTTCAGCCTGCAAAACAGTCAGTAATGCTGCTGAAAATGTGATCAGCAAAACCTCCCCTATTCCGTCCCCCCTTTACAGCTACTAATGTTTTATTAAAACAATGTGTTACTTATGGTGCTCTTTTCATACAATGGAGAGCAGTAATAATGTTGTAGTCTTTGAAGACACTTGAACTGCTCATCAAAGGAAGTGTAAAGCTATACACAGTACAGGGATATGTCCCAGTGCTTAATTCAAACCCTCTCACCATTTCCTCCTGATTGTGTTACTTTTATCATCTATTATTTTTCCTGGCAGCGACATGAGTTTCAGATTAAGTGTGATTAAGGTCAGCAGGCGTGTTATTCAAGTCTATAAAAACCCCTTGTAATGGGTTTCATTTGTTCCCAGTGAACACATACAGTACAAGAGAGTGGAATGGACAGAATCTGTTTTTACTTTTGCCCAAAATCCATGAAATATTTTCATTCTTTGTATTGAAAATTGTAAACTTGAGTTTCCACCAAGCATCTAAACGAAGCGTTATAGGCACTGTTGTGTTGCTCTGTCCTCAAATGCTCACACAGTGTTCCTCTTCGATGCAGGTCCTCAGCACTAACAGGCCTACTTCCAAGACCAATTCATTCTCCATATCCTTCAACTCTGTGGAGGAGGCTAAGCCTGGATCTGTCGTTGGCTCAGTCCGCATTCATGACAGAGAAACCCCAGAGCAAGGGGAGGTGACCTACACGGTGGTGGGGGGTACAGACCGAGATGGGACCTTTGTCGTGGACCGTCTCACCGGAGACGTGTATCTGGCTCGTCCTCTTGACTATGAACGAGATGCCCGCTACACCCTGCAGATCGAGGTGGATGACCTCTCTCAGGCCCATCCTAGCAGCACCCTGGTGCACCTGGACATTGACGTAGAGGACAGCAATGACCACGCCCCTCTGTTCCCCGAAGACCCCGTCACCATCGTGATCTCTGAGAGCATGGAGCCCGGCTCTTCTCTCTATACGTTCCAGGCCACAGATAAGGATGGCAGTGGTCCCAACAGCGAGCTGAAGTACTCCATTCTCCACCAGTGGCCAAACACCCCTGGCCTACTAACCCTCGACCCTTCCACTGGGGTCCTCTCCCTGGGCCAGGAGCTGGACCACGAGGTCACCTCCAAGCTGATACTGGTTGTAAGGGCAACAGACTCTGCCCTCGATGCCAGCGAGAGGCGCTGGGGTTCTGTCACGGCGAGGGTGTATGTAACCGATGAGAACGACAATGCACCAGTGTTCAGCTCGCCAACAGCTGTCAGTGTGATGGAGGACCAGCCGGTGGGCTTTGTGGCGCTGTATGTCATGGCCAGAGACGCAGACCAAGGGGAGAATGGCAGGGTGACCTACAGCATCCAGTCAGGCAACACTGGAGGAACATTCAGCCTCAACCCCAACACTGGTAAGTCCTGCCCAGTGCTAGTGTATTAGAGAGGACCTATTATGCTGACGTATTTTCAGGTGCATACTTCTATTTTGGGTCACTACTAGAACAAGTTTACATGCTTTAATGTTCAAAAAACACTTTTTTTATTATACAGGCTGTGCTGCAGCACCTCTTTTCACACTCTGTTTAGCTCCAAACCCCCCGCCCCCTCCCGAAAAGCCCAGTCTGCTCTGTTGGCCCACACTGCTGTGATCGGTACACCGAACAAAACTCTTTGGACTCCGCTCCAGCTCCGCTCTAACTAGCTTTGTTTGAGGGCGTACCAAACTAGCCGCTAGGCAGGTATTATGCAAATGTGTTACTTGGTGACATCACCACTTTACGGAAGAAAAGACGGGACTTCAAGTGACACATTTCAGGCAGTTCAGGAGCAGAGTTTTTTTGGGGGAGAGTAACTCCCTTTGGTGTGGACTTTGGGCTTTGTAACTTTGCAGACCTTTTACATGCACAAAAACTATATGACACACAAAAGGAAAGGGAAAAAAGCACAAAAGCATTATAGGTCCTCTTTAAGTAATGTTGATATTGTGGAATCGGATCATTTAAAAAATTGTGTTAATGAACATAATTGGGGTATTGCAGAATCAATCATGTTCTGTCTGGTGATGGTATTGCGTAAGTCATACTGTACATCTGAGAGACCTTTTTGGAAGAAAAGTATGATATTAAAGTAATTAGTTATTAGTAAAGTTTCATTTTGACTTCTTCTCTGGGATATACATATACAATATACTGTAAGTATAGCACATGTTAGCATCAGATATCGACATTTTTATCACCGCAAACAGCAATCAGTTTGCAGGGTATTATCGGGAAATGTTTTCAAATCTTGGATTTTCAGTTGTTTACTTATTTTCCACTAGGCCGTTTCTTTATTTTAATAATACTAAAATGTTCAGCTTGTCCTCCGTTTTTATATTTCCAGCACCTGTTGGGAATGCAAGTACTTCAGAATTAGTTTTCCCTCGCTCGTGTTTAAAAATGTTCAATTTAAGCAGACAAGCGAATCTGCATCTGTTCACCTCTGTTTGGGTCTTCTCATGGACTTTCTAAGCATTTATGACACCTATAAAGTTTACTTTGCATTGCATGTGTACTTACCTTTCCCCACGTGCACCACCACAATTACCAAGCCTCCCGCTACATAAACACACACAAACTCTTGTAATATTCTGCTTAAATCTTAGTGCCGCACAACTCTTGCTTCACCTTTCATGACTTATTTCTCTCAGTTGGAGGCCAGACAGACAGAACAGCCTGCCAAATATTAAACACACACACACACACACACACACACACACACACACACACACACACACACACACACAAGCATGCACAAGCACACACACGCGTACACACACACACAACCCATCATCTGTTATTGTGGATCTATTCCCATGAAAGACCAAAGAACCTCCTGCTCAGGCTTCTGGGAACCATTAAAGAAGGGATCAGTTACGCGTGTTTGTGTGTACGCACGTGTGTGTGTGTGTGTGTGTGTGTGTGTGTGTGTGTGTCTGTGCGTGTGTGTGCGTGTATGCATGCACATATGTTTGTGTGCTTGCATGAGCCTCTGTCACTTAGTCAAAGTTGACCTTGGGCTATTTGGTCCCGTGGGCTTTGTTGTGGTGTTTGAGACACGTGTCAACGTTGGCTCCGCCTCCCCCCCTTCAAGTCGCCAACCGGGATGCCCCCTAGATCAGCTCGGGGATGGAAACATTCAGCGTCTGTCATGCATGCCACTTCTGCTTCAGCCCAGTATGTGCTCTCATCTTGAAGTGTTTTCATGCATACTGGTTATTTGTTAGAATACTGACAGAGTTAATCCTCTGAGCACCTGGTTTGCTCCCGTTTTGGGGGTCAGTGACCGGAGACCTGGTAGCCTATCATCTCTACACACTCTGCTTTCATTACTTTTACTCACAGTTAACCACAATAGAGGGAACTATCAGGCTATTATTAGGAATATATAAAGTCACAGAGTTAGACACATTCTCATCACTCATTGTCAGAAAGGAGGTCATTAATTTCACTTTTGGAGCGAGGGGAGAGCACACCGGTGATATGGTGAATTGCTTCTTTGCAAAAGACAGCACCATTCAGGGATTAACACATCAATTGTTGATAAATGACTTCTGCATATAGGACAAGAAAAATGTGTTTGTTGCCTGAGTAACCTCAGCTAACCCTCACACTGCAGTCCAAAGAATTTGCGCCACAAACCTCACATAGGCTTAAGATGTTGGAATGGAAAACATCCAAATAAAAACTTTCTCTTGTTTCCCACTGTCTTTTTTCTGCCCATGTGTTATCAGTGACCAGGGATACGGCATGATCGCAGAGGAGTCAAATTTAGTGAAAATATGCCAGCCTGTAACTCCTACCAGATTAAAGGCTCAGGGGAAGTTATCTCAGTCCTGGCAAGATAAAAAACAAAAACATGAACAAAAAAAAGTTAAAAACCAAAACAGCTCTGGCCCCCTTTCTTTAACAGTTGCAGCTCATTTTAAAGCATGAAATTGAAATTGAATCAATGCAAGCTCTACCCTCTTAGGGCGGGATAATGAAAAGGCAAGGGTGCCCCTAATTTCTACGGAGCACGGCAGGCCTGGCTGTTGCGTGTCTAGAGCGTGTGTTTACTGCTTCTTTCTCGATGGCTGCGGCATTCTCCAATGGAAAATCTCGTAAACTGTGGCCAGACTGTTGGGCTGTTACAGCAGTGGTGGTGGTAGCACTCAGGTAGGCAAGGCTGTGTGTGTGTGTGGAGGAGATTAGCTCTGATTTGGCCCTCACACGGCAACTTTTCACACTTGCTTTTTAAATCCCTTGACTACACACAGCCATGGAAAGTGGCATGTTTTATTGCCTTTGATAGCATGCTTTCATACCGTAGTTGTTGTGCGTAACTGCCTCTGTGAAACAGGCTATAATAAAGCACACCCACACACACACACATACAGGAAATCTCTCCTCACATTTCACCCCTGATTCATCTCTCGACAGGCTCTCTGTCTATTTTCAAACCTCTGGACCGTGAGGAGCAGGACGTCTTTAACCTCACAATAACCGCAGAGGATCATGGGATACCCCAGCACTCGTCCAGCCAGCTGCTGTGTGTCCACGTGATTGATGTTAACGATGAGGTGCCCTGGTTTGAGGAGAGCCAGTACGAAGCCCAGATCTCTGAGAACCAGCCTCCAGGAACTAGTGTGTTGACAGTGTCCGCCTCTGATCTGGACCAAGGTGAGACAAACAATGTGCACTGACTTAGTTACTGGTTCGGTTAGCTTTGGCTCATGTAATCCTACTTTTTAATCAACAGTGTGTTCTCAGTGAGCACTGATTTGGTCATTTATACTACCAGGGTGGTTGGAAAGTTAATATTTTAGACATCTAAATTACATATAACCATTGTTTCAACATTATTTAAATAACTATATTATGATGTGAAATGTATATGTTGAAATATAATCATAGAAATGCTGATGCTGATTATATACATGTATCCTAGATGTCTAAAAAAATGTCAAGTAAATTTAGCCTGGTTTTAACCAAGACACTTAGACATCTTGTGAACTGCTAATTACCTAAATGTATGTGTGTTGACTTCTTAAAATGGATATTGGCAATTGTGCTGCTTCAGCAATTAAGATGGGAAAAAATGCCTGTGATTCTTCTCAGACCTCATGTGCTAAGTTTGTGTTCACGTGACAGACATTAACAGTTGTTTTTAATTGAGGACTCGGTAGGGTGGGGGTGGGGATGCATTCCCTCGGACTTAGTCAGAAGCACATAAAACAGAAGGATTATAAACTTTCTCTCCAAAAGCAATTAGTGAAGTAAACAGGTGAGGTTGCCAGGCTGCTTTCTGTTAGCACGCAATCTGGCATCCAGACACCTGAGGGAGAGCCGTCACTGCCAACAACAATGCTTAGGCAGCAAAACTGATGACAGACGAACAAATAAGTATACAAGCTATGAACAAGAGAAATCCAAATACCATCTAATTTATTTATGTAATATAATTTATTTACAGTTCATAGGAATTAACTTTCTAAGCGTTGGTGACACTTTGTAGCTTGACAATCCATTTTTAAATTAAAGGTACAGTGTGTAGGATTTTGTGGCATCTAGTGGTGTGTTTGCAGATTGCAACCAACTGAGTACTCACTCCTCCCTTCCCAAGACTGCAGTAACATGAGCCACTGAGTGCACAGTTACCATAATGACACTACTTTACTAGCAACAGAAGTCAGACGGCGGCTGACAGGAACCACGGTTTTGCACTCTGTGGCTCACGTTACCGCAGTTTGTTGGAAAACTACGGTGGCCTTCAGGTAACGTAAAAATGTGAAAGCCTCTCACTAGAGCCAGTGCTTGGTTTGTCCGTTCTGGGCTACTGTAGAAACATGGCGGTGCAACACAGCGGATTCCATGAAGAAGACCCTCTCCCTATGTAGATATGAAGGGCTCATTCAAAGCTAACAAAAACACAACAAGTCTTAGTTTCAGGTGATTATACACTAATGAAAACATAGTTATGAAGATTATATTCCATTTCTGCTAATAGATCCCCGAAATGTTGCATACTATTCCTTTAAAGCAACGTTACTGTGTGTTTCTCTGTAGGAACCAATGGACAGGTGACATATGGTGGTATCTCAGAGGAGGGTTTCAGCATCAACCCAGTGACAGGTGTAATAACGACCACTAAGGCGCTGGACAGGGAGCTCCAGGAGTACTACTCCTTGACAGGTACTGCCCTCTCACTGTCCTACACCATCACAGATGAAACATGCCCTCAGATGACTTCTTTGAGATACATATTACCATACCATTAATGCTATTGTGTTTTTGACAGTTTATGCAAAGGATGAAGGCCTTCCGCCCAACTATGCCAAAGCCACAGTGAGGATCAGAGTGCTTGATGAGAATGACAACGCCCCTTCCTTTGGACGACTCTACTACACCATAGAAGTGCCTGAAAACCTGGAGGCATTGCCTCTGTTCACCCTGAGAGCCACTGACCAGGATGCAGGAGATAGTGGGGAGATGAACTACAGAATTACAGGTGATTTGTTTTGTTGTACCATTCAGTTACTAAATAATCAGCTCAACCGCTCCCATGATTTGCATTTTTATAACCACATTGCTCTCCTTGCAGCTGGAGATCCATCAGGAGACTTCCGCTTAGACAGACAGTCAGGTGTTCTATCCACCTCGAGGCCTCTGGATCGTGAGAAAAGAGCTGGATACACGCTAACAGTCACAGCTCAGGACCAGGGCTACCCTCCACTCAGCAGCACTGCCACCGTGGAGGTGACTGTTATGGACATCAACGATCACAGCCCCCAGTTTCAGAGCAGCAGCTACACTGCAGACGTTTCAGAAGATGTTCCCATCGGCTCGCTGGTCCTGGAGGTGAAAGCCACTGATCTGGACCAGGGCCCCAACAGCCAGGTGATGTACTTCTTGAGCCGTGGCTCCCAGAGCATGTTCATCATAGACCAGAACACGGGTCGCATCATCACAGCAGCACCCCTAGACCGAGAGAGAACCGCCTCTTACACCTTTGACGTGTGTGCCACTGACTCCTCCCCCGCAAACCCACGTAACTCCACCGCTCAGGTGACGGTCTACATTCAGGATGTGAACGACAACGCGCCCTTCTTCATTCTGGACCCGCTCATTGTGAACATCTCCGCCAGCAGCGTGTCCAGCCGCCGAGTGCTGGCCACCATGAGGGCGGAGGACAAGGACTTTGGGGCTAATGGCTCTGTGTTTTATCGTTTCGCCAACCCTGTGAGGGGCTTCACCATCAACTCACTGACAGGAGACATCCAGGCCACGGAGAAGCTGCAGACTCTGACCCAAAGCCAGAGGACTTTGATAGTTCAGGCCATGGACCAGGGCAACCCAGCTCAATCTTCCCTGGGGGTGGTTATCATTTATATCAGGGAGCAGAGCTACAGGGGGATTCGCTTCTCTCGCACGGCTCGAGACGTCAGTCTGCAGGAGAACTCTGCTAAAGGTTTGGATATTACATTTCAATCTTTGTACTTTGGAATTTGTGGAAATAATAAATAGAAGGAAAATGTTTCAACCAAATGTGTTTTTCACTTTATAGGCACAGTGGTAACACAGACTCAGGCCCAGTACCCCGATGGCTCTCAAACTGGTATCAGCTACAGTATTTTCAGTGGAAACAGAATGCAGTCTTTTGGAATAAACGCCATTACTGGTGAGAGCACAAATGACAGCGTACACTTTAAAACAATGTTTTCTAAATCCACAGCGTGACTCATTGTTATTTTTGCGAATTAGGTGAAATATGGGTCCAGAAAAATGAAGAACTGGATTACGAGGAGACCCCGAAACTCCGCCTTGTGGTGAAAGCTGAGACGGCATCCTCCAGCTCCTACATGGCTGTCAACTTAATCCTGCAGGATGTCAATGACAACTTGCCACGCTTCCAACTCCAGAACTATGTAGCCTACATTAGAGAGGCACAGGGCTACGATTCCCCCATCATTCAGGTGCAGTAGCCTGTCCCCCACACTCTTCTTATGGTTGGCTGTTTTTAAAGTGTGAAGTTGTATAAAAAAAATAACTCCAGCTTTAGAAATCTGGATAGTTTCAGCAGTGTAGAGAAATGACTCTGCATGTGTTCTCAGTGTCCCAACTGAATATACTATAGAATCATTTGTGCCATGAAGCCAGGTTCATATAGCCCATTTTTTTATTAACTCTTGACTTCCAAGTCCAATTTTGCTCACTAGTTCATGTTACACTGAAACAGCTGTTGCAGATATTTCTTTATTTTCATTCCCAAAATGGATTTGTCATTTCCTCAGGTTGCTGCAGATGACCTGGACCAGGGACAAAACGGTCAGGTGACCTACTCTATCAGGTCATCATCCATGAGTGGCTTGTTTAAGATAGACCCACTGACCGGCAGCATCACCACTGCAGCCATAATGGACAGGGAGATCTGGACGCAAACAAAGTGAGTTTCTCTTTGTCTGTTATCACATCCTGCCATGTGGTTCCCCTCAGCTCATCTCTGACATTGACACAAGCATGTTTAATGTTTGTTACTGTGATAATGTCCATTCCCTCTCAAATAACTTTGTAATTGGTTTGAATGGTAAAGACCAGGTTTTGTGCATACTCTATTTCCATTAAAAAATCTAAAAGATTTATAAAAAATGAGTAGATTAGTTATTTTTTCTGCATTACATTAGGTTTTCTTTTAACAAGGGCTGCTCAGAAAATGGTTTCAGTTAAGAAAGAAAAGAGAAAAATTGGGAGAAAATGTAAATGAGCTGATGGTCATGCACCAGAGCACCAGAGCCTGTTAAAGTTATTAAAAAAATCATGTTTGCCCTGCAGATAGTATTTTAAAAACAAATTTGAACACCTTTTGTTTTATTGATTTTTTAACATTTGTTTTTCAATCTCTTTTAATATGAATAAGATTAAGATGAATTCCAGATATGAAAACAAGTGAGAACTATTTACTATAATGAGTAAATGAATAAAAAAAGGTCTTCTAATGCTTACTCTGAAACAAAAAGAGGCTGATCTTTGGAGGGGGTGAAACATTACACAACCAAGTTCATAAAAGTTAAAAGTTCAGACACTGACATTCATTATGTGGCACCAGGCTTGTTGTCACAGCAACCGACCGGGGAACCCCACGGCTGGCTGGCTCTGCCACCCTCACTGTGATCATCATCGACCTCAACGACAACAGTCCCATGATTCCCCTGCATCGGGAGATCCGGGTGCCTGAGGGTGAGTCGGCTTCACAGTGGAAGTTAGTCCAATGATCTTATCATAAAGCCCCACATCACACTCCCTGGCAGCTCACTCAGTGGGGCTCGGTGAGAAAAGTCTGACCCCATTATGAAACTAGCTATTGCCAAGTTCCCCTGTTCATTTCCTGTCTATTAGATCAAGGCTTTCCAGAACAGGATATTTCTTAATAACATTTTTTTTTTTGTTTGCTTAGAATCTCTGTGCTTCATTTCAGCTGCAACCTAAATGTCTTCTTCTTCCTTACTATCATACAGATACTCTGATTGGCACAGTTATCACCCAAGTAACAGGAAATGACGTTGACTCAGGGCCAGCCCTCTCCTACACACTACACCTGGACACAAATACCCAAGGCATGTTTGGGATCCATCGTTATGGAGGAGGGGTGTCTCTGACCGGCCTGCTGGACTATGAGGAGAGGACGTGGTACACTCTGACCGTCCGCTCGTCCGACTCTAAACATCAAAGCGAGGCCAACATCACTGTGCTGGTGGATGATGTGAACGACAATGCCCCCACCTTTACTCAAGACTTGTATCAGGTGCAGCTACATTCACACACCTGTCTTCACACCTGCATATACCGCTACCTTACCGAGTATTAGCAACTTTATTAAATTGCTGAAGTATCTGTAATGGATATATCTTAGGGCTGTCAATCGATTAAAATATTAAATTGTGATTAATCGCATGATTGTCCATAGTTAATCATTATTAATCGCAAATGAATTGCACATTATCTGTTCAAAATGTACCTTAACAGGAGATTTGTCAAGTATTTAATACTCTTATCAACATGGGAGTGGGCAAATATGCTGCTTTATGCAAATGGATGTATATATTTATTACTGGAAATCAATTAACAACACAAAACAATGACAAATATTGTCCAGAAACCCTCACAGGTACTGCATTTAGCATAAAAATATGCTCAAATCATAACATGGCAAACTGCAGCCCAACAGGCAACAACAGCTGTCAGTGTGTCAGTGTGCTGACTTGACTATGACTTGCCCCAAACTGCATGTGATTATCATAACGTGGGCATGTCTGTAAAGGGGAGACTTGTGGGTACCCCGTAGAACCCATTTTCATTCACATATCTTGAGGTCAGAGGTCAAGAGACCCCTTTGAAAAATGGCCATGACAGTTTTTCCTTGCCAAAATTTAGCGTTAGTTTGGAAAGTTATTTAACCTCTTTCGCGACAAACTATTATGACGTGGTTGGTACCAATGGATTCCTTAGGTATTCTAGTTTCATATGATGTTTCTTCACTCTAGCTTCAAAACTGAGCCTGCTACAACCGCCAAAAGATTTTTTGCGTTAATGCGTTAAAGAAATTTGTGTTAATGCGTTATTATCGCGTTAACTCTGGCAGCCCTAATATGTCTGTATTGTGTGTTTCTCATTAGGTGACTGTATCAGAGCACCTCCCAGCAGGCAGTGCAGTCATCACAGTAACAGCCACTGACCGTGACTCCGGGGAGAACGGGAAGATTACCTACAGAGTAATGTCATCAACCAGGGGCGTCTTCTACATTGACCCAAGCAACGGTAAGGTTACTGTGTGCACAGTTATGGTTATTCATAACTGTTTTCTAACCAGAGCTCCTCGTAATTACCCTTCATAAAAATGTTATCCTCTAAGGCTCTCCTTGGATGCACATTTGGGGTTTGGACATATTTGCAACAGGCATTGCAAAAATATTTAATCATTTTGTTCATTAAAAGTCATTCAAAGTCAAATTGAATGTTATTTGCCTCAGATGTTTTGTTTGAGATAGCATCTAAAAATAAGCGTATTATAAAAGAGGACTCCTTTTGCCTCAAGCTTTTCTGTTTCCTATTCTAAAATGCAATCCCTTTGCCTCAAATAATGCTCTATTCAACCGCATGTGCCCAAACCTGCTACAGTGTTTACATAATGTAATTGCAATTTAATTATTTATGTGAATGTCATAGTTATTTATTTAATAGCAAATCATCCTGTGTAATGAACTGCTCTTTTTGTGACCGTTTTCTTTGTAATCTTACAGGTACTCTGTTTGTCAACCAAAAAACAGAGTTTGATTTTAAGAATCCCTCCATCCTGGTGGTGATTGAGGTGCGGGACCAGGGCACTCCATCCCTTTCATCCATTGCCACTGTCCAGGTACAAGTGTCAGACGTCAATGACAACGCCCCCATCTTCCACCAGTCAGAGTACAGAGCCACCGTGTGTGAAGATGGGCTTCCTGGATCAACTGTTCTGACCTTAGAAGCTGTGGACGGCGACCTGTCCCGGGACAACTGTGGTTTTGATTTTGCCATCGCCAGCGGCAACTCAGGTAACACGTTCCAGATTGAGAGCAGCGTGCGTTTCTTGGAGGGGCAGGGCTTCCAGACGGTCGGCAGCCTGATCCTGGTGGAGGAGCTGGACTTTGAAGCAGTGCCAAGTTATAACCTGACTGTTGTTGTATCGGATCGAGGGATCCCTCAGCGCAGCTCCAGCGTGCCCATCCTCATCAGCGTTACAGATACCAATGACAACCCTCCAGCCTTCAGCCGAGCAGAGTACAGTGTAGTGCTGAGTGAGGGTGCAGCAGCGGGGACAGAGATCTTGCATCTATCTGCCACAGATCCAGACTCAGCTCCCAATGGAGAGGTGCAGTACTCCATAAGCTCAGGGGACGAGACGGACCTTTTCCAGGTGGACCGGTGGACCGGAGCCTTGAGGCTGCAGAGACCTTTGGACAGCGAGAGACAGTGGTCCCATATGATTGTCGTCCAGGCTACTGACGGTCAAGGGCACTACGCTTTGGCCCCAGTCAGTATTGAGGTGAAGGACATCAACGATAACCGGCCCTTCTTTCCCCTCAAACTAATAACTGCGAGCATCAGGGAGAACCAACCCCAGAACGCCTTAGTCACCATGCTGCATGCAATCGACCATGACAGAGGGGTTTTTGGACAGCTGAGGTACTACATGTTGGACAACTCTAAAGAGGGAAGAGAGGCCTTCCTCATGAACCAAACTTCAGGAGAAGTACGAACTCGCTCTACTTTTGACTTCGAGAGGGTAAACTCCTTCCATTTTGTGGCTGTTGCCATGGATGCTGGAAACTATTCTGCCACTGTAACGGTGCAGGTTTATGTTACAGGGGAGGATGAATATGATCCTGTGTTCACCTCCTCAGAGTTCTCATTTGAAGTGCCTGAGGGAGCAAAGAAAGGTCAGACCATTGGCAAAGTGCAAGCGAGAGATGAGGACGGAGGCGTGGATGGCATCGTTCTCTACTCTCTAGCAGACGGTTCGCCTTATTTTGAAGTCAATAAATCAACAGGAGCAATTTCCCTAAAGATGGACAGCTACACTAGACACGTGAGCCGCTCTAAAAGAGAGGTGCGTCTGATGACCCTGGACGTGACTGCTCACAGCCCTCTGGAGACGTCCCGCGTAGCAGTGGCCAAAGTTAGCGTAGATGTGACCCATACATCTTTTGGTCTCACCTCAGACATGAATATGCTGCTTGTCAGCGTCATTGCAGTTTCTCTTGGGACCATAGTCATACTGATGATAATTGCTGTGGCGCTCTGTTGTGTTAAATTGAGACGCAAGAAGAAGGAGCAAAAGGCACACGGACGAACGCCAGCGTCGGGCACCATGCTGCACAAGTTTGAGGAAACAAAGATAGCAGCGAATGAAATGATTTACCATCAGGCCCTTCCTGGATACACGGCAGATCAGAGTGGCGGCGGTGGGGGGCCATACACTCGTGGAGGATCCCTGGATCCATCCCACTCCAGTGGGCGTGGCTCTGCGGAGGCAGAGGCAGCAGAGGACGATGAGATCAGAATGATCAATGAATACCCTCGAGTGTCAAGTATCTCCTCGTCCATGCAGGAGCGCATTTCCGCCCGAGGTCCGGACTCTGGAATCCAGCAGGATGCGGATCAGCTGTCAGATGTGTCCTGTGAGCCTTCCATAGATTGGTTCAAAGGGAAGAAACTGGGCAGTCTGAATGGTACTTTATTAGCTGGCCAGGTGCCAGTCTACAGGGACGAGGGTGGTGGGTATGTGGGTGTGGGACGGGGACTCAGCATCTCCCACCCTAAAGATTATACTTTCCCACAGGATGGGAAGCCTGCTGTAGATGGCTCCCTGACAGCCATCGTGGCCAGTGATGAGGAGCTGAGGGGCAGCTATAACTGGGACTACCTGCTCAACTGGTGTCCCCAGTTCCAACCTTTAGCTAATGTTTTTACTGAAATAGCACGTTTAAAAGATGAGACGGCTCCTCCTCATCCCCGCAGGTCGTTTCATCACAAAGCAAAGGCAGAGTCAAGAATCGACCCCCCGCCTCTCATAACCTCGGTGGCCCACCCCGGGGCCAAAACTGTCCCTCCGAAGCCCGTCGTAGGGAGGACGTTCCCCCACTTGGCTTCTTTACGGAGATCTCCCATCAGCGCAGAGGGATCCATCTCCTCCGTCGCCATGTCGCCAAGTTTCTCCCCCTCTCTCTCACCGCTGGCAGCACGTTCTCCTGCAATCACACCCTTCAGTGTCTCACAGGGCCCCTCTGCATCAATGATCAGCACAACTGAACACCATCTAGAACACATCGAGGAGGCAGAGCTGAGGATTTAAATTCTTCAGGGGGAATTAAAACTGAGTCATTGCTGTCCCAGACTTGTTCTACTGTATGTCTGACCACAGGGGCTGCAACCTGAAATGAGTCAATGCGTTAAACTAAGAAGTCCAAATAGCTGAAGTTGTGGTGCTTACAGAAGAAAAACTAAACTACATGACTAACAGGCCAAAATGGACTATGCCTTTTCTTGTGTTTTTGTGAAAGAAACTCCTCATTCTTCTGTTGATCAGTGTTAATTTGCACATCCGAATGGAGATTCATACATGATGTCAATATTTTGTACAAAAGCATTGTCTATATTTTTATATTTACATGTGGTTTCTGACGAGAAATGGCATTAAAGTGTCAAAAGGTTGCTAAAACCTCAGAATATATTTCTATATTTGTATATTTGTAGTTTGTACTGTATACTTGTTTGTACTGTAAGCTGGTTTTATCTCTTGTAATTCTTAACCTTGTGGTTTTAAATGAAGCTCTTCATCAATGCTTTATGAATTGGGATTTTTGTAACAGATTATTGTAAATATTTATGGAGGAAGACACATCCTTGCTTGAACAAATGAAACATCAGTCAGAATAGACTATTGTGTGATCAGATTTTCTACGGATCCTGTGTTTGATCTCACATCAAAAAGGTAACCATGAATGTGAAATGCTGAAGCGTTGTCTTAGTCCTCAACACCACGTCCCTTCGTTCTCTGCAAAGGAAAATAGAACTTGACATCCAACGATCTTGTCCTTCAGGTGCCCTGGCTTTAATTCCTCACAACGAGCCTTACTGCTCTCATTTTGCATTGTGAAAATAATTCATGTAAGGGAGAATATTGAGCAGCTACATGGTAAATGTAAAATCACAGCAGTAGCCTATCATTCCAGAGAATGTAAACAGGTCTTGGTTATTTGTCTACTTGGTAAAATATTAAAGAAACATTACTTAAGCTCTAAATCAGTGCCTTGTTGACACTGATATTTGCAACTGTTTTTTTTTTTTTAATAATTTTTGTCCTGAATTTTTGTATATATTTACTGACAAACTGTAATGAATGTTATATTGGACCCCACTTTTCAATAGCACTATAAAGAATACTATATGGATTAAAAGTAATACTAACAAATCTTACCAATGATGATGGAAGTATGAAAAAAATATTTTAATGAATGTTCAAACACCACCAGAGAATGTTTCCATGTCATGTACATGTTCAGCCATAATTCACGTAATGCTTTTACACAGATGCCTATGCCATGAATACATTCATGATCATAATTGTGTTTTTGGCAGCCTTTACAAAATAAAATAATGTGTACATATACAGTACATGTACATATATAACGTATTCTGTTTGTTTTAGACCCTTGCTAACATTATCTAAGCAACACTAACATTCTGCAGTATTTCTATTTATTATATAGGTAGACTTTGGAAGCTGAGAGGCTTGGTAAATTATTTACAAGGATGCTATTTTGACCATGGCCAAATATACATGAACACTACCTATTTGATAGAAGGTACCTTGTTGTTTGTTTGTTTGTTTTTTTGTATTGAACAGTGTTACCTGCCACTTACGTTTCATATTTGTCCAAACTGTGCGTGTTATGGTGCCATAGAAGAGAAATTCCTCCAAATGTTCACACACATATTCTAGACTCATCCAGAGAAATGTTTTGAGCAAAAAGTGCCTGATTAAAGTACTTATGTGAACACGTTGTCGTCTCTGTCACATCTTTCTCAGCTCAGGATAATGGCAATGTATGAAAAGGAATCATATGATAATAGTTATTATGTGCAGTTAATCCATACTGTAGACATATTCAGGGTTGTATGATTTTGGATAACAAGTGAAAGGTCCCAAAGATAACCAAAGTTTTAAATTCAATATGTCTAACAAGCAGGCAGTGACGTGACATTTGCGAAAGCACAAGACGTGACCAGTGTTCTACCCCGAGGGTTTATAGTCAAGCTCCTCTGATCACTGATGTTTTGATGATTTAGGCAACTTCAGAAGGCTCAGCAGTATTTTCTGGCAACCCAAACCTCTGAAATCTAAATACAAAAGCCTCTAACCTACAACCTCTGGCTTATACCTTGTATAAACTGCAACTCAAAACTCCCTATTGTCCCAGGGGCAGTAGGATAAATGGACAAATGCGGGCCTCAAACAGCCCTGTTCAGTCCCAGTATTGTCGCAATCTTAAGAAAACATATCTCAAATGAACAACATTTGACTTAATGATAGCCATTACGTGTTATTTAGAACTTGATAGGCATATATGATGTAACACGATCACAATACCATAACAAGTTATTTCAAGTGTTGGTTTTACAGATGCCATCATTTCTACCAAAAGCAGCCATGAACAACAAACAAACAAAAGACACGTTTCTTTCTGTCCAGTTAAAGCTGGTGTAGGCAGGTTTGAGCAAATATGTTTAAATAAAAAGTTATTTCTATAAAACGATCACTATATCCTGACAGTATTGCATGAGACAGGTAATCTGAAAAAAAAATCATGTTCCTCTGTGTCCTCCGGTGCTCCTAATGGCATCTGCAAGATTTCACAGACCGGAGGAAAACAACCAATCAGAGACGAGCTGGAGCCTTTCCTTCTCTGAGCAGCTGTCAATCACTCGCAAACTCCGATCAATTGGTCAAACTAGGCAGCGCTGATCAAATATGAATCAATATTCTGTTACTGTAATGTCTATTTCTCACATAAAATGTTGTGAGAAAGTTTGTGGCCCGGCAGCCATGTTGAGATCAGTTGAGGAAATACCAAGCACCGCCCACCAGCCGGAGCACTACAAGATGTTTCTGAAAACCTTTGAAGAGACAAATAGGCATTACAGTAACAGAATATTAATTCATATTTGATCAGCGCTGCCTAGTTTGACTGTTTGATCAGAGATTGTGAGTGATTGACAGTTGCCTCCGTTGACTGAACAGCCAATAAGAACGCTCTCTCTCTCTGAAATGACCTGTGATTGGCCAAAGTCTCCTGTCACAGGTTAGATTATTTCAAGCCTGAAAACAGAGCCATGAGGAGGCGCAGAAGTCTAGTTATCTCTCAGATCACTTGAATTACAATATGCTGAAAGGTTATTATGGAATTTTTACCCAATGATGCCAAAACATTCTGCCTACTGCAGGTTTAATGCTCTTGCTGAAGCTTTTCCAGCACAGATGAAGACAAAAGACAAGACTTTGAAATAAAACACAATGGGATCCATAAAGAAACCTTTCAGTTGCTTCACATGAAGTTCTCCGATCAGCTTTATTCCATTCGTACATTTGTTTGTTCAAATTAGCACCACATTAGGAGCTAGATTTATTTCCATCCTGCTTTCATGTTCTAACGCCCTTTCATCTATTTTGCCAAAAGATCTCATTCACATTATGTTTTGCAGCTCAGAAGTCATCCATCATGTAACACTGACCACACCAAATCCCAGGTCAATTCTCACATTTGTATATCTTATAGGCGTATGCAACTGATTGTTCTCACAACAATTCTTAAACTATTATCTATTATTGTGCCTGCACTTATCTTTGTTTTGCTACTTTAGAAATGTCTGTGTTCCTGTTTCTACTAATTGTCCTCAAATTCTATTCCCCAGATCATATAACACATAAGAACAACATAGTGAAGTAAAGCAAAGTTGAGAAATTTGTATGTCTACAGTCAGGGTTTAGTATTACTAGAATGTTTCTATATGTTACATAAAACGGGGAAGGACATTTCTAAAACTTAATACTGGCTCTCATGGTGATGTAACACAAACATCAAAAAGACTACAAACTATGATCACTTGTTTTATCCCAGCTGACTTTTCATCAGAAAGTTCAACTAGTGTAATATTCTCTCTCTAGTAATGCATTTGTCAGAGCTCTTTTGAACTTTTTCACATTTGAATTAATGCATGTCAACATACTAAATAGTGTTATTTTTTGGTATCCAACCCCACCTGTCATGGGAACTCATTGCATCACTCTCATATTGCCCGCGGCAGGACAACACTCCTGCTGCCTGATGAAACAGAGCTGAAACTGGACCAGCGCTGTTCCTCGGCTCCAAGGCCTGCCTCCAACTCGTTATGGAGCTGAAACCTAAACCCTGTGGTATTCTGAGCAATTACACGCACACACACACACACACACACTACGCACACAGAGGTGAATTCATGTGTGTGTTTCTTGTCCCTGGACTGGAAATATGGGCGGAGCTGGCTGAATTGGACAGCCCGCTGATGATACACTCAGCTTGAGTGTCATAGCAGACTCAGGTTATGAGACGAATGCTGTGACCCAAACCGAGCACCTTGGATCAGAGGCCAGTATATACACAACAGGACTCTGATGATATGAGTAAGAGGGCAAAAGCCAAGTCATTACTCAAAGCTTAAATTAAAGGCTGTGCGTAAACCAAATGAAATCTATCATTTTCCCGTCAACACAAAGTGGATACACAGGAGGCTGTTCTGTTAACACGCAATGGGTGCCCTTTTCCCTTCCCTGACGTAGCCTACTGTTTCAACCTCTGTGTCTCTGATGGAGTTGTCAATGCTGTCATGCTTATATGATAGGCTACTGAAAGACTTTCAATCAAATCAGTTTTTTCAGCCCTCTTAACTTTTTTTATTTGCTTAAAGCTGGGGTTGGTAACCTTAAGAAACTAGCAAGACTAAGCTAGATTTTTAAAAATGATCCAACCAAAAAACCCAGCCCAGTACTTTTCCAATGAAAGTAGCTAGCAGCAATAGCTCGAGAGAAAGTCGCCAAGTCGGCAACACTGACAGCCTGTCACGTCAGGCCTCCCTCCAAAGCCACTCCCCCAAAATGATGCGCAATGAGTGCTCGGGCAGAGTGCACGCAGCCAGGTAGACAGGTATGTAGTCAGCTTATTACAGTCCTTTGACAGCCACAGATACCGTAGTTCTTGCTTTTTCAGAGCATTTGATTTATTGACTGCTGTCGGGGGAGTATTTCAACAAATATAACCAACAAAATGTTTTTGAAGAAGACTACCAACTCTAGCTTTACTAGGCCTACTTAAACTGTATTTTGTTAACCTGGATGTTATTCTCATATTTTTGTCCATTATGGCTATTGGTCATGATAACATTGTACTCATCATGTCCATTGTAGAGGTTTAGGAAATATGGACTCTGACAGCTTATTGTTGATTGAGCCACAGATTGTGAGTTGAAGCAAACTGCATAGAGAAACACAACTGGATCCTCTCTTTATTGAATATCGAAGGTCAATGAAAACTAAATGGTGTGCCTATTGTCATTTTGGTTTTCAGTTTGGAAAACATTTTCTCGCATTTGCTAACTTCTGTAGCATGCACACCAGTTAAATCAAAAGTGAACCACAAGCAAACACTGATGAGAATAAATCAGCATGTGTGTACATATATTAATAATTCATGTACGTTTGTTTTGTAGTTCCCTACAAAAGCTACTGTGCATGGATTTCCAGGGGACTACTTTCTGTGTTTACTTCCAATTGCTAAATATAAGTTTTTATAAAGCTGTAAGAGCCTTGACCCGAATAACATTGTCCTTGCTGTTCACATTTCCCAAATCTCTACACTGGAGGTTGGTTGTTATCATGACTAATAGTCGTGATGGGAAACATATGAGAATAACACCCAGGCTGACAAATACCATAATTTCCCTCTAAAACTTGGGAAGCACACTCATTTGTATTCTAGTTCAGTGCGGTTATTAAGCTACCTGTGTTCAAGCTGTTCATGCTTAAAGCTGCTTTTTCACGGAGTAAGCATCCAGCCTTACACCTGCTGGAGAACAAAAGTGTTGTTATTCATATGAGTTCCACACTTCAGTCCAAAAATATTCCAATCAACTAATTTCATGCATTGTCGAATGATTTCCCTTTATTAGCGGCATAGCACCCTTCTGAATAGATGCAATATTCTCCTTTTCTTGCAACACAATAAGAGAAGGAGTTATTAGCGCTCCGGTAGCATCACGTTCTTTACTGTCAGCCATATCTGTGAAGTATTTTTTGTTGCTTCAAGATTCAGGTGCTGCTTGTGTCGGTTGAATAATGCATAAGCAAAAAGCTGTGTAAGTTGCATAATTACACAGTTACCTTGCCTGATGGTACCACATTGGTAAACATCTGATAGTCTCATATTGTTTTATTTTCCTCATGCAAGTTTCAAGGATGTGCCTCTACACAAAGGAATGAATTTATGAGGAGGATTTTAGTGTTTGTGCACATCATTAATCAGTAACAGCACCTCTGAACAAGGGTATTAAATCTCTCTATGTTTTCTCTTTTTAAATTGCATTTGACAGTTGCATTCTAGCTTACAGTTTGATGGGTTATTGCTATCAGTGCAAGTCATCCATTGGTGCAAGTCTTATAATGTACTTTAGCATTTTAGTATATACCGGTATGTATACAATTAGTATGTAGTGAAATTGGGACACAGTGTTTGTCTCAACCCTTTTAAATGCTCAGATTGAATTTCTCCAGACATCTGTGAGGTTGATAATGGAGGTCTGGCTATGCACAATTACACTTCATGATGAATTACAAATTCAATCCTTTAGCAATTATAACATCAAGACACAGCGCCTGATTTTAATCAGATTTGACTTAGTAGAGCACCTGGAAATGGGTGCAGTGATATGGTAGATTCTTTGGCCAGTGAGAATTTTTAATTATAGTGAAATATTTATCTTACCAGGCAATTTGCAGGTGACTAAAACAACAATTGGTTACCAAGAGTGCAACAGATCAGACCTTTAAATCAACCTGAAAGATGGAAATCTTTTGGTCAACACTATAATGTTAAAGGTCTCTTTTCAGAAAAAGACCTGCAGTCAAATTTGGTTGACTTGGAATTGCCAGCTAATGAACAGGATCTAATGCGTACCTTTCGTCTCAAAAGGCTAGTAATGTATGATGTAACGTATGTAATGTAGCGCTGCTTTGCTGTAAGACTTCTGGTTCAAAAATTGGGCCTTTTGTCCTTTTTTGGTCTTGCACCATTATCCTGTGGTCTTGCATAGTTGAAAATATTGAGAGAAAGAAATGCTAAAAATGGTGGGGAAAGCATTGGAATGTCATGTCTTGTCCTGCTCCTTATAGGTAATGTGTTTTATTGTTTATTATATTCAGTTATTATTTCCTCTTTTATTTTGTGTTACTTTCCTCTCGTTTCAGAAACCTTACTTCCTACCTTCCTTCCTGTGTGTTTCCCGCCTGTGTGATTACCTGCCCCGCCCCTATTGGTTTCACCTTCGCCCAGTTAGACTCACCTCCCCAGTGTCTTTAGTCTGTGTGTTTTCCTGTCTCTGTGCCAGTTTGTCTTTGTTCCCCGAGTCAAGCGTTCCAGCGATTTCTTAGTTTTAGTTATCTTGTTTTTTCTGAACTTTTCTGAAGCCTGTTTTTTCCTCACCACGTTTTTGCTTTACCTTTGTCGGCTATGGTTTCCTTATCTGACTGCTCACCTGTGTACCGAACCTGTGAGGCAAGTAAAGACTGTTTGACATTTGAAATGTTTGTTTATATGCTGATGGGTGGGAAACTCAATTCCTAAACAGAGATACTAAGCCAAAATTATGTATTTATTAATAAACCTATCAATACACTGCAAATGTATGTATCACAATCATTTTGTACTTCGGTGAAATGAAGGTTACGATATTGTAACCCTAGTTCTATATCCACAGGCGGAGCCCTCTACTGGACTCTATGGGTAATATGTCCTCCAATCACAAGCACGCGTTCACCCACTGAGATCTGCATAAACGTAGCCAGCCAATCAGGACGTGCCTACCGAATACGGTGCGTCACCACAGTATACAGTATGGCATCCTTTCTCTTGTGAGGATTCGGCGATTTGTCCACTGCCACTGGACTGCTAGATCTCCACAGATGGAGTCGACGCTTAAAGAATCTGCCGGGACGGATCTTTACGACTCCTGCCTTACGAGTGCCTTGTCACAGGCCACAGAGAGCGGTGTTCAGGCAGCCACCGGCCCTGCCCGGCCTGCGAGTGCTGCCCCCGAGATTAGTACGCCAGCAGCAACGGATTCTCTTTCCGACTCTTCGATGAGTCGTTGCCGTCGAAGTCCCCTCTCCAGCCGCTGTTTTCGTCATCCCTGCTGAGGCAACCGGCTTCATCTGCAGAGAAATATGACGACCATATTTCATCGGTGTCCGGTATGTTCCACAGAAGCCTGCTGCCGATATCTTTCGCCAGCTCCTTTCCGCTGGTGACGACCGCTGCGGCAGCACGTGCGTCTATTACCATCGAGTCCAATAGAGGGCGGAGCCTGTGTGAGTTAGAACTACATACTGTATTTTAGTAGCTACACTGAAGGTCAAACCATTAGCATATATACTGGACTTTAATTGTCCGACTGACTTCATTATAATAGTGATTTTACACTCAAACCCACAGTGTATGTGTTCAGTGTTGAGACAAATTCCTAGAGAAATCCTTCCATGGAGTTTTCCAATTTTGAAAAGTCACTGGGGCACAGGATGAGGACCACAGAGACCCATATTGGTCAGAGGGCCGAGTGTTTCATGCTGCATGCCTTACCTGACATTAAAGGTAGCCAAAAATTAACCCTTACTCAAATGTTCCAGAGTTCTTTCATGCTCTTTAGCAGTAGAGGCTTATGGAGCCCTGAAGGCATAATGACTTTAACGACTGAGGATATAATGGTTTTAACATGGCTTCTGCAGAAGAGCTTGTGCCACGGGTCCTTCTCACTGTCTTATGTTCAAAAGCACTTTCTATAATGAAGCTACCAAAATAGGCCAGACTTTCAAAGGTAGTTAACAAGGGCAAGATAATGTCTCTCTTTTTTATATCTGGGCAGGTGATCTCATCTTGATGACATAGTATATGATGTGACAGATAATAGATGAATACCAGCTGCAGAGATCAGTCAGTGTGTGAAGTGAATCACAGTGAAGGATATGGGCTTATGGACATAGGAATGGATCTTTGCATTCGGGTGTGAGCTGCTTTGTCTGCAGAGCCCTTTGGTGAGGATCAGACTCTTCTCTGGAGAAGCCCAGGCTACCATCCAGTTAAAATGAGGCCCAGACCAGAGAGAGGTCTCTCTGCTCATGCTTGGATTACCCATAAACCCCTCATACCTGCAGCTTGCACAGAAGTCTCCGCTGCTTGTTCCCTCAGCAGAGGGCCAGGCTCCAGGGATGCTCCAACCTCAGCTTACCACAATCCTTTCTCCAAACACTCCACAGAGACTTTTTTTCCCCCTCCGATCCTCTTGTCTCTTGTGAGTTCTGTTTTTTTTCCCCTGCTCTCTCTTCAAGGTCTTTGCCAGGCTACTTGCGTGACTAGAGGGAGTGGAAAAAAAAAGGTTTCGAAACCCATTGGCACGCGAGCCCCAAATCTATTTTTTGGAGAGCGTTCTTTTTTTCTTTGAAAACAAAAAAGCCACAGGGAGAAATAGGCAATACTGGGGTGAGGGGTCTGTTTCTCATTTGGCCAGGCCTGCCTCCTGTCCTGCCCCGCCAGCGTCAGAACCACAGCCCTATGGGGAAAGAGGGTGGCTCAGACTAGGGATGGGAGGAAGTGTTTTTCCTGCAAAACCGCGGCCAAAACTATGGACCCTCATCTTAGCCCTTGTCACTTAGCAACCAGCCCAACCTGCTTCCCCATTACTAGGCCATCTGCTTGTGTTCCAGGCTTTACTTTGTTATGATTTGTTTCGCCCCTTTTAAACTTTGTCTTAAAATTCGCCATGATTAAATTACTGCATTTAAATCCCTCCTTCATTGTTAATTCATTTTCATCAGGCATCGTGTGGTAGGCCTGCTGCAGAAGCATTTACTGCAATGCAGCCCGTAGCTTAATTCCCACTCTGCCTCGGTGATTTGTTGCAGTTATTGTGTGCAGCGGTTTGTGGAGGAGACAGCCATGATGAGCTAGGAATTCAATAAATTATGTATGAGGCGTTTATGGTTTGACAAATGTGAATATATTCATCTCTGTTTTAGCTTGTTTGTAGAGTATTACTTTTACAATATAAGGTTACAACAGCACTGAATGTTCTGCATTTAACTGCAGTCAATGCTTTGATGTGTGAAATTAAATTTTTGACCCATTTCTTTGAAGCAATTCAAAGAACAAAACAATGATGATGTTGGATAGCAACAAAATTATCAGCTTCATGCTGAATGCCCTGTAAAAAAAAACACCACTTGATTTATTTGACAGCAACACAATAAACTTAATTTTAGCATAATTTTACAACTGGCATATGTTATCCTCTTTGATTGTTGATGAGAGTGTTTGTTTATGCCAAGTTAAGGTTCTCTTTGTTCTGTTAAGGGGAGGCTACAAAATGACATGTCTGTAAAATACTGTAATAAATTAAAATGATGATGATGTAACTGTTTTTAAGACTTTTATGTTGGGCCATTAAGGCCGACAACTAATCTGAGTTTATAATGACAACGGTTGTAATTACGCCAATTTGGGCAAAAGATGCAGCAGTCTGTCAGTCTGACGAGCCAAAACATTATGGCATGAATGAAAATGGAGAGCTTTGCGGTTGTACAGTATAATGACTCACAGCAGTGTGCTGCTGCGCTGATGACGAAGTGTTTCCCATCACTGATTCTGTGTTGGGAAATTTCTTGTAGAGACTTAGGAAAACCACTGTGCCCTCAACTGATTCTGTCAAAACAAAAGCCTCTTTTCCTATTTTAATATACTGTAGAGCAGCAGAGTACATGGATAAATATCTTGACGTATCGGTTTAGACTATCCAAGCTTACCATGTCTCCTTGCTATCCACTTGAAAAGTCTCAAATGCAAAATTGTAATTGCCAGTGCCTGTACACATCTAAGAGAAAGTCATAGTGCATAGTATACACTCCCAAACCAAAGTGAGTCTGGGAGACCCTGCTAATAGCACCACTGCACTGCTATCAGGCCAAACCTTCAATTTTCAAAACAACCGGTTTCTCCTGACCCTTAACTCCACAGGAGTAATGCCATGATCATGCTCCAGCAGGAAGAACAAACTTATTGATGTCAGTATTGATTTAAGGGGCTCCCACCGTGACATTTCTTTCTCTGGCACCACTTTCAGGCTAAACAGGTAATCGAGGTCTGCCGTCTATTGGGTGCTTTCTTGTACTGCATATTGGTAAATAAGCTACTCCTTTATCACATTTCTACATCCTTGTTTGACATTTGTAAAGGTTTTTTTCCAAGAATTCTTTCTTTTATTCTGTTAAAAATTGGGTTATGATTAGAGAGTTATACCCATGACAAATCATCTGTAAGACCATTTAAAAAAAGAAAAAAAATAGTAGGTTTCTTTTTTGGCAAATAGCCAAACCTCTGCTGAAGGTCATTTTGGTAAGATTTCTGAAAGACAAAACAGGCTTTGGTTAAGGTTTGGGAAAAGATGAAGCAGTTGGCTCCTCTGTTTGTCTCTATCTAGAAGCCCAGGCAGAAACAATTCAGACCACATAATAAGCCAAATATTAATATTTTCTTTCATCAAATCTTTAACCTCACAACATTGCTCAAGGTTCTAAAATAAATTGTTTTATTGTCCCATTTTTAGCTCTATGTTGATCTAACCTTGTTAGAGAGAGTTGGGACTATTTTCTTTAGTTCATTATCTCTATGGGAATCTGGCTCTGTGTTGGGCAAACTCATTGGAGAGTCACATTGATTGACCGAATGCAAACAGATTCCAGCTCTCTTGTTCTTATAGTGAATCATAGAAACATGGGGAGAAACACTAGTTAGTATGCCTCTGCTATAAAAACAGCCGCAGGCAGTTTTCAGAGAAAAACATTGAATATATTAAAATCTCAAAAGTTTTCCCATATAATGATCAACCAACCTGCAAATCCTGTAGAGTATACAGGTGCCGAGGGAGAAAGATTAGAAATCATCCAGGGGTAAAGTGGCCTCATAGTGGCACATAAACATAGTTTCCTGACAGCATTCAACACCTGCTGTAACAGACATCCCAGCACTATCCATCTCAGGGACATAAATCTGCGACTATGAAAACATGCGTCGACAGGCATAAGTAAGAAGACCAGAAGAAGGCATGAGTCATTTCCAACTCTCTTCTTATTAAACTATCATATATTAAAACTGTACATGTTTTACTCTGGAAAATATTAGAAATTACTGTCCTAATACTGAACAGCATAACCCAATTCCCCCCCCGGGGATCAATAAAGTATTTCTGATTCTGAATACTGTGCATTCAGCTTTATGTAGAACTGATAACAAAAAGAACAGACTATGTCTATCAAATTATGTACATCAGTTCAGGGCACCAAATATGAAAACACCTTCAACTCAGGTAAATAGTTAAAGCTTTTAAAACACATGAGAATTTGCATTATTCATTTAAAGCAGCAGTGGGTAGAATTGGAGCAAATATGATTAAAAAAAGTTATTTCTATAAAACGGCAACTATATCCTGACAGTAGTGCATGAGACGGGTAATCTGAAAAAAATCATGTGCTTCTGTGTCCTTCGGTGTCCACCAGTGCTCCTAATGGCATCTGCAAGATTTCACAGACCGGAGGAAAACAACCAATCAGAGCCGAGCTGGAGTCTGCCGTCCCTGAAATGACCTGCGATTGGCCAAAGTCTCCTTTAGATCTTTTAAAGCCTGAAAACAGAGCCATGAGGAGGTGCAGAAGTCTAGTTTTCTCTCAGAACACTTGAATTACAATATGCTGAAAGGTTATTATGGAATTTTTGCCCAATGGTGCCAAAAACATTCTGCCTACTGCAGGTTTAAAAACTGACTTCTGCATGCTGCACTCAGACTGCCATTGTTGACCAGCTAAAACCTTATTCTGCTCAGATTCTCCTGGTTTGTAAATATCAGACATGTTTGATGTGGCAGCTCCGGCGGCTATTTCACAGACCAGTGCAAACTCCTTGAAAATCACTCAGGGTTATAGTCAGCCTTCAGCCTCTTGTAGTATTGCATGTTCTGAGCTTAATAAATGATGAACCTATTCTTGACAGATTCAACCATTTGTGACTGATGACCCTTTAAATAGACCGAGAAATATAGATTAAAAAAACAATAATGGGCTGGTGGCAGACAATAGGCTTAGTAACTTTTATAAGTTTATAAAAAGTTCCCATGCCTGGCTCCAGTGGCGAACATGTTATTCAAGGCTGAACATTTTCCACTCGACCACCTGATTAAGAACGTAAAGAAATATCTAATCCCCGATGCTAATTAACCTCCTGACATCAAAATACACTGAGGCCTGAAAGGGATTCCCAAGCAATTTGGATTTAACCCGACTAGCAGTGTGATTAAAGATATCTGGATCTTTGTTTAAACCCTTTGCCTTTTAGGGTCTGGCCTTTAATAATTGTGTTTCTGCTCTGTGTTGATGGCACGGAGGACAGTAAAGCACGGCTGTTTGTGTTTTCTTTGAGCCAGAGGGGTTCCAGCACGGTCCCACCAGACTTGAGTATCACTGCTAGCCTTGAGGTTTGAACAGTGGACTGACATACTTAGCCTCTTCAGTCACTGCACACTTTCTCTCATTTGCATATGATACTTGGCTGTGGGAAAAGGGTGGGGTACAATAATAAAGTTGCAGCCAAAGGGGCAACAATAATTTATGATGATCCCCGATGATGTTTATATCAAATACACACACTCTCTACCGCTTTGAGGATTTATTATGGTGCACACGATGAATCGAGAACATATGGCAGTGCTTAGCTGCCAAGTGCTTTTTTTTTCTCTTCGGCTCACTATCCTCACAGCTCAATGAGGAGTGGTGAGATTGCTAACATTGAATGGGGATGTTAGCACACAAAGGTGCACAGTCACACAGGAGTTAGTGATTTGTGTGCCTTCCTCAGCTAAAGCTCTTAAATTTCCCTTATTTTCATTATCATTTTTATTCTCTGCACACCAAAAAATGCAGCTCAAATATTTTAGCTGAAAAAAAATCCATTTAACTTTCCACATTTAAACTTTCACATAAAACTGCACAATGACTCCTGGAACCTCTCTCAGCTCAGAAACAGGCACGATTCTTTAGCAGTGGTTTCTTTAACCTCCTGGCCATGCATGGGAAACAAGAGCTTAGTTGGTTTTCATTTTAATCAAGAACTGAGCTACTGCTGGGATCCCAGGTGAATGCCAGTAACTGCAATTAACAACCTTTTGTTATATAAAACAAGCAGTAGTCTAGATCCTGAGGACAAGCACTGAATATCACTGATATGAGCTCCCTCACCCAACTTTATTCCACTCAAACCTTTATGTTTACAACTATATACAAATAAAAGATCCACTGTACACTGTAGCACATTGATATTGCTCTTTTAGAGTCCCTCCTGTCAATGTATAAACAAAGTGCTTATGTATTTGGCCCATTTATTTTGCATTATAGCTTTGAATGCCACAGAGTGCTTGCTAACAATTTCACATAGCTTTTATTTCTCCTTTGCATGCAACTGCCCAGCCGTGACACAAATAATTGGGTTCCATTTTTATTTCCTTGTTTTTGTCATAATTAACAAAATTTAATAGACCCTTTTCCCAGGCATGTCATAGCAGGGAAGGCACAGGTGTAATTGATAACATTAAAAATGACTGCACTCAATTTCAGTGAGCTAGATCCAGGCAGTGGTGGGGAGTTACTAAGTACATTTACTCAACTTTACTTGAGTATTTCCATTTTCTGCCACTTTATACTTCTACTCCACTACATTTTGGAGGGAAAAAATAATTTATGCAGTAATATTATAGCTTAATAAAAAGATAACATTTTTATTGATCCCTGGGGGAATATAAAGTAGTTAAACTTAACACCACCTTCACCAGCTGTAACATTAAAGTGATGAACACATCCATCCATTATCTGTAACCGCTTATCCTATTCAGGGTTGCAAACTTCACACAGAAGGGCCCCAAGCCGGGTTTTGATCCTGCAACCCTCTTGATGATCCTGATGAACACATTCTTTATTTTATTTATTTATTAGTTTATTTGTAAGGGACATGTACAAAGAAACATTGACAGTTGAAATAGGCCACTCTGCATAATGAGTACTTTTATTTTTGGTACGTTAAGTATATTTTGACGGCAATACTTACTTACATACTTTTACTTAAGTAGAAATTTGAATGCAGGACGTTTGGGAAACGATCACGTCCTCTCCTTATTTCGCGCATGTCTATTGTTGCTTTGTGTAATGGGCATGCGCCAACAAAGATATACTTAACTTGTGATCTCACTTGTGGTGACATGTAAATATTACGGCAAACTTTTGCATTCGTTTTTGTGTTTGAGTGTGGACGGAGATATTTTGTAAAACAAAAGTCGTCTGGATAGATTTCTGTTTTAAACGAAGGGGGAAAATATCTGTATACGTGTAGACAGGGCCTTAAAATAAGTAGCTAAATAATTAAACATCATTAAAACAATATAAATATAAAGTCATCTGCTCATCAGTGCATTGGCATGATCATCTACCAGAAGATAAAGTTGAACTGAATAGAAAAGCAAATTCATCAAAAGCAAGTCCGAGAGCATTTTAGTGCCTTTTCTGTCTAACTTATCTTTTATTTTCTGCTATTTTGTCTCATCTTACCTTATCTCAGACTTCACATCCCTCTGCACAGTGCACAGTTTGTGGTTGGGTCAGGAGCTGTGATCTTTTTTTCTGATCGCTGTTTACATGTGTGTGTTACAGACGGGTGTGAAAGAGCCTCTCCAGTTTCCATTAACCACATACCGCATGCTTTGTGCACCTCATTTGTCTGTGAGCGCTTTGCTGACTTTAAAGGCCAAAGTATACTATGCTTGAGTGTTGTGCATTTAATGGAGAGACACGGAAAACATAACCTAATTGCTTGATATGAAAATTCAGTTGGAGAGTTAAATTAAAATGTCAGTGTATATAAGTGAAGGAATAATAAGGGCTGAAACAGCTAGTATGAACATAGCACCTATTTTCTGAGTGTTCTAGCGCCTGCAGATGCAAAACTCAATAAGAAAACAGAGCAAGGCTGCTCATTCTAGCTCAATGAATAATACTGTGACTTTAATGCAACTACTGGAAGATGTGGAAGAGATTACACTATGGCTACGTTCACATTGCAAGCCTTAGCGCTCAAATTCGATTTTTTGCTCTGATATGATTTTCTTTTTTTTTGCTGTTCAAATTATTTTTTAAATGTGGCCAATATCAGATTCCAGAGGGGAACAAAGAACAATAACAAAGAGGTGACACGCCGCATGCTGTCGTACGGAAGTAAACATGGAGGCCTCTGAAGTTAGTGTTTACGGGTTCATTTATAAGTCGATGTGCAGTGGAAGACAGCGAATTCGTGAGCGGATGATAACAAGGACAAGGATGAGGAGACACATTTTCGATTATGGCTTTTTGTGGAGCAATGGCTGCTACTTCTGTACGGTGGTGGTGTGTGTGGATGCAGTAAATATGACATGAATTCCAATGTGACTGTTCAGACTTGCATTGGTCGTATTGCAAAAAATCTGACCTTTTATCTGATTTAGGACCACATAAAGTGAAGTGACCCTAAATCAGAATTGAAAAGATTAGATTCCATGTGATTTGTGCAGTTGACACTGTTTCACACACACTGTACATATGCCCAAACAAATTTGATTCGGACCACTTTTGCCTGCAGTCTGAACATAGCCTATTAAAAGCCCTACACACTCTTGGTACGCCCCAACAGGTGTTTTGACTTATTTTAGCTGATTAAACCATATTTCTTGTCTATGTGTGTCTGTGTGTGTGTGCAGACTGTGCTTAATTGACATCTCTTTTAATCTCCTGTTAGCTTTGTTGCATTAAAGCAGCAGTAGGCAGTATATTTTTGAGAAAGTTTGCTCCGGCTGGTGGGCGGTGCTTGGTATTTCCTCAATAGATCTCAACATGGCGGCCACACAAACTTTCCCTATTTACAGCTAAACAGTACACTAAAATATGTTTCTGAAAACATTTTATGCGAGAAATAGGCATTACAGTAACAGAATATGTGTTCATATTTGATCAGCGCTGCCTAGTTTGTCCATTTGATCAGAGTTTGTGAGTGATTGACAGCTGCTCAGAGATGGCAAGGCTCCAGCTCAGCTCTGATTGGTTGTTTTGCTCAGGTCTGTGAAATCTTGCAGATGCCATTAGGAGCACCGGAGGACACAGAGGCACATGATTTTTTTTCAGATTACTTGTCTAATGCACTACTGTCGGGATATAGTGACCATTTTATAAAGATAACTTTGTTTAATCATAAATGTTCCAATCTGCATCCTGCTGCTTTAAGGGCAGGACAACTCACACCTTTGTCATTCTCATAACTTCATTCTAAGTATAAACTGGTTAAAGGTTAACAAACTTATTTTCTTAACTTTGAATAAGCAAGTTTTAAAGGGAAATTTTATAAGTTACATAATTCAATGCATAGCTCCGCCTAACTTCAACCTGAGCAGATTAGCCAGAATAATTGAAAACACCTGTGTGGGCATGCAGAGCCTTAAGTACAGTAAACAAAAGCTGTACATGTTATAATACTACTTAATCTTAAATAATTATTTGCATAAAGTCAGAAATTGAAATCGTACATACACTACAACAACATACACCATAGGAATTTATCACAATTTGTATTCTTAAACTCTCCTGGGCATTATGTCCTTATGTGCTATTCTTTCCTGTTCAGTAGTAGCAGCTGTGTACATGTACAACATGCAACAATACTTTGAATGCCCACAAAAAAATACACTGTTGTGTCTGGATTCTTTGGGTGCAATTCTTCATCTCTGCCCTGGATTCATCCAGTCCAGTAAGAGGACTTGTGTCGTAAATCAACGCTCTACCCAACGACAGTGTGGTGAGAGTGGTGGGAGCCAAGTAGTTTGAGCTTTACTTCTCCAGCCAGGCGTCTGGAACGAGCCCAGCTACTGAGAGAGCTCCGAACAAGAGCGGTCGACTTCAAGTGGAAAGTATTTTAGCCTACAGTCCCATCTGCTTTCACTTTGATTCCCCATCTAAATAGATAGTGTCCACAGCGTGTGGACGATTATGTGTTTTACACTGCAATTCACTTTAAAAATATTGATGTTATGGAGATTTTCTCTCATCGTCATACTAGCTGTTCACTGCGCGGGGTCTACTTGGATCTTGAAGCAACACACTCAGCATCTCATAAAAGTTATGGCTCATAATTGCAAAGCTTTTTACTGCTCATAGGAAACTATTAAGTTTGAAACTTTAAACGTTGACAAGAATTCATTGATATCCTCAGAAATTGCCTGCTTGTTCCTTTGAGTCCCCTACATGAAAATATACTTTAATGTAGCCAGAAAAATAACACACATGAGGACTGAAGTTCAATCTCACACATAATACATATACATATGAATAGGGCCTAATGTTAAACATTTTCATTTGTGTGTGAGTGTGTGTCTTTTAGGATGTGCTATTGCAGCTTAACATTAAAGCTCAGAGCATCCATCTTAATGTGCATTCATTACCAACATTTTTTTATATATCTATAACCCTGATACCATTTTATCACTATAGCCCTAAGATTAACCATTCATTTTAAGATTAGATTAATCATTAAATATATTCATACTTCTTTTCACACTGTTGAAACTAATGACATCAGTTTATCTACGTGGACTATCCATATAAAATTTAAATAAGTAAATATGGCCAAAAGCTACTGTGTACTTTAGGGAAAGTGGAATGTCACTCTGCTAGAAATTAGATGTGGCTGTTTCCAACTATTTATCTAAACAAAATTAGTTTGTGACTGAACCTAACACATAATCACCCTCACAATACATTCTCAAACCACCGACAGCCAACTCAGTTTTACAGGTGACTGGTAGGTTTTTGGATGTTGAACACTACATGTGCTACCTACATATGTAAAGTCTGGGTCAGGTTGGATTATCATGATGTCTGTTTGGCAAGACTAGAAAGAAGTCCAGTATATTGGTACTGTTCCGCCCAAGACCCAGATGATACAGATCAAAGACATATGTAGGCAAAATAATGTAATAAAATTATAAATAATGTAGCGTAATGGAATAAAGATTTGATGATGGCAGACTTGAAAAGATCTCTACATTCAAGATCTTGGCTGAGCTGCTAAAGGCTATCTACGTGGCTATCTACGTCAGCTATTTCTGGCCATCACGAGATCAATGTTGAGATTGGTCATGATGCTGTAGGTTCAAGGGAACCTATTATGCTTTTGCCCCTTTCCTTTAGTGTGTTGTATAGTTTTTGGTGCATGTAAAAGTTCTGCAAAGTTAAAAAGCCCAAATCCCACGCCAAAGGGAGTAACTCCCCCCCCCCAGAAACACTGCTCCTGAAATGCGTTGGTTGAAGTCCTACGTTTTCTTCCGTAACGTGGTGATGTCACCAAGTAATACATTTGCATAACAGCTAGTTTGGCACGCCCTAAAACAAAGCTAGTTAGAGTGGAGCTGAATAGGAGTCCAAAGAGTTTAGTTTGGTTGACACATCACAACAGTGGGCCAGCAAATACAAGTATGAACCTGAAAATAAGCATAATAGGTCCTCTTTAAAAGAAGAGAAGAGAGAAGAATGATTTTTTTTTTGTTTTTAATACCACCACCTCATGAACACTGTATTGCAGGCCACTGCAATGCAGCACTCTTTTCTGCCTCTGCTTCAAATCTTTGTCCTTCCTCTTCTATTTTGTTTGGCTCTTAATCAGTCCATTCATGTTTAGTGTGGAGGGTGATCAAATAAAAAAATCCCTTTATATAATAATAAATAAACTTGTATGTGATCCCTGTTGCTTTGAAAAAAAGGCCAGATTATTATATTTTGAAAAGGTAAATCAATGCAATGTGAGTGTAGGATACACTGATCAGGGATTTGGGGTGTTCAGAGTTGAACTTCCTAAAGCTGTTAAGGGCCTCAGTGATCCTCTCTTGGATTGCGTTGATGAGAAAGTGGTGCTCTGATTTGCAAGTCTGGTTTGAAACTTCAAAGAGTATCCTTTAGTATTCACAGAGTGGGAGGTGAATCATGATCCGTTAAAGCCCATGGAAAAAAAAACGTAATAGGCTCTTCCCTTACCAAAGTTTTGACCGTTTCCAAGGGTTAGCAACCTCTTTTTGACACCAATTCCACATACTGGCTTCTTGGGAACTTTTAATTGAAACTGAATTAACCACATAGCTCCCAAAGAGCATCAAAACACAACTTAGAGACATTTTCGGTTTATACTGACCACAGTTGTCCAAGCCACATTGTCAGTCACACTAAACAGTTGTTTGGAAAACATTTGCAGAAAGTTGGACATACTGCTCAGTGGTGCATCACTCAAAGACCACAAGAAGAGACGAGCTGACAGTGTTCTTTCTGTCCAACTTTAACTCATGACGTGTAATTTTGGAGTGACAATTTGTCATTTTTTTCATTGGAATATTTTTAATCTTTTACAGCATCACTACATACATGCTCATACATTTTAATGTCATGGCAGCAGCACATGAACCCAATGCCTCTTTACCAGCATTACAGCTACCACGCAAGATGCTGGCCTGTTCGACAGGAGCAGTTTGGTGTTCCGTGCATTGCTCAAGGACGTAAAGAGTAACCAGGGCTCAAACCACCAATCATATGATTTATGGATGACCTGTTGTATCAGCTGCCCCAGAAAAACACCATTTAGATTACGGGATGGTGTTGGAGGCCAGGAAAAAAAGAAACGCAATTAATTTATTTCATTTGTGACATGGTTTTTGCCCTTGCCAAAAGGGCTGTGTGGGTAGAATAAACAAACAAACAAACAAACTGGCTTATTGAACTGGCTGTTCTGCACTGCAGCACATGCAGTTCAGAATCACAAAGCAGAGCTACAAGGAACTTTCACATATTTGTTTTGCTAGTCATGCTGCTGCTTTTAGGACAGACAAAGAGTGTATATTCATGGGGACCATAATGAACACAAAGCACTTTTCTATCCATTAGTAATCCATTATCATTCAAATGTTCAGTATATTAGCTTACTAAACTTATATTACCTGTACCTGTGACCTTTTGAAAGGTCTCCTCTGCAGTAGATTCTTTCTAAATGCATCAGGCTTCAGACTCCTAATTTCAAACAGATTTACATATCACTTTGAACACTGTGAGACAGCAGTCAGCATGTACTGTGCCTCATAAAAAGTGTAGAAGCCTGGCAAAAGTTGGACTTTAGCTGTTCGTGCAGTGCAGATAGGGTCTGTAGTTGAGCCATTAACCAACACAGGAACATCTGTGGAGCAGCTTGTACCTTAATGAGTGACAGAGTCAGTATTTGGTGTGCAGGGCTTTACCAGGTTGAAGGGGCTCAGAGGTCTGAGCCGACAGTGACAGAGGGTGAAAACAGATCTTAATCAACACGTGTCGCTCAGCTCCACATCTGCTTTATCACATCCCGCCTGTTGCTGTGATTTAGAGGGCAAGACGCCTACAGGTGCTGTTCCACTTACTGCATGCCAGAGGAATCATGTCCCATGTGATTAAGAAAAGAAAGAATAACAGAGGTCAGATATACAACTGTGCAGCACCGTGTTCTTTGTGAGATAATTTTTTTTTCAGAATAAATGCAATAAAACTTAAGGCTTTGCTTAACATCAGTCTGAAAAATATGAGCATGGCGATCAGTCATGGAGTAGCAAGATACATGAAACATATTTTACCTTTTAGCCTTCAATGGAATTCTATATTGTAAACATTTGTTATAGCATTTATATTTTGCGCAGTGTCTATTTGAACGATGGTGGTTGAAAAAGCTTTCAAATCCACATGAAATAGATTTGTTTGATATTTCGAGTGACAAGACAACAAGCTTATTCTTATCCTCTATAGTTACAGGGCATGCTTTATGCTCACAAAGTAGAGCAGGAAGATTCAGGAGGGTCTGAACACACATCCTTGGCAGATGTCCCTGACGTAGTTAAAGCCCAACACTAGATGAGAGCTGACCTGAAATATTAATGCTCTGGATATTGTGGGATGTTGTAAATCTCTCACCAGTGTGACACAGCTTTTGAAATAGCAAACATGAATGGCGGTGCCCATACTGTCAATAAAAGGTGTCTGTGCTTTTACCAGGAGTCACAACTTCCTTGGAAAGCCTCTGCTAAGGTGCAGGAAGTGAGACTCCAGCCAATTGTCAAACCTATTCAAAAGAACTATTTGGATTCCTTCTTGGTTGCAGATATCCTCTCAGTAAACCGAGGCATCATGCAAATCTGCTAATCCTGTCTACATGTGTTTTGTGAATTTGGAAAAAGCTTGCAACCAAGTTCCCCAAAGTATCTTGTGTGAAGAGCTGCAGGAGAGCTATTTGGTTCCTGTACATTTAGAATCAGAGCTGTGATGCTTCTCTGAGCATTTTTACGACTCTCTCAGTGTAAGCATTAAGCTTTCAGAGGGATGCTCTGTGTCCACTCCTCTGCTTGTAATATATTCATGGACAAGATATCAACACTCACCTGAAGTCTATAAGGCATCCAAAGAGTGGTATTTCTCTGTTTGCAGATGACACAGTCCTTTCGACATCACTGCATGTTTATCTACAAAGTTAACCCAATTGTGCCCGCAACTGAAATGTTTTAATTTCCTTTGGTGGAAGTGTTCACTGGGCTTGCCCAAGCACAAATATGAAGAATTTTTCAAAATCAAACTGTTTGGCTGAACAGTGAGTCTTTTGAGCACATGGGAGTACAGTTTTTGGAATAAATTCCATTATATTTTATGAAAAAGCAGTAGTCCCATGTGCCGAAATACTAGATTAGAAAATAGACTAAGAAAATTACTGTATCTCAGAAACTTCAAGGAGCATAATCAAGTATTTGGTATCTATGAACCCATTTCAAGTTGAATATCAAAGATATGCACACATATGCAGTTTAAAAATATTTTTATATAATATAAAAATGTTTTATATGGAAAACATTTAATCAAAATAATGTTAGTTTTTCCTCATTTTTAAAAAATCCTGACTTTTTGGGGGATTTTTCATGTGATCTAAAAATGTCAAAGGTTCTGTTTGATACTTGCTCAAAACATGTCTGTGCTTTCGACCAATCAGAACAAATGTTGTGGCATTTTTCCTAATCATACTAAATATAGTCTTTGGGCCCAAATGGGTTAACTAGAATGTATATAGGCTACTGTATAGGAGAAAGATCATGAGCCCCCCAAAAACTAGCTGATAAAGATGTCCCATTCAGGACAGGGTTGAGCAGCTGCTCTAGGTGGAGGAAGGCTGTGTATCTAAGATGTTCTCATGAGTGAAGGTAATCAAGGAGCTACCATGCCCCTGTCCCACCAAAGTGCTATCTCTTGCACACCCCCACACACAAACTCCAAGCAGCCCTGTCCACGGACTCTCTGCCACCCATTGGAATGATGTGCAGAACAGCTAACGTTTTCATTGAATTACTTCTTGGGAATTGTAAAATTGGCCTTATTATTTCAAAATTGGATTTATTGCAAACCCACTTTTTGTATCAGTTATTCAATCCCCATTCCATGCCCATGTGTTCTACAGACTTTTTTTTTTTTTTAAATGTGCTAAACAAATAAAGTTTGACTTTAGTTTGACTAGATAGTGAACAAAAAATGAGAACAAAGATATAAGTAGTCAGACCTCCATATTATGTGCGTGCTGGACTTGGCTGATTTGAAGTGGACCTGTTGGAGATCTAAGAAATGTTGAATATGTCTTCCAGCTGACCTGAGAACACGTTGGGATCCCCCAGGGGGAAAAAGAGGAAGTTCCTGGAGAGAAGGGCATAATTTATACTGTCTGTACTGTTGCCACTGGAACTCTGACCTCGACTGGAGAAAAAACATTGTTGGGATGCTCTGTTGGTGCATTGGTCATGTTTTACTGTCTTGCTCCTAATCTTCGTATCATTTGTGGTAATGACACATAATCAAAGTTTCAGATAGTATTTTCCAAGAAACATCATATTCACATGATGGTCATAAAATCTGTCAAAATAATAAAAGTTCTCGTAACTACCCATTTAGTCAATAAAAAAATGTGGTAACATGTCCACCATTTATTGTTTTTGCACAGTAGTTGAAGACTTTAAGACACCCACACTTTCCTTGTATTGCCATAGAGTTTTTTCCACACTTGAAGAAGCTACAAGATTACTTAGTGAACATTAACACAATGTATGCAGCAGCCTGAAGAAATATGAATTTAGGAGAAAGAATACAGTAAGCCAGGAAGCTTCAGGCTCATCAATGAAAGTTTCAAATGTTTGGTATTTCTCAGGAAATCAGCACAAACAATAATTTTCGAGAGGGACAAATTGGGAGGACTCTTTTGTTATGAAAGGTATGGACATTGTTCTGCATTTGTTGGGCATTTGCAGTTTAAATAATTGACAGTATACAGTAAGTAAGTGAAGTACTGTCAAGAGGAGCTTCATGGCTCAAATTCAAGATTTCATTTGCATAGTTTGATTTCCATAAATACTTGTATAGTCATTATAACTTGTCTTTATTATAATAGTGTCTTTAAAAAGTGGTTGTGAGAGAGTTATATCTATATCGTACTAGTATATGTCGTTATATTTAACATGGAGTTCAAATCTCTTCATATAGCAGTCCTAATTCATGGTTTGAGAAGATGCCTGAAACTAAAATGAATGAGATTGCAAAATTGGAGACCTGGGAAACACAAAATTGCATGACAAAGTAAGTAAACAGTATAAACTAAACAACTGCCCTTTCGTGCATATCCTGACCGCAGCCTCTGTGTGCCAACCAAAGGTAGCGTTCATGAAAACAAAATTAACTACTGCTTTAACACGTCAGTGAAAATGCCAACAAGCCCTTGTGGGATTTACGGTTCTTAAATTGGCCCCTCGTTTTATTTGCGGCCTCTGACTGGTTGTCCCTCTGATTATGCAGGTGAATTTAAGTGGAAACATTAGCAAAGCCTGTATTTTCTGGGGGCATTGCTCTCACGCCATATACCCACTCACTGTTACAAAGGTGGTAAGTATAGAAGAGAAAATAAAAACAACTCCTTCTTTAAAAAGGTCTTAAATATCACAATACCCTGAAGTTTGTCTTTGTTTTTCTTTTTGTGTGTTGAGATAATACTTTTCTCGGTTGTTTGGAACTTAATTTAAATTGACAGCTCTGTGTTTATTCCTAAATGAAAGTCTTCAAAACAAAGATAACAGAAAAAATGGAAGTCTTTTTGTCAGCAGTGATTCATTTGAAAACACATCTTTCAATCAAAATAATGTTTCTTATCATTAGAAATGTAATATACCCCTCTAACGATGCCTTATTTCACACAGATCCGTATCTATACTTTTTACCTACTTTCATTCAGTAAAGGGAAAGCATTTAAATATGTGTTGTCTTGTTTACGTGTTCTCTTTTCAGGCATTCTACAATTGGCATTCACAGCATCCAATGATCCATTATGATGATGAATTGCTGTTTCTCTGAGAGAGCATTGATTGAAACACCAACTGGGAAAAAGGTTGTTTGAAATCGCACATTAAAGTCACAATAAAAAATGACTTCCATATGCTCAAATGTAAAACTCGAGCGCTGTTTATGATTCCCATGGAGTAAGGATGCAGACAACAACGCTTTGCCATGTTTTGCTGGATTCCTCTGTCTCACTCCAGTACTCGTGTTTGCTGCTTCAGAGCACATGGGACTGTGTGAGGATGAATTTACCTCCCAACATCTGGAAGCGTGCTTAATGATCATTAAAAACAAGATTATCTAAAATGACAGGGGAGGGGTAGCCTACACTGTGGTTTAGGTCTCACGCTCCCCTCACATGCGTACGCTGGCTTTGTGACATACAGAGCAGTCTCAGAGGAGACCCCGCCTGAGACCTTTAAAATTTAATTTGGTTTTGTTCTAAATTTATAGGCGACACTAAATTTACATTCTCCTGCGTGAGAATTTGGTTTCTTAAAAATTTCTATCTGAGGCTGAGAGTAGAGAGAGCTTGACAACTGGTGTAAACCCCCCCACCGCTGCTCTTGTTAAAACATAAAACTGTTGACTGTCATGGAGCCGAAACATGAGAGAATTTGTGATTAAAGTCTGCTTTAATAAGCCCTAAGTACCTAATTGCAGCTTGCAATCTCGTGCAATGCTGGTAACTAAGTGCTGCACATAATTTCCTTTACCTCCACTCCAAAAAACAAAAACAACTGGGTTTTTAAATTCAAGCTTCGGCAACAGCAGGCTGTTTGTGGCCCATGAATAATGTTGAGGTCAAAGGTACCGGAGCTAAAGGATGTTGAGTCAGTCACTCTCTTCGGCTGGTAAGTCAAAACATGCCTATACAATTATTCACTCACCAAACTGGAACTAAAATAGCTGGCCAACCACTGAAATATTGAGCTTTGAATTGACGCAACAGCCTCATTACCTTTACATTTCTGTGACCTCAGTTCCTGTCCTCTGTAGTGGGCTATATTGTTTGACAAGACTTAGTATATGTATTATGACCCAAAACACATTACTCTATTGGGTTTGTCTGTTGACAGTATCAATTGGAGCCTTGTTTATTTGCTCCATAAGTGAAGGGGTCGATACTTTACTGTACCAGACACATTTAGAATCCCTAGAGATTTACCATGTGCACTGACGTCCCCAACAAAAGGTATTAAGACATACTTGAGATAAGGAAATATAAGGGAAAATAATAGGTACTGTTACATAACTGTACTCAATATAAAACAGATCACCAAATAAGAAAATTGATTCTACGAGACACACAAATGATGTTGACCAATGGATGTATCAACAGGTCAGGGATGTAAACTTTGACCTCGACAACATGTGACATCAACATATATGAAAAACTCTTTGAGGTTAAAGGTCTGGTCACATCACACTTCTGTCCTATTTGCTCAGTCTCCCATTCATTTCTATTGAAGTCTGCACAATAGACGAATTCAAGCATGCATGTCCTGTATATTTGTGATCTTCAGCCGACTTTGGCACATTTGTTCAAACAGGAATAACAGTGGATATTTAGGGGCAGTCTCTCCTCAAAGGTATTCAAGGTGTCGCACTCGTTTGCCCATACAAAAAGGAATGGAAGTAGAGCTTATAGAGAAGTTAAAAATCTGCATACTGTCTTACCGCCTCACACCTGGTAGCGTGAAGTGTGCATGCTTGTCTGCAAACATTTTGCAGACACTGTTCGACAATCTGAAAAGCACTTTCCTTTAACTTCTTATTCTTACTTTAGTGCTTCTACATACTTCTAGACATCTTATGAATTGGATGACTGCAAATGTTCTCATCTAAACATATACTTAGTTATGTTTGTATATGGTGCCGTGCATAGCCTACCTTGTCCAACTCAATAGGCTACTCTATGAATTTTGACAGCTGGAAAAGCAGAACACATATCATGCCAGTCAATTAACCTTTGACATGTTGATTTGTTGATTAAGGGGAAAGCATGACTAACCCAGCTTCATCCTTTGCCATTTTGTTGTCTTTGATCTTGGGGATCCAGTAGTCAAATTTAGTCATATGCCGAAACCTGAAAAAGAAGAAGGAGAATGGTGATGAAGAAGCAAGAAGGAGGGAGGGAAATGGTTCTCTCAACAGGAGATTTCAGATGTTTGGAAAATATGTCACATGCAGGAAATCAGCACATCAAAGATAATTAGCCATTTGACTGTAGGAATACATTGTAGGTGGGTGTGAGCGGCTGGTTCATGGTTCAGACCTGGAGTAATTACAGAAAAACTTCCACATTTGGAGACCATGTGCACTTCCCTCGCATCCCTGATTGAAACAAATGAGGCAAATAATTGGAAGTGTGGTCAGTTTACCAGGGTGAGGTCTATCTGGAGGCATTTCACATCTCAAAACAAACGACTGTATTTATACAGTTTGATTTCAAGAGATATTGCAATCAATGTAACAGGCAGGACGCAGCAAGCTTCCTTCTAATGATTAATACTCACAACATTTGAGGGGCCAGTTACTGTAGGCTGTGTGTGACATGTCAGGTTTGATTTCACTATTGGTCAGTGGGTTGTTAGTGACATCTTCAGGAGCATGATAGTACTGCAGATTAAGGATAAAGCTTTATTGTCTACGTCAGCACTGCACGACGTGGAAGATGGAGCTGGGGGAGGAGGCGTGACGGTGATGCTACGTTAAAGGTATTATGCTTCAAAATAAGAGCATCCATTCACAGTATACGCTTCCAGCCTCTCATTTGTGAAATAATACACACTAAACAGTATATGCTCTACCTTTTACTCGAAGTCCTTTGCTTTTAAAACCCAGCCATGTGACTTGCAACAGCATAAAAATCACACAAACTCTTATTTCGAAGGGATACTACTAAAGCTGTTAGCTGGCTGGATGCAGGGATTTTCTGGCTGAATTACATGGAGGCAGGCAGATAACCATGGCTTTAGCATTACATGATAACTAAACACAACGGTGCTTTCCCGTTGACATTATTTAGCATTTCAAGCCTGCTGTCTGTGCAAACGGCGGCTTGTTTCTGGACTTCAGGCTGCTCCAGTGAGGAGGAAGCTAGCTGTCAAGCAGCTAGTAGCAGACTATCCGGCCACATCAGCACCGCTGAGATCAGCCTGCCACGGTAGCATCAATGTAAGGAAGCTGTTGTTTTGTGTCAATGTGGACTAGAACGCTGTATGATTATCATTTTGTCAAACTTCAACCATGATAGCATCTTTATGTGTCAGTGTCTGGTGCTGTCTTGCAGAGATTCAATGATGGCAGACAGTATCATGAGCAAGGCTGCTACCATGGAGATCCCCATTAACAGCAATGGAGACACAGGGACTCTGCCAGAGGATGACAGCCTGGAGCAGGTCAGCTAGTCACATTGCTCTCACCTCACTGACACTGTCCTTTTATTAAATCTGTTTTTGGCAAGTTGTGCTCAGTTTGTGGTTCTCTATCCTTTATTACATGACAGCACAGTCTGGGGCTGGTTAGGCCAGCTGATACCAAACCATGCACAGGCCTGCAGCTATGTACAGCAGCTGTAACGTTATACCACCATCACCATCAATACCTGCAACTGGGAATGATGTGTTGAGGGGAGGATGGAGAGGGAGTGAGTCTGACATTAATTGATTGGGATAAGATGCTCAAGTCAAATGAGCCTTTGCATGACAATCAATAAAATCCATAACTATTGTGCATCATTTTATGTCTCATTCAAGCCTAGCTGGGTTGAGAAAGCTGCAGTATCAGTGGTCCTACATAACTAACATGTCTGTCTGTGTGAGGAAAGTAATACTGAGGGCCACCATATTGAATAATACAACAGCACATAAGCAATTTCTTTGTGTGGTCTCTGTCTGTGTGCAGGTTGACTTGGATCACTCAGTTTCGGTTGACAAAAATCCTTGTTTGCACTACCATTGTTTAATTTTTTTAGTTTTGGAATATAGTAAATTGTACACATTTATAATAATAATGACAATAATAATTACATTTTACACTTTACAAGTTAAAAATCTCAAATGTGATGATATTTATTGCCTTCTAAACCATATTTATTCCAATATTTTGATGTAAATCCATCAGGATTTGCAGCAGGTGATGGTGTCTGGACCCAACCTGAATGAAACCAGCATTGTCTCAGGAGGTTATGGAGGACCTGCAGGGGGCATCATTCCCACCAGCACCATCAAAGGTACTGTTAGAAACCCTGACTGGCATCCTTTACAGGTTTTGCTTCTTTGTTGTTTACTCTCCACAGTACATACAAAGTTTATGCTGCAAAGATATCATGACTTTAATGTTGCACTAACCCCCTGAGACCTGCCCGCGATCCCGACTGACTTTGATGTCTTTCAGAGGCTGCAGCAGGTTCAGTTATAGAGCTACACTGAAGCTACTGATATCATTTGAAACAAGAAAACCCAAGGAATCCACTGGTACCAACCATGTCATGTTAGTTTGTCTGGAAGGAATTAATTAAATTAATTAATTAATGTTTATTTCTGATTTATAACCAGAACAACTTGACATACAGCATGAGCTGCATCTCAAATTAATTTTCAGGTTCCCAGCTTTCAAATGATGTACACCACTTTTATGTGTCATAAACCTGCTATCTCTCCATAAAGACCCCCTGTCCCCCACTAAAATAGACAAAAACGGGTCTATTATGGGTCTCGGAGGGTTAAGTAACTTTTGCTGTTCCATAGCTTTACATTATGCTAATAACTCTACATCAGTTTAGTAGGGTTGTCGATCAGTGCAAATTACCCTGCAATTACTTTGCCAGGTACTGACATTTCTGGCGCCACACAGCTCACTGTTCATTTCACTTTCTGTTTTGACCCCCACTCCCCCCAACAGACGATCTGTCGATGTTGTTGCAATCCTTAAGTCGCTGAAAGAGGTTGATACTTAATACCCCTTTAAGCAGCTATACCGAGAGCTTTTCCTCCATGTATTCTGATTTGTCACTAGAGCGTTGCTGACCTCTAGACTCCCGGTTCACATTACCAACATCCGTATCCCATAGGGCCTGCTGTTCACTACAACCCTCAGTATCTGGACAGAAGACGAGCTCCTCCACCAGGACCAGGTGGCTGTCTATTCTGACGACCCGTCTTTGTTTTCTAAGTTAACCTTTATATCTGTTTCTGGTCTGTTTGGTCCTGTATAAGAGGTTTTGATATTGCCTGACTGAGGGAGCTGTATGCAACCTTGCTTGTACCTCTTCAACTCACAGCTTCAGCAACAAGGAGTGTTTTGGCAGCTTCAAAATTAGGGGTGCACTAACATGATATTACAGGGCTCTCACTTTAACTGTTTGTTGTATTGTTGTCTAATAAGAATGTCTTCTTTTGTACTGTAAAATGCACTTTGGATGACTGTTTTGTCATTGCTTGGTAGTTACCTCTCATCCCAAGTCCATTTTCATCTTTTTGTAAATCCTTTTATTCTGCATGAGCAACCTGCATGGTGGATTATTTCAAAGCCCCTTTAACTCTAACTTATTATGTATCCTCCACCACAGCGCCTAACATTTTTCTTTCAGCCTGCAGCATATCTCACTGCTAAATGTTTTTTTACACATATTTCACTCCATGCCGTCTTCTCATCCTCACTCTCTATCATCACCATGCTCATTTCAGACATTCGCATGAAATCCAGGGGTGTTAGCTTGCCTAAAAGCCAATCTACAGCCAGTCGACTTGCCCAACACACAGACCAGCATCCAGGTATCACCAGGTTCATCACCATGTCCACCCTGTCTTCACTCATTGTCATGACCCATGCAAATTCTGCAAACTTCTGTTTTATAAACTTTGATAGGATAACATGCGTTACCGTGTATATTTTTCATTTATTTTCTCTGTGTTAGGATCTTCGAACAATAACACTGGTAACTCCACTGAAGAAGTTTCTCGTGGTGTGGCAGTGGAGAAATTGGACAGTGTAAAGAAATGGGGCATAAACACATACAAGGTATTGTGCAACGTGTGTAGACACTAATTCAAAAGCTGGTAAAATGCATATGTTCGCCCTATTCATCCCTCTTTGCAATACCTGCATAAGCGTGTGTATGATTTAAAGCAGTGGTTCCCAACCTGGGATCCAGGCCCCCCTCAGGGGGGCGCCAAAGATCACGATTTGTCTTCTCTGAGGTTGTCAAAATTAGATTTGCACCTGCATAACTAAAAACATAATAACACACTTACTGGATAATTTATACAAAAGTCTGTATAAAAAAAAGAAATAGGTTGGGAACCACCGGTATACCTATAGCATTTAAGAGACATTTCAAATGTGAAAATGTAATATTGTTCCTATTAAGTATATTACCTATATTCTCATATATCAACTGTGAGTGCTTACATATGCGTTTTTTAGTCGAGCTCATTACAGGTTTTTGTACCACGATAATTTCATCCGATTTTCTTTATGCTGGGTTTAATGTAGTCTCTGTCCATATCCACTATGCAGTGTACAAAGCAGATGTTCTCAGAGAGGTTTGGCAGAGGTTCAAGAACAGTAGACCTGGAACTGGAGGCCCAGATTGACGTGTTAAGAGATACCAAGAGCAAGTATGAAACCATCCTCAGACTGGCCACTGCACTCACCTGTCATTTTCAAAGCATGGTGCAGACACAACAGGCCCTAGGAGACACCTTCACCGACCTCAGCCAGAAGTCCCCAGAGTTGCAGGTACTGTGCAGTGTTGTAAAAGCTCCCCTTGTGATGTGACTTGGAACTGAAGTTAGCAGGTAAAACTTGTGCCTTTCTCTGCAGGATGAGTTTGGGTATAATGCAGAAACACAAAAGCTGTTGTGTAGGAATGGCGAGGCTCTGCTCAGTGCCATCACCTTCTTCGTGTCCAGTATCGACACCCTGGTCAACAAAACAATGGAGGATACTCTGATGACCATTAAGCTGTATGAAAACGCAAGGTAACACACCCTGACATCCCGTTAAGGAGTTGAGGAATATGTTCTGAAAATGACAGCCTGTGACAGCCTGAACCTTTTTTTGCATGCAGACTTGAGTTTGATGCCTATCGTTCTGATCTGGAGGAGATGAGTTTGGGCCCTAAGGATGCAGCTGCCATGGTCCGCATTGATATGGCTCAGCATGATTACCAGATCCACAGAGACAAATATGAAAGGCTGCGCAGTGATGTCACCATCAAGCTCAAATTCCTGGATGAAAACAAGGTTTGTGGTTCACAATTTTTTTTTATTTCCTTTCAAATGTCTGCTTATTTAAGGAGTAACTCAGTACCTCCTGAAATCATGTTTTCGCTCATCTCCAGTGGTTTAAATTCTCACCATGCTGTAGTGATGTATAGGTTTACTTCAGTCAGGAGCCTGTGATCACTGTGGTCACACCCAGCCACAGGCATCAGTGATGCTGCGTGTGGTCAGAGGTGAAACAGGCTTGAAACTAGTGTATTGTAATTCAAGTGGTACCCCAGGGTATGCAGTTTTCTGCAGAAAAACAAGCAAAAAAACACCAGAATTGGGAAATCCAGCCCTCATCCTGCAGCTCTCGTCTCTCCCCTCTCTGTCCTAAGCCCCTCCCACCATACAAGCGGGGGCATGTGCACGCGCTTCACACAGTAACCAGTACAAGTATTAGTCATTAATTTCAAACATCATCGTGATCGTCATCGTGATCCTGATGCCGTTATATAGCTGCAATTCTATGAGAACTATACAGAAACTTGTGTGCCTGTAAAGCCCTTTGAGATGACATACTGTGATTTGAGGCTCTTGTGAGCTAAAATATCAGCAAAGCGTTTCAGAGATAGAGAGAAAATGTTGCTAATAGTTTAGTCTTCTGCTCACCGTAGCCATCGCAGTGAGCTCACACAGAAGGCTCAACTATTAGAGAGACGGAGAGAAAGTCCATCTTCCTTTTTTGGGTTGCTTTGCAGTGTAGGCAGTTGTTGCCAATGCTGGCAACAAGCATTGTTGCTGGTATCTCTCAGGCCACTTGAATAACAATATGCTGAAAGGTTATTATGGAATTTTTGCCCAATGAAGCCTACCCAAGCTTTAAGTTACTCCTTAAAAAACACCCACTCAGAACTATTTTTGGATAGCATTCTGAATGTGGAAAAAAAAAATCAGTAAGTTGGTAAATCATATTTAGAATAGATGGAGCATGCTGTGATGCATGCCAATTTGGCATTGCTTTCACATCACATTGATTTGCTAAATGATGCACAGTGTTAAGTAAGTCTAGTGCTTTCAACTATAATGTACCGCAGCAGTGGTTTAGGGCTGATTTGCCACATTAAGGCAGAAGATGCACCTCCTCCTCCTTTGTCCTTATATGAATCTACTGAGGCAGACCAGGTCAAACTAAAGGAAGCAGGCAGACTTCTCCATGCACAGACACAAGCATATTCATGTTGTAGATAATTACAGTGAAGAGAAAGAATGCCCCAATTTTGTCAAATTATACACAGATCCACAGTGTTTAAAAACAAAACGTACTTATGTTTTATTTTGGCAGTTTTTGCAAAATTAATGGAACATTAGAAGGATAAAAAAGCAACAATAGTCACTGTATGTATGACTTTTCATGCCTAAAATAGCTTAAGAATCGTGCTTGGGAATACATCTTATAGGAATGTAACGTGCAAGTTCCTTTTAGGTCGATTCCCCACAAAGTAATCTGAGCAGCTAGTAAATGTCATCTTAATAGATGTCCCTGGACGGTACGTTCCTGTAAACACTTGAAACTGTGTTTGTGCTGTAATGGCAGCCTCTTCCCTTCTTTTTTTTCTTCTAGGTGAAGGTTATGCACAAGCAACTACTTCTCTTCCACAATGCTATCTCAGCTTACTTTGCTGGCAACCAGGAGCAGTTGGAACAAACTCTAATACAGTTCAATGTAAAGTTAAAGCCGCCAGGATCAGACAAGCCGTCCTGGCTGGAGGAGCAGTAAAGAGCGCTCAGGGTTCAGCTGGTTCAGATGTACAGAGACGCGCTTGTCAGTGAAGAACTTGACATTGTGGTTAGATGGACAAGAATGAAATGTATAAATGAGTATATTGTAGGATCAATTGCGGCCAGTGGTAAAGAAAACCATGAGATATCTCTTTTGTAATGTTTTTCAGTATCACGTATTACATAGATGGTACAACAATTTGAGTTGTATTTAGATTTATTTTGTGTGTTAAGTCACAAAATGACCTTTTTGTTACTTTCTTATTCTTTAGGTAGCACAATCATTTACATGAATGTCACTTCTTATTTATGTACAGTATAGTCGACTATTGTGGAGATACCCCTTTGGCAGTTTTGCACATGCATTATTTTGTTGTTTTTTTAAATGTCGTCTAAAGCGTTATCTTATATTTTCAGAGTATATCACATTGGAGGAATTCCACAAATCAGATTAGCAAGTTAGAGGGGTAATGTCAAAAATGTCATGAAATATCTTCTGAAATTGTATTTATTTTTGAGAATGCATGACGAAACCAAGTTCTTCAAATTTAGTTTGACAGATTTAGATCAAAGACATCAGGATATGGCATCATTTTCATTTATCCCCCCTGCTTCTAATATCGCCTTGTGGTGTACCTACACGCATAGAAGGGAAAATATATATATATATATAGTGCATATAGTCATTTTCTCTAACCTAATATACAATCCATAATTAGTTTGATCTCCTTAATGTAGGTTACCTTCAGACATGTCCTTATGAATTCAGCAATCATAACAGATGTTACACTTAGTAACTCAGCATCAATCCACATATTGGATGCTTCAATGATAAATACAAACATATGAACTATCATAAAGAAATCAAAATGCAACACATAGCCAATGTTTGATTGACTATGTTTTAATAGGAGGCGCAGTGCGCAACTAATAAAAAAACAGCCTTTGAGACTCATTGTTTCAAGTTCTAAAACACGCACAGTGAATGGAAACACAGGACACATGTGATACCACATGCATTCTGGTTTACAATGCAAGTTTCAGTGTCTGTTCAAGGACAGAATGTACGAGTACCTTTTTTCTTATTCTGTTATTTATTTACCAATCTGTTTGTGACATGACATTATATGTTATGTACATTTCTTTTCAATTCTGGTCAGCTGATTGTCTTTGTCTTGTTCTGCATTTCCAATAAAAACCTGCTGGATGTTTGGTTTCACTTAAGTGTGCCGTCGACACAGATCTGTCAGGTTCATATGGGAAGCTCTCGCGCAGCTTTGTCACAGATTATGTACAGAAAAATATATGTTATATGTATGGCACCGTTAATTATGTACGTGACAATACAATCTGATATATCTCTAACATGCTTTCCATGGCTTATCTTATTTCATAACCATCAAATGACACTTTCATTATTTGAAGGTTTAGTTCAGGATACTGTAGTAAGGTACAGTGAAGCACATTTAAAACGTGATTTTTTTCTAGAATTTCTTGTTTTTGCTGCTGTTGGAAAAACTTCTTTTGTTGCATTAGATGATAAGAATCCTTGGTGCTAAAAGTCATCAGCAAATTTCACCCACTTAAAATACTGAATTGAAGTCAGAAATGCAATCTGGAGATCATGTAGATTACAGCTCTATACACTCTTAACTGATTCCTTTACTCCACCAGCATATACAAACTTATTGTTAATAAAAAAAAACATTTAAACAGCATCAGTTAACATTGCAAAGATAGTTTTAGCTGTTGCTCATATAGTAAGTTAATTTGTCAGCTGTAGACATGTGATAGGTTTGACCAATACCCATCCCATCCTATAGCCTACTGTATGCATTTACTGTTTTTAACACTTGTGTGTATGTTGTTTCCCCTCACTGATTTAGTTTCAAGCGTTGTATGTACATAATTAACATGTATGGCACCATTAATTATGGACATGATAATACAGTGAATGGGGATGCTGGATACATGTGAAACCACATTATGTTCTGCGTGTTTCAGTATCTCTTCAAGGACTGAATGTTCGAGTAGATTTTTTCTTATTTTGTGTTCCACTGTAGGTCTGCTGATGTAGAGTTAGACTATGTGGACCTGAGGGATGTTGAATAAGGCTAGACTAGTTTGGCCTGATGTCATTTTAACAACCGGAGCTTAAACAAGCTGGATGTGTTCTTTGTGTACAGTAGGTGTGTACAGCTGGTAAAACCTACCGACATGGCAGTACCACAACATTAAAATTACAAACGTGTTCTTATGATGATTCCCTTTTCCAGCTTCCCTCCCAATGAACCTAACTTCCATCTAAAACACATAATTGATCCTGTACCCCTAATCTCCTCTTGTTATACTGTACCTAGTATAAGATTATCTTAATATCACACACAGCTTAGAGTGGTCACACATTTGGTCTTATTATCTTAAGTCATGAATTTATTCCTTATTGTCACTCACTACTTTGCTCATTTGCTAGGAAAAGGCAAACAAAAACGAAAATTATATTTCGGGTGAAGAAGAAGTCAAAGTGGCTTTAATTATATTGTAGTTTTTATGTGGAATGTTAATTTGAATCCGTTCATAAGGAGTGGAGAACAGCTAGTTTTACTGTACTACTGTTGCAACTTGCAAGACATGAACTCATCTTAGAGGCAGGGCAGGAGTTTGAAATTGCAATGCATGGCACATAGCTGATTTTTTCCCTCTTCAAAATACATGGCTATTTGATAGTAGAGAAATGATTTGCATACAAATGCATTTAGGCAATTACAGCTATCATTCTGAGGGCTTATCATCACTGGGACAGAGTTGAAGTGCTGCTAATTGACTCCACTGCAAAAAGTTAAAGGCCAGTCTGACCACCAGCCACATTCAAACAGAAGGCATTGTGTGAGCTGGTCAAATGGCTTAATGATTAACTAAAGTGTGTACGTTTTACTCATTTATTCACCAATGTATTATTTTTGCTGGGGGAAAAAAGTAAGGCAATCCAGCACACCAGCTTTAAAACTGACTAATAGTCTGTTCTTAACGGTATATAATGTTCTGATTTAGCCTACTTACCATACTAAAACAAAAAAAAGAAGCCTGGCTGGCCTACAAACTACTTCAAGAAATACATTTTCTGTTCGAATCAGTCAGGATGTTAATCAGGCTGAAAGAGTCCATAAATCCAGCAGACTGTTCATGACAGCTGGACAGAAAACACGGCGTGGCTACAAACTCCAGCCAAACCAGCCAGAATAGCGTCAGTATAAATCCCAGAGTTCCTGCTGCTGCTGCTGGAAGGTGCGCCGCTGCGCCGTGGACAGGAGGACATGAGGACATGAGGACAGGAGGACATGAGGACAGGAGGAGGGAGTTACCTGGGCGGGTCGTTTACGCAGGTAATTTCGACACTCTTCTCACGCGCTATCCAGGTTGTTGTCACTTCACTTTTTGATGGTGACGTTTCAACAAGACAACGAAAGAACAGGGCAACGGAAGGGACACAAATTCGGATAATGGGACAGCAACAAAGGTAAGCTGTCGTTTTACTTCCTGATCCTTACCTGATAATAACCTACTGTTAGTATATTAACAAACAGTGTAACAAATGGTGGTTTTAGTAGTTTATAGATTAAGGTAAATATGGTCAGCTGGATGCAGAATAAAACACCAGGCCTTTACAAGCTACAATTTGTCTTTATTATTTAAAGTTATATATATTTTTATTGTTTTTAACTTAGTAAACTGGCCTGAATTTAACATGCTCAATAGCTATTTATTAATAGTGGCCTACCTCTTAAGTGCCACTAATAATCCCATAATAACTTGTGAGTATTATAGATTTGAACTTCTGCATTATGATTCCAGTGTGTATTGTAGGTTATTGTAGGCCTAATGTTTTTCATATGTTTTGACATCCCTTTGAAGCACTACTGTCATTTATTTGAAGTACTGTGGAGAAACTGAATGCTTTATCCATTGCTAATCACTATGCTTACAGTCATGTAGTGTATGTGGGACTTTTTGTAAATCTGTCCCCACCCTGTTGTGTTTCTTTCAGTCTGAATGCATAATCCTAACTGACAACATTTTGGACAACGGCTGCAGCACAATCCTATAAAGACAGACATTCAGAATAGTTTATAGTTCACTACAAATTCTTTAGTCTTTAATCCTGTCTGTGAGTGTGAGTGAGACCATGGCTGCATCCCAAACCTGCTGAGAGCTCCTTGACAAAAGATGCAACCAGGAGGTCCTCCCGCTCCTCCACCTCCGCCACCACCACCACCACCTCCACCTCCACCTCCACCTCCAGCCCCTGGCCTCCCTCCATCCCTACATGGCCTTGGCCTCCTTGCCAAGGGAGCGCACCGGCGTTCCGGGATGCGAAATTTCAACTGGGAAACCCTCCCTAAACACAGTGTGATAGGAAAGCACAACATCTGGACAGCTGATAGGACTGATGGGGAATATGAGCTGGACACTGATCACATGGAGGAGTTGTTCAGCCGCAAGCAGGGCCAGCAACAACTGAAGGCCCTGAACCGCCACAGTCTGAGGGGCCTGCCGACTGCTGCCTCAGGAGGGGTGATGGTGAGTTGTCCAGCCATAGGATGCAGGTGTCACACATTGCTGAATCAGAGTCCTAACACTTTAACTCCAAGGGTTTGGTACTTTTGTTGTGTATTGCTGAGACATGGAGACAATTTCTTTAGACCTGGATTGATTTTTGTTTTCAGGCTTGCGGTTCAGATAAACAGGAAACAATGTTTACCTATGCAGCAAACTCTCTCGGATGGAGATCTCCTCTGTTGAGCTCATTCTGCATATGACATAAATCACATGTTTTTCAGGGAATGGGACTAAAGTGATATTTTAGATTCATCACTTTTTTTTATGTCTTCCCTTGTAAGTAAAAAAAATTGTCAATTTATTTGTACATTGCATTACCAGAATAATGATAATACAGTAAATGTTTGTCTGAGGAACTTTGTGTTTTGATTTAGAGTCACTCAATATAAGGGTGGAGTCTCACTATTCTTCATATCTGTTTGCTAAAGGAAGGTATAATTGTGTCCTCACACAGCACTATTCAGCATAGTCGCCTACTTGTGCTCTGTATTCAAGCTGCTGTATATAATAAGCTGTATTGCCATTCATTTAAAGGAAAGTCTTAAGCCAAAACTTATCTATTTATAACCATCGTTGTCTTTTATAGCACAATAAAGATTGTCTGTTCAACAGAAGTGGATTAAATTCTGTAACCAAACTTTTACTTTGACCTGTGGCCCATTTCCCAAGAGAGACACAGAGAAAATGTATCACCGATGCAAAAATGGTATCTTTGCCCCCTATTGTTCAATACAATCAACTCAAAGAATCCTTAACCTTTGGAATCAACTGTGTGTTTGGAAAGCGGAGGTATCTGTGATACAAAATGGATGTGATACACTGCTCAAGCCAATAGTGAAAATACCATAGCAAGCTGATTATAACCAGGTCTGTTTCCATTCCCAGGTTTCCATCCTCGGCTCCAAGAGCAGCATGAACATTGGAATTTTCCTAAAGCAATTCAAGCGGTGAGTCAGTGTTAGTACTCTTAAGGTGTGAGTGGTTTTGCACAATAATCTTGACAACACAAGATGAGGCAGACGGACTAGTCTGCAACACAACTGCATCATAGTCACAAAGCCAACATGTCCTGGCAGGTCTGATATACGCTGTTCTACAGCTCCAACAGGTTATCTCCCTGGTAACCCTCCAATCAGTCATTGAGAGGGATTGTAAATGTATTGCCTAAGGTTATTTGACATATGCAACAGATTCAATCGGAAATGGAAAAAAAATACTATACAAACATTTGCAAACTGACCAAAATTCAACATATTCATCCAAGTATTCAAAGCTTATGTCTACTGTAGTTTCCTCCAAACAAGTTCCATATGTTTTTTTTTCCTGTTCCAAATATGTTTTCTTGTCAGAGCATATTCCATCAATCCTGTACAGCATATGTTTTTCTGAAGATTGACATCAGCAGCGTTGCTATTTCGCAAAGCTATTTGAGCAGGTAGGGGCTTGTTGATGTCAGCAGCCCAACTTCTCCAGCTATGCAAAAGTGTGGTATTAAAGTAGACGCACACTGCTCGTGAGAAGTCCCAACCCTAAACATAAACATCAAGATAATTGGTGACTAACCCTATCCGTCTCTCTCCACCTCTCTCCACAGGCCTGTAAAAGACATGATTGAAGAAATTAAATCAGGAAGCAGTCTCACTTTTGGTTATGGAAAACTGAGGGAGCTGTGCAAGCTGCTGCCAGATGAAGGGGAGGTACTTGTGACAGCTGCTTCTATTTTTCTCATGTGTCTAATGTGTTCTGTAAATCTTACAACATTGCTGCCCGTAACGTTACCTCAAAAACCCAAATCCATTTAAGATTTGTGCTTGCTTTCTTTTGGCAGGAGAAGCAGCTGGTCAGTTTTAAGGGTGACCCCTCCGCTCTCCCTGAAGCCGATCTGTTTATGCTAATGCTGGTCAAGATTCCCAGGTGAGCTACAGTACCTAAATGTAACTCTGTAATGTACTACAAGTGTTAAAGCAGCAGTGGGTAGAATTGGAGCAAATATGGTTAAAAATAGTTATTTTTATAAAACGGTCACTATATCCTGACAGTGGTGAATGAGACAGGTAATCTGAAAAAAATCATGTGCCTCTGTGTCCTCCGGTGCTCCTAACAGCATCTGCAAGATTTCACAGACCGGAGGAACACAATCAATCAGAGCTGATCTAGAGTCCCCCATCCAGCTGCCGTCTCTGAGCAGCTGTCAAACTAGGCAGCACTGATCAAATATGAATCAATATTCTGTTACTGTAATGCCTATTTCTCACCTCAAGTGTTTTCAGAAAATTCTTGTAGTGTACTGTTTAGCTGTAAAATGAGAAAGTTTGTGACCCGGCAGCCAGGTTGAGGAAATACCAAGCACCGCCCACCAACCGGAGCAATCTTTCTCATTTTACAGCTAAACAGTACACTACAAGATGTTTCTGAAAACATTTGAGGTGAGAAATAGGCATTACAGTAACAGAATATTGATTCATATTTGATCAGCGCTGCCTTGTTTGACCGTTTATTCGGACTTCACGAGTGATTGACAGCTGCCTCCGTTGAATGAACAGCCAATAGTAACGCTCTCTCTCTGAAATTACCTTTGATTGGCCAAAGTCTCCTGTCACCGGCTAGATGTTCTAAAGCCTGAAAACAGAGCCATGAGGAGGTGCAGAAGTCTAGTTATCTCTCAGAACACTTGAATTACAATATTCTGAAAGGTTATTATGGAATTTTTGCCCAATGATGCCATAAATGTTCTGTCTACTGCAAGTTTAAATGTCAGTGTTAGTTTACTAATGATGGAAACCTTGTGTCTGTTAGCTATGAGGAGCGTCTCAGCAGCTTGGTGCTCAAAGAGGAATTTGTCCCCCTCATGGATGAAATGAAAGAATTCATTGGCACTTTGACAGCGGCTGGAGAGGGTAATGTTTGTTTTCCTGGATGTTAAATAGATATGACTCGTAACATGTTTTGAGCAAAAATAAGAGTTGTAAACCCATTTAGACTTAGAATTAACCATGTGTGTCCTATTTTAGAGCTGTTGGAGTCTGATAATCTTCATTCCGTCATTCGCCTGGTACTGAAGACTGGAAATTACATGAATGCTGTAAGTGTATAATATGGGATAGTGGAGTCTTGGATGGCTTTCCTTTGTGTTTGTGCATCTCCGAGTCTCATTTTATTTATTTGATCACAGGGTGGCTATGCAGGCAGTGCAATTGGCTTCCGAATGGCTTCTCTGTTGAAGCTCGTGGACACCAAAGCAAACAAACCTGGAATGAATCTAATGCATTATGTTGTGATGGCAAGTAGCTTTTATTACTTTAATCTGTTTGCAATGTAGAGTCAATTTTTCTGTATCTTGTTTGTGAAATGTGATTTTTATACATGCTTTCATATTCACTACAGCAAGCTCAGAAGGCAGATGGGGACCTGCTTAAATTTACAGACCAACTCAAACACATTGAAGCTGCAGCTAGGTGAACACTCTTGTTTTCAGGCACTCAACATACTTTGACCCTCTTTTTATTTGCTGTATCCTCACAATTTATCTTTTTTTTAAATTCTTAGAATGAATAAAGGTGAAATTGAAGCAGAGTTTGCAAAACAGGTAAAGAAAGTTCAAGATGCCAAAGCGGACACCTTGAAGCAAGAAGACCTAAAGGCACAGATGGAGGATTTTCTAAAGGTGAGGAAGCCTTTTGTCGGGGAATTCAGCCCAGTTTTTGTAATTTTCGATGGGGATTACATGTTCTAATGTCTTGATTTGGGCTCCATTTAGGAGGCTGAGGTCTACTTGGCAGAAATAGAGACTGATCTTGAGGAATTGCAGTCAGTGAGTGACTCCGTGGCAGAATACTTCTGTGAAAACCCAAACAAGTTCCAACTGGAGGAGTGTTGCTCCATTTTCAACTCCTTTTGTGAGAGATTTACACGGGCCATGCAGGTAAGCCTGTGAACTTGCATGTTTTCCTTAACTGAGATATAAAAAAACCTCCTGCTTGATCCATTAATGGTGTGATTTTCTGCAGGAAAACAAGGCTCGAGAGGTGGCGGAGGTGCAGCGGAGACACAGAGACAGGTTGCAGAATGCTGCCAAGCGCAGGTCCACAGCTACCTGCTCCAGCAGAGACAAGGAAATGGAGGGAGTTGCATTGCAGTCCATACTACAGAACTTCCTTACCAAACGTGTCTCTCGCAGGAGATCCGGAAGGCCCTCCTCCACTTATGGAAGCCCCACGAATGGCAGCCCCAACCATGGGAGCCTATCAGAAATGACCTCTCAAGCTAACCTCCCCGCTGGAAATCAAAAAAAAGGAGACTCTTTAAGAGCTATGGACTTGGGCAGGAAAGAGTGGAATTCAGCAGCTGAACTCACAGAGAACTTTTCACAGGAGAAAGCTCAGTCTAATAGTGAGGACAACAAGGCAAAAGGTGGCATTCCTTCTGAACAAGAGGTGAAAACTTCCAAAAAAGAGGACTCCAGGGCTTTTACACGCCCAGCCAATAGGACCGCCCGCATTTCCTCCTCAGGCAGAACTCTCTCAGCTACTATTAATGATGGTGATGAGGATCTACAGGATAATAATGAGGAGGAGGCTCAAAAGTTGCGTGAAGCATCTAGAAGAGTTTTGCGCTTTCAAAACAGCCGTGGCAGTGCCTCATCTGATGACTGCTCTCTGGAAAAACAGAAATCTCCCCCTCTAGTCACCACCTTGCCTCGTCAACGCACCTTCGATGAGGACACAGGGAGGTATCCTGGAGACCCAAACAATGAGGATTTGGTTCGATTTTTGCTAAATCCTCAGTCCTCCTCAAAACGTAACCTCGGCCGCCGCCACACTCTACCTCCCAACGTCTTTAAAACTGAGGAAGATGAGGATAATCTGTGCACTAAGCCTCCAGTCAGAACTCCTAATTCTGCGTCAAGAGAAAAAGAGACACTGCCAGAAGAGGGTGCTGGACCAAATCCCTCAAAACAAGTGTTTGACTTTACTGAAGCATCTATCAACGTTCATAAATCTGGTGCTCAAGACCAGAATTCTCCATCAGCAGAAAAGAAAAGCAAGTCAAATGTTTCTGTATCCCATGTTGATGATGAAGGTCTTGTGGAGCAAAGCGAAGTGGGCATATCAGTGGAGCCCACAGGCGACCACATGCAGAGGAATGGTGAAAATGTTCCCCCCAAAAGTCCATGGATTAAGACTGAAAACTCTGGACTATTTTTTAACTTTTTAAAACGCCTTGGAGACATGAGCAAAGTGCAAAACAGCAAGGAAACTGTCCCTAAGGGTACTGGTTCTAGCGTCTAAGCATTGAGATGTATCAAATGTACGGTCATCATGGTGTTGATGTAGTGTTATATTTAATTTTACTATTGTAAATTGATAATGAGGTGGTTAAGAGATGGAGAGATGCTTCTAGTAAAGTGGTAAGAGAATGTTTTTGTTGAGGAAAGGTCATTTTGTATGTTGTACCACTAGATGGCAGCATATAACAGTAACATGGTGAACTGTTGCTCAGAGAATATGGGTGTTGTTGATTTCCAGGCAATCACACACACTGTAAAACATTTTTTTATTATTTCTTTTAATCCGTATTAAGATTATCCTGACAGTACGGCATTGTCCTCATCAGTTGGATAAATGGGTCAATACTTACAGTGTTAGTGTTCTTTGTCTGGATTCAAATATACAACCTTACAGAATGTAATGAGAAAGTACATGGATGTTGAGTGTGAGCATTAGAGAGCGGAGAGAAAACGGACAGTGTGTAAAATATTGGTTTGATTGTTATTTTTGATACTTTGATAAATGACTACTTGGACTGCATGTTTGAATTTAACACTGTTATTTTTTCAGTTTTTTCATCTTTGTTTTCCTCCTCTGTTGTTGTCACAGAATCACATCAAACATGCAGAAGGTTGAGGATGCTTTCAGGGTCTTACTCAATTCAGCCATTGTTATGAGCTTAAATGGGTCAGCGTTACAAAGGCAGACTGTATCTGAGCAGAGCTGAACCATGGACTGTCAGTGGCGAAGTGAAGGGTGCTGATCTCAAATTAACTTAAGAAGAGATCTCTGTGGTTGAAGGGCCAACACCTGCTGGTCTCCACTAGCTGGGGAGCAGATACAAGGGGTCAGCGAGGCCACAGCTTGTGCCAATACATCTAGGATTTCAAAGTTCAACTGCTAGCAGCTGATACCAGGGTTACAATAATTAGCTTTTTAGGATTATGTCCAGCCGTCCGACTGAAGTGTAACAATGAGGTAATGTTAATGACCTTTTATTTAGTTTTGTTCTAATTTAAACACCAACTGGAGTGATCTGAATGTTTTCTATATTTCTTTGCAATTAAATATTTATAAGACTGAGTCAAAATTACAGAGAAACAAATAGTGTTGTCACTGTATCGCAAGTTGTCAAATTGTTGTTTGTAACTGTATCTGTAATCAGTGAGAGTGGTAAATAAATATGTATGAATACCCATTTTTTAATAAGAGAATCACTTAAGGTTAAAGGTCAAGATAGTGGTATTAACATATTTGTATTACAAATGTATATTCACAAATAGAAAATCAACAACATATTTATACAGCTCTATAATGTCTGTAATTTAATGTGTGATAACGCATCATATTAAAAGGTCCCAGACCATTATTATTGGATTATTTGTATTGTCACATAATGTGTTAGAAACATGATACACCTGCATGTCTATGATTTCAGTGTAGTGTTATCTAAGTTTATATTAACAGGTAATTGCAGGACCTGGCAGTTATCAGTTGCTACTGACAACCATGAAGAACAGACAGAAAACATACCCAATAGAATCCTTTGTTGCCTTATCCACCTGCACAGAAAACATTGGCAGGAAGACGACGCCTTTTCTCCTCACAGACATGCAGGTTAATGATAGAAACATCCACCACTCTGAGCTCATCAACAACTTTACCAGCAGTACCAAAAGTACTTCTTTTATGCTCATTTCAGATCTGGGAAGTGGAATTGGTTGCACTCTGTTGTCCAGTCCATCCTTCCCAGACAGCTGAAGACACAAAATCAGAAAGCAAAACTTAAAAACTAGAAGTGTCTAATTTCACAACATCCTTCCTTTTATTCATCAGACTTCAATTTAACAAACAATCGTTGGAATATGGAGCTGATAAAAATAATGAAGAAAAAAAATTTACCAAAAAAAAGTATAATGTCACCTGAGAATATGTACTTACTCTGAGGAGCAGGATATCAATACCATTTCATAACATGGGTGTTGGTATGCATTTCAATGTATCTAATGTTTCCAGCGTAAACCCTCTTGAGATTGTGGGTAAAGAACAACACTTGTAGGTTCCCTGAATGAGAGATCATAGAGAGGTTGTCAGTAAATTTTTCTAAAATTGTGACAACAATAATAATAGGCCTTTATTTTTTTCATTATTAAAAAATCGGTTAAGATGTCTTTTTAAATTGATTTGTAATAACATGAATCAAATATTGCTGGAAATGTAACTCATAAGTCATCCCAAATATCTCCTGTGGTCATATATATACTGTATTATCTTGATTAATTCATCTTAGTTCACGTGCAGGTAGTTATTTGTCCTATTAATTGGTTGCCGAATGTCAATATCTTATAGTTCGTCAGGGAAGACAACAAAGGGAGGAAAGAGAGAGAGATGGAGGAAGGAAAGAAAAACGCAAGACATTTGGAGTGCTCTATAATTGTAAAATGTATGTTTGCCTGTAAATATTTGCTCGTAAAATGCATTTATTAGAATTCTGCAGGTGTCAAATATGATAAATAGAGGCTTACATCATCATCATAACCAATAAACAACACTTACACAGGGGAGTTGCATCTCTGAGGGCGGTGCACACAGTGAATACTGAGAATGGCAGGAGCAGTTTGAACAAATAGGATGGCTTTGAATGCTTTTTGCTACTTTATATACACCCCTCCATGCACAATGAAAACAGCAGTGTTTTATGATCAGTTAATTGGTGTGTTCAGTCTTATATTGTTACTCAAATGAATAAAATAGGCCTATGTTACTTTTATTGACACCAACAAATTGGTTCCACATGATAACAGTTTGACAAAGAAGTGGTTTTATGAACTGGTGTTTAGGTCAACACTTATTATACACCATGGGGACAAAACTAAACAGAGTTTCACTGCTTGAAAAAGGATTGGGTCGACAGTGCTGAAAGGAAATAAGACAAAAAGAGGACAAATGTGCGAAATCAGAAGTCTGTCAAATATGAAAAAATTAAAGAAAGTAAAGTTCTTAATGCAAAGGTTATATGGGAAATAGACATTGGCAATGCCTTTGATGACTTTGAGTGGAAGTCCATCTGCGATGGCTCTCAGTCATTCTCCTATAACAGTCGACACAAACTCTTACAGTTCAACCTTATTCACAGGGTTTACTTGACTCCTCAACGCCTCCATAAGATAAATAGTAGCTATTCAGAATATTGCCCTAGATGTAAGTCTGAAACAGGGACTCTTTTACATATGTTCTGGACATGCAGTGGCCTGGAGCAATACTGGAGATCTATCCTGGACATCATTAAAAGGATTGTGCAGGTGGAAATCCCAACCAACTGACACTACTGGGGGACCACTCAGTTTTACCAGTCAATCTGAGGGGCAATATTCGCTTTATCAGACTAGCCCTAATCGCATCTAGTAAATGTATAGCCATTTGCTGGAAAGATGAGGAGCCCCCTAGTGTATCTTTTTGGCTAAAAGAGCTCTCATCATATTTACCTTCAGAAAAAATTATGTTTAATCTCAAAAAGAAACCATGGCTCTTTGATAAATGTTGGGGTGACTTTGTAACCTTTTTACATACTGGTACTTCTCTTAATGGTGTTGTCCATGGTCAGACCGTTTAAGAGAATATACTGCATGTATATAGCTTGTCTATCTCTTGTACTGCTATTACTTCTGTAATTCTCTGTCTTTATTTGTTTTTACTTATTGATATGTGTATGTATGTATATATATGAATATATATACATATGTTATATATATATATATATATATATATATATATATATATATATATATATGAATATATATGTTCTTTCTTTCTTTTTAATTATTATTTTTTTACTTTCTCTTTTTTTTTCTTTACTTGTATTTATCACAATTATGACTACTGTTATTTTGTTATCATATATGCTAAGTTTATTCATGCAATTATCCTAAAAGAACTCAATAAATATATTGTTTTAAAAAAAAAAGAAAATGTGAAAAAATGATTTGCATGTTGGTGGACTACAATAAAATGCCTTTCCTGAATGTCAGTTGATGCTTCAGCAGACTATTATATCTTAAAAATAAACATCATAAAAACAGATTAAAAATATCCAAAACCAGAAAATAAATAGCTGCCTATACAAACAATGAATCAAGAGCTGCAGATTTCTGTACTTCAAACTGCAGAAGAGCTCACTGTGATAGTAAGCCTGTACCATTTACCTAAACTGACTGCAGATATTTCTATTGGTTATTCACAAAACACACACAAATGATCCTAAATACTATAACTTCATGCAATCACACTGTTACCATGGCTCAGTTTCACTTTTCACTTGTCAACATGATGGCCTGCAGTGGCCATGCTGTGTATGGAGGCATCAGGTGCTGCAGCTCCTGAAAGATCCTGAACATAAGTTATTATATTGTCTGCACAAGATAATATATATATATATTTCTGTCAGTTTTGAGGCGATGGGATATCATACACATCACAGAGTATGTAAAAAAATGCATGCAGAAAAAAATGTGTCTACTTATTAAAATGTAAATATATTAGCCTTTATAGTATAAATGATACACACATGTGCGTGCGTCAGTGAAAGTCATGGAAACAGAACGGTGACGCGCGGCCGAGGTCATATAAAAGCTTCTGCTGACCTTCGTTCTCTCCCTTTGCACTTGGATCTGACACTAGTTGGCACCTTTTGCAAAACTGACCGCTGGCGAGCTGAACTCTTTGGAGGAAAGCATTTAACTGATCTTGTTGGAGAATCAATCACCTGAAGAAGAAGCAGAAGAAGCAGAAGAAGAAGCAGACCAAACTACCTGTAGAGATGTCTGTCAGCACAGCTCCTCTCGCCGAGCAACACCTGCTCACCGGTGGCCGGTGTGACCCGGACCATCACGGAGCAGGTAAGACAACTAAATTCATTCATTCATTCGTTCATTTCAAGTTTTTAAAGAGGTTCATTAAGGGAAAACCCTTAATGAACCTCTTTAAAAACTTGAAATGAACCCATTTTGTTGAATGTAAAGGTGAATAAGTAACAGAATATCTGATGGCCTGTTTGAAAACACTGATTGATCCTCGACGTTTTCTCTGTAAAAGTTTAATTAGCAGCTTTGAATGTATTAAAACTCGCGGTAAAAGATGTGGAATATATGAACAATGGTGCAGTGATTTGAAAACACATTTATTTTGGTTTGAGAGCCTCAATTTAGTTAAAATTTGTAGTTAGAAGTTTGGCGTTGAAAGTTTTGGAAACAAAATGGTGACTGGGCTAATTTTTAAAAAATGCGTGAAGATAGATATTTTTTGTAACCATGGAGATGATGTTACCATGGAGATGATGTAACTGTTAGGTGGAAACGTCGGGCGCTATTAAGAGCTGACGTCAGCACGTCAGCACGTGCAGATGTAAACAAACCAGACCCGTTCCTCTGTGTGGACAGATAAGATGACTTTACTGGTTTTAAATTCAGAGTTGTTGTTATCGGAGCATCGGGTTCATTTAAGTTCAAAGTTCATCACATTTATGAACTAATTTTCAGATATTCGTTAAAACATATCATCAGATCCATGTTTGTTTTTTTATAAGAAAATAAATGAATTGAACTGCAGGTGTTTGGCTGTTGTTGAACAAAGAGCAAGAACTGTTGTGTTTAATAACTTTTGGTACAATAAATTACTTTATTATAAACATTATTTAATAATTATATTCCACTATTTCTCAATAGCTGGTAATTTATTTAATAGATAAAAGTTACATGTAAGGTAAGCGGTTACAATTCACCCTCTGATGCCCCGATGTTAATAATACATATAAATGAGGTCATCTACTGACCAGTAAACAGTGGATCTGCAAATAAAGCCTTTGCATCATGCTTATCAATTAACTTCATATTACTATCCTAGAAATGTATTAAATAAATTACCAGCTATTTATTACCTGCTTTGCGAAATAGTGGAATATAATCATTAAATAATATTGTTTTGTTTATTAATATACATTTTTAGGTAAATATTTGGGTAATTTTAAAGAAACTTCAAACATGTTACGTGCTAATGTCACCTACTTACCCATGAAATTTGCGGACATGTAAAATGAAGTGTTACCTCACTTATTAGGGCCCGAGCACGAAAGTGCCAGGACCCAACGGTGTCCTGGCACGAAGTGCAAGGAAACCTATTGTTTTTCTAAGTATTATTATTTTTCTGCTGTGAGATCGCCTTTTTAACAACTTTAGCCATCCCCAAAACTCACCAAAATTGGAATATGCGTCAGAAGTGGCGAAATTGCAATATTCTGTAGTGATTGGGCTCAGGTGTCACCAGCAGGCTCGATACCGCCCCCTAATGAAGGCAGGTTGCCAGAAAAAGTTACTTCGATCTTCACGAAATTCAAGTATGTCATTGCTCACATCCTCAAACCCGGATTAAATATTTTCTGGATTTTTTCGGCAAACAGGAAGTCAGCGATCTTGGTCTTCCTGCGTTTTAAAAAATTTTACGAACACATGTTTGAGAACTTTAGGATGCACAAAAACTCATGAAACTTTACACACACATCCAAACTAATAATTACTTTGATTTAGTGGTGAAATTTTGCTTGAGCGTGGCATGTTGGCTCTCTAGCGCCACCTTATGTCTTTTAGCCTTTGAACATGCCAAACTACCAAACTACATTCAGAAAACACCTCATTTAATGTGAAGTTTAGCAGCTGAGTGAATGTGTGAAGGTGTGATGACAATCATGAATGACGTGATGGACCATAAAGTCTTTTTTGTTTCCGGTAAATATGGTTCAACCAGTTCTGTTCTGAAGAACATCATACCAAAAATGGCACGCAACAACACACACCTAGACACTAATTACACACCTACACGCACACACATTGTTAATTACTGTGTACATTTCCTGGTGAGATCAGTTTACAGTCGGACTGGTTCAGTTTGCGGCTCATTTTTAGAAACACTTTCAGTCTTTATATGTAAATAAGTCTGCTTTCACATCAGGGAACTGGACCCGGATCCGAGTCCACTTGTCCCCAAAATCCAGTTCGATTGATTAGTGTGAACGCTCCGTACCGTACACGGGCACGGTTCGTCGATCCGTTCTGTCTGTAGTTCATTTACTTTTGGGACTTTGCTGCTTGTGTTCTTCCTTTGCTTGGATTGTCTTTCTGATTCAACACTAGCAGCTTCATTCATGCTGTCGATGAGTATTTCATCTGTCACCCTCTGATCATCGAGATAAGGCTTAAACTGAAACTTGATATGGTCACTTAACAGCCCAGTACTAACTGACCTCAAGAATTTCTTCTGGATGAGCTCGGAACTGTACTGTTCATCTGGCTCTACTTCTCTTGAAGCAAGTAACAGCCTTTCCTTTAACTCAATTGCCCTAAAGAGGAAGTTTTAAGGAGACTCACGACTGTCTTGTGTTATATTTCCTAGTCTGTGATATAGATGTGTAGAATTGTCTTCTTTGAAGTGTCCCTTTAATATGACCTTTAGCTGGGGGAGGGTAAGGTCACTTTTTATCTCAAGCATATCACGAAGACTCAAACCTGGACTGATTGACTTGACCACAGCCTCCATGACTTCAGCCTCACTGTGTCCTTTACTCAGGCCTTTGTCCATCTGATGCATCAGGTTTGTGTATGACAGTCTGTCCTTCTGTCCCTTTTCCCCTATCTGACCACAGATCTTGAATTCTCTCCTTATTGTCACTTCTGGAAGCCTGTTCACAGCTGGAGGCAACACACTCTGTGGAGCTGAAACTTGGCTTGGAGATGCACTGTTCACTCTTTCACTCAGTCTCCTTTATTTATTTAGCGAATGCAAAGTCCTTGAGCCATGCAGTTGCCTCCTGGTCTGCTGTATGGAGGGTGTCTAACCCTCCTTTTAGACTGTGGAGCGGGCAAGCTTCAATGATGTGTTCCATTGTTTGCACCTCTCCACAGGCACACAATGGGCTTGGGCTGCTGCCCCATTTGTGAAGGCTGGCCAAGCAGGGGCCATGTCCGGACCTGAATCTATTAAGAGTTGACCACTGTATCCTTGGCAGGTTGGTGCCAGGGACCTGTTGGGTGGGGGCTGACACCAGATGTTTGTTTGGGACATCCTTGGACTCCCATTCCTTTTCCCAAGCTGATTGGGTGGTAAGTTGGGTTGAGGGCGTGCTTCAGCTTAAGTCCGCTGAGTTGGATATTTAGCTCTGAAGCAGCTTTTGCGTTGTTGAGGTGGAATACACTGGAGACTGTTTTAGCGGGGCTTGGTTTTAGGCGCCAGGTTTTGCAGTACTGGTCCAGCTTTGCGAGGTCTTCCGTGAGCACCTGTTCCAGAGAGTCAAAGTCTGGTGCTTGGGTTGCCAGACAGATGTCATCAGCGTAGATGAATTTACGGGATTTAGTGGTGGGTAGATCATTTGTGTAAAGGTTAAACAGGGTTGAGGCGAGGACTGACCCTTGTGGGAGCCCGTTTGACTGTTTTCTCCATGCACTCTTATTCTGTCCAAGGTGAACTCTGAACCTCCGGTTAGTTAGCAGAGTTTTAATTGTTGCTGTTGCCCAGGCAGGGAGTGCTTTTGTGAGTTTTAGCAGGAGGCCTTTGTGCCAAACAGTATCGTAGGCAGCTGTGAGGTCGAGGAATACTGTTCCTGTCTTCAGTTTGCACTCGAAACCATTTTCGATGAAGGTGGTTAGGGCCAGTACTTGTTCTCCTGTGCTGCGGCCCTTGCGGAAACCGGCCTGGTCTACGCAAAGAATCTCTTCTACTCCTGGAGATATGTGTTGTAATATAAGGCGTTCTAGGATTTTGAAAGGGACGCAGAGTAGAGAGATTGGGCGGTAGCTTGCTGGTAGTTTGTGGTCTTTACCAGGTTTTGGTATGGCAATTACTTTTGCTGACCGCCATTTCTTTGGGATTGAGTTTGACTGTATTATCCTGGTATAGAATTGGGTCAGCCAGGTTAGAGCTCGGGGGCCCAGATGTTTCATGAACTCTGGAGAGATGTTATCATATCCTGCTGCCTTTCCACATTTCAGGCCCTGCAGGACTTTCTCCAGTTCAGCGACCTCAAAAGGCTCAGGGTTGCTTTCCTCTCTGAGCTTTTTTCTGTGTGCCTTTAGCTCAGTTGTAATTGATCTTCTGGTATTTTTGTCTTGGGCTGCTTTTGCAATAGTCAGTAGGTGGGACGCAACTTGATTGGGTGTGACAGGTGGTCGGCTTTGGGTAGGTGGTTTCTGTGCAGCTCCAAGGCGGCGGATGAGGCTCCAGCATTTTCTGCTTGAGCGGGTGAAATTCAGGTCTGCTACAGTCTCCTCCCATTTTTTCCGCCGAGCTGTAGATAGTGATTCAATGAGATGGTCTGCCATCTCGGGGTCCCCTGATGTTTTGTAGGCTTGTAGGAGGGCAGCACTTTCTCCGTCCAGGCATGGGACATAGAGGGGTCGGTAGCCTCGTGGAATTGCTGTGTGGGTAGCTTTGTAGATGGCGCTGCAAAAGCGATTGTATGCTTCATCTACAGTGATGGTTTGGAGTGGGATGGTGACGATACTCCGGTCCAGAGTTTCACTGAATTTCGTCCAGTTGGCTTTTCGGAAGTTCCAACGCATCTTCCTTGGGCTGTTTATGATTGGGAGTTGTAGGCCAATGTGTATAAGTGAGGGCCGGTGTTGGCTGTGTGGAAAGTCGTCAAGGATGAGGGTCTGTGCAGGATAGGGGGTTCCATTCAAAGAGCTGACCCAGCACAGGTCAGGGGAGTAGTCCTTATTCCACCTGGCTGAGTGGAATGTTCCTCTTTGTTTGGGGTCATGAATCAGAACAAGGTCGTTTCTGGATGCCCAGGCTGAAAGTGCCTCACCATCACCATCTACTGCTGGGTATCCCCAGTCAGGGTGGTGGCAGTTAAAGTCCCCCACATAGATGGCAGGGTGGGGGAAAGTGGGTAGGACTTGCTGATCCCAGTTGGCACTCGGGGGCTTGTATACATTAACGATGTGAAAACCGCCAATGGTTATGGTTTCAGAGAAATTGATTGTTGTCAAATGGTTAGCTTCAACTATGTCAGAGCGCACATAGGTGGCAAGTCCGTGTTTGGTATGGGGCGTGTAGCACAGAAGATCAAAGCCATTGATGGAGTAGCGGCCTGCTTCCTCTGTGCCAACGTGAGTCTCTTGGAGGCAGATAACGTCAATGGAATGTTGGGAAGCAAGGACTTCGATGAGGCTCCGCTTGGCTGCAGACAGGCCTTCAACATTAAGTTGTAGTATTCGGAGGGCAGGTCCAACCGCTAGGTGCTCTTGGGGCTGTTTGTGGTTACTGCTTTCGGCTTGGGGACTGTGACTAAGATTCTTCGATTTGGCTCTCAGGTGTTGTCTCTTGGAATTTAGTCTGCTGGTAGGATCATTGGCTTCCCCAGGCGGGCCTGGGTACTGACGGGGGGCGCGACGTGAACGCTGATCCATTGCCACCAGTCTCCTAACTTCCTAACCAGTCTCCTAACTTCATCCTGCAGCGCTTGACTATTTAGCTGGAGCTGTATTTCTCCTCTAAACTCATTTCTTCAGCCGTTTTCTGGCTATCTTGTTCTATGCTCTCTGTGTTTTCTTCACTATGAGCATTTCCAGTCTTTTCTATGATTTGCTCAACTATTTTCAGCAGTTTTTTTAGATGATGCCTTGCAACGTCCTCCTCTTCATCATTAATCACATCGTCCATGGATTCTGTAATTTGTCTGATCAATGCTCGCCTTGTTGTGACATTTCCCCTCGGGATTTCAGCTGCATCACACACCTCTTTGAGCTGATCCAGCTGCAAAAGCCATAGTCTCTGAGACACGGTCTCAGCCAGCTCCTCCAGATCCATTGTGTTTGATGTAGCTGCGCCCCCGATGACGCGCTCTCCCGTCGACGTCAGTGAAAGGCAATCCCCGTCCACGTTGTCACACTGAGCACGGCGTTGATCATCCCAGCGGTGCCTCCAATATTTGTTGCAGACTTTGACACAAAGTGACTTCCAGGCGTGCATAAGTTTAAAAAATATATATTTCACTCTTTTTCTGGAAACACAGAAACACAGCACAATGGCATTGCGCGGCTACATACTGCCGATACGTCTGCTGAATGACGCGCTATAAACATTCACGTTCGCTATGAACATGCAATAAACATAAAATGTCTGCTTCCTGTATAATCTTCAAAACACATTAACCCTGACAACATTCTGCACACTCACAACTTATATCCTAGCAGGCCCCTGTTGGTTACACTACGAATGTCCTCATTAGCAAACGGCTAGCACTATTTCACACAACATTGTAGGGACCTGCCATTTCGGGTGGCAGACACAGTGAACTGTCTCAGGATCCTTACCATTGGTCAGTGGCCCAAGCTCAGCTCAATCTCCATTGGCCACTCTAACATTCGTACCTAGGTGTGAAAATCACACAGAACAAAACCAGAGGAATTTCTTTGTTCCTCCTCTTTCGTCTTCACCTCCTTACCCAAGCTGACCAGCTGCTGGAGGTGAGCCACAGCTCTCTTCCTGCTCTCCAGACCGGAAGCAGCTCTGCTCTCTGATTCTATGTTCTGTTAGGAAACAGCCATAGCAACAAAAGGAACCAAAGGCGGAAGACGCGAGCGCCCGCCTTCTCACAGTTAGCACCAAGCTAACCAAACTAACAGCAAAGACGACCTCTTTGACTTGGAACCACAACTTCAACACATGGAATTACAAACCCTGTTCTTCCATGGGGTAACGTACTGGGCCTTAGCATTAGCAATCGCACATGGCTGAGCAAGACAGTTAAACTTTGATTTCTAGAATGTACCTGTATTAATATGTTTAATGTTATTCATTGAGTTTGATGGTGGTGATTTATCTGTATTTGATTTTTGGGTAACTGGCTTCGCCATATCTGATGTGTTTAGTTTATGCTTCACATAGACAAGGTCTTGCATGCAAACTAACCATCTTTTCTAACCCACTGCATTATCTGACACACATTAAGATCACATACAGAAACTGTGAATTAGTTAAACATAAACATACAGCTTCAGATAATCTTAACCCCACATCACTCCCCCACCCCCTCTGTCCTTCTTCTCAGAAGAACAAAGAGGTCACGTGATGACATGCTGGCGGCCATCTTTGATTCCGCCATCTTTGTAGTTTTACAGTGCTCGCCATTTTGTTTGTAGGCCATTCAGACATTTTGAAACAAGACGCCATCTTGTTACGCTACTCATCGTCTCGACAGCCCCAGTCGAGACGATGAGGAGCGTCCCAAACTCACCAGTGCAGATGAAGCTATCACTATGTGCTTCCACTGTGGTGGCAGGTTTGGGAAGCTCCACAAATCAAGACAGTCAAGAAAAAGACACAGGCAGACCTTTATCATTGTTTATAGGCACTATTGTATATTATTATTTTTACTACAGTTGTTTACTGTGCAGTACATTCCTACAAAATAGGTTGGTGTTGAATTCATTAAAAATGGACTAAATGTAACATCCAGTGTTCTGTGAGATCCTCTACCCTCAGTGATGCTGCGTTAACATGAAGCTTCTTAAATACTGAATCCACTGCAGGTGTCACAATGTTTTTATTGGCTAAAATACTTTCAGATTTGTAAACATTTTGACACAGATGATATAAAACTCCATCAGATTTTTTTCAAATTGAGTCCTAAAAATCCACAAATTCAGATTTCTCTCGCATTAATTTGGACAAAGTAACCAGAGGAATCTGGCCAAATCAAGTCTAATTTTAGATAAAGTATTAAAATGACCTCAAGGCAATGAAGCCTACAGTTTGGGAGGGTTTGTTGACTTGTGCTTAATGTTTTTTTTATATATACTATATATATACTGTATATATACAGCGGGTAAAATAAGTATTGAACATGTCACCATTTTTCTCAGTAAATATATTTCCAAAGGTGCTATTGACATGAAACTTTCACCAGATGTTGGTAACCCAAATAATCCATACATACAAAGAAACCAAAACAAATAAGTTCAGAAATTAAGTTATGTGTAATAATGTGAAATGACACAGGGAAAAAGTATTGAACACATGAAGAAAGGGAGGTGCAAAAAAGGCATGGAAAGCCAAGACAAAAGCTGAAATCTATCAGTAATAAGAAAGCAATCCGGCCCCTTGCCAGTGCAAATTAATATCAGCTGGTTCAGTCCCAACTGATGGCCTATAACAAGGTGTCACACAAGAAACATCTCATGAAGAGTAAAAGCAAAGAGCTCTCTCAAGACCTTCGCAACCTTATTGTTGCAAAACATACTGATGACATTGGTTACAGATGCATTTCTAAACTTCTGAATGTTCCAGTGAGCACTGTTGGGGCCATAATCCGGAAGTGGAAAGAACATCATTTTACCATAAACTGGCCACAAACGGGTGCTCCTCGCAAGATTTCTGACAGAGGAGTGAAAATAATTATCAGAAGAGTTGTCCAAGAGCCAAGGACCACTTGTGGAGGGCTTCAGAAAGACCTGGAATTAGCAGGCGTCCCCTCCCGAGATCAGCGATCTGCGGCCGTTTGATTCTGCAGCAAAGTGCCGCCAAAATAAAAGTTGGGAAAAGTTTAACACCCAGCCAATCAGTAAACTGATCCTGTGACTCCTGTGACATGTTGACCTAATTAACAAAGAATTTCTCCGCACTTGAAACACATGAATAACCCTCCCGGCCGCAGAAACATGTAATTATTGCGGCAAGCCGCACTTCCCCCGCTGCCTGTTGTAAATTTAGCGTAATGAATCTAACCGCTAACTTCTTTAATAATGTTGTAAGCCTGCTGTGTTGGAAGCACACAACTCTGGAGGTGTCAGCCAAGTGAGAGGCAGGGGACCAGCTTTATATGTAAATATAAATACAAATATACAATATATTATTACTGTACTATAATGTGGGAGTTGTGTGTGTATGTGTGTGCTTTTTTTTTTAGATATGTTCCCTGCACCTTTCGTCACATCGCTTCCAAATTCATCATTAAAACTTGGAGGTCTGCCCTTTGCATAGAATATTTTTAATCGGTGGGGCCAGAGGGTCAAGGGGGATCAGGGGAGGCTGGGGTGGGGAAAGCTATGGAGAGGGCTAGGGGCAAAAGTCTCAGGGGTCACGGGAGGGTCAAGGAAAAAGGTTGCAGCACCCAAAAGGTGCTTCTAGTTGTTGTGGCTGCATTTTTAGATAGAGGAAAAGTGCAACTAGAGCCCTGTTATGAGCCACAGCCCCCTCCCACTGCCCCAACCAACACCCCCAGTCCTACACCCAGGCCCTAAGGCCTCCAAGATCCCAACAGACAACTGTTTTCTTTTCCAAATAAGTCTGGCAAATATGGGCTTTTGCTTATAGTTGTGGGATTGTCAGATTGCTTGCATTTCCTGCTCTGTTGGACTAATGAGGGCGCCAAGAACCAGATGTCAGCAATTAAGCTAGTTAATAAAATGTTATAACTGATGGAATGATTCCTAAATCTATTCAAATAAGACCAACGTTTTTATTCTAATATTTAGTAAAATACTGTGGGCATAACCAGACTACATGGAACACACACAGTAAAAAATACTGTCAGAAAAAGAGAGAGACACGTCTTATGGCCGGGAAGACCCTCATCTATCTCCCACATCTACCCTTTCCACTCCACCATGATTTTGTTTATGAATAAAAGCATCCGCTATTGTGGCAGCACTTGACCTTTTTAGACAAGGAGGCCTTGTGTAGAAAGTTCAAATGTGACCCTGGAGTTTTCCTATTGTCATTCAATAACAAAAAGACCCACCTCCTTATCCGATAGACAGGATGTTGATTTGCAGGGCTAGAACAGAGGATGTCTATGACGTACATGCACACACACACACACACACACACAACACAATTCAGGTCTGTCACACACACATGTATGTGAGACAATAGCCAAACTGGTTTACAGTCCCTGCTCACACACAGTATGTTTATGTAATTCTACCCAATGTGTAAGTTTCTGTGTGTACGCCATCAGTGTACTAGTACAGCGTGCACCAATACGTAGGTACAAGGGAACAAGATGTGAAGTTACAGGGTAGGGGGTATAGGGAGGATAAGGTATTGTTTAACTACTGGGAACCTATAATTCCTCCCAAACAGCAGATTGCTGCTCAGTAATAAATTGTTCCCCACCCCTCAGCCCATTCTCTAATAAACCTACCTTTATCAATCTAGGCTCTGAAGACCCAGACACACCAAGCCGATATACAAGCCGTTGTAATGATACGTACATGAAACAAAGTGGCGTTTTCCGAACATGTTCACGCCACTCTCACTCACCACTTAGCTTCATTCCAGATGGCCAAGTCATTGTGAAAATATCCTTGTATTGGAATGATCAGATGAAGAAGATGAAGATGAACATGAGAAGAGCCTTCTGTGTGTACCATCTTGACGGTACTCGTTGGCTTGATTTCCTCACTTCTGTTTCTCTTCTCGTGCACTGATTCGCTTAAGCTGAACAGCCAGATTTCTCTCACCGACTGGCTCCGTCGCCGATCTACCTATCCATCCAATTCAGGTATTTCCAATGCCTTCTTCAGTTGTCTCTGTGGCACACATCCAACAATAATCAATCCACTCCTTTTCATATCAACTAAATTGACATCGGCAAGTTTGTCCTTCACCCAACTCGCAACATGTTGTATGTCCGAAAGATCTCCACATCCAGCCTACTACACCCAATATTAGGTTTTATCATCTATTCACACGTAGGTCACCGAAAGAAGGTATAAAAGAACATGACAGGGACCTCTAACGACTGTAGTAATTATGACAGGAGCAGAAGCAGAAGTCGGGCGCTGTGGTAGACAGCGTGAAACTCCATATGAGGCGGAGGTCGTGGGAAATGGGACGCAGAATAGCATCCTGTTAGCATCCTATGTGAAACCAACAATGTATAGTTGCCTTTGTGTTCACAAGCCTTAAGGTTCACTTTTGAAACATAGTTATTTCAAGCCAAAACACAATGTTTTTCCCTAAACTTAACTAAGTGGTTTTGTTGCCTAAACCTAAAGAAGTTGTATTTTTGTTGCCTTTTTGTGTTCAAAACTTAACGTTTAATGCAGTTTTACAACGTTATAAGTTTTGGTCTCACTTTTAGGCATAGTAGGCCCCTAATGACCCACTTACGGTGCTTATACGACTGATAACGCCTATTTAATGGCCTGATAACAGTCAAATCGTGTGCCAGATTTGTCCTTGCGCCCAAGTAGTTTCATTCCACCGGTGTATTTCTCTTTTGTTCTCACTCTCTTCACTGTAACTTGACATTTATTCGCTTTTTTTTCTTTTTTTCTGCCTGATTTCTTCCCGCTGCCTCTTTTAAACTCATCTACCTCTGTCATGCTCTCTCACGTCGAGTGAGATTCTTTCCATAATGTCAGACATATAAAACAACAATCAGATAGAATTAGGTATTTTTCGACCTGGACCATGGCACATTCAGTCTCTGTCACATTCTCGCTCCGTCAGGGAAAATCTCACGCCAAATCATGCCACCACTGACACCAGCTTATCCTCAACGTAGTGTCCCTGGCGTGGGCGGCGAATTTACGGCCGGGCCATAAGATCCACGAGCAGCGTGTGTGCGTTGCAGAACCTCTTGCTTTTTATTTCTGCGCCCATGTTGACACAGCCTGTGTGGCGCGGCGCGGCTGCGTGTCAGCTGCATCTTTCCCAGAGATTCAAGGTTTCGCATATTTGTTCTGCGTGCCCACGAGGTTCACTGCAACAATAGACAGTGAAAATGTTCTTTTGACCGTATATTGACATCATACCAGAAACATTAGGATACTACAGTTTCAGAGTCTATATCTGTAGAATATGTCACAGTCATGAAAAAAGTAAATATTTATTTTCTCAACAATTCCTGTTTCTATTTCAAAATAAATGCCCTCTAGCATTTTTTTTCTGTGGACAGAAGCCCTTCATTTGTTAACACAAGTCATTTATTCTGAAATATTTGCAGGACAGTGGGCTTTAAATTGTGGATTATTACAAATGAGCATCCGCCTCTTAACCTTTTTCTGTCTAAAATAAATAAAAAAATGACATTTATAATTAAATGAAATGGCCATTATGAAAGGCAAACTCTATGTAGCCTAGAAAGAAACAGCTGGCAATGCTGCTGGCGCATGAGAGACGCAGCAGTTCAGCGACGTTGCCTCCACTTGCTCAAGCGTCCTGTGTGCTCCTGCCGTTAGAGGAAAGGAAGCGAGATAGGAATCGAGGATGTACAAACTGGGAATTGAGAAAGGCCCTTCGATATCATGTGTAGAGCTTAAGACCTGATTTCCTCCTCATACTTCTCCAGTGCCTGCTGAGTGCATCAGTGGGAGCAGCTATATGCGGCAGAAAGACTTGAATCACTCATGTGTTGAGGTGAAGTGCTCTCCAGCAAAGGAGCGCTCTGGCTTTGTCTGACGTCTCAACTCAACTTTTTAGGAAACTATTCATCCTTTACCAGCCGAAATGGAAGATTACAGACATCGGATTCCAACACGAACACCTGCATGAGAAAGGTAGGCTAAATGTCTTCTTACATTATGAATTTAATGCTTAATATTTTGTAACATTCAAAATGGGTAGTTTGACTTATGTTTGCAATAGGCTACAGTATAGAATAACTTATGTGGTAATAGAGATAACACGGTTGGTTACCAACACTGAGGATAGTAACTACCATCAGATAGGCTACTATTTTAAGATAAGATAAGATAATATAAGATAAGATGAACCTTTATTAATCCCAGGAGAATAATTCAGACGTCAAAGCAGCAACAGCAGCAAACAGAATGAAACACAGGAGAGGTACAGGTATACAAATATAATAAAAACAATAAATAGATGTTATAAAAGACACAGATTGAATGGGTGAACACAGTATGTCCTTTAAACTAAGTATGTCATACAGTGTGTTTAAGGAGTATCACTGTTTGCGCTCACATGACCTAGATAATTTAATGTCTTATAACACATGTGTACATGCTGTAAACATGTCCAACACCTGGTGAAAAAAAAATGTGTTTTATATATATATATATATATATATATATATATATATATATATTTATTAATTAATAAATCATTTTAGAAACACTGAGGTCATAAGTCCCCCAATGCAGCCATCTATACTCTATCTGCATTTCTTGCATTTTTCACACTTAATATATTCAGGTAATTGGTCTAAGTTTTGAAACCCTTCTTCAGGCGGACATGATTGAAATTCTAGTGGGAAATGTGAAAGTTGTTGGGTGGAGTCAGGTAAAATGAGCCACTTTTTGGTAAATGATTTATAAGACCATCAAAGAAGCTATAAGCATGAGATCTAATGATATTTTCATGAATTAGCATTGGTCTCTTAAATATGTATTTGTTAAAAAAATGTGAAAAAGTATAATTGTTTTGGAATTATGAGAGTTGAAGAAGCTATGTTGCTTCTTGTGGTGGCGTTGGTTCAAAAAAACATCTAATGTGGTGCACATTTAAACACAGGATCCAGGGAGCCATTCCAGCAATTTATTGTAGTCAAGATGATCAAGTTGGATGGCAGTTGGTGGATGATTTTTTCTATTCAAAGAAACATTAACAGAGGATATTACATATCTCATAAATATAATACAAATTAAAAATAATAAATGAGCTCATTTTCACTTACATCGTTCACGCATCAACAATCTGGAATTTGGCTTTTCTCCTTGACATATTAAACTCAGGTATCTAACATAACACAAAACGATCTGTTAATGTTCAAACAATATATTCCATTTCAACCAAATCAATTAAAAAAGGTGCAAAATCTCTTCATCACTCTTCTTTGTTCTTCCTGGGGTTGTTTGGAAGGAAAAGGGAGGGTTCAGACCTGAAGGGGCGAGTTATATAATCTAAGGGGACTGGTCTAATCAGGAATGGCATTCTATACCATGCTTGCAGGTGGGGTGGAGACTTGTGATTTAACAAGAGTTATGGAAGTATCAACAGAAACTCTTGAGCTAGGACACAATGTTCAGGTATAATGGGCCAGCTGTTCAGATAAAACTGGCCAACATAAAAAGAGGGCCACAAAGTAATTTCTGCTGAAATCATCTTAATTTTAACAGTAAATTAACACTAACTTTGGTCTGTGTTGTGCCATAGTAACAACACCATAAATACATTTCATGCAATAAAAAGTTGAACAAATATTTCATTGAGTAATGCATTTAAAAAATAACTGATCATGTTGTATGGGTGTATTTGTGTATGTTTTGTGTGTGTGTGTGTGTGTGTGTGTGTGTCTTCCAGTTTGTGAACCTATCATTTCAATCAGGGAAGACTCGTATGAATTGAATGATGATTTATTACAAAGTGCACAAATTATGAATAGCACATTCTTTGGCGATTTAGACCCGATGTGAAATAATAAAGGGGAAGTGAAGCTGTAGTAGGATGTAGAAATATTCCCCCCGGGTCTAGACACTGGTGGTGGTGGTAAAGACTGATGCAGATCCGATGAATGAAGTGGAGCAGGATTACTCTGATGTGATGAATCTGGAGGTGATGGGGTGGTGGAGGGTCGCGTCCGTTTGCTGAATGCTGACACTGAAACCGCATAGAGGAGAAATGTTTTTTTAAACTTTTGACAGCAGCATGTGATTGGTTGAGGGAGATATGGCAAGCTCTGATTGGTCGCTGAAAAGAGAGACGCCCATAATCAGCTGACATATTAATAGCCCATGAGAGAGAGAGACCCAGAATGAATGAGAATGAATGAGCTTGCACCCCTAGTCTTCCTGTCTGAATTTACGCATAAGCTTCATTTAAACCTGTGGGACTTACATCTCTCTGAAAGATGTTGCCCGTAGTGATATAATTAGTGCTCAGCTTTACTCTCTATAGTCTCTTTTGGTTTTGGTTTTACTTCTCATTCCCTGTGCAGTCTCAGCACTCTTATCAACATCTTTTCCAGCAACAGCACGTCTAGCACGTCTGGCACGTCTAGCCTACTACCCTCCACCCACCATAGGACATGTCTCACAATTTGCTGATAATCTTTGGTACTCCACTCACTCCAAATCAATTCCACTGGCTGCAAAAAAACTCCAAACATGCATCACAATAGAGACCAGGGCCCTCCCTGAAATGAGGCAACTTAAACTCTGTCAGTTACCATGGTGGAAAACATAACCTGCTCATCTCGTCCTTCTCATAACCAGACAAGCTGCTTTATTTAATCATTCATTCAGTCTGTATCAAAGTGCTTTGCCTTCCGGCTCAGCTCTCTTTTCGTCACAACGGTGCGGTTATTATTTAATGACTTAACCACTTGAAAGCCAAGCACATCGTGTACACGACTCCCCATATTGTAATTACGAGCTCACGGGTTTCATTTGAAGGCACCAATTCTCCCAGAAGCAGTGACTGGTCCCTCTTCATAACTGTGTAGAGGTGGCAGATCACATTCATATGAGTCATGAAACAGTCATGTGGTTTAATTTGGTAGGTGGTTTAAGGTAATGCTGGTTTGTTCTGTCCATAGCTTTAATACTGTGTGATGAAAGGAACACTGCGGTCCTTACAGGCCATGAGCAAGACTTCTACTCTGACTCTTTTAACATAGTTTTGTTTGTTGCCTTATTCTTTTCTCTATTCAGGGAGTCTTGATACCTGGCAGCTTCATGTGACGGTTCCACCACTGAGGGGTGTCTGAGCAGCTGGAGCGGAAACTGAACCTCTGAGGGAAAAGATAAGAATATCTCACTTTTGCTTAGATCAGGGAGGAGTAGCTTATCTGAGCCGGAAAAAAGCAGAACTGAGGCAATATGTTTGTGATGGGCCATAATCAGCTCCCGCCTCAACTAAAGAAGATGAGACGGTTGGTATACATGAGTACTGTCATCACCGTCCTCTCTCTCACCCTGCTGCTGTGGACATACAGGTGGGTGAAATCATTAGCCTGATCTGCTTCAATATGACAATGTTTCACTCAACCAACTCCAACTGTGGCATTATATGTGACTCTGATATGAGTCCATATTGGAATTACTTTTTGTCCCTATAAAAACTGTTGATAGCACAGGTGGAGAAGTAAACGTCAGTGTCACTTAAAAGTGCAGCAGGTTTCAGCAACAGAACCCATATCTCATGTTTCACTTTATCAAGCTTCTCTTTGTGTATTTGTTTGTATGTGTGTTAGAGTTGAATGTTTTTCCCATGATTTTAAATATACTTTGCAGGAATATATCACTCTTTTCAAATGATTTCTCACTACGAATGACATTTGATTTTAAACACAGGACTGGTGTTTATTATAATTGTCTGATGTTATTAATTAATATTCATTAGAATATGTAATCTTCGTCAGACCAGTTTTAAAACAGTGGAATGGTCTGGACACAATGTCCAGCTTTACAGTGCTGCCCTGAGGTTGATGCAATGGCAGGGGAGGAAAATATGTCATATGCACCCATTTCAGTGTTTTGTTAGAGGGATCTTTTTGATGCTCCACCTGTTGAATGCTGCTCTGCACTCTGATTTAGGGATGGAGACCTGAATGTCTTAAGTTACTTGATTAACAACCTTTATGGATTTTATTTTTGGCATTATAAGTAGGCTAAATGGAAAAAAAATGTAGCAGCTGAAAGTTTGATCCAGTTATCAGATGTCTTGTTTCTACTTGCTTTTGGTATTTGTTTCACCACTTGGGATTTTTCCTGGGAAAAAGGAGTAGAATTTTTTTACGAGGTTTTCTTGTAAATACTGGGATCTCACTTTCTGATATTTAATAATGTGCCTTATCTCTGGAATATTATTGCCAAGAAGCAACACATTTCTTTTATTTGCTGTCCAGTTGGCATTGCTAGGGAGGTGTCCTGTGTTTCTCACACCTTAAAATCCAAAACTCACTATTGATGCATTCCCGGGAGTGCATCCTATTGTTTTCCTGATAGTCAGAGGTGCCAGATTCATTTCAGAAGTGGAGGGCCAAAAAGTGTGTCTGACTTAGGCAAACTTACGGGACACTTTTTAGACTAAAGACCAGTGAATTGGGGACAGATTGTGCATTTGGAGATAAAAGCTGTGTCAAAAATGTTGGAAAAAGTTGAATTTTACGTCAGTGGTTAAGGTTAGGATTAGGTTAAGGTTAGGATTTGGTTAGGGTTAGTCAAGTAGTGGTTATGGTTAGAGAAGTTTCCAGGAAATTACCTAAGTAAACGTGTGTGCCTGCGTGCGTGCGTACGTGTGTCTTTGTGGCCTTTCTGTTTGTCCTTGTGTTTGATTGACTCTCCAACAAGTAATGTGAACCGTCACTAATTCTGCATGAGTACACTGTGTTCATTGTCTTTTTCAAGCTTACATTTTTGACTGAGTGGTAGTAGGCTCATTGGTGTCATTGGCTACGTGTTTGTTTCCTCAGCTTACTTCCCCATCTGATATGAAACATAAAATGAGGTTAGCTCAAAGGTCATACTGTTGGCTCTACATTGAGCTACAATTTATGTATAAAACATTTGTTGTGTCTTTTGCAAAATTAATTTTTTGTAATGCTCAATATTTGCACTACATTTTGGTGGGAACCAATTATGTCACATTACTTGCCCTCAGTGGACAGGAGTCATAATTTCTACGGCCACTAGAGGTCTTCGTCACTTGAGTGTAAACATACTGTATGTTGTTTTTAGGCATTTGCCTCGTCTTTTTCTAGGGAGGACAGCTTTTGTTTCTAAAAATAGAGAAAAACTACAGTACCAGAACAATACCTCCTCTCTTACCTCTTGAATTCTTTGAACTTCAGTTTAAAATGTATTGTCAAAAAAAAAAAGTGATGTGTCTTTGACGTGGTTATATGACCTCACCAAAATCATTTGCTGTGGATCCGCAGGCCCGACAGGACCTTCCAGTACTACAGAGCAGCCACTGAGCCTCAGATCCCGGTGCAGTTAACAGTTGCAGGACAAATAGGTAAACTAGCCGTTACTGAATGCTGCTCAATGTTTTTAGGAAATGTAAAGCTGACATCTGACATCTGTCCTGAAGAAAACTTTCCTCTTCCTGTTCTCCTCAGCTGCTGTTTACTATCTAACCTCCTATTTCCTGTTCCTGAACTTCTCCCTCATGACCTTTCTTGATTCACTGTAATGTTATGCATTGTCTTTCACTGTTTACATTTTTGATGTGGGAAATTACATTTATTGTGTAATTTTCCTTTTTTATATAGGCCTACATAGTTAATGAGCATAATTGAAGGGAGCCTGAGATTCAAGGATCAACCACTGCTTTAAAAAAAGGGGGGAGTCCAAGGCACTCTTCTGGCAAAAAATAAAAAGCCTTTATTCAATTGGCTATTTCATGATGAAATGCTGAAAACAATGCTGGTACATGTAAGATTGGGTAAAAACCCAAGTAGTGGCACAAACAGCCTTCATCAGGGCGTAACCCTCAGCACACACCTTTCCCTTTTGTGAGTACACAGACAATTGATGATAGCAAACACCTGAGCAAGAGGCCAATAAACTCTCAGGTGACAAGTGCAAAATGTGATCACTAAATGGCTCTACAAGATGTCAAGAAAGCAGAGAAAATAATGAAAATAAAATAAGAAAACATAAATATACAGATAACAAGACAGAAAAAAGTAAATAAGTAATAATATATAACCATTTATGGCAGCAGTACCAGACCACATGCATAACAGCCACTACAAAAACGGACTAAAATCAATTTCTTCGTTTAGTCCTGGATATGTTGTGGCCTTCATTTGGTGTATGTAAAAAGTTTCTCTCTGCAGTAATAATTTTAGTCGATCACCACCCCGAATGTTCTTTTTGATGGTTTCTAGGCCTTCAACCATAAGGCTGCCTGGATTGCTATTATGCACTTCATAAAAGTGCTTAGCCATAGGGTAATTCAAATTAGCTTTTCGAATTGCATACTTATGCTCAGAGACTCTATCTTTCAATCGTCTCTTTGTCCGGCCTATGTAAAAACAACCACAGGTACAGGATAAACGGTACACAACAAAAGTAGTGTTACAGTAGCCTGCATGACCCCTTTCAATCGGGTTTTCGTAAATTGCACTCAACTGAAACAACTCTTATTAAAGTCACTAACGATATTATGATGCCTGCAGATGATGGGAAATGCTCATTTTTGGTGTTACTTGACCTCAGCTCTGCCTTTGATACCGTCGATCATGGTATTTTATTAAATAGGCTAAACCAGCTGGTGGGTATTTCTGGGTCTGCCTTGGACTGGTTCTCATCCTATCTTGCTGATAGGAGCTTTTCGGTCTCAGTGGGTCAATTCATGTCAGACACAGCCCCTCTGTCATGCGGTGTCCCACAGGGTTCTCTTCTGGGTCCTACGTTGTTTTCATTATATATGCTGCCTCTTGGACAGATTATTAGCAAATATAGTGGCATCTCTTATCATTTCTATGCTGATGACATTCAACTGTACTGCTCTTTTAAACCTGAGGAGAGAAACCAACTCTCCATTTTAATTGAATGTTTGGAGGCCATCAAGATCTGGATGGCTGACAACTACCTTCAGCTTAATACCAAAAAAAACAAAGCCCTTATAATTGCTCCTGAAAACCAAATTCCGGTTATTTAACAGTATATAGGGTCTTTAAGTGCTTGTATTCAACATAAGCTCCGGAATTTAGGTGTCATATTTGACCAATCCCTTTCGCTTGACAATCATGTCAGCCAGCTTATTCGGTCTTGCTTCTTCCAACTGAGGAACATAGCTAAATTAAGTCCTGTGGTGACCAAGGCTGAGATGGAGATGATTATTCATGCTTTTATTTCTTCTTGTTTAGATTATTGTAATGCCCTTTTTACCTGTCTAAATCAAACTTCTTTGAACCGCCTTCAAACCGTCCAAAATGCAGATGCTCGGCTTTTAACTAGACACAACAGGAGATCCCATATCACCCCTATTTTATACTATAACCACTATAACACCCGAGATAACCGTGCCTTTCAAGCTGTCGCACCCAACTTATGGAATGCCATCCCCCCATCGCTGCGATCCCTAGAGTCCTGTGACATTTTTATGAAGCAGCTGAAAACGTATTTATTTAGACACAGTTTTTCCTCTGAATAATCAACTCCACTTTATTTATTGCTTTTATTGGCCTTTTCTTGACTGTATTTGTTACCTGTTTATGTGTCTTTGTTCTCATTTGCTTGTTTTGTTGTGTTTTTAGCTTTACAGCCCTGTGCTTGTCATCGCTACTTTTAATATTGACTGATGTATTTTTTATTATTGTAAAGCACTTTGTGATTTTGTATCTGTGAAAGGTGCTATACAAATAAACTTAATACTTACTTAATTACTACAGTTATTGAATGTTTTGATGTCATACACCTTATGAGTCTTAAGGTCACTGAATTGTTTACACTCCTTTATATTGGCACTGCTTTGTTGTAATTAATGTGCATATGATAATAAAGAACAAAACCTGCGCACCAAAAAACAGGCGTGTCCATGAGATCAGAGCACACGGAACAGTATCCGCGAGCGGAGAAGCATCCTCGCGAGGGAGCGTTTCTGTTCAGCGTGCACAAATTTCTTCCTGTGAGCATGGGGCTGTAACAAGCGCAAGCTCGACCCTCCTACGCGCTCGCAACTACTCGCTCGCTTGTCAAGTTGACTTTTGAGACTTTGGAGGTGGGGATGGAATAGAAAGTGGCTGTTGTCTGTCTCCACTCCTTTGATTGTACTGCCATGTCAGCATACTGGCCACACAGTGCGTGAGCGTTGTTAACTGTTCCGTGAGTTAACAACGCTCATGTTCATTCTCAGTAGTTGCAAACGGATACATTCCGTTTACCATTCACCAAAAACATGAGCACATTCAATGAATGCGCTCTTTCAGCGAGTTCATGCACAACACTGGTTAGAAGTGTGTTTTGTTGCACCTCTAACCACACCCAACAGTGATGTCATGGGTTTCTGGAGTACACTTGTACATCACTGAAGCAAGATGAGAGGTTAAGCTACTGTAGGTCAGTATACTTGTCACTTTTCAATTTATATATCTGCCAAATTGTAAAATGTTTATAATGTGTGAAAGAATCACTGACAACATTTTTTCTGCTCTTTTGCAAGAGCTCACAAAATCTCTGCAAGATGAAAACTTTTTAATTTAGGGTCCCGATAACAGCTACAGTAGCTTGAAAAATAGTGATATGGGGCACTTCATTATAATGAATTTACTGTTTGTCAGACCACAAATGAGACAAGAATTGTATAGCTAGCGCACCCTGCGGTCCCTCCGCCTCACTCCCCGCCACTAGGAGACTACTAGGACTAGCAGAGCGGTCGGCAACTAACTAAAGGTCCATCTCCGGAGCTGCCGTCCACTCTCCTAGCTCATTATTGTGTCATTTGTCTTGCATTTTTCACTCATGCAGTTCCTCGGAGACAAAAGTTGCCTTTCGTGGCGGTCAACGGGACAAAGACACTGCTGGTGGCAGCTTATCAGGAGCACCGCACAGGGAAACAGGAGGTCAGTGGAGAGAGCAGAGCACCAACTTAAGTTTTAAGTTGACATGATCCCCATGACGTTGTACATCCTTATTCTTGTCTTCTGGTGTCAGGTTCGTCTTATTGCAGTGGTGCTGAGGAGCGAGACAGTTGCCTATCGCTGCCTCCTCCGATGTCAGGAGCAACTGCGCTTCTCTGAAGGTTTCAGCAGCATCCACACGGATCACTTTGGCTTTGCGTATGGGACAGCAGACATCATGTGTCCTCTCCCCTCAGGCTGTGAGACCCCATCTCATATCGCTGTGACCTCTGCTGCAGCCGACTTTGAAGGTACTGAAGCGTTCTGCCAGATATCTATGGTGCCCAGAAAAGGGATCCTGTTGACTTTGGTGATCCTCTGACTTTTCTTTTAGGGCGCCACCGCCAGCAGGTCCAAGTTTTCAGTTATATTTTGAAACATCTCAACATCTTTAGTAACATAGTTTTGCAGGAAATATCTCAACTGTTGGATGGATTGCCGTACAATTTGGTAAAGATATCTATGTCCCCCTCAGGAAGATTTGTAATAAGTTCAAAACTTTATTTTTACAATACTTTGGTTTATGACTGGGTATTGGTACTCGCTACCTTTAAGGTATAGACCGAAACAACCCAGTACCAAGTAGAATCGAAACTTCTCCATTTAAACGATACCTGCAATTGATCCTTTTTGTGCCCAGATCTAGAAAAAGATGACTGTTTTGCTCACATCACCACGAGCGTTCTTCGATTTTATTGCGGTGTTTGATTGTTTATTGCTAATTAACAAATGTCAGCACTAGGGCTGTCAATCGATTAAAATATTAAATCCGATTAATCACATGATTGTCCATAGTCGATCATGATTAATCACAAATGAATCACACATTTATCTGTTCAAAATGTACCTTAAAAGGAGATGAGGAGTATGTATATGTTTATTATTGGAAATCAATTAACACAAAACAAATATTGTCCAGAAACCCTCACAGGTACTGCATTTAGCATAAAAACATGTGCTCAAATCATAACATGGCAAACTGCAGCCTTACAGGCAACAACAGCTGTCAGTGTGTGTTCTACAGACATGAACAGATATTTGGTATCTTCCCTGGTGAGGACTTTATTCAGGCCTTTTTCAAACTATAGTTCTTTTCTGTGGACACCTAGATACACCTGACAAAACGTTTTTGGAGGTGAAGAACCAGAAGGCACAGAGTGACTCCTTTCCTTACAACTTCACCGTCTGCTTCTCCGCCATGTATGATTTCACCAACGTGCTGCAGGTAACATTACATAACACAGATTTTACAGTTATTTTCAAACTTTTCTTTATCAAGACCCAAATTGGAAATAAAAGTAAAGTATCCTGACCAGGACAGGCAGACATGAGAAATGCAGAAGAACAAAATCGGACAGGCTAAAAGAATCTTGGCTATTATTTTCATGCCTCGCACCTTTCCACCATAGTCCCGATTATATTTCATTAATGCTGCTTACTACTACTTTTTGACTGTTTTGTATTTTAGTGCCTGAAGTGTGTCAATCAAATACCTGTGCTGTATTGTAGCTGGTCCAGAGTTTGGAAATGCTGCAGTTATTGGGGGTGAACAGAGTTGTCATCTATAAGACCAGCAGCAGCCCTGAAACACAGCGCATACTGGACTACTACACATACAAAGGTGGAGTATTTTTGCTATGTGTGTGATTGTGTTGTCTCTCCTCACAGCACGAGCAGCAGCAGGGGTGTTTTATCCGTCCATCCGTTTTCCGAACCTTCCCTTCCAGCGTCATTGTGTGAACATGCCCTTTTCCCTGCATTGACGTCCTTCCTTCAGCTCCCCAGGAGGAGGATAAAAAGCTGTTCCAATGTTCAATCCTCTGCTTTCCAGGTGATTCTTAAATAGCTGGAACTCTTCCCTGATCAGACTTTTTTTTACAATAGCGATAACTTTTTTTCCAGTCTAAAGACATCCCAATATCAACATAACCATGTAAGATCAGCACATTATCCAATATCCAGAAATCTCCTGCCCTTAAACTGGATTTATGTGTCTACAAAAACAGCTACAGGAAATACGGAGAATGAACTGTACACAGGACACAGAGGCACATGATTTTTTTTCAGATTACCTGTCTCATGAACTATTGTCAGGATATAGTGAACATTTTATAAAAATAACTTTTTTTAATCATATTTGCTCCAAATCTACGCATTACAACTTTAAGGATACAAAAGTCAAGTAACGCTTAGTGAGGGTGTCCCCAACTAAGAATTTAAACAGTTGAATCTGATTGGTCAAGTCTTGCCTATTGTCGACTGATCGTAGAATCATGTTTGTTTGTTTTTTACTCCTTCATCACCTTTTGCTTAAGCTTTATGTATCCGTTGAACAAAAGTAAAAACAACTCAATTATTGTCTGAGATACTTTACTATCGCGTAGCTGTTGTTTCAGAATAATGGATAGTGCTGTATGAGAAAATGAGCCTACTTCTGACTTGATTTATTTCCTCAGTAAACATTGTAAACATGAGTTTATGGTCTCAATCGCTAGTCTTCTTCAATAAAGTATGATGTTCATTTAGTAAATTATGGTCCCATTTAGAGTCAAATAGGCGATAAAGCAGGGTACGCTTTAGGTCGTGGCTACCTTGTGATTGTCAGGTTGCTACCACGGCTTTGTGCGGTCTGGGAGTTCTCCGTGTTCTCATCTTACAACTTTAACCCTTTCACAGTGTGTTTTCAGTTCATGAAAGTTAATTATAACCTTTTTGGTCGCCTAAAAATGTCTTATTCAGTGTTCGGTTGTACTTAGCTCCATCCTCTCGTGTCAGTTCTGGTTGCAAAGAACCAAGATGACGACTGCCAAAAACCAAGATGGCAACGGCCAAAATGCCCAACTGGAGGCTTCAAAACGGCAGTCCACAAACCAATGGGTGACATCACGGTGACTGACACCATAGTCTATGCCCCCAGCTGATTTTAGAGAATCGTTCATAAATCTATCTAGCACTCTAATACTTCTCCGTTCTTATGTGAGTGCTCTGATAAATAAATGTATTCTTTGATTTTTAAACATTAGCCCTGTTGTTATTAAGCCTTTCTGAGGCTATCGCCAAAATGCTGCTCTGATGGTCCCGCAAATTTGGATAATGCAACTTCATCAACCATGGTGATTTATTAATGCACACTGAGGAGATTGATTGAAAGCACAAGAATTATTTTCAGTTTTTTATTAACAGTATTATTAATAGGCTGATATTTATACCAAAATATGATATACATCATGATTTATTGGGAGAAACTCAGCAATTCTTTGTGAAATCAGACCTTCAGCACCCCCATATAGCGAGAATGGAATGATCCTTTTCATGTCCCTGCAATGCTTCCTCTGTGAGATTGGCAGTCAAATGAGGCTCCCTAAATCGAATCGTTGAACAGTCGACGATTCTGCGCCACCCCTAGTAATCTCCCAGAATGTAACAAAAATGCTAAACTAAAACGTCTCAGTTGCTAACACATGTTTTCTAATGTCTCCTTCTCAGGTTTAGTAGAGGTGATTCCTTGGTCTATGTCCAGATTTCTGAACGTATCTCGAAATTGGCTGCCCTCTCTCGGTGAAGGTGACCTCCACTACTTTGGCCAGATTCCTGCTCTCAATGACTGTATTTACAGATACATGTACCAATCCAGATATGTGGCCCTGCATGATATTGATGAGCTCATACTGCCCCAGTCAATCAACAGGTAGCACTTTGTTTAAGAAAATATGAAATAAGGCAAATGTCTTTTGATAAATCAACCTTAACTAACAACTAATTTTGTGTTTTTTACAAAGTATTTATTACCCAGTTATACACATATACATTTCATTCATAGGTGTGCTTAAAATTGATTTTACTACTTCTTGAAACACAGTATATCTTTTATGTGATCAGAATTATTTATGTTAATACAGCAGTTATTGATGCTTCATAGGAGGAGTTATACATGTTTACAAATGCAACACTTAAAACATATCTATATGTGCTTCCAACTTCATTATAGTGGGCTGCTGTGTGTTATAAAGTATTTGTTGTTTATATACTGCTAAATGGTGTATTTTTTTCATCATTCTATTACCAGTTGGTCAGAGCTGTTGCCTCTGCTGGAAAGGAATTATGGCGCTGACGGGTGTTACAAGTTTGTGAATAATGTGTTCCCCAACACTGTTGCGCTGCCACCACCCACCTCCCAAACCCTGCCCCCACAGAGCTGCTGCCCCGGCTGGCAGAATGTGTCTGGGGTGAACATCCTGGCTCACCTGTACCACGAACCCATCACTGGAAATCCTTCTTACAGCAACTACAAAATCATTGTCAACCCCCGAGCTGTGTTCTCTGCAACCGTCCACGGACTGCTGAGCTCACAGAATGACTGCTACTGGGTTGAAATGGATATAGCACGACTGTACCACACAAGGTAGACTGACCTTTACTGAGTCAATAAAACAAACATATGTATCAAACAGACCCACCCATCTGGAGTCACAGTTTCCATGTCATTGTAGCAAGTGTTTCCAAGGTGTGCCTCTCTCCTTACTACTGCATTTAAATGTATTTCACTGGATTCACTCTCACAGTCTGACACGGTCAGTTCAAAACCTAGTGCCAATAGGATTTACACAACCATACCAGTATTACCAGTATTCTACATCGCATAGACGCATACCCAAAATATTCAGAGAGCTGCACCCCATCAGTTTGTTATATAGACCAACTACTAAATTGGATTCTGTGGTGCTCGTGTTTAGCTCAGTTTGTATATAACTGTTTCTGCTTTCTGTCTGTGCAGCGGTCCGAAAACCATGCTGACTCCAGACCAGCTGATTTATGATGGACGACTGCTGAGCTACAGTGCCCACCTCATACCAAATGTCAATACTGTGTTCAGAGAGAGTGGACTTCTACCAGAGGACACCATACAGTAGCTCTAGTGCGTGTGTGTGTGCGTGTGTGTGCGTTCCTTGTGACAAACTATCCTTGTGACATTTTGTCTGGTGCTCACCTTTTCAAAGGTTGATTTTCTGGTTCAGGATCCCCTCTACGACGTTTTAAAACTTTGAATACTGATTTGCACCTTCAGCTGGTGAATGTGAAAACAAACTGCACACGCATTATTCTGCACAGTGAAGCTCAAACAACCACGTGAAGGAACAATAAGTAACCCACATTTTTGATTGGAGGGGGAATTTAAGATTAGATTAAGGTTTAGTTTCAAGTTCAGCCTTTCAGCCTGAATTCAGCTCAGGTTTTATTCCCATTAGTAATAATAAATTGTACTCGTCACCAAGTTAATTGATGAGATGTGGGAACACAGTGATATTGATATAGAAATAATTCAAATGGGGTAAGAAACAAGCTGCCAGATGATTAGAAAAAAAACCCAGGTTAGTATTTGGAAGAGAAATCAAAGATGAACAGTAAACTGTCATATGTAAACATCCACCACTTACTGTAGCTGTGCACAGTTTTCCTGTGCAATGAGGCGTTATTACTGACATTTCAAGTGTGGCCTCAAAATACAATGGTTTAGGTGTTTTGCTTAAACTGACCGCTTGTTTTCAACCTGTCTGATCATCTGGCTGCGATTTGACTTTGTTTAACAATGTTCGAAATACGTGACATCATCTCCCCACTGTAGCACAAATGAGCGAAATTAACTTAAAAAATTGCACCGACTTATCAAAAGTACATGAATTAAATATAAATGACAATCTATTGCACTAGTCTGAGAAACAAGTGTGAGGAACATGAAGAAATTGTTTACAAAGAAGCAGAATGAAATAAAAAAAGGAATTTTAAACTGTTGCTGCATTTTTATACACTGAGTGAACTGTTGTTGTTTAAATTATTGTGCAATGTGTCAGATCATACTGTAAATAATCAATAAAACTTTTGTGATGGAAGCCAATACAATTAAAATAGTATTTTTTTATAAATTATTTTTCATTTTGCAGACATTAAACTTAATTAAATGTTTTATTCATGAATGAGATCCTTGTCATTTAAACACACGTGAATTTTTTTGTTAGGGCCGAATGTTTAGAGGAAATATGACAACCAGACAACACTTTCAGTATGTTGTCCACATAAGTCAACACATGAGGTGTTCATTTAGGGTCACCTGCTGGTGTAGACACTATAGGCACGTGCTGGGAGCATCAGGGTGCTCAAGGGATGCATGATGACTGACAAAGAGAGTATTATACAGAACTAGAAAATGCATTTCCTGCTGAAAATGTGTGGGAATGCTGACAGCTGAAATTTATTGCAAAGCATTGCTGAAAATGCAGAAATGTGAGATGACTTGCCTAAAAATGTTAAAGCTCAAATGCATTGCACTGCACTGCTGAAAACCCTAGAAGATGAAATGTACAACTGGCAGAGTTGGAAGCTGAACTGCATTAGCTAAAGAAGCTAAAAGCTGAAATACATTGCTAGAAAAGCTGGAAGCTAAACTGTAATACTGTCAAAAGTGGTAAATTTGAATTTTCCTGAATAGGCGAAAAGACATTGTAAGAGCTGACTATTTTGATAGTTGAACGGTTTCTGTAGCTAAAAGTATGCAGGACTAGTTAAAGGCCAACAAACGTACAGAAGAAATAGTTGAAGAAGTTGAAGAAGTTGAATAAACCTCAGAAGAACAATACTGGGAATGCTTACAACTCCTGATGAGCTATCATGATCAAGGCAAATTATTTTTGTGCCTCCTTGCTGTGCATGCATCCTCAATTGGTGTTCACAGATACTTATAACATTAAAACTAACATTGCTACTTCTACATTTGTATGCTTAAAGGGTGTGGAGTTGGAGTCTAACTGTGACATACATAATCATTCCATCAAAATGTCTCTTAATTTGTGTCCAATTGCTTCAGTTTGTTCAGTTGGATTTATTTTGAAAGTATTGGCCGGAAGTTATCATGTCTACCTTGACATGTTTTTACTTGATGTAGTTCCTCAATGTGACCACTAAAGGGCAGTAAACACAACTCTATATGAATCATGCCAATATTCAGCCCCACACATTATATCTGTATTATTCCCACTGTTGTAGTCTTTAACTTATGTTTTTACATTTTATACTTCTACTCCACTACCTTTTGGAGGCAAATATTATACATTTTACTCCACTACATTTACATTTAGTCTTCTAACTTCTTGTCAGACTTGTCCAGCCCATAGACACCATTAATGTGATAGACACCCAGCCAGGTGCTAATTGATGAGTAGTCTGTGTGACCTACGTAGTTTCTGTGTGGGCGGGATTTAAGTGAACGAGATAACGCGAGAAGAGCTCATACTGACAGCTGCTAAGAAAACAAACACTGGTTTTAAGTTCGGCCAAGTTGCTGTTTACTTATTCAGTTAGCAGCCTGCAGTATTGTATTGTGTTGTAACCCTGTAAAACGCGACAGGGAGCTTTGTTCGGAGCGGTTTTCTATCAGTAATTACACTTAATTGGCGCAAACGCGGTGAACAAACCACGGACTGTCTGCTAGCAGGCATGAGAAAAGACTGAGTGTGTTTCTGAGTGAGTATATAAGGTCACTATTTGTACACTGAGGTCATGGACATGTGTAGCTACAAGGAGAGACTTATAGTTAGTATGTAGCTATAGTGTTTGTGGATTTCTGGATAGTTTACTTCTTTACAGTTTAGCTGTCACAAGATGGATCCATCATCATCCCAGTTCTGGAGGAAGTTTGAGGTTTTTTGTTTAGTATTTTTGCTGGTGTCTGGCTGGCACTGTTTACATCTTCACTAAGAATTACAAGTCAATAGACTAGTAGGCTATAATGCTATTTAGTATAAAGTAATTTACAGTTTCATACTCCAAAACATATTTAAGTTACAGTATCACACTATAAAACACAGCACAGTGTCATACTTCTAAACATATTTAAGTTACAGTATCACACTATTAAACACAGTACAGTATCATACTTCTAAACATATTTAAGTTACAGTATCACACTATTAAACACAGCACAGTGTCATACTTCTAAACATGTTTAAGCTACAGTATCATACTATAAAGTATCATACTCCAAAAAATATTTAGGCTACAGCATCATAATATAAAACACAATTACAGTATCATACTCCAAAAATATTTACAGTATCACACTATAAAACACAGTTACAGTAGAGCAGTTATAAAGCACACTCATGGTAAAGGTGTTTTACTGTAAAGCATCAGTACAGTAAAGTTACTGTAAACAGGTAACACAATACAATATCTAACAGTGGAATTTAACTGTAGTGTTTCTTGTAATGAACTCATCATGGTATTGATGTAGTGTTATATTTAATTTTACTATTGTAAATTGATAATGAGGTGGTTAAGAGATGGAGAGACGCTTTTAGTGAAAGTGGTAGGAGAATATTTTTGTTGAGGAAAGGTCATGTTGTATGTTGTACCACTAGATGGCAGCATATAACAGTAACATGGTGAACTGTTGCTCAGAAAATATGGGTGCTGTTGATTTCCAGGCAATCTTGTAAACAAAAGAACGATGGGCAGACACACTGTAAAACATTGTTTTCTTATTCTTTTATCCATGAATATCAACATTACATTAGCAGGATAGCTTTGTCGTCATCAGTTGGATAAATGGGTCAATACCGACAGTGTGTGTGGTCTTTGTCTGGATTCAAATGTACAACCTTGCAGAATGTATTGAGAAAGTAAATGGATGTTGAGCGTGAGCATAAGTAGACAGAGAAATCAGGCTGTGTAAAATATTGGTTTGATTGTTATTTTTGATACTTTGATAAATGACTACTTGTACTGCATGTTTGAATTTAACACTGTTATTTTTTTAGTTTTACAATGATGAATCTTTGTTTTCCTCCTCTGTTGTCATCACAGAATCACATCAAACATGCAGAAGGTTGAGGATGCTTTCAGGGTCTTACTCAATTCAGCCATTGTTATGAGCTTAAATGGGTCAGTGTTACAAAGGCAGACTGTATCTGAGCAGAGCTGAACCATGGACTGTCAGTGGCGAAGTGAAGGGTGCTGATCTCAAATTAACTTGAGAAGAGATCTCTGTGGTTGAAGGGCCAATACCTGCTGGCCTTATATGATGGCAGGGAACCAGCCTCCCTGTACACTGCTCATGGCAGCGACCTGATGTCTCCACTAGCAAGGAGCAGATACAAGGGGTCAGTGAGGCCACAGATTGTGCCAATACATCTAGGATTTCAAAATCTAAGTTCAACTACTAGCAGTTGATACCAGGGTTACAATAATTACCTTTTTAAGACTGTGTCCAGCTGTCCGACTGAAGTGTAACGATGAGGTAATAAAAATTACCTTCTATTTAGTTTTGTTCTAATCACTTAAGGTAAGAGATCAGGGTAACTTTACTCTCCAACTGAGAGTATTTACATCTTTGTATTACACATTTATGTTCACAAATAGAAAATCAACAACATATTCATACAGCTCTACAATGTTTGCAATGTGATACTGACAATCAAAAGGTCCCCGGCCATTATTAGTATTTGTATTGTTACATCATTTGAAAGAAACATGATACACCTGCTGTAACACATGCTGTCTATGATTTTATTGTAGTGTTATCTAGGTTTATATTATCAGGTAATTGCAGGATCTGGCAGTTGTCAGTTGCTAAGGACAGCCATGAAGATTTTTTTTCCAATAAGGGTTAACCTATTAAATAGCAAATTTGACATACTGTGATAATGTTATATTTGTTATAATGTACAAATGTTAATGAAATAGTTGGAAAATTGGATTCTTCTATCTTCAATACGTTACAAACCGTGTTATGAGCTATGTTGACTGTCTCAGTCTTGGCAGTGAGAGCTTCAGTATTGTGTGACCTGCTCACTGCTGCTGCCAGACTGCAACAGCCATCTTGACTAAACTACGATGGATGCAGTCTCCATGGCAACTCCGCGTTCCAGAATGAAACCCAGAGACGACTGCGTTTGCCTCTCAACCCAAGCCCCACCCCCAACAAACTCCCCACCGCCTGCACCACCTCAGTAGCCTCACACAGTGCATCCACGTTACAATACATTGCTACCTTTTTTTTTTCTTCATTCATCCCTTTCTCTGTCATGCTCCTTCTCATTAGGCTTTATAGAGCATTGACCCATCCCCCACTCCCCTACACATAAACCTTCAGAGGGAGCTAATTGCTTTGTTCTTCAAATACACCTTTCTTGCACTTACAGATGAAAATCTCCATTTCCTCCTTCGACACACAGCCTATATTTCTCCAATAGAATCATCAAGTGCCCTGATCCCAACCCCCATACCCCCTCAACCACCCGACTCCACCCAAATAACTGTATCATCCATACCAGAACAAACAGGATTCCCCGTCTCTGTGCCTTCCCCCGCTCCTTCTTATTTCCCTGCTGTCATAATAATACTCAGCAATTTCCCTTTTTACAGTTAAAATGCAATAAACTGGGGCCTCATGAGGCACGATCCAATAGAATATAACATGATAAATCTCTGAACTACAGTCGGTTTCAGGATTATTGCCTGATTATTTTATTCAGCAGAGTATTTCTTGTGTCTTTATGCTCCCAATAGTTCTGTGCACCCTATCAATTTAAAGCTTAAAGGTAATAAACTGCATCCTTTGTCCTTTTAAGGGAACAGGGCGGTATCTAAGGAAGCCAAACCCCTTTGCACCAGACAGACTGCATCCCTCAGTCAGCTCCTGAGATTTCAGCTCTTTTGCATATTCCCTACCCCCTCCATATGCTATTGGGTTCTTCAGCTCCTCCCATCAGCCAATGACCAATGCTGCGTATGAGCCACTCCCCTAATCTCCTCCTTTCCCTTCTCCTCTTCCTTACTGTCCCCTTCTTCTCCCAGACAGACCCTGCCCTTTCCTTTCTGTCGCCCCGGTCTGTGGATTTTGTTCTAGAGGATTGGGACGCTGACAATGGGAAGCTTTCTCTACGGCCTGCAATGCTGACACTCCACTCCCTCCTGCTGGGTATTCATGTGAGTACAATCTGGCTATTCACTGCTTTTTATTGTATCATATTTCTGCTTTCTCATCCTGTTTGTGCCATCATCTGGAGTCCTAAATAATACAGTACAATGACTGGAATGAGAGCAGATGAATAATTGATTAGTCCATCTCATCCAGCATCCGTGCATTGGTGGTAGATTGCAGACTCAGTCCTCTCTGTTGTGATATAAGCTCTGTTTTTATTCATCCGTCATTAAAAATATGCAGTAAAATCATTTTATTCAAGCCTAATTTAAGAGCAACTGTTGCACTAAAACAGTCCCCTGCTCTGATTCTTTATTGCTTCCTCAACCAGCCCACACACTTCTCCATTTTAGCTCCGAGGCAGCCCTGGCTGCCGGCTCTGTAGCAGGTGGGCATCTCTGCTGCAGTCTGAGGGCTGGGCTCTGGAATCAGCCATACATGCTCTTTTGTTTAGAGGATTAGTGATCTTTGGTGGGTTTTCTGATCTGAATATTCATGGGGTGTATTGCTGGGAAGCTGTGTGAGCCACATGTGAATCAGCGTATTGTTTGCTTATGTCATTCTGTGAGTCCTGGTGTTGCATTGTACTGCAGCAACAGCCAATGCATCATTTTCAAACCTCTGGCCTAGACTGTGAGCAGATGATTCGGTGGTGATTGTTCTTTTGTTCTGGAATTTGGCTCATTTTTGCGTAAAACTGTCTCAATAGTCCGAGGCTTGATGAGTGCAGCTGATGGAAATGTTTGGCTCTTGTTGGCTGCCAGCACTGGGTCACGGGGAGGTTGCAGACGGCCCTGGATGCTGTGCCTGAGGGCAGATACTTAGCAGGGGTTACATGTCTGTCTCGGGACTTCAGGGTTACATTCAGTTTGTATAAATGGGCTTGGAGTCTCAGATTATGTCCAGTATTCTTCAGGTAGGCAGGGCTAGCAGCATATGTTACAAACAAGGACGCTATGTTGATCGTATTTGTATACTCTGAATTGTTTCAGTACATCTTTGTAAATCTTGAACTAATCACCAAGTGTAGGCTGCTAGGAACAGAGTTCAAACTGTAGCATAGAAGTGACTAGATCAGGATAATTTGACCCTGATCATTCACAGTCATTGTTTTGATAACCTAATCTCCAGGTTACATCGCACTCATGTAAACGAGGCCTATGACAGTAACTTTTACTGGATATATTTTCTTAACCTGTGCACTGAAATCAAATGGTGCAAACCAAATATCAATGAATTCAATATCAGTTGAAATAATTTACTTGACTTGTCCTTTTTAAAATTCAAATCTGTTGTCTCATTAAACTGATATACTATGGTTCAGAAGTTTGGATCTTTATATTGCTCTCTTAACCTTTATTACTTGTCATCATAAGGTCTGTAGAGAGCCAAATTCAATTTCCCATGCAGGACAATAAAGACTGAACTGAACTGTAGGTATTAACCATATTGCAGTGCAATAACTTTGTTATTGGCCTATGAGAGTACAGAAAAATAACAGAAAAGAACTTGCTGCGCACAATAAAAGCATCCTATACTTGTAGTAAATTTGGTAATTTGATAACTACTTCCATTTTAAATCACTTTCTCAATTAAGATTAATGTCTCATTTTCAGACTATGCAAATTGACTAAAACTGATTGCATGCTGCTCATTACTCTGTATGTATGTCGGTCTACACTTCAGATTGATCAAAGCCGATCGTTAGAATGTGTAGTTTGCCCTCCTTCAAGATAGATTTTCCTGAACTGCTTGTTTAGACCATTTTCTTTAAAGTCAGCACTTTCACTGGTTGAGGCATTACAAGTAAAACATAACCTTATGAAGAAGGATGTCCTCACATCAGAGATTATATAATGTGCATCATGAATATTAGATGAGACTTTATGAGCAATATTATATATATTATTAATATATATATATTATCTAAGCTTTACATCAGTTATTTGAGGGAAAAAAAAGCTCAACCATAATTGCAAAAAGATGTACAGGGTTTCATCTTTAAAACGTCAGCAATTAAACTAAAATGCCATCCTTACTTTTAGAGGACTATGTAGTTTAAACATCTCTGAGTATTTGGCAGCATATAAAGACAAACTGAGATGATGTAATGCCTCCAGGAGTGACAAAATTACAGCAATTTTTTAATGGTTAACGTTTACCCCGTCAAACATGTTACAGCAGAATGAAGGCTTGACTAATGAGTCAATTAAAGTAAACACAACGCAGCACAAATCTGTTATTTAAATGTTTCAATTCCCACCTAGAATGTTGTTTCTTTATTTTGATGCAGTTGCTTAGTAGAGACCATTCAGCACTGATACAGTACATTTCATTACACAAAACATTTGTGTTGCTCAACGTGCCAAAATCACACCTAGTTCATGGCTCATTCTGAACATTCACTTGTCATGTTTTAAAGTCTTGTACATTTTGTTTACAAGTTGCAACACCACGAATTCTTCATAGTGCACAGTGGCCATCGGTAATCAAATCATCAAGCAAAACATCGCCAGTGTATTTAACACGTACAAGACATTATGTGACCATTTGAGTATGAGTCACTCTGTAGCTCTTACTGCAGGTGGATGAGGGTCGCAGCAGGCAGGGGCCCCGTTGCCCGTTGCCCGTTGCCCGTTGTGCGCTGATCGACCTTTTCTAAAATCTGCAGTGCATGTTGTGCCTGCCGACACGCTGCCTGCATGCCGCATTGTCTTCTGCCAGCCTTTTGTGATAGTGGGCTCACTGGGAGAGACACAAATGTCTCCTGACTCCCTTTTCGTGTCAGCGTTGATTAAAAAATCTGCTGATTACTGTACTTGACATGATGTGGTCACTTTTTCTCATCTTGTTGTCAGATCTTATCAATCTAACGTCAGCAGACAAAGACATGTGAAAGATAGCTACAATGTCAGTCGTTTGAATTATCTAATTGCACTTTACAATTAGGGTCAATTTCCATAATTTTCATTGTTACTTGGTCAGCAACCTTTGGCCAGGCATTTATCATATATTTATGTCTTCCTACTGTATGCACTCAGACTGCATGAAATATCGATTCAAACACTGAGCCCAGTTGTTGATAAGATGAGCTCCATGAAACAAACTCAAATAGTTGAGTCTTGTGTTGAGTCTGTTCTCTTATACATTATGTCCACACACTGTTTTTCTTTCATTATGTGAAACCCAGCGTCCGCTGCTATGACAGGAACTGATGCATTGAGACAGACTCCTTCATCAGATGCGGTGAAGTGTGAGGGGAGCTTGTTAGTTTGAGGAGTAGAGGTTTCTGTGTTGGGTGAATAATGATTGATGAGTCATCATAGAGCCAGCCAGGCATCCTCGCTGGCCCCACAAACAGCCCCTTAACACTCTCCACCAAAACACAGAAATGTGCTGTCAGAAATCTGATTCTCTGGATGTCTCGGTCTCAGGTTTACATCGGCCTTGTTGTTCTAAACAGTACAAGGCTTCTTTGGATTGTTATTGCTTGTACAAACGGGACAATGCAATCAGTCATGCTTGACCTGTGCCTGGATTACATTCCATCAGATATCGCTGCAAATTTACATAATGATCACAAGTTTCCTATTTGCGTATTGATTGACTACGCATGGGAAACCCAAAAAAGCAAAATTCACAGGGCTATTTAGAAATATAATTTAAGGATATGAATGCGTCCCTGTGGTAAAGCTCATTTAAAATCTCTGGTACATAATTGTCTTTCTCATGTTTACTCTCTCTTCTTCTTTTCTCTCTCAGTCAAACACGTATTGATTCATTACAATCCACATGCTTCCTTACAACTGCATCAAAACAAAATGAATCAAAATCAGTAACGGGGTGTTCATTTTTAAATTGGATCTAGGCTGGTTCTGCTCAGGCTGAGTGTAGGAAGGAACAATCACTGCTCGATGACACATGCGCAGGGACACAACAGATGTGGATGGAAACATAAACTGCAGTCTATATTTAAACACAATCTGGACGGCACATCATCCAGGGCCAACACTTCCTACTTCAGGTCACTGAGACTTTAACCCATGTTTACCGGTCCAGCACACAGCTGACGGCTGAAATAAACGGTTGGAAAAGTTTGTAGTCTGAAGTCTCTTAGTTTGAAGTCCTCTCTGCTGTGACACATACAGCAGACATTACAGAGGAATCATTACAAATAATGGTGCAACACAGGTACAAAAAGTATAGTAAACTGATGATAGCGCAACACAGACTTAAAATACTGGATGCAGTTAGAAGAAAAGGTGCTCGCCTCTTACTCAAACAGGGGAAGAGGAAGGAAAGGGGAAATGCGTTTTATGGCCCTTGAAGTGCAAACATCCTGGAATCCTGAGTAGTCACAGTTTGGGTTATCAGCTTTCAGGGGAATTGTATCACAGTGATGTGATTGTAATGGACATGCGCAGGATTGAGCACAACAGTGGAACACAGTTGATTGCTTTGAACATCAGTTTAATTATTTATATGTGATTTTGCATGCATTTGCTGTATCATGATATGTAGATTAGGGCTGCAACTAACCATTATTTTCATTGTCAATTAATCCGTCAGTTATTTTCTTGATTAATCGAATAGTTGTTTGGTCTATAAAATGTCGTCCTCCAAATGTTTTGTTTTGTCCACAAATCAAAGTTATTCAGTTTATTGTCATAGTGGAGTAAGGAAACCTGAAAATATTCACATTTGAAGCTGAAATCTGAGAATTTTGACTTTAAAAAAAATAATTATTCAAACCAAATAATCGATTATCCAAAAAGTTGGTGATTAATTTACTAACTAATCTATTAATTAATCGACTAACTAATCGATTAATTGTTGCAGCTCTAATGTAGAGATACCATAAAATATCCATATTGATATTAGAATAATGATTTCAATGATCAGTGTGATCGTACCCATCTGTAATATCAAGCAAAGTAGACCATTTTTCTTTATCAGCCAAGTCTTCAAGATCTTTGCCACTGAGTGAATGGAATTTGATTTGTAGCACAGAAAGCATAGAAAAATAACTTAATAGCAACATTTCTGTATAGAAACCTGTCCCACACAGTCAAGATAATCTACAAATGTAGCTGTGAACAGTTTTTATCAGGAACTATTTTCTACCAAAAGGTTAAAAAAACAACAAGTGGATTTTATCCTTTGGATCTATTTTCATGAACTATCCTCTTAAAGTAGCAGTAGGCAGTCTATTTTTGGCATCATTGGGCAAACATTTTACAGCTAAACAGTGCACTACAAGGTGATTCTGAAAACATTTTAGGAGAGAAATAGCCATTAACGTAACATAATATTGATTCATATTTGATCAGCGCGGCCTAGTTTGACCGTTTGGTGACCGCGAGTGATTGCCAGCCGGCTCTCGTAGACAACAGATGGACAGCGGACCTCAGATCAGCTCTTACTGCTTGTTTTCCTCCGGTCTGTGAAATCTTGGAGATGCCGTTAGGAGCACCGGAGGACACCGGAGGACACAGAGGCACATGATTTTTTTCAGGTTACCTGTTTCATGTACTACTGTCAGGATATAGCGGCGGTTTTATAAAAATACATTTTTTTAATCATATTTGCTCCAATCTCGCCTACTTCAGCTTTAAAGACAATACATGTTTAAATGAATATTCAATTGTTTTCTGCATCATACTTTGGGAGTAGCCCTACTTACCCAAGAGGTAATATCCTCTAGGGTCTTTTTACAGAATCTTTTGTAATAAGTCTCAGAAATAGTTTAAAAAACGTGGGTGGGGGCAACTCAATAACGGAGTGGTTAGGACGCATACCTCATGGGCACAAATACTCTGAGCAGCAAGTCAACAGTTCAATTCCTGGTTGGCCGGACTGTTTGCTGCAAATCATTCCCCTACTCTCTTTTCCCACATTTCCAGTCTCTCTCCAATATCACTATCGAATAATAAAATAATAAATTAATAAAATTGCCCAAAAAGATAATCTTCAAAAAAAAAAAACCTGTGGATGAGCGAGGATGATCATCATTGAGTCTGAGACTTTTTGGGTGATTCTAAGTGAGACGTTATCTCATCCACAAAAGATGACATCACTCATTCCATCCATTACTCACAAGGCAAAAGATGTCTTTCTTTTATTTATGTCACTTCACAAAGTAGTGAAATGCACTTTACTAGCAGTCATGACTCATTAATTTCTGTATTATAGAGAACAGAAAAGCCTTAGAGCGATAATTTGCAGAAAGCAACTCTCTAGTCCAAGTACACAACTACAAAAACAAGCAGCACTTTACGGGAGAGGTGAAGAGCAGGGCATGGCTACCTGCCCTCGGTCAGCAGACGGAGTCCAAGCTGAGAGCAATGTTTGTTGCTGAAATCCAATTAAATGAGATGTCCCCGTCTTCAGGAGAAAGGTGTTTAACACACAAACAACTCAAGTGTGAAATACCTTCTTATAATCTGGTGGTCTATGGACAATCACAGCCTGCCACCGCCTCACTGGCATTGTATCAGGCCAAGTTTATGTAAATGTATGTGAGGTGTTTGCTTTAATTCAGATTTAAATTGAGTGGGCACGATGATGTCATCAGAGTCTGGGAGACACAGTAATCCAGATGGTAGACAGGGCCTGACCCCGCAGGAGGACATTAAGCCACTTAACTGTAATGTAATGCAGGGTGAGAGTGGGAAGAGATGGAAACAGCTGAATTTACAAACAACATTCACATTGGGTGGATTTTTCTGCAGGCGTCATGTTCCACTGTGACAGATACAGCACAGAGAGACAACACTGACTGACCTCATCTGTATGAAGTGCTGATCAGGCAGTTCCCGTGACAGAGCCTTGAAAAGGATCCAGTCACATGCTGCCTCAAACATGACAGTAGACTGCAGATTCAGGTCTCTAGTCTACTGTCACTAATACTGTATGTCTAATACTTCTATCAGAGCTATTTTTAATCTCTCAACTGATGGATTATTTCTGTTATCTTTTAGATTTATCAGTAGGAAAATGTTACTATACTATACTATTTATAGTACGTATGACATATATTTAGTAGACAAGTTCTATTTAACAATCTGCAATAATTTAATTGATGTTATTTTTGTCTTTTCTGTGTATTATTTAATGCATTCTTAGCTCACATTATTCAGCTTTTCTCTAAGCAAATGCACAACTACCCAGAGCTGCTGTCAGAGAGAGACTGTTTTTAACGAAAGATCCTCTTTCTGTGGAGAGGCGAGTGGGAGGAACTGAGCCGAGGAGGGCTGCTGAGAGGAAGGAAGGGAAGGGAATGGAAGGGAAGGGAAGAGGAGGCGGGGGAGAGGGTTGCAACCCTAAAGGCAGAGGCTAGCCAGCCGAGAGGGGAGGAGCCTGAGGGCTTTGGCTCCTCAAGCTTCCTCCTGATGTCACCGTTCAGCTGCTGCAACTCAGAGTCCATGTGAAGGGAAGACAGTCCAGGAAGGGGAGGGCTTTTGATGGGAGACGAGAGGATGGGGTGGGGGCAGAGCGGGACAGTGAAAGGGCTCGGCAGAGCTCCTCAGTCAGTAGGCCTCATAGTCACTTGGCACGGAGCAGAAAATCCTCATCTGCAAGACGTCTGTGGTTGAGATCAGGCCTGCTGATGCTATGAGTGCATTCATGTGGTTTTGAGAGAAGAGAAAAAAAGAGAGGACAATAGAAAGAAGGAAAAGAGATGAGGGGAGGAGAAGAGATGTGTTGGGTGGTGAGCTGTGAGCAGATCTGGAATGCCATTGTTAGAGCTTGCTGCTCTGTGTTGCACAGAGGGACAGCTGCCTCTGAGGCCTGCTTGCTCACGTGAGACAGGCAACCCAGTTCTCCGTGAATTTCCCCCACATCTCCCTACAGACAGACAGACAGGTGGAGCCTGAACTCAGCCAGCTGGGAGTCAAGGGAAGGAACTAGGAGGAATTTGGGGAGTGGCGTTTTAAAGCTTCCTCTTTCCTTCTCCTTGCTCTCAAAGAAAAGGGGCCTAGCTATATTTGTCAAGGCAGAAAGGCAGAGTGTGTGGGGAGCTTTAGCTCCCGGTGCTAGGTGAAGTGCAGGCCTGATTAGCTTTTATCCCAAGTCAGACTGAGAGAGCAGTTGTGTAGATGCAACCTCAAAGGACAAATTACAGACCTCGCTGTTGGAACAGTGGATGAAAGACGAGGCGAGGCTGAAAAGTCGCACAGTCATACTGGAGGGCTGTGACGCATGAAGAGGTGATGGGTGGGTTGACATTACCTTCTAAGGAAAGGTTTGTGTGTATTTTCTTAGTATTAATTAGATCTAGATCATGGCTCTTAACTGGGATTTAAAGGGGACATATTACGCTCATTTTCAGGTTTATATGTACTTGTATTTTGGGTTTCTTCTGGAACATGTTTACCCCCTCCCAAAAAAGTAAAGTCTGCTCTGAATGGCTTGTAAGAAAAAGATGGCGCACCTTCACAAAGGTAGTTCTCGAGCCGTGGGCGATATATTCGAATGAGCCTGCATGTGACATAGGAAGGGGAGTCACATCTGGATGGCCACAAAAAAAACTGACAGTCTTATTCCACAGTTTGTGGGTTGGTAGGCACTCCAGATACCCAAATGTATGTACACAAACACTAAAAAGGTGAGTTTTTCATGATATGTCCCCTTTAACAATTGAAGTTATGCAGCATTCCAGTTAATAATGAATCATTCTCAGTTCAGTGGATCCATTATTATATAAAAAGCACACAGATTTTAGGTTTCCTGTGTCCTTGTGGTGCGTTGAATTACAATAAACTTAACTTATCCAAAATCTTATCCATATGATCAAGTTTTGGTTTGCTTGATTCCTCTCTCAGATACATGAAACTCAGAAATGAACTATATCATCAGTAACGGTGCCTTGATGTTTCACAGTTACTGACAAAGCATTACATTCTGATCCACAAGACTGTTTCTGGGACAAAGATCTGTTCTCGTTTTAGGTTTGTTTATTTGCGGTGGAATCAAGTCAAACATGGTGGTTGTGAAATGTACAGATTGAGTGTTTGCCTTCCACTACTCTCAGGCTCACATTGATTGCTTTAGCACTACAACTTCATGCATATCATCACGTATTTGTGGTCTATTTTAAGCTATATATCTGAATGTAAACTAAGCAGAGTTCACCTTTTCATATAAATATCTCCTAGTTCATATATGCTTTGTTCATGAAGTGGTTTTCAGTGGATATTTATATTATTTTCCAAAGTGAGATTGACACAGTGTGCTGCAGAAGAGGGTATAGCTTCCAGCAGCATGTTTGCTGCTAGCCATTAAATCAGCCATATCTAACTCAGCCAACTGGACGTTCTCTAGTGTTTATGAAGTAACTGAACATTTATGACTATACGTTAAATGAACCTTGAATACATCATAAGAACATTATCAGGCAGGATGTTGTTTTATGATGTTACAAAAAAAAATAGAAGGAAAATAAAAACAAAAAAAAGGGCAAACCACCTGTGTGTAGGCCTAGTAGTTTCTCAGACAGCCCACATAACATCCACAGTTTCTACAGACCAATGCATTCTAGTTTTCAGGCATTGACATTTACTATTGGATTTATTTGCTTTTTGTCTAAACCTGTAATTCAACCTTTCAGAGCTCTTCATGCCACCGATGGCACACACAATTTGTCGGACGTCAATCCTTGAATTTTTATTACTCCCCTTTTAAATTCCATCTACCTGTAATGAAATTGAGATGAAGTGGCTGGAGAGCTTTCATTCAAGAGGCACAATGCGCTCTCAAGGTTACAAGAGGATGTTACGTGACAGACGTGGTTAGTGAAAACAAGCGCATCATCTGAAATGAAGTGAAAACCACAAAGAGCCAGCGCCTAAAGACATGCTCTCTACAATGTTGTCTCTCAGTTCCCTGATAAAAAGGTGTCTCAGAAGACAGAGGAGGTCTGGGGGGGGAAACCTTCAACAGAGGGCTTAATAGTTTCTGATTGTATACAGCTGAATTGGGGGAAAACTAGAAAGACCAATGGTTGGAATGTTACATGAAATACAAATTGATGCTGTTTTATGAGCACTGCTTATTGGTCACATTAAAGCAGTGTGTCTGTGTTTTTGGTGTTCATGTAATCCTTTATGTGCTTATGTATAATATGACAGATGTACAACATGTCATTGGCACACTGACCCAGTGATAAAATTTCATGTAACAGCAGCGACCATCTGAACAGAGAGCCAACAGGCATCCAGTCATCATCTGGAATTCAACACATGTTAAACAATAAAACAGAGGACAATGTGTATGGTAAAATGTTCACAGGAATCACACGAGATTAGGGCTGTCAATCGATATTTAATCGTGATTAATCACACATTTTTTTTATCTGTTCAAAATGTACCTTAAAAGGAGATTTGGCAAGTATTTAATACTCTTATCAACATGGGAGTGGGTAAATATGCTTGATTTATGCAAATGTATGTATATATTTATTATTGGAAATCAATGAACAACACAAAACAATGACAAATATTGTCCAGAAACCCTCACAGGTACTGCATTTAGTATAAAAGATATGCTCATATCATAACATGGCAAACTGCAGCCCAACAGGCAACAACAGCTGTCAGTGTGTCAGTGTGCTGACTTGACTATGACTTGCCCCAAACTGCATGTGATTATCATAAAGTGGGCATGTCTGTAAAGGGGAGACTCGTGGGTACCCATAGAACCCATTTTCATTTACATATCTTGAGGTCAGAGGTCAAGGGACCCTTTTGAAAATGGCCATGCCAGTTTTTCCTTCGCGACAAGCTAGTATGACATAGTTGGTACCGATGGATTCCTCAGGTTTTCTAGTTTCATATGATGCGAGTATCTTCACTCTAGCTTTTAAACTGAGCTCGCTACAACCTAAAAATTGTTGCAAGTTGCGTTAAAGAAATTAGTGGCGTTCAAACAAATTTGTGTTAACGCGTTACTATTGCGTTAACTTTGACAGCCCTACACAAGATGCATTTAAGCATTTTTGTTGTCATCATATGTATATATACACATATATTACACTTCTAACACCACTGTAAACACAGACATGTTGGCTCTTAGACTGCATAGTTTGTCACAGCTGAGAGTTCTGCCCCGCGGTGTTCATCACATCTATTCATTTTTCCTCCACTGCATTAGCTTATTAGGGTTTTCATTTGTAAAGTCAAACAACCTCTGGCTATGCGTGTTTATGAGAGAAGAAGCTCATCCTACTGACACAGTTTAATAAGGGAGGGAGTGCATGGAATGCCAGCAGATACAGGATTTGGATGAGGTTTTGTTATATTAACTGCACCATGACTCATTTCTTCCTCTGCTCATGCTGAGGGTAAGAGAATACGCCCTCCTCACCCTGTCTGAACGTTTCCTCGAAACTTCCGTGACCTTTCTCCTGTTCCTTCCACCCTGTGTGTGTGTGCAGGTTAAGCGGTCCCCGTGTTCCCTTTGAATGTCCGTCACCATGGCTAAGCGTGAGACCGGCAGCACCAGCCCCGTGGTCCGGCAGATAGACAAGCAGTTCCTGGTCTGCAGCATTTGTTTGGATCATTATCACAACCCCAAGGTCCTGCCCTGCCTGCACACCTTCTGCGAGAAGTAAGCTCTGAACCAATCAATCACACTTTATTTGTACAGTGCCTTTCATACAATGCAGTACAAAGTTAAATCACACCATAAGATTAATGTGGTAGTAGAAAGAGAAACAGTAAAACAATGGGAGACAATTAAAGAGCCATAAAACATTTTAAAGCAAAATTCAAAGATGAGACAGTTTTTAACGAGATGTATGTTCGATATTATGCTTAATTCAGAAAATGAGCACATAAGTAAAGACATATAAATAGTTTAGTGCATAATGTTTTTTGTATTCCCTCTGCCTACATTTTGTTTTTTAAGTGGGATGCATTAAAGGGATGTTTAAAGAAATTCCAAAATAATGTGTAATGGCCCAAAATCACGCCACTTACATCAGCTGTAAGGCACCAACCACTCAGCTCAGCCACAATAAAACAGACAGCATTCTTTATGGCACTGCAATGTTGGCAGCAGGCATTGATTTCCACAGCTCTGTTGCTCCCACATGGGACAGATAGTACAGTTATTTAAATAATTGGGTGCTCTCTGTTGTGCCCAGCCAAAAACTGTAAGGACCAGAATCTTACTGTCTTCAGAGCAAGAAAAAAAAAAAAGTTTTGCATTTTAACACCATGTTGATCCTGGAATTGATGCTTCAATCCTCTAATTAATGCCTTTAACATCCTGTGTCTCCGTAGATGTCTACAGAACTACATCCCTCCCCAGTCTTTGACTCTGTCCTGTCCAGTATGCAGACAGACCTCCATCTTGCCAGAGAAGGGTGTGGCAGCCCTGCAGAACAACTTCTTCATCACAAACCTAATGGAGGTGTTACAGCGGGACCCCGAGTGCAGCCGACCCGAGGCCTGTAATGTTCTGGAGTCAGCCAGCGCAGCTACAGCCTGTCAGCCTCTCTCTTGCCCCAACCACGAGGGCAAGGTAAGCTCAAACCAAAGGCCCGAGGGTGTATAGTAGGTCAGATCGATCAGAGATCTACCATAAGTTCATGACAACACTGTGCACTGTTACAAGATCTCATCTGAAATAAAACAATTTTATACATATATATGTGTTTGAATTTGTAAGCAAATTTACCCACAGAAATATGTGATGTTCAGTTGTGTTGTGCTCCACTGCACCATCTGCAGGTGATGGAGTTTTACTGCGAGTCATGTGAAACAGCCATGTGTCTGGAGTGTACAGAGGGAGAACACAGGGAACATGTGACAGTTCCTCTGAGGGATGTGCTGGAACAGCATAAGTCAGCGTTAAAAAATCAGCTGGACGCTGTGCGCAACAGGTACGTGCTTTAATCCATAATGAAGTATGTGATTGCATTTGGAAGATCTTGGAAGTATAAAGAATGCTAATATGAAAGTCGTAGCCCGTGTTCATCTTCGTTGCTTTCTCCTGGCAGACTACCTCAGCTGACGGCCGCCATCGAGCTTGTGAATGAGATCTCCAAGCAGCTCACAGAGCGGAAAAATGACGCGGTGACTGAGATCAGTAATACTTTCGACGAGCTGGAGAAGGCCTTACACCAGCGCAAGACTGCTCTCATTACTGAGGTGGAAAACATCTGCAGCACTAAGCAGAAGGTCTGAGGTCGTTCTGGTGTGTTTTTTTGTAATTTTCCACATTTTAGTACAAGCGCCGCTGACAGTCTGCCTCTGTGTCTTTGGACATTCTTAGGTGCTTCAAGCCCAGCTGACCTCTTTGCTTCAGGGCAAAGAGAACATTCAGAGCAGCTGCAACTTCACAGAGCAGGCCCTGAACCACGGCAGCGCCACTGAGGTCCTGTTGGTCCAGAAGCAGATGGGAGAGCGGGTCAGTGCCCTGGCGCGACACACCTTCCCCGAGCAGCCCCATGAAAATGGACATCTGGAATGCCAGGTGGAGACTGATGGACTGAGACGCTCCATTCAGAACCTGGGAGTCCTGATCACAACAGGGACTGTAGGCCACACTAGCGTCGCCACCGGTGAAGGCCTGCGCCATGCACTGGTCGGCCAGCACACTACTGTCACAGTCACCACTAAAGACAAGGATGGAGACCTAGTGAAGACTGGTAATGCTGTTCTGAGGGCGAAGATTATCTCTGCAGACGGAGCGTGCACTGAAGCCGAGGTGGCGGACAACAAGAACGGCACCTACGAGGTCGGATACACCATCCGCTCGGAGGGAGAGTACACCTTCTCTTTGCTGCTGTACGAACAGCCTGTGAGGGGGAGTCCGTACCGCCTGCGTGCCGTCAAGCCGTCAGATGTCCTGCAGTCGCCGGACGACGTGAAGAGAAGAGTGAAGTCTCCGAGTGGAGGAGGAGGTCATGTTCGACAGAAGGCGGTGCGCAGACCCTCCAGCATGTACAGCACCACCAAGAAGAAGGAAAACCCAATAGAGGATGAGCTGATCTACAGAGTGGGTGGGTGAATAACCGGCTAGATCTGCTGTTAATTATGGTCACTGCTGACTGAGCTGTGCGATGTTTTTCTCTAGAGCACACACTGAGTCATATCTCTGGATAATTTGAGTACCTGGTGATGCAGATTATTCAGCTTTAGACCTCTTTTTGGCACACAATTGTTTCCTCTGTCTGTAAGACATATAGAGTGTTCCAGGGATGACATATTTTTGAAGGCCAACCAGGGTTCCCTCGAGAAAAAGCCAATTTTCCATTGGGTTTTGCATTATTGCAGAAAATAAGCTCTGTGTCAAACACACTTGTATGATACTTACACGTTTTGTTCCGTAAAATGATCTATTAATTATTCTTAAATTAACACCACTTAAACCGCGTAAATGCGATTGGCAGAAGTAAAAAGCTAACACTAGGCCATAAACGAACTACACCATGATCGCATGAGCGCTAGTATACACAACGAGGCTTTAAAGGCGGACGAGTCGGCATGATGACTTTTAGTTGTCTCATTTAGTCACTTGTTAGCAACCGCTTCATTTCTGGGTTTTGGGACTCATTTCTGTAGCACTCTTTTCGAAAAGCAAAGTACAGCAGAACTGATTTGTACATTATTTTTACAAATGCATAGTGCTGAAGCAGTCTGATCTCTTTTTGATATGACAGGAACAAGAGGGCGAGATAAAGGAGAATTCACTAACCTACAAGGCATCTCCACCTCCAGTAATGGACGGATTGTGGTGGCAGACAGCAACAACCAGTGTATACAGGTCAGTGTCATTCGCTTGAGCTGAAATAAAAGATCTAATGAATTAGTTCATTGTTTGGGTTGAAGTGAATGCTCTTTTTTTTCTAGGTATTCTCAAATGATGGCCAGTTTAAGATGAGGTTTGGGGTCAGAGGTCGTTCACCGGGGCAGCTGCAGCGCCCCACGGGGGTCACAGTGGACGTGAACGGCGATATAATCGTAGCCGATTACGACAACAGGTGGATTAGCATCTTCTCCTCGGACGGAAAGTTCAAGGTGAACGGTCTCAGCCGAGAGAAATGTTTTCCACTGCACAAATTTCAAAATGTTCCACCGAATGACTAAAGTGTTCTTCTGGTTGTCACAGAGCAAGATCGGTGCTGGAAGACTGATGGGACCCAAAGGTGTGGCTGTGGATAAGAATGGACATATCATCACGGTGGATAATAAGGCCTGCTGTGTCTTTATCTTCCAATCAAATGGGAAGCTGGTGACGAAGTTCGGAGCCAGAGGAACATCAGACAGACACTTTGCAGGTACTGTGCAATACTTCGTACCATCATTTCATTAATGATGTCTCTTACAGGAAAGTGATGATGCTTCCTGTCTCACGGCATGTGGTTGGGCCAGATTTACGGATTTCATTTGTGTTTCATACTTTACAGGAATGTTGATTTGAACAAATCTCATTTATTAAGTGATCAGCATGTTTCTCTGCACCCTTTATTTTAGAGTCTAGCTGGTGTAAGCATGTATAGCTGCTTGTTTAGTCATAGACATAATGATTCTTTATTATTGCATTGATAATCTTATACTGTGAACATGCGCTTGATCTTCATAGTTCAAGACAGAGCTGTAAGGAGGCAAAAGTTCCTAATGCACACTAATGCATGTCTTCCTGTCTTTGCCTCTCACTCAGGAGAACAAAAACGTCTGTTAATAGGATTTGCTCGCATTACTGGAATCCCTCGTTGTTGCACCGACAGCAGTATTTCCGTTGGAACTCACCCGTTCTTTCCATTTAATTTCTCACATGGACCTTTTCTTTTCTTTTAGAAAAAAGTGGTGCAAACATTGCACTGGAACAAAAGCTTAGTAAATCTGGCCCTGTTTTCAGTAAGTAATGAATTCACCGTGAATGTGAACTAAGAGAATGTTCTTTTTACATGTTGCTGCATCAGCTCTGTCGTGTCTCACGTGTTGTTGTCCAACGTCAACTCAGAGTGTCTCTGTGTCCTGTGTGTCCTGTAGTCCAAAAATAGTGTGGAACTTCCTCTCTCGTATGTTGTACAGCAGTGGAGGACTCATCTTTCCTCTCTTTCCCTCTCTGTCTCCTCTGCTGCTTCCAGGTCCTCACTTTGTGGCCGTGAATAACAAAAATGAAATTGTGGTGACAGACTTTCATAACCATTCAGTCAAGGTATGGCTTGTTGCAAGTATGCGTGTACATTTTGTATTGTAGTAAACTTACATTGTGAATCAATCAAACATAAACATTAGGAACTGTAAAAAAAATAAGAAAATAACTGATTTTATGGTGTTGTGCCTGACTGGCTGTGTTGCCCGAGATCATTTTAGCAATATGCTTTTTATCCTATTTTCCGTAACATGTTTGTGTTATGTGTGACAGCAGAGCGTCATTTCCCCCTTCTCTTTCCTGTTTAATCTCTCCTGCAGGTGTACAATGCAGATGGGGAGTTCCTGTTTAAATTTGGCTCCCATGGAGAGGGGAACGGCCAGTTCAATGCTCCAACGGGCGTGGCCGTGGATGCCAATGGAAATATCATTGTTGCTGACTGGGGCAACAGTCGGATCCAGGTGAGCTTGAGAAATCTACATCTCATTTAATGCAGAGAGCAAGTTTGTCAGTATATGATCACTTAACGGTGGTAAAGTGGTGCAGTGGTTAGCACTGTCGCCTCTCAGCGAGAGGGTCTGAGGTTTGAATCTGGCTTGGGGCCCTTCTGTGTGGAATTTGCATGTTCTCTCTGTGTCAGCGTGGGTTTTCTCCGGGTTCTCCGGCTACCTCCAACAGTCCAAAGACATGCAGGTCAATTGGTGACTCTAAATTGCCTGTAGGTGTGATTGTGAGCGTGAATGGTTGTCCATCTCTATATATCAGCCCTGTGATAGTCTGGCAATCTGTTCAGGGTGTACCACGCCTTCGCCCAATGTCAGCTGGGATCGGCTCCAGCCCCCCCAAACCCCACCCCCCGACCCTGAATTGGATAAGCGGTTACAGATAATGGATAGACGGATGATCACTTACCTTTTCCTCTGTGCTGTGTGACCAACCAGGTGTTCGACAGCTCAGGGTCCTTCCTGTCATACATCAACACATCAGCGGACCCCCTTTACGGCCCCCAGGGCCTGGCCCTCACGTCTGATGGTCATGTGGCGGTGGCGGACTCTGGGAACCACTGCTTCAAGGTCTACCGCTACCTGCAGTAGAGACCTGAGGCAGCCACCTTCACCATTGCGAGCACTGACAACGACACAACCAATGTATTCCACAGGGTGCAATGACCTTTCCAATACAGCCTTTTGATGTGCACATCAGCTGATATAATTAAGTGTCTGATCCTGAGTTTACCCTCCTTATGATGTGTATTGAAGGTTGTTTTTTTTAAAGTTGGATAATGTAGCATCCCTGGGACAAGCTATGGACTGGTTTTAGAGAATGTGCAAAAACATGTTGTACGCTGTTGATGGTATTATTAAACCACACTTTCTGTGAGACTGGACAGGGTAGGATATAGATTGAAGTATTTAATGAGCCATAACTTGTCCAATTGCATGAAGTTTTATTTGATCTTAATGCCTAGGCAACAACACAGTGTACCCACCGATTGCTTTTCTCATCAACTAGTTAATGCTTACAGTGAAATGAACAGCGCTATACGCTTCTCCAGCAACGAAATGTTAAATAATCTCACATCAAAATGTCACCACCATCTGTGCATTGATTTTGCTGTATGTACTGTATATACATAAATGTATATTGTGTATATTAGATCACTCCGTTATGTATGTGCTATGATTTTGAAACACACACAGCCTTTTGGCTATTCAGAGAGCAGCGGTCAAGGATTCCAGGATTTTAAACATGTGTGTATGGCAGCTGTTCAAAAAGTGTGCTTTTTAAAACATACCCAGCACATGCCTAAAAGAAGAAGAGTGTCATATTTATTGCTAATGTAAGCAGCACAATAATCGATTTTGTTAATATATCTGTTGTTTTAAAATGAAAAAGAACAAAAACAAAAAAAAAGCTAATTTAATTTATTTTATACACTAGCTCAGCATTTACAAATTATTTTTCTAAATTGATGTGCTTTCTTTTTTTCTTTAGAGCATCACACTTCTATCCCTTTCCCCTAAAGGGAAATTTCACCTTAAAGCAGAATTCAGTATCCCCCCACATCTGGATAATTTTGATCAGTGTTTGTGCACATGAGCAGCTCTTTTTCAAAGCTACTGTATAAACCCATCTTTGTTTTCAAGTGGGATGCCATCAAAAAGATTCCTCTGTTCAGAATTAATGGCTAAAGATATGGGCTCATAGAATCGTTGTTTTGCCTTTAATAATTAAAGAGCTTTATTCATTGAAGTGCTAACATTTACAAACCAGAAAGAATACGCATATCTCAGGAAATCCATCCAAATTAGATCAGCATGTCAATGGAACTACTTTAAATATTTGTTTTATTTCTTTTGATAGCGTCAGCTTTTGAGGGAGACATTGGGAGCTTTGTGAGAAAACTGTAAATTTGTGCAAAATTAATGTAGTCTGGATCCAAGACCACAAACATGCTCGGGATGGAATATGAATTCTGTTTTACAGTGTTTTGTTTTTGTTTTTTGGCTTCCACATAGGGAACAGTTACAGAATGCTAGTTTATTAGATGACATTTGCCAGCAAACTCATCCACGCTTTAGAACACACTCGCCTACGATACTGTTATAAACTACAGTATCTAACAAAACGCTGTTAGATGACCAAGCCTGAGGAAAAACCTGTACCAGTAGAGCTGTTGCTGCTCTTGCTCCCCCTAGTGTTCATTCTGTGTCATAAGAAAACCTGGTGCCACAGCAGAAGAGAGACCAGGTGCAGGAAGAAGGCAACTTCCTGGTCTGACAGAATTACCAACAGCACTGTGCTAAACACCCAAACACCAACATTCACCCTCTACTAGTGCAGAGATTTTCCACCTACAGGATATGACCCCATTTCACCAGTTTAGTCAACCAGGAAGCTGCTGTTCTTCATGCACCTGATCTGCTGTTTGACTTGTTGCCAAACAGGAGCCCAGACATCTATAAAGAGTTAAAGGCTCACCTTTTACAGATGTATCTGAAGCATTTTACCCTACGCAGCTGTGTCACACCAATACACATTTTGTTTTCTCTATGAATATGCACTGGTAATAAAAGCACATGGTTTACTGAGCTGTTGTATATGTGCTTCTCATTATGCTTGACTTCCACTGAGGGGATTGGATCTCTGTCTAAATTTACACATTAAACTTAAAGGGGACCTATTATGCTTTTGTGCTTTTTCCCTTTCCTTTAGAGTGTTATAATATATAGTTTTTTGTGCATGTAAAAGGTCGGCAAAGTTAAAAAGCCCAAAGTCCAAGCCAAAGGGAGTTCCTCTCCCCGCAGAAACCCTGCTCCTGAACAGCCTGAAACGCCTTGCTTGAAGTCCTGCCTTTCCTTCTGTAACATGGTGATGTCACCATGTAACACATTTGTATAACGTCTAGTTTGGAACACCCTTAAACAAAGCTAGTTAGAGCGGAGCTAACGCGTAGTCCGAAAAATTTGGTTCGGCTGACCAATCACAACAGTGGGCCAGCTGGCCAATCAGAGCAGACTGGGCTTTTCGGGGGTAGGAAAATAAAATAAATAAAAATAAAGTTTTTTTGAACATTAAAGCATGTAAACATGTTCAAGTAGAACCCAAAAATACAAGTATGCACCTGAAAATAAGCATAATAAGTCCTCTCTGAATGGTGGTAATAAGGAAATGATGAGTTGAGTAGGGTTGTAGGGGTGGGTCCACTTCTTGATTTACAGTGAGCACAAATTTCATAATCCTGAAATTAATAATGAGAGCTACCTCTGAATAGTTTTTTGTAGCTTAGTGTAAAAGTATTTATGGCCTTGTATCTCTCTTCTCAGAAGTGCCTATAAATTGCATTTGGACAAAAAAGGACTGATGCTCAACTGGATCACTAGGTATATTTATAAATGTATATACAGGTATGGCAATGGTTGCATGTCATTTTGAGCATTTGTAGTCAAACTATTTAAAGAGGACCTATTGTGCTTATTTTTAAGTGCATACTTGTATTTTGGGTTTCTAGTAGAACGTGTACATGCTTTAATGTTCAAAAAACACTTCGCTTTTCTCATACCGGCTATGCTGCTGCACCTCTTTTCACCCTCTTTCTGAAACACTCTGTTTGAGCTCCTGCCCCGCCCCTCCTGAAAAGCCCAGTCTGCTCCGATTGGTCAGCTGGCCTACTGTTGTGATTGGCCAGCAGAGCCAAACTTTTTGGACTCCGCTCCAGCTCTGCAGCTTTGTTTGAGGGCGTACCAAACTAGCCGTTATGCAAATGTGTTACTTTGTGACATCACCACGTTACTGAAGAAAATGCGGGACTTCTAGCAAGGCGTTTCAGGCAGTTCAGGAGCAGAGTTTCTGTGGGGGAGAGTAACTCCCTTTGGCATGGACTTTGGACTTTGTAACTTGCACATAACACACTAAAGGAAAGGTCTTCTTTAATGAGAAGGTTGGTGACCAGTAAGAATATCTTTGTTCAAAGACATTCCCTCTCATCTTCAAGCTAAAACATGTTTCATCAAAAAAAAAACATACACTTTCTTGAAAAATTATTTATTTGCAGACCACGCTGTGCTTCTGGTCTATGTTACAAATACTTACAGCACATACAGTATGCTTTTTTTTTTAACAGTAACCATTCCCAAAACATCCAAATGGTATATTTATAGGTAATACATATGTATATACATACATACATGTGCATAAAAAAAGCTCAGAATGCACTCAAATTATTAGAGTGGAATAAAGGAACCACAGTACATTGATACAGTGTCAAACCTAGATAAGCAAGCAAAATTGTGCACTGAAAAGAAAAAATCATACTTGGGGTAAACATTTCATGAAGGTATGATATCACAGGTTGCATAGAATTGTTTTCAATTTCAAAAATAAAATTGCAAATAAACCATTTATAAAGTAGTGACTATGAATTTAGTGTCTATCATACGATATATGAGGTAATTTTTGGCAATCCTGTGCCTGGATCTGGAACAAAAACAAACCAACAACACTGATACATGGAAAGCTTGTATGACGTTTATCCTATGTGCACAATATTCTAATAACATGGCACATAACCTGTAGATGTGTATTGTATATTGAAATCCCAATAACAAACATGTTATACAGTTTGAGAAATTTGAATAGGTTCAAAGGTTCAAAATGAAAAAGGGAGATGAAATGATATAGATTTGTGTCGGTACTAAATAACAAGCACTGAAAAATAAATAAACACATTTCAAACTAATAAATGAGGGAGAGGACAGCCGTTCTGACAGTAATGATGTTGATTGAGCGTAAAGCATAATATTCCCTTTAAGTGAAATCTGCTAAACGTTAGACCATATTTCAAGGTTTAAAAAAAAAAGAAAAATGAACAGCACAGTCAACACATAGCCCTGTTGTGAGAAGGATCTAGAGTCCCAGCTATCTCTACTAAGCTACAGTAGTGTACACTTACAAATTTAGCATACCTGTTGTGACAAGAGTGAAAATAGTTTCTGTTGGAAATAGTGGCTCTGGAACCGCTACTATAGTACACTGTACATTGCAGACCAGCTGTCTTGAAAGTCAATTCAATACTACAGACTAACAGTTTCACTTCTCTTATTTGATAGTGTCAATTATAAGGTCTTGAAATCATACAGTGTTTCAACAACTACATATTAGGGGGGATTTAACAATAATGATTGGCCATTGATAAATACTGTTTTTCATGGGATACGCTGTAAAACACAAACTTGTGGAAATACAGTAGATCAGACGCACAATTCCATTCAAATCAGCATTTTTTTTTTTTTTTTTTTACAGTTTCAAACAGTCTTAAAATACAAAAATAAATGCATGCAAAAACATGAGCACAAGAAAACAACGTGAAAAAATATTGTTTTCACTTGAGTGGATGTCTTACTGATCACACGGGACAAAACATACTGTAACATAACATACATCATAAAACCTCAAAACTGTGATTTCTTAGGCACGCACTGAATCTATAAGGACAAACCATTCTCTATAAGAACAGACAGTGTAAGCAACTATGGACAGTGTCTTGATGCAGCAAATCAAACATACAAAGCCTGTTGTTAACAACTACTACAGTATGCGACATATCCACCTTCTCTTGACCTACTCAGTGAAACACCAAATGCCGTTCAAGTTGAGAGGCATCTCCCATAGCACCTTTGGAAACGTAATAACACCTTTTTTTTGATCAAATGGCATCAAAAGCAAATCAATAAGTGAGTAGTGCCTTGAAACAGCTGCTAACAAAGTCCGTCCCCACTCCCCGGCCATGGAAGTGACGCAGTATTTCAAGTAGATTTCTGAACAGAATCAAAGCTCTTGTAGTTTGTGTTGCTTCACACACAATCTTCAATCTTTCTATCTAAATGTGAGGCACTTGCAAAACAAAAATATTAACTAAAACTCTCAATCATCAGTCTGTTTGTTAGACCTCTGAGCTGTCGCTGAGCTTGGCTTGTGTCATCATGGGCTCTGCGCTGCTGGAGCTCTTGGGTGCGTCTTTGTTCTCTCGCTTGGACCGGACCAGTAACACCACGGCGATGATGAGGAGCACAGTGAGGAGCAGCCCGACAAAGATGCCAATGATCAACACTAGTCTGTCGTCATCACTGTCGTCTCTGTGGTTGAGCTCACGGGGGATGATCCCTTTGGTGAAGATCTCCCTCTCTGGGCTCGTCCGCCGCTGGCTGCTGCGGTCCAGCGCGATGTGGAGGATGTTGGTGCCGCGGTTGTTGCTACGACCGATCTCCTCTATTCCGTCTGGCACATCGTTGGCTGATCTTCTGGTGCGATGCTGTTGAACGCTTGGAAGCAGATGTGTGTGCTGGCTCATTGCATGGTACTCCAGGCTTCTCTTCCCTATGCCACGGTTAGCGTTGTCCCGGGAACGGACGGTGTAGATGGTGTGAATGTACCACTCTCTCCCTGAAGATACCTGGAGAAAGCAACAATTATTGTTTTAAAAATGATACCTGTAGGTCATTTTTATGGCACATCTTTCTGCAGAACACCAGTTCCTTTTGATATCCTTAAGAGTTCAGTAATAAAGAAAAAAAATCCATCATAAAATACTGTTAACACTGTTAGAAATACAGCTACTGTCAGTGTAGCTTCCCTTTATGGTTGTTTCTTGTGGTATTTCTTCTGTACTAGTGTATATCTGGCCATATAGTGTAGCAAGTGCAGTTACTGTACATTGGAGTTGAAAAACAGAAAAAGTTTTCAGCCACTGGATAACACTCATCAGGCCTGTAGACACACTGATACTGACATTTTCTACTTAACAAGCCAAGAAATACAGACTCGCTGACCAGAGGAAGCAATCTGGACCCAACGAAAGAGGGGGAGTCTGAGTCATACACATGATCCTGTGATCAGAGGCCGTATAAAGGCCAGCCCACACGGTGATGATGGATTTGCTCACTTGCCATAAGGTCTAATGCAGAAAGTGTCAGGCCAGTGAATATTTTTCTCTTGGCTTGTTAAGAGGAAAAAGTAAAATATCAGTGGGAAAAAAAACATCTTTTAAGGTCACTTTCTGTGACTCTTCTAGCCATTATTTTCATCTTGCTCTTTCCACTTGCTCTCTACACAGCGGGATGCCACGAGTTCACACCAGTTCCCTGAGAGTTACATTCCAGGCTGAGTTAAGTGGCCACAAAAAAATGTAAATTCCAGCACCGAATAACCTTTATGATGCAGCACAGACTGGTGAAATATGAAAATGTATGGTGTGCTGAATGTGTTTCTTGTAGGGTTGTCAAAGTTAACGCGATAATAACGAAAATTTGTTCAAACGCCACTAATTTCTTTCACGCAGTGACACGATCTTTCGGAGGTTGAGGCAGGCTCAGCCAACCATGTCATACTAGCTTGTTGCGAAGGAGGCTAAATAGCGCTCCAAACTTGCGCTAAATTTTGGAGAGGAAAAACTGTCATGGCCATTTTCAAAGGTGTCCCTTGACCTCTGAACTCAATATATGTGAATGTAAATGGGTTCTATGGGTACCCACGAGTCTCCCCTTTACAGACATGCCCACTTTATGATAATCACATGCAGTTTGGGGCAAGTCATAGTCAAGTCAACACACTGACACACTGACAGCTGTTATTGCCATGTTATGATTTGAGCATATTGTTTTATGCTGAATGCAGTACCTGTGAGGGTTTCTGGACAATATTTGTCATTGTTTTGTGTTGTTAATTGATTTCCAATAATAAATATATACATACATTTGCATAAAGCAAGCATATTTGTCCACTCCCATGTTGATAAGAGTATTAAATACTTGACAAATCTCCCCTTAAGGAACATTTATCTTGTACTTGACATTTACACTGACCTGGAAGAGAGCTGAAGAATCAATTCTGAAACCATCTGACCCAGGTTGTCTCACTAGAGTTAAAGCGCCGGGGTCATCCACCGCCAGGAAGGCATTGAAAGCTACGTTGCCAAATGAGCGGGCCTGGGTCTCTGGCTGGGCCTTGTCCTGGAGGGGGAAGATGACACAGGGAGGGATATTTAGCTTTGAATGGACACAAAGCACATGTGACCTGATGAGATATACAGTACTTACAATGATCTTGAATCTGTAGAGTAGTGAAGGAGCATCAGCCAGGCATCCAAACTCAAAGTTGCTGGGGTTGTATTTAGGGACATATCCATCGGCTCCAGTACACAGGAACACTTTCTCTATGTTACAAATAAACGAGTCGCCCAAGTTCTGCACTGGATCCACCATCACTCGGCCGTAGATTGTATCCCCTGAGGGAAGAGAAATACAGTATTCATCACTGCAACGCACATAAACTATAGGTGATAGTTTAATTGAAAGTTGTACTAAAAAAGGTTTTTATTATGTACACTGATGCAGTTCTCTTGAATGGTTTTATTTTGCTCAGACAACAATATTGAGAACAACATTAAAACCCCAGCTAAAACTACTCTCATTCTTGGCAACAAGAGCTCTCCGCGCTCACTTGTTGAGAAAAATTAAATTCACTCTCGTAATTAGCGTAAGACATGAAAGTGGTAAAAGTGACACTTCATCTGGGCCTAATTTTTATTAAAATTTTATGCTCCCGGGTCAGGGAATAACAAACAGTTCTGCTAAATCAACAGAAATATTCATCACACAGGGATTTCTTTTTGATCTGTAGAAGTCCAAGGAGCTGAGTAATGAAATACATTCACAGACATCCATGCAGCTTCAATAACTATTTGGGCCCTGTTTTTTAGGTTTTTTTAATCCATAAACTTTCAAGAGCAGTTTATGACTGCATGTTATTGCCTCACCTTGTGAGAAGGCAGTGTCACTCTCCTGTCCAAAGCCCATGGAGCCGTCTGAGAGCCAGAGCGTCCGCTTAGAGAGTAAGAGCATCTGTGTGTTCAGACTGAACTCAGCAGCCACGGGGTCGCTGACCTAGAAACACATACAGGACAGACAAGACACGCACAAAACACGTTTAGAGACAAAGCCAAGCAAAGCTAACTTATAGACACTAGGTGAACAATCTGAAACACATCATTCAGGTACATACAGTGTGTCTGGTAGACGTTTTTGCTCAGTTTTATAGATTTCATATAATTTTTTTACTCTATGTCAGACAAAATAAGACATTTCAAGACATCTCTTTGGTATAGGCTGATGGGGATTTGTCTTTATTTGTGGCATTTTATGAGCAGAACAATTAATTAATGTGTCCATCTTTGCTATTATCACTGTAGATGGTGATGTTGAAGCTGGGGTGGTTAGACGTTGGCATCAGGAGCTGGACATATAGCACTGCAGGTGCAGCTAAATGGATTAGAAGGGGGATGTTGATTAGAGATTTGTTCCTGTCAGCAAGAGTAAAAAAAGACTTTCATTTTTACGAGTACTTGATTAGATGGAGTGGACCAGGAGGAGGGAGGTTCCTCTTAGATTTTTCAAGCGATGGGATAACAGAGAGAGGCAAGACAATAAATGACTGAGTAGGAGCCAAGAGGTTTGGCTTACAGGAAGTAATGAATGAAGGAGACGGGGTGTATTAATGAACGACTTATCATCCTGATTTAACTTTCACAAAGATTCATAAGCCCATTTTTCAAATGTACAGTAGTAGTCCGGATTCAAACAAGCAGTTGTGAGTCCAAAAAACAAACAAACATGTAACTTAATCCATACAGGTTTTAACTGAGATTGTGACACCGTCACAAATATATATAATTATATATATTTAATACTAAAAACCCTTGCAAGGTTAAACCTCTGGTGCACTTTGTAAATGTCACCCATGCTTTAACTTATTTGCCATGCGTAGTCTCATTTAGATCTCACTGGTCATGTGATCTGTTTCTCCAGAATCACAGGTGGAAGGGTGCGTGGTCTAGGAAAACAAAGGGAAGAGAAATGTTTTTTGAAGGTAGACGGTGGAATAAAGATAGGAGCCGGAAAGCCTTCAGTAGAGAGTGGAGTAACATTTAGTTCCTTTTTATGGATGTACCTCGTCCATCTGAGGTAGACAAGGAGATCTGTGTGATTTAAGGACCATAACTATCGAGCAGAGGACTGGAAATCAAGTCGAGGCCGGAGTTACCAATTCCCAATACTAAGTCCGGTAAGTTCAGTTATTTTGGGGATTTTCTGCAATGCATTACTTTTCCTGTATTTCTACAGTTTGAAGGTTGGAAATTTTGTTTTTGGGACATTTTGGTTGTATCATGTGGTCCTGTTAAAGTGGCAGTAGGCTGTATATTGTTGTCATCATTGGGCAAAGATTCCAATAACCTTTCAACATATTGTAATTCAAGTGTTCTGAGAGAAAACTAGACTTCTACACCTCCTCATGGCTCTGTTTTCAGGCTTTAAAAAATTTAGCACGTGACGAGAGACTTTGACCAATCACAGGTCATTTCAGAGAGAGAGCGTTCCTATTGGCTGTGCTCCGGTCTTGTGACCAGTACTTGGCGTTCCTTCAAGTCATCGCAACCTTATCTCAACATGGCTGCCGGGTCACAAACTTTATCATTTTACAGCTAAACCGTGCACTACAAGATGATTCTGAAAACATTTGAGGAGAGCAATAGGCATTAACGTAACATAATATTGATTCATATCTGATCAGCGCTGCCTAGTTTGACCGTTTGGTCGGAGTTCGCGAGTGATTGACAGCCGGCTCTCATAGACAGCAGATGGAAAGCAGATCCCAGATCAGCTTTGACTGCTTGTTTTCCTCCGGTCTGTGAAATCTTGCAGATGCCGTTAGGAGCACCGGAGGAAACAGAGGCACATGATTTTTTTCAGGTTACCTGTTTCATGTACTACTGTCAGGATATAGCGACCGTTTCATAAAAATAACTTTTTTTAATCATATTTGCTCCAATCTCGCCTACTTCAGCTTTAAGGGGGACTTGAATTAGATACACCTTGTGGAAATTTGGTTGGATTACATGGTCTTGTTAAGGAGGACGTTTGAGTTAGACAAACCTTATGGACATTTTGGTTGGATCATGTGGTCTTAAGGAGGACTCGAATTGGACACACCTTGTTGACATTTTGGTTCGATCATGTGGTCTTGTTAAGGTGGACTTGAGTTGGACATTCAAGTGGACATTATGTTATTTTCTCGTGGACTTATTTGGGGGGATGTTTTCTTAAGTGTCCTTTTAGTGCATTCCTTTTTTGCAATTTCCTCTTTGAACCAGGTCTTGGTATCACAGTAGCTCTCGAATTGTAATTGGCTTTAAATTTAAACTGAGTGTTATAAGATGGCAGAGCCTCACATTGTATTTTAATTTTAGAAAATATTATGCTCCATCTCATCCTGAATCCTAGTTTTGCTGACTAAATTGTCTCAGTGTTCAATAAACTTTCCCATATTTTCCACATCTAATTTTAGTCGAGGTCAGCTAGGTCACCTGCTGAAAGCGGATGTCCATGTCGAAGGTAAGAGGCTCCCTGGGATTGCAGACAGGAGGGATGGTGTACTCCAGGCTGGGAGGGGATGTGCAGGGTACCAGCTTCACCGTGTACGTGCCAGAGTAGTCACGCACCTGAGAAGGGAAATTACGTTTACAGTGAGAATTAGGTGTAAAAACAATTAAAGTGGAAATCAAAATGTTTACTCACAGCAAAATCCGAGACAAATGTCCACTGCTGGATGGGCTGGTTGTAGGTGGGCTCGTTTCTCACAAGACTGATGTTAAAGGTCAGACCGGGGTGGTCCGGACACATGACCATGGAGGTGAGTGGTGAAGCTGATGGAGAAATACATCAATTAAAATGTATGTAGCATGCTCAGATGCAAATTAAAATACTTCAAAAACAAAAAAGGTATAACAAATACTTTACCATCATTTGAACTAATAATAAATGTGATTTTAAAAGAAAATTATATTAATTAATAGATTATATTATAAAGCTTTAAATGCACTGTCACAGGTTAAAAGCTGAGTGAACCTAAACAAAATCTAAACAAAATCTAAACAAGAAACATGTTTCATTTCAACTTTTATGCCAAATATGACATGCTATAAAGCCACATTTATATATCATATCCAGTTTAGACTGCTAAACACTACTGTACATCCCATGTATGACATACTGTACCTGGATGTGCAAACACAAACAGCCCTCTGAATCGAGCTTCAGTGCGGAAGTTGACTACTAGTCGTCCCTGTCCATTTATACGCATGCTGGTTGGGTACAGGGCACCTGCAAAGACACAGCACAGCTTTAATTTGCCTACTTTACTGATTTACAATCCCGTATTCAGTGAAAGTGACACATTTTTAAGTAATCCTCAATTTTATGTCGCAAACTGCTCAAGTCTTACCTTGTAGTTCAGCCTCTGGAGGGCTACCGATACCGTCCCTCCATAAGATGGCAGTGTCGTACACGAATGTGAGCCTCAGCTCTGACTGCAAGTCAAAGTGCTGCCATCCTCCTGCTCCCACAGGGGAGTGGAAGACGTAGGATACATGGAGCGGTACTCGTAGGGTCACATAGGACTGGACCAGATTCAACACCTGCAGTGAAAACCAACATGTTGTGCAAGAGCAACAAAAATAAATCATACTTCTAGGGCTGTCCCTCTTAGTCGATTAGTCAACTAAGATTTCTTTAGTCGATTAGTCATTTTTTTATGCTTGTTTTTCATGATGAATGACTTATTTCCAAGAAAGTTATGAGCAAATATCTGGTAGACACAAGATGCTTTTGTGATTCTTTGTGGAGAAACTCAGTTTTACAGATCTGTCGATTAAATCAACTAATCGATTAGTCGACAAAATCAAGTGAGTGTTAGTCTGAGTGAAGAATCTCTTTTCACAGATTGATTTAGCCTTGTTATAGAGGTATTGGGTTTATCGAGAGAAACATTAAGACACCTTGAATAAAGTGCATGTATAATATCTCTGGAGATAAAGACCAATATTCTACCATTAGGGCTAATTTAAGTTCTGTTCTGAATAGTGCTTCAGTCCACGGATTGATCGGACTTGGTAATGCGTGTATTAGGGAAATTTCCGGGGAAATCATGCCTATAATGTTAACTTAGAGTAAGCATTAGTAAGTTCACTGGATGCTCTATAGTTGTGAGACTGAATGTATTCTCTAAGTGGTCATGGACTCTAACATTACAGTGAATCACTGCAATTTTTACTTCTAAATCAATTTAAAACATTTGCAAATCAAATGTGTCCAAATCATAATGTATTGCTGAACAGAAAAACATGAAAAAAATTACATTTGCTGGGTATACTGAATGATTCCCAAGCTTTCCCACTCTAAAAGAGCTGTCTTAAAATGGTCAAAGGATTCCAAGTGGTGAAAGTCCTCGGAGGGAGCGCTCTCCGGTATCTGCACTTTCCTCTGACCCGTGAGAGGTACCTGCCTGCACTTGGTGCTGTGTTCGTGTGGGGACGTGCCTACTACGCCTCTGGGCGCTGAGAGCTCACGCAAATGATTTGCAGAATGGCCTTCTGACACATCCTGCTGGGCCTTTAATAGATTCCTATGGTCTTGTTAAGCTGGGCACTAAGCCCTACACTGTGACATGACACTGGCCCCGGCCTGCACGGAGCTGTCTCTGCTCAGCCCGCCGGCCCGCTTAGAGGAGCGCTCGGGTCACAGGGCGCCCACAAACAAAAGGTGGTTTCTTTTTCCATCGGTCCTGCCGTACGTATCCTGAAACTGAAATAAAACCTCAGTCTGTGCATCTACATACCGTCTTTTGCTCTGTTCAGTAACCATAGCAACACAATCTACATACAGTGCTGTACAAGACCTGAATGTATACCATTCTCCCCTTTTGATGGAAAGACAATAGGGACAGGAACAGAGCGTTCTTCAGGATTTTGAGACTGTCTAAGTAGCCTGAGGATCAAAACCATTCATCTCTTTCATAACTTTCTTTTAAAAATGATTGGATTATCTCTGATCAGTGTGGTCACTAATCAATGAAGACAGAAGTGCTCACCATTTAATGCAAAGTATATTGATTTTAACCTCAAGGTAAAGTTTATATTAGCGGCAGGAGTCTGCTTACTTGCCCAGACATGTTGATTATTGCCACGTTCTCATTTACATCATGCGCCTACAGGCAACAAAGTTCCACTTGTTGAGAGAGGCTGTTATCACCAGGGTGATGCCTTTGTTATTAAATAAACCTGAAGCCATGTAAAATGAGAAACTCCTACTCTAATAACAAACCAATAATCACTCTTATGTATTTGCGAGTGCTGTAGGGGTTTAATTAATAATCCTCAGTAGGGAGCGTAGTGGAGGTTTTCACCATGATGCGCCCCGTGCACTCAACGCGGCCCTTCTTTATCAACACTCTGCCTTAATTAACTGCAAGTCGACTAACTGTACGTTCAAGGTGACTGCAAATGTTGAAGGCTGCGAGGCATGTATGCCAGGAGGCCACAGAGGGCTTTAATATTTCCCACTCCACGTGTAACAGCTGCTGCTACAAAGAGCACATTGTACACATAGCAGAATAGAAGAATACCGATTTTTTTTTCATGAGGTTGCTGGTTATTGACTTGCCACTTTGAGAAGACAAATAACTGGTGTTCCCAGGAGTTGAAGGGAGCAGAGTGTCGAGTTAGTCATTACTTCAGAGGTTAACACGTCTTTCCAGACAATAATGGATGACCTCTCTACAGGCTAGTATTTACTTTAGGATCTTTAAAGGAAAACCAAGCAGGCAAGCAGATTTTTAATATGCCTGTTAATGATTAATTAGGATTGGAAATCCAGGAGGATTTTGAAATGAAAATGGGCAAGACGTGTTATAGGACAGAACGGACCAGTAACTGCTGAGTCCACATTCCTATCCTCCAGGGGCTCTGCTGCTTTATTGAACTAACTCCTTGCTCCTCATGTCTAGAGATGACAAAGGGGGGTCAGAGGTGAGCTGGAGCTCAAAGGTGGGGCTGTTTACCTGTCCATCAGTCCCGATGGTGCCTCCGCAGTCGCTGAGAAGCTCAGACATGTCGTAGTAGCTGGTGAATTCCCACAAACAAGCCTCCAAGTTGAGGTTTCTGTAGAATCGCAGTGTGCTGGATCCCCTGAGGGAACTGCTGTATTGGTAAGAGGCCGTCTCACCGATCACTTCTGGATTTTTGGTGGCATCAGTGAGGAAGCCGTAGCGAGTCTTGACCTCGGCGTAGTCCAACAAATTGGAGCAGCGATGGTTGCCGACGCGGGTGCCGTCGGGGCTCAGCGTGAGCTCAAAGTTAGACAGGGCTCGGGTGGACACTACGGGCAACATACCTGAGGGAGGATACACGTAAAACAGTCAGAGATTTGAAGCATAGGAATGGTAGATTCTAGGGATGTCAATCAATTAAAATATTTAATTGCAATTAATCGCATGATTGTCCATAGTTAATTGTGATTAACTCCAAATTAATCGTGAATTTTGTATCTGTTCAAAATGTACCTTAAAGGGAGATTTGTCAAGTATTTAATACTCTTATCAACATGGGAGTGGGCAAATATACTAGCTTTCTGCAAATGTATGTATAAATGTATTATTAGAAATCAATTAACTACACAAAACAATGGCAGATATTGTCCAGAAACCCTCACAGGTACTGCATTTAGCATAAAACAATATGCTCAAATCATAACAAGGCAAACTGCAGCCCAACAGGCAACAACAGCTGTCAGTGTGTCAGTGTGCTGACTTGACTATGACTTGCCCCAAACTGCATGTGATTATCATAAAGTGGGCATGTCTGTAAAGGGGAGACTCGTGGGTACCCATAGAACCCATTTTCATTCACATATCTTGAGGTCAGAGGTCAAGAGACCCCTTTGAAAATGGCCATGCCAGTTTTTCCTCACCAAAATTTCACACAAGTTTGGAGCGTTATTTAGCCTCCTTCTCGACAAGCTAGTATGACATGGTTGGTACCGATGGATTCCTTAGGTTTTTCTAGTTTCATATGGTATACCCGCTACAACCTAAAAAAGTTGCGTTGATACGTTAAATAAATTAGTGGCGTTAAAACAAATTTGCATTAAATTTGACAGCCCTAGTAGATTCACAATTTAGGAACAACTAACTGAAGAAGCCTTTTATTAAATGACTATGGTTGATGAGTGACCTATATCACCAAGACTTTCCCAGCTCGAGAGGGGTTTCAAATCAACAACCTGCCTCTAAGTGAAATTTTCACTTATGAAAATGATTCTAGACATTCAGTCTGCTGTTCTTACCATCAATGTGGGGCATGGTGACAGTGAGTTTGATGAGGTTGGGGTGGTCTGTGTCTTCTGTTCCAGTGTACCGCAGCTTGGCAGAGAAGGGCTCGGCCCCCACTGTGCCTGCAACGCGAGGCTGGCACATTCCTGCAAACCCGGCCATAAACAAACATCAAACGTTTTATTTCCCTAACAGTCCTCCACTGAAAAATTCTTTTATGTATTCAGTTTTCTGTCGGAGCAAGGACAGAAAGTAGTGCGGTGGGAGAGCATAATGCAGCCAGCAGCTGCTTATCATGTTGAGCCATTTTCCATGAGAGAGACTAAACAGTTTGAAGCTGGAGAATGAGCTGCACTCACCCTCGTCCATGCTGATGGACACTATGGGGCTGCTGAGCTCCAGACCTTCGTCCCCATTAGAGTTCACGCCCCTCGCAGCGCACTGGACCCTGGAACCAGCCTGGAAGTAGACTGAATCCAGAGTGATGAGCTTGGAGGAGGTGAAGAAGGTGTTAAAGTCGACTTCCCTCATGGGGCTGGTGACGCCATCAGAGCCGGTGGGGGCGCTAACGAGCCAACGATAGCGAGTTAGAGTGTTGTTGATGTTCTCGCTTACGCAGATGGAGCCTGTTTTGTCGTAGTCTGGGAACTTGGGGTTACAGGCCTGGAGAAAAAGTGAAAGAAGAAATGCTTGTGAGTAAAATGCACCCAAAAATCCCTGCAGCAGTCATTTCTGTATACTCCTGATGAACCCTCAAGGTAGCTGATAATTGAGCAACGTGTGCACATCTGCTTAATACTACCTCATTAACAGTATTTACCTGTAAAGCTGCACTAACAGAAAGTCTTGCTAAACGAATCATTAGCAGAGTAAATGACTGAAAAGTGCCACTAAGTATTCATTGGACAATCACTTGGGACATACAGTGACACATATGACAGGGTATCCGGCCACAGGGAGAGAGTCCCTCGTCCTGTCGACGTCGTCGTAATGCAACAGAGAAACCACCCTGGGCACCGAGGGGAAGGTGACGTCCGCCATGCTGTTGGTCTCCTCGATATAGATTGTGGCTTTGCTCATCTGTTGATTGACAAGCACGGGCAATTAAGAGGACATTAATGGAGAAGGTAGTCCCACACTTGACAATTAAATTATATGTTAATGTGGCTTAATTTTCACCGTTGTCTCTGCCACCATGTTTTCATCCGGCTTCAGGTGCACCGTGAACGCCTCCCTCATCTCTCTGACACCATCGTATAAAATCTCCACCTCCACATAGTGCTCTGTGTCGCCCTCTTTGAACACAATTTCTGCAGAGAAAGGAGAGATTTTATCAACATTTTTTTCTAGCAAATTTCAAATAAATGCTGTTCTTACAAAAGGTTCCTTGCGGTATTATTTACCCTCAGATATGGGATGGTAGTCCTCCCCGGAGGTGGCAGATCCGTCCTTGGTGTGAACTCGGACAACGGAGACCTTGGAGGTGTCTCCGACACGCAGCACTGGGATTTTCACCACGGACACTTGGCCACTTTCCTTCGGCTCGTTCACACTGAATTTGGTCTCTCCGAACCTAATAATGGCCTCTGAGAAAGCATGGCAAATAGTTTCAATAAACTGTAAATCTAAAATTACAGCATAGCACATGTTAAAGGAGCAGTGTGTAGGATCTGGCGGTAACGATGAGGTTGCAGATTGCAACAAACTGAAGCCTCATTTGTGTGCCAAGTGTGTAGAAGACCTACGGCAAAGAGTATAGAAGCAAAGAGACGAAACTCTGGTGTTTTTTTTTTTACAACAGCCGCTAGATGGCTTTGTGGTAGCACTGCCGCCATTTTGGACTGAAAACGCCAATGAGTCTGTGGATGTGTAAAGAGATAGCTGTAAATCAGAGGAGAATTGTTTTTTAGGTAAATGAACTTCCCAGTATTGAATCCAGAGTTATTTTCTTCGGCATAATGAACATGCATCAGACAGGACGGCACCGCCCGGCACGCTTATGTGACCTATCCGGTTCTGCCTTCTTCCTGCTAGCTGTATGCGGCTGTAATAATGGATATATTAGGTGTAATTCATCACTTTTATTATCTTCTTATACACCAATGGGCTGTATGTTGTAAGCCTGTACCGTGTTGGATGTATTAACGTCTCTGTTCCCAAACAACCGGTTATCAGCCAGTAGCTAGGAGTGCTAACGTTAGTAGCATGAAATAATCTGAATATAACGTAGTATTAGCAAAGAATTTACATTGATTGTAGGATACTTGCTAATATGGTCTGTGGTCTATTGGACATCGATTTTGGAGGTCCTTGATATGAAAAAGTTTGATATTGCTCTCAAAATCTGTGTGCTGGATTTTTCTAACTACCTAACCATTTATGTCCATCGCTCACTTTATGCTCCTCTGGGAAGCAGCCAGGCAAAAAGTTGAATAAATACTTAAGTAAGTAAGTAAATATTGATAATAGTGTGCATATGTATAACATTTTTATTGTTCAACACAGGCCTTTTCAGTAGAGACATTAAATATATGACAATAGAATAAAAATAATTTTTGTTTTACTTTTGTACGGCACTTTGTAGGCGGACGTTTTACTGGCGTCCGGCTTTCAGTCCAAAATGGCCGAAGCGTGGCTCTGCTGCTGGGCACTGATGTTGCAATGCAACAATTAATTGGCTTTCACTTCTTATCAATATGCGTTCTTTGCCAACGGTGGCAGAAAATGCAATGCAAATGGCCCTTTCTAAAGTCACTTGTTGTAAGAGTAGGGTAGGTCATTCGGGGCAGAGCCAGTGGCAAGTGAATAGTGAAGAAAGAGAGAGAGTGGAGCGAGTAATGTTATCGACTCCGGCCCAAGCAGGAAAAGTTAACAGTGTTTGGTTTGTCTGTTCTGGGCTACTGTAGAAACATGACGGTGCAACATGGTGGACTCTGTGGAGAGGACCCGCTCCCTATGTAGATATAAACGGCTCATTCTAAGGTAACAAAAACACAACAATTCTTATTTTCAGGTGATTATGCACTAAAGAAAACATACTTATTAATATTATATTCCATTTCTGCCAATAGATCCCCCTAATTGTTAAACACTGGTCCTTTAAGCCCTTATGTGTGCAACTTTCCGAATTTGTTGCCCCAGTGGTGATATCATAAGAGACACTATGGTAGATCTGGGGAAACAGCAACACACAGACTAAAGAAATTGTCCAATTTTCTCACAAACTAATGTATGCCATTGGGATAACTTAAAATATGTTATATGATCATTTAAATATTCTGCACGTTGTGGTGTTTAAACAGAACTATTTTAAGGAACAACAGTGTAGCAACAAAACAAAGCATTCTTACTGTCTGCATCGTCTTTTATCTTGATGAGCGTTTCATTCTGCACTCCAATAGATGCTCCAAATGGAGATTCACTCTTGGGGCTACCCAACACGAGACGAAGCTCTTCTTCTTCCTCATGTTCGGTGTCATCAACTAGTACCAGTACACAGGGCTTTTCAATCTCTCCTGAAGAGAGGGAAAAGATATTGAGCTACTGCATATGTCCTTTTAATTGATTTTAAAGAAAACACAAACATGCAAAAGGATGTGTGTTAGGTTTTACTACCCCACCTGGTAAGAAGGTGATGATGGAGCCATCTGTGTTGGGTCTCTCGTTGAAGTCCATCATGACCTGGGCCGTCCCCTGCCTGCTGTAACAGCGTACTGTGGACTTGTAGCTGATATCTCCACTACGGTATACGATAGCGGAGATCTGCCCGGAGTCCTCATTACCCACATACACAGCATCACGGAACTGCACCTTTGGCACTAGAACAACATAATGAAACCCATAAATCAACATCAGAAATACGGTATAAACATCATAAATCACTAAGCGTTTGAATTAATTTTGATTGCAACACTCACAGTCTGAAACAGAGTCATTGATGAGGATGGTGGCCTTGCTCGGCTCCCCGAGGATCCCATTCATGGGCATCCGGAGCACCAGCTCAAACTTCTCCGGCCCCTCCAGCACCGGCTGGCCCAGGTCATCCAGGATGGCCACACGAAACGTCTGCATGGTGACCCCCGGTGCGAAATCCAGATTCCGGCTTATCCCGACGTAATCCGCCCCAGCTGCTCCGCAACACAATATAGGACAGGAATGCTTCAAAGAGCATAGTGCTTATGGGATGTAGTGAATATAACACAAATGGACTACAGCACTTGATCTTATTTTAACAGCAGTTCTCATGTTACTTCATAATTCATTTGTGATTGTCAGGCGGCGGGGCAAGATGAAAGGATATACCCTGTGTGCCGACAAAATGACGCTCTCTATCTCGCGGTCGATGGGCATGAACAGTTAGAATTTGTTGCGTGATTAAAGGAGAGCTGAGAGAAACTGGATATCTCCCCGAGCGCAAACAGGTTATTCATTTGCCATTCTTTGAAGAGTTTGAGTATTGAGAGCTCACCCTGTGCCCGCAGGCTTTTCTCATGTACTTATGACCCAGTTATGTGCCTAAGTGTGGGCTTGCGTTTCTACCATGCTGCAGTATGAGTAGATGTTAGTAATTTTTACGGTTATAACGCAGGCGAGAGCGGAGATGTTAAGAATGCAGGGAGGAGAAGACTGCCTGGGGGCAGGAGATAATGGAGGCTGAAGGGAAGGCTCGAGGAGAGGGCGACCAGTGTTGGAGTCCAAAGCATGTATAAGTATATCATATGCCTTCAAGGCAAGAGCCCATCAGAAACCTTCTCTCCCCCTAACCTAAAACAATGTTTACATTCCACAGGTCATCCTCCCAACATATCCAGCTTTAACATCACCATGCACTCTTGAGCTCAGGAAAACATAGAGCGACAGGGCGATGACTTAAGTCTATTGTTTTCTGGGGTTTACATTTCTCTAAACTAGCTAAAGCTGTCAGAGCCAGGCGCCTCGCAGGGAAACGTACCCTCAGCCGAGACAGGATCTGTCTTTCTGGAGCGCACTGTGACGGTTCCTCCTTTGGAGAGATCAGTCCCCGTCCTCCATACCTGCACCTCCACGAAGCCATCGCTCTCATCCACGTGGTAGTCTGTGTTGCCGAAGTAGAAGACGGGGGCTGGGAGGAACAACAACAGAGGAAAGGAGTGAAGGAGATGAGGGAAAAGCACACAGGAGGATGTAATCCATAATCATCTTTTTAGCTGTTTCACAACAGGATATGCGAATGCCCGTTGTAATTGCTGAGCTGAATCTGTAAAAGCTCTGTACGATTACCTCTGATTACAGGAGAAATTGAGGGAATGTTTCCATTGAAACACCAGCAGGTAGTCAACACCGTAATTGCAACCCTTAAACAACACTTTCTAACTTCCTGGAACGATGTTTTAGGGGGGGGATTTCTGCATCTGCATTCATTCATCAAGTCTTAAAAGACAAAAAAGCAACTTGAAGGCAGAGCTGAGTTTCCTGGTTTTGTTGCGGACGAGCCTGGTGTTGGAGCTGACTTTGATAGTGATGGGTCTGAGAGGCAGACAGGAGGCCTGACAGGAGGTCTGGGGGATGTAGAGCTCGATGTGCCAGCCCAGGCCTGCCTGACTGCAATTAGTGCTTCTATGAGCTGAGATTCCACTGCAGCCAAACTCACCCACTATTATTCTATTTAACCCGTTCAGAGTCTGTTTCCTCTCATGTCATGCTGCTTGTAAAATGGTTGCTTAAGGGCCTGGACCTCTGTATACGTGGTGCAGTCAGCCATTGTAACAACCTAAGAACTGCCTTCACAAAGAGACTATTTATGGCCTTAAACTGCAGGGAGTCAGTCATAGTCTATTAGAACGATACAGAAATAACCTGAGCAGACACAAACTGAAACCAATCCAAAAAGGCAGTTTTTTCTTACATACATTCTCATAATTGATCAGATACATCATTGTTATGATGACTAATGGGAACAAGCCAATATTGAGCAATAAGAACCTTGTGCCTTTGAAAGCAACTGTGACCAAATAATGAATAAATTAAGTGAATGGCGATGGCCATGGGCAGAGTTTTGGTTTCCATGACAATGGAACTCTGCACCTACAAAACGACACTTAGCTGTTTCTCATCACACAGTATGAGGCGAACAGGAGGGTGGGGATGTGGAGCGGGGCGATAAACACTTTGAACAAAAACAAATCCATACTGTTGTAACTGCATGATGATTATGTTGTCTAATGAAACCAAAATACAAGCGCACAGAAAAAAAGAGATTCACTGTCAACAGCGCTGCCAGGCACAATTACCGATCAAGAAAAATGTGTTTATTATTTTGCACTATATAATTATTCTTCCCAGTAATCAGAGTCTCAGATGATATTACATATGTTGATGCCGTCTGCTTTGGCAGTAACGGCTCTATATTAACAAGATAAGACACGTTCTGAGAGGGAAATCGTCTTTTTAGGCAAAGCCTTGGGATTTGTGGTTCTCAGAGGAGCCATCTCTGTGGTCGAAATAATATTTCCTCTAAGAGCAAGCAGAGGACAGAAAACTTTTATGCTTTAATCTGTGCTGAGAGCGCAGGCAGGACAATGAGTGCTGCATCAAGAGGCCTGCAGCTGCCAGAATTTCTCCCCACAGAGAAACCAAACAAAGATGGTTTTGGCTGCCTGCACTGGGTCCCCTAACAGGAGGAGTAATCAGATCTACTAGCCTGATGTTGGCAGCCAGGAACTCGGGGCCCCGTTGTACTAGCCCGGTAATCAGATAAGGTTTGTGAAGCAGACAAACAGTGAGCTTCAAAGAGCCACGGACCATTAAGTGAAAGGTAAACCGCTGGCTCCTGGGCTCCGTCAGCCCAGCCAGCAGCAGCCTTCTACGCCACATCTAAGGTTACCTGGACGTAAGAGGAGACGATCCACATTTAGACCTAGCTATTATGTAAGGTGTACAAACTTCCATTTATTCAAAAAACAACTAATTTAACTGATTTATAAGATTTCATATACAGTAGTTATTCCATTGCTTTTATCAATATTGCCAATTTTTTCCCTTAGGCAGTCAATCTGATGAACACTTAATCAGTCATACACTGTCAATAACTCTTAAACACCAGATATCCGTTGCTGCCGTTATAAATTTTAATTCAGTCTTTAATGCACATTTTTAGATAATAATTTACAGTCTTTAATGCATATTTTTAAGTTATAATTTACAGTCCTTAATGCACATTTTTAGATCATAATTTAGTCTTTAATGCACATTTTTGCACATTTTTAGATTACAATTTAGTCCTTAATGCACATTTTTAGATTATAATTTAGTCTTTAATGCACATTTTTGCACATTTTTAGATTTTAAATTTACAGTCTTTAATACACATTTTTAGATTATACTTTAAAGTCCTTAATGCACATTTTTATATTATAATTTACAGTCTTTAATGCAATTTTTTTGTACATATCTGTCACTTTATGTACATATTGTAATATGTACATATCTGTCACTATTCTGTGTAAGAACATTGAGAGAGCGGCATAAAACCATAATCAAATTCCATGTATGTATGCACTGGGCAAAATAAACCAGATTCTGATAATACTTAATAATTAAAAATATAAAACATATGTCAGAAATAGGAGCCCCTTACGTATAGTCATTATGTCGGTTATTGTGCGATATGCCAGAAGAACAAAGCCACAAACAAAGGGAATATCTTTACTGTTGTATATGTGTGAACATAAAATAAAATAAGCGGCACAAGGAGAGACACAGGCCTCCCTAAGGGGACTGTTACACTCCCACTGACTGCTTGATTCCACTTGAACTTTGCATGACATTCCCACAGCGCTAAGTGGCTTCTCTAATGGTGAGATTCAATTGAGCCCTGGCAAACGCTCCTCTGCCCACTGTGTGCTCAACAAATCTCTCTCTCCAACAGCAAAAGCATGCAAAAGCAGCTCCATATTCAATGCACAAAAATCTGCAACTTTAATTGTTGTCGACTGTGAGAAACGTTTGAATTTTTAAGATTGAGTGTCTTAAGGCTGTTGATTAGCACCTCTCTGCTTAAGCGCTTTGGACATCTGTTTTATATGAGAATGAGTGGGAATCCAGGTGAGACATAATGACAGGGTCTGTGGGTTCCCCCTTGATTCATCCCCGTCCAGGATATACTGCGCACGCACGGCACCCGCCCATCTTTAAAACCGCTCATAATCATACCTTCAGAAACAGGGTGAAATTTACAGGCAACTGACACAAGACTATAAATACTCGAGTGAAGTCCTGCCGTACAAGCTTTCTCATGTCTTACAGCCCCAACCACCAAAACATTTTTCCCGGATGCACAGTCGATATCAAACAGCAATTATCTCTGCAAGAAAAGACAAGTTCCTCCAAACAGAGTGGAGACTGTAAGGGTGTGGACGTTTATGTGCAGATGGTCGGTCGCTGGGAAAATAGCAGGTATTCTGAGGATAGCAGCTGTCCGCGCTGTAGAGTGCCTGGACAGCTTGTAAACTTTACAGTCGTACATGCCAAGTTGCCAGAAGAGTTACCTTTTCTACAGAAAACAGGGGAACATAATTCATGTCCCTGTTGTAAAAAGTAGTTAACTGTCAACAATAAGCTTGGTAAAAACTCATTTTCAGCAGCAGCTCCATATTGTGTGTATTTGTGCATCAGTTGCTTCAATGTGTGTGTGTGGTATTGAGAAGAAGACAGAAACAATGGTGTGAAAGGCTATTATGCTGTGTGTTTAGATGTCTTTTAGCATTATAAAACAACACCCATCTTTAACCTTTTCTCATAGTTTCTCCCTAATTACCGCAATCTTTTATAAAACACTTTTATGTTTTTATTGACCATGTCAATTTGTACCTCCTCTTGTTTACTGTTTCCTTCAAAATTGTGTCCTGCCGTCTCATTCAGATTCTGTTTATCAGTCCTGTCGAGTTTTGGCTTCTTTTATCTTTTTTTAATTGATTCCTCCTCTCTATTGTTTGTTTTTAAGGTAGATTTTTAAGAGTTTTTCTACCCCTTTTCTCCTTGTCTACTTGCCACAACTACAGTACATTGGAGTGTCTACAGTACACTTCCGTGTGCCTCCTCTGATAGCATGATTGGATTAACCTGGTAGTGGGCCCAGAGCTAAATGACCTGCTTGGCACCTTTTTTAAAATCCATTCCTCCCACTCTCTGTGTGGTATTATGCTGTAAAACACCCATATCATGTCAGTTGATACTTTGGTGTAGTGGTGCATATTTTCAAACTAATTTTCAATTAATTAAATTACCACAAACCAGATGACACATAGGGTCTGGCTGGTAATCTAACCTTTTCTGATAGACAACCTGAACAACCAGCAGGGATCCAAAGTGCAGCAAGCTGAAAATGACCCCTCACGACCTTCGCACCCTTGTGGACTGACAATTGTTTGTTGTAGGTCTGGACAGGCAGAACGCACAGCTGTTGCGAACTGAACCTGCATGTGTTTCTGTGACTCAGGGCAAATATTGTAACTTTACACTGCCTTGATGCCCACAGCTATAACATGCTGTAACAACTTGTTTTTTCGCTTGCATTCTCAGTGTAGCAATTGCATCTTGTTAGGCGATATCACAATACAGTATATAACGAGATGATGAAAGACTAATGTACCATTTACACCAAGGTACTGTAACAATCTCTTTAATATCTCTGCTTATATTAGATTATTGCTGGAAGTGGTATAAATCAATAAGCAAAACTGCTTTGACAGTATTGGATTTAAAGGATATTTTGCATCAATATGATGAAGTACTTATATTTCGGTATATATGGATTAGCCTAAAATTGACATTTCCAACTCATTATTTTAATTGTAAATGGCTTTCTCAATTGCAGTTTCCACAAACTACTGGCAACGCAGCAAGCAGCGATTGAAGCTCACCCATCCCTCACTTTATGACTGCACATCTAAGGATTAACATAAAAATCAAAAATCTAAATAAATGGCAAATAATTCCAGTACTCAATTATTGTTTTATACATATGGGAAAATTAAGTAAACGTACTAAATTTTACCCATCTACTAAGCGATTTGTCTCTGAATGAATTTCCTGTAGACCCAAATATGTAAAAAGGGGAAAAGTCTGGAGACCACCCAGTAGGGTTTTCTTGAGTTTTGGTTACACTTTCTGTCGGAGATGTGTTGCCAACAAAGTTCCTTCAGAGGCAGTAATATTAATTCCTGTGCCATGTCAATGCCAGAGTCTGGTGGTTTTCATTTCAAACAAAGCTGATTTTAATTACTCTCTCTCTCTCTGCGGGTGAAGGTGTGCTAATTAGTGAAATTAATGTTTTGTTTGGAAAGAAAACCTGCCTTCTCTTCCATGGCACGGTTTCTACAAAACTGGTTGCTATTGCAGTAAACTTCAACTCATTTAGTAGTAAAAGCTGTAGACATTCCCAAATTAGATTCCCATAAATTGTCAGATTAACATCAGTCACTTGGCAGACAACAGGAGCTCCACCTCCTGCTGCACTTGTGTGGTTTCTTGCACGTGCTTGTGCCTGCGTAGGTGGCCGAGACTGTGTGTTTGCACAGAGCAGGGAGTGCATACGTCGGTGCCCTGTGGCTTCTAATTTCATCGTATTGTGCTACTCTGGTTTTGCTGGCTTGAAAAGGAGACATATTGCTGACATGAGGTTCTGCTGATATCAGTAGTGTGTGTTTCTAAGAAGTATTTGAGCCTACGGCTCTGTGTAGCTGCCGAGAGCCCTCCTGGGGAGCCCCAGCAACAGACCTCTCACAGGCAGGCGGGGACAGGTGCTCGGCCACGCACCGACTCCTTCCTCCCATGTACACCCACTGGACGGCTATGCTGCAAGGGGGATGACAAAGAAGGATGTGATGCCCCCATTAGCCTCCCCTTCCATATATACTGGAGCGGAGTTAGGAAAAGAACCCGGAGTATGTACCGTACTTAGATTTAATATCAAGCCAGCATAGCTGAACTCAGAGTTGGAATGAATCTCTGCTGCCAGTCTACCCTTCCAGACAGGAGATTGGTCTTGTTCTGCTTGCCTCAGAGCTATTTACCATTCACTCCACCATCAGTATTCAAGCCATTTCATTATCACCTCCTTCAGGGAGATATGAAGGCTTGACACCACCGTATTTCTACCCGCTCTTCACGTTCCATTTATTCAGTGGATGCAGACAACCTAAACACCTCCAGCACCTAATCCAAATTACACTTTGGAGGTGTTGCTGCACAAACTTTATACATTATCACGTGTGGGTGTGTGTCTTTGTGAGTGTGTGTGTTCAGGCAGTCAATCTGATGTCAGGTGTCATTATAATAAGGAGGCAAGTTGTCGGACAAGAGCTCCAGGCATTGTTTCTCTCAACGTCACAATGAAAGTCTTGACAACAGTAAGAATCACAATAACAATAACACAAAGAATGTTTCCACGAATGGAAGCTGTAGTCTGCCCCTTACAATCATGCTGTATGGTGCACCCTTGCGACTTTGGCGCTTTCTGACAACTGATATGCATAAGGAGATTTTGATTGTCACTCAGCCACCCTAACACAGCCAGAGGCAACGAAAACATGATTGCAGATAAAGCAGGAATAAACCTGAGTGCAGACTGTTAACGTTGGTTGTCAGTCCGAGTCAAAGTTAATCCTGCGATGCGCTGAGCCTCCTTTTTCTCCTGTTTCTGTGTGATAATACACTAAACCCGAAGACCTCTAATGTAGACAAAGGCAATGCCAGGAAGTCTCAAATGTGCAGAGCAAGAACATTTCTTAGTATATTTTATAATTAATTGACTTTTCAAGCTACAAAAATTGGATTACTCAGGCAAGTCATTGTTTGTAACAGTTGCACACTGGCTGACTCTCTATAAACCAGGGGCAATCATAGAATAGAGTTTGCCTTCCGACACTATGAGAAAGCAGTAATGCATGAACATGAAGATGCTATTTATCAGTAACAGGAAACTGTGCCCCTCCTAAAGGAGTTGTTTCTTAAACCATTAACCCTTTACCTTTATTCTTCTGAGACCAAAGCAAGTTGGCTTATCTTATCTAGTACTTCCTCATACATAATGTGCTCTATTTCTCAGCCTCCCTGTTTCTCAAACAGCCTTGACCCTCATCCTAAATGTAAATGACAAGCAGCCGTATGTGACCGAGTCAATATAAGACATTAATCAATAACGTCTCCAATCAATGAGCTCTCTGGCAGTTCTAAAGACATGCATGATTTGCACTGTTAAGAGTCAGAGCCATCCCATAAAGACTTCGCCCCTGTGTAAATGCAATAGCTGCAGTGGTAAAACACTACTCTGTGAGGCAGGCTGAATGCCGTGAGGACCGACTGCTGTACATCCCATTAAAAACTTGTGTGTCTCAGCAGCTGCCTTGGCAGTCTGGAGTCAATACCCAGGAGCAGCGGCGGTCAAAAGGCCCTGCACTCACTCTCAGGTTACACCGGACCACGCTACATTCCGACCACGTAACCTCCTCCTTCCTCAAGCAGGTCAAATCCACTTGAAGTGTGTCTGCTGCCTCGAGTCCCACGAGGATGGAAGAGGAGAATAACCTGTTACACAGTCTGAAAACTGCTGCTACTGTAGCCTCAAAGACGAGACCTCCTCAGCACAGGTTCACGGACAGATGATTCACATCCTCGGCTCCATTGATGTCTGAATACATTTCTTAGGAGGGGAAATAAAATACTAAAGAGTCTGCGTTGCTAAAGCACTGGAGTCTGTGACGTTTTCAGCAGCATGTACAGTACTATGTAATGGCAGGGTCTCCTGCAAGTAGACTCTAATTTTAAGTAATTTGAGCAGTTGGAGAAGATTAAAATAATTCTCAATGAAGCCAAACTTCAATTACATGCAAAAAAAATACCCATTTCCCAATGGTCATGATTTTCTGACTACTTAAACCAAGCCTTTAGATAACGGAACGCTGAATTGAACATTGCATCATCATCACCCCAATTATGTAGCTTCAAATGGGTTTTGATTCAAGGGAAAAAAGACGCTTCCGTTCATGCCGGGTTTTTCAGCTCTAGTGTTGCCTGCCTGCGATCACAGAGTGTTAACTTCACAGCAGTGCTTCCGGAGATCGTCTGAGCGATAGGGAACTGAGGAATGGCCGTCAGGTGTTGGGGAACAAAGAGGCGTCAGGAAGTGATGGGAGACTACTATCAGCCCTCCAGTCTGAGCCTGCAGATACGAGATAAAGGCTTCGCCTGCAGGAAGGGGGCTCGCCGACTCAAACGCTTTCTCTCCGAGACATTGTCAGACAAGCACAAACACACACACACAGAGAGAGAATTCAAATACACATTTCACATGCACAGCAACATGTTTGCTGTCTGTCTGCCCACCTGCCTAACTGTTTGAATTTCTCTGTTTGGATCAATTCAGCAAAACATATTGCTCTTTCGAAACTTTTTCAAAACTAATTTTCAGCTATTGTCAACGTCTTTATCCATTACATTTATAAAATAAGAGATTGCACAAACATTAACACCTTCAACTAAATCAGATAAAAGCCCTTCAGCCGAGAAACTAATTCACGCTGTCTTTCTTGAGGCTTTAATCAGAGTTAAAAATCTTTGAAAGGAAAAAGCACAAAAAAAAACGTGTCTCTAAATTCCACAAAGTCATTCATTAAGCAGTTTCTTATACCTGCACAGACACTGTGACACTATGCTGCATTCTATTTCACACTCATGATCAGTGAAATGTCATCTTACCGTCTTCCATATCGGGAACGATTGTGATTCTAGCTGCGGGGAACTCTGGGGCCAGACGGCCCCCCATGGGCATGCTGAGGGTGACATTGAAGCTCTCCTCGTCTTCATACAGGGAGTCATCAATGATCACCACCCGGCAGGATTTCTCCACCTCGCCCTTGTCGAAGCGCAGGATGCTGTGATGGTCCTCGAGCCTGGAGATGTAATCAGAGTAGGACAGCACTGTGGTGGGGACGGTGCCCGTGGCCGAGACTGAGTGGGCAGAAAACAGAATTACGGAGAGCAAAGTTAATGATCCAGACTCCGCCACAATACAGAACTCTTTTTTTCCCCCCCACATAAAAGTCAATACGTAAATATGATTTCCTTTCACCCTGAAATTGTTTTTTCATGAATGCATCACTGAATTACGACCTTAGGATGATGCCGAGAAACTATTTTCTTAACTCTCACTATCTCACTTTTAAGTTTACCCTTTAAAGCAGCAGTAGGCAGAATGTTTGTGGCATCATTGGGCAAAAAATCCATAATAACCTTTCAGCATATTGTTATTCAAGTGTTCTGAGAGAAAAAAAGACTTCTGCACCTCCTCATGGCTCTGTTTTAAATCTGTTTTATAACTCTAGCCTGTGACAGGAGACTTTGACTAATCCCAGGTCATTTCAGAGAGAGAGTGTTCTTATTGGCTGTTCATTCAACGGAGGCAGCTGTAAATCACTCGCAAACTCGAACGATCAAACTAGGCAGCGCTGATCAAACTAGGCAGCGCTGATCAAATATGAATCAATATTCTGTTACTGTAATGCCTACTTCCCGCATAAAATGTTTTCAGAAACATCTTGTAGTGTACTGTTCAGCTGTGGCTGGTGGGCGGTGCTTGGTATTTCCTCAACTGATCTCAACATGGCTGCCGGGTCACAAACTTTCTCATTTTACAGCTAACAAGTGTTGCACTACAAGTTCCGATTCTGAAAACATTTGAGGCGAGAAATAGGCATCACAGTAACAGAATATTGATTCATATTTGATCAGCGCTGCCTAGTTTGACCATTTGACCGGAGTTTGCGAGTGATTGACAGCTGCTCAGAGACGGCAAGGCTCCAGCTCGGCTCTGATTGGTTGTTTTCCTCCGGTCTGTGAAATCTTGCAGATGCCATTAGGAGCACCCGAGGACACCGGAGGACACAGAGGCACATGATTATTTCCAGATTACCTGTCTCATGCACTACTGTCAGGATATAGTGATCGTTTTATAAAAATAACTATTTTTAATCATATTTGCTCCAATTCTACCCACTGCTGCTTCAAATGTCAACACATAGTTGTTGTGTTACCTTGCTGAGTGTAGCAGATGACCATGAGCTCCTGGCTGACGTCTCCACTCCTGTGCACTGGGATGAACAGCTCACCAATGTCCTCCTCGATGTTGTATGCAGCTGAGGGTATGAACACTGTTGACTCTGTACACGAGAAAAATCAGCACACATTACTTTGACATAGTGCTTTAACATTATCGGAGTTGAACACCTTTTTATCTTAAATCTTATCTGAGTTTTCATTCGAGGAAGTCACTATAGTGTATGATCGGTTTTCTGGCAAATTGAACGCGATGACTTGAATGTCAAGTGAATTGAACTGAATGATCGGAGATGAAGAGAAGGGAAACGCTTCAAAACATCAAATCATGTGTGACATCAATAACCTTTAATACACAGCTCACACGCTGGGACCAATGACAGCTCTCATTACAGCTCTGCTGATGGTGCTTCCATCATGTTTAATCAAAACCCACCATCAACTGTTTGTTTATCTGCAGCAAATATTCCCACCCAGAATCGGCTTACACTGATACACAGAATAGCACAGAGAGACATGGATGTGAATGTTATCTGTAAGATAACGCTGTTTAGGAATCCTTTAGAGAATTAAAAGTACAAATCTGCGTCTCACACAGTTTAATTTAAGAAGTCTTTGTTAGTTGCTCGCATAAATTGGCTCGAATAACAAGACGTGTTCATTCTGTTTTCGAGCAGAGACACGTTAAACAATTTGTTTTTTTTACTCAAAAGTTTGACTGGCAGCTTTCCATCTCTTTGTCTCCTTCCCTCTCTGAGCTGCATATAACAACCAGGAGGGTAATGAGCTTGCAACATTTCAGCCATGAAATCCAAAGAGCTCAGACAGCGACTCCGTCTCCCTCTCAGCGAGCATCGTGGTCACCCACATTAACAAGGTGCTGCTCCTTTCCCCATCCCCAGGACCATGCAAACAATTGCATAACGACGTGGCCGCTCTTCACTTCTCGTTTCAAACACTGAGCTGTTTTCAGTCTGAGCCACATTAGTCTGTCTGGAGTGAAATAATTTATTTTTCACAGTCTCGTGGTGGCAGCCCCTGGGCTATTCCATTCTTCTGCTCTCAGTGAAAAGAAGAAAGCTAAAATACATTTTTATGAGCCTTCAGAGTTTATTTGACCTTGAGAGGCCAAAACACATAAAACTTTAGAAAGCATAAACAGTATAATGATATGATAATAGACATGTGGCTGTAGGAAGACAATATCTGTTAAAGGCATAAAGAAATATAGAATTTGACATCTTGCGAAGAGATGACTGCCAGTTTTGTTGATTGCCCTCCAGAGACTGATGTACTGTGAAACAAAACTCCAACTAAACATGTTAATTAGCATACATTGTTGACAGCAAATTCTTCCTTTTCACCCAATGAAGCCCTAGGGGACGAGGAGGAGGAGCATTATCCATATTTATATCATGCAGCTCTCTATCTCGGCTCTATCACAGTCAAGCTGTTTCCAGAAACCCCGCTCATCTGTTTGCGTAGAGCTCATTTCAGATGCAACGGAGGTCTGTGTGGTTATCTCCATATATCCTCTTGACCTTGTTTATCTACACTTGTGGAAAGAAAATACTGCCCATAAATGGGGTTTGCTTTTTACTCATTATGTGGCTATTTCCATAATCAAGGGTTCAAGATGTTGTTACCTCCTCTCAGCGTTCAGTTTCCATGTGAATTAATTTAGTATTTAAAATATCATGTGCTCTGATGCCCTCGGCAGATGGACAGAAGCATTTCCCTAAAACATGAATACAGATGAGATGAGGGCAAAAGTATTCCTGGACCTAAACTGGAATCACTCTGCCTTTAGGTACTCTTACACAGATTTGTCAAATTCAGTGCATTCCTTGAGATGGAGCCTATTTTGATGATGTGTCTATAGTTTTGATTTACTTACTTTCCCTAAAAATGCATTGCCTTCTTTCTCTTTCTTTATCGATTTTTCATGTTCCAACCCACAGAGGAAGCACATGTACCTTGTTATTTGTTGCTGGCACTTAAAGTAGCCAACTAGTTTATCATAGGTGTGCCGGCCATTGATCTGCACCCCCTATTAAATATATGACCAACATCTTTCTCCCTTCTACAACGGAGTTCTTTTTGTTGAACATCTGGGGAGAGAGGTGCCGCCCGACTAGGCGGAAGCCCTACCCTTGGAATGGCGCACTGCTCAAAATTGCAACCGAGCACTGCGCTCAAAGGTCAAATTATTTCAACTTTGCCCTTGGTTGACTGACCTTTCAAAGCGCAACCAATGAGATAACAGCTGCAACTGTTGTTGTTGCCTAGAAAGGAGAATGGCGTTCCTTGCATATTTTTTGATGGCATATTATACCTATCCTGTGCTTTGCCTCTGCAAGACTGATATATACTTACATCCTCAGGCATTGATTCTTTGATCATACACCACCACTCTGTTCTTTTTCTGTCAGTTTCATTAAATGGCTTTTGAAATGTATATTTTTTTAAATATATATTTTTCAATATATATATATACATATACTCTGAGATATCCATTTGAGAATAACTAATAATAATCAATGCTGAATATGTATAGTGTTGTGGGATTATTCCTTATTTCATGGGCTATTTTGGGATTTATACTTTTATTATTACATTAATATTATTACTTGTATATAAAAAATAAATACATTTTTAAAAATGAAGCATTGAAATACTGATTTGGAGGTTGATTACCATGACAATGGACAAAGCTTCAAAGCTTTCGGGCCAGCCATATTCTGCGCCCTCCCTCATGGTGAGTGTAGAGTAAATTTCTTATCATGTGAAAGCAGCTTTAGGCAACAAAACCCCAAAATGCAAAACCCAGGTATCTTTGCCAATATTTGTTTTGGGTTCTAGTTTTTAAGAAAGAACTTATTTAATCCCACTAAAACTAAGCAAACTAATCAACATTTTAAATGTCAACATGTATCATTACTGACCATCATCAGGGTCCAGGATCTCCACAGTAGCAGACTCCGGGAACTCAAGGGCTGCCATCACCGGCTCAGACAGAACAATCTGGAAGGTCTCCGACACTTCATACTCGCTGTCCGACAGGATCCTGACCTTCCATGTGGCCGTAGTCTGGCCCGGGTTGAACTGCACCTGTTTCTGAGATTTCCCCCGGAAATCTTTGTCCTTATGTGCAGTACCATCTTTTGTACCGATACCTTAGGACGGACGTGGGGGAAAAAAAAAGGTTATTATCAATAATATAATCTGCTAACCTCAGGCATACTATCAGAGAATGTATCACCTTGGTCTGGTTTTGGTACTGGCAACCATTAATTCTTTCAGTCTGTGAATCCTGATATCTGTGTGAGATCATATTGAAACAGATTGTATCCTGATGCAATTAAAATAATGTTTTTCATTTCCTCTAAAACCAGGAAAATGTCAGATCCCATTTGGTCTAACCCGACAATACCCGCTCATCTCCTGGGTGCAGTTTCCACCCCCAGTGTTCCAAATGGCCATGGTGGGAATAAAGCCAATTACCCCTCATGTCAGCCCGGTCTCAGCAGCACTGATTGGAGGCTGACTTGCGTTGTATGACCTTCAGCATGTGAACTGTTTGATGAGGCCTACGCCACCTCACTATGCCTGTGACACTGGCAGGATTCCTGTTGAGCGGGAGCACTGAAGCTGGTGAAATGTCACACAGCCTCTCCATTGTCTTTGGTAACTGGCCACACAACAAGCAGCAGGGGTCTGGCAGTGAATAGAATGAACATGCCTGCACACACCCAATGTAAGCTTCCATAAATGTAGAAAGCAAGACATTACTGGATAAATGAAGTATGAGCATGAATAACAGGAACTTTTTTAAAAAGTGCTATTTGCTTACAACTGAGGAAGGAAGAAAGAGAAGAGAAAAACTGATATATCGCATCAGGACTACACATAAGATCTTCAAAAGACCACAGATTGAGAAATGCATGAGTTTGGGCTTTTAAGAAAATTACCATTCTGTTCTTTGATGAAAATAAAAAATGGGCTTTGATATGCAAGTACAGACAGAAGGAAAAAGCCCCTGCACATATGTGCTGAGATAAAATGGTCAAGCTCAATGGAGCTTGAAAAATCAGCAGTCTTCAAAGAGTAGCTAGAAGAGGAGAGAGTATGATTTGCAACAAACTCCATCTCCTGCACAATGCCTGGATTGGATGGCCCCGATCACAGCAGGCCGGTCTCTCTGAGGGATCGCAGCAGGTGGGCAAACTGGTGACACCTGCACTGCGCACATTGACCAGTGAAGCACCAGTGGGCTCCTCTGATCTGCGTTCACTCAGGCAGGGCTGGACAAGAAGAGATATCCCCTGTGTTCATGAGAAGATACTGGCCTCGGATCAGTCACTATCTCATCGCAACACCGAGGCAGATGGGTAGCTGCTCCGGTGGCCTGTAAAAATAGTTTTGCTCTCCTCAAAGCAACAGAAGAAGAGGGTAACTCCAAATGTTTACTGTGAGACAGTGATGAACATTTTTTTTTTTACCCTACTGAGACAGGATATTGGTTATTTGTGTACCTGCAAAGGGAAGTAAAATGATCTGTCCAAAATAATTAGTTCTTGGGCAACATATTTCTGACTGAAACCAAAGTAAACTAGATTGGCACTCGGAAAGTGCAGACCTCCGCCAAGGTGCCTGACTTTAAAAACAGATCACAGCTCACAGCTAGCGATACCATGAGGTGGTCGGCTTGTTATTAACACGGTGTGTTTCCGTGTAACGTATCGGCGGATGCCTCTCTCATTCAGCAGCCTTGTTATGTCTGTATAACGTTACACTACGTTGTCTCTCATCCCGTCATCTACCGCTTTGCTCTTTCTCACCGCGGACGGCCAGCAGCTCCCGCACACACATCCACACACGTATCTCTCTGCTCTTAGAAGGAGGAAGAAGGCGTGGACATCAACGCGTCATCAGTTACACTGTGCATGTGTTATACCCTGTGGTCTTAATGTACAGGCTGATCGGAATTCTTAAAATAGGTCCTGAATCCGGATCATGATCCGGATCGCCACTAAAATCTAATGGATTGTTCATTAGATTAAAAATTTCATTCAAATCCGACGCTAACTTTTGGAGTAATCCTGCTAACAGACAGACAAACAAACCAACGCCGGTGAAAACAATATCTCCTTCCAAGGCCCCTGGTAATTATTAAGTGTAGGTAAGTGTTACTCTCTGAAGATTTAAATATACCCATGTTACATCTCGACCCCAAAACAGTTTCCTTTCACTCTTTCAGTTTAGGTCAGCAATGTTTTTCTTGGCTAGAAATTGAAAAATATATATTTCAAAAGCCATTTAATGAGACTGACAGAAAAAGTGTGGGGGTGTATGATCAAAGAATCAATGCCTGAGGATGTAAATATGTACACTTACTGTAATGAGAAATGAACAACATAAAAGCTTTCGCCACTTATGCATTTGGAAAGAGAAACTTTATTGCTATTGGTACTTTGAGGGCGCTGTAAAATAAAATGGTCCTGACTTAAAAAAAGAAATTGGAAATTGCAGCTTCTTTTGTGTGTTTTCCATCACCGACATGGAGAGGTACATCTCCCTCATCCATTATCATTCCCCTTCATGCTGCCTCAATCATAAGAAAACTGCACTATGAAAGGCTATGGTTTGGACTTAAAAGCACACAACAGTCAATTTTGGACATTATGAAAATGTTTTCTCTGGGCATTGAACACTGAGTGCATCCAAAGTTCAAAGTAGCGCTTCTTTAATTTATAATGCAAACATTAATAAAACAGTAGCGATGCTCTGGAAAACCAAAACAAAGGACAATAATATGATTGTTTGCCCAAGCTCCTTGTACAAGATATATTATTTTGTTGTTTAATATTAATGTGCAAAGAGATCACGGTGGGGTCATCGCACAGGCATTTCAGTTGATCTTTCATTTCCAGTTTCTTTTGTTCTTATCAACACAAACAAAATCTAAGTGTATTCTTGTTATCACAGTTATTTACTTCTCACTGTGTTTTATTATTGACTACAGTATAGCTGCCTGTATATCTCTAAAATATGTGATGATCTACCTTAATGTGTGTTTTTTATTTCACTGAGTGGCAGAGATGGTGCAGATATACAGTGTGAGGCACTCTAAAGGTCAGCAAAATTTGCATATACCACCTCAGAGATGTTTCATTACTCTGCCGCCCCGGGGGCTTATAAAGATACAGGCGACAGTAGCGCAAATGATGGGATTTGACCTTTAACATCAGGTCGTTTTAATCGCACCTCATTTTTATGGACAGAATAAATGGCGGCACTAAAACAGGCCAATGGTGCCAGTAATACGAATTCCTGCCACTCATAAATGCTTAGAGCAACTTGTTTTTTTAACAGTTATTGTCTGTCTAGTTCCGGCCAGTAAATTTCCTCGACTAACATTTGGAATGGCTCCTTTCCATGGCCACCAACTTGGGGTGACCTTTCTTATGTGCGCATGCAGTCCCTGAGGGATTGTCCTGCAGCGCTATTGTGTGATTGGAACGTAAATACTGGCCAGAGGAGACAGGTGAAAGATCGTGACCTGCGTGACCCTAAAGAGTGTCTAGGCCAGCTTTAGAGTAGTCCTTAAATATATCGAAGTGTGTGTGTGTAGTTGTCTGTGTGCTGCGGGGGCTTGTCTATCAATATGTAAACCGATAGTAGGTGTTCAGAAAGTTAAAAGACATAACAAAAATAGCTTGAAGGGAGTCGATATCTTCTGACAAGGAGTTTATGTTTTCATTTTGTTTGTTTCTTTGTCTGTTTGAAAGTTAGCTATCAGGATACCCAACACTGACGTTTTGTCAGACCCCTCGGTGTCACGTTTTGGTTGCAGTAAACACAATGTTGTTGTGAATTAAACAAAAACACTTTAGGATGAGGCAACAAAATCACTTGGTTAGGTTTAGAAAAAAACAACATACTATGTTTTTACAGTGAAAATTTGACTTGACGTTGTGAACATGGGACACGAACAAACAGCTGATTGCAGAGTGAAACGTAACGCACGGGACACAAAAACTGGTCTCCTGGATGAAAGCCTTGTGTTTGTTGGGCCAATCCACCATCTCCCACCCGCCCTGTGTGTCTCTTTTGCTCTTTAAACTATGTCACCACTGCACTTTCACTGGGCGTTTACTGTTGCCGCGGATGGGTTTACATTGTAGTTAATGGAAAGCCCGGTGCGTCTCATACCGCCGCTAAAGGGTGCCTTGTGCGGCAATATAGAACAGCGACGGCCGTGACAAAGCGTCGGTCTTTGAACGAACTGGGATAACTGAGAAGAATCAGCAGATTCAGTGAAATTTGTAAATTAGTCCTTGGGCAAATCCACAGCTGAGTAGTTTTTGGTGTGGATCCAGGAATATATCAAATATGTCACTACACAAACATCTACTGTACTTAATGAAAAAGAAATTGCAGTTGTGTCTCATCGGTCTATTTGTTCTCACTTCTTCCTAGTATCTATTTAATGTTTTTCATATATCTATTATTTACTATATATCACATTTAGTTTTTTACTTACTTACTTACTTTCTTACTTATTAATTAATTAATCTATTATTTTTGGTGCAGATCTGGATCCAGATTAAGATATAGATCAACATTTTTATTAAAATAAAATAGAAATGTTTGACATAATTAAAATGCTGCATGCTCTCAGTGCTGTCTAGTAACCTTTAGTCATGATTATTGATATCACTTTGGATGGTATTATTATTACAAGTGACTTGATGAAGTCAAAGGTAGTGTACTTACTGACGAATGAAGTCTCCCCGAGGTAGCCGCGACGTTTCAGCACCACCTCCAGGTACTTGACCTCTTCATCCACCACGTAGCGTTCCTTCTCTAAAGAGATCCAGGCCCAGTTCAAACGGAACTGCTGGTTCTTCAGTCTGTTGCCTCCTGCAAACACATACAGTTGATGAAGTTAAAGAAACTTAAAATGGCTCCGTAGAACGAACTCACCACACAGCAAGGGAAAACACGGAGAGAAAGTCAAACAGCCTCACTGGGGCGTAATAATCCAAAAAGTGTCTTGAAAATTAATATAGCTATTTGTTTCTGGGGTGGCACAGTAATTTCCAATACTCCTTAAATGGTTACCTTTAGGACTTTGAGACTCCTAGCCAGCACTCAGTGGAAGGCATGAGGGGTGCACAGCCCTTATGCAAAAGCAATAAAGTGTGGCCGTCTAATTGCTTCATTTCTAATTAAGATAAAAGGTGTCTGTTTCCTGTCTGAACTGGGCTATTTTATCTTTGCCTTTTGATGTTGGATCCAAAGGCCGAGGCTACTGTCCTGCTACCATTACGACCAGAAAGACTCAAAGCAGAGCCACATACACAGGCATCAAACACACAGGGACACAAAGATGTAAACACACTGACTCATACAGACACCACATTTAATTTAATTTTAATTTCTAGAGCAGTCTAAATAATTATCCACTGATTCCTAAAAACCAGCGTGCATCCAGCAGACTGCCAAGTGAAAGCTGGTGCCTGCTGCTGTACTGGATCAGGCTAGTGAGACACAGATGACTGAGCCACTAAACATCTGGCAGTTGTGAAAGTGGTGGAATAAAAGGGAAAGTGCCGGGAGGGTGCAGGGACATTGTTCAGAGGTTTGCTGTTGTTTGTGTTAGGCACGACTGAGAGTCTCTGTCCCGCCCCACCCCCGTCGTTATGGTCGGTAAATCTGTTACGTCCAGCTGACCGCTCCACTGTGTCCATTTCCTTCCTCGATGGGCACGGTGAGACCTATACACATTCACCCCGGGTGTTTTATTATGTGTGAGGGCGCATGCATTTACGAGTTTGTGTGTCTGAATGTGAGATGTGCTCTGCAGCTGTTCAGAGCCGTTTCCTTTGGTCTAATAGTGTACTAGTTCCTCACACAGAGTAAAACTGGGACGTAATGCCCGGACATCGATGCTTTTTGACAATATTGTGCCATAACTGGAACAAAAGGACAAAGTCAGCATGATGCACAAGGACAAGAGCATAAATTGCTTCTCCCTGAATCATACAAAACCAACAACTCATTTAAATCATTTAGCTGAATAAAGTCCATTAATCCATAATGAACACATGGAGGAACTTTGATGTTTTCTACCAGATAGAGGACTTGAAGTTGTTAAGACTAAGAATGTAGTGAGATTCTATGAGACATGACTTTCCATAACTTATCTTTGTAATTACCCACAGAAATGGGCTTTATCAAAAATGCTGGAAAGTGGAAGAATACAGTAGATAGATGTTGGTATCTTTGAACTTGTAGATCCAGTTCAGAGTGAACTTCAGACAGACTCGGGGATGTCAACACGGAGCTGTAATCGGGACAAAAGGCGGCAGAGACTGTGAAGCTAGAGCAGAAATGAGACGAGAAACTGTTCCATTGTTTTCTCTCCTGCAAAATTAACACAATGTTTGAATCATTTAGTTGTAGAAAGCAGAATGTCTTTATCTCTTGGAAAATAGACTTCTTTTTTTTAACTCCAGAGGCACCACTACAACAATGTTAATGCGTCCTTGAGAGTAATTTGTCTCAGCATTTACTCTAAAATTGCGATCCACTAAATGATGTTTATAATTGATGAAACTTCTCTAAAAAAAAATCCAAGTTTCTGTCGTTGGTGTTGTTTAGTTGGTCTGTTCGGCCATCACGTCACTGTTCGTACACACAACCTATTTGTCTGTTCATCCCAAATATGTTGCTATTTTGTGTGAATTCAGAAACAGAAACAGCATGAAAACATCATGAGGGACACACACTGAATAAATTACAAGTACAGCAGGAGAAGTTGTTTGGTAAGACAGTGTAGCATTAAGTTTGATATAATAAAATCACAAACCAGCATGATCTCTGTTATGCTTTTTGTAAAAGCTAGCGATAGGAAAAACAACTCAATCTGAAACCTAAAATGATGCGTTCAAAGAAAACCAATTTTTTAGGGTAAACAATTGTGGCGCAACACTTTGCGTTTAAAGCAACAAATATTGCAAATGTAAAGGTTGATTTACTATTGTATTAAATCAACTGGAAATAGAGAACGCAAAATGTGTTTTTTTTATGAAAGTGATACATTTTACAACTTGTACTACATTCTTGAGGTCTACCGCAGTGTAGGATTTGTGCTTCCTGTGTGTTCCACATCATTCTTGTGGAGACAGGTGACCTGTGTATGACAGGACCTCCCTATTCCATTTGGATTAAAGCCAGCCACATGGCACGCATGCCACCGGTAAACACTGCATGTGTGATCTCTGAGTCGTGAAGGAGCCCGTCCTCTGAGGTAATGGAAACAGAGAAGGCCATGGCTACTTATCCAACACCACACGTTGGCGTAGACTAGTTTGTTATAGCTATAACACAGCTAATCCTCTTCATCTCAAGCATAATTCTAGAAAATGGTGAAATATAAATGACATGCATCATCATCTCTCTACAATCAAACACTCAGGCAGGGACATTTTAGAACCGTTTATCGGTAGGATTTATCCCAAGTGCCTCATACATTTCAATAAAAGCATGAAATGGTTACGTTTTGCATAATTATTTACATGCCTCTGAAGAAACAGCCTACACATCAAGCTAAGCCTCAAAGAGGCAGCTCTCCCTTTCAAGATGAATCAAGTTAAACACCTGTTTCTTAAACAGTATTCACAAACATAAAGTGGCTCTTAATTATTCATTCCTCATATCCGGCAAGATCTGAGGAGGATACATCCAGCAGCGCTTTCAAATCTCAGAAAAAGTAACTGATGTTCACAGTTTAGGCTGCATACAATGGCACCATGACATGAGCAAATATTGAGTTCAAGAGGCCTTTAAGTCCCCGCCGTGCAGCGTGGCCTTCAGGGAGCTGGGGAGTGGAGGTGCTCGTATCCAGAGGACCACTTCACTCCTCCAGATTTCTTTCTAATTAAGATAAGCAGGGGTTGGAGTAAGTCCACTTCAAAGAGGCCCCAAGGAAAACACCAGAGTTAATCTTTAACCAGCACTCACAGCACTGAGACAGAATTTAGTGAACACTATCGGTATCTCTTATGTTCGGGCCTTTGCACTGCTGTGCAGTTTAGAGCAGAAGCATACATCATTATGCAGTGAATACATCACAGCTAAGGTGAAATATATTAGACCGTATTTCTACATAATACCCACATTCTCATTAAAATTGTGTGGTAATAGCAGGAGTCCTGCAAATTCCAGGGGCTAGTCATCTTAATTCATTCACTGAATTAATTGACCGCCTGCCTGTACTCTGTCTTGTTGGTTTCTAGTAAACTTTTTAGCACAAGTGGTGGGGAAAGAGCGGGAAATCCTCAGTGATGGATCACCCCCCCTCTATTATGGTGAATATGAGTTGTTACCATCAGGACAGAGATACGGTAATACCCGCGCCCAGAGATCCTTCATACCTTCCAGTATATCTCTGTTAAACAAATGTGGGTGATACGAGGTGTGTGTGTGTTTGTTGTAATTAATTCTTGATTGTTGGTGATTTTGTTGTGGTAGATGTCTGTCTTTAATTGTAATGTCTATTTTATTGTGGTTGTATAAGTCAGACAGTTGCTACAGGTACAAAGACAGTTTCCGAAAGAATAAATCATAGACTGTATAAAGATGGACGACGGAGCTCCACTTCCTCCCACTGTACAAAAGTGAAGCCAAAATATCCCGATTACGAGTACTGCCATCTTAAGATTTTGACGTAATTTGGAGCCAGAGTGTGCGCAGTAGTAATCGAGTAATGGAGTCGCGGTATCGAGGTCCCGCCCACACACATCTCCCCGAGCCAATCACGAGTTGAGCACGGCCGCAGCTTACTAACATGAGCCACCTAGCTGCTACGTCAGGTTTACGACCTGTACTGCAGCCAGCCACCAGGGGGCGATTGAATTGTTTTGGCTTCACTTTTGGGGAGCTGTCATGTCGTCCATCTTTATATACAGTCTATGGGATAAATAAACAAACTAAATAATGAACTATCTCGTAAGTCTGTCTAAATAATAGGGTCAACAAAGTGTCAGCCTCTAGGCTACTATTTTAACCACTTAAACATAACCAGCCTTGTCCATGAACCTCTTCACAAAAACCCTTGTACAGTTCAAGTAGCTGCTCTTCTAAACACAAGATCTGTCCACTCACTTGTGTGATGAGGGACAGAAGCCTTTTGAGTGAGGCCAAAGAATGTGAGGGACTGGACTGTGCCAACTTCTCCCTGCATACATGTTGCAGACGGCCCTTATTTGGTCACCATGAAGCATCGTGGGGCCACGATGCCCCGTGGACCCTCGCCTGTTCATTCAACCAGGCAGACAGACAGGCGGCCCTTTGCCCACACTGATTAGGCGGGATAAACTGGGACAAGCCAGTGAATCCTGTTCAACAGACACAATGCATCTAAAAATACTTAATGATCATATACTGCAAATGGATTATGTGAGCTAACAGTTTCCATGATCTGATATAACTGTATTCTACTGTAGCATTAAAGATGTCAAGCAACATAGTATAGAGATAGGACCAGCAAAGTGCTCACAGAAGGAGAGTTTAGTTTAGTTTTTCAAATGCTATTAAAACGGACCACACAGGAGGACAAAGCCACGGGAGCTTTTTATTTTACCACGTTCTTATTTCATAATAAAGGCATTAAATCTGAATACTGGTGAAGTATAACCCTTTTCTATAATTAGCACAACTCTTAGAGACTGCAGCTAAAGGAGACTGGAAGCAGTTTTAGGACCCATAGCGTACTTTATATATGTAATGGGAGTTTGAGCTCATCGAGTCAGTCAGCTCAAGATTTCAAAAATCATTTAATTTTACTGTTTTCTTAAATGGGGAAAAAAGGGAAATGTCAGAATAACATGTGCTTTTAAGGTGACAGTTAACTGACAGTTAAAAGTGAATTACCTCAATACTAAATCATACAGCAAACCCTGCATCGAGGGTACTTGAGCAGTTCATTTTCCCATACTGCATTTGTTTACATGCATACTAATATTTCATAATGTGGATAACAAAATGCTTAATAGGGAGTTTTTGCAGCTGTACTGGGAGCCATAAAGTCTTATGAAGCAGATTTAAGCACCTTGTTTAAGCCAATTCACTCATAATAATTACACAATTTATCAATCCTCCCTGAATCTATATCATGCCGTTTTATTATCTGTGTTAAGTAAACAGCAGGAAGTAATTGTTTACAAAATAAACATCTCTTTTTGGTTCTTAGATCTGAGCGGCAGGGCCGAGAGACGGCGATGAGGGTTAGTCAGTCTATCGGTCTGACTATCCAACATTTTGATCCTGACCAGGCTGCCATAAAGCTTTATACTGGGGCTGTCAGTCGATTCAAATATTTAATCGTGATCAATCGCATCATTGTCTATAGTTAATCGCAATTAATCACAAATTAATCACACATTTTTTATCTGTCCAAAATGTACCTTAAAGGGAGATTTGTCATGTATTCAATACTCTTATCAACATGGGAGTGGAAAAACAATGACAAATATTGACAAACAATGACAAATATTGTCCAGAAACCCTCACAGGTACTGCATTTAGCATATGATAATAAAATAATAAAAAAAATAAAATATGCTCAAATCATAACATTGCAAACTGCAGCCCAACAGGCAACAACAGCTGTCAGTGTGTCAGTGTGCTGACTTGACTATGACTTGCCTAAAACCACATGTTATTATCATAAAGTGGGCATGTCTGTAAAGGGGAGACTCGTGGGTACCCATAGAACCCAATTTCATTCACATATCCTGAGGTCGGAGGTCAAAGTACCCCTTTGAAAATGGCCATGCCAGATTTTCCTCGCCAAAATTTCAAGTTTTCGAATGTTGTTTAGCCTCCTTTGCGACATGCTAGTATGAAATGCTAAAGAACCCATTGGTACCATTGGGTTCTTTAGATTTACTAATATGACATGATGCCAGTATCTTCACTCTAAAACTGAGCTCGATACAACCTAAAAAACGTAAGTTGCGTTAATGCGTTAAATAAATTAGTTGCGTTAAAACAAATTTGCATTAACGCATTATTACTGCGTTAACTTTGACAGCCCTACTTCAGATTAATGGTAATGATTTTCTGAACATTCATGGTCCCCAGAAGATGACTCATGATTTTCATCCAGGTCAAAATTTCCCATTGACTAAAACTTTGGACCATGACAAGGTAATGTATGCTGAACACTAATAGTCAGATCTGCTGGGATTTCCTGTGGCTATTCATGATCCCCAGAGGATGAACCATGTCCATTTAGAACTCTCCATGAGGTTTCCTCTGGCACAACTTCACACTTAAAGCACCACAAGCAGTAACGCTCTAAGACTACAAAAGTGTCCCTATATCATTCAATCTAAGACTTTAATATTGTAATGTATGAATATTGTAGACTCTGGGGGCCGTTAGTGGGTCTTTATTCATTTTAAATTCTGCTGTGGTAGCAGAATTGCATTTGACATTTTTAGCTCTGTGCTTCTAGGACACGAAATGAGAGATGAGATGGTCAGCTGACTTCACATTTAAGTTAGAGAATAATCGATAGCAAATAGTGTTCTAAAGAAAATCTATGACAAAGCTTAATTTTTTTGTGATGGAAAGAAAATATATTCTATTATCACAACTTATATTAACTCTAGGAAATGAGTTTTCTCTGGGTTCCATAATGTACCAGACCATACCAGCATACTTTTCACCTCTCCAATTAAGGGAAAAGGGATATGATAATCCTGTTGAAGGAAAGAAAGCACATGGCAGAGCAGAGAGAGAGAGCTATGGTCTAATCACCCTAAGCCTTGTATCAGCAGTAACGAGTTGGCCATGGCTTGAAAGATTTAGAACTGTTATGATTTCACAGGCCCTAAGCCCTTTTCTACGAGCACAGCCTATCAGGGAACTGGTCCGCCATAAATTTGGTCGCTCCGCGGGGTCCATTCTGGCTGCTGTCGCCTCTGTGTCCGCTCTGACACAGTGGTCACTCGGAGGTGACATTTGAGGGGCCTGAAAGAAAGGCCAAAGGCACCTCTGAACAAAAGTGCTGGGTCAGAGAGCCATGCAAGGCTTAAAGCAAGCAAGGCTTTGCTCTCAGCAGGGAAAGTTCTTTGAGATTAACATATGAACCACGACAGAAGTGAGTTAACTCACAGTGCAGGAATTACTTTCTTGTGACTATATCATGAATAAACATTTGCTAAAGCTGTTCAGACGGTGTTTAGAAATGCAATAACCAAGAATTGTTTACAGGTATTACAGCTCTGCACAGAAATTTGACTTCCTGTTTATTTCTATGGGAACATAGTTATCTTCTTATGTTGGCTGTGATGAAATTACAATACAATTTTGGAGGCTTTTTGATCATAATTTAACCACTTTCCAAGTGTAGGAATAAATAAATCGCATAAATCATTATATTCTTTCCCTTGTTCTGCCTTGTGCAGGCAAAACCTGACACTAAGAATGACAAACTATTCTTTCAACTGCTCAGTACACAATGGTGATGGTTGGATGGGCACAGAAACTGAATAGCTTATGAGAGCAAGAGCATATTTTGAAAATGCTGCACCATTAAAGCTTCAGTAGGCAACACGTTTTAGGCATCATTGGGCAAAAAATCCATAATAACCTTTCAGCATATTGTAATTCAAATGTTCTGAGAGGAAACTAGACCTCCTCATGGCTCTGTTTTCAGGCTTTAAAAAGTCTAGCCCGTGACAGAGGACTTAAACCAATCACTTGCAAACTCCAATCAAACAGTCAAACTAGGCAGCGCTGATCAAATATGAATTAATATTCTGTTACTGTAATGCCTATTTCTCGCCTCAAATGTTTTCAGAAACATCTTGTAGTGTACTGTTTAGCTGTAAAATGAGAAAGTTTGCTCGAGCTGGTGGGCGGTGCTTGGTATTTCCTCAGCAGATCTGAACATGGCTGCCGGGTCTCAAACGTTCTCATTTTACAAGCACCGCCCACCAGCTCGAGCAAACTTTCTCATTTTACAGCTAAACAGTACACTACAAGAAGTTTCTGAAAACATTTGAGGCGAGAAATAGGCATTACAGTAACAGAATATTGATTCATATTTGATCAGCGCTGCCTAGTTTGACCGTTTGGTCGGAGTTCGCGATTGATTGACTCGTGGCTCTCATAGACGGCAGCTTGACGGCAGTCTCCAGATCAGCTCTGACTGGTTGTTTTCATCCGGTCTGTAATATTTTGCAGATGCCGTTAGGAGCACTGGAGGACACAGTCAGGATATAGTGAGTTTTATAAAAATAACTTTTTTTAATCATATTTGCTCCGATTCTACATTCACCGAAAGTCATTCAAGGTAACTCACTAAACGTATTAGTTTATGAGAAAAGGTGCTTTAGTGTTCTTATAAATGTTGTCCTCCACAGCGCGGTGGAAAAGACCTTTTTAAGCAAAGCAACAACCTTCATCCCGTTCCCACACTTTCTGCTTTTGCTTCCAAATTGCAGCGTATAAGGTTGTTGTGGAAACTGCTCGGAGACTTTCTTGCTGGGTCACTCACAATGTAGGAGCCCCCTCGCCTGTGTGGAAAGTCAGTGAGGAATTCCCAGAGCTCTTATTTCAGATGGGGCTCCTTTATTTGTGGCCCAGGAGAGAATTGTGTCAGAGGAAACACTGTACAGTGTGATTGTAGGGAAAGGTCACTCCTGTCCGGAGATTCGGCTTCACGCTCTGGTGTCCTAACAAACTGCCACAAATTACGTCATTTGTCATCCGCTACAGAAATCACTCAACACAAAAGCCACACATTGAGTGGAGAGATGCATTCTTTAAAAGTTATTGAGGAACATTCAGAATGAATGTGTTAAAAAATATGAATCAATGGTGTACATTTGAAAAAACTAATCCAAACAGCAAATAGAGAAACAACTCAATACAGCGCCCTTTGGATATTTGCCAAGGTCACTATTTCTGTGTCTGGAAATTACTGGCATCCCATACAAGCAAACATCCTGAGTTTTTAAGTATAATCCTATTAGCCTCGCCTGGAAATATTAGTTTGAATCTTTCCAAACACACCTTAAGGATTAGCAAGCAACCAAATCTGGATGCACAACTCTGCAGACGATCGGCTCTGTCGCGGGTTGTTGATTTCCAACCGGGGGCACAGGGTGTCCTGCCAAGCACCCAAGGTCACGACTTATCCCTGATCATGGCTACATCATTAGAGCTGGAAAACAGACTGTTCAGACTTGGGTGGGCACAAGTTATTCTGAACTATTTCTTCCTTTTTGGTTAAACTACAATCATTAACCAGAGCGTTATATTAACTCCATTTAGAAACACTTAGAACAAGTCTTCACCTCTTTATCTGAAAAATATTTAATTTAATTCCACTTACATTCAGACTTTGAGACGCCTTTTGTTGCCTGGCCTTATTCAGCAGACTGATAACTATCGCACATGAAAACTGAAGAGATAAAAACTCTAATTCTCCTGTATCTCTCTACAAGTGAGTGCATGAATCAATTAGCCGACTTTGCGTTTCGGAACCCATCCAAAAGTCGTTGCTGAGGGCTTGGCTTGTTCCGATTGTGTAGGTGAGGTCAGACAAAGTGTTCCTTGATTGCCCTTGAATGGCATTCCTGTCTGTCAAAGAGGATGCAGCCTTGAGTGTCTTAATTAACCACACCTCTAAGCCACACGGTTTAGAGAGCAGGGGGAAGAACGACAAAAGGCTGAATTAGCAGCTGCAGGGCTTTCTCCAGCGTTCACTTGTAAAGGTCATTGAGGATTTAAAATAAAGAGTTTCTCGCTCATTACCAGTCAATTATGTACAGTATGAACGCCCTGACAGCCACGAGGCCAAAGTTGCTGAAGTAGCTTTGGCAAATCTGTGACCCACTGAAAAAGAATAAGTATAGAATAGGGCTGTCAAAGTTAACGCGCTAATGATGCGTTCACACAAATTTGTTTTAACGCCACTAATTTCTTTAACGCATTAACACAACTTGCGATTTTAGGTTGTAGTGGGCTCAGTTTTAAAGCTAGTGTAGATACACATGAAATTATAAAAAAACTTAGGAATCCATCGGTACCAACCATGTCATACTAACTTGTCATGAAGGAGGCTAAAGAGCGCTCCAAATGTAAGCTAAATTTTGGTGAGGAAAAACGGTCATTGCCATTTTCAAAGGGGTCCCTTGACATCTGACCTCAAGATATGTGAATGAAAATGGGTTCTATGGGTACCCACGAGTCTCCCCTTTACAGACATGCCCGCTTTATGATAATCACATGCAGTTTTGGGCAAGTCATAGTCAAGTCAGCACACTGACAGCTGTTGTTGCCTGTTGGGCTGCAGTTTGCCATGTTATGATTTGAGCATATTTTTTAATGCTAAATGCAGTACCTGTGAGGGTTTCTGGACAATATTTGTCATTGTTTTGTGAAGTTAATTGATTTCCAATAATAAATATATACATACATTTGCATAAAGGAAGCAGATTTGCCCACTCCCATGTTGATAACAGTATTAAATACTTGACAAATCTCCCTTTAAGGTACATTTTGAACAGATAAAAAATGTGTGATTAATTTGCGATTAATCGCGATTAACTATGGACAATCGTGCAATTATTAAATATTTCAACCAATTGAAAGCCCTAGTATAGACGCATAGGGGAAAACTGCAAAATACATTTACAACCATTTGAATAAGTTGTAAAAGACAAACATGCTACACTCCTTTTGGGCTAATTTTGGAAAACAAAAGTCACGTCACACTCTGCCTGATTGAAGAGATGAGCCCATGGAGACAAAAATCTGTCTCCATCCCAGGAGCTGAAAGACTTGCATTGTTACAAAGTGTGTTAAATATACGTCAACTCTGTGATGCTGCTGGTGACTGAATAGAAAAGAACATAGGCGGTGAAATAACAAGGGGATACAAGGGGGAGTGTGAAAATGTGAGAGGAAACAAAGCAACATAAGGATGCAGGATGAAGGGACTTGACAAAGAGAGGGGGGACGTGCTTTTTCTTGACCCTTGAATGCACAGTGTTTGCTCTCTTGTCAGATCGAATAATGGTGGACTGTTTGCTGAAAGCAGCAGTGTGAGACCATAGAATATAAAAAACCCATCCCGGTCCCACAGACTCATGAGCTCCATACTAATAGAGCCGGGTGTTTGTCCGGGCTGTTCTCGGGGCCTCCATTGGTTTCATTTATAACAACATGTTTCAGCTGCATTTCACAGTTGTTACGTGCAAATCCTCACATGTAGAAAGGATTTTGCCTGAGAGGAGAATGCTCCCTGAAAAGCTGAAATGGTAATTCCTAAAGAAGTGTTAAATGACTCTTGGTTCTCTTTGTTTGTGACTGATGAAAATGAGACTTCAAGTAGAACTGTGCAAACCTGCATGTTCAAGATAAGCATGCTAGTCTGCATTCATGAAAAGAGGAGAGAGAATGTCTAAGGATTTAATGTTGTTATTGTCTCATCCTTGTAATATTGAACTGAAGATTAGTCTGTGCGGCGAAACAAAGCCAGGATTCAAAAATATGTACAGGTATGTTAAAAGAAGATTACTTCTGAGGATGCTTGCACAATTTGATTTAGACACTCAAACTGCAGGTGTTTTACACTGTATTTGAATCATTATAAAAGCAACTTCTCTGTTTGAGAAAGTGAATTTTACACTGGAAAAATCTTAAAGAACATTTGATGCAAAGTCGGAGACACTCTGGTAGTTGCAGAGATGGACTCTGTGACTTTATGAGTATATTAGAGGCCATGGCTATGCAAATAACATTCAGAAACTTATTTGTGTGCAGCGATTGGATGTACAGTATTACTCTCACATGTAGTATATTCAAATCTATCGTCCAATCATGTCTCATTTTAAAAAATGATTACGCAATTTTATATATGTGGTTCCCAACCTGGGGTCCGGCCTATTTAGTAGCAAAATCTAACGAAATATTCTGCCTCAATCCATATTTGTTGCCGTTTAGCCTTTCAAAAACAACATTTTCATCACGATCAAAAATCTATTTTGGCTCTAACACTATTATAGTAAATTAATTAAAAGGTTACAAAAACAGATATTATTTTTCTGCATTCGCTTGGTGAATCCATCAAGACGTCAATACTTTTTTCATGTTGATGAAACTGACGAGTTATATTGATTAAAGAAAGATGATTTAATAAAAAAACACTAACTCATTTAATACACTAAATCACCCATAAATAGCATTATCATTTGGGCAAACTATAACCAGTATGTTTAGATTTTGAATTTAACTACACTGGTGCAATGGTTGAACAGAAAAACGTATTGCTATACATGACATACTGTAACTATAACAATTATTATCATACAGTTTTCAACACTACGTCTTTATTAGGGAATTTGATGCAACGGTTTAATGATGTAAGAGTATGTAATAGATCATACTGATAGATAGCCTACACTGCATTGAACTGTTATGCTGCTAGACTCAGTGACAATGTAGCGGGCCACGTTTTGTCGTTTTTGTCGCTCGTAGTGTGAATATACTGTAGCTTTAGAGCCTATACTGAATGCAAAGCTTTAAGCCACATAACCTGAACTGACTACAGTCTTTACAGTGGTTATCTTTATTGTTCCCAGAGGGAGATTTGTTTGCAGCCAGGTAAATAAAGTAGTCACACATCATTTAAAAACCCATCAGTTAAAGAAAAACAACATTAACGGTACAATAGCAGTAGTCATGTGTTACATCAACCTACTGTTATATCAACACTAAACCTAGTCTAGGTTGCTAATATAGCAACAGTACTTTTAATTGGTGTACCGTAGTCCCGGCAAGTCTGTTAATAGGAAGTACATGTTACATATTGATCCCCAGGTGGTAAATTAGGTGTTACTCCTCCAACTTGACAAATGGCATTATGTTATAGGCTATACATAGCCTAATTGGCTTTCCATTGGCAGTTATGATAAACAACTAATGATGTTGTATCATCAGTCATTATTAAAAAATACAAAGGCAGCTAGCAACAAAGTGTGTATCTAAAGACGCCTGACAACAAGTGGGTTATATCTCCTGGGCAAATAAATCTCAAAAGACGCCAAATAAACAGTGTTGGTGCTTAATATAGATTGTCAGTCATAAAGTTAGCAGCTTTATCTAATATGGCACACAGGGAACAATGTTGAAAAGGATGACAGCGTTAAAGAGCGCTCACAAGTTGAAGCTCACTGTTAGAGACAGGTAGAGATAACAACTATGATAGTTCCAAAACAAACCTTTGAAAATAACCATAGAAGCGGATCAAATGTGTCAAAAAAGAAGAAGAAATAGCTTCAAAAAGCTGCTCTCTATGGTGGGCTGCCATTCAGAGACCATGGCTGTTCAAAGCTAACACAAATGCACGACCTGGTGTAAGGAGCACAGCACCTGGACCCCGGAGGAATGGAATAAAGTAATAAGATGTGAAGGGGACAAACATGAGAGGCATGCAGAAGTTGCATTGTTGCCTACAGCTCTATCGACATTAACTCTCGCACACTGAATGCCCTTTAAAAAAAGATCAACTCTCTTTAGAAGCTAAATTAAGTGTGAATTAAATCTGTTAGCTGACTATCCCAAAGGTTTCACAAGGCCCCAATAGCGCTAAATATTCCCTCCCTGTAATGAAACACAATGGGCTATTTTGCATATGACTCATTGACCAATGATAACCTTTGAAGTATTACAGAGCAATTTTGCGGTAATTGTAATAGCTTCTGCCAATTACTTGGCGATTTATGGGGCTAAATGTAACCGCTGTATCAGATTGCCCAGCGGTCTAGACCTGCACCCAGTGGCCTATCTTTTTTTCCTTCTTCCCATTTACTTGCTAATATGTAACTCTTCACTGCAAGCCCATGTCCTGGAAAACCAAGATAAGCCCAGGCATGGTCTAGTTCAATTCAGGCAGCAAGACATTCCTCACTATTCTTAATGGGGGAAGGGTTGATCTGAGCTGTGGACATTGCCCTGGCTGTTCCACACATGTTTTTAAGTTGTTTTTTTTGGTTTTTTTGTCTATCAAAAAAATAAATAAAAAATTATTGGTTTATTTTTGCCGAAGACTAATCAAGTCTGTCAAATATCAAAATAATTTCTATTCAAATGTAAATGAGGCTGCTACCCGCGGGGCTCACCTACTCCCAACTTGTCAACACAGGCGGTGTTTAGAGAGTGAACCGCACATCAGCGCATTCATGCCATCGCTACAGGCGACAGGAAGCAGCTTGAAGCCTTGCCCCCACCAATCTTGGGACCAACAGAGCACTTCAATCTTTCATCTCTTCTGACTGCTCTTCCCTCCCATTTCTCAACCAGATGACTTCTCATATCCTGCCTATCAGGCTCCACTTATGGTTGAAAGCAGGTGGTGGAGCCGGGGCGGTGGTGGTGAGAGGGAGCTCGATCCACACACAGAATCCCCAAAGGATTTCATCAGCACCTTTTATGAGATGAGAGCCCTGGTACTCTCAAGACACGCTCCAACCATGTTCATAGGGGGGAATATATAAAATGCAAACCTTCTCAAGAGAGTTTGCTTCAAGCCGTGTAACATTTCCAATTCCCCTCTACTGTATGTATTTTCTTGGCGTACTGAAATGCTGATGATATCAAAATGAAAGGAGCTGTTTTCTTTTTTCCTGGCCTACATCATAGCAGTCTAATCAAAAGAGACACCAGCTTGAAATCAAAGACAAAGCAGTTATCAATTAAACTGTAGTTGATGCCCGGCATCTTGATGCAACATTTTAGCAGTGCCAGCTTCATCTCTGATTATGGGATCGGGCAGCTGGCCCCAAGATGGATGGATGGTGGGTGATTTGCGTGTGTACGTGTGTGAATGTTTGTGCATAAAAAGTGTCTACAAAGGATATGTACCCTGCATTGGGCTCTGATCCTGAAACCCAGGCTATAGCTGGAGAGAGTTGTGACACTCCAGCCTTAGCCCAGCTGTCAGAGGCTTATCGTGCAGCAGGGCTGAGAGGAGCAGCTCCGGCCCACTGCTGGGAGTCAGGGGCCAAAAACACATTATCCAGAGTGATTTTGCAAAATTGAACAAAAGCTCTGCTCCTGTGAAAAGAGAGATGTCACAGCATCACTGACTCCGCGTTCCTGCTGGGGTTTTTTTTGGGGGTGGGGGGTATCAGATTTATCAAAACACAGTCTCATTAAATTGTTTGATATTTTATGGCTTAAAATCAAACAAGACACAAATGGAACGCTCCCTTAAGAGACTTAAGATACCAAAACGTTTCATTTTGCTGAACATTTGAGTTTTCCATTCCATTTTTTACACATTTTTTATCTCGTTCTGTTGCCAGTGCTAGAAAGCTATATGTATTTTATATATCAGGTTTTCTGGAGTTGATGGGACTCTCGGCTGTCAAAACGCAAAACCGAGCACATACATCAACCTGCAAGCTTATTCCACAAAAGAGGGATTTTCTGCAAACCCATTGCTTGAACAACCCCAGTTCTGCTAGACTGATATCCTAAGGCAGGTATATGACGACACACATCATCATCCAGGGAACAAGCCCGGGCCTGGGTTTCTATACTTTCGGGAATTTGCCTTTGCTTTGTTAACCTCGGCTCCACACGCTGACTTTGGCAGCATATTAAGATAGAGGAAGGGAATCATCAAGCAGGGTTTCCCTGTCTGTTTCCTAAAGGGAAAATGAGGGCACATCAATGTGAAAGGGTCTTAGAAGCTTTAGCTATGTTTCACCCAAATGTGATATACAATCACTACTGTACCAGAATGAAAAATATATAAGATGCTGCTATCCCTCTCCTAAATCATTATTTATCATTAATACATTTATGGCTCTCTTTTTCTGTCCCAGCAGACACATCTCAAGCAGTAGAAGATGCTTTTTTGACTAAACAAGGATTATTTAGCAGTAATTGGCACTCAAGAGAAAAGGAAACCACAATGGAGAAAAAGAAGCATAAAATCCAAATGTAATCCAACAAACTTGAGCCAAGGAAACCCAAGGAAAAAGACAGAAAACCCCTCGATTGGCTGATTCAATGCATAATTCATAATATATGAATGAAATTTCGCATCGACATGTTTTGGCTTACTTGCCTTCTAGAATGAGCCAATCATTAATAATGGCTTTTTAATCTTTTTCTGAGAAGAATTACATTGGCTTGGAGTCTGTTAGCTCAAAATGAATGTTTCATCCCTTCACCGATGAGCACAGGTTCTTTCACTTGTTTGGTTAGTCACCTCAGCACTCTCCACATATGCTTTTACTTGCTCTTCATAAACACAATAAGAAAAACTAATTTGCGAATACACTTTGTTGTGTTGAATAGAGACAACAGAAAGCCTGGTGCTGGGTAATACACATTGCAATATAACTGCAATGCAGACCGGTGAGAAATTATAACTCAAAGTTAGCGACTAAGGACATAAGGGACCAGTGAGACACGCAAATCACTCTCCATCTAAAAAGAGCCTAAATCCTCTGTAATTCAGTTTTTCACCCTCAAAGTGAAACAGCTGTTACCCAGGAATAGCTCCTCTAATCAACTTCCAGATGTTTTATCACAAAACATATCTCCATAACAATAAAATGACCGAATACCTAATATTTTATTAGCTGCAGCACAGATGGACTGCGAGGAAAAGCTAACGCCCCCCAGATCTCTTTAAAAGACAATAACTGGACCAGCTATGTAATTTGCTGAGGCCTACAGCATACTTTATGATTCACACTATAGGTCCCAAGGACAGAGGAATGTTATACCCCCCAAGAAAAGTGTAGGGAAGACATTTTCATTAATAACAGGATAGAAACACACAGAGAAACTGCAGAGTCATCACCTGCACTGTGATGGGGATATTATAGCATTCACAAAGTCTATATTAACCTCACAACTGCGTGTGAGTGCATGTTCCCCCTTACTTTTGTTGCACTCTAGCACGTTATGGGGAGAAAGATAATCCCTCCTAACCTGGGATTAGACAGGAGGGGAGACAAGGGAGATGGATTCAAGTATGCACTCAGTGTCACAAGCGATTACACACTGATAACATGGAAGATCTGCACGGCAGATGTTACTGCAGGCCGAAATGGTTGGGAGGATTTATTAGGCGAGGTGCTCACGGTGACCTGAACTCATCTTGTTACACGAAGCAGAAATAACAAACAAAACACGCTTGTTGAGGAGGGCACTGCGGACTTGCACTGGAAACTTGAAAGGAGAAACATTCCTCTCTGTTTCAGGGGCTGCCATGTAAGGAAAAAATTTTCCAGTCAGTAATTTTACCCATTCATCTATGAATCTGAATTATTGATTTTCATACTCTATGCCCATGGGGCCTGCTACAAAACAAATCTCACAAGTGAAATGGGAAGGAAACTTTGGACAGAGCTGTGGAGTTTGACCTTCAGAAGTAGCTTATTTATGAACTGAACAATCAATGATCTTTTGCTGCCTCTTTGTAGCTCAGTGAAAGAAAAAAAAAAAGAGAGATGGTACTGAGTGCCTGGAATGAAAAACAAAGGCCACGGCAGTGTGTCTGTCAGTAGGACCATCCCTGATGCTGACTGACTGCTGGAGGCAGACAGGGATTCTGCTCCACAAACAATTTCCTGGGAATGCAAGGGCTTGTGTGTGCTCAGGTAAGCTCACCTGAATGCACCCGAATCCTCAGGAGACAAGGAGGGGGGGCGAAGTCCACCGATACACGGCAATTAAGTGACTTAAAGACAGGAGCAGCCCCCTCCCCAGCACACACGGATACACAAACATCCAGAAATCAATCGTGTTCTGAGTGAGACACTTTCACCGAGTAATTAAAGAGGTTTCTGGCGCACGACTCTGTTCGTGACTTTGCTATCCAGGTGTGATATTTCTCCAAAACAGACACCCACAAATTAATACATGTACTCTCAGTCCTCTGTGATTATTCATTCAAAGCTTTGACAAGCCTGAAAAATAGCGAGACACACAAGCGGCTCTGAGAAAACATGTCTGCCCCGTTATCTCCTTTTTGGCAAAAGCACCTAAAATAAAGCTGTAACGGCACACAGTGCAAGATTCTAAGATAAAAAAGAAACCGGAGACAGATGAGAAAATAACACACAAAGTCCACAAATTACTTATGATTATATAGTTATAGACTATTACAAAGAATGTGTAGTATAATTTTGATGTGATTTCAGTATAATTATTGAGTTTGTTCTACCCCGTTTTGGTAGAACAAACTTAATAATACTTAAAAATAGCAGTGTTTTAATCACACAGAGAGAATCCGTCTTTTATTGTGACACACACTAATTAAAATGATAAGCATTTTGGGACGTGGCCTAATTGCCATGTTGTTATCTGTGGCGAAAAGCCCATCTGCTGTCTCCATGTAGCCAAGTTAATTGAGTGAAAAAGCAACTTCACTTCAAGTCTAAATTACATAAGCATAATTTATCTAGCTAAACAAAACAATTCACAAGGAGTTTATCATCCTTTATATCAGTTCTTATGAAATCACTTAAAGCAAATCATTATTGCAATCAATAATCACATGGGACTGTGCCAAACAAGGTACAAGAGGAGGTCAGATCCGACATAGATTCGAATTTGGGCTCTGAACACTCCGAGTTTAAATGACACTCCGCTGCCAAGAAGAACTCAGCCCCTGGCAGCTCAATTTAACGGAGCCAAGACTGTTCCCTGCACCGAGACAATCCATCTATTGGAGAAACTATGATCCCAGCTTCAACAGCTAAAACAACCCTGTGGTCAAACTGCCATAAGTATTTGGATTGAGCGTAATGAATGTATTGGCACTTTCCATTTATTCCCGTTGCTAAAAAAACATGCCAAGAGTAAATTAGTGCCCTGCCCCGTAATGAGTTCAGGTTGTAAGTCACTTTATTTTAGGATTGCCAATGGAGCCAGCACAAATCCTATAACAATCAGTTGTGTGGGCACTGATCTCAGGACAGTGAGCTCATCTGTGAGCAGAGGCAAAGAGACAACAAGTAATGTCAGTGACTATAGTGCTCAGATGATTAGTCAAATTATCGATTAGTCTACCAACAAAGTCTACAGTCAGAGTGACATTGGTAAATTGTTAAAATTATTTTAAATTTAAAATCGTGTAAAGTTTGACTCCTCAAATGTGAAGATTTGCTGCTCTTCTCTGTTTAACATAATTAGAAATTAACTGAATATCTTTGTGTTTATTTGAACGTTTTCAAGCAATTTGAAGGCCTCACTTTGCGCTATATGGGAAAATTTGGAGGATTTTTCACTATTTTTGGCCATTTTATAGATCAAATGAATAATTCATTGTTTTAAAAGAAGAAAAAAAAACAGAATAATCAATAGCTACAGCCCTGGTTCCAATCCTGTCTATTGCTATTCTGTAAACACAACCACCATCCTAAAACACATACATACTGTATGGGGGAACATTCAGTCGCAAATATTAATCAGCAGTCAGTCAAAACTGTGCACACGTTCAGAGTTCATCACAGCTGTTAGCAGAAACTCCTGGAATCCCTCTGAGCAGCTGCGACTTGAAAAATAACTTTTCACCCTTAAAAAATTGCCAAGTGCAGTTGGTAAATTTCCCAATGAACTTGAAGTGAGGAGGGGAATGTTTTCCACCGCTGAACATGACACAGTGCAGCTGTGTGCCCGCGTATTCTCCCCAACGCCACTGTTCAAAGAGCTGGAGGCTCCGTCTGGGGATTTAGGGCAGCCACCAGCAAAGCTTAAATCTTATTAAAAAAATGTTCACTGACTGCCTCACACTGCAGTATGTGTCGAATCCTTATGGATGGGTTGTCCAATAAGACCCTTTATCAATTTGTCAAGCCATTTAGGTACCACTACAAGGCACAATTCCCATGCCATGGAACGTGTCTGCCCATTGCAATTTCATGTTTTGTTTTGTTTGAGCACATAACTATGATTGAGGACAGAATATGACTGTTTTGAATCCTCTTATCAAGTCTAAAGGTAAAAGATTGCAGGAAGTGCTGGAAAAAGTGAATCTAATTGCCAGTTCTGGAAGATAAACTACCGGTGAGGGATACAAGCATATGTCATCAAGCATTAAGCAAGCTAGAGAGAGAAAGGACGTGACAGAGGGAGGGAAGTCTGGAGCGATCCATAACAAATAACCCAATTGAGACAATAATAAAGGGACCAAGTGAACCTCGCTCAGCAACAGAAGAGCTCTGCATGGGCTTGGCATTTGCCAGCGGCTCAGGTAGAGCACTTTCATTCAGTATCGCCCCCTGATAAGGAGTTGTCCCCTGCATTTTAGTCACCACTCATTAGCACCCTATCCACCTGTTGTCATTGATGTTAACCTGTCTATTATTCGACTGAAGCCACAGATTAGTCCCGAGTCGAGAGATGAGAAAATGTGTACGGGGGCCCACTGAGGTGCTTGTGGGAAAAGAGGGCCCCTATTAGAGAGGTCCTTTGTGCTCACTCATCACGGCTGAAGGGTAGCAGAAAGGACACACTGTCAGGCACGCTGCTTCTGCTAATCGGCAACACCGGCGTGATTGCCTCAAACCATTCTCGGAGCCTGTGCCTGATTACATATCTACAGTGGAAGGAAGGTCTTCGCTAATTGTTCTACTAATTACTTACTTGCTAAATCAATCATTACTTTCTAAATAAGGAGGCTGTTGCATGGAAAAAATAATGGAGGATCATGGGTGGGGTGCTATAAGACTGATGCTGCACAGTAAGACTAACATGAATGTTCAGATAAAAGGTTAATAAGGTGGACGCGCTGACATGCAGATTTTCTCAGCAGAACTATTGGAAATCAACAGAGCATGACATAAACAAAAGTGATCTATAAATAGTATGTTTTTCTTTCCTTCTCGTTCGCTGCATGCCTATTTTATCGTTTACTCATGCTGAAAAAAGAAACCGTGTGAAGTTATTGTTCTGGAAATGTCTCCCATCTGTGCACACAGCTTTTGCTTCTGTTAAATAAGGCACATTATGAAGCACTCAAGCTTTTCCTTTCCCCTCTTAAAGAAATCACTTTTTTTAAAACTTGAGCATCTTAATGGTGTGAGAGCATAATTGCAAGAGGGCATGTTTAAGTAAAATAAACTTACCACTGTCCTCAATGGAGAAAGAGAAGATGTCATTTGTAGCGTTGTCCCCATCCCTCAGGACATAGCATATGTTCATGTCGTCAATTTCAGCTGAAAAAGAGATACATTTGCATAAATATCCATGATATCCCACTCATAAAAGTTACACCAGTTATTTGGCTGAAATGGCAAGTGGGAAAATCATGTCTAATTTGTTCCTAACAGACTATTTGTCAATACTGAGCCCTGCTATGAGAAGCAGGCGGAGGCCGTGGGATGAAATGTGCCCACTGCATAGTGTCGGGGGAATTTGAAAGGAGAAACCGCCTGGTGACAAGGGCTGTATATCTATTAGCCTCCTGAATGACACAGAGCATAGAGAATAGCTTGATTGTTGGTGCTCCATCACAGCGGTCTGTTTGCCTTCCTGATAGCGTGGTGCAAGACAGGCTTCTTTACGAGTTTCGAATACCCAGGAGAGAGTGTCTTTATTTACTGTCTGTTTATTCTTGAGAGAACTCTTGAAATATTGAACAGGCCTCTTGGGGAAAGCATCTCGCAGTGACTCAGTAAATAAAAGCAGGGGATACATGGTTATTGACTGTACGCTGATGCTGCTACCTTGATACTTAGTATTTACCAAGGTTTACCCAGACACCCCTGTGGTCTGCTTGAAATATAACTCATGTTTGCAAAGCCAGTGGTCTGCTGTGAGCCATGCCACCTATCTATCATCCTGTCTGTAATCCCCTTTTCTTCCCTTAGAAAATATGGCTCTGGTAATGTACAAATCACCATCACTTCTCTCCTAAAGTGAAATACATTAGCACTGTTTGAAAAATGCACTCCCCTAGTGAGATCTGGTCAGCCTGAGGCTCTGGCATACTTCATCTCTGTAAATAGGCAGTCTCTTGAGTGAAAACAAAACCCTTATGTTTGAACTCAGCATTTTTCAGGAATCAGAGGGGAGTACATTTAGCGGTGTGAGTAAATGTGAGTGGGCTCTAGAGAATTAAAAATGGTCTTCAGTGTAGTCAAATTTGAATGTCACAGGATTGCAAAAGATGTTTGAAATGCAGCTCTCTTACCTTGCGTGAAGGTGGTGATGGTGGCATTTCCTTTGCCGAGGTTGATCAGGTAGCCGTGTTCCGGGACGACGGTAATCCGAAAGGTCACAGAGTTCTGAATGCTGTCTCTGTCCTCTGCTTTAAGTGTCTTACTGGTGATCACAAACCCAAGGTGACTGGTCTCCAGAACCCGCAATGTCGGGGCCCCCTTGTTCACCACAATCTGTGGTACCCCGTTATCCACCGGGAGGACAGTGATTTTCATCATTTGGGGCCTTCGCGTTTCAAACACCGTGTCGGGGAAGATGTAGAAGTCTGTGTGAGTGCCATCGGTGACGGTGAAGGAGAAGCTGTCCTCCGCGCTCTCTGTGCCGTCATGCTTGTAGCTGATCATGTTCTCATTCAGGTCCTGCTTTGTGAAGGAGGTGACGGGCCGGGTGTTGTTAAAGAGCAGGCGACCATGAACTGGGATCTGTGTGACTGTGAACTTCAAGAGGCGGTCAACAGTGTCTCTGTCCTCCACTGTTAGCTCAAACGGCGTGATGAGTTTGTTCTCCCCCTCGGTTACCACCAGGCCGTGTATTGTCACCACGGGCTTTTTGTTGTCCACGTCAGTGATGGAGACGCGGAAAGTGCGGAACACGGGGTTGTAGCCATCGGTCACTTCAAATTCAAAGCTATCCATTTTCACTTCGTCGTCAGAAGTGTGGATGTAGTAGACTTTGTTGCCAGCCAGCTGCAGCTGTGTGAAGGATGAGATGGGCATCCCAGGTGTGTCTGTGCACTCCAGGTGTCCCCTCATGGGAGCTCTGGTGATTGTGAACACCAAGTGTTCATCTGGGCTGTTGAGGTCACTGGTGCTTAGCAGGTCTGTTGTCAGAGTAACCCTGCCACCCTCTTTAAGGGATACACCTTTACTGATCACATCTGGGAAAACCATGTCAATGCCACCCACTGTGACATAGAAGTACCTGTCAATCAAAGGGTTGATGCCATCTGTCACATCAAATTTGATGAGGTCGCGAATCCCCTCTTGCCCATTATGGATGTAAACAATTAAACCCTGATCCACTTCGCTCTGTGTGAAGTTCATTCCAACTGTGATGTTTAGCAACGTCCCATAAGGCGTTGCCTTCTGTAAATATCCCTGACCGGGCCCATAGCGGATAATATAAGTCAGCGTGTCGTCCTCAGAATCCAGATCTGTTGCTTTTAAAATGTCGCTGTTTATGACTTTCACGTCACCTATCTCAATTTCAAGGCCGTCATTGATCGCCATCCTCGGGGTCTCATCGTCCACGGGGATAATCATAACTATTACTGTTTTCTCTACGCTGAACTTTCCGTCTGTGAGAACAATATCAAAGCTGTCCTCTGTGGTCTCTGAGTCATCGTGCTCATACACAATGCTGGAGGCCTCCCTGATCTGATCCAAGGTGAAGTTAGAGACGGGGATGGTGCCAGTAGTGAGCTGATTGAGAATAAATCCGTGCTTGGGGGGTTTAGTGATAATGAACGTGAGCTGATCAGGGGGGATATCTGCATCAGCGCCATTCAGAATGGGAGTGTCGATGACTATGTTCATGCCCTCCATAACTACAAACTCTCTCATGTAAATCTCCGGCTTTTCATCATTAGAGGGGATTATGGAGATGGGGAAAAAGTGCCTTTCAGAGAAATTGATGCCATCAGAGCATCTGAAAGTAAACCTGTCCTCCACTGGCTCGACTCCTTTGTGAATGCTTTGAACATAGTAAATGTGATTCCGTCTGATGTCCTTGATGGTGAAAGCACTAATAGCTGTACCGGACCTGGATTTCTCTGAGCCCGGGGCAGGGGAGATATTTTCCACATAGCCTGAAGTCGGCTGCACAATGATTGTACAAAGGAGGTCATCGTTGGCGGTGTCTGCATCATCAGCGCTTATATGAAGAATTTGAATGACATTCTTCTCCCCCTCAACAACAGTGAACTGTGGCCCCACGAAGACCTCCGGAGCCTGGCTGTCCAGAGGAAGAATAGTCACATGCACTCTGACACCTGTGATCTTATTTCCTCCTACAGTCCACTCATCAGACATGTCCGTCAAAGTGAGATTGAAAAAGTCCTCTTTTGTGGCTATGCCTATTTCCCCACTCGTATGAGCATAGACCACAAAGCCATTAATGACATCGGCTTGGGTGAATGTGCCAGATGGGACACCTTTCACCAGAATTTCCCCTAATGATGGTGGGTCCTCCACAATGAAGGTCAAGCGAAGGTCATCTGTATCCTCATCTCTTCCCTGAATGACATTACTTGTGATTTCTGTTGCTCCATTTTCCAGTACATCTATGTAGGAGCCAATTGTGCCAGCTGGGAGATTGATGGTTGGAGTCTCATCATCAATAGGCTTCACATTAATCTTTATAGTAATTGGGACAATGTGGATGCCATCGCTGACATCTATTTGTATGGAATCAACAGTTGATTCATCTCCATTATGGATGTATGAAATTCTGCCATTTCCAATATCCTCCAGGGTGAATGTGCCTCCTCTTGTGATGTCAGTGAATGTAAACTGGATCCGGCCGTGCAGTGGAGGCAGAGTTATAGTGAAGGATATCTGTTTGCTGTCTGTGTCTGTGTCTGAGGTGTACAGCTCGGAACTTGTGATGACGTGTGTGCCGCGTTCGAGCACAGTAAATCCAGAGTTGGTTATTTGAGGCGGCGTGTTGTCCACAGGCTTTAAAAATATAGTGAAAACTCCTTCCACAATATTTCCAGAAACATCCTCCACAGTGTAGCGGAACTGCAAAACATGACTGGTAATTCCAAGCTCAAGGTCAGGCGGTTTGTAAGCTATTTTATGGTGGTTTATTTGTGCCTGAGTGAAAGTTGTGACAACAGTGTTTGGCTTTTCAGTTAATACCAGAGCTCCCAACACAACAGGGTTATTCTCATCTGTATCCGTCGGTGGCTGGATGATTGTGTATTTCAGATCCCGATCCTCTGAGTCCAGGTCGGTGTAACGGAGGAATTTCTTTCGAAAGTAAGTAAGCTGATACTCGTGCACAGTCATTTCCTGAGTCGTGCCGGGGTACAGTTCAGGTGGGACGTCGTCGACGGGGAGTATTTTGATAATGAACGAGCTCTCGCCCGATTGGTTTGGCGGGTCATTGTCATCTTGAACTCGGAACACAAACTGATCCATGACTGTGCCGGTGCTGTGAGGCCCGATGTGCTTGTAAAACAGTTTGCCATCAGTAATATCCTGCTGCAGCCATTCAGTCACCACTTTCTCATACAATTCATCCTCTGTATTAAACTTCCAGGTTGATGGGTCCTCCGGGGCCTCCGACTGACGCAGCAACACCTGCCCAATGGTGGAAAAGGGAGGCTGAATTGTGAATTTTATTGAAGAATCCTCTGAGTCGATGTCTGCCGCACTGAGCATGAGGGAAGAGACGGGCATCATTTGGTTTTTGAATAAAACCAAACCAGTGTTGGCGTTGATTATGGGGGGCTCGTCATCAGTTGGCACAACAGTGATGGGAAACAGAAACTCCACCTCATTTGTGCCATCTGTCATTCTGAAAATAATGTTATCGCTGTATGTGTCGCTGCCGTCGTGTTGATAAATGACCACTCCGGCGTCGAGGTCAGCAGGGGTGAAAAATTTCCTCCTGGAGCCCAGAACGGTCAATTCTCCATGCCTCAGCCCATCAATAACAGTGATTTTGACTTTGTCTAAACTGTCCTCGTCGCTGATTTCCAGACTCTGTGAACTGGACAGAGGCCTGGACTGACCCTCATACAGTAACTGGCCCGTATTCCTCGTCACCACGGGGGCCAACGTGTTCATAGGCTTAACAACAATCATGAAAGCAAAAGGGTCTGACACAGCCCCCTCTGAGTCCACAACCTCAAACTCAATCTGGAAAATCCGCTCAGTGTCTGAATCCACAGGGGGGGGCTTGTAGGCGATTTTCAAGTCTTTGAGGTCTCCTTGGTAGAATGAGGTTATTGGTAAATTCCTATCATCTGTGCTCACTATGTAGCCCTCCTCAAAGGACAGGGTGGATGTGATGTTGAAAATTAATTCGTCAGGATTAGACTCAACATCCTCTGCAGCCAGCATATCCGTGGTTATCGCTGTCATTACAAACTGGTCCACTTCCATCATCATCATTGCAACAAAGCTGGGTTTAGGGGCTGTGTTCTCCTCTCCATCTTTAATCCTCACCAGAATTTGGAAAAATTCCTGCTTGAGCAAATTGCCTTCCTTATCATGTAGCTCCACAAGCATTGGAATGTAATCTCTGTTGGGTGACTTCAAAGCAAAAGTGTGCTGATAACGGATGTTCATTTTAATGAATTCATCACAGTCCACCATTGTCCCAAGGCTGTCCTCATCCACAAGTTTCCCATACCTGGGCAGCACGCTGCCACTGGAGAGGGAGGCTATTTTGCACTGGTGTGCACTTTTATCATAGGTGAATTCTAAAATCCTCCTATCGATGGGGTTACTTGTGCCGAGCAGCTTCTCCACAGAGAGTGGCATGTTTTTGGTTAGCACTTCCAGCTGCGTAAAAATGACCTCCACCTCCATCATAAAAGGTATTATAATGGTGTCCGTTTGGGTGTCATACCTGAGTTGTAATCTCACTCTGTCCCTCGGAGGACTCCTGGAGCCGAAGTGAGAATACTTCACGTCGTTGGGGCCGAATTCACACGGAAACTTTTTGGGAGACAGGTGTCCAGGCCTCTGAGACAAGGGATCATTGTCCAGGACCGTTATGCTGCATCTATCACCGGGCTGAACTTGGATGACCAAATCGTTGATGGGATCAATGAAGACTGATCTACCGAAAGGCACGCGGATCCCATTATTGGCAACCAATATCGTGTCCTCCGACAACTCGGACCTCAAGGCGTATGATAATCCATAGCTGTCAGAAACCTGCGCGAGCGCATCACCTGTCAGAATCAGCGCGAGCAGAACAAAAGCAGCGGCGGTCCCGTGCAGCTGCGGGCGGATAATCCGAGCCATCTGGAGAGTGGAGCCGCAGAGGAGACACGGTGAGACGGGGAACTTTGCGCATACGCCCCTATCAACTAAGTACGGCGGTTAAAGTTGCCAGAGTATAAAATGAGAGTGGGATGATATGACGCACCTATGGGCACTAAGGTGCACCATTCTCTCCCAGCAGCTGTACACTGATAACACAAACTTCATACTCCTGCTCTGCCGGAGTAAGGAGCGGTACGCCCTCCTCTCAGCCGATTGGCTCACATCTCCGCTGGAATGCGTTTGTCAGGTTTTAAATGGACATGGCTCGTGTCATTCTGGGCACACAAAACGATGCCGCGTGGGCTGGACCTCATCAGGTTGGATAAGGTAAGAAAAATAAATGAATAAGGCATTCTTTGGGGCATAAAGCAAGAATTAGTGTGGCCAGGAATGAGATTATGGTCCAAATACATCATTCAACACTGTTGGAGGTTGTTTTAAAATCATCTACATTTGTTCTCTAATCAAAGCTATATTCTCTCCCTCCAGATTATTCCTCACAATAAGGGAAAGCAGTCAGAAGTGCAGCTGTATAATAGAGTCTTCACTGATGATCAAACTGGAGAAAAGCTTTGTCTCCCTCTCGTGGTTTGCGCTGCTGAGGAGGAAGGATGCTCCACACACACACACACACACACACACACACCCTTCACTACCAGCCACACAAATCACGCACTACCCTCGATGTTATGCACATTTTCCACCTTCACCCAGGTCCATCATGGAATTCTTAAGTCAAACAGGTTTTGCATTTCATGCACAGTGCCACAGCATTGTGCTGTGTATTGTTTGACAAGAGACACATAATGGAGTAAAGTCCCTATAGCAGCTTTTCATTGTATGAGGTGAGGGCTATTCAGTTGTCATCCACATCCCAGCTGATGTAGAGGAAGCACTGCAGGGATCTCACTGTTTCCACTGTCTGTGCATCCAATCCATGTGTAACTATAATACAGCTACCTTTCTTGACAGATTTCACCCTGCAAAATAGCCCAAAATCCACCCTTAAAGCATGAGTCAAAAGTGACATTGTCCTATTTCCCGCTATGCTGCTCTCTCATCACACAGGTCCTCCAGGTGTCAGACGCTTCCTCCAGCAGAGCATTCTCCTCTGACTCCTGACAAGCCCAGTCATGATCCGGCCTCTCTCTGCGCCACTCATCTGGAGAGCCGGTGTTGATTAAGAGGACACCCACATAGATGTAGTACAGTACAGCAGGGCAGGTTAAAAACTCAATTCCATAAAAAGTTGGTTTGATTTTGGCACAGTGAGCACCGCTGCACATCTAGATAAGAATCACAGATGTCTGAAAATGTTGAAGGGAGAGGGAGCCATGTAAAACCCTTTATAGTCTCATTACCAGGCCCCTATATGGTGTAATATAATGTATTGTTCACATTAAATGGCACAAAAACCCTGATTTCTCTAACTCAACTGTGTTATTCATTATGCATAGCTACAGACACAGCTGTTCTGTATGTTTGATTTACCCCACAGCCTTTGTATATATTAGATGTACACACATACCTACGCTCTAGCATCCCTAGAGCTGTATATTGCCTGGAAGAATTTGACTTCAACTGTGCTCAGTCCCCTCTGATCCCTTTCAGATGCTTTTCATTCTATCCACAAAGTAGCGGGTGCAACCATTGTGTCTGCACCTACCTATTGTTGCACATTTAATGACATACAAACCGTCTCACAGCTGGCGTGTGTTGAAATCGGTACAGCTGCCATAACAAACTGTGCAGTTGAGTTGCACTGGACACTGTTGACAGGATCCAATTATAAATATAGCCAAGCAAACTGCAAGGCAAAGCCCCCAGGCCTTGACAGCTCCTAGTTACAAGAGAAAATGAAAAAGAAGATGAATAGAACTTTCTGAAAGCAGCGACGGCAGAGAGGGAATTGGATCATACCCAAACCTTCAGGCTTATTTTTGAGGCGAGGGGAAGTTTGATGGTATTCTGTCATGTCACATTTATATCATATTTATTGTAAATGACCAATCCTTCTTAGATGATGGTCTATAAAGGAAGTGGAGATGCCAATCGCAGTCCTGATGTGCAGGTGATTTATTGTGGGGCAAAGATACACATGGTACAGGTGGGGTTCTGGGTGAAATATCGTAGTTCAGCTCACTTTTGAATCCCACTTATAATTAATCAGAATAACAATAGGTAATTTTAGGTTGCTCATTCATTTAAGGCTTTCTCACTGCTCAACACTGACAACAGAATTTTTAAAGCTGTTTGCTCAGGAGCTCATCTAGTTTTTATTTGTAGCTGTTTGCAGTTTGTTTTGCTTCGTGATGACTCTTTTGACAGCTAAATATGCTTGTACCAGCAGTCCAAAGATACCGACTGCCTAGAAGAAAACAATAAAACATATTTACGTTAGATGCAGCCATAATCTAAAAATATCCTGTTTTTCTTGTTGTTTACAGAAAGACTTAACTTTCCATTTCTTCTGAAATGCCCTGCCTTGACATCACCACACACACACATAAACACATACACACACACCAACAAGCCAAACACTGGAAGGCTTGCATTCCCTGCTGTCAGTGTCACCACTGTCATTGTGCCCGGGTTAACACAGATACGCATCATGTAAGGTGCCTTGAGCTCTGAGGAGTGACATCAAGTCAACCTGCTACATGGATAATGAGGTGCTGCTGAATGGACCATCTGTGTCTTCAGTGCTGAAATCTGTTGCCAAGCAAACTCTCAATAATCATTGTTTTCTCTGTATATCTGTACACAGTCTTTAGTAACATTAACAACAATTTACATGCTTATATCATACTTCAGTATTTTGTACTGTTCTAGGGTGACTGAGGTCACTTTACCTTATTTACCTTTAACTTTACATACTGTTTTACAGGCTGTTACACCTCTGTGCATATAAATTATATATACATATTTACTACTTCGCTATACATACTACATTCCTGTTTACACCTCTGTGTACATACAGTATATTACTTCTCATCATGCATATAGATACTACATCCCGTTTACACTCAGTTTTCCCATCTGAAATAAAGTATTCAACAAAATTATCAATTTAAATTTACATTACTATTTTATATTTACTTATGTTTATATTTAAGCCCTATATTTTAACTGCACTATTTTATGCCTTAGATTATCATTTTACTTTTACTTTCCCCTTTTATATATACATATTTGTTCATGAGCATTGTTGAAGGAACCTGAGACCAAAGATTTTCATTACCAATGACTGTATTGCTGGAATTGGCAAATTATATTGATCCTTGAACCTTGCAGCATGGCACTATGGAACTGTGGCTAGAAAACAGCTCTAATGTGGACTGTCTATGTAAAATAAAACAATCAATAATAAAGTAAATACAATTGTCAATACAATTTCCAGATAAAATGTGAATTTACACAGTATGTCTAATCAACTCCAATTCCAATGTCTCCCTCTGGCTAGAAATACTTTTGATAATTGTCTCCTTCAGCGTCACCCCACTGTTTGTATCAGTGTTGCTAAAGTGACTCCATTCTAACAATTCCTTGGACTTATCAGGACTATTTCTGTTGGTGGCTATTCCCCAGAGACTATACAACCCCGGCCTCACTGATCTCATTAAGGCTATTTTAGTTCATTATGTCTCTGTCAGGGACAATTCTTTTGATGGTTGAAGCCAGAATGGTGGCAGCAGCTCCTCTGAAGTCCTCCACTATAAAGGTAAATTGTGTAACCCATAGAAACACGACGCAGAGCCGACCGGCAGCCAAATCCATCTTCCACAGCTTATATTACTCTTGGGATGCTACAGATCTAAAAAGGCAGCGGAACCAGTCAAGTTTAATCATATTCTGCATTTGTGCTCCCAAATTCCCCAGGTGTGTGTGGACGCATGTATTAAGATAACGTATGGCCAGAGCAATCCTGCTGCTTACAAAACAAGTCAGGGCTTATTTCAGGTTATTTACAGCCTGCTTTTAACAAATAGGTTCACCGTTGTGCTTCGCAGAAAACAAATGAGGCAAAAATAAAAATCCAAGGGCAATCAAAAGAAGAGGATTAATAAATTCTAATAATAGGGACACAGATATATATATATATATGTGTGTGTGTGTGTGTGTGTGTGTGCGTGTGTATGAATAAAATGTAGCAGCAAGTTAAAGCTCTCTGACCACACTGTTGACCTCCACTTTAAGCAGAGCATAACCTCAGACGTTAGCGGTTTATCTTCAGAATGCAGGAGTAAAACAACAGAATGAAATGGAGAGGTGCTAATGTGACTAATGTATAGGCATTTAAGCAGAAAAATATTCACCTGTCTTCCGATCTGAAACCTCAAAAACATTTTTTTGTCAGAACATAAAGCTTATTCAGTAACTATTGAATGGGATGGCATTTACAATTGAGAAATGTAAAGGTTCATAGATGTCTTTTTCAAGTAAATTCTGTAAAACAAAAAACAGAAAATACTTCAATAATGTCTGTTAGTCAATAGTAGTATATACGTATATGTCATCGTGAAGAGATAATATATTGATAAATGTAGATTTACATTCCAAACGCAGTGGAAATACAGCATGACACATATATTATTTCAGTGGGCTTTAAATCAAAATGTATATCAATCTTTTTATTGTAAAAGCAATAAACCCGCCTCAAAACCCATCTTCTCTCCTCTGCTTACTTGTAGCCCCCCCCCCACCCCTCTCCCTACCCATTTGTCCGTGTGTATGTATGAGAGTGTGCCTGTGTATGTCGCCTGTTTTTGTCGTTCGTCTCCTGTTTGTCTCACACCGTTTTCCCCCCGAATGTGTTAAGTGTCTTTGAGATCTATAAAAAGCGCTATATAAGTTTAATCTATTATTATTATTATTATTATTATTATTAAACAATAAATTACGCTGCACAAAGTGTTGTGCATGATAGAAAACACTTCACATCTTTTTTACAACCTCCTGGTCAAACAGCGGAGCACTTTCACACTAAGAGGCTGATCCAGGTCCGCTGTGACCAGGGCCGCTATTGAGGTCCTTCCTAACAGCTGCCATCTCCCTGTACAACCAGTCCCCTTTGTGTCAGGATAGGGGGGGCCGGGAGGTGAAGACTTAAACTGATACATACACTCTCACACTGGACTCATACATCTTTAAATTATCTGATCCATAACTACACTACAAATTTACGGTATAATTTGCATTAAATTTTGCACAGCTTGCACTATGTCCACCTCACACACACACACACACACACACACACACACACACACACACACACACACATATATATACAGAAAACATAATCCCGCTTTTTTACTTAAGTTATTGTTTATAAGTATTTTATAATTGATGAAGTATTGCATTGTTTTTTGGGGTTATTTAAGAATAATGCATGAGTTCATAGAATGTTATGTTAGTTTTGAAGACATTAAAGACGTGTGTATATTGTCCAGAAATGCTATAAAACAATTCAAATTAATTCCGGTAAATGTATTGTTTTACAAGCATCCAGTGTCTGCCACAACCTACGAACAAGTGCTCTAACACACACTCCCTCTGTGCTGGCACCAAGTCGAGGTTTCTGACTGTGTGAGACATTAATTGCTTGATGTTGTTGCAGTCTTGTAAGGACACCATGTTACAGAGAGATTTTAATGAAGTACGATGTGTAATGCTGTGAACCAAAAGCCTCTAACAGTGCAAAAACAATTGTAGGCGGCACCACACTGTCAAAACTGCCTTCATTATATTCTAACTAACCTGACTGATGTGGTGGCAGCTAAGGACACAAGCAAAGGCCAACCAACCAGACATTTAACTATTCATCCGTAACTGAAAACTGCGTCTTTGACTTCAGACTTTAATGTTATTAAAAGCTCAAAATCGTGGGCTTCCTGTGGAGATGTGGTCGCCTACAGGCCAAAGGTTACATCATTTAATCGGATTGCTGCCAGATACCCCACAGGCCTTCCTTCTTCTGATGAGTTTTAAAGCGGAGAGGCACTTAACATGTTTGCCCACCCTGCGGGCTGAACTCATTTGTACTGCGCTAAAAGAAAGAGAAATGAGAATTCAGCTGATGGGAGTCACTTGGTGCCATCTGCAAGTTGTCACATCATCAGCAGAAAAAAATTAGATTTATGATTGATTATTTTTTAAACAAAAGTGCTAATTGTGTAGTGTATGACCTTCTGCACTGAGAGGAAATAACTTTGATTTAAAAATAAAACTCCAGTAAAAAACTAAAATATAGTGCAAAAAAAACCTGAAAATTGTAATGATGATACTCCCCATATATTTCCATTAGATTAAATTAAATTGAAGCATTTAATCTTCCTGTGTGTAGTGGATTTAACAGCAGCATATTCTTGCCGTTCCTCTTTGCTGCATTTTATCCTCCTCAACCCTTTTGAGTTTCCAGTTTCTGCTGAGCTGAATGCGTTCGCTTTCTACTCTGTTTGATCTAAAGTTGGGGACTAAGTCAGCAACAATATCATCTTGATGAAACAGACTGCATTCACTAGATGCTCATGAAAAAGCTGCACACACTGCACATGTGGGGACAGTAATGCTTTCTCTTGGACTGCGTTTCAGTGCTATCATTGTTATGTTATTATCAAGATTTATTTTTTAGAAAAGGAACAAAGTAGGTTTTGTTGGATTTACTCTGACACAATGAAATTTACTGCCTCGGAGTGACAGCGTGCGTCTATGTGGGTGCCTATTGTTCCAATAGTCTGGGGAATGTCTCAAATATTTCGAAGTCTCCCTGCCAAGCCGTAATTGACTTAATCTTTCCATTAGCGCCAAAGTCAGCTGTCATCTGTTAGAGTTAACTGTTGTAACAAGGTGCTTTCTATAAATTCCTGATAGATGTGAGTTTTAGCTATGAGACTTAAGGGTGATTTTTAACCCCCTACCCCACAGAAACTGCACACAAACATACACACATCTCCCCCGCTGACAGCTCTAATAAGCACCAGCGCACAAACTGACAAACTCTTGCTCAGTTTTGTCAGGTGATGGGGTGTTGCTGATCGTATTGAGTTTGGTAAATACCCTGCAGACAGACATAAACAGAACCTATAACCTCCACGCATCCTCACCCCGCCACAGGGAGCAAACACAAATAACAAAATCCTGTAGAGTACTTGGAGACAAACTGTATACAGTACTGCATGTATTTGTATAATGAGAAAAATCAACATTTATTTGTTTTAATTTTCAGACATGTACATTTTGTATACAATAACAGCTGTGAATATCATATACCATATACTTCACTGCCACTGCCAGAAGATGGCAACATCACATTATACATCTAGTGTGATGCAAAGTACATTATATAGTTTTTTATCATTCATTTATCATAGTGTGACAGCTACAGATATAGACTAATAATAAAGAATAACACATAATTAAAGTAAAAAAAAAAAGTCTGACTTTACTTTGGTGAATTAAAGCAGCAGTATGTAGAATTGGAGCAAATATGTTTTAAAAAGTTATTTTTTATAAAATGGTCACTATATCCTGACAGTAGTGCATGAGACAGGTAATCTGAAAAAAAATCATGTGCCTCCGGTGTCCTCCGGTGCTCCTAATGGCATCTGCAAGATTTCATAGACCGGAGGAAAACAACCAATCAGAGCTGAGCTGAAGCCTTGCCGTCTCTGAGCAGCTGTCAATCACTCGCAAACTCCGATCAAATGGTTCAACTAGGCAGCGCTGATCAAATGAATTAATATTCTGTTACTGTAATGTCTATTTTTCACCTGAATTGTTTCAGAAACATCTTGTAGTGTACTGTTTAGCTGTAAAATGAGAAAGTTTGTGACCCTGCAGCCATGTTGAGAACGGTTGAGGAAATACCAAGCACCGCCCACCAGCCGGAGCAAATTTTCTCATTTTACAGCTAAACAGTACACTACAAGATGTTTCTGAAAACATTTGAGGCGAGAAATAGACATTACAGAAACAGAATCTTAATTAATTTGATCAGTTAGTTGGACCATTTGATCGGATTGACAGTTGCCTCCGTTGAATGAACAGCCAATAGGAACGCTCTCTCTCTGAAATGACCTGTGATTTGACAAAGTCTCCCGTCACGGGCTAGATTTTAAAGCCTGAAAACGGAGCAATGAGGAGGAGCAGTAGTCTAGTTTTCCCTCAGAACACTTAAATTACAACATGCTGAAAGGTTATTATGGCATTTTTGCCCAATGATGCCAAAAACATTCTGCCTACTGCTGCTTTAAGTGTAATTTCATGTCTAACAACTTTGATTGATTAATATGAAACAAATGTAAAGTACTGATTATACAATTAAAAAAACAGTATACAAACCTAAAAACAGAGATGATAATTGAAATACTCTGTTAAAGAAACTTTGAGTCCACTTTGTATGATCACATTTTCAATTCAGTACATGTAGTGAAAACGTATTAATGTCCGGCTTGCAGTCAGATCTGGCACTAAGTGGGAATAGTAACCATTATTAAATAATACTGCCGTATACCTGTAGACAGAATTTCCAGATGTGTTCAGTTTGGTTCAAGTTGTCAGCTGAGTTACAAACTGTAGCTGTGTTGTCTCACCACTGAAAGACTGGCAGGCCTAATTAGTTCAAGACCCTATCTAATGACTTTGGATTTCTGCTGCCAGCCTGACTATTGCATCAGTGCTCATTTTTAGAAGCGGGGTCAAAACCTGGCCGATACATACTACATCTAATTGACAGAGAGCTGGACTGCAATGCCAAATGAGCTCTACACCCAGCTGCACAGCGAAGACTGACGACCTCATGAGAAGTCAGATCAGCCATGCATAACGCACAACACTATATTTTGCATTTAGTGCATTGATTTCACCATAAAATATATGGTAGTAGGCAGTAGTAGTAAGTATGCAAGCTATTTGTTAGCAGTTCACATAAATTAAGTGGATTCTGCTGAAGCAAACGTTCAGCTCAGAAGAGACTCAACAAAGCCAGTTCAAATTTAGACTGATAGACGGATTTTATTTCAAATGTCACACAACTATTAGAGTGCTGGCAACCTCATGTTGAATGTAAACGTATAAATAAATAGGGACACATTTTATCTCAATTGACAGACTTATCATTAATCATTCTGCCAGCACCACTTAATACAAGTGATGTCTTGCATAACATAAACATTCCCCAATTAATATTGAATCATGGTGCTGTAAATGTCTCCAGTAACTGCTGGCAGCTTGTACACCAGGAACCTGATCTACTGCTGAGAATTCACACACTTCTTTCTAAGTGTTCTTCAGTTTTTATTATTTATTATATGCAGATTAAAGACATAAACCCTGTTTGTGTGCTGGCACAAGAAAGTGAGAGTCATTGCATACTTAAGAGAAGTGAAAGCAGTAATCAACATGCCAGGAACTGGGTCAGAGGACGCTTTGGCAATAGCAAACATCATTAACAAACATGTGGCCCAGATTTTCAAACCCTCACTGAACATAAACCTTTGTAGGAAGTTTAGATGCTTCTCAAACAGCCTCCCTGTATATTCACTCAAGGGGAACCTTCTTGGGAAATGTTCTTTCCCTAATATGGGGAACAGTCAGTGACTTTTCCAGGTACGGAGCTGCCACCAAAGAACAGATAAGACAGAGTAACAATGTGGTGGCCTTATATATCTGTGCTCCAAAAGAGGCTCATCAGGATTTTGGCAGAGAAGGAAATCTCTTTCTGCCCTCTAGTGGCAAGTGAGCTCAGTAATTCATTGAGTGAATCACAGTGTTATTATTAAAAGCTCAATAAGAGTTTTGACTTTGTACATTCACATATAATTAAAAAGTAGCATTTTTTTGTGTTTCCCACAACTGATAATAATCACAAATCTACACCTTTTTTACTGCGGTGTTCGCAAATATTACGTAAACAAATATTATGTAAACATCAGAAACATTAATAGCTTAGCTTTAGATGTTGTCTAGAGCTATAATCATGCACATTCTTAAAAAGGTGGCCGAGATGGGGATGGATGGGTCGAACAAACACAAGATGATCACATAAGAATATGATTAAAGTGATTTATTGATCAGTATTGTTTGTTTGGAATGACAATCAACATAACACTTTGTGATTCTAATTATTAGTCTCTCACAAGCTTATTTTGTTATAGCAGAGGTACAGCTTCCATGAAGTCTGATTATTATTATTATTAGTAGTAGTAGTAGTAATAGTAGTAGTATCGGTTAAAGGCCTCATCACCTCTCTGAATGGCTTGTTATTAGGGTTGTGAATCGATTAAAATATCTAATTATCTAATGGATTATTCGCATGAATGTCCATGATTAATTGTGATTAATCACAAAAGAATAGCACCATTTTTATCTGTTCAAAATGTACCTTAAAGGGAGATTTGTCAAGTATTTAACACATTTGTCAACATGGGAGTGGGCACATCTGTTTGCTTTATGCAAATGTATGTATATATGTATTATTGGAAATCAATTAACAGCACAAAACAATGATAAATATTCCCAGAAATCCTCACAGGTACTGCATTTAGCATAAAAAATATGCTCTATTTATAACATGGCAAACTGCAGCCCAACAGGCAACAACAGCTGTCAGTGTGTCAGTGTGCTGACTTGACTATGACTTGCATAGTCACATAAAGTGGGCATGTCTGTAAAGGGGAGACTCATGGGTACCCATAGAACCCATTTTCATTGACATATCTGGAGGTCAGAGGTCAAGTGACCCCTTTGAAAATGGCCGTGCCATTTTTTCCTTGCCAAAATTTAGGGCAATTTTGGAGCGTTATTCAACCTCCTTCTCGACAGAATAGTATGACATGATACCAATGAATTCCTTAGGTTTTCTAGTTTCATATGTTGCCAATATCTTCACTCTAGCTAAAAACTAAGCCCGCTACAACCTCTGAAAGATCAGTGGTGTTAATGCGTTAAAGAAATTAGTGGCGTTAAAACGAATTTGCGTTAACACGTTATTGTCACATTAACTTTGACAGCCCTACTTGATCCATAACCACAAATACTTGCACAGGTTTAGATACAGGTCAGAGCATTATTTATTATAATAAAGCTCAGCAACCTGAATATGGTAATACACAGTATTGCTTTGTTCAAAAGTCACAGCACATTGCCTTAAATATGGTCAGAACCTGTTCTTAATTCTTTATCTAAAAACATCCAAGCTATCTGTCTGATTGTATCAGTATATGCTATAATGTATGGCATACTATATGATTCAGATCAGTCATTTTGGGTTGATTTAGAGAAAAATAGAACCAAGTGTCTCATCAAAATGTGGAATAGCCACATTGGTCCACAGCGCAAAACTGAACCCAGGGTTTGCATAATGTATTTTTTGTTTGGTGGTTTTAGAGCATTTGACTACTTAATAGCATTAACTTTTGTAAATGAGCTCAGAAAAAGGTTACATTTATTAGTCAGTGTTAATGTTAGCTTACTTGACTATAAAGGTTCTGCAACACTTATGTGTATGCATGTAGCCCATTCAATTTATGTTTTAGCCTATTATTAGCAGAATGTTAATGCATAAAAAAAAATTCCACGTGCACATTGACATCCCTGGCGTACACATCTAAACGTCCCTTTGCCACCCCTGAGCCCCAGTTCAAACTTCGTAGAACCGCCACTGGCTATAGTACATGTAATCAAACAACTGTCAATCAGTTTAGGGGTGGTAATAGGTTCCAATCCTGAGATAATATGTTGTTTGGATGTTGTTTCGATTTGGTGCCTTTAAAATGGTTTTGATTGTGGATTTATCAACAGAGGCGGCTCTCTGGGTCTGTGACAATATCAAAGGTTATAAACAAATAATGCTTTGCCACAGAGCAATATACAGAAGGTGTGGATCAGGATTAGGAAATATATTGCAATACAGGTCACATTCTGCAGTCTGGTGTCAGCTCCGTCTATCAACAGCTCTGCCCTGCAAAAGGTATCAAAAATAAAAAATACAGTACATGAGCTGATCATCAGTGTGACCTTGACTTAAATTGACAGGGCAGTGTTACAGCAGGCAATTCAACCAGGAAACTGAATAGAATATTTGAAATTTGGCCACATCACGGCCCTCGCTTTTCATCTGGAATAAATAGAAAATACTGAATGCTACTCAGGGCACAGAACTGTACAGCAGCTGCCTCCACTGTATGCTGAAAAGAGATAAGGGTCTAAAAGGAAAGATACAGCATCTTCTCTTAGAACAGATCTTTTGAAATGTCACTCATTAACCTATTGATCATTTTGATCTTCACTGGGCGGTAACATTACAATTTCAGCCTGAATCATTAACTGCTGAATGAATTAGTTTACTCATTTCAATAAGTTTTACACTGATTTTATTATTCATTGGTTCAAAGTGGTGTAAGGAAGAATGTTATATTGCTTTATACTCTTAAAAAGAAGATTTTGCTATTAAAAAAACACACAAAACATCAAGAATTCAAATTTTCTTTTATTCTCAGTTTACCACCTTAAATGGATGAAATTGCCAATACTGCCTATTCAGTCAAGTGACTTTGTTTACTTATGTTACTGATCCAAGCAAAATGACAGGGTCAATGCCATGATGCTTTCTCAGTTAAAAAAAAATTTTAAAAAATAAAAATATAGCCAATAAAAGTTGGCAAGTGTAATAAACGGTCTAAAGGAAGAATACCTCAGACGACAAGATAACACCACATGTTCTGAGCAGCTTATTTATCTGTCGAAAACTTTATTGGCAAATCTAACAACTTGTGGATGTGCCAATAAATTGCACTTAAGGGAGCTGCAGTGTACGGGCTTTCATTTATGTTTTCATTAACTTAAAGTAGACCCATTTGAAACTGACCCACAGCTGCCAGAGCACAGAAGCAGGAAGCTGTTATGTATTATTAATGTCATAGATGTCTCCAAATTCTCATTTGTGGTGAAAGTGCAACATGATCTTTTCCCTTCAGAAGTCCATTTCTGTGGATTATAACCTCTCTCAGTGGCCGTATTCACTGTGGCCGTTAAGGTTTTACGGACTTTTTCTTTCTCTTGTTTTATGTCACATAACCTGAAAGAACTCTGGTATGTGATCACTTTCTGGGGACTCTACATGTCCCAGCTGCCTAAAGTGAGAAATAGAAGTCACACTAAGAGGTTTATTAAACTGCAGTGTGCAGTTAGCTGGAGTCTCATTAGACTATCACTCATTTTGGCAATAAAGTCCTTCAAACTTTTAAAACAATTCTGACATCTTTTCCTAGATGTCACTTATGGTTCACATTTCAAACAAGAAAAGTGGTGACAACCCTTTAAGGACAGGTTTATGTCAATAGTCAGTCCTTGCAGGAGCCTGTAGGGTCATTACCTGGTCTGACTGCCTGCAACACTACTTAAACTGGTGACAGTCAACCACTCTCCCTCTTCTCTCTCTTTGGTTTGGTTTGGTTTGGTTTGGTTTGTTTGCCACATCAGACAGCATCATCACATTGTCCACTCCACCAATGTTGCATACAACATCCCTACATGTTTTCACTTTAGCTTAGGCCATTTTTAAAATAGAACTGACATCTTATCTCCTCCTTTTTGTCCGTCCTCAGATTGTGCAGCCAAAAGTGCGCTTTTAACCAATCTACAACATGTAATGAGTGAGTTGGGTTTTAAAGTGATAATATGCCGGGCTAATTAGAGCCATTTGGTCCAGCTGCATGATAACCCATGACCAGCTTTCACGATGCATACATAATGTATGTAAAAAAGTCCAATTATAACATATTCTCTCACTGTACTGCTGGATAGCGTTGCTGGCATAATTGTATTGGTAATGCACAACCAGATTGCTTTGCAGATGTCTCGTGATGATTGTGGTGCGATAATAGCTGCAGTGATGATAATAGTGACCACAAGGCCTGTAAGTGAGAGGAAATGTATATTATCATATCCTACATCCTCTCAGACACATACAGTATATGCCAAAATCACACAGAAGCACACACATTTCTCCAGAGCCCAACTCGAAGAAAAGGAGAAAATACTGAATGTGAGCTCACTCATAATGTGCAAGTGCTGGAAACAAAAAATAGCAGCATAGATACAATGTCTCAAATAAAAATGTATGAGCAAAAAAACAAAATTTTGACTTTGTATTAGTTTTAGTTTAAATAATAGTTGAATATGGCCATCTAAATTGTAATGAAATTTGTCACTAGATATTGGTCTAATGAGTTTTTATTCGTCAAACTTGCAAGACTGCACTCAATGGAGTAAAAATGCTTCTCCATGTGCTTTTTTTAGCCTCAGAAAACTGCTCTTTCAATGAGATCACAACAAAATTGTAAACTACAAACATGAAACCATGATTTGTTCAAAGTGTCATGGACAAATGTTTGCCTGTTATTTCCCTGTTATTTTTGCCTCTGGATGTGGAAGAAAGAGATGGCTTGGAAGGAGGTTTCTTAGCAACTGTGCATGCTCACTCCAGCTAAAGACTGATAAACATCTTACAGCAACATCTTAAATGGCTGCTTTCCCTACTACGGTAATTGACCTTTTAGAGCTCAATGGGAAAATATATTGGGGATATAAAAATAAATAAAGTTAGTTTCATATCTTCCAAGATCTGTAGCAGGCACTGGCGCTGTTTATCAGGGCTAGTTTTGTAAGTCTTGTGAACATTTATTAAATAAGCACAAACAGTCCTTGCAGTGCAAAGATATTAGATGGAGAAAGACTGGACACAGAACAGTTAGAGTCTGGGGATGTTGGATTCCTGGAAAACCCTTAAGGCTGCACAGTGGAAAAGATGTGAGTGTGGGAATGTGGGAATGAATTGATCCAATTATGTGCTTTACATGTCTACTGCTGCTTCACTGCCTTACAATCTATCTGTTACATTACTGAAGGGCACATGCATGTTTCAGTGTCAGTAAAGCATGTTCTAATGACAGTCAATAGGGTCATTGTGTGCTTTTTCTATCCCCTATATGCAACAATGATGTTTATGTCTTCCTTGTGGTTTCCAACAAACATCACATGATATTTTCAACAATGTATACGTTATTTATACTCTACACACTAAGCATAGTCTCTTCTGTAGATAGTGTCATATTTTTAGACAAAGCTGTCACTCCATATTTTCTAAAGCACTCCAGATCATTACACTTTATTGGACTTTGGGTTTCATTGATTCTCTCTATTGAGCTATGTGCTTGTACTGTGGGATAAATGCAGTGTCTCGCATCCTAACTGTCTTCTGTGTTCATAGGCCTCTGTCCATTCTCATGCATTTCTGCTCAGGCTACATATTTAAGTAGTCCAAGGCGCTTGTCCAAACTGAAACATAGTTTTCATTCTCTCGGTGTCCCCAGTCCCTGGAGAGAACGATTACCATAAATTCTCTAATAGTGGCCGGGTCCTTCATTTACCTCAACTGCAGAAGGTACCAGGCATTATTACAAAAAGGCATATATTAGAGACAGTATATTAAGGATGCCACCCCATTAGATAATTTCACACACGACAAAAGATCTGTCGCACACCAGAGTCTTTAAAACAACAGGTGGATATTATGAAGGCAATATTCAAGGATAGAGGACATCAACAACTAAACACAGCATTAAATTAAGTATTTGCAGATTCAAGAGTGGACAAAGCCCCGTCCAAGTCTTCCATAGTATGTGTCCACGGATACTCAAACAGGGCAAAGCAAATCCAGGGCACAATTTCCTTTAAACTGGTTTTAAACTTTCGTGCACACCACCATATAACATGCACATATTTTCCTTTGTGGGCATGTGTTTTGGTGTAGGACCTATTCATATTTTGTATATTCAAATGGATGAATCTAAAGTTATAGGACAGGCATTTGTATACTGTGTACTTGGTTTATATCTTATATATAGGCCTATATATACACCATTAACTTAAAAATGTTTTGTTTTTCAATAATGTCAAAGGGATTTTGAATGTGTGTCAACCTATGGATGTTTTATGTTTCTGGTGGTTGAGAGAGTCTTGGTTGGTTCTTTTGTGCGTGATCATGGACAGCCTCCAACACAAGTATGGACTACCATGCAATCCGTTTCATTTTAAAAGCCTCTAGCATTCAGTGGAAAGAATCTCTTCATTCCTAATAAGACTTTATTGTGAAAGATTTGCAGGTAAAGGCCTATGTTTTTAGTATTTTTTCATATTCTGACATTTGAGAATATTCCGTTTATATCATATTTTTATGGTTCTAATGTTTACTGTCAGTTGCAGCAGTTGTAGTGCAGTATTTTCATATGTCTTACATTCATAAAGTCCTCCTAACACCAGTTGTGGTAAGAGTAGTAGGCCTAGTAGTTACCAGAGGGCTCCAGCAGGGGGAGCATAGAGTTGTTGCCCTACGTTAAGGGACACCTGGCTTCATCCCTCCAGGTTCATTGATCACCTGATTGAGGAACGTTTGTGTCGTACATCTCTCATTCAAGTGCTCACCTGTTCAGGTAGGAAGGAATCCCTCATATTAATGTTTAATTGTGTGTTCTGTAAACATATGTAGGCCTACTTAAGTTTGGATCATTTCATAAAATAAGGCGGTTATTTTTATGACAACTAAACTAGCTAGCATTACTGTCTGCCAACCTATAGTCTTGCATAGCAAGAGCTATCTGTTAGCACTAGCTAATACTGTCAACCCCAGCTCCATTGTACCTGTACAGCTCACGTGTAGTCTAGGCCTACAGCTCACCTGTAGTCTAGGCCTGTATCTCACCTGTACAGCTCACATGTACTGTAGGCCTACAGCTCACCTGCACAGCTCACCTGTAGCCCTACAGCTCACCTGTAGGCCTACAGCTCTCACCTGTACAGCTCACCTGTAGGCCTACAGCTCTCACCTGTACAGCTCACCTGTAGCCTACAGCTCTTGCCACCACTACCTCATTAAAAGATGAACAAAATAAATCGAACCCAACCAAACTTATCTAAAATAATTTGTCCTGAGCCCATTTAAATTAGTAAAACACACATTTGTGGAAATGTCGCACAATAATGTTTGTCACGTGATGCATACATCTTATAAACTATAGAATATGTTGCTGTATTGCATGCATGTCCTGAGGTTATGGATAGGCTATTCAGTCAGTGTGAGGCTGCAGTGACATTCACTTAGCTCAACAAGCAGAAATTTGCCAAATTACATTTTTTAAAACATATCTTATATCATATTATATTTTATCCTGCCTAAGGGGTATTAAAGATACTTTAACAAGCTGTTAAGCTGTTTTTGTTGATCAGCAGGCTACCAGTGAAACAAATAAATGAATAAAAAAATACTTAGGCTACCATATGAATTTCAATTTGCCCACAAACCATACAGTTTGCTTTAGCTTACACAATCTGAAAAGAAAACAAATCAACAGTGATATAGGCATTTCTTTTCTGCCATACCTTATAATAACAAAACGCCACACTGTTCTTGGAAATAACATTACTTTAACATGACTGTCCTGACAATATTAATACAGAGTAATGGTATTACTTTTACATGAAAATAAAGAGTGGGCAACTGGTTTCCTTTATGGGAAGCTGTCCCTAAACCAGTACACTGTGATACAACAATCCTCAGGGTTTTGGGGCGGTGATGGCTGGAGATGCGTCTTCAGCCGAGGAGCGCGCAGTTTGTGCGAGAGGAGACAGAATGTCATCTCTTGTTTCCACCTGATCCGACGCGTGTGTTGTTCAGAGACGTGCGGGGGAACCAGGGCACTCATATTTCCTTGATGCCCTACAGACGAGAGAGAGAGAGAGAGAGAGAGAGAGAGTGAAAGGGCTGGGCAGGGGATATCATGACATGCCAGTAAGAAGTTACAGTGTCTCCAGAGGAGACTTTAGTGATAAGATGAGGATTCGACCGGGCAAGTTTTCTCTCTGACAGCTGCATCCTCTGGATCTCCGTCGCTTTACTCCGCTTACAGAGTAAATCACAACCGGAAAGCAACAGGAGGAAGGTAGGTTAAAGTTTCATTGTTTCTTTTGCGCGTGATTTATTTTGGCGTCGATTTGTTATAAGTGATTACGCACGATTACGCACGAATAAATATGTTTAATCATGTTTCAGATTATGTTGATGTAACTGGAAGATTGTTTTCAGTTTAACAGTAATGTGTCTTAACGATTATTTGAATGAAAAACACAAATCGACCTACTTTTTTAGCCAAATATGTCATTATAAACTAATTCTGAAATAAAAATGCATTTGTCTTGTTGAAATGTGTACTTTTATTGCATTGTTCCAATGGTTATAAAAGGGACAGTTTATTCTTTTCCCACTGTGTGAAACGTCAAAGCTAACACTGAAACTTGATTTCATATTTTCCCCTGTCTTATTATTTCTCATCCATTCTCAGTTGAGACTTGTAGCAGCAATGTCACAGCTGTATTACAAGAAGACTGACAACTCGTCATACAGGGACCGCATCCCCCTGCGGATCGTGCGGGCCGAGTCGGAGCTGTCTGCCTTGGAGAGGGGCTACCTGGGGGCTGTTGAGAAGGGGGACTATGCCAGTGTGAAACAAGCCCTGGAGGAGGCTGAGATCTACTTCAGGATCAACATCAACTGCATCGACCCCCTGGGGCGCACGGCTCTGCTCATCGCCATCGAAAATGAGAACCTGGAGATCATTGAGCTGCTGCTCAGCTTTAATGTGTATGTGGGTGATGCCCTGCTACATGCCATCCGTAAAGAAGTGGTGGGGGCCGTGGAGCTGCTGCTCAACCACAAGAAGCCACGTGGAGAAAAACAGGTACTGATGATAACATCCCTTGTACACTTTACATCCCCACAATGTTTTTCTTGTAGTTAAAGTTGATTGCTAACTTTTCTGGCCTCAGTCAGTAAGTCATTTTTTTGTGTTTTGTGTCACTTTTCCTGAGCCCCTTTGCTTCTGCAACAGAATTTGAACCAACCTGCCCACACAATTATGCCTCATGTGTCGAGGTACAGCAGTGACATCACTGGACATTTAGGTTAAGTTAGGGCTGAGGATTCATGGCGCTTCACTGTCAATTTCAGTTAGGCTTATAAAGTGGTTTCCATTATGTGATATTGTTTTTGAAAACATCCGACTTGTACAGTCTGTTTGAATTGCAAATGCACGTATGTCCACACCTGTACAGAAAAAAGGAGTCAATGGGTACAAGTACAGTATATGTTGCCTTTTAATCTGCTTCGATGAGAAACATTATTAGTTGTTCTGTTTAGCAACTAGTGAAACATGGCAGATTTATCAGACTGTTAATCAGTCAGTCAAAATTGGGTTATTTCTTTCATCTTCCATGAATCAATTCAGCCCTTACAGCAACATTTCTTGAACTAACAAAGCATTTTTTTTACAGAATATAGTACATTACGCCACAGTACAGTTTGTTTTTAGTTTTTTTATATAGTTTTAAAATGATGTCCCCCACCACCAGCTGCTCATATTTGTTCATGTGATTGTGATAGCATCCGTGTGATACACTGAAAATCGGTCCAGACTCCACCCTGCTCTCCTGGACTAGTCTCCAGCACTCCACAACCCTGACGTGCATGACCAGCTTACAAAATAGATTTTGAGATTCTGGTAACATGCCTGCCTCTCATTAACACTAGCACTAGCTGGACAGCACATTATAAACTAGGATGGCACAATATAACCATCAAGGTTAATGGTATGTCTGATTGAATTAAATGACTTCAGCGGTGAGAGGTTTTCAGTCATTTTATTATTTAGTCTAAAGAACTGATAGAGATAAAGTAAAGAAATAATGACGTGCTTTCCTCTGTTCTTAGTTTCAGAGATGGCTGTGTTTATTTTAGGAATCCAACTCTTATTTTCTGCTTAGAAGTTGCAGCACTGATGCTCTCTGATGTGCTGCTGTGGCTCTTTTTGCCACAGCTTTTACAAGAAAATGTCATTCTATACTGTTTGGGTTCCGTTCAACTTCTTGACAGCTTTGTAAATATGTTTTTCGACGCTGCTTGGTCTCCCTGTAATGGACTTATGTGAAGAGGAGGAAAAAGAAAAAAGGGTGTTGTTGCTTCCAACCAGGAAGATATTTTGAGGCCAGCTGAACCACAAGCCATTAGCTGTGTGCTTGCTGTTAGACACGATTGTTAGACCCAAGACTGATGAAATTAGATCCATCCAAACAGTTGTCTCAGTTCCTGTGAGGGGTTTAAAAAGCAGCGTGAACTATCTGATGAAATAATTAGGGATTTCAAAGTTAATGCGATAACGCATTAACACAAATTCGTTTTAACGCCACTAATTTCTTTGACGCATTAACAACTTGCGATTTTTGGGTTGTAGCCGGCTCAGTTTTAAAGCTAGAGTGAAGATACTGGTATCATATGAAACTAGAACCTAAGGAATCCATTGGTACCAACCCTGTCAGCAAGGAGGCTAAATAACGCTCCAAACTTGGCATGGCCATTTTCAAAGGGGTCCCTTGACCTTTGACCTCAAGATATATAAATGAAAATGGGTTCTATGGGTACCCACGAGTCTCCCCTTTACAGACATGCCCACTTTATGATAATCAAATCCAGTTTGGGCAAGTCATAGTCAAGTCAGCACACTGACACACTGACAGCTGTTGTTGCCTGTTGGGCTGCAGTTTGCCATGTTATGATTTGAGCATATTTTTTTTTATGCTAAATGCAGTACCTGTGAGGGTTTCTGGACAATAGTTGTCATTGTTTTGTATTGATTGATTGATTTCTAATATATATAATATAATAAATATATATAATATATATATATATATATATACACATTTGCATAAAGCAGCATATTTGTCCATTCCCACGTTGATAAGAGTATTAAATACTTGACAAATCTCCCTTTAAGGTACATTTTGAACAGATACAAAATGTGTGATTAATTTGCAATGAATTGCAATTAACTATGTACAATCATGTGATTAATCACGATTAAATATTTTAATCGATTGACAGCCCTGAAAATAATACTATACTGTAAATTGATTCTGTTTCATGTCATCTTCATTTGTGTGTTCCTCTCTTGTCTTCCTGAAAAGGTCCCACCAATTCTACTGGACAAACAGTTCTCAGACTTCACCCCAGACATCACTCCAATCATCCTGGCAGCCCACACCAACAACTACGAGATCATCAAACTGCTGGTGCAGCGAGGTGTTTCCATACCTCAGCCACATGCTGTGCGCTGCAACTGTGTGGAGTGCGTGTCCAGTTCAGACGTGGACAGCCTACGTAACTCGCGCTCTCGCCTTAACATCTACAAGGCCCTCTCCAGCCCGTCTCTCATCGCCGTCTCCAGCGAGGATCCGTTCCTCACGGCTTTTCAGCTCAGCTGGGAGCTGAGGGAGCTCAGCACAGTGGAGAATGAGTTCAAGTCAGAGTACGAGGAGCTGTCCCATATTTGTAAACAATTTGCAAAGTCCCTCTTGGACCAGACCCGGAGCTCTAGGGAGTTGGAAATAATCCTCAACTACCGCGATGACATCAACCCTCTGCTGGATGACACCACTAATGATCTGGCCCGACTGAAGCTGGCTATCAAATATTGCCAGAAAGAGGTAAGCTGTTTGTTGATTATGATATTTGTCACACTACTGCTGTTGCCTACAGCAGCACAATAACTATTGTCTTGGTAACACTGGTACACATACAGACATACTGAGAACTGACAAGGTTTTACAGTACAGTATCATGACAACAAGGAATACGTATTACATTATTTGAACAACATGGACTGGGTAACAAGAACGGTTCCAAGATGAGTTGTAAATGGCCTGAGATGGGTGGAGATGTCCTCAGGGAGTTTAGAAAACACATAATTGCCAGGCTGGCTCTTAGCGATGCATTACAGTAGCACTCTCAGACAGTCCCGTGACAATTGGATAATTGGGGGATAATGATGGAATAAGTGATGGCCATTTCCCCGAAATACAAACTCATAATATTTTAATTAGGGAGGGAACCTTTTACTGTTTTTTAACATCTTCTTTGGAGTATGTATCCCCTGGATGCAATGCCAACTTTCTGTCATTTGTTGCGAAGTAGGGCCACTAAAAAATGACACATTGTGATTACACAGTGGCAGTAACAGAATGAGATTTGTCAAAAGTGTTTTCTGTGAATCAAAATAATTTAAGCATTACTTATGAAGTTGGTTTTATCTGTAAATGTATATACTTTGCATACGGGCTGTCAATCGATTCAAATATTTAATCACGATTAATCGCATGATTGTCCATAATTAATTGCGATTAATTGCAAATTAATCAAATTTTTTATCTGTTCAAAATATACCTTGAAGAGAGATTTGTCGAGTATTTAATACTCAACATGGGAGTGGGCAGATATGCTTGCTTTATTTTTGTCCAGAAACCCTCACAGGTACTGCATTCAGCATAAAAAATATGCTCAAATCATAACATGGCAAACTCAAGCTCAAAACTCAAAATTTAGTGGACGTTTGGAGTGATATTTAACCTCCTTCACAACAAGCTAGTATGACATGGTTGGCACCAATGGATTCTTTAGGTTTTGGTTTCATATGATAGCAGCATCTTCACTCTAGCTTTAAAACTGAGCCGGCTACAACCTACAAATCTCAAGTTGCATCAATGCGTTAAGGAAATTTGTGGCATTAAAACAAATTTGTATTGACGCGTTTTTATCATGTTAACTTTGACAGCCCTCCTTTGCATGGATCTGTGCTGTTACCACAGCAACAGGTGATAACGATGGAAGCTGGTAAAAAAAGAAGCTTTCTCTTTATAGTGGGAGGTCAGGAAATGTGGCATTATAAACTTTTACTGCATGTGCACACGTAAAAGAAAGCTCAGGCTTGTTTTGTTGTTTCCTGCATAACAGGCTAAATCTAAATTATAGACTGAGTTTCAGTGGGTGTCTCTTATTTATCCACTCATTAAAGAGACTACGTGGAGCTTTGGGGTCTTGTTTGTACACAGCACATGTGTAATATTTGCAGATCGAGTTAAAAGCTCATATACCATCTGTGCACTGCTCATCTTCTACATTTAAAAGTTGAGAAGAGTCTCTCCACGCAGTGCTTTTCTTCTGTATTTGATGAGACAGTTGGCAATGTGAGAATGAAAGATCAGTGTGACTGTTAGCAGCCCCATGTGACACAATTGTTTTCCGTGGCTAAAGGTTTTACAGCTGAACTTCGAGGGCTCAGCGGCTATTTGTTTTATCACAGATGGGTGTTTTTAACAAGATTTCTTTGGTCGATTTCAGACTACATTTTACGTTGACCATCTACTACACTACACTCCTACCACTACAAGTAATAATACTAATACTTATAGCAATAGTAATGATAATGATCACAGGTTTATCTGCAATGAGATTTGACTTTCTTCAGACCTGAATGCTTTAAGACTCAACTTGAACAACTCGAGCTTTGGAAACAAATGTTATCAATTCTGAACCAGTAAAATCCTGGAGCAATAATAAATATGCCAACTTCATCTTGTGTATTTAAGTATCTGGCCTGTGTAACCTGGAGAAAGGCTGATTCAAGACAAATCAATGAACTTGATAAAACAAAGAGCTTTATGGTTTTTCCCCCTGTTAGTGCTCATGTTCTGAGGATCGGTAATACTGGCCTCACTATTATTTATGTGCTTGCTGGTATATGTAGTTCATGCGTTTAGAGGATCAGTTGTTTTTAATGTCTTGCAAAATAGTGAAGATAATTCCGAATGCCTTGTGTATTTTACTTCTAAATTATGATAATTAGTTTGTTATTCATGCTTTATATACACAGTATGATCAGTTGGAAACAGTGGATTTGCTATTGTAAAGTTTGACAACTTTATTAACTTTAGACTTGACATTTAGACTTGCCCTCAAAGAGGTCAAACTTTTGAAGTTACATTAGATATCCGAGTGAGTAAGTAGTTAGTAGTTAGTTTTCATTTCAAGATGGGATATTGAGGGAGTTGACCACTCCTTGGAGCAATTGGAAGACTTGTCATCACGAAAGGCCATTACGGGGCTTTGTGCACCAGATGCCCCCCAAAAGTTTCTTCAGCCAAAATGTGTTAAGCAAGGCTGCAAACAGCAGGAAGTAAGAAAACTCATATAGGAGTGTCTATTGTTTGTCCTGCCCTTCCCTAACTGCACAGAGGTGGCCAGTGAGCAGTTGTTGTGTACTGACAGTATAGTAGGTTATGTGTATAAGGTACATAGAATACCCTTGTCAATTTGTCCATTGATGCTAACAACCAGACAAATAACACAATCTTGAGCTGGGTTATTTTAGACTTCTCCAAAAAAAGCACAAAGTGGTTACAGAGTGGACTGGTGACACAGATCACTCTCGCACTTACAGTACTGGTACAATCTTCCTTTGCTGTATTCAGTAAAGATGTTTCATTCTGTTCCCCTGCTACACTCTGCACTCTTTTACTAATTTTTTCTTGGACCTGTAATGGTAAAATGATGATAAAACGATATGGACAGTACATTGTGGCAGATTAAAAACTATGTGGACTATTTGCTTTTATTTTCTGAACAGAACTTAAAGGGAGAGTTGACGATGTTATCCAGTATACACTATTTGTTATATTGGTTGAAATGGTCTTTACACCCCGACAGTGATCCGTTACTTATGAACTCTGAAAAAGGACCGGAAAAGAGACGTCATCTGTAGCTGCTGTAATCCTGTAAAAATGTCTACCAATCACTGCCTCGCGGTCCGCTTGGAAAGAACCAATCAGATACCTCTCTGCCTCCCTGCTCGTACTCTGACCTTGACGTGCACCAGTCTGAACTCAAACCGCGTCGCCGCCACAAATTTAATGGAGAATGGAAGAGAAAACTCAGCCCTGCAGTAGCAATGCCGCAGTTATTTGTCATGAGGTAGCGTTGTTGAGTTGAGATCCTCTCTCCACTCTGTGTCTGTGTAGTAGTTACGATGCAGCGGTGCTCGTGCATGTGTGTGTGTGTGGTGGGGTGGGGTGGGGTGGGGTGGGGGGGGGGGGGGGGGGGGGGCGTTGCCTTGGAAGGAGCCCGAGGGGAGGGGGGTTCAGACGGAGCTCCTGAGGCCATGTTACTTTCAAATTATGCTAGCTTTCAAACATCGTCGACCCTATCTTTAATCATTAGGTTGTTATTGATCAAGTTATTAATTAGCTCAATTAATAGGCACAATGCAGTATGCCATCACTATGATGTGCCTTAGGACAGATTAATACTTGTTTTTGAAGGGATGAGTGGTGTGACATGACGGGGGGATTTTCACCTTCCAAAAATGTTCTCAGACAAAATCTGGTCCTGCCAGATGCCACCTTTTGCCTCCAGTCATGTTATGGCAAGTCAACATCTCACAAGGACGGATAGGAGACATTAAAGATGTCAGATTGTGCATTGATAGACGACCTCATCACCCACAGTGTAATGCTATATAGTAACATGATGGGGATCCATTTGGCTGTAACTTGGTTAAGCTGAAATTAACTTCAATCACCATCTGCAGATGTCCATCAGATGTTTATCTGATCTCACAGTCAATCGCTTCTTAACGGAGGATTCAGAAATGTTTCCCACTTGAAACTTTTGTCTTGCATGCTTGCAAGATAAAAGTATGTTTTTCATTTTGTATCTCACGTGTGGTGTTTTTACGACTCTTGTGACTGGATGTTAGATAAATCGGGCTAAAAATAATATAGACACATAGTAAGCAGTTGTTTTGCTGCACATTAGTTATTCAGTGTCTCTCTCTCTGTCTGTCCAATAAGGTGAAGAAAGTTGAAGCATGGTTTTTCCCTAAATGTTGCCCTTGCTGTGGGTTATCAGCAGGAGGTAGCTTGTCCGTTTTTGTCATTTTAACATCATATCTGGTAGAGGTTGAGACTGCTGGAAAAAGCAATCTATGTTACATCTGTGTAAAGGAGAGTTTCTTTGGTCCAGGCTTTTCCCAAATGTCTTCTGGTACTCCCTGTACAAATTACCAGTGTATATAAGACAAATGCTATGTGCAGACATGTGGCATACCTGAGGAGAGCTGTTGTTTCTGATTAGCAACTGAAAATCCATTTTACATGGGTTTGTTTACTGTCCTCCGTTGGAGGGGTTCCTGAAGGATGGTTTTAGAGCAGGGGTTCTCAAACTTATTACTCAAAGGTCCGAATCTGAATTTCATTCAAGGTCAGAGGTTCGGAACGATTGGCAATAACGTAATAACATCATAACGTATTCAAAACATAAGCAGTGATGGGTAACATTAAAATTTTATTCATACCAGCCTACTACTCTTATCGATACTCTTATCGGTTCTTTTTCATCACTAAATAATTACCTTTTAATTTATTATTCTAAAAAAGAATAAATTCAGAACAGGATTAGAATTTATTTATATTTTAAATGTAACCAAATGTTGTTTCTTGAGCAGCAACAGTGATGTTTACAACAGCAATGTCACTATTTAAACTCAATATCTCACTGCAAACAATCTAAAATGTCAATACTACGGTCTTTAATAATTTAGCACCACTGCCTGTTTAATACCGGGTTTCGTACCCATCCCTACGAGGTATGGGCTGGGTCCAGATTGACTTGCCGTTCGGTCTGGATGCGAACCTTGGTCCAGACTTTGAGAAGCCTGTTTCAGAGACTTCAGGAAGGTTCTACATGTTGGGTTTGGTATACAAAAATTGAGGAAGTTGGGGCATGTCCTATTGAACCTCCTGTATGGGACAAGCTTGGTATTTTGAGGAAGAATCAGATCTGAGGTGTTTATACCACTGGTCTAGTGGCAGTTTAGACTTCATAAAGCAAACATGGGGCTACGGATATGATCGGTGTAATCAACATTACTATATCTTGTCAAAAATATTAAAAAAAAAATATATATATATATAGCCACTTCTTCTTAACATACTTGTTTTTTTAAATAAACATTTAAGCATTGGAGGAAGCAATTTCAGCTGTTTTGTTTTTGTGGTTTCAGAGACCAAAATCAACAGAAGACGTTGCATATGTATTGTTAAAAAAAAAAAAAGGTTTTTACATGCATTTCTTTAAACATGCATATTTAAATTACAACAATGTAAATTCTAGTGAGGTTTTACTTCATATATTTCAGTTTTATAAAGAAAATGGTGTATACTGAGATCGTTATAGCCGAGATAATCGTAATAATTCAAGTTTTACATGCCAACATGGGGCATTAGAATGATACTATGTAGGGCAGTGAGCGTCGTGACACTGACATTTTGAGTACAGCATTTAATGTCTTGAATAATTGTTTTTTGTTTAGTGTATAATTTGTTTCTGTGTACTGCTTGCAGGCCATGGATGGAGGTAGTTTAAGCTTATTGGCCTTTGTTCTGATTTGTCTATAATTTTCTGCATGGATTTCTCAGACAAGGAGGTAGTTTCATTTTAGTTAACATGTTTTTTGTTTTTTTGTCTCTCCCTGTCTCTCAGTTTGTTGCTCAGCCCAACTGTCAGCAGCTGCTGGCGTCTAAGTGGTATGATGAGTTCCCAGGCTGGAGGAGGCGTCACTGGGCAGGAAAACTCATCACATGCATCTTCATTGGCCTCCTCTTCCCACTGTTATCCATCTTCTACCTGATCTCTCCAAAGAACCGCTATGGCTTATTCATCCGGAAGCCCTTCATCAAGTTCATCTGTCACACTGCTTCCTACCTGACCTTCCTCTTCCTGCTCTTCTTGGCCTCACAGCATATAGCATCTGCACAACCGCGCCTTCAAGGCCCAGCACCCACCACTGTGGAGTGGATGATCCTGCCCTGGGTGCTTGGTAACAACAAACGCACACAAACACACTAACAGACTGCTGTTCATCATCATGATATCGTGCACTGTTGTACATCTGTACGCTGTAGTCACACACATTTGGAAAAAGTCAAAATAAAGTGCTTACTGTGACAATGACCATACTGTAACATCTATTTGTCACATATTTGTTTTTCCTGTGGAACTACTTGAGTGATGGTGTTGCAGTGAAAAACAACATATTTGTTCATCTCTCCAGGCTTTATATGGACTGAGATCAAACAGATGTGGGATAGTGGTTTCGAAGACTACATGGATGACTGGTGGAACTTAATGGACTTCATAATGAACTCCTTGTATCTTGCAACCATTTCTCTTAAGATTGTCGCCTATTCAAAGGTACTGTACATCTTAGAGTCAAGGTATGTTTACTAATTATTAGTAATGGAATAATTTATATTATTTTAACAGATTATTGTCGCACACATTATAACATTTTATATACTATACTATACTAGTATTTGTTAATGATTATGAAAACATCTACAAATATTACATAGGTAGATGGACGAGATATTTGTAACACTTTGTTAATGGTTAATAATCGGTTTGTAAACCGTCTATAAACATTATTTGAATGGTTATTATAAAGTTGCAACTGGTGATTATAATACCTTGTTAAATGGTTAATAAATACTTTATAAAGTATCTATTAACATTATTTTGATAGATAGTTAATACTGTGTCAATGGTTAATAATTGGTGTCTGGTCCATCTATCTATGTAATTTGTATACAAACAATTTCTTAAAGGTTTATAAATCATTTGGTAATCACTAACAAATACTTAATATAGTACATCAAATGTTAAAATGCTTTCAACAATAAACTGATAAAAGTTTTCTAATGTAATCAGAATGTAATTGTTATTGTCTCCTATCAGCTATGATGCAATATATAATTTATAAACTAATTATTTCATATTACACAAACAAATGATAAAATTACAGAAATTATAGCTTTACTAATAATTAGTAATATTTATTAATTATCATTTCATTGTAAACAGTAAAATAATGATTATCTAAGTTTAATTAACTATCAATTTACCATTTATAAATGCTGGTTATTATAAAGTGTTACCAAGTATTCTTATCTACACAGTTTATGAAAGACTGCAGCTTTTTTACCTAATTGAAAAAAATGTTATGCCAATGTTTTTACTTTGCTGCGGTCTCAATCATGATTTACTTTTAAGAGGAAAATGAAAATAAATGGTATCACTGTATTTTCCTGTACTTTTCAGTAGAACATTCAACATGTGTGCTGGAAAACTTGAAACATTGCAGCATCTATATTTGATGGTAGTCTATGCATTTATTGCTCTCCCTCTTTTCTCTTTTACAGTACAGAGGGGAGAAACCCAGAGACGAATGGGAAATGTGGCACCCGACATTGGTTGCAGAGGCATTGTTTGCCATCGCCAACATCTTCAGCTCCTTGCGCCTCATCTGCCTTTTCACTGCCAACTCCCATCTGGGCCCCTTACAGATATCACTGGGCCGCATGCTCCTGGACATCCTCAAGTTCCTCTTCATCTATTGTCTAGTGCTGTTAGCCTTTGCCAATGGCCTCAACCAGCTCTACTTTTATTATGAAACAGATATGGGCAATAATTGCACAGGTATTCGCTGTAATCAGCAAAACAATGCCTTCTCAACGTAAGTTGGAGTTCTTAAATAAATTGTCCCTGACAAATCTGCATTTTTAATAATTAATATGTTTGTTTTTCAGCGGCGCGTTGTGTGATGTATGGTTGTTTGCTTTTCAGGCTGTTCGAGACACTGCAGTCATTATTTTGGTCCGTATTTGGCCTGATTTCTCTCTATGTGACCAATGTGAAACCAGACCATGAATTCACCGAGTTCGTGGGCACTACCATGTTTGGCACGTACAACGTCATCTCCCTGGTAGTGCTTCTGAACATGCTAATTGCAATGATGAACAACTCCTACCAGCACATTGCTGTGAGTGCTGTAGCTTACCTATTTTAGAGTTTTATCATGCTAATTTGTCTTGTATTCCTTTGCGAATGTTTTTTAAAAATTGCTGTTTGTTTTTCTTTTCAGGATCATGCAGATATAGAGTGGAAATTTGCAAGAACAAAATTATGGATGAGCTATTTTGAAGAAGGGGGAACTTTGCCATCTCCATTCAATATAATACCCAGTCCAAAGTCGGTGTATTATTTAATTGGATGTATAAAGAAGCATTTGTTTAAGGGAACAAGCATAAAAAGGCTGGAAACCTTTGAAACTTTGGGGGTAAGGAGTTTTCAGAGATTTGCTCTGATCTGTATTGCCACCACTGCATTGCATACATTTTCAATGCCTGTCTGGTATTGTAGACTCAAAACGGGTGGCTTACCTGTTGTCTTCAGAAATGGATTAGTCACTAAGTTAATGTGTATCATAAGACCCTATCAACATATCACCCTACCATTGCAAACAGAAACATGTAGCTTTGTTAATGGACCTTTTTTTTCTTTTTATTGTAGAGACGTGCAGCCGATAATGTAAGATTAAACCATGAGTATCAGGTAGTAACTTGTATTCCATAATGCACTATAACATTTTGATATATTATTTTTGACTGAGGTCATTTTTGATGAAACTTTATATAAAAATGAATCTGTAGTTTTGCCTTAAAAAATTATGTGTATTTTTTAGGAGGTTTTGAGGAACCTTATGAAGCGGTATGTGGCCGCAATGATCAGAGATGCCAAGACAGAGGAAGGGCTGACAGAAGAGAATTTCAAGGTAGTATGTAGTCAATTACCCAAGTTTGTTTTTCATTACTGTGTTATCGCTGCTGTTGTTTAATCTCTGGTTCTCAATAATTGATAGGAGCTTAAGCAGGATATCTCCAGCTTCCGCTATGAAGTCCTGGGAATGATGAAGGGTAAACCTCAAGGTGGTGGTGCGGGTAAAGTTGCAAGCTCCACCTTGGCTTACCCTGGAAACCCATTCAAATATTCTCCCAAATTTCCTACTGATGAGACTCAACAGAAGATGAACATGTTTGACATTACCAACCTCGCCCTACAGGGCAGAGCTGCTACCACCACCAGCTCTGTGGGCTCCAACAGGCAAACCAATGGTTCAGTTGTTCCGTCCAGTCCAGGACAGACTCAGAAGGAGATATCCAAGAATGTCTCAGGTGCTGGGTCCCTCCAGAGACCAAGACTCGCCTCGCAGAAATGTGATGAAATACACTCAGAGGAAGACACGTTGGGATCTGGTGGACAAAACCAAGAACAACTTCAGACTGGTAAAGTAGTTGTGGAAGTCGTACAGAAAGTGGAGAAGATGATTCAGGAGATTGAACATTCTTGCAAAGAGCACACTAAGGAAGTGAAAAATGGGCCAAAACAATATGAAAAATAATATGAGTCTGCAATTGAGAGATTTTAATTGTTTTAAAACATTTTTGGGTTGCAACTTTCATTCATTCATCAAACAGTTGTAAACATTTCATCAAAATAATCTAATTATCTCATGGTAAAAAGTTAAATAATATATTCAGTTCAAATAATCGTGTATTCTGTAATATATACTGTACATATCACGGTATAATGATATTATGTTATTTCACATTATATTACATGCATTCAGCTCTGATTGATTGAAGCTATACAACAATACTTAGTGAGGATAGACCTATAAGTGCTAACTTGATGCTCAGGGAATTGTGAAGCAAGTTCGTAATTCATATTTTAACTTGAGCATTTGATTCCAAAGAGCCCTAACACCCTGCTGCCTACTCTACCCTCTTCCACTTTGAACTGTACTCTTACTGTGATATGCAAAAGTGTATTTTATATGTCTATAGAAAAAGTATTACTCCTCATATACTGACAGTATCCAATCCTCCTCTAAGAAAATGAATGCTGAGGTAAACACAAGTTTAGTTGTATTTAATAGCAGAACAAATTCTATATTGAATTTGGACAAATTATCCAGTTGATTAAAAGCAACGTAGAACCTAGCTAATTCAGCTTTGGGTTCGGCTTCTCTTTTACTCCACCATCACCTCCCTGACCTGTTTAGGGTGAGAGGGAATGTTTTACTCCTAATTCTTTTGTTGAAGCAGAAGAGGCACCAGTTGAGATTTGTTGCAATATGTATTCCTCAACCAGGTGCCGGTACACCATATCCTATAACTTTCAGGCATAAGGGTCCTCTTGTGATCTGTGTGTGCTGTTTTATTTATTGTAATGTAATGAAATTACTCTGAATATAAATAAAAGACGATGCTAATTCAAAAAGCAATGTTAACTAACTTTTTTTATTTACAACACAACATGTTGCTCCCCCTTTCAACTTGCTGTACTCTTTCTCCATTTCAGAATATGCATATTATAGAAGCAGAGTGGCACAACTTTACCTACAATACTTTCGAGGTGCATGGAAAAGGAAAAACTCCAGCAACACTTGTAGTATATAGAACATTACAACAACACATTTTATTGTAAGACCAACGCGTTTCGGCTTGTGGACTTCCCCTGAATTGACCTTTCTCTTGATTTGCTTCACCGCGGAAATCTTCTCTTTCATTTTGTTTACTAGAGAAAAGATTTCAGTAAATAGTTTGTTCCCCTTCTCTCTGGCTGTATATACAGTGGTCCCTCTAACGTTGTGCACTAGATGCACAGTTTACACAGACATCCTCTTCTGAGAGATTTTTATTCTTGTACTTTGTGACCTGTCAGAGGAGAAGCGTTACCCAAGGTTCTCTCTTGCAGAATTTGGTACATTATTCATATCCTGCCTATCAGGTGTAAACTGACGGCCTTTGATGAACTGTAAGTTAAATGTTACTTCTGGAGATCTTCTCATAAACAGCGGGCTTGCCATATTTTTTGTATTTCATATCATAATTTCAGCTTGATCTTGCAACTAAGGATCAGAGATATAATGTAACTACAGTAAGTCAATTTACTGAAGACCTGTTCTTAAGTATAATTTATTAAGTTCTCTGATGACACAGCCATACTCAGCCTGCTACACAGGGATAGCAGCCCACTGGACTATTTCTCTGAAATAGAGGAATTTGTGCACTGGTGTGACAACAACCATCTTGAGTTGAATGTGAGGAAGACAGAGGAGATGGTGTTTGACCCAAAGATGGTGGGTGACCTCAGGCCTGTGGTTATTAAAAATACTTCTATCCCACAGGTCTGTTCATACAGGTATTTAGGGGTCCACATCGACAACACTCTCAGCTGGAAGGTACATGTTGGAAACCTCTCCAAACTTCAACAGCGGATGTACTTTTTACACAGACTCAGGTTCTATGGAGTGGAGCAGAAGATCATGTTACTTTTCTACTGGGCTGTCTTGGAAAGTATCATAAGATATGGCATCACGGCCTGGTACGGTAACCTGACTGTGCAGTTGAGGTCACAGATTTCTTGCCTGGTGCAGACTGCTATGAAGATTATGGGGGTCAAAAACCACCTTACCCTCCAGATGCTTTATGAGCAGTCTGTCATCAGACAGGCACAGAAAATTTTGTCAGACCCAACTCACATCTTACACCAGGAGTACCAACTTTTACCTTCCGGCAGGAGATATAGAGTCCCACGGTGCAGATTGAACCGTTACAAACATTCATTCCTGCCGATGTCTATTAAACTCCTCAACAACTCGTAACATAAAGCTATCATAAGGACAGTGCAATATGTTAAATAGGGACAGTGCAATATGTTAAATTGGGACAGTGCAATATGTTGCATATGTGTAATATTGGACTATTGTCTGTGCAATAGGGGCAAGACGGTTGACGGTGCAGTGCACTACCAGTGCAATACCTGCCATGGTGTGTGTGATAGTGTGTGTGATTGTATGTGCCATTATGTACGTGGACTGTGTATGTGTTGAAACATCTGTTTCTGTGAAACTATTTCCCTGTCTGATGTGGAATTGTTTATTATTGTTGTTGATGCTGTTTTAATTTAGTGCTTGTAACTGCAGTTGGACGGAGTTCATGAAAAACTTCCCCACGGGGACAATAAAAGTATATCTTATCTTATCTTATCTTATCTTATCTTATAATGTTGATATTGTGCTTCACTTACATATTTCCATGCTATGCTACTTTATACTCTACACTGGTTAATTTGCAGATTAGGTTTTGCATGCACATCACACTGTAGGCTATAATGAACATATAAAATATGATGCATTGTTATAGATTAAACTAGTGTATAGCATAAATTAAAGTGTATATGCATTGTTAAAACTAGCTCCACATTGACCAGTTAATAATATTAATAATAATAATAATAATAATATAATAACATAACTCTGAACGGGGCCATTCTGCATGTTGATGTTGATTTAGTCACCAAGTTCATTTAGGAGCTTTACCATTGTTAACATTTAACACTTAACCACTGATTATGTTTATTCCAGCTCTCATAATTTGGTGATGATGTGGTTAGCTTGTGTTAAATTATTACTAAGCATCAAGCACCCTCTAGTGATGTGTAGGCATGTTAAAGACTAGTGCAGTGTTGTGGGCTAAATGGAGATATGTAAACAATGACATCACTGTATAGAGACTGTACACATATGCTTTTAAAGCGGAAATCCTCTAAATCTGTGCAGAACATGCAATGACAGCTGTATTCAAATACATGTACCAAGTCCACCTTTTACCTGTTTTTATCCACTAGCATTGAGTTTATTTGTTGGTACAGTAATTACTGTATTACTGCTATAAGTATATTCATTGATAGTAGTAGCAGTTAATTATCAATTGTATAATTGTTGTGCTATATTCTGTATTTGCACAGATATTCAACTTCACACCTTCATAGCTTGAAGCTGAAAGCGACTTGGGGTGGATGAAGTCTTTAGGTTTCTGTTACCATAGCAGCTGAGAGCAAATCACACTATGTTTAGAAAGCCAGTCCACAGACTGTGTGGGTCTTTGTACTATATCTGAAGAGCTCACTCAATTTAGATTGATGTCACATTTTTTTCTTTAATTTCCACTCCACAAAGGAGCTTACTATCAAGATACAAATAGAGGAAACTGTGCTCGGGACCAAGACGTAGCCTACTTTATCCATCCTTTGTGACACATGCAGTGTTTGTGTCAGCGTGTGTGAGAGTGTCTAAATCAGAGTGTTCTGATTCAAAGTGTAAAAGCCACGCTGCATTTCATTATCACTGCAATGGGTTCATCTGCACCATTATTCTGAGTACAGAGTCTTTAGTTAGAAAATTGGCTGCTCATTGGAATGTTTGGGATTGTAAAGTTAATGTATTCCAGTCTCTGGGAGATGAAAAGCCCGGGTAGGGATTTTATGTGTAAGTGCTTTTCTAAATGCATTGACTAATCAAGGTCATACGAGGCTTGCTGCCTTGAACGTATGTGGTTTGCTGAATGGTTCATTTTTCTGATATGTTCAACTTTTTCTCCACACGGGTTAAGAATACACCTACACAAGCATGAGACAGGCCACTGGTTTTCAGTCTCAGATCTGTGCAGCAGATTTGAATCCTGGACTGTGTTTTTTCCCCTTTTTTTGCAATCCATTGACTTGGCCATGGACATTATTTCCCTGCTCACATTGTAACATCTGTCTAGCCAGGAGGTTGAACAACATGTGGGAGAGTGAATGGTGTAAGTGATGCCACTTGGGTATGCTGTGAGCAACAGCTCACTGATAAAGCTCAACAACAGCTGCACTTTTAGAACGCATAGTGTTTGATGCCATGGGTCATTTTACTTATTAGTAAGGAATTAAAAAGATAGAATAGCACATTATGAAGTAGCTTCTTTGATACGTTTGACATGTGTGCTCATACTGTTTATAAATTGCAGCTTATTTTCATTTTCTTTATATAATTCTGGGATTTTAGATTGTGTGAGCCAATTCACAGACAATTTCCTAAGTGTTGTGTTTGTAGATATGAAAATACAAACCTTATGTGTCCTTTAGTTCTTGTGTTACAAGACTTGCCAATCAGTTTGAGATAGGGATCAGATTTTGTGGCTTTAAAAGGCTGATGTGGCTCCAATGAGAATACATTTGACGGTATAATAAAAGCAGTGATTTAGTAGGGAGACAAGTACAAGTTTTCGGATTTAAAACAATCAAAGATTGGGTGTTGTGGTTGTCTGGTTCTTGGCCTGATAGGAAGTATTTCATAATTTTAAATAGTGATTTACCTCAGTATTTATTCCTTCTCCAATGTAAAAACTATGCTGAAATATTATCCTTGTGAAATAGTAATGCTGTGAGAGACTGCCTGCACTCTTTCCCACCACTAGATGGAGCAAACTACACTCTGAAAGATTTATACAATCAGTGCTCTGGCATTTGTTCAGAGCAGAAATTGTGCAATGTTTCTTTGTTTGTGGTCCAAATAGATGACACTTTTACAGAAGAGATACAGCTGGATTCTGTATCCCATCTGCTCATTATATATGTCCCTCAATGTAGCGCTCAGTTTCAGGGCTCTAAAAAATAAAATATGCAGAGAGAAGTATATTAAGCAATTTATGTAAAGCCTAATGTTGAGCTTTAAAATCCTAAATTGTGTTTTTAACAAAAAGTGTGCAAATGTGTCCAGATCATTTTACTTATTTGCAATGCAATCTACTTTTATGTTAAAGCTTTCTTAAACAAGTAACTTTGAGCTAGAGCTGTAATGTGACTTCTAGAAAATGCTTTTAAAAAAGTGAAATAAACAAGTTTAGAATGTTTTAACGTCAAGATTTTTGTGAGAAATGCATCAAAATGTATGCACCTTTTAAATGTGCATAAAAGAAGAATGGCAAAGATTACAAAACATTTTGTGAATGTAATGGTGGTCCCATTTATTTTATGTTTTTTAAATGGACCTCCATAAATTGTTTGATATATAAAATAAATCCCAACATTCAAATCATCATAATTCATTACACGCAAAAAAAAATGATACAAACCCAGCATATTTGTACATAGAAATGTGGTTTTGAAAAGGTTCTGGGTGGTCCATCCATGCATGAAATGTTGCCATCCTCCTTGAGACTTGTGGTATATAAACTCCCACTCTGAGTCTGCTCCCATCACTCTGGGTCTGGAGGGGCTAGCTAGGAAATCAAAGATGAAGCTCCTTTTTGTAGCTGCCTTTACACTCTTTGTGCTCTCTACATTTGACAAGGCTGAATCTTCAGCTTATGACAAAATAGTCGCCCACAGTCGCATTAGGGCAAGAAAAGAAGGGTAAGCTTATTCATATTTTCCATTATGATTATGTTGGAGTTGTTGTTTATTTACACCTTTGTGATGTCATATTAGTTCATTTTGCATGCAGTAGTATTGAGCTTTGAGCATAACAAGCGGCAGTAGTTCTTATCATTCCTGCACATTTGTCTCTTTTCTGTTTTTATATGAAATCTGCTATATTTTAATGCAGTCAAAGTTGTTTCACACATTTTAATTGTTTAATTGTCTTAAATTATGGCATATGTTATTTAATTATATTACATTTCACTTAGAATTATAACTAAAATCTGACAAACCAATATCATATCCAGCAGGCGTGGATGTCATAATTACTCATATTTGACTGGTTTCAGAAGCAGCAGGGGTAGTTGCCAAATATTCACACTTGACAGTCTGGTGTCTTACCCAGCAGGGCTGTTAGTCACATAATAATTCAAATGTGAATTACTTCAGAGATTCATAGAATCTTACTCCTGTGTTTTACCTGCTGATTAATGCTTTATCTCTTTTTTCACCCTCAATTCTCATCAGACCCAATGTCTGCGCGCTCCAGCAAGTCATGGGGACCAAGAAGAAGTACTTCAGCACTTGTCGTAATTGGTACCAAGGGGCCATCTGTGGAAAGAAAGCGTAAGTGTTGTTTCATGTTTCCAATAGGACAAGTTGTTTCTCCTGTTTAAAGATGAACATTACAAGCAAATTCAACGACTAAAAAGTTTTACCTGAGCATCGCTTCTGTATGTTTTTGAAAATATGGCATTTCGCTTCTTCTACTGCTTCTTCTTTAAGGGTTTTCATGGAAACGTTAATGTTTCCATAGAGATAGACATCTGTTATCTCACTCTGAACTAAACTACCGCTTAAAATGAAAAACACATTTGTGGAGGCAGGCCCTAAATCCTTTGTAGTGGAGACGGTTCGATCTTGTAAACTGTACGTTAGGGTTTTCATAACTTGGGAAGCCTGGACGTCATTGAGCGGTGAACCACTGATTCCAGGCTATGATGTGGCTGCAAAATGTTGACTGTATTCATGAATGGAAAAGCATTCAGCTCAGTCATTCTGGACAACCTCTTTTCTCTTATTATTCCGGCCCCCTCAGCACTTTTGTGTTTAAACATGGATCGTAGCCATGGCTATTTTACAGTCTCTCTCCCTCTCTCTATACGCGCACACAGACACACACACATTCAGCTTTCCCTCTATTATGCCTAAGTCATGCTTAGCACTCTAAACAGGCTTAGTTCTTCATGATGAATACACACTGCTCATTAAACTTGGCAAATGATAGTGTTAGAAACAGCCAAAGAATTTTATCTATTTCAATGGGAGTCTGACATGGGAGCGTGGGATCAATCAAAAGATAACTGGGCCAAAGTTGAATTCACACGGTAAACTGGTTCACTGATTTATACCTGTTATAGTATGATGATGCAAGGTGTCCTGAAAGCACAACTTATAACTACTCGATTCCAGTTTGAGTTACACAAATTTCTTCAAAGCAGAGCCGCGCTGGAGGCAGAAAGGTTCTTATTATTTGATAAAGTTTACTTAGATTAGTTGGTCTATTAAAGATAAACTGAAAACACATTAGTTACTGAGACACAGATCATATTACCTGCCAAACCTACAGTATAACCCTCCCATCGTTCCTCCCACCCGGTCTTCGATAAACTCCCCAGATGTTCACATAACAAAAAACATCTGTATTTCAGTTCAATTATATGTATAATTGTTTCAGTCAGCATACGTTTCAGTGAAGCTGATTTAAATGCAAACAATTTCACTAATCAGCTGTAAATTTTTGCTTTGATATCAGCGTTCATGTCCCACACTGATTTGGACCAATCAGGACAACACATTTTATGCTAAATGGAATTGGTATAACTTAAATTTCCCCAAAGGTTAACTTGTGTATACAATATAATACATATCTCTCTTACTGTATGGCTACTGAAGAAGCAACAGGAAAGCATTACCATCTTGAACACATAAAATAATTCAGGCTAACCCACTGACCAACATGATCTAATATGGCTTAAATTGCACTTTTTACAGTAGTTTCTGGCAGTTGATGCTGTGTCTAACTTTATTTGGCCAGTCAAAGAACTTGTTCCTGTCCCACTGAGGTTTAATTCAACAAATGATAATATGTCTGCTTCCAGTGCAGCTCTGTCTCCAAGAAAACTGTGTACAGCCGTACTTCTAAACTGCCCATTAGTGATGGGTTGAATTGGAATAAAGCCACATACAGCTTATGTTATGTCTGAAGAAATTATCATGATTCTTGGAACAGCACTTTTATAGAGATGCTGACAAGTCAGAAGTTTCCTACGCCGTGGCCAGACACAATCCCTCAGTGTGGGAGAGCAATGTAGCGAGGGTTTTGCTGACTCTGCCCCAATGGGGCTTGTGTGATCTCATCCCAGTCCCTCTGACTCCATTCAGCTTGATTCAAATACAGCTGTTAAAGAGGTGCAGTTAGCCGTGGCCCAGAGGCCTCGGTCTGTACCCCGTGTGAGACAGCTGGCACATGTTTTTCTTCTTCTTTTTGCTCAAACAAAAGCTTAATTCATTTTTATGAAGTGTTGGAATCTCACTATACTGTTAAACTTGTTTTGCCCAAGAGCAATTGTTTAAATTACTGCATGTGTAGCATCTTTTAGTCATCCAATCATTCAATCCAATTACGTCTTTGTTTGTCCCTAACCATGCCGACAAAGTCACTATATTGTCCATTTTGAACTACACATTGGACACATATGAAGCTTTCCTGGTGTTTAGGTCTCACAAGGAAACCACTGATGAGGAGGAACTGCATCTTCCTCCTCCTTTTGTGTTATGTAGAACCATTTCACAACCAAAAATATAGTTACTTGTTACATTGTGCCATTTGTAAGTGATCACAGACTTGATAATGTTCTTACCATCTGTCATGATTATTTTAATCATGTTGAGCTGATTAATTGGGGAAGAAGCAGCTTCCTTGTTAGAGTTTATTAACAATAAAAGCTGGGCAGTCTGCAGTAATGAACTCCCCAGCCAACTCTGCTCTTTTATGTCTTGTGGTTCTTTTTATTGTTGCATACCTGTTAGTTATTTGAAGTGAAATGTACATCTGCAAATGTCTGGAAACAATTATATAATTCCAACATGTTCGAAACCTGCTGACACAAGCGGTATAGTCATGTTTATATGTAGCAGCTGCACTTTGAATTTTACTATCCTTCTTGGGTTACGGTGATACGGGCTACAGCAAATAAACATTTCTCATGTGTATCGAATTTATCTAAACAGAAATCACAATGGTTATTCTCTAAATTATAAAACTTTGTTTAAAAAAAAGCTCTAAAAACTCTGGTGACAATTGAATAACGTTGCTTTTCAGATTAGCTCTAGTGTTTCCATAAAGACCACCAAACCCTTTAAATGTTCTTTGTGTTACCACCAACATTTCCTAAAACTCAGCTCTAATTACACGGCAGTTTTTCAAGGCCAAAATGTTTCTGAGGTTCACCAAATGCCAAGTAAGTCCAAACCAATTGTTTAGCTTCAAAGTGGAGGTCCTGGTAATATAAATCTCCTACTGTAATGGTAGCCTAATCCTCGAGGCACCCTTTCCATTAGGTTTTGGCCTAAGCTGTAGGGTCACATGGTTTGTTTGGGTAATGAAGGAGATAATGAGTCACATCTGGAAACACTGAATACACAAGACCAAAGTGGAATGATGATTCAGCTTAAAACATGGCAGCCAGAAAGAATACAAATTTCTTACACAGCTATGTTGAAAGATGCTTTCAAACAATATTTCAAGGGATGTGCTACTGACTTGAGATGATACTCACATTTGTGATCTGTGTGTTTTGCCTGCAGGACTGTGCTTTATGAGTGCTGCCCAGGGTACATGAAGCTCGAGGGCATGCGCGGTTGCCCTGCAGGTACAGTGCTACAATGCAGTCAATGTATAAAGGTTAGATGAGGCCAACTGTAGAGCAGCTGTTTGCTATTTCTGAAATTAGACCAAATAAACTAGAAGAGGATGGTGCAGCATATTGTCGACACATGTCGAGTCTTTCTTTTCGAGTTTATTATCAGAATGGCAGGCTGACATCTGATAATGCTTATTGTAAATCTCTTTCTTAGTGGCCCCGATTGACAATGTGTACGAGACCTTGGGTCTGGTGAAGGCCACCTCAACCCAAAAGTACTCTGATCTTTCTAAGCTGAGGCCTGAGATCGAGGGATCTGGATCCTTCACCTTCTTTGCCCCCAGTAACGAGGCCTGGGAGCTTTTGGACGAAGTGAGTCAAGAACAATTTTTATTTTATTTTACCTTTTATTGAACCAGATAATTCTCATTTAAAATGACGACCTGGCCAAGAGGCAGCGACCAAAGGCAAGGAGATACAAAACATTAGAAGATAGAACATAAGTACGACTAGTGCAATAAAACATGAGACAAAATTAAAACATCACAATATATACAGTATATACAATATAAATATATATATATATATATATAAGTGCTGTGTTCCAGAGAGGCAAATTCAGAAGTAGATGCAATGATCAGAAACTTTCACTTGTAATGAGTTATTAAAGGAATGAGGGTGATGGCATCTTTTGCAACAAAACGAAACGCTTGGGAGGCTTTCTGTCTGTGAGGTTTTAACATCTCATTTTCCTCACCTAACAGGAAGTAAGGAGTGCACTGGTCAGCAATGTCAACGTTGAGCTGTACAACGCTCTGCATTACCACATGGCCAACAAACGCTTCTTGACCAAAGATTTAAAGAATGGAATGGCGGTCACCTCCATGTACAACGACCTTGGTCTCCATATCAACCATTACTCCAATGGGGTGAGTATTATCACTCAGTATTATCAGTCCTATTGTAGTTGTACTAAAAACTCTTTTCACTGGTATAACATTGAAGTGTACGTTATGTGCAGGTGGTGACTGTGAACTGCGCCAGGATTATCTATGGCAACCAGGTAGCCACCAATGGAGTTGTGCATGTCATTGACCGTGTTATCAGCGCTGTTGGAAACACAATCCAGGACGTCATTGAGGTTGACGATGACCTGACAACTCTGAGTGTGAGTAAATATATACAGGGATAGATATGCAAACACATGTTACACATTATTAAGATACAAGCATGCAGAGCAATTTAGCAAATATTACAGGTACATGAGTACAGATTTTGTGATTTAGTTACTTTAAAATCCTTTTTTTCAGATGATTAGGTTGCTATGTCTATCTCCTGCAAATGTTTCTACTACTCTATTGTACATTGAAGTTCACTGAACATAATCCTGCTGCTGTAATCACCATTTAGGATGTGGCTCTAAACGCTGGATTCTTGGAGAAGCTGGGTCAGCCAGGACATTACACTCTCTTTGCCCCCACCAACGAAGCCTTTGAGACTCTGGGCAGCGAAGTGTTGGAGAGACTTCAGGGTGACAAGGAGGTCCTCAAAGGTAAACCAGACTTTTATTCACAGAGGTCTGCTGCTGTTCCTTAATGCCCCAAAGATCACTCGAGACCATTTAAAACATTGCAGTGGAGACAGGAAACAGGAACAGGAAGGTACCAGAAAAGAAATGCGGTGATTCCCTGGCGGCATGTTTCCTAGACTAAGTTGCCCATAAAGTGATTTATTTTTTTTACATATTCAACTTCTTCCAACTCAAAACAGATGACGCCGCAATGGATTTGGAGCTTACACAGATTTGGCAAGCTGTACATAACAGTTTGGTCAATGAGTAATAAAAATAAGTCTCAAGTTTCAAGTCACGCATGAAATGGTTGGTGGAAAGTCAAACAACGCAGCATATCATTTGGCACTATGGTAATGTTTTTTTCCGTTCTTTTAGAGTTACCGGTATATACAGTATGTTGTGAGTAAGTCGGGTTTAATATACTGTAGCTATTTTATTTTCTCAAACATTTGCAAGAATTGTGCCACTATAATCGTCAATTAGAGCAAGTTAAACCCCTTCAAATATACAGTGACCGTAAGCTCTTGAAAAAATCGCGGAGAAAACAACAAAAAAGCAGAATTTCAACATTTTAAATTTTATCTTGTTTGGCGTCAACACTGAGAGGCAGGAAACAGCTGCTTTATGGAGCAAGCTGGTCAAATTGGCAACAACCCAAAACATTTTATTAGCCCACAGCTCGCTGTATAATGTGAGATCAGACCATTTCACACAAAGTTAAACAGAACTGTGACGAAATCACAAGTCTTCTCACTCAAGGACCCGAGGGCTCCAAAGGGTCCTCAGGCTCCCAGGGCATCATATCCTCAGCTGCAGTGAAACATGAGGAAGAACATACAACAGCCCATGCAGCCAACTGACCTACTCTGCTTTCAAATAAACATCTACCTACAACTAAACCATACATTTATTCAAATCTTTGTCTTTTCCAGCTCTTCTGAATTTCCACCTCCTGGACTCCGTGCAGTGCTCTGAGGCCATCATGGCTGGCACCTCTTATGAGACCCTGGAGGGCAACAACATTGAGATCGGCTGTGATGGTGAAAGCTTAACAGTCAACGGCATCAAGATGGTGCTCAAGAAGGACATTGTCACCACCAACGGTGTCATCCACCTTATTGACAAAGTGCTCATGCCAGACTCAGGTTAGACTCCCATTTTTTTCCTCTTATTTAAGCATACCTGGTTTACTACATCAATATGTACATTATGCCAGATGTTTATAATGTTTTTCTGTGATCCATATTTTAATGGTGTTGGGATTTCCTTTGCCCTTTAAGCTAAGCAGGTGATGGAGCTGGTGGGAAGTTCCCAGTCAACCTTTGGTGACATGGTGTCCGAGCTGGGCCTTTCTGCTGCCATGAGAGCAGACGCTGAGTACACTTTGCTGGCTCCCCTCAACGTTGCCTTCAATGGTGAGTAACATACTGCTCATTATATCATGAACGTCCCTCTGCTTTCCATTCAGCAGGTGGCTAAATATGAACCCTGTTTGCTCCACACTCAGTCACAGTCTGGAATAAAAAATAAATGTATTATTTCCCCTTGCATGCTGAGTCAGAAATTAATCGATATGTACATATATGGAGCTTCAGGGAAATCATGGATTTATTGGGACATTGCAAAAGCTTTATGCCACGCAAGACCAAAAACCCACTCCCCCAGAAAACATTCCTGGACTTCACCCGAAGGGAGTAGAGATGTTTTGTTTCTGTAACAAGAATCTGTAATTAATCGAGGCAGAATACTTTTATCTTTATAGACATACGATTTTAAATGGGTGTAAGGAATGCACAAGCAACATCTGGATGTAACAAAAACCTTTTATTCAACTGTAAATTCAATCATGTACAATACATCATGTCTCATGATTTTAACTGTGCAGTAAATCAAGTCACTGATAGCAGATATGTCTTTGCTCACACTTGTTGTTGTGGCTGCTGCTCTCTGGACATTGTGGTAAAAATAATAAGACTATAAATGTCATTTCTGATGCTATAAGCCAATACATTATATGTAAATGTACAATGTTGCTGGTATGTTTACTTTTTAATGGGAAATATAAAACCATTCTTTCCTCTACAGATGAAGTGATGTCCATGGATCAGAGGTTGCTCAAGAGCATCCTGGAGAGCCACATCTTGAAGAGCAAGATTGTCCTGGGACAGTTGTTCAGTGGCCAGCGGCTGGAGACCATCGCAGGGAAATTTCTGAGAGTCTTCATCTATCGCACAGTGCGTCCTCTTCTCTGAAGTTGTGCCAAAAAATTGTGGCTGGGTGCCACTAAACACACACTATATGCATTACCTCTGTTATTTGACCATCAATCCACATATCCTTGAGACATTACTAATCCCAATGCCTTTACCTTGTGGATTATTTCTCTAGGCTGTGTGCATTGAGAATTCCTGTCTGGTAAGAGGCAGTAAAGAAGGAAGCAATGGGGCCCTTCATCTCATGAGGACTCTGTTGAAACCGGCGGAAAAATCTATGTTTGAGATTCTGACAGAAAATGGAGGGTTCAAGTACGTAAAGAGCAATGGTAGTGAAAATGGACTGTGGTATTAAATGCAGCATAATACTCAAACAACATCTTTCTGTATCTTTCCATTAAATCCACATGGCACATATGGGAAAGAGAAAGTGCTGTTGTTGCAATACGTCAGCCCACAGTGGTTTCTGCAACAGCCAACTTACTGTTTTCTTCTCTGTCCTGCAGGATCTTTTTGTCTCTGATGGAAGCCGCTGAATTGACTGACCTGCTGAAACAGGAGGGAGACTTTACTCTGTTCGCCCCAAGCGATAAGGCTTTTGCTGGTTTGAGCGACAGTGATTTGTCCTTGTTGAAGAGTAGGTCTCCCATACTTTCTTTATCTTTTAATGTGTTTTATTTTGCTAGTTGAAATTCACAAAAAATAAATGAATGATAGTTAATAAATGTATGTTTGTCGTTCTTTATTTCAGGTGACATAAATGCCCTCAGAACCATCCTTTTGTATCACATCAACAATGGTGTCTTCATTGGTGGCGGTTTGGAGGCTGGGGTGACAAACCTTCTCAAGTCTCTTCAGGGCAGCAACCTCAGAGTGATGCTTGTAAGTGTTTAGCACAGCAAGACTGAACACATTTTATCTTTAGTCAATAAACTTTATATCTTGAGCAATTCAAGCTTTACGAACCTTGTGTTATCTTTAAGCATAAAAGTTCGGTACAATTATGATAGTGTCAATCGTTATCTGATAAAATATCGTCCTCAATTTCTAAACTCTGTAACCTCAGCAAGCTATTAACTTTGTTTACTGTCAAACTCATTCCTCATATTTTAAAATACAGGTTTATTCAAGCCCCTCATTTTGTGGTTTTCTTATTAGTAATTGTTTTTACTGTCTCCCTCAGGCTAACAGCTCTATGCAAGTGAATTCGGTCCAAGTCCCTGAATCTGATATCATGGCCACAAATGGAGTCATTCACTTCGTCAACCAAGTCTTGTATCCTGGAGGTATAATTCTCACTCAATCATTTCTGTCAATATTCCCTTCCTTCTGTAAATCTGTCAAGAGATGCACTCTGCACTGCTTTAATCACTGTTGTAAAGGCTCAACTGCAGTTAACGCCCTGCTCTTTCTTCCAGATATCCCTGTTGGAAGCCAGGATTTCCTCATGCTACTGAGGAGGCTCATCACTTACATGCAAATCAAGGTGTCATATCAAAGATTTACTCCTCGTTATTAAAGCTTTGAGGCTTAAAAAGGGCAGGGTGCAGTTTTCTGTGAGCAGGTGTTGATGTTTTTTATGCCTTCTGTGGCTGCCAGAATACAATTCTCAACGTAAAGTATAAGACAAGAACCTGCTTGTAAATCGTCTGTGCAGAGTGTCGAGCTTGTGGTTTTGAACAAGGGCGTTCTGACTCAGCAGTTGTTTATTTTACTTTACAGGTTGACCGATTATAAGCTTTGTTATGCAGCAAACACAAAGAATGACAATGATCATACTGTACATCATGTTGTTAATGTGTAATCTGCTGTAACAGATTTTTTGCCCTTTTCTTTACAGTACATTTCAGGATTCAGATATCAGGAAATCCCCCTTACATTTATGAGTAAGTATCAATATTACCATTAGGTTTATTTGTGTTTTTATTTTTTGCAATACAGTATTTTTAATCTCTTAAAGGGATAGTTTGGGTGTTTTGAAGTGGGGTTGAATGAGTTTGCTTATTTATCCATAGTCCAGCCCTTTCATTCCCTGATCGTCAAATACCAACGCTTTGTCACAGCCGCTGGTGTTAGATACTGACGCATAAGGTACCCTTAGCGCTGGTAGGAGACGCACCTGGCTTTCCAATAATTACAAAGTAAACCCATCCACATCAATATTAAATGCACAGGGAAAGTGCTTTGGTGACAGTGGTGGTAGTTTAAAGAGCAAAAGAGACACAACGTGCAGGCTGGAAGGGAGGTGGATGGGTCCAACAAACACAAGACTTTCATCCAGGAGACCGCTGTTCGTGTCTCGTGCGTCATGTTACAATCTGTTTGTTCATGTGCTGTGTTCACAATGTTCAGTGTCATTTTTACTGTACAGCCCAACCATGTTGTTTCTGTCTAAACCTAACTATATTGGTTTTATTGCCTGAACCTAAGCAAGTGTTTTTGTTTAATTCATTAAGCACATGTTTACTGCAACCGAAAAGTGACGCCGAGGGGTCTGACAAAGCGTCAGTATATGACGAGTTGGGATGAGAACATGTTGCATAGTCAGTGTATTACCTAGAGTAGATGGCGGTCGGCAAACCCCCAGTTTGGAGATACAGGCAGGCAGGAGTACCGACATGGGAGCAAAGCAATGTACAGCTGTGGACGGGGGCTGGCAGCAAAATGTATTTTGGCCACCTAAAAGAAAAGACCCCCTGAAAAAAATTATATCAGTTTAAGTGTACACTATATTTAGAATATTTTCCGATAGAAAACTGAACTGGAGTCTGGCTGCTTTGAAGAGAGCATAGATTGCACTTTCAGTTCAGTCGAAAAAGGCTGTCTGACTGCAGTGAAAATATTCTTCGTACACTTAAACTGATATAATTTTTTTTGGTGAGCCTTTCTTTTAGATGACTAAAATCTGTTTTGCTGCCGGCTCCGTCCACAGCAGTACATTGCTTTGCCTCTGTGTTGGTACTCCTGTCTGTTTCTCCAAACTGGGGGCGTGCCAAACACCATCTACTGAAGATAATACACTGACTGTGGATAAGTCCCTCATACAACCCCACTTCAAAACACACAAACTACCCCTTTAAGAGGCATTCTTCACTGTCATTAACGGCTTTATATCTCCTGTTGTTATTAGAGAGGATCATCACTCGTGTCGTCCAGGAAGGTACAGTAATGATGATCAGAGTATCATCATCATGTGATTCCTAATCAGTAAAGTCTGACAGATTATATGCATGTCGCATGCATAGAATTGGCATAGTAGTTTTCATAATCGTACACAGCAAGAATTTATCAAACGGGAGCTGATACTCAACGATAAAAGCAAAATATTATAAAAAAACAGAATTAAAGACAAATAAAACCAAAAACCAAAGGATTTGCATGTAACAAACTTATAAAAACGCCAGGCTATAAAAATGTGTTTTTAAAAGTTTTTTAAAATGTGGTACAGACTCAGCTGACCTGACAATGAGGGGGAGGCAATTCCATAGTGTTGGCGCTAAAATAGTAAAAGCATGGTATTTAATAGCAATTGGTCAGAAGATCTGAGTAATCTTGGGGCAGAGTATTGGGTTATGCGTTCAGAAATATAAGAGGGTGCCATGCCATGGAGGGCTTTGAATGTGATCAGGAGGATCTTGAACTGAATTCTGAAGCGCACAGGAATCTAATGGGCCAGAATGGGGGTAATATGCTGTCTTCGTTTAGTGTTTGTCAAAAGCCTGGCTGCCGCGTTCTGAACCAGGTTGAGCAATTGCAGACTCACTTAAAAAAGAAAATAAGGAGATACAATAGTCCAGGTGGGAAGAGATAAAGGCATGGATAATTTGCTCTAAGATGCTCTTAGGCAAGGTTGAGCGGATTTTGGCCATATTTCTGAGTTGCAGAAAACAAAACTGAACCAATTTCTTAATGTGATGGTCAAAATTTAGATTTTGATCAAACACAACACCAAGATTTCTAGCAGATGGTTTGATATTCCCTGCTAAATGTCCGAGGTATGGACTAATAGCCTTTGAAACTTGGTCTGGCCCAATAACCAAGATTTCTGTTTTGTCCATATTCAGCTGTAAAAATTCAGTGACATCCAATCTTTGATAGCAGTAAGGCAGCAGTGTAGAGTATCCCAATTTTAAAGATTATCAGATTTCAATGATACATAAAGCCGAATGTCATCTGCATAACGATGGTAGCCAACAATCTTAAACTTACGAATAATATGACCAAGGAGGAGTGTATACAGACTGATCAAAATATACTGATCAATCTCTAACTCCTTAATCATTTCACACACATATGTAAGTACATGAACAAACACACACAAGCAGGGTTTGACAGCTAAAGTAGCATTAATCAAAGAGAAGAAAAGAGAATCTCTTTTCTACTGACTTGTACCAGTCAGCAATAAAAATGGATATTTAAAATGAATGAATTAATTAACCATATTTCCATATGAATAAAAATAAACAGCAGTGCAAAAATAATATTTAAAAACTAGATAGCAGAAATCCTTTGATTATGAATCACGTTTTTGTCAAAGCAAACTTTCTGATCCAGTGAAAGGTCCATTTGTTATGATACCTGCATACAAATGGAAAATTCTCTGTATCGAGGGGCAATGCTGTGCTGCCTGTAATTTCAATGTAGTGAAACATGTCTTCTTTGCTTTTATAGTTCCTGATGTAACCAAAGTGACGAGGGTTATTCAAAGTGATCCCCTTATCACCAAAGTGACGAGGGTTGTTCAAGCGGACCCCACTATCACCAAAGTGACGAGAATTGTTCAAGCTGACCCCGTTGTCACCAAAGTGACGAGGGTTGTTCAAGCGGACCCCATTGTCAGCAAGGTTACCAGAGTCATTTCAAGTGAGAGCAGGGTCAGCAGAGTCATCGAAGGTGACCCCACCTACACCACGGTCACCAGAGTCATTGAAGGTAAATATTTTTTACTTGAATCAATACATCAGTAGTTTTATATCATTTATCACATCACAAGCTCATGAATTACTGTCGTCTGCAGGCCCTCAGTACTCAGCCAGCTCTGGCACCACCAACATCGCCCTGGAAGGTCAGTGAAAGTAATTCAGAAATTTAAGGACAATTCTAATTATTTTAAGCATTGAGACTTATTGTCCTAGTTTGAGTCACTATAATGATCAATGGTGTTTAAAGTTGTATTGCTCACTTCTCTGCAGTGGTAAATGTGGTTGGACTTGTAGGGATATATTTTTGTATATCACTTATAAATGTAAAATAGTATAAGTTAGATTCACACTAGTTCAAGTAATGTACAAGTAATCCCACTCAAAAAATAAAAAAATGAATATAATACAAACATACCACAATGGATGCTATTGGGTGATTATATAGACTTAAATAAAATGTAATTTGTCCGTATTCAGCTGTAAACAATTCAGTGACAGCCAATCTTTAACAGCAGTAAGGCAGCAGTGTAGGTTATCCAGATATGTAAGATTGTCAGATTTAAATTATAAATAAAGCTGGGTGTCATCTGCATAACGATGGTAGCCAACAATCTTAAACTGATGAAAAAATAAGAAATTAATATAACACAAACATACTGGATAATGGATTGTATTGGGTGAAGACTTAAAATAAATTAAATTTGCTGCATAACAATGGCAGCCAACAATCTTAAACTGACCAATAATATGACCAAAGGGAAGTGTATACAGACTGAACAAAATGTACTGATCAATCTCTAACTTGTTATTCCATCCATAAAACAAATGTTATGTAAATCTCATGAAATTGCAGCTGTTTAAGTACATGTTTAGGGTACAATGTGAATCATTGCTCATCATTTCTATATTAAGGCTAAAATAACCATAATACAACCTGATTGTTCTTTTAAGCAAACGTTTCTTACAGCACAGTACAATGCATCTCAAAAAAATCCAGTTTCACTTCAAGGATGTTTTCTTTTTCCTTCAGAAACTGACCTTTCAAACCTTGAAGGGGATAGTGAAAGAATTACCCAAATGATCCAAGGTGAGTTTTATCAGTTCGTACACCTCAGTGACTGGGAAAGAATAATTCATAAATAATGTGTGGACTTATATGTATATGTTTGCCATTATAGAAGGCAGTACAAGAAGAACTGGTTCCCGAAGAGTTGTAGGTAAAGAAAATGAGCTAGTCTAAAAAAATCCTGCATTTGTAATAAATGCAGCGTAGCCTTTCAGCTAGCTCAGGCAGTCAACTCGAGTCCGCCGCTATGTTCACATGGCATATACTTCTCTCTGCATCATATATGCAACATACCCCTTCAATCATGGCAGGTGTACTTAAAGGAATAATTTGACATTTTGAGAAATGCCATTTTTTTGCTGATAGTTGGATGAGAAGACTGATACCATGAATTTTATCAATCTTCTCATCTAACTTTTGTCAAGAAAGCAAATAAGCACATATTCCTTTAAGCCGACTGTGCGCTGTTCACTCTTTTGCTGCCGTGCTTGCCGCCACAACGCTCACATGAAAGCTATGCTGACTCCTGGAGCTAATGCCGCTGCGGCTTCTGTTCATACTGTATCGCATTTTAATGAGCCACACCTCCACTGAAGCATCCACCTTTAGGCTCGGAGTCCATACGCCTCCGTATGGGTAAAGTTATTATCATCACTCCCCACTCCATGCTGTGCTGAGCTTGATGTTTCCTTGTGGAGAGTGATGAGATCAGAGCCTATAGGCCAAACTTCCACGCCGTACATATTCTACATTCTCATAATAATCTATTCAAAGTGAAGTGGCTGACTGACATGTATTTATGGTTCTTTCCTTTTTTTTAACAGCTGGCAACAGGAGGAGGGGAAGGAACTGAGCATGGACGGATGAGAATATCAACGTTGTAAAGGCAGAAAGATACCGAACCCAGCGGTTGAAACTTTGATACAGGGGATACACTTAAGATGTCAGTGATTCCAGATATACTGTAAAAGTTATAGTTGATAAAAAATAAAACTATTCTCATGAACAATTTAATGGTGCTTTGAATGTATATCTGTTAGGCTGTAATTTCTGAAAAGAGTTCAGCATATGTAAACAGTGTTCAAATTAACATTTTGGCATGACTTTAAAGACACAGAGCAAGTCAGGGTAGCAATAAACTATTTTAAATCCAAGCCATTAGAGTAGCTTTAAAAAACATTTCAGCTCTAAACTTCTCTATGCTTTTTGCTCAAGGTGAAGGTTAAAAATAGGAGATTTTACGAGCTGTTTGGGAAGATGTATAAAGCTCAGCATTATAAAGATTGAAAAAGAAATGATGGTGTGTTTTCAGACTTAAACTGTTCCATTCTTTTCATTTCTGTGGCTGTAAATTTTGTCTATGCTTGTATCATTTGGATCGATGTTTCCAATTGCAGATTGTTTCCTTTCTATTTTTTAAACATCTTCCAATAAAGTGCATTCTTTTATATACATATGTCAATTTGAAAAGGACAATCTGAAGAGATTGTTGTTTGGAGTCATTTCTAATGTACTTGGAAGGCTCTTTAGTGTCGACAGTGGTTCAGAAAAGAGAGTCTAAAATGTCCGATGTCAAATCTAAATATTATGTCTGCATTTTTTTATTTCCAAGTACGCGGTCTTTAAAATAGACTCTAATATTTCCTTTCCAATGGCTCAGTCATTTTTCTGTATGTTTAAGCGGGAGCTTGGCAGTCCACTTTTGGACACTTTCAGGAAGACATTATGTAAAATATGAAATAAACTGGGTTTAATGCAAAATAACAATCTTTTTTCCATTTTTCATGGAAAGTATGTATCTAATACAGTACATGAAACTTAGGTAACACTTTCTATGACGCCCATATCTATAATGCATTATAAACATACTTATAATGCACAATAATCTGCTTATTGTACTGTATAATTATAGTTATAAGTACTCATAAATATCCATAATGCTTTATAACAATAATCATAACACATTATAAAGCATTTTATAAGGAGTTATAAGGTCAAGTATCATTAATACTTAAAAATTGCGTTTTTTCACTGTGTGAAAATTAATTTTACAATGTTTTGTTTGTTGTTCTTGCAAAGATTTAATTACATTTTTCACTTTATGAAGGCAAACAATGACCACTTAGAGTAACTTCTTATCACATAATAAAAATATTATAATATATTTCTATCGGAATTTTAGTACACTATGATCTTTACAACAACAAAAAATGTCAGTGAGTGACCAGCAATTATATGTTACATATTAATATAAGTATTATTGTGAGGATGGGGACCTCAGGGATGCACTGGTTCGGGTTGGACAACTATGGAATAAAATTATTCCTGCCAGTGAATCAGTTCTGAGAAAGTACTTTAATTCCAATGTAGAGAGATTACAACAATGAATGTGTGTGTTTCTTATTCACTCACACACACAAATCACAAGGGAGAAGTTAAAAGGGGTTAATTGTCTCTGCTGAGCTTAAATGAACTGCTCTGAAGCTGGTGCCGGCAATGCGCATGTCCGTGCGCTCCCCAATGTTCGCACCAGTCAGTTGGGAGTGCACATAGGGGATTTTGTACAATTATGATACTTGACCTTATATATAAAAAGCTTTATAATGTGTTAGGATTATTGATGTAACACATTATGAATATGTGAGTGCTTATAACTATAATTATACAGTGCAATAAGCAGATTGTAATGCATTATAAGTATGTTTATAATGCATTGTAGACATGGGCGTCATAAAAAGAGTTACCGAAATGGTAGATAAAAATACAAATAACTTACATAAGTTGAAAATATGTGATATGTATATATATATATATATGTGAAAACAAATCAATCATTCATTTTAACTTCAACATCAGTAATTATGATTTGATTTACAGTGGGTATTGAAATGATTAACAATGAGTGCGTAGCTATACTGTATGTTTTCAGCAGAATAAATCATATTTAAGCAGGTGTTTGTAACAATACAGCCAGTTGAAATATTTGCCCTGAGGTTGCAGGGACGCTGTGTGTGAGCTGTTGTGAACAGACATTTGGAACAGGGCCAGATCCTCTGTTATCTGGCTCATGGGCAAAACTCTTCAGTGCTGTTTATGGCTTCTTGGATGGAGTGCGTAAAAAGACGAGTAACTGCCAAGATACAAACACAAACTCTTGCAACATACAAAAGCACAAACATGGCAAAATGTAAAAAGCATTTTTTTGTACATCTGTAATTTTGCATTAAAATAATTTACAGCATGCAACAACAGGCTTTATTGAGCCAGGCAGCTGTTTCGCCACTGCTTGAGGTGATGAAGTCATTATCACCTCCGCCAAGGCCGAAGGCCTAGGAAGGAGGTTATGTTTTCACCAGCGTTGGTTTGTTGGTTTGTCCGTTTGGAGGATTATACCAAATGTCCGCTATGGATTTGAATGAAATCATTTGGAGGGATGGGGTGTGGCACAATGAACAATCCGTTCGATTTTGGTGGCGATCCGGATCATGATCCGGCTTTGGGAATTTTTTTTTAATAACTCCGCTCAGCCTGTGCATTAACACCACAAGCTTTAAGGCATGTGCAGTGTAACTGATGACACATTCATGGCGCGTCACCCTGCCTCTTTCCTTCTGCCTGCAGAGGGAGGGACAGAGAGAGCGGGGGGTGGAGGGAGGGGGGGACAACTGTAGATTCGACGTTTTTTCACATTAATCTCTGGGAAAATTACAGTTGAGTTCAACCAAAGCACACTTGGTGATTGTAGGAAAGAGTAACAATGACGGTTTAGGTGAGTTTTACTTTGTTTCTATCCAGTTTGAATGAAGTGTTTTATGATGCTTCGCTGCGTACAGCTGATCTCAACATAAACAAAAATACACGTGGATGATGGCGCAAGCTGCACAGAGAGGGGGGGTGCAATCGTACTCGGGCAGCTTGGCGGAGGTCTGCACTCTCCGAGTGCTATTCTAGTTGTGTTGCTATTTAAATGCTGCTTTATCCAGTTATATTAGAGTGACATCTGCATTCTGTCTGTTCATCCAGTCAGTGGCCCGTGGAAAACCAAAATAATAACTTGCCTGCCAACCAAACAAGAAGTACAATGATATGTTGCTTTATTGTTTACTGCACAGCAAGATCAACAGATATACAGTATAGATGACAAAAAAAAAAATAGAATATAGCCCGTAAATCTTGTTGTATAAATGAATATATTCACATCCGTCCTTTGTGGTTGTTTCAACAAGTAATGTAAAACTTGCTTGCTTAGAGGGATTTATCCTGTGTAATGAGGGTCATGTTGCAATTGACTGACCCTAATTCAGTATGAGTGGAACCTCCTCAGCTGCATAGATATGTTATGGCAGTATGGAGATATTAGTGTTATTAAGTTGTCTTTTATAATGCTGGAGGTGGGCTGGGAACCAACTCTCCATGACTCATGATGGCCATAAAAATAATTTATCCATCTGCTTGTTTGTTTGTTTATATAATATTTTCCTCTTCACTTAAAATCCCTGGAATTATCTTATGTTTAGACTGTATCAGCCACTTTTACATTACCAGCAAAGACTAAGTAACTATTTAAGCAAACTGCTATACAGTGACATGAAAATCTTGCTACGGAGAGGGTGAATACATCTGCAGTCAGACTCACAACAGGCAATGAATGTCTGAAAATTGAGAAAACATCTGCTGGAGGATCCTATTGCTTTTCCATTCGGTTTTGGATTGTACACCACATTGTACTCTGCAGTGATCTCCCAATCAATTATTAAGTCATTTATGAGACTGCTGGTATCACCAGCTACGGATTCAACTTTCACTTGACAGTTTCCACTGCTCATCACTATCACCAGCAGACAGCTGTTTGCTCATCCTTAAGTGAAACTGCACAGGCAGCAAATCCATATACAGTACTTCATGCCAAATTAATTTTCCCTTATCTGTCACGCTTTTATTGTTTGTAATTGTGTCACCAAACAATGTATTAATGATGAGTTCCGGCCTTTAAAGGTACATCACGCTGACACCATTTTTATAACATGTTCTTACTGCTAGAGAATGAAATTAACGTGAAATGTTATAATAGTACTGCATTAATCTCTTTCTCACCAAAACAGGCAGAGCAAAGGCCAGACAGAAAAAGAAAGATTGTTCCCGAATCCAATAATCAATTAATTACCTGATAATTGACATACTTAGCAAAAATACATTTCCATTATTTGAATATATGATATTGTTTATTGTAAAGAGAATTGGGGCTAAATGCTCCTCTTCTTAAGTGTCAATCTTCTAACAGTTCAAATTCATCGTTATATCTAACTGAGCTGTTCAGGTGTCATTTACACAAATTACTTTCTCCAACATGCAGGAAGTTTATATTTGCATTTAGAAAAGTATGATGTTGATGATGGTGATATAAATAGCATGATGTTCTTGATGTGATATACAAGTATACCTCGTCTGTCTTATCTGGAGTTCAGGGAAGGTTTCAGTCTGTTTTTAATTGGCCCATATCAATCAAGCATACCAGGAACTCTTTGGCCCATGTGCCTATCGGCGAATGCCTTGGATGCAGCTGTGTGAAAGTAACTCATCATCTGGATGCATCATCGAATCCAAAGAGTTGATATGTTCTTGGCACGGTGGCAGTGTGCTGACTCTTGGATGAGTTTCCACTGCAGTACCATCATGTATAGACTTGGCCGCAATTAAATAAATTCTGTCTCTGTCCACATGAGATGCGGAGTACGATTGAACGTCATGTACCCAAAGCAGTAAAGCAGTTTGAAATGTACTCATAGTGAAGCAAACATGAGTCAATATCCTCTTACTGAGCTCTGAGTGACAGTTCCAGGTCAGGGAAGTGTTTATTTACCTTTTATCACTGCAAAACCATAACAGGTCATCAGAATCGACGGGGTGACTTTCAAAACGACAAAGTTACAGATAATGACTATTTGCTTAAATGTGAATTAAACCTGCAGAAGGCAGAATATCAAAAATCCAATAATAACCTTTCAGCATATTGTAATTCAAGTGTTCTGAGAAAAAACAAGACTTCTGCACCTCCTCATGGATCTGTTTTCAGGCTTTAAAAAATCTGTCAATCACTCACGAACTCCGGTCAAACTAGGCAGCCTAATAGAATATAAATTAATGATATGTTACCATAATGCCTATTTCTCACTTCAAATGATTTCAGAAACATCTTGTAGTATACTGTTTAGCTGTAAAATGAGAAAGTTTGCTCTGGCTGGTGGGCGGTGCTTGGTATTTCCTCAACTGATCTCAACATGGCTGCCAGGTCACAAACTTTCTCATTTTACAGCTAAACAGTACACTACAAGATGTTTCTGAAAACATTTGAGGAGAGAAATCGTCATTACAGTAACAGAATATTGATTCATATTTCATCAGCGCTGCCTAGTTTGACCATTTGATCAAAGCTTGCGAGTGATTGACAGCTGCTCAGAGACGGCAGGCTTCAGCTCGGCTCTGATTGGTTGTTTTCCTCCACTCTGTGAAATCTTGCAGATGCCATTAGGAGCACCGGAGGACACAGAGGCACAGTATTTTTTTCATATTACCGGTCTCATGCACTACTGTCAGGATATAGTGACCGTTTAATAAAAAGAACATTTTTAAATCATATTTGCTCTAATTCTACCCACTGCAGCTTTAATCCCTGTTTTTATTCTGCTATATAACAAAATGACTAGAAAGCATCTGCAGGGGTTTGGACATTGTTCGACGGTAGCTTATCAACACTAACTCAGTGTTTACTTTATCAAGCATGTCTCATGCTGGACCTGTAGCTTTTCTATTTGTTATTAATCCAACTTTACTGATGTGAATGCACATATAGCTGGGTTGGTAAATGTTATATTACCAGAGCCAGATGACCAGTTTTCCTGGTCCAGGTATTAATTACTTCATGACAATGATAAATGTGTTTTTTTAAAGACGGGCCTCAGACACCAAGATTTTTATCTTTAAAGAAAAAAACTTCTCCAGCCTGTAGGTCTGCTCCCATTTCTACTCTTAAATTCGCTGATGTATTGCCTTTTCACTAGACATCTAGTAAAGACACCAAACGTCATCCGATCCCTTTCGTATCAGTGCTCTAATTTGTCTTACTTTGATATAAAAATGTGAATTTACAATTGTAGTTCATTACAAAACACCCCAAATCTGTCACTGTTGGGTTTTTTTCCCAGTTGCCGATAGAATCACTGAGGAACTATTAGTTCTCAGAAATACAGACTGCACAATTTCCACTAACAGCCAAGTTTACTGTTCTAAGAAGTGAATGATACACACCCAAATGTTTGCAGGACTATTATCAGGTCTGGTATCATCTGAGCTGTTAAACCTTCATAACTAACACCATTAAGCCTATACTAAGTTAGACCATTTGACATGGTTGATGAAAAGCTATAGAGCATAGCAACTTTTGTTTTCCATCTCTGTGGTATGTGTCATACACAGGAGCAGATTCAAAAGTTACATAACCTGTCATGCTCTGACAGACTGCCAGGAATAATTGCCAGAGCGACATAAATGGAGCCCAATAAATAATCTTCTCTATATTTATAACAGACAATTTATTGAATGTCTTTTGCCAAGAGCTTTATTATGCTACGTGGCTAAATATCTTCTCTCTAGAAAAGTATGCTGTATAAGTATGCCTTTATGTACTTCCATATGAAATATCTTTGATTAACACTTGATTTTAATGTAAATTCAAAACCACCAGCTATAATTATAAATAATAGCTGTAATTATAGTTAATAACATCATGATTATTAATCATACTATGGTCAGTTATCCTAGTCACGTCTCATCTTATGGTTATGTCCAAAACATGAAGACTTTGAATTTTGTTTGACTGTTTCCACTCATGAATACCAAGATGTTACATAATATTTGGGCTGCTAGAATGATGGATGAGAGGAAGATCAGAGGTTCATCCCCTGGATGAAAGTATTATAAAAGGACAGATTACACATAGATGTTTCAATAATTAATAACCTGCTTTTGTCTATAGCACTATTGATAGCTGTCAATAAAGATTAAAGGACACTGTACATTTTAGAGCATTAAAGAGCAAATCTGGCATGATGAACTCTGCAGATGGTTAGGAGAAATTACAATAGTTAAGTATTACAATTACAATATTTAAGGGTCCAAAATTTGAGTGAAATGGTCACAAATTAATACAGTTAGATAGATACAACAACAGACTTTGTCTTTTGCTCTTGGTATCCACATCAGGCAGATGTTGTGAAATTTGGTGATTCCGAGATCCTTTACTGTTTTTAATATAATCTGCTACACAAAATTGTCCAAAAATTTGTTGAAACTTTACACCAACCTTAATTATGCAACAATTTAGCCCTCAGTGTCTAACCGAATATTTTAATGTGGCTGCAGTTGCTTCATAGTAAAAGCATTAATTGTGCCGCCTTGCTTTAGCCCTTCCATCAAATTCATTTTAATATTTTGCTCCTGCTATATTGCTGGTACGCAATATTAATTTTTACATTCTTCAATTGGTCCAACAGGAACAAAACACTGCATAAAGCTGAAAGGCTTTGGTTAGTTAAGAAAAAACATTTAAAAAAACACCTATGAGTTAAAGCCACCATGTTGAGAATTTCAAAAATTCTAACTTTGGCACCTTACCCTAAACCTAAATGTTTCATGTTTCATGTTTCCTGAAACGTAGTCTTTTATCCATACACAAGTCACCTTTTTCCCCTCATGCATGTTTTTCTCCAAACTGTACTTAAAGTATTTGGCAGATTTGAAACTTTTCAACTTTTGTGCCCCCCAGTATGAAAAATGGCACAGCGATGCCTGCCGTTTACCAAGACTGCACCATTATTTATTTGGATTGGCTCATTTTTCTATAAGCAAAAACTTACACCATCATTTTTTTTTACCAAATTAATATTTAATTTGAATATTAGTTTTGTATTAAAACCTTGAGGGGAACATTTGGTTCATTTTTTCAACTCAGTTTAAATGGTCTTATGCAAGAGTTATGAGCTTTATTATTATAGAAAAAAACTGGCTTCTGAGCCTTATAACAGTAAATGTTTCACATGGTTTCTTACCCACCTGTTTGTACACTAAATCGTCAATATCTCCTTGATTTAAATATGTATGCTGTTTTCAGATGGATTCAATATTCTTCTCCTGTGAGAAACAGACAGTCATTTATATTTTACAACAAGCAGATCCAAAATACCAATCATTTGGCTCTGGTGTAGATAATTACGTAGAAAGCAATAAAAGGCACATGTGGGTTAAATAATATCTTGACTCTGACAAAAGAACATGATCCCAATATTTAGCCACAAATCTCTCCATTTTCCTTTTCAATGACATCGACCTGCCAAAGTCAACTTTGACGTAAATGTGACACAATACATTAACATAAAATATTCCCAACAGCCGCTTCTCCACTATTACGTAACCCACCAATCCTCAAGTGTTCAATAGGGATCAGGTGACGTAGTATCTGAAACTAATGGGAAAGTCGGAAGTACGGAAGCAATAACTCAATGGACCGTATTTCAAGAACAAGCTATTCCTGGAATCTTTTTTGGTGCTGGGTTAAAGTTCTGTATAAATCACATAAGAATGACTCCTGTGACTTAGCCTGATTTCCAGACTGAATGGTCAAACTGCTGGACAAAATGTGAGATATCCACAGCAATTCAGAGATGTGGCTGCCTGTGAATGCACAACTCTATTTCATCAGTTTAATGTCATCCAACTGTTATATGGTTATGTGGCACCTGATAATGATTTATCCAAAAAACTATTATGGGTTGGATGGTGATAGATGGATTTTATGTTGTCAGGATTTTTTTAATGTTCATTGTATTTTGTGTGATTTTATGTGGTTGGTTTTCTGTTTAATGTATTTTCATTATAATTTCTGTTTTAAGTATTCAATGTTTGTGTGCTTTGTATATTTCACCTGCAGCAAGAAAAAAATATCCTTTAGGTCAATACAGTTCAAATTGAAGCAAATTTGCTTTTTCCATATAATGCATTTGCTCAAGTACAAGCTAATTACTTTGGATATTTGGAATATTCATGTTACATAAACAATTTTTATTAAGATCAATCAAGATTTTTCTCTCTGTTTTTGAAATTACAAATCCATGTTGATGATGCTGTGATTTATACTGCATTACACAACATGTAGATATGAAAGTATTTAGTCATTTCAAGTACTGTACCCCGTTTCCATGGAAATGTAAGATGAATTGAGCACTTCTGGACAGGTCTTTTTGTATCGTTCAGGGGAAATTGTGACAGAGATGAATTTTTCCTGAAACTGAGCCTTTTATCCATGCATAATTCACTTTTTCCCCCCCTCATACTTTTCCCCAAACTGTACTTTCCAACTTATTCTCCTCTGTCTTCAATTTCATTTGAAGATGTCACTGGGAGGGTTTCCTACGGTATGTCCCTCTGCGTCTCACATTAATACATTCTTTCATTGCTGAGAATTCAGTATCTTAAATCAGAAAGACTAGTAAGATTACAAAAAACAATAGGAGCAATTTGACCACCAGCAGCTGCAGTCCCATGTTTTTCCAAAATTCCATGGCAGGCTCAATGCACACGAGGGATCATCAACAACCTCCCAAACAGTTTGTCTAACGCAGGCACATGAGAGACAAGATTTGACAATGTTTAATTTTCATGGAAAATACATAAATTTCTGCGATAGAAAGAACTCTAAGATACACTATTTTGATTATTCTTTTAGTTTTGACAAATATGATAATTTCAGCATCAATGCAACCACACCACTGACCCAACATCAATCTTGTTTTTACTTTTTTTATTTCCAATAATGCATTTCTTCTGAACCACATACTGTGCAGTTGCACATTTGACCTGGTGACTTGTTTTGAATTCTAACCTGACAACTGAAAGCTCCTGCGTGCTGATGAAAGGACACCTGAGGATATGATATTGAAATCATTCATGTTAAATGCAATTCATCGCCTTCAGGTTCAACATCTTTCATTACTTGGGCCAACCCAAATACTGTGAAATGGCTCATACTTATTATGAGCCCTGGCTTGCACGACAGCTTGCATGATACAATGAGGATTTTAACTATTTCAGAACGCTGCAACAATATAAAAGAGACAGAGAAGTGGTGTGTTCATTAGTTCATACTGTAAGTTGTATGTCAGCTAATGGTTATTTCTACTAAATTAAATGTCAGTCTGGCAGCCTTGTTGGTATTAACTACTATCTTTACAGTTTCATTGTCCTTTTTTTAAAACATAGAAACAAGATCAACAGCTGGGAAATGCTTTTCAGTGCAACTTAAGTGCTTCCATGAAGAATGTGCTCACTTGTCTTAATAGGAGTTTAGAAAGTCTAGTGTGACGTTAAAATGAGCATTTTTGCTTTCGTCTGGAGCATCATCCTCCTACATTGCCCACGTATATTGGACAGTGGTGTCATAACACACTTTACTTTTACTGGATATTTGCTAGAGCACTCATGGCTTAAGTGACAGTTAGGAGAATATTTAATATTATTGGGAAAGTGCAGCACAGTTTTAATTGGACAGCGTAACCAGCAGACCATGCGCAGGTTTGGCTTCATTTGTGTTTTTTCATGACTCACCCTCGTGGAAACCATCCAGACGTTTTACACTGCGCCAAAGGAGGACATAGTGTTCAAGTGTGTACAGTATCCAAATGGTGTAAAGTTATCTGTCTCACCACTCAGTGATGTAACTCCTTCTCAGAACATAATAAAATAATACCAGGATTTTTAACTTTTTGGGAATACCAACAGAATTGCAGTAATGAGGTTATGAAAATAACATTATATAACCTGTTAAGGAAGTTGCTAAAAATAAAGTACTAATAGTAGTAAACGAAAAGTGTGTAACATTTAGGGGGATCTATTGGCATAAATGGAATATAATATTTATAAGCTGTGTTTTCGTTACCTTAGAATGAGCGGTTTATATCTACGTAGGGAGCGGGTCCTCTTCACGGAGCCGGCTGCCATGTGCATGGATGTATAAAGAGAACTGGATACAGCGTTGGAGGCGGGGCCCCGTTCATTCCTATGAAAGTTGCTCAGTGTTGATGAAGCCAAAAATGGCTCGACTTCCGTCTGGAAAAGTACCCGGATTTTGGGTACATGGAACATGCGCGGTAGCGTCCGCTCGGTCACATGACCCATCACCGGGTCCCAGCGTCACGCCGTCGTCAAGGCTTGCGGTCCAGACTCGGTCTGGGACTCATTCACATGAACGGAGGAAGGGAAATAACTCTGGATTCAGCTAGTAGTGCGTTTTACAACTTTAAAAAGTTATTTTTTTAAATAAGGACTATTTAGGTGTTCGTACCGGGAAGTTGATTCACCTAAAAAAATTAGTTACAGACGTCTCTTTCCCAATTTAAGTCTATGGGAAAAAATATTTTTGGGCATAATGCATCACGTGACGGACACGGAAGTTGCAGTACCACCGTTTGGCCACTACGAAAGTTGGGATCGACGACCGGTGCACTTCGTGGGGGCTTTGGCCATGTGTCTACAGTAGCCCAGAATGGACAAACCACTGTGTAAATGTTTTCTGCTCGGGCCGGAGTCGATAACGTTACCCGCTCCGGAGTTAACCCCGTCACTCCACTCAGCCGCCAGGAAGCAAGACACGGGACACCTTTGTTGGTCTTGAGGAGTTGCAGCATTTTTTTCTGCACAAACTACAACTTCCACTATATATTCACTTGATATTCTCAGAGCTAAACTAACTCTTTCTTCTGCTCCACTAGCTCACTTGTTTGCTCACACACATTTTTATTCTCATACTTCCCACGTACATACACACTTTATGCACTGGCTCTACTATTCTCCAAATGATCTACACTACTCTTACAACAGCTCTAGATAGGACCATTCCCGTTTTCACGTCGGTGACTGTAGTTCTCCGGGAGAAGTTACAATCTGCAACCTCACCGCTAGATGCCGCCAGATGTTACACACTGTACCTTTAAAGAGGCATTTGACTGATTTCACATATCAAGATCAGTTCATTTGCCACAGGAGTGCAACTTTCCCAACCCTATTGCCAGACAAGACTGTCAATATTGGATGGTTCTGCAAAACCCCAGAATACATTCAATGCCAGTGCTTTAAAATTCCCTACAATAGCAGCACATGACAACTATGATATCATAGGCTGCAAAAAGATTATGGTTATTGCAAATAACTTATGGTTACAGCATATTCAGGGTTATAGACACCTGCTTAAGATCAGGGAAAGATTGTGGTTACAGTTAATAAAATGGCAAATGTTAATTGCAGGTAGCAATGTGATGGGATGCAAACTCCAATCTCCTGCACGAAAGTCCGAGGAGCTCCAACTTTCTGCCTATTTATTTTATTTAATTAACCAGATAAACACCAGTTGAGATATAATCTCTTTTTCAATGCTGATCTGGCCAAGAAGGCAGCAAGTTACACGGTGGATACACTTACAGTAAAACACAAAACAACACATCAGAAATGGTCCAGAGCAAAAAAGAAAACCCCAAAAACGCATCAACAAAAGAGATTAAATATACACATGATAACATTCTTATGTTGTAACAAGACTCATTTCTGGTAAAAACCTACCAAAACTTAACGTTTGTTTAAAACTTGTTAGAGAGATGAATGAGTCTAGATTGAGTCTAATCTGCAGGTGATCTAAGACCAAGGGCCATAATAAAATAGATTCCTTTTTCCAGCCTCAGTCCACAGAGGTGGCACCTTTAAGCCTATAGCCAATTATTGGACCTAAGATTGTAGGTTTTTTGTACCAATACAAACTTATGCATATGGGTAACCTGCCTAGAATGGCCTTGTACACCAATGCTGCATCCTATAGGGCACAATACTTCCAAAGTTGGCACTGGATATAAATTGCGAGGTGTGGAGTCGTACAATAAAGCCTGACTCTTTCTATAGACACATCTGTATGATGTATTCTGTGGTTCTGGAGTAAGTTTTGTTCAGTCTTTGATAATAACCTGGCTTGGAAGCTAAACATTTTTAAAAGAAAACCTATACATTACAATTGATGGCATGGAGGAAAAACACATTGAGGGGAGGCTCCAATGAAAACACGCTATCAAGTTGCATAGTGGGAAATGTAGGATAATACATTCTTGGAGCTTGGACTAAAAGTTTGAATATCTTGCCCTCTGCTGAGTCCCTCAACTTTAATAGAAGCTAGAGGGCTCTTTTAACAACAACTTTTACTAAAGTTACGCGTTCTTTTGTAAAATACGTCTCCCTTGTGGTTTCTTATTTTCAGTGAAATCTAAATAGTGTTTTTTTAAAGTTACAATGCATCAGAATGGATTTATGAACACACACGCACAGTAAGCAGCCAAGGAAACTCTGAATTATGGTACCTCAGGGAATGATGTTGAAAACTGTCCACTGCACGTGACTTCATAATTAAGGTATTAGTGCGCAGGTTCACAACATAATCATTGTTCATTATAGGCTACATAATAGTTTTCCCTTTGCTGCTGGTCACAGGAATGGGAAGGCAATATTTCACTGTTTTCCTCCAAGGTCAGTTAACTGGAAGCCAGCAACACTCCCCTTCCCCTCCTCCAGCGGTGTCTGGGAGTTATAAGCCACGTAGACGGGATTCCCTGGGCTTTCATGGTCCAGATTTCCAGCCTGCCGTTTCCTCTCTATCCAGCCAGTGGTAGTGCGATTGACTGAGACTTGGCTCAGAGTTTCTTCGTCACTGCAGGGAGAGAAAGTTCACTTTTGCACACAAAAATGTGAACAACATAATATTCTTCGGAAGCCAACTAATTGAAACATTATGTATAGTCAAAACAGAAGGAGGAATTTTTGTAAAACATTCCATGGGAGGTGTTTTCTCTGAAAGGAGCAGATTTTTTTTGGTTTCATTAAGGCCTGATCTAACCTCATCTTCCCCTTGGACTGCATTAAGTCCATCCATCCATCCATCCATCTTCAACCGCTTATCCGGGATCGGGTCGCGGGGGCAACAGCTCCAGCAGGGGACCCCAAACTTCCCTTTCCCGGGCCACATTAACCAGCTCTGACTGGGGGATCCCGAGGCGTTCCCAGGCCAGAGTAGAGATATAATTTCTCCACCTAGTCCTGGGTCTTCCCCGTGGTCTCCTCCCAGCTGGTCATGCCTGGAACACCTCCCAAGGGAGGTGCCCAGGAGGCATCCGTGCTAGATGCCCGAACCACCTCAACTGGCTCCTTTCGACGCAAAGGAGCAAGGACTCTACTCCGAGTCCCTCACGGATGACTGAGCTTCTTACCCTATCTCTAAGGGAGACGCCAGCCACCCTCCTGAGGAAACCCATTTCGGCCGCTTGCACCCGCGACCTCGTTCTTTCGGTCATGACCCAACCCTCATGACCATAGGTGAGAGTAGGAACGAAGATTGAACGGTAGATCGAGAGCTTTGCCTTCCGGCTCAGCTCTCTTTTCGTCACAACGGTGCGGTAAAGCGAATGCAATACCGCCCCTGCTGCTCCGATTCTCCGACCAATCTCACGTTCCATCGTCCCCTCACTCGCGAACAAGACCCCGAGATACTTAAACTCCTTCACTTGGGGTAAGGACTCATTCCCTACCCGGAGTAGGCAATCCACCGGTTTCCTGCTGAGAACCATGGCCTCAGATTTAGAGGTGCTGATTCTCATCCCGACTGTGTCACACTCGGCTGCGAACCGATCCAGTGAGTGCTGGAGGTCGCAGACCGATGATGCCAACAGGACCACATCATCTGCAAAAAGCAGCGATGAGATCCTCAGCACACCGAACTGCAAACCCTCCTCCACCCGACTACGCCTCGATATCCTGTCCGTGAATATCACGAACAGGATTGGTGACAAAGCGCAGCCCTGGCGGAGGCCAACCCCCACCGGAAACGAGTCCGACTTATTGCCGAGAATCCGAACACAGCTCTCGCTTTGGGTGTACAGGGATTGGATGGCCCTGAGAAGTGCCCCCCTCACCCCATACTCCCGCAGCACCCCCCACAGTATCTCCCGGGGGACCCGGTCATATGCCTTCTTCAAGTCCACAAAACACATGTAGACTGGATGGGCATACTCCCAGGCCCCCTCCAGGATCCTTGCGAGAGTGAAGAGCTGGTCCGTTGTTTCACGGCCAGGACGGAATCCGCATTGTTCCTCTTCGATCTGAGGTTCGACTATCGGCCGAACCCTCCTTTCCAGCACCTTGGAGTAGACTTTACCAGGGAGGCTGAGCAGTGTGATACCCCTGTAATTGGCACACACTCTCTGGTCCCCCTTTTTGAAAAGGGGAACCACCACCCCGGTCTGCCACTCCTTAGGCACTGTCACGGCATTAAGTCCATCATCACATATTCATGTTTTCAGGCATAGTTCAAACCCACAGAGGTTTATTTTGAATTCAAAACAGAGTCTTCAAAGAAACTGGTCAGGCGAAATTACTGGAAAATGTGTTCAAAGTGATGCACAATATATTTCTTGAATTTTCCATGTGATGCAATGCTGAAGTCCATAAAAACTGATCAGTTGGAAATTAATATTTCTCTCATTAGAACCAGCAGACAGAACAAAATATGTGATGAGTTTATGACTTGTTTTGAGATGGACAAAAATACTCTGATTTGAATGGTACTTTGTACCCGATATGGTTTTTACTTTTTTTTTTTAAATGCAATTGCCTGCTTAACAACTCTAAACATTACACTGTAAAAGTCTGACTGCTGGATGGTTAATGTGCTCTGGACGCATTGAGTTCGCACCGCACATTTCTGTAAGTTGCATTTTGGACTTTGGTTGATTTTGATGACTCAAAATCCTGCTCGTATGTGCATGCCATAAACTCAGTTTTAAGGTCAACCCAGGCAAGCGTTCCCCCTTCGGCAGATCAAGTTGAAAACAGCCTGCTAGTTCCAAACTCTGCTGCACATACATCATTCTGCGCAGTAAAGGTCAAAAATCCGAGTGAAGTAACAATACAAAAAATGTTTTGACTGGAGGGGTGGTAGCCTTGAGATAAGACAATATAGCAGAGCCACACCTACAAGCAGCTGATGGATTCCTCTCTCTGTGCTGGCACGCTGAACACGTCTCCGTTTTCCACACTTGGAAATTCAGCCAAGAGTGCTGTAAGTTGTGATGTGTTGAGACAAGTGGTGACATTACTGTACAGCGAGATTTGTATTGGCTTCTCACCTTGATTGTGGGTTATGTTACACAAGTAAATCATTTAATTTGACTGTTAATGACTATTAAAGCAGCAGTGGGTAGAATTGGAGCAAATATGATTAAAAAAAGTTATTTTTATAAAACGGTCACTATATCTGAGACAAGTAATCTGAAAAAAAACATGTGCCTCTGTGTTCTTCGGAGTCACAATTACAAAAATGTCACAAAAAGGTCAAGTTTGTGACCCAGCAGCCGTGTTGAGATCAGTTGAGGAAATACCAAGCACCGCCCACCAGCCGGAACAAACTTTCTCATTTTACAGCTAAACCGTGCACTACAAGATGTTTCTGAAAACATTTGAGGCGAGAAATAGGCATTACAGTAAGAGAATATTAATTCATATTTGACCAGCGCTACCTAGTTTGACTGTTTGATTGGAGTTTGCAAGTGATTGTCAGCTGCTTCCGCTGCATGATCAGCCAATAAGAACGCTCTCTCTCTCTGAAATGACCTGTGATTGGCCATAGTCGCCCGTCACGGGCTAGTTTGACTAGCCAAAATGCAGAAACTCCACCAGATTGTTTATCATTATGTATCTAATGTTTATCATAAGTCCAGACTCCTCTAGCGAGCACTTCTCTCACTTAGGTTCTCTGTCCTGCTGCATAAAAACCCAGTGCAGAAATCTAGGTGTTATCTTTGATAACAAACTTAACTTTGACCAACAGGTGAAGTCTGTTACTCAATCGTCAAGTCGTCCACTCTTTCTCCTGTTTAGACTACTGTAACTCACTGTATTCCTGTCTCACCCAACACAACCTCTCCAAACTTCAACTAGTTCAAAATGCTGCAGTACTTACAAATACCAACAGAAGAGTCCACATAACGCCTGTTTTAGCATCTCTACATTGGTTACCTGTGTTTTAGAATTGATTTTAAAATTTTAATGATTACTTTTTAAAGCACGGTCGGGGTTGGCCCCTGATTGTATCACTGAAATACTAACCCCTTACGAGCCTGAATGCAGCGTGAGATCCTCCGGCAGAGGTCTCTTAGTTATTCCTAGGTCAAGGTTAAAAACCAGAGGAGACGGAGCCTTTGGAGTCAGGGCCCCACGACTCTGGAATGACCTGCCGGAGGAGATCAGGCAGACTAGCTATGTTTTGTCTTTCAAATCTCTTTTAAAAATGCATTTTTTCAGAATTAGTTTTTTTTAATCAGTTATTCTTCTGCTATTATTCTACTTGTTGTTCCTGTGTTTTAGTAATTCATACCTTGCTTGTCATTTTTATTGTATCAACTCTATTTTTATTTATTTATACATGTTAATTTGTCTTGCTTTTATGTCTTGTAAAGCATTATTAACATTATCTTAGTGTTGTTAGCTGTATCGTGGCACAACGTTATTTTTTTGACATTGCTTTGGTCTACTTATCTCTCTAAACAAATCCTTACTACTGTATCATGCTGCATACAAAACATTTTGCATGCCTTGTCAGTCATGATGATAATTACGGCATCTTTTCTCTCTTAATGATGCTTGGTCTCTTAGGAATGCTTGGACTGAGTCCTTTTATTTCAATCATTTACCCTCATTAATGGCTTCTGTTTTCCACATTTTACTGTATTCTGCATCCCTAAAAAAATTTATTACAAAAAGAGCTTTACATCTAAAGATAGTTTACTACAGATTTTCAAAGATTGAATGCAAGCATCACCCTTGATATGTTCCTTATTTTTCTATCTCTTAGATGGCTTGTTGGCTGTGTTGATGCTGCTGTAGCCGACCCAATATGTTTGGCCTCCCTCCCTCACTTTCCTGCCAATGATATTTTATTGTCCTGGGAAACTGCACCAATGATGTTTGCATGTGTTTGTCAATCTTCCATTGCTGGCTTTGTCATTAGTAAAGTTCATCTTGATATTCTTCAATGACTTCAGGTTCACACAACATTGCATTCAATATGCAAACATGGCAAGATACATTTGACCTGATCTGACTCCTTCTCCTCAGTCGGGTTCATGATCATTATCAGCTCAGCCGCGACCATCAAACATAGTCCAACAAAGACAGAACTTCACTTAAGCACGCTATTTGTGCAACAAAGATAATTTGTAATGACCTCAGGCAACTTTTTAGTCTTGAAATAGAAATGTGATTCATCTGACTAGCTGTAAGCAAAGCAATTACATGTGCCTATGTTAGTACAGTTACAGTTCTGGCAAGAAAGTATGCAATATGTACATTATAAAGAGCATTATGGGGAAGAGGATAACTTTGTCGTTGGTAAGTAAGTGAAAATGCACTTAGCTCCATGGACTGAAAGTATAAACAGAGTGATACATCTTCTCTAAATATCATATAGCTACAATTATAGTTCAGCAAAGCTACTTAATGAGCTTTAGCCTGAGAGTAATCCACAACCACATGACTGCAATTCACTAGTTGAGCCATGCACAGCTAACATTTAAACTGCCACTCCCTTTAATGTTTTTATGTAATTATAAATGTAAGAACACAGAAACAAGAAGCAACAGGGGCAAACTGAACTTTAATATCTTTATTTTGGGATTTTTACTGAGGAAAATGTTTTAACCCTAAACCAGTGATTCTCAAAATGGGGTCCGGGGACCCACCAGGGGTCCGTGGCACTCTGCCAAAGGGTCCGCAAAATAATTAGTTATAAATTATAAAAGTGTGCTGTATCATTAAAAAGTACATATCTATAGATGGGGACAATTTGCGCCAATAAAACAAGCGACGGGAGACCGAAATGCAACAAAGCCATGAAGCCAGCCAAGCTAAAGCAACATCTGATTAGAAATATCAGGACAAAATAAAGTGGTATTAACATGATTCAAATTTAAATGGGTTTCTGTATATCACTATCAAACAGGTCTGAAGTATTTAGGTTGAAAAGTTTTAGAATACAAATAGTTTCAATGGCATCTAAGAGTACAAATGGTAGTATGCAATATGCTTAATCGGTGTTACGATTATGAGGGGGTCCTTGAAAGATTTTCTTCCCTTTAAGGGGTCCCTGGCCCCAAAGAGTTTGAGAACCCCTGCCCTAAACCACGTCCACACACAACAACCTCTCAGAGTTGAAATTTATGGGAAACATACCTTACTTAAGTGCAAATGACGTCAGTTATCTCAGTCTTTTCTCCATAAAGTGCTCATGTGTGCAGCGCTGTCAGATTGCTGGAAGGACTCCCTATAGCCTCTGGTAAAGCTAATAACTTTTTAACAGCTGAGGGATTTATTGAAGAAACTTTTTCTTTCTTTCTTTATTATGAGCGAGCACTTAAAGGTTTACCTTCATGTTATACCTTAATTACTCCTAGTATAATACTGTTTCAGATTATTTGTCCCCCATACCATATTTAGCCCACTTTCAACCCAACGCAGCGGTTATACTGAGGACAGAGTGTTTTTCCAACTATCAGAGCCTCGGTTAACCTCCAGAATGATAGCGCAAGACTGTGCAGCTTCTTGGAGTCAGAAAAGAACAGGATCTCTCTGCCCATAAATCACAGGGCAGAGAAAGGTTTACTAGGGAGTGTGATCCAGTCCCGATTTCTTCATCCAACATTAGAGAAAAAAAGTTGTTTTTATTGAAAATCAGCCTCCTGTAACTTATAAGGATATCTACTGAGAACAATGAATGTTTGTTAACAAAAAAAGAGAATAGGCAGAGCACATTTACACAAAAACAAAGTATTTCACAAGTGTCCTCCAACTAAACCAAACCCACAAGGCTGACTGATATGATCTAACACCCATCTGTCATTTTCACACAAGTGTCTTCAAATGTATCATTATTGCCTTTTGAAAATGAACATGAGTTACAAATATGTTTACCTGAGGCAACACATTAAGAGCTGAACCCTGACTGCTACAGTACATGCATCAGTCAGAGTTCAGTTCCTCTCTCACTTTGAGCATTTCTCCCTATGACACTAAGAGTTATTAAAATTGTACCCTGTCACGAGTTTGTTCACTTCAACAAACAAAAAGTAATTAAACAGCCACTGGAATTTTCTTTCAAAAAGGATTCATTTAAACAGGTGTTGTGACCTTGTTGCTGCGTAACACTTTTCTTAACACATTTTTGGTGTCTGGAGGAGAGACATATTGTAACCAGCATGCGCTCCATACACTGGGGGGACAATAACTTACCAAATCACGAGTCTCAGCGGACAGCTTAGGGGAAACCGTGACTCAAGGTTTTGATGTCTGTTAGGAACTGCATTAATCCATATGGGTTTTATTAAGTGTGCGCAAGAGGTATGCAATTTTGTCTCAAACATAACAAAATGTGGGACAGAGGACACAGCTGCCCTGTTTTGACCATTTCTTTTTTTTCACAGCTTCAGTAGGAAAAGAAAGACAACACAAGTTTTGACACCAGCTTTAATTGTAATCATGTGTTGTCTGTTTTTCCCCTCTGTCCTGCATACTTTCCGTCACGTTCTGTCTATATTTACGGTATAGTTCGCTCCATCACCCTTTCATAAATCTGTTTATCTCATGAACATGAAACACATGGAATTCAATTAATTGCACATTTTATTTTATCATACATTTGTTGATAGAATATTTGTATCCGGTGACAGCATACATTGTTCTGTATTAATTTCTACATGTGTAGATGTGTCTAAATGATTAACTTCATATGGCGTTACAGTGACATAGCTCCCTTGTTATGTTGATATCTTATTTAATGGACTTGCCGGAGGAGCTGTGAGTAAGCTCATACTGGCAACATTAATTGCAACTGACCATTGCAGCTGATGCAAAGACTAAAGGAAAGCATGGTTTTCATTTGAAATGTTATTGTTCTCAGTAACATGAGTTTTTAGAAATCTTTATCTATGGTACAAATTACACACACACACACGCACCTTACAAAGGCTGACATTAGAGCAACGCAATTTGTGGTTTCGCTGCAGGGATACACAAGATGTGTAAAGATTTTTCAACCAAAAAGTCCCATGTGTGATTCTCTGTTTGCACTAACAAGTGTGTTACCATCATGTTGTGTGTTTTCAGTTGTTTTTGGCACACAGACAGGAGATGATTCATACAGGTGAGATGAACACCTGAGAAAACTGTAAACGGCTAACACCTCTTCCGACCCATTGCGCTCCTGACCTATACCCCGTGATAATTTCAAAGGCATACCAAACATAGAGATGTATCATTAGGCCACATCATCATCAATCACTTTTGACCATCATTTTATCCATAAACATGGACCATAACATATTCATATTACTTATGTATATGTATAAAATATGTTATGGAACAAATATGAACTGTTATTAACTGTTGAACCATATAAAAGACAGCAATAAATGATTGCCATAATTGTATCCATAGCTGAAATGATCAAATCTGGCAAAAAAAATAAAGTACAAAACAGGTCTGTGACTAATTATTAAACACATTATTAAAAGTAACAGTGTGTTGTAATGTACTCAGTGGTTAAACTGAAGACCAGTAGTCTAGGAAAATAACACGTCAGACATGCAGTAGGGAAAAACAGATTGTTTTTAATGGAGCAAAATGTACAATATAAAATCTAATAATAGTATTGTAGGAGAGATCTACAGAGCAGCCTGTAAAAATGCCTGTAAAAATGTACACTCTTTACAGGCTCATGTCCAGTTTCATCTGCTGAATTCTCCCATAAGTAAATTGTCAACATTTATAGACATTTAATTAATATGCATGTGCCATTCATGCAGTTAAATTGAGGTGAATTTTCAAAAGTGAAACTCCATGAAAATACAGCCTGGTGAATTTAAATGACTTAAATAGCTGAGGATCAATTAAACTTTGATTCTCAAAGTGAGGTACGGGAACTCCCAGGGGTCCGTGGCACTCTGCCAGGGGGTCCGTGAAAAGTGTTCAGATTCATTCATATAAATAATCATGATATGATTTTTTTATTTTTTTACAAAAGACTTTATAGTTCAACAAATAATATTTAAATTTTTAAATCTACAGTAGAATAGTTCATAAATTACGTTCTAATCTAACAAATCTATAATTCTTAGATTCTGCAGACATGCTTAATACATGTCTAATATATTTCTAGTACAATTCTTTTGTGTTGTTCTTTCACATAACTAAGATTATAGAAGTGTAAAAAAACGGCTAAATGTCAAATTATTCCAAGGGGTTAAGGGGTCCATGGCGGGGGAAAAAAATTGAGAACCTCTGAATTAAACCAATAAACTATTTAGAATTTAATTTAGCATGTGTTTATCATTTGAATGTTGACAGTTATCATTCCTCGTTTATCATTGTGCTGCTATCATTCCTTCATTTCAGGGAGTGCTGAAACAATGGAGTCTGCTCGTTCTGCACAGAGAATGCTGACGGGCTGTTTTAGGTTAAATGAAATGTGGCTTGTTTGTGTGTGGCAACTGTTGATGAAGAACAATAACAGCACAATAACAATAATAAAGCGGTCATGGTATCAACCTTTAACAGTGCAGCTTTTATCATAAGTGTCTGTCTACGCTTTCCTTAACACTGGTAAATATATTGTTTTGATGTCATCTTGAAATATTACTGCTCAAACCAAACCACATCTATGATTCTATATATTTAAAAGAAACCAGCCTTTGCAAAACAATGAAAGACACATATGGTGTTCACATGGGAACAGACATTAAAGACAGAAGACGAGTATCAGCAGCCTGTTTCACTTCCAGACGTTTATTGTTGTTGAGCTCACCGCGAGGAAACATAGTAAATTTACAACTTCCGCATTGAGGTTCAGCTAGCAGAATAGTCAACAATATGAGGACATGCAATGTACTTGCAGTATAGTCAATACATCTCTGATGTATAATAAACCATATAATGGGCAAACACAAGGGCTACATAACTAAATACAGACAAAATATAAAGGTATAAAGAGGTTAAAGTGCTGTGTGGTGTATTTACTATGAATTTATTTAAAGGAGAATCATCAACAAATTATATTTCACTCACTTTTACTAAAATAATGATAATATGCACAATAAAATAATAATAAAAATATTAAATAAAATAAACATGGTAATTAACAAAATAAGGAGCACCCAAATTTTAAGGACAAGAGCTTAGGTTCCTTCTAATTGAACATGCTTTGTTTGTGTTGGGAAACCAAATTATCATTGGGTGAAGGAAGGGTTAACTGACTGTCTTGCTGACATTTAGATATGTGATAAGTATGTGTGCTAACATGCATATAAGTATATGTTTACGTAGGTGCAAGGTACGCTTCTATCTGCTTGTGCAGACATACCAATGTACTGTATGTAATGGTATATTGTATATTGATATGCATGTACCTATATTATTATTTGCACGCTAGGTAATGTTATATACATACACAATACACCATGAATCAATTTAAGTTTAATTATTTTCGAACTATATCTTTATATGTATACATGTTCTTTTATTTGTCAGCATGAACTATTAAATAGTTGTTCACAAAAAAATATAAATATATCATTGGTTATGACATAGTTAAAAAGCATATGCTATAAGGCTGCCTCCTCATGCCTGAGGAAGAGCGTGTCCAGTCTGGTCCCTCTGCTGTGGTATCTGAGCAGGATGTATGCTGGCAATCTGTCAAACTGGCGATGAGACTGATGTTTATCACATGCCTTCAGGCTCACAGCGGCTATCTGGACTCAGCAGAACCTGGCCGCAGTTCGAATAATAAAACGGGGACATGAAAGATTGTGAAAAAGTGACTTCTCAGTAGATTATGCATGTTTATTTGACTTTTAATGCCTGTAGCCTTTTCAGTTTAATGCCCATATGCTGGCAGTTAAATGTCATTAGTGGTACATTGATGCCAAGCTGTAGGCCTAATCATTTCCATGCTTGGACACAATGATTAAATTATGAGGCTTATAAAAGATTTTGATGAACTTGAACCCACAGTAGTATAACCACCACTCTGTTTTTCTCCATTTCCAGGTCTCATCAGATCTTTCCATTTGAGATAGGATTTGGCGCCCTCTGCAGATTATAGTCATCTATCTGTAGTCCTCTTTACTTAACACTCTTCTGTATATATTGATATATGATTTGAACAAAACTACAAGCTGATGTACACAGTTTACATCACTGTGGGGCTCACAAAAAAATATGTTAACCATGCAGTGTCAAGCTGTTTTCTTTGGATGTAAGTAAGCTAATTTACATTTATCCGACACCAGTATTTTAGGAATGCCTTAACTGATTACTTTATAGGCTATTAACAAACCATGGAAGCCATTATGTCTAGAGCTTCATGGAAAAGTAAATGGTCAAGTTATCTTACTACCTTGCTACTGTACATCTTACTTTTTGTCTGTGATGCAGTAACATTGCAGTTATGTTTGATTTTATCAGCTTTTTCACACTAAACATGTTCAAATTCAAGTATTTCTATTTATTACGACTTGTGACTTGTGTTTACATTAATTAAAACTGTAAAGATTAAATAACTTAAGCTAAAATATTATTATTACTTATTATTATTCTAATAAGTGTGCACATGTCCAAACTCAGTTTCTTGTCTTGTTCAATTTTCCACAATTATGAAGTTCAAGTTGTGAGCTTTTTAGTGTACATGTACAGTATTGTAATGCGTGTCTCTATGTCGACATAGATGACCTATACATTCATGACCTGATGTGTTTTCTGCTTCTAAACACTTTTCACATTACATTTCCCTAAAATGTTTGACATTTGTTGTAAGTAATGTCTTGTCTGCCTCAAGTGTCTAATGAATCATTAACCATGTGGCAACAATTGTTTATATATTTATATTTGTATATTTATATTTATATTTATATTTATATTTATTTATTTAATTATTAATTTATTCATTGTAATATGTATATATTTATTTAGTTATTTTTATTTATGTATTTTTGTAAGTGGGCATTTTCTGTCTCTTTGACCAATTGTTTTTCTTTTTTTTTTCATTGGCAATTAAGCATAGTGTGGTTGTTTTTGTTTGTTTGTTTGCCAGCTAAACAAATGTAGCTTAAACTTAACTAATTCTGACCGTTAGAAACCTATTAACAATGATTTCATGATAGTTCTGTCCTTTCGCTTCCGTCTACATCAGTGACAGTGTATTTTGAAATGATTTAACGGAAGTAGTAGTATGCTGCCATGTCTATATTCACACTAACTTGACAAATATAATGTTGTAGTTCCTCACTTTGACCACTGGGGGGCGTTAAGTTTCACTATTTTAAATACTCCCAGTATAATTCAACTGGGTCAACTCGGCATTTGAGACTTCCGACCAAAGAAGAGGAGTAACGTGATCTGTTACCTGTCTGACAGGTAGTTTCTGGATAAGAACAGAAGGTAACAATAATGGATTTAACTGTGACAGAGGCAGCTCGAGGCATAAGTTAGACGACCTCTCGGTAGACTTGCTAACTAGGGTAACATTAACTTTTACTGTAAGAAGATAAAGTCAGTCAGTAGTGGGCTTACTGCTCGGCTAACGTTACTCCAGATATATTATTCACTATTTATATTCCCACAGCAGCTGGACAGCAGTCCATTACTTTAAGAGGTGTTCACCATAGAAGCTGCAGGATATGTCAGTGCATGTCACAGCCTAAGAAACAACCACAACAACAACAACACATAATAGACGTAACTCACACTGCATTTATTCACTCTTCTACTTCATGGAGGGTTTTGTTTTTTGTTTTTTTGTTGTTTTTTGTTGTTTTTTACATTTATCCTTTGATATTGCAATATATTGTTATTGATTGTTTTTTATTTGTTTGTTGGTTTTATTGACACAACAGTAATTACTTCTTTATTGCTTTCTTCCATTTTCATGCATGTTCTTTTTAAATATCTCTATATTGTAATTTGCTTAATGAGTTGTTTATATGTGTATATATATGTTTTTGTTTTTATTTTGTTATTTCTTTTAATTTTATTTATTATTGAATTGACGCTTTGGCAATATTGTTCACCTGACATTCATGATCAATAAAGCAAGTTGAATTGAATTGAATTGATAACCACTAATAAGCTGCCAGTCAGCAAGATCTAGCATATCATATCAAAACATGATCTAGGGATGTATAGGAATTAAAAATCACAACTAGCCCACCCAGATGGTACGGATACGTTACATGTTATGTCTGGCTCATGGATGTATTAAGAGAACAATCTGGGCTCATCATGGACTATGAGGCTAGTTTGACCAGCAGATGGCAGCAAACACTGCAGCGTCAACACTATGGTCCAGACTACAGTCCATAAATGTATATAGTAGTATAGTGTAGTATAGTGCTTTACTGCCCTCCAGTGGCCACAGTGAGGAACTACACAACATCAATCAAAGCAGCGTCAATGCAGCTCGCTTGTGATAACTTCCGTTTGGTCACTTTATTTTGAAAATCGACACCAGAAAGTGTTGGTGTGTTGTCATATTTGCATTGACTTGACTAATGTGAATCACCAGTTCTTCACCGTGGCCACTAGATGGCAGTAAACCCTCGTTATGTTAAACAGGCTGAGCTACTAGATCTGATCTGACTGCTGTCAGCTCCATTCGGATAGCACACTATCACTTCCGGTTAATACTTTCAAAATAAAGCTACAAGTGTAGCTTACTCTCGAGGCGAGTGTGTGACAGTACATGTTATTGTGAAGCGTCGCTACATCCGGTCACGATACTTTCGCTTTACAGAAGAGGTCAGTGCTGTCCAAAGTAGTGTGTAACAACAACGTGAGTCGTGAAAAAGCTCCATCAGCGACAAACCTCAACTTCACTCCGGAGACGGTTGCTTAGGTTACATCTGTTCGACAGCTAGAAGGACACTTTACGACAAGAACACGTAACGTTAGCTGTAAGAGAGCTAACTGAGGCTAATTGAGCTGTTGTTCTGAGTTGTTCTCTCTCTGGGGTAAGCATGGATACTGTTAGCTAATGAAGGAGCTAGTGCTAACCAGCTAACACTGTTATGTTAACGGACCTCTTGTGTTATATTTATGATATATATGTTGCTGTTGGTACAATGTCATGGTGTAACAGCTGGACTCCTGTAAACAGACACATTAGCTGTTGTTAGTTTGTGTTAGGAACTTTATCATCAACATTAGCCTGCTTTAGCCTGCTTTAGCCTGTTTTAGCCTACTTTAGGGACCTGTTTTACACCAGTTAACCCAACACACATAATGGGAGTGAATCAGGTAACATGACTGATCAGTCAGAGAGATTAGGCAATTTAATTACACGTGTCAGTTCTTTGTGAGTGTTGTGAAATGACTTGTGATTGAGGATAAGCTGATCTTATCACTGGGGTCGAAGTTAAGTAATCCTTTAAATGTCAGTAGAATAACATGTTGCCTTCAGTAACATTGAGTTATGAAGTATTGCATTGTAGCTCTGGAGCCCTCTCATGCTGTGTGTTTCTGCCTCAGAGTGCTACAGTATGTGATGTGATGTGTCAGTGTCAGCTACATAAAGCTAACAGTAAGACTTGTTTCAGAGGGAATGGAGAAAGCTAAACAAGATGCATTCGACAGTGCCAGACTCCAAGTGATCAAAGATGGCTATGAGAGGGCCTTTGAGTCCATCAATAAAGGACTCTCTGTAGATGAAGCTGGAGACAAGGCTCAGGCCCTGGAGCTCTACAAGCGAGGGCGACAGCACCTTCTCCGGGCCATGACTGTGCCTTCAAATGGAGAGGAGTGTGTGGGCAGTTCCTGGGATTCAGCCAGACAGATGCAGCAGAAGATGCAGGAGACACTGAACAACATCACCACACGCCTGGCCATCCTAGAGACCAGCTCTGACGTTGGATCTGCACCCCCACTGAACACCAGTAGTGGGTCCGGCCCTATGGCTGCAGGCATGTCTGAAGAGAGTCTCTACCCAAAACTTCCTACTAAAAACAAGCCAGAGAGGCCTGCTGCACCAAACATACTGTCTGCTAACAGCCAGGCAGCAGGAGCTGTGGGAGGTGTGCCTGCACGCAGTAAAGACGGTCTACCTCTCTCACCTACCAGGCAGCCTGTGGCTCCAGCAGAACAGCCTCCAGCTTATTCTCCTCATGCGGCTGACGGCCATCTGTCTGTCTCATATGGAACAGAAGCAGGGGAGATGTCATTGGTCGGAGAGGAGTTCTACAGTCGTACATCTAACTCAACACCATCTCTCCAGAGTATGGGTGAAGAGGGAGAGCAGCTGGTGTACATCCCTCATGGTGTACAGATATTCTTTGTGACTCCTGAAGGGCAGGTGAGCGCTCCGTCGTACCCGGGCTACCTGAGGCTGGTGAAGTTCACTACTGACCATGATAACAGAACGCCCAACCGACCACCGGCATTTCTGCAGGTAAGAGAAACTACATATTTTCCCCCAGGAGTTTCAGCACACTGAAACTCTCTCTGGTATGAAGCTTGAAAGTGCTAGATAAGCCTCCCTCATGCCCGTCTCCTGCAATAAGTGCAAGTGAAATGTCATCACTGCAGTGTCACCACTCTGTTCTTGTGCCCTTTAACCTGATTTTGAAAGACGTTTGCTTGGCCCATCGAGACTTCTTTGACTGTGAGTCATCAGCAGGATGAGATAGGCTTGTTAATGATCTCCTTCCGTTGCCCTATGATCATGTGAGCGATGTTTACTTAGCAGCCTAAGCCCAATTGGTTTATGGGTATGATGTCATCCTCCTACACACATCAGGATCATTACTGGCTCAAAATTGGACGTAGATGTTACCTCATTCATGACCTACTCGGAATCAACTCTCTCCACATCAAGAAAACTCGGAAGATCTTATGACTATTTATTTAAAATATATAGATATTTGCTGTTATAAAACATTTTGATTAGGGCTGTCAATAGATTAAAATATTTAATCACAATTAATTCCATGATTGTCCATAGTTAATTACGATTAATCGCAAAATAATCACATTTTTAATCTGTTCAAAATGTACCTTAAAGGGACATCAACATGGGAGTTGGCAAATATGCTGCTTTATGCAAATGTATGTATATATTTCTTATTGGAAATCAATTAACAACACAAAACAATGACAAATATTTCCAGAAACCCTCACAGGTACTGCATTTAGCATAAAAAATATGCTCAAATCATAACATGGCTGTCAGTGTGTCAGTGTGCTGACTTGACTATGACTTGCCCCCAACCTCATGTGATATATCATAAAGTGGGCATGTCTGTAAAGGGGAGACTCGTGGGTACCCATAGAACCCATTTTCATTCACATATCTTGAGGTCAGAGGTCAAGGGACCCCTTTGAAAATGGCCATGCCAGTTTTTCCTCGTCAAAATTTAGCGTACGGTTGGAGTATTATTTAACCTCCTTCGCGATGAGTTAGTATGACATAGTATACCAATGGATTCCTTAGGTTTTCTAGTTTCATGTAATGCCAGTATCTTCACTCTGGCTTTAAAACTGAGCCCGGTACAACATCTGGAAGATCGATTACGTTAATTTGTTAAAGAAATTAGTGGCGTTAAAATGAAATAGCGTTAACGCGTTATTATTACGTTAATTTAAATCTGAATTATAATGGGGCTATGTTCATAACCAATAAATATCTTTGCACTCCTCATGTGTTACAAAAATGCCACCAAAACCAGATACTGTATGTTTTTACAGTATGGTGCTAAAAATGCACAGTGAAATACCAGAAAATAGATACACCTATACAGTCTGATGCAATCAAATACAGCAGCACTACAATAAACCCTACATATAAGAGGTTTATCATCAGTTTTGTGTTGAAACAACAGTCATAAGGTCACAAGGACGACTAAATGTTATATTATGTTGTCCCCAGCCAGTGTACACACCATCAGTCCTTTGAACCACTAGATTCGCTTGCAAATGTGGAGGTCATAGATAAGAAATTACATGAAGTTATGCAAACGTTTCAGCTTACGTTTTCGTTAAAAGACTAAATCAATACCTAATCTAATTTATCCAACTCATCCTGTTTTGAGCATTTTTTTTTTTTTGTGGCAACGTTAAACCCTGCTGTTAAAACAGCCGATACACTGACACTAGTGGATCATGAGACTGAAACTTGACTCTTCATTGGGGAATTTCCCAGGTGCTATTGCCGGCGGGTGACATCAGGGATTCACATGAGTGCAAGTAATTATCTAAACCCTGCTTACAATGTTATGCCCTATAATCCTATTAGACATGCAGCAGTCAGAGGGAGACAGTGTCCTCTGGTTTGTCTTCTCTCAGACGGTTCACTGTGTTGCACTAACCAGAATCTCCATTAGAAATGTGAGGCTCGTCATTTAGAGGTTATACTTGGACACTTTCACTTCCACTAGCATGATCTCTCTGCAGAGCTCTCATCCCCTCTTACATTTGACTTTCATGTAAATTCAATCATTGTAATTTGCCGTGTAATGAGGCACATAGTTCAGAAATAAATGGGACATTTTGGGCCGTGACATCATGCTTTTAGCTATTTATGATCACAATTTCCAGCTGTTGCATTATTCATTTCTCTCATCTTTGTTTTGCTTCCTGGCAGGTGTGTGACTGGCTATACCCTCTCATGGCCATGGACTCGCCAGTGTTGCTGTGTAACACCGGTGTGTTTATGTTTCCGGACATGATGGCGCCAGCTCCAGGCTATTATGTGGGGGTGGTGTTGTCCTCTGAGCTGCCTGCTGCAGACAGAGAGATGTTCAAGGACCTGCTCTCCCAGATGACAGATCTCAGGGTTCAGGTCAGTGATGCTGTGCAGTCAGTTCTGCAACAGCGCTACACGCTTTGACATATATATATCCATTCAGATCATCTGCAGCTTAATGCCAATCACATCAACATATGTTTACATAAGTATTTGAAGTCACAAAAGAATTGTTACACAAAGCCTTTTGGCAAATCCTCTTGTGCCAGTGAGAGGGGCGCAGAGAGCTATTTTAGGCAAATGAAGTTAGAGTGCTCTGCCGCTATTGGTAGTTACAGCCATGTGACAGGGAATGCATCTTCATTTGCCTTCCCTTTGAAAGCTGAGATCCCACTCATCAGTCTACTTGTCCAATAATATTAACGTAGTACCAGAATGCCGGAGCTTCAGCTGCTAATGTTGACTTAACAAATCAGTGTTTCCCATACAGAAGAAACTACTTGGTCAGGTTGGGCGACGAAATATGAAATTTGTACTCGCACATAAAGATATTTCTTTTGTTTATAAATTCTGTGTTGGAAGTGCAGACTGCCATAAAAAGTGCACCAAAATGATGCAACTGTTAGTAGAGCTGGGCGATATAGAGAAGGAAAAAAATACATATTTTTACCAATTCTTTTGATGTTTTATACCATGCAAAGTGCCTTTGATTACTTTTTAAAGCACTATATAAAATAAATGTGTTATTATTATTATTGTTGTTTTTGTAGGGTTGAGTTTTGGTGCTTTCACAAAATATTGATATAATATATATATATAATATATAATGAGATTTTTGATCAATTATCATCAATAATGTGAATATGATGTGGGTAAAGGCCAATAATAGATTAGCTAGAACGTAATTTACTGTAATGCAGCATTTAAAACCAGGAAACGACAACACTTCGAACACTTCAAAATCGAAGATGTTATCTAGTCTCGTATCACGATATCGATATAATATTGATATATTGCCCAGCCCTATTAGTTAGCCTTGTGATTCCATTGCTGTGTGGCAGTCCCTAAACACCTTCCACTCTCCTCCAGTCATCACAAACAAATTCTGCAAGCGTAGCAAACACTGCAGATATTAAATCTGTCCCTCCCATGAAAGGATTCTAGTTACTGCTTACCCGATACTTTGAGGCTGCAGACTAACAGAGTTTACAACTTTTTCATTGTTTTGGCCTGGCATGAAACTCTTGCTCCTGCTTACTTCTGAGCTGGCACACTTCTACAAGATACCCCTGCCTCAGCATTGTGGGGATTAGAGACAGACAGGCAGGTGAGGGGAATTAATCAGTTATAATGCTCTTATCTGCAGCAGTTAGAACAACCTCAGAGTTTGAGCTGAAAGACAAGTGCCAGTTCAGCCATGAAGGAGGTAAAGACGCTGGCTCAGATCGATGCCAAACGAGGTCATTTTTGATGTATGCAATCAGGCTACTTATCTTGTCTGATGGATGTGATTCCCTATCAGCAAGTATGCACTTTTTCATTCTCATTTCTGGGTCAAATAGGAGATTTGAGGTTTTCAGCACAAAGCTAGACTGTTTTCAGATGGCACAGGGACTTTTTAAAATGGCAATCTCTTTGTAGCAAACAAACAGCGCATTGTAACGAGAAGCACAGAATAATAAGAGGAGCTATTGTGTGTGAATTAGGGGGTTACTAGGAGACAAGCGTGTGAACGGAGATGTGTACAGCTTGTACAAAGTAGCAGATAACTGCAACTAACTACTTGACTGACAAGTAGGTTTTATTTTCAGCATACATTGTCTGTTTTCGTCTTACAATAGCTAACCAATGTGTCTATATGATCAGCCTCCAGATGAAGCTGCAGACAGCATTAATCTCAGCCAGAAGGTGTCCATCGTTACACCTGAGGAGACTGAACCAACAGCGACCGACGAGGAGAAGGCTCTGCCTGAGTGGAGTGAAAAGGTGGCAAGCGGGATCTTGACAGGTGAGGTCAAACTGCATCTTCCCCCTAAAAATCTTAATGCTTCTGTTTGTTAACAGTTAGTTAGGAAAGACAAGCACTGTGTGATCCTTTTGTCCTACTGTATCAGGTGCGTCATGGCTAAGCTGGGGCCTGGTGAAAGGAGCCGAGTTCACAGGCAAGGCCATTCACAAAGGGGCATCTAAACTCAGAGAACACATCACCCCAGAGGACAAACCTGCCCACGTCAGCCCCACAGTCACCAAAGGCCTCCATGTTGCCAAGCAAGCGACGGGGGGAGCCGTCAAAGTCAGCCAGTTTCTAGGTGACCAAGTCATCCCCAATCAGCACGTTTTACTGACCTTGTGTGGTTGTTTGGCAGTGGACCACTAATTGAGTAATGCTGTGTTACTGCAGTGGACGGGGTGTGCGCGGTCGCTGGCGTCGTGGGTCGAGAGTTGGCTCCACACGTGAAAAAACATGGAGGCAAGCTGATCCCAGAGTCTATGAAGAAAGACAAGGATGGGCGTTCCAACATAGACGGAGCCATGGTGGTGGCTGCCAGCGGAGTCCAAGGTAGAGTGCATCTACACTTTATATTCTCTAAAGGCCGGGCCACACTGCCTGTGTGAGCAGCTCGTGACGGCTACCTTTTTGAACTGTTGTGTCCACACAGACACGCTGCTATTGCCAGCTCTTTCTTTCTACATAGTTTGTCTTTCATAATGGCCATTTCATTTCATCATACATGTAATTTATTTCAGACAGAAAATGGTTAAGAAGTGTGTGCTCATTTGTAAATAATAATAATCCACAATTAAATGCTGGTACTCTATTCATTTATGGAGCTGTGCAAGTCACTGCATTTTCCACAACACTGCCCTGCAATTTTTTTAGAATAAAAGCCTTGTGTTATCAAATGAAGGGATCCTGGCCACAGAAAATGCTGGAGGGCTTTTACTTTGAAACAGAAACAATGCTTATTGAAAGGGGATACAGGTCTTGAGTTATGGGTATAAGACATGCGCAGTGTAACTTGAGCTGCGATCGTGCGTTGCTATTGGCTCAATTTCTGCGAGTGCAGACTGCACATGTGCTGTACACCAATAATATGTGGCATCTCCTCTTTTCACCCTCCTTGAACAGAAACAGGAAGTGTTGATTACTTCTTTCATGTCTGTGACATTCTACATATACAGTATAGACATTACTATTATGAGACAATTCGTAATAATGTTGCTGGTATGATGTCAATATACTGTCAAAAGATAATTTTTACTGTGAACCGTTTGCAGCATGTGGAAAAAATAGGCGAAACTTGAATCTCTAGAAGAAATGCAGCTGAGACGCAGCCGAGCCGCACCTGAGCCCCGCTGCTCACACAGGCTGTGTGGCTGCTCTAACCTGTTAACATGGGCACTGAAATAAAAAGCATGAGATTCCACGATCTGCACTCGCGCTGCTCACGTAGGCAGTGTGGCCCGAGTACTAAAATGTGCCTAACATGCTTTGTATTTTCTGTATTTGCTCAGGATTTGCGACCATGTGGACGGGTTTGGAAGTAGCAGCAAAGGACATTACTACGAGTGTAGCATCAGAGACAGTCACCACTGTAAAACACAAGTAAGTCTTCCCTTCCGTTTGAAATGACTTGTTTGACCACTGCCACTTGCTTTAATATAAAGCAATGCACGTTTTTGTTCAACACTGCTTTCTAAACAGGTTTTTGATGTGTATGTTGCAAATGACCTCTTGCATTATACATGCAAAACCAAACGTTCACTCAACTTCAATTTTCACTTTACTTTGCAGATTTAGGGGTCTACAAAACATCTTTGACCCACCTAATGAGAAGACGTGTAATTTTTCTTAATTATACACCGCTGTTTAACTCTTTTCACCACTAATCACAAGCATGACATGAGCCTCTTTTTGTTTGGAATGATTTGGCTCTTACACCAAACACTCTATAAAGTCAATGTGCCAATTCACTGCCCTTCCCCGTGTGGCAATTCACACAATGGTGCTGCTTTTCACTGATTCCTCCAAATGTTTCTCACGGAAATTTCACAATTAGCAACTTTTCTGTCCTGCCTGATTTTAACATCTTCCCCTAATGTATGAATTGATGAGAAAAATATCTACACAATATAGTTGATTATTGACTTCTATAGGGTTGGGCGATATCATGTTATATATCATGAGTTGATATAAATTTGCCAACGGTCAAGTGTTTTTGTTATGCAGTTTCTCCCTTTAAGTGAAGTATTTGATTTGACAGGTATTCAATTAACTGGATTAGCCAAAAAATGCTTCTTAATTAAATTTCAATATACATCGATATTGTGGGAAAAAATTCTATATACCATGATAGAATGATTATATCCATATTGCCCACCCTTAGATTTCTGAAGCACATAAGAAAAATGATTAAAATTCAAATTCTGGCTGTCAGGATTTTCTTAATTTAAGATTGCGCACTTGCACGGGTGTAATCCTCACCTTATAATTCACATACAGCATGGCATCTTTGCATTCCTCGCACTGCACGTTAATGAATTCTCCCCAAATCCTCTGTTTCCCGCCTCTCGCTCTGACCTCTCACCCAATCTGACTTCTGATGAAGGTACGGAGCAGCAGCAGGACAAGCCACAGACCACGCCGTCAATTCTGCCATTAATGTCGGCCTCACTGCCTTCAATGTTGACAACCTGGGGATCAAAGCTGTGGTGAAAAGGACTGGCAAGCACACAGCGCAGGCCATTTTGGAAGAACACAAGCTGCAGGAAAAACCAGAGAATGGGAAGCAAGTGGAGAAATCGGGCAAATAGCCGGTAGTACACTGCCTCCTTACGTCAGCAATGCCTTAAAGCATAATATGTATTCTTCTATCAAATAAATGTAAATTTAATATTCATTATTTATAAAATAATGTTCTATATTTACAAGATAACTACTGTTCTATGCATATCCTACGGTTTGATACAGCTCTTAAGCACTTTAATCTTTATGTAAAAGAAGGTAGATGGACCTAAATGAAAAGAAACAGCAGCAGATTATACAACCCAAATGAAAACATGGTTATACAGTATATTGATACACACTGCAACATTCAGGTATTATCACTTAACTTGGAAGGTACCAGTTTAATTCTGCTCTTTGTACTAAGACAACATTAAATAGTTGACTAGACACTGGAAATGTTCCTAATCTTCGTGAAGCATCTGTGTGTTTGAGTTTTTCCCTAGTAGGGTAAGTGCAATTTATATACTTTGAATGAATGATTAAAATATTATCTGTGAGTCGGTATCTTCAGATATAACTGTTTCAGATAAAAACAAGTGTCTGTTATGCTGTTGTTATTCCCTGTGGTGTTTAAAGTGAGAATTAATCACTGCTGCTTACTGTGCCTGCAAACATCAAATGATATACAAAAATCAAATATGTTGTAAAACTGAAGCTGTAAGTCTATAGTCCATGTGTGTTTATGTAATAGACCTTCAATATGTGGCAAGAGAGTTTTGCCATCTTATGAATGAGGGTTACTAAAATGTTAATGCCTCTCAACTGCAAGTCTGAGGAGTCTAAAACTGTCTAACCGGTTATATTTGTGTTCTGCTACAATGTGCAGCGCTGTCTTCTGTGTTTCAGTTCAGTTGGACCGACATATTATCAAAATGTTAATGTTTATAGTATTTCATATAAAAATCTAGATTTCATTTTGGACAAAACATTTAACAAAATGTGAATTTTGAAGTGTGATATTAACTTTTTTTGCAAACTATATATTTTGTTTTTGAGTGATCTGGTTTGTAATCTTTTTAAACTCCAGCTTTAAGGCCTCAGCAGGCAAATGTAACTTTCAGATAGCTTTCAAGTACTGTACTTGCGCATTGAGATTTCTTTCCCATCTGAAATACTGAGATTTTTCTGAAAAAATAAAATGTTTAAAGACAAAACAAGAAATTCAGTATTTATTTATTTTTTTTGGAAGATTTGGTTATTCACTGCTATCTATTTTGTGCTCTACAAGGTAAGAGCAAGATGGATTTGAGCAGTTTTATTCGGTTTAAATCCAGTAAATGCTATCTTGAATCTGCTAGGTACCTCCATCTAGTGGCTATTTTACAAGATGTTAATTACAGAGTAGTTTTATATTATCATACTGACTGTTTATTCTGTAAATGTTTCTTAAAAATAGGAACATCAACAGAGGAAAATAAAAAATATTATTATTATTATTATTATTATTATTATTATGAATAATATATATATATATATATATAATTTTTTGCACTTCTGGTCCAACCAGGGCTGGAATAATCGCTTTGTACCAAGTTTGAAATGCAGTTCAGTGTTAAATATTTTGACTTAGTAAAATTTCAAGAGAATAGAATACAAGGTATTTGAGGAAGAATTCAGAAAATGAAATATTTTTATGTATAGAATTCAAAATCCTGAAAATAGTTTAAGTAAGATTCAAATTTGGGCTTAATTGCACATTTAGTCCCACATGTTCATTTCAAAGATTAACATTGGCTATAATTGTGTTTGTTATTGATTACTGAAGTGACAGAATTATATTAAAAAAAAAATGTATTCAACACAAATAATCCACTTGTATGGATTGGCTATTTTTAAAATAGTCAAATGGAAAATAAAAAAAAAAATGACTGATCTGCTATATTTACCTTAGAAATTGACGAGATTTACAGCTAGTATAATTCTTACAATGTTGTGTTGAAAAATAAAAGATGACTTTAACCAACATTTCTGCATCTATTTCTTATATTTGGCCAATCAAAATGGTAAATATGCTGCATATATTATACATATCATCTATGAAATCTCAAACCATATAGTTAGTTGGACCCTGTGTACGATGAAAGAACAATGTTAACAAGATTAGCATCAGGGAAGCACGAGTTAACATTGGTATCCAACAGCAAAACCAGCCAAAATGGACTGACCACACCCTGTGGACTGTCTGTCAAAGGGCTGCTACTACTACTACAGAGGTCACTCTCCTGAAGGAGTCTTGAATCACACAGAGACTCTGACACTGGCTGATTTCCAGCCTCCGGTATCAGGTAACCAGAACTTGAAGTTGCTCTTTGAAACATAGAAAATGGGACGAGTGGTTGGTTTGTCAAATCTATTGCTGAAACTCTGCCAGCTGGGCCAACCAGAGGTGAATCGATCTGACCTTGTTCTACTGAGGGTATTATGAAGTTTGTTACCGTAGTCTGTTCATGTGGGCTGTAGGCTTGGCTAAAAGTCACTGATGGGAGAGCAACAGGATCCGCCTGGTCAGGAGTGACATCCCATAACACACGGCTTGAAGATGGGTGCGTTCCCATCTGTGGTAAAAGAGTGTGGCTGATCATTGCTGATGTGAAAGCACATGAAGTGGGGTTCATAACTGCAGAGGTCGGGTTGATCCAGTTATTTTCCACAAACTGAATCGAGGCAGAGAGATTGATCCTGGCACACTGGCACCATTTGTCCCCGGGGACCAGCCGATTTGTCCAACAGTATCGGCAGGGCATGCACTGTGGTCAGGCCGTCAGCTGCAGGAAGCATTTGATCCATTGTCAGAGGAGTGGTTATTGTAATAGATGGCTGAATCACTTGTTTACAGATCTTCTTCTGAATGCATCTTCTTGAGACATGATCTAAAATTAGATATTATGTTAACAAACTCACACTGCAGGAAAGATTCTCAAACAATCCCAGGCCTGCAAGGCTTAGTCAATACAACTGCATCAACAGACACAAAATACAATAAAGTAAAGTAAATAAATACTCATTCCCTCAGCTGACTTCTTAGCAGCTGGCTGTGCTCTCTGTGAAGTAGCCTGGCTGTTTTTCTGTGGCAAAAGAAATTTCCTACTTAGCACTTTTGCCTTTAAAAACTTGAAAAGCTAAAAATGAACTTCCCCAGTGTTAATAACTATATTGCTAGGATAGTTTGTACCGTTTCTTCTGTGGCCTTTGTATGTTTTTCCATGAGCCACTAACATTAGCCTCAACTGCTTTATTAACCTGTGAAAAACAGACATTAAGTCATGGAAATTAGCACTGCAAAACATTGTCTTTCCATGCTGCCAAAATGATGCAGTAGTCCTACTTTAGACAGAATGTTCAGAGGCAGAGTCACCTTCAGGTAGCTCATGTACCTTGCAGTGAGCTCTAATGTGGTTGCTGTGTCTAACCGACCATTGACAAAGGGCAAAAGTTCACACAAGCTTCGACAAGAGGTTCTGATTTGAAGCTTGGGAAAATATTACCTGAGGATTCGTGAATATGCAAACATGTCCCACAAGTTATTGTTGATACAGTGTCAATTGATTATCTCCAAATTATGACACACACAAGAACATAACACTCAATTTTTTTTATAATATCACAAATATGCCTCTATGGCTTTACAATCTGTACAGCATAAGACACCCTCTATCTCTAGACCCGTACTGCTCAGGTGCTGAAGTTTCATATGATTGGACTGACTTGCTCCAAGGTTTGTCAAAAATAGATTTTATCCGATGGGCTTTGAAAGTGCTTCTCTAAAGACCCAGGTTACCTCCCAAAAGCTTTTAAGGGCAATATTTACAAGGTAGCCAATATCTAGACTTCATTTTCATACTCTATGGAGGAATAGATGAAGACACAATGAAAACAGATTATGTTCCCCTAGTATTTTAAGATACAAGTTGTTGGAAGTAGGAAGAAAAGTAGCACAAGTCAACTTTTGAACAAGTTACACATTTTCCTGATCAGAAAACGACCTTCCAAATTTTGAGGTTAAGTAAATGATGTCTGCAGCAGGCCAGCTGGACAAAAGCCATATAATAAAGTAATTGTTTGCATCAGGCTGGACAAATTCAAAAATGCTGATAGCCGTAAAAATAAAGTTATGTCACGTGTCCTAGACGCACTCGTCTCCCAGCCAGCCCCTCCCACATCAAGTAGCCTATTGATGCAAGATGGAGGCCTGTGGAAGAAGGACAGTCTGCTGTGAAGATTTTGATACCAAAACAAGTACAAATGACCCATTAAGTGGTCTTCCGCTCATACTTAAGTGATGTTTAATACTTCCCGTGTGAAATGCGTGTGTCTTTCACGCGCTCATAACGCTTATCAACGCGCACGGGGTTAACCAATTAATTACATACATCACCTACACCTGTGTGGGTTGGTCCCGAAGCAGGCCAGATACGATGCGTATTAGCTCAATCTGTAACCCCAGCATGTTTTCTGCTCGGTTACCTTTCTGTAGGGGTTTTTAATACCTATTTTCCAGCAGCGGAATTAACAGTGTAACCGGAAATAAACACAAATCCGTGTGCAATGTTTGAAACAGGTAACGCTAGCTAGCTAACGTTAATGACGTAGTTTATGAACTGAAGACTAGCTAACTAACGTTAATGACGTAGTTTATGAACTGAAGACTTGCTAACTAACGTTACTGACGTAGTTTATGAACTGAAGACTAGCTAACTAACGTTAATGACGTAGTTTATGAACTGAAGACTAGCTAACTAACGTTAATGACGTAGTTTATGAACTGAAGACTAGCTAGCTAACGTTAATGACGTAGTTTATGAACTGAAGACTAGCTAACTAACGTTAATGACTTACTTTATGAACTGAAGACTATAGCTAACTAACGTTAATGACTTACTTTATGAACTGAAGACTATAGCTAACTAACGTTAATGACTTACTTTATGAACTGAAGACTAGCTAACTAACGTTAATGACGTAGTTTATGAACTGAAGACTAGCTAGCTAATGTTAATGACGTAGTTTATGAACTGAAGACTAGCTAACTAACGTTAATGACGCAGTTTATGAACGGAAGACTAGCTAACTAACATTAATGACTTACTTTATGAACTGAAGACTAGCTAACTAACGTTAATGACTTACTTTATGAACTGAAGGCTAGCTAGCTAACGTTAATGACTTACTTTATGAACTGAAGACTAGCTAGCTAACGTTAATGACTTACTTTATGAACTGAAGGCTAGCTAGCTAACGTTAATGACTTACTTTATGAACTGAAGACTAGCTAACTAACGTTAATGACTTACTTTATGAACTGAAGACTAGCTAACTAACGTTAATGACTTACTTTATGAACTGAAGACTAGCTAACTAACGTTAATGACTTACTTTATGAACTGAAGACTAGCTAACTAACGTTAATGACTTACTTTATGAACTGAAGACTAGCTAACTAACGTTAATGACTTACTTTATTAACTGAAGACTAGCTAACTAACGTTAATGACGTAGTTTATGAACTGAAGACTAGCTAACTAACGTTAATGACTTACTTTATGAACTGAAGGCTAGCTAACTAACGTTAATGACTTACTTTATGAACTGAAGGCTAGCTAGCTAACGTTAATGACTTTATGAACTGAAGACTAGCTAGCTAACGTTAATGACTTACTTTATGAACTGAAGACTAGCTAACTAACGTTAATGACTTACTTTATGAACTGAAGACTAGCTAACTAACGTTAATGACTTACTTTATGAACTGAAGACTAGCTAACTAACGTTAATGACGTAGTTTATGAACTGAAGACTAGCTAACTAACGTTAATGACTTACTTTATGAACTGAAGGCTAGCTAACTAACGTTAATGACTTACTTTATGAACTGAAGGCTAGCTAGCTAACGTTAATGACTTTATGAACTGAAGACTAGCTAGCTAACGTTAATGACTTACTTTATGAACTGAAGACTAGCTAACTAACGTTAATGACTTACTTTATGAACTGAAGACTAGCTAACTAACGTTAATGACGTAGTTTATGAACTCAAGGCTAGCTAACTAACGTTAATGACTTACTTTATGAACTGAAGACTAGCTAACTAACGTTAATGACTTACTTTATGAACTGAAGACTAGCTAACTAACGTTAATGACTTACTTTATGAACTGAAGACTAGCTAACTAACGTTAATGACTTACTTTATGAACTGAAGACTAGCTAACTAACGTTAATGACTTACTTTATGAACTGAAGGCTAGCTAGCTAACGTTAATGACTTACTTTATGAACTGAAGACTAGCTAACTAACGTTAATGACTTACTTTATGAACTGAAGGCTAGCTAACTAACGTTAATGACTTACTTTATGAACTGAAGACTAGCTAACTAATGTTAATGACGTAGTTTATGAACTGAAGACTAGCTAACTAACGTTAATGACTTACTTTATGAACTGAAGACTAGCTAACTAACGTTAATGACGTAGTTTATGAACTGAAGACTAGCTAAACTAACGTTAATGACTTACTTTATGAACTGAAGACTAGCTAACTAACGTTAATGACGTAGTTTATGAACTGAAGACTAGCTAACTAACGTTAATGACTTACTTTATGAACTGAAGACTAGCTAACTAACGTTAATGACTTACTTTATGAACTGAAGACTAGCTAACTAACATTAATGACGTAGTTTATGAACTGAAGGCTAGCTAGCTAACGTTAATGACGTAGTTTATGAACTGAAGACTAGCTAACTAACGTTAATGACGTAGTTTATGAACTGAAGGCTAGCTAGCTAACGTTAATGACGTAGTTTATGAACTGAAGGCTAGCTAACTAACGTTAATGACTTACTTTATGAACTGAAGACTAGCTAACTAACGTTAATGACTTACTTTATGAACTGAAGACTAGCTAACTAACGTTAATGACTTACTTTATGAACTGAAGACTAGCTAACTAACGTTAATGACGTAGTTTATGAACTGAAGACTAGCTAACTAACGTTAATGACTTACTTTATGAACTGAAGACTAGCTAACTAACATTAATGACGTAGTTTATGAACTGAAGGCTAGCTAGCTAACGTTAATGACGTAGTTTATGAACTGAAGACTAGCTAACTAACGTTAATGACTTACTTTATGAACTGAAGACTAGCTAACTAACGTTAATGACTTACTTTATGAACTGAAGACTAGCTAACTAACGTTAATGATGTAGTTTATGAACTGAAGACTAGCTAACTAACGTTAATGACTTACTTTATGAACTGAAGACTAGCTAGCTAACGTTAATGACTTACTTTATGAACTGAAGGCTAGCTAGCTAACGTTAATGACTTACTTTATGAACTGAAGGCTAGCTAACTAACGTTAATGACTTACTTTATGAACTGAAGACTAGCTAACTAACGTTAATGACTTACTTTATGAACTGAAGACTAGCTAACTAACGTTAATGACTTACTTTATGAACTGAAGACTAGCTAACTAACGTTAATGACTTACTTTATTAACTGAAGACTAGCTAACTAACGTTAATGACGTAGTTTATGAACTGAAGACTAGCTAACTAACGTTAATGACTTACTTTATGAACTGAAGGCTAGCTAACTAACGTTAATGACTTACTTTATGAACTGAAGGCTAGCTAGCTAACGTTAATGACTTTATGAACTGAAGACTAGCTAGCTAACGTTAATGACTTACTTTATGAACTGAAGACTAGCTAACTAACGTTAATGACTTACTTTATGAACTGAAGACTAGCTAACTAACGTTAATGACTTACTTTATGAACTGAGACTAGCTAACTAACGTTAATGACTTACTTTATGAACTGAAGACTAGCTAACTAACGTTAATGACGTAGTTTATGAACTGAAGACTAGCTAACTACGTTAATGACTTACTTTATGAACTGAAGACTAGCTAACTAACGTTAATGACTTACTTTATGAACTGAAGGCTAGCTAGCTAACGTTAATGACTTTATGAACTGAAGACTAGCTAGCTAACGTTAATGACTTACTTTATGAACTGAAGACTAGCTAACTAACGTTAATGACTTACTTTATGAACTGAAGACTAGCTAACTAACGTTAATGACGTAGTTTATGAACTCAAGGCTAGCTAACTAACGTTAATGACTTACTTTATGAACTGAAGACTAGCTAACTAACGTTAATGACTTACTTTATGAACTGAAGACTAGCTAACTAACGTTAATGACTTACTTTATGAACTGAAGACTAGCTAACTAACGTTAATGACTTACTTTATGAACTGAAGGCTAGCTAGCTAACGTTAATGACTTACTTTATGAACTGAAGACTAGCTAACTAACGTTAATGACTTACTTTATGAACTGAAGGCTAGCTAGCTAACGTTAATGACTTACTTTATGAACTGAAGACTAGCTAACTAACGTTAATGACTTACTTTATGAACTGAAGGCTAGCTAGCTAACGTTAATGACTTACTTTATGAACTGAAGACTAGCTAACTAACGTTAATGACGTAGTTTATGAACTGAAGACTAGCTAACTAACGTTAATGACTTACTTTATGAACTGAAGACTAGCTAACTAACGTTAATGACGTAGTTTATGAACTGAAGACTAGCTAACTAACGTTAATGACTTACTTTATGAACTGAAGACTAGCTAACTAACGTTAATGACGTAGTTTATGAACTGAAGACTAGCTAACTAACGTTAATGACTTACTTTATGAACTGAAGACTAGCTAACTAACGTTAATGACTTACTTTATGAACTGAAGACTAGCTAACTAACGTTAATGACGTAGTTTATGAACTGAAGGCTAGCTAGCTAACGTTAATGACGTAGTTTATGAACTGAAGACTAGCTAACTAACGTTAATGACGTAGTTTATGAACTGAAGGCTAGCTAGCTAACGTTAATGACGTAGTTTATGAACTGAAGGCTAGCTAACTAACGTTAATGACTTACTTTATGAACTGAAGACTAGCTAACTAACGTTAATGACTTACTTTATGAACTGAAGACTAGCTAACTAACGTTAATGACGTAGTTTATGAACTGAAGACTAGCTAACTAACGTTAATGACTTACTTTATGAACTGAAGACTAGCTAACTAACATTAATGACGTAGTTTATGAACTGAAGGCTAGCTAGCTAACGTTAATGACGTAGTTTATGAACTGAAGACTAGCTAACTAACGTTAATGACTTACTTTATGAACTGAAGACTAGCTAACTAACGTTAATGACTTACTTTATGAACTGAAGACTAGCTAACTAACGTTAATGATGTAGTTTATGAACTGAAGACTAGCTAACTAACGTTAATGACTTACTTTATGAACTGAAGACTAGCTAACTAATGTTAATGACTTACTTTATGAACTGAAGACTAGCTAACTAATGTTAATGACTTACTTTGTGAACTGAAGACTAGCTAACTAACGTTAATGACTTACTTTGTGAACTGAAGACTAGCTAACTAACGTTAATGACTTACTTTATGAACTGAAGACTAGCTAACTAACGTTAATGACGTAGTTTATGAACGGAAGACTAGCTAACTAACGTTAATGACTTACTTTATGAACTGAAGACTAGCTAACTAACGTTAATGACTTACTTTATGAACTGAAGACTAGCTAACTAACGTTAATGACGTAGTTTATGAACTGAAGATTAGCTAACTAACGTTAATGACTTACTTTATGAACTGAAGACTAGCTAACTAACGTTAATGACTTACTTTATGAACTGAAGACTAGCTAACTAACGTTAATGACTTACTTTATGAACTGAAGACTAGCTAACTAACGTTAATGACTTACTTTATGAACTGAAGACTAGCTAACTAACGTTAATGACGTAGTTTATGAACGGAAGACTAGCTAACTAACGTTAATGACGTAGTTTATGAACGGAAGACTAGCTAAGTAACGTTAATGACTTACTTTATGAACTGAAGACTAGCTAACTAACGTTAATGACTTACTTTATGAACTGAAGACTAGCTAACTAACGTTAATGACGTAGTTTATGAACTGAAGACTAGCTAACTAACGTTAATGACTTACTTTATGAACTGAAGACTAGCTAACTAACGTTAATGACGTAGTTTATGAACTGAAGACTAGCTAACTAACGTTAATGACGTAGTTTATGAACGGAAGATTAGCTAACTAACATTAATGACTTACTTTATGAACTGAAGACTAGCTAATTAACGTTAATGACTTACTTTATGAACTGAAGACTAGCTAACTAACGTTAATGACATAGTTTATGAACTGAAGACTAGCTAACTAACGTTAATGACGTAGTTTATTAACTGAAGACTAGCTAACTAACGTTAATGACGTAGTTTATGAACTGAAGACTAGCTAACTAACGTTAATGACTTACTTTATGAACTGAAGACTAGCTAACTAACGTTAATGACGTAGTTTATGAACTGAAGACTAGCTAACTAACGTTAATGACGTAGTTTATGAACTGAAGACTAGCTAACTAACGTTAATGACGTAGTTTATTAACTGAAGACTAGCTAACTAACGTGAATGACGTAGTTTATTAACTGAAGACTAGCTAACTAACGTTAATGACGCCAACTTCACGTAATCATTGAAAGTGGTAAGTTAACTTAATTACACAAAATGGAACATTTAATGTGAGAGCAGGTGAATTGTTGTTCATTTAATATGTATGTTTTCACTTTAACCCATAGAGTCAGTTTGCTAAATGAGTTAGCTAGCGTTGTGCTAAAGTAAGGTTAATGTTTGGGGAACAGCTGCCAGCCAACCAGAAACAAACTAGAGTGGTAGCTTTAAGCTAATTAAACGCTTTCTTGCCCTTGTGTGCTAATTAGTGAATGGCGATAATTGGATTTGTTTTATTAATATGTACTTGAGTATCACAGTATGAGTTATTAAAGCAGGTCATTGTGAACGCGCATCATATAGCTCAGCTAAACACGCATTGAGGTTTCTGCGGGGGCGCGCTCTTAATAGCAACGTGCACGCGGAGTGCAGACACCCGAGCGGTCCGATGTAAATCACTGCAATGGCAGAGTGGAGGAGTAGAGATGGGGAGGGGAGGGGAGGGTGGAGGAGGGTGGAGGACACCGGCTACAGCCCTGCCTCCTCTCTGCATGCGAGCACACAGCAGAGTAGACACACGGCAGGCGAGCAGGAAGACAGAGCACCATCACAGGGCAACAAAGGGACGCATGGTTCATCTAGAAGGCGTCAAATGAATAAATGATTCATTGAAACAAGTTCTGCTTACAGAAAAAAACCTTTTATTGCATCTGTCCTGACCTCAAAGGTAAGAGAGATTGCACCAGGAAAATAATATCCATATGTTCTATACAGTTTTTTCCCCCCTGTATTATAGGCTATATATATTTATTGTTTACCTATTAATACGTTTTCAGCTGAAATTGCTAACCAGCTTATACTGTTGATGTTTTACTATCCGCTGCAAATGCACGTTAATTTCATTGCTGTAAAGATTGAATTGAGACACACCAGGGAGCATGAAATGGGTGTGACATGTTACTTCATAATGTGTGTATGAGCAGCAGCAGCAGTAGCAGCATCAAAGCTTGCATCAATGCTGTATCAGGAGTGTAAACAACTGTCAGAGAGCCTAATTGCTCTATTGTATTATATAAATTCAAGTTGGCTTATTCAAATAGTAAGCATTCGCTCTGTATTATTTATGGTTTAATAGCACTGCACAGTCATGGAGCTGGAGCACTTCGATGAGCGGGACAAGGCTCAGAGATATACCCGAAGGGGCTCAAGAGGGAATGGGCTTCCCAGTCCCACTCATAGTGCTCACTGCAGCCTGTACAGAACCAGGACACTGCAAGCACTGACCTCAGAGAAGAAGGCCAAGAAGGTTCGTTTCTACCGCAATGGGGACCGCTACTTCAACGGGATTGTGTATGCCATTTCTCAGGATAGATTTAGGTCTATAGAAGCACTCCTGGCTGACCTCACAAGATCTCTGTCAGATAATGTCAACTTGCCACAAGGGGTGCGGACCATATATACCGTTGATGGGTTAGCAAAGATCACCAGCATGGACCAGCTGGTGGAAGGTGAGTAGTGTTCCTGAATTGTTGTAAGTTTATTTTTTTGGTAATTTATTTTTATATTGAGTTATGTGAGATCAATTAGCTTAAGTCACAAACTCCACCAATATTAATAGCTGATTTAGATCAAAACAAAATGCATGACTTCCTCAGTCTTGTAGAGCAGAATAAGCCAGTGTTAGACTATCATGTGATCCGTGGGAAAATAGAAAATCTCTTATTGTGCCTTGATCTTCTGCAGGGGAGAGCTATGTTTGTGCATCCATAGAGCCCTACAAGATGCTGGACTACACAAAGAATGTAAATCCCAACTGGGCAGTTGGTGCCAGGACTGCTCTGTCCATCCGTGACCCGTCTTCCCTCGGTAGCGCCAAGACTGGATCCCCAGAAAACAGAGAGACCAAGGACTTTATTAAGCCCAAACTGGTAACCATTGTCCGCAGTGGTGTAAAGCCTCGCAAGGCTGTGCGGATCTTGCTCAACAAGAAGACGGCACACTCCTTTGAGCAAGTCATGACTGACGTCACAGACGCCATCAAGCTGGACTCTGGATCCGTCAAAAGGCTATATACTGTTGACGGCAAGATGGTGAGTGTTAAATTATCATTTGTAGTGGTGATTCTGGGAACCTCACATATTTCAGACTTCTAATATTAAAAGCATGTTGGGTACGTAGGATATAAATTACATTTCACAATGGATAGATAAAATAATTTGTTTTTTGTTATAATTTTTTTTGACCAACAACAAATTTTATATTGAAAAGAGGCCTAAACTGTCAATTACTTATATAAAAGAAAAAATAAGATTGTAATACATTGTGGTGAATGACACATACACATAGCTGTGTGTGATGTTACTATCTTCTGAAGTACACAACCCATATTACGTTGTATAGCTAGCTATAACATGCATGTATGAAACATAGGGCCTCATGCAGCAACATTCTCTTAAGTTACTCTTATTTTATCTTAAGAGACAAAGTCAACACCAAATGCACCAAACATTCTTAACCATCCAAATCTACTCTTACCCAGGTGTGCTGAACGATGAATCCCATTTTTACTACTGTTACTGGTACTGTTAAATAAACTTTAACAAAGTAAATGTGATTTTCCAGCACGTCAATACTGACTTTTTCAGGAAAGTCGAAAAGCATCAAAGAGCAGAATGTAAGCCACGCAATATCATCCAAGGGTTTTTATAGTTAATATTATTTATTTATCCCAGACATTTTACAAGCAAAAATCAGAGGAATTTTGTTTGTATATCGCTTCCTGCATGAGGCCCACTATGTGATATAGTGTCTACCAAGGAATCGTATCTGCTTTCCGAAAGTCACATAGGACTTAGCCCTACCTTTGTCTGTGTATGACTTTCAGTGTTCCCTTTACTTCTCTACTTGTTCTCCTTCCTTTAGAGAGGAAACATTTGGTGAAGCAGTTGGTACAAGCTGGTACAGCTTGCACATTTGTAACCAACAGTAGTAAATCTGCATTTTTGAAAAAGAAACCTAATTGACCCTTTGCTAAGCCCCGCCCCCTGCTGCTACTCTGTCAAGCTGTCAGAGCTGCATAGAGCCCACAATGTTACTAACTGCACTCTCTGCATAAATATCTAGCTAATTTTTGGAAAAAGGCGATTTCAGAGAGAAGGATTTCCAATATGCGTTTGGAGGATATTTCAGGATGTCAAACTAATTCAGCAGCGAAAACGGGTTAAAAAGATAGAATCTAAAGCCTACAGATCACAGTGTTAAAGTGAACCACCACATCACCTGGTGATTGAGACAGAAGACAATGAAATTAAGGAAAAAACACTGTTCCTGTAAAGCTGGGTGGGTCTTTATTCACTGTTACAATCATTACAAAGCAAAATCAGCCAGTGTATACATTCAGTGTACCTTCAGTAGCTTGCATAGCAGTGCTACTGCTAGTTAATATATAATAATAATAATAATAATAATATTAATATATAGCCCATATTCTAATTTGTAGTATGCTTATTTCAAATGAAAGCTTTTGGACTGGATGTTTGTATTTGAAAGTCATGGAACAAAGCAGCCAGGACAACCTTAAGTGCTCTATACCTGAGAGAGAGTGCCATTATATTACACCACTTTCCCACCATTGATATATTAATTATAGGATAGAAGTCAAAGGAGACTGGCATGACCTTTGCTTATCTGTTCATAGCTTGGCTGTGTGCAGTACCTAGATACATTTAGTTGGGGAGACTGGTATTCTGCTGTTGATACTGTATCTCGCATAGGAATCTTACATCAGCACACTGCACATAAGGCAGACTTGGTACACATTTCCTTCAACCCAGGCTGAGTTTATCTAACATAGTGAGTGCATTTTGAGGTTTTAGAAGAAATAGAACTTTTCCTCTGTTAATCATGTCTCTGAGAATTGCTTCCTTACCCACAGAGAGACACAGCCAGTCAACTGGGAATATTTGCTAAATGTATTACAAGAAATGGGTTTCTAGGACTCCATCTCATTGAATGGTTACAGTGGATTCACTTATTGAGTTAGTAATAGACACACCTAAATAACAAGCTGCTTGGATTTTATATACATATATATGTGTACATTGAATTGAGCTTTCTGGACAGGAGCCATTATTATACTTTGGTGACATCTTGGAGCAAGTGCAATATTTCACACTACATTGTAAGCATACATTAATTATTATTCTAAATATGATCACAATTACAGGGGATGTGGGCCTGTATGGGTTAATATGAATGGATAACTTATGTGGCAACTGCACATAAAGCTGACTGAGCAAATTAGTTACAAAACATCCCACAGAAATAATCAGCTCTTTAACTATTGTAAACCTATTCATAAACTCTATCACCTGCACTCTACATTAGCATCCTCATCACAAAATATTATGAATTTCTTTTTTTTCTTCCTCTGATGGTTTCTATGGTGACATGGTTTCCTGAGCTGGTTGCTAAGGAACAGCCTCTGCGGCAGAGCAGTGCAGTAGTGATGTCAGGACTGTAGGTGTAGTGTGAGAGGGTTCATAGATGCAGTGCTTGGTCTGTCAGCCTTTTTGATACACATGGCGGCAAGATGGAGCACATGGCTCAGATATAATCCCTGGATAGGACCCATTCTGTAGGGGTGTTTAGAGGGAACAGTTGGGGATTTTCATACCAACAAACAAATCTGCCTTCACAAATCCTCTAAATTATTTTAGGAATACAGATTGTTTAGCTTAGCATAAATGGACATAAAATTGCAATAGATCAAAGATAAATGTCCATCTTGTATGCTACGTGAAACATTAGAATTTCTTTCTATGGTTCTGCATTTGTCTCTCACATCAGGTATTTACCAGGTGTCGTTGCTTATTCAGTTTTGGTGGTTTCGATCTCATCAATGCTTTCCTAATAAGCTGTTGTGTTATGTGCTTGGCAGTGCAGCTCTGTGCTCTAGTTTACCTGCTTTTTGTACTTTTTGTCATGTTGGGACTCCAGATGGCCAAATAAGCACCCGTTGGCATCAAAGGGCCCGTTTTCATGGGTGTTTAACCTTTGGTAAATGACCTGCTTGTGCTGCTGGTCCTGAGACAATGACATTCTGTGGAAACAATTCATTCTAGCAAGTTTGTTTTATGAACACAACCACCAGATTAGCCTATGTATTTACTTAAAATGGTATAACTGCTTGTTATGTATTTTTTTGTATCAGTGTATTTGCTGCAGCTTTGACATTAATATTATAATTTCTGATGATATTCTCATTCAGTCACATTTATCCCTCTTGATTCTTCTACTGCAAAAGTAATGGACAGAGGATTTCTGTTTATTCACATTTATTTTAGACTCATGATTCATGTTTCTATTAGTGGATCTGCTTAGCGGGTGGCTCTGCTTGATGGCTGTGATCCTTGGCCAAATGGGCACTGCCAAGTTAATGGTCTTTGGCTGCATTTGATAAACCTCAGATGACTGATGATTTATAAAACATTGTTCACACTGAAAGTAGCACAAACATATAAGGTGGAGAGAAAGCAACAGAGGAAAAGACAATCTGTAGACAAGGTCCTTTGAGGCAAGTAACATGCCATTGCCTGGTGCAATCCTGCTGTTGTGTGTGTGGGATGGAGCAGAGAAAATGATTTGCATGACGGAGTACGTCTGAGTAGACTTAGGCCATGGGATTCCAATCCCCGCTGTAATGGATATGGCTCTGCTGCACTCTAATTGTATTATGTACACCGCTAACTTCTGTGTTTTAGAGTCAACACTTCTTGTTGAAATAGATGTCAACATAGCCACCCGAGGATAGAGCCTGGCTTGACATCAATGCACGAAAGCAGAGGCTTAGTTCTCCATGGTAAAATAATGTATCCGTAGATATGGTAAATGGCCCATTCATGCTTTAGAAACTAGATACAGAGTGGAAGTGGTACTGGTTATGACATTTATGGTGCCCTATGTGCCAGAGAGCAAAACCTTAAATGTAGGTTTTCCATTTTATTTCTTCATGTTGACCTTGACTCTGCCATTTCCTGGTTTGGCCTGTGTGTGCCCACAATGAATGTCTTTTAGTCTCTGCTCATACCACAGATGGCTTTTCTGCATGATGCATATTGGCCATATTTATAAAGTCAATTGTATTTCACAAAGCGATTTAAAATGATGATCAAATGATGTTTTCCTCCAGTTCAGTGACATAAACATAAACATTTTTGTTTTAGGAGACCTGGCAGAGATGGTATTTAAAATATTAACAATAGAAATACTAACTACCTTCTGGTGCAAATGCATAGTGACTTGTATATTATAGTGATTTTCTTGTTATTTAATGTAAAAAAAAATATTATTACTAGTAAGTAACTATTACGTTTTTGCTGTTGATGGAATAAAGTATGCTCAAACTGCTGCAAATGCTATTTTTAAATCTTTCACTGTAACTAAAAGGGAGAAAGACGGATGAAGGAGATAGGGAGGCTGTCTGGCTTTCCTCTCACCTACTGCTGTGACTTGGCTGTTAAACACAGAACAAGGACTTGCTCAGTGTTCTGCATTTGGTGTAGAGAAGAATTTTTCTGTTTTCTTGTTTTTGTTCTGGGAGGCTACGAATTATGCTGGAGTTAAACTGGAAGTTGCTGTATTACTTTAATTAGAATACAGCAGAAACTTTACAGCATTTCAAATGAGTACTGTGAGATATGTTTATAGGAAATTTAGGATCTGCATTAATTCAATTTAACATTGTTAAATCATTTTAATTACAGTTAATGACAATCCTACTTCATGATCATTTCTTGGCAATTTAACATATATTTTACATATGTTGACACATAATATCATGTTATGCTGTATTTCAAAGTCTACTAACATTTCATGACATTTCCCATGTTATGGTGATACAAACCTTTTTCTGCTGCCAAAGTCAGACACTGGTAGAACTACTAAGGGCTAAATATAGAAACTCAAGACTAGGACATTGTGATTAGGAATACTGAAAATGTGGGGGCTGGTGTTATGGCTCATGTGTGCCTTAATATGTCCTTATGGACGTCTTCATAGTGCTGACTTGCAATTTTTAACGCAGCAATTACTCTAATCTGTCTTTGCAGCAAATGCAGTTATGTCACAGAATTCTGCAGCAGACACAATTTGAATATTGGATGATGTTTGTCTGTGAATATACTAGTTTACATACCCTCCTCTTTCTACTGGACGTTCTTATTCCTACAGTGTAAAATAAAAAAGTAAAGCATGCTCTCAAACTGTGCATAAGGGCAGTTCATGTAGATTAAACTAGAACCATTTGAAAATAGCATGTGAAGATGAGTCATGTTTCTCGCTGACATGCTGAGTGACGCTGCTGTGTTCTGTCTTGCACTTCAAAGGGGAGATTCAGCACCCTGGAGAGCTCCACCTGTCCACTGGTAGAGCTGGTTTTATTACCATTTTGTGTCTTGTGTTAAATCTATCGTCTTTACCATGGCTCCGATTGATTAGCTTCTAAAGCATGCATACCTCCCATTGTGTTTTCTTCACAAGCAACACACAGATAAAAACCTGGCGATCAATATTTGCACAGGATGCTCCAGGACTGCAAGGAGGGTGTGTGCGGGCATTAGGGGGATGGTAGGCCTGATGGAGCTGCTGTGTCACTGAGCCAGCAGGCATAAGTAATCGATATAAAGCAACACAGTCATGATTGCCCTAGATATGCTGCTCCATTATAAGTTTGAGGTTTCCTATTTCCTAGTATTTCAGATGATTAATATTAATTGAATGTGTGTTATTTAAATGTTACATATAAAAGATAAAGAGGGGCTCAAGACCTTACATGAAACAATCTATATTTTGTCATTTTTACACTTTTGTTGTTAATAGGGTGTGCACCATTGATTAGATCTCTGAGCCTATTGTGGAACTATGTCACCTCTTTCTACTCAGATTGCTTATTATCCAGCTTTAAACTTTTGGCCATTATTTGTTGTTATTAGACAGTTTAAGAGCGAAATTGTGAGTTATAGGGGATGACATTCACCAAAGGTCTGAAGCCAGATTTCAACCCACGTCTTCATAGTGACAAGGTGTTCTATGTTACTCCGTCTTGCGTAGACTGATGGTGACATTGTTCTATTGTCTGCAGTTTGTACTGTCCAATGCTCATGATAGAATCTGACAGGGAATCTTAAAGCAACCGTGTCCCTCTCATCGTCTCAAACTCAGCTGTGATTCTGTCTGGTCTCCTTGGCAACGGCTGTGCAGCTCTCCTCCCTTTGGGATCTCACACTCTTGGAGGAGGGGTGGGGGGCTGGGGCTGTCAGAGGGGGCTATCTGCAGAGAAAATGACCATATTAAACCCCCCTCTGTGCTCAATTTTTATTAGAAGATTTCATGGCAGAATGACCTTTGGCTGTTTGGTTTATCTGTAACCTGCAGAAAAAGTACTTCCAATCCATTTGTTTGGTGGATAATCCAGCATTTCAATATTTTGGATAAAGAATATCAAAGCTATACTATATTCCCTTAATTATTGACCATTTTAATAAATATATTTCTTTCAAAATAATCTGCAATTTGAACAATGAATACCAGAATATTTTCACATTCATAACTAAGGCGGAAGAAAACCTAACATTTAATATATGGTTAAAGGGCAGCCGGGTTGACGGACTGTGGTGGCTTTCTTGTCTGTCCTTCTTTGCTCGGTCTAAGCACTTAAGTATTTTTATTAGACTCCTGCTGAACTCTCCATGGTTCTTAATGATGAGACAATTAATAATGTATGTACATATTAGATGTTTGCAATTGGTTGTTTTGATTTTTCACATTTCGGTTTTATAAACTTTTTTGCCCTCAACTCCATTGTAAGGACGCAATCATTGTGTCTTAACTGACAATCTGCACTTTCTGAGTACTACTTGCATTGTTTGTTTTAATCAATAGCAACATTTAACAAAACCCATCATTCATAAATCTATAATTTCTAATCCGGTACATGTAATTTAACAGTTTATTCAAGACAAGATAAATGTCCGCTTAATAACTAATATCAATAATGGATCGCATTTTGTTGATAGAATTTTTGCTGAGTCCATCCTTCTGTAGAGGAAATGAAAACATTCCCTGGCGCACTGCTGTAGTTAAGCACATCAATAACCCTTTTGAGGAGAAGGTCAGGACTCCATCAGCATCTTCATTTATTTATGACACTGCATCCGCTGTGATGGGCTTCTGTTTTAATGAGAGCAGCAAATGCATCAACTCAGTCATCTAGTTTCTCTTTGTAGAAAAGTGAAAACGATTATAATTTATATTTCTCTCTGTTATTATTGAGATTAAAGGATTTATGGTAACCATGTATTTTAACAAAAGTTCCTAAACATCAAAGGTAATATTTAACTTCCTACCGTATACAAATTTATTACAATTTCAAAGATTTTAGGCTTATTTTGTGGAATCAGTTTGGGCCAAAAGATCGAATGAACTGTATAAATGCTTACATTTGAGGAACAATATGCTCATTGTGTCTTTGTTCGATTGGCCGTGTCGATTGGCTTCCTGAATGGATGACTGCTGTTTAAAGTATGTTTTAACATGATTTTACATTGAATAGTCCAAAACAATAGAGGGCAATTTACTTAATCTCTCACAAGGGATGGAAACACCATTGTCATAGACTGTACTGAATAAAATCCAACAGGTTTAAAAGCAGCTTTTCCTTTCTTAGTAATTACCCTAGATACATGCTCATATGCGACCAGGCTGATACACCAGTAGAAAGAAATGTTAATTCCATTATTCATATGCTGCACATACTGTAGCATTTATTTTCCCTTTGTACCTTGGCCACATACAGCCTGTCTGCTCAACTGCAGTCCTCTAGCTTTAATCCAGTGGTTGTTCTTTCATGGATTTCTCTCTTGTACACTGAGATGACCTGAAATAGATATGTACTGTACTGACATTTATATAATCTAGATTTGAAAAACGAGCAGGTTTTCCCAAATATGACAAATCATGATAGGGCTAGGTTAAAAATAAGTAATTTAAGAGTTATCTCAAAAGCCACAGTAATGTTTATGGTGTCTTTGTGTGGACCTGTGTCCTTTGACTTAGAATATCTAGTACTGTGTGTATACTATATTTGCTGTAGAGTAAACTGTATTCACTGTATCCTTTGAATGCACAAATATGACATATTATTTAATATAATAAATTGTTGCGATGTCCTGTTTAAGTTAGTCTTAGTCTTGATTATATACAGTAAATGTACAGTATATACTGTATGTATTAAGTCAATTTGCATCATAAGCATTGGTGGAAACGCAATATAATTTCTAATCGTAATTACAGATTTAATCAGGTCACTAAAATGTATATTTTCAATTCTCTTTTTGAAGGGATCATGTTGCATATGTGGGCGTGAGCCGGCACATGTCATTCAATATATTTGATATGGAAGTCATTGTTGCCATCATGATAATATAATATGCTGTCTGAAAACTATGACTCTCGGGATGTGTTTCAGAGGGAGTTGGTCACTGCCTTCACACACTGAAATGTTACTGAATCTCTTACAAGATGCTCCATTAAATTTGGAGCCTGTGTCAGTGTGTGGGTCTGTACGCTGTTTGAAAAATAATACCTCCACTTATATAGCTTTCTAGATTGTTCATTTGATAGATTTGTGTTAGTATGTGTCAGGTATTTCAAGACAACAGTACTGTCTTTTGAATTACTATTATGTACAGTATCACTGGGGACAGTACACATTACTTATTTAATTTGTTTTTGTACTATAACTGAGAGAAACCTTTTCATCTTCACCAGGTTTCCTGCCTTCAGGACTTTTTTGGGGATGATGATATATTCTTTGCCTGTGGCCCTGAGAAGTTCCGTTATCAGGATGACTTCAACTTGGATGAAACTGGTAAGTGTTATTTCATTTATATGAGACTTGGATTGCTCAGTGGGGAAAGCATAGCGCTAACGCTTGCTGGGTTTTATGTTGTTTGCTCACTGTGGCTAGGCGTGCCATTGCCTTGTGATACTGTGAATAGATTTTTATTAAACCATCCTCCTTTTGTGGGCAAGTAAATACTGAATATGCCAAACATGTGGAACTATTATTGAAGTGCTTCTTGCAAGTTTGTCTATTTTGGCTACTGCTACTGTTCATACTGTTAGAAGCACTACTAATATACAGTATGAGGTGTTGGTGCTATTTTGTACCATGTCGAGTTTTTTCACTACAAATCTTTGTGTTTAAAATGTAGCGGTCAGACTTTATCAAACCGAACAGGACAGTATGATGCCATATACTGGAGATCAGATTGCCAAACTTCCATTTATAAAGACCGCTTATGAATGAAATGGTGGCAGAAAAACTTTAGTGGAGTGGTGTTACAGCTTTAGCACAGTATTTATGCTTGCAGTTGTTGGTGAGGAGACAGTTGGAATGAAATACAAATTTGCTTCACATTGAATACAGATGATATGAAGGATATATCATTCCCTTGACCTAGTTTAAAGTTGTGGTATAAAGTGTGTGTGCGCGTGTGTTTGACAAATGTGTAGGTCAGAATACGGAGGATGCCATCACTCATACTTTGGCTTTGTGGTTTTTAGGCTGCTGTACCCGAAAGAAAATAGTTTATATTAATGATGTTGTGTGGTACTTACACACCTTTTGTGTGTCCCTAGTACTTATAGCTCTTGTTCAGTGACTGTGTTTTTTCTTTTACAAACATAACATTATTCTGAAACTAACACAGACACACAACACTGCTGGGAAGAAGCCAAAGAATACCAAGGATGATAACAACAGTGATGGCGGTGCCTCAGAGGAACAGACTCAAAGCTGACTGAAAATGGTAGAATAAGGTAGCCTAGTATTACCTAAGAAAAACCTTTTTATATTTTTTCTTTCTTTATAGAGTGCAGGGTGGCAAAGTCTGCATCATATGGCCGGCTCCCCTCCGGGCATGGTCTCTCTTCCCCAAGATGTGGTGGGCTGTCCCGTAGAAGCAAGTCTCCTTCATCCACTAGTTCAGGTAAGAGTGTGTGTGTGTGTGTGTGTGTGTGTGTGGTATGTCTTGACACAAAGAAACAAAAGCAAATGTGTTGTTCTCAAGCTTCACACAGTGTTCTATGTATAAAGTACATTTTGGTCTATCCTGCAGTATTTCATCATTAAGCTGATTGTTTGTTTCCAATTATAATGTACCAATAGCTAATGGCACTGCAGGCAGTCAGCTGTCCACACCTCGATCTGGGAAGTCTCCAAGCCCCTCTCCAACCAGTCCAGCTAGCCTCCGACGACGACGGGTAATAACAATTGATGTTCCTTTTAAATAAGTTAATGTCGTAAAGATTTATTTTGTATGATGTCATACATCATACCAGAGAAGCTTTCGGAAAGAGTTCAACAATTCTCTTCATCAATGAATAATATTTAAAAGTATTCTAGTGACATGAAATTAAACAGAAACTTTGTACTTTATTGATGGGAATACATTTGGTAAATTTCTCACCTTCAGAATATTGCCTAGCAGATATGTGTGAGCCTCCAATAGCTATACATTATTAACCTTGTTTGTTTTTGTTGCATAGTAATGTGACTGGAAAAACTACTAGTGTTTGTTACTGAGATATCTTAAAAAGATGGCATAGGTGATCGCAGGTCTGTGTACACAGGTGTACAGATGTAAATACCACCTCAGAAACAACATGTTTGAGTTCAGGAAGAAAAATCACCCTAACCTCATGTCCCTCGACAAACACAGGCTGTGTTTGTACATGTATTATGATGCTTTAGAGCTATCTTTTGAATGAAATGTCATCCATGCTGCAGCGGCACATTTTTGCTGAGATTATCATAGATCTGGGGAGGACAAGCCAAGTTTTGAGACTGCACAGTCGACACTGGAGAGAAATCCAGTTATCCGTGATACGATCATTAATTAATCATAAGGCTGGCTGGGGTTGGTATTGTGGCTGTGGTGGAGGATATTATTTTTCTCACAATCCCTTTTGGAACCACATGCCAGTCTTTATTCTGGTGGAAAGGTTAGTATAATATTTCACCACGCTTTATTTATTTCTATCTAATCTCAAACTGCATACACAAGGCCTGCAGACTGGAACCAATAGGCTTTGTGTAAGCTGGCTGTAATCACATTTTTACAAGCTTTGCCTTCTCTGAAGTTTGTGTAAGACAAGTGCCTCGGTGTGTCTTTTGTTCTCACTCCATGGCTGTCTCTTCTTTCTAGGGATCTCAGCACAGTGGCTCTTCACTCTCTTTAGCTTCTACCAAGGTTTGCAGCTCAATGGATGAAGGAGATGGGCCTAGCAGTGAAGGTAAGACACTGCAAAAGACATAAACATAGTGGAAAAAGATTGTTTGCAAGTAATGTATAGGTTGCTGTTCATACCTTTACCTTATAGATCTTCTTTTGATTTGCTCCACAGCTGAGCCAGTGGATGAGTACCCCTCAGTCCCTGCGTCCATAGCAGAGAGGTACAAAGTGGGGAGGACTTTAGGGGACGGAAACTTTGCCGTGGTCCGAGAGTGTGTGGAGAGATCCACTGGAAGACAGTATGCTCTGAAGATCATCAGCAAAGATAAATGCAGGGGAAAGGTGAGTCTGCCTCTACATGTGCTGACTTCAATTATCACACCACCAAGTTTGGTCTAATTCAGTATCAAAAAGTGTAAAATATTTTCTGTTTTGGATGCTCAATTTCTTTATTTTCTTAATTAGTCAGCAGATGGTGCTATCTCCTCTAAAATTATTTTCTTTTTTATGTTTTAATAACACCATCAGATGAACCTAATTAAGTAGTGTTAACAGTTATGAGTTATTTCAACTGACATTCCAAATTTCTAAGATATTTCTGAAACTGGTTTGTCTTTTATATTTGCTCTGAAATGACTGAAAAGGAGGCTCCACAGTCTCACACCATTGATGTATGTGTATACATTGTTTTTACGATACAGTGTTTAGAGATTTTCCTTCGTTTTGATTACATTTCCATTATTACCCAGGAGCACATGATCCAGAGTGAAGTGTCAATCCTTCGGCGTGTGAAACATCCCAATATTGTACTTTTAATTGAGGAAATGGACACCTATAGTGAGCTCTATCTTGTAATGGAGTTGGTTAAGGTACGTAACATTTTTTAATTGCTTTACGAAGAAACTTCAAACTTAAATAAAGTAAAAGTCATTTTAGGGCACATTGTGAATTTTTTTACTAATAAGTTTTGTTCTCTCTAAACTATTTTTTTTAATTCTTTTGCTAAATGTCTATTTTGTAACCATTTTATATTAGTCTATAAAAATGGATTTTACCTGATTCCTGTTAATGGATAAAGGTGCACCAACCCTTTAACATAGTTGAAAACTAGCAACCGGTACTCTTTTATATCCCAAATACTCTTTCTGTAGGGGGGCGATCTCTTTGATGCTATCACCTCCTCAAGCAAATACACAGAGCGAGACGCCAGCTGTATGCTGTTCAATCTGGCAAGTGCCATCAAGTACCTGCACGGCCTCAATATTGTCCACAGAGACATAAAACCAGAAAACCTGTTGGTAAGTATGACTCTACAAAGATTCTGTAGTGGCAGTGAGCGGAGCTACATTGTAAAAGCTTCCCATCTTCAAACCTCATCGGTCCATGTTCCCTATTAATCCCCCTTTTCCGTTCCCCCTGTCACTTTTCTCCAAAGTTCGTATGCACAAGCTTGCACTAACAACTAACAATTACACATGCATAAAGGCATGGCATAGGATAAATAAATACAATTATGAAATTAAATTACTGCACACAACTCCACAAGGTATTTATTGTATCATTATATCACTATGGTCATTTGTAACTCACATTTCTAACAGCCCCTCTGTAAAGTCTGACCTAGATCTAAATTAGCTCTAATCTATTAACTCTTAAATGCATTTTTATAAGCAGAAGACTTCATTTTCAATTTCTGAATTGAATTAATGCAGTAAATTCATTCACATCAGCAAAATAAAAGCCTGAGATTAAAACAAGATGCATACCTCAATTGCAATTGAACTCAGTCACAACTGCATTTTTTAAATTTTTTTTGTCTTGGCATTTGTTACATTATAGTCACATGATGATTTAAGCAAACATCTCCACACATTTTCTTCTATAGAGAGGCCATCTGTTTTTGCATTGTTGTTCTTTTCCTGTACTTTTCCAAAACCGTCTTTTTTTACTTATCACTTCGAGCTCATTGATGGAATCTTTACCGCAGCGATGAGTATTAATTGGCAAGCTTTTTGCTGCCGTTTCTCACTGTCCTTTATTGTGTGTTTCACAGGTGTTTGAACACCAGGATGGTAGTAAGTCTCTGAAGCTAGGTGATTTTGGCTTGGCTACCGTCGTCAACGGGCCCCTCTATACTGTGTGTGGCACCCCCACCTATGTTGCACCAGAGATTGTTGCAGAGACCGGGTAAGTCAGGGTCATCATCTGAGACATGATAGTCAGGCATTTGCTGTGAAAGACAGTGGGGGAAAATGACCATTATCCTGGTCAAAAACTGCTACTGTAATTCTTGTGGTCTATTGCTACCTGCAGATCTGCTTAGTCTCTCTGATACCTGGTATCTTCCTCTTCAATTACAGGTATGGCCTCAAGGTTGACATTTGGGCAGCTGGTGTCATCACTTACATACTGTTGTGTGGCTTTCCTCCTTTCCGAGGGTATGTGCTCCTGTATCAGGAGGTTAATGTTGATAAGTATGATGTTTTAACCACAATCGAATTGTCTATTGTATGCCATCACATTATAGACTATGTAGAACTTATTTTGAGCTTTATAGAATACCTGTTTTATTTTTTACAGCAGTGATGAAGATCAGGAGGCTCTCCTTGAACAGCTTTTGAGGGGCCAGCTTGATTTCCCTGCACCATACTGGGACAATGTGTCTGAGACTGCCAAGGTTTGTGTCTGGAAGTGCTCTCCTCATCTGCAATCGTTATGCTCCGTGTGAAACACAAGAATCTGTCAGAGATGTGTTGCTGTGGTGTCTCATGTTAGTCATGAGTATCCAGTATAATAATGTAACCTGTCTTTATTTAGTCTCTGATCACTGGGATGCTGCAGGTAGAGGTGGATCAGAGATACACTGCTGTACAGGTGCTCGATCACGGCTGGGTCAATGTAAGTTCAGCATTTTAAAGACAGTCCTTTCACCAAAATCACCTGTGCACTGCTGAGAAAGGGTGCAGTATGATACAGCAGGCAGAGTTTTTAAAGCTTTGTTCTTCGTATTTTGCAGGATGATGGTGTGTCAGAGAACGAGCACCAGCTGCCTGTGTCTGGGAAGATCAAGAAGCACTTCAACACTGGGCCCAAGCTCAACAGCACCACAGCAGGAGTGTCAGTCATTACAGTAAGCACTGATCTGCACCCCTCCACACACAGACATTGCATGCAACCCTGCATCAGTACATCACATTTTGGCTCTTCTTAAAAAAAATGTAATGTGCTCTTGCGATGATGCTTTGGATGTCATTCAAAATTGAAAAACAGAATTTTGAACCAGAGTTCCTCATATGCGCCTGCTGCTTAACTGCTTAAGTGTGCAAAAGCTTTTTATCTTTATCCTTTGGATGCTTTTAAATTCAGTTGTTGTTCAGTTAATGTTCAGACATTGTATGCTTTTGCAAAACAAATTAATCCATTATCCATCTTTTTTATTTTGTGATTTATAATTTATTGACCTCGGCTTTATTCTGTGTATACATCGGTTCATCCATCTGCTTCTTGCTGCCTGGTCTTCCTGTGTGTGCTCTGGCCTCTCATCCTCCTCTTTTAGAAGAACTGTCAGCACTGTCATTAGGAGATCTTATAAATAACAAGGTTGGCCTACAATGACTAGGTTTAGGCAGATATGATTTCTTAAATAGTTCCAAAGCTGAGCTGGTTTGTGGGGGTGCAGGATGGGGGGATCAGTTGCATTCCTCTACATTACTTGTATCTAGTCTTTTAATTGACTTTGCAGGTAAGCCAAGCACTCAGTTGTCAGTTGTCAAATGGAAATAATTCTCTGACAGTTCACGGCATGTCAGTTGACGGTGACATTTACCAGTGCCAGTTTTTTTCCTTCCTAATACAGCATTTATAACAGAAGTTTAGAGCTGTGCACCTTAAAGCTAACCAGGTCAGTGATGCTTTGAGTTCAAGGTGATCCTCTGAGTTGCGCTCATCTCTCTCTGCTCAGTTGGACCAGGACTTTACCATCCAGAGGTCAGGGTCTTTGGACCACTACCAGCATCCAGGATTGTACTGGATAAGGTATGACACAGCATAGTGCCAATATGCAGTATTTCCATAGCAAAGTGCTGGCAGTCTTCATTTCCCACCCCCCAAAGGGCTTGACCCATTGCCCCTCAATGAAGCCCTTTTCACACCTCGTCCTTTATTTACCTCATCAAATTCATCACCTCATCACGTTTGTTCATCTCACTAGTGCTGTGGCTGTTTCCTCTTGCCTAGTCGTGCAGTTCACCATGCTATTTACTTATTCTGCATGGAAAAGTTATGCATCTGTATTGCCTACTGCATTTGAGGGTTCATGTTAAGTATTAAAAAAATCTTAGTATAGTATGTGATTTAAAAAAAAGTCAGTATATTATGTCATAAAATGTCACAAAAAAGTCATAGTATAGTATGCCATAAAAAAATCTCATACTATAGTATGTCACAAAAAAATGTAATAAAAAGTCATAATATACCATTAAAATGTCAATAAAAGTCTTGGTATAGTATGCCATGAATAAATTCTGAATAAAGTGTCACAAAAAAGTAGGTCACAATAAGTAGTCATAGTACAGTATGTCAAAAAAGTCATAAGAAATCATAGTCTAGTATACCATTAAAATGTCACGAAAAATGTCAAGAAAAGTCATAGTATTATATTTCATTAAAAAGTCATAGTATAGTACGCCATAGAAAAATGTCAATTAAAAAGTCATAATATATATGTATGCCATAAGTATGCCATGAAAAAAATCTGAATATAATATGCCACAAAAAAAATCATACTATAGTAGGTCCCAAAAGAAAAGTAATAATGTCATAGTATATTATGCCATTAAAATGCCATAGAAAGGCATAGTAAAGTATGCCATGAAAAATGTCATACTTAAGTATGTCATAAAAAATGTCATACTATATTATTTCATAAAAAAGGCATAGTATAGTATGCCATAAAAATGTCATAAAAAAGTAATAATATATAGTATGGCATAAAGTCATAGTAAAGTATGCCATTAAAATGTCATGAAAAAGTCATTGTATATAGTATGCAATATAAAAGTCACTAAAAACATCATAGTATAGTGTGCCATAAAAATGTTGAAAAAAAGTTATAGTTAAGTATGTCACCAAAAAGGTCATAAAAATCATAGTATAGTACGTCATAAAAATGTCATTAAAAAGTTATAGTATGTATGTCGCAAAAAATGTCATAAAAAGTAATTAAATAGTATGCCATAAAAAATCTCATACTATAATATGTCACAAAAAATGTCATAAAAAGTCATAGTATAGTATGACATGAACAATTTAACATTACGCTGGACTTAAAATACACTGGCAGAAACCCTGACAGCGTATGTCAGGCAGACACACAGCTGACGTCGTCTCCGCTAAACTAATTGATGCGGTGGAGACGAAAGTGGCTACAGGTGTCCACGACAATGTACGCAACATCGTGGATGCTATCTAAGCCGTAAAGTGGTATTGTGTGCGGTTGTATCGGAGTAGATTCAGGAGTTCAAGTACATGAGCACAGTATCGGACCCGATACTCGATACTGGTATGTATAAATAGTATGCCATAAAAATACTGTCATAGTATAGTTAGTATGTCACAAAAAAGTAATATAAAAGTCATAGTATGCCACAAAAGGTTTAATAAAAAAAGTCATAGTATAGTATGCCATGAAAAAATGAAAACTCTATGATGAACAGAGTGAAAACTGTATCTCATTAGATAAAACAGCTGTTGACAAACAGCATAATTTGCAGTTGAAAAAAGGTACCGTATCGTGACTTAAGTATCGTGATAATATCGTATTATGGGGCCTCTGGTGATTCCCACCCTTATTAGCTGCTGTGTCATAAAATATATAGTATAGTATGACATAAAAAAGCTCACACTATAGTATATTATAAAAGTTATTGCATAGTGTGCCATGAAACATTTCTGAATATAGTATGTCAGAAAAAAGTTGTAGTATAGTATGCCATAAAAATATATAAAAAATGTTATGAAAAATCAATAATAGTCCTAAAAAGTTATTCTATAGTATGTAATGAAAAATTTCAAAATATAGTGTGTCACAACATTTTTTGTGAAAAAGTCATAGCAGAGTATGTCACAGAAAAGTAAAAAAAAAAAGTCATAGTATAGTATGCCATTAAAATGCCTTAAATGTCATTAAAAAGTCAGTATATTATGCTAAAATAAATTCCTCGATATTGAATTCCATAAAAATGTCTTTAAAAAAAGGTCACACTATAGTAAGTCACAAAAATGTAATAAAAAAAAATCATAGTATAGTATGCTATTAAAAAAAACATAAAAAGTTTCATAAAAGTAATTTGTAAAGTATGCCATGAAAAGTCATCGTAAAGTATGACATAAATATGTCATAGTATAATATGACAGAGAGAGAGAAGTAAGAGGCGACTGTCTGTGACAAGATGTCACACACCTGACGTTGGCAGACCTTGTTGCTTCTCCTGGGTTTGTTGTGCACTGCACTAGTTTGCTGTGTCACACGATGGAGTTGAACTCTCTCTGTCACAAGAAGTTAAACAGTAGTGAGATAAATGCAGCTTTTTAGATACAACTGCATGCAAACATTGGCTCATCTAACATTTGCCAAGCGTCTCACTGGTGGTTGATTGGATGCCACTCCTCATCTCTGTGGTCTTGTGGAGAACCTAACATTAGCTGCTGTGTCACCCTCTCTCAGACCACGCCACTTGATAAGGAGAAACAAGTTTTCCGACGAAGACGCCACCAGGATGTGAAGCTTGCTCCCCATATTCCACACGGTATCGGTGCCGGCGCCACCCGCAATGCCAACCCCGGCATCTCCGCCGCTGAGTTCACCTCTGAGTCTGAGGACTATTCCCCAAATTCGGCTGACACTGTCCGTTCACCCACCTCTCCGTTCTAACAGCCTCCCAGAGGCCACAGCACCATCCACCCCTCTGGGAGTTGGAGAGGGTGGAGTGCAAAACCCAACATTGGGTTCAGTCTGCTGACTTGGACATTCACAGACTGCTTACTTGCCTGCACCTATTTAATTTTTCATAGTCATAAAATACTTGTAAAGTCGTAAAATACTTAATGCATTGATCAGAGTAAAGGACAAGTTAGTTGCGGGATAAAAGAATACACCTTATGAGCATGCTACACATTTTAATATGATTTTCCTTTTTTTTTTTTTTTTAAAAAGCCACCAAACTGTTTCATGCCTTATTTCTACACAGTAAGCACTGGTTAATTGTAGTACTCTAGAGCCCTCTACTGGTTTATATTGTGTACTGCAGGAAAGAACCTGCTTCATGAAGCACTTAGCTTTTTAATTGAAAGTGTAAATACAAAACATTGAAACCTTAGCTTCTAAATGTTAAATCACATGATTTTGTGATATGACCATACATTTCCAACCTGAATGTTTGTTGAACAATAACTCTAAATACAACAGTAGCAGTCATCTTTCTGCTCTACTGTATGACATCTAGATCACTCTGTGCTATGGTACTTAAGGTTCTGGTGCATAAACCTTAGACACAGTGTTTAAGAGGACTTTAAGAGGACTGAAAAGACATGCTGCTACATTGTACCATAAGCATTATCTGTATTGAACAGATTTTTTTGTGTAGGACTAATATTGTCCTGCCGCCCAGTAGCATGACTCTTTGGAGGGCGCTAATGTTTGACTGTTGATAGTCCAGTTCACCTGGGTGCTTGAGGAGGATTATTGAAAAAGTAGATATGTTACACGTCTGTGAGAGTGGTTGTAATTCAGTGGTGGTTCAGATGAATGTCAGTGCTGTGTAGTTGGTAGTAAGTGCATGTTTAAAGCCTTGCCTTGGCACATGATGATTTAAGTGCAATTAGGTGTACTGCCCAATAAGCACAGTATCAAATTTGTCCTTTGTAATGCTGGAATGAGTGAGAATGGATCTGTTGCTGGTATTATTGGCAGCCAACCGACACACTTCTCTATCAGACGGAGGCAATTGGCTCTTGTGCAACATGGATTGTTTTTCCACACACTGAAATAAGAAAAAATAAGAGGTTAAATGTTGGTAAACACAACAGTGCTTCCAGTAAACGCCATTATTTTAATATTTGTTCTTTTAGGCAGGACTTTTGTTGGACTTTAATAATAATCACATCAAACGACATGACTGAGAAAAGTATGTACTGTTTGTTCTCTGACCGCTTCATATATTGTCTCACCAGAGACCAAATATTCATGGGTGTGAATGTCCTGTTCCCCTCATCAGAGACTGTAACGTGCATGTGGTCTAATATGCATCCTAAATCAGTTGTTTGGTCTTCTACTGTTTGATATACGCCTGTCAGATATGAATTCATTTCTGTTGTCATTGTACGTGCCGTCTTGGTGAATGCAGACTATAGTCATACCACAGCTAAGTTAATACTTGTATACGTATTTTAACAGAAATGTAACATCACACCATGGACTTTGTTGTTAAAGGGCTTTTAAGTTTTTCACTAGAAGGGATGGAACCAAAAAGCACAAAGAAAGCAAGTTGTGATTGTGACTTTTTGAGAATGTTTTTGCTTTCAAGACTTGTTTTTCTTCATCTGAAAAACATGTATGTTTATATATAGTACAACAAAATAGTACTCTAAGACAACTGGGAATGTCAGTATTAGGTGAAGCAGATGGAAAATGTGAATGCTGTATTATATTCATCCATATTCCATTAATGTAAGGATGTTATAAAATAATCTAAATGAGTACAAAAAAAACAGTAAAACACTTCTTTTCAAGTAATGAGGAAAAAAAAGTCTATTCTGGTTAAAAAGCATACATACCTCCAAAAATGTATGCAAAGAAACCAATTCTGGGAATAAAAAGGATTTAATTAATTTGTGAGTCAGCGTAACTGTTTTTGCAAGACAACTTGCAGTGGACCCACTAAATCTGCAGCAACAAAGTAAGACAGCAGGTGGCAGTATAATCCAACAATGCAAGCTAATATCTTCAATAAAATTCCAACTTCAGATACTCCTTTATAGCATGCATTTACTGAGCTATAGTTATACATGCTTTATCATGGGATTGCATTAATACATGATGAATGTTTTGGAGGCGGTCTACACACATACACGAGTAAAAGCTCAAAAAGAAATACTCCAGACACTGGTATATTTATTCAGTTTTATTAAAAACAACAAAAATAATGAAAGCAGCTGAATTTACAGTTATCAATTTTGACATAATCACATAAGCTTCAAACATATCCTACCTCTTCCAAAACTTATGCAAAAACAATTGGCAATACAACTAAAATATATAAATCATAACATATCTTAAAATATATTACATGAAATCAAAATGCACTGTTTAATTCCAACATATTAACAAAATTGCCTTTGTCGAACAAAATTGAATGAATTCACAATAATTAAAATGATTTCACAGGAAAGCAAAGTAAACCCAACGCCTTCAGTAGCTTTCAGCATGCAAAATGTCAGCTTTGGGTAGGGTGGTGTCTTGGAGCACCATTAGAAAATCACAATGCAAACTCAAAATCTATTTGCATATTTTTGTTCATTTTAAGTTGTCGACTCACAGCGACCGTCTCCTCGTTTCTGCAATTAAATACAGACACAATAGCTTTCGTATCACCAAAAACAGACCATAGTCATTTTTGGAACACTATCCTGTTCATCATTAGATCATTTTGTCGTCACACAGCGGAAATCCTTCGAACTTTTCAGTATCCAAGTCCTAATATTGCTTAAAAATGCATGGTGTTAACGGCATGAACTGGTGATCATGAATACACAGATTTAAAAAGGACAAGCAAACATTTTCGCAAAAATATGCAAACTGTGAGATGCACAAGTAACGGTACTAATGTTTGCAGTGCCAACAATGGTACACCGTCTTTTAAAATGACACCTCCTTTTACAAAATGCCTCACAGCTTTACTACAAACACCGTAACAGTCATGAGATACTACCCAACAAATCCGGTATTTAATCCTCTGGATATGTTTTTGGAAGAAGCCGAAAAAACAAAAGAAACAAAGGATTGATAACTGCTGCTTCAAATGTCCAACTTATTATTATTATTTATAAATTATTTTTACAGTAAATAGTTTTAATTCTTTGCCATTAATAAACAAAATAGTCCTCGATTTAAAGTAAATATGTAAATATCACAATTTATTATCCTTTTTGCTGACATCATGATCAAAAACAAATATTTCACAAAGGACAACGCTCACACTGAATTTCACTTTTCTTCCATATAGACAATCAAATACAACAAATTAACATGAACATTTTGTCTTTTCACGTACATACATTTGACCACTGTTAATAACAATGAGCAAACAATGGCCATATACATGTATTACTAACCAACTAATATCTGAAATCCAATGAAGACATTTTGAACATTAATACATGGCTTGCATGATGGAAATGTTGGTAACATGGTGGCTAGGCTAACAGCATTTAGATCTTAATCTTAGCCTTTAAAGGAAAGAAACACTTTACACTGTCCATATTTACAGTACAGGTTTTCATTTATTTTTTCTAGAAAAGTGTTTCAAGTGAGATATGTATCTGCCATACAAATGTTGTATAAATGTTCCTAACAGAGGATTCATTTTGTTTTGCATTTTCACAGTTTGAAACAGGAACTTAAACACTTACATTAAGTATGTTTTATTAACTGTGTTAACTTAAGTTGATCTCAGTCTCTCCTTGCCCTGAACAACAGACCTGCTTGACTCATTTGGGGAAATGCATCAGCTGGTGCTCGGGTAAGACATGAAAACCAACAGAAAATGCATCCAGACTGTTCAGCAACAGATACAGAGCAACAAGTTCGCCTTAGAGGGCAGATGAACACATGTAAGTACACCTTGTTCTTTACTAGTGTCACCATGGTGATGTTCTCCAGCCCACTGGATCTCCTCCATCTTCTGCAGCACCGCTCGGTCACTGGTTAGTCGCTGTTTCTCTTAACCCTCCACACTTGCCTCCTGCTGCTTGGATCTGTCTCTCCTCAGTACCTGTTTTGATGCTCGTAGTGCCACCGGTTGAAATCGATGTTAAATGCCACGATACTGCCAGAGGACATGCCTGTGATCAAAGTCCTGAAGAGACACAAGAACATGAAAGTAAGTAACATGAAATCCTAATGTCAGGAAACCAATGATAAACTTAGTAAAAATGTGGAGAAAATAAGAAATAGAAAATAGAATAGAAATAGAAAACCTCAATTAAAACTACACATTTAATCATTATTTTGGTTGTTGATTGGTTGTGATTTTATTTACTGTATAGTTTATCAATGAGCACATTTTAATAGTTCCTTTCATATATAAAGATTATTTCCATGCATATGAACAGTTTGTTAAAATGTCCATAGTGGTGAATGAAACAAGCATAGAAGGTCATCAGGGGCTGTGATGGTAAATTACAGGGTTCCTCTGACAACTAAAGTAGACCATTGAGTCCTAGTATCTTTCTGCAACCACTTTGCTCTTGTGTCCACGGCTGGCTGGTATGTAGGAAAAGCAGCTGATTTCACAGGGTCGTCTTATACTGCTACACCCCAAGGGCTTAAATGCTCAAACACAATGAACAGAGCTGCAGCAGAATGCCTCTCTGTAAATGGAGTTGCGGTGCATGGCTCACTTGTGTTACCTAATGTCAACTTACTGAGGAAATGGATTGTAACTGAATCAAGGGGTTCTTAAAATATTTAATTGAAGTGATTTGTTAAGTGATGTTGAAAGAAACGTTAAAAATAGCATAGTACTAAATTGCAGTATTTTAAGTCTCTGATATTATTTTACTTAGACTTTACACAAACTAAATAAAAACCTGTTAACAAATTCCATCCTCTATCTGACCATCCTCTGTTTACCTTAACAGGTTGTTAGTCAAGATGGTACAGAGTTAATTCGCTTAAGAACCAGGCCTCTGTTTTGGACCGGACTGTAAGTGCTGAGGGGGATTTGGCCTTTGGCTGTGAAGTGCAGCTTGAATGTTCAGACTCTCTAACCTCTCTTGACTGCCAGGGTCACATGATGACGTCAGGCTTATAGCCCCAGAGCGAACACTGTCGCCTCTGCACCGCCAACCCGGCACCCATTATATGACTCCTGACGAATCTTGCAGAATGCTAACGTAAAGCAAAAACATGCTGCTGACCTGCCAATAGACTTGTGCAGTACAATTGTGCTCGCTGATGCCAAAATAAGGGCATTTTCAGGAGATACCCCTGTCATTTTTGTCTCTATGGCAACTGTAGGTTCAATTAAAAGGAAAAGGATGGTGGATATTCCACTAACTAAAATGCATAGTGACATGTTTATCCAGGCAGTACAGTACTTAAGATGCGGGAACATTGTGCACACACAAGGATTCACGCAAGCGAGCCCACATACATACAGCATGTATTTACATGCATAAAACACATCCACATAAACACTTGTTCTTATCATACACTAAAATATACAAACCATTCTGATATGACTTGCAGTAGGGTTGGGCGATGTCTACCGAATTGGCATATGATGATGTCCATAGTGAAACATTACAATAGAGGTCGCCGTTGGCTCGCGGACCACAACTATGTTCTGTACTACAACTTTTTAATGACATTTTTATGGCATACCATACTATGATTTTTATGTGACATTTTAAGAAATTTTTTGACATACTATGCTATGACATTTTTATGGCATGACTTTTTTGACATCTTTATGACTTTTTAAGACAATTTTTTAAAGAATTTTTTTGACATACTATACCATGACTCTACGACATACTATATTATGACCTTTTATGACATACCGGCACTATAGGCTATGACTTTTTAAGACATTTTTTCAACATACTATATACTATACTTTTTTTATGACATACTATACTATGACTTTTTGTCATGACATACTATGACTTTTTGTCAACATTCTACACTATGACTTTGACATTTACGATGCTATTTTTTAAGACATTTTTTGACAAACTATGCTATGACTTTATGACATTTTTTCAACATACTATTACTTTTTTATAAATATGATGACATTTTTAAATGGACTTCAAGTTTTTACACATTACACGCATTTTTTTATTGCCAATGAGTGAACAGGTTGTAACCTAACCTAAGAAATGAGACCTTCTGCGACTTTCTGGGCTTCCTCTATCAGCCTGTAGACTGCTTTTAATGTGAAGAATGATCAACATCAGCCGGGCCTTCAATTCATGGAGGGGCTTCGTTGGTTTTGGATATCAAAACGGAACCTGAGCTGGCAAAATTCCTCGTTCAACATTACAGCATGTGAAATATATAGTGATAATGTGGTTTTAGCTGGCTAATGTTGCTAAGGTTAATCAACATGATGCTTGTCAATCACATTCGGTCTCATGTTTTGTCTGATGCTCGCTCACGTCTACGTGGTGTGAACGCGAGCAACAAGACGCTGAGTGTCGTAGATTTAACGGCCACAGTTGTCACTGTTGATTGACTGTTGAAATTTCTGATTTTCACATCTAACCCCTTCAAGAAATGTTTTTGACAAACTACACTGACTTTTTATGACTTGTGCCTTTATCGTATTTTTTTCTACGTACAATACAACGACTTTTATGACATTTTTATGACATACTATGCTGTGACTTATTATGACATACTATATTAAGGAATTTTTTATGGCATACTATACTACAGGGCTGGGACATTTCACCTATCTCCCGATTTGACACTACGACGATACTTCATCATACACTTCTAGGGACTTTTACTTTGGAAAATATCTAAATTAATACAGTAAGAATAAAGTCAAATATATCGGTCATTGTTAGACATTATTTATTAAATGTTTTCCAGCAACCCAAAAACCAAAGAATAAGGACATTTCTATCACAAATTAGTTGTATTAATTTGTAACGGACATGTAATGTTTTATACTTCTGGTGAATATAATCCAATCAGTCTTATTTCTACAGTATATATGTATATAGCTCTCTTTGTTAAAACCTTATTTTGAATTTTGGCTCGCTGCGGTTCGTTTTGGTCGATAGATATGGAACGGATATGACATACTATACTATCACTTTTTTTCGACAAACTATAGTATGACCTTTTTTATACTATGATATACTATGACTTTTTTTTCAATTTACAATGACTTTTTTTCAATAAACTATACTATGACTTTTTTTACTCCTTTTTTGACATACTGTATTATGACTATTTTTTCAACGTACTATACTAAGACTTTTTTTCGACATACAATATTATGACTGTTTTCAAAATACTATGCTGTGACCTTTTTTCAACCTACTATACTGTGACATACTATAAAACTTTGACCTTTTTTCAACATGTTGTACTGTGTCCTTTTTTAACTCCTTTATTAGAGTTGAGCTGCTGAATTTTTTTCAACATACAATACTACGCCTTTTTTATCTACATACTACATTATGACTTATTTCCACAAAATATACTTTGACTTTTTTTCTCCTTTTTTTACATACTACAGTACACTGACTTTTTTTTCGATATACTATACTATGACTTTTCGACACTGACTTTTTTTCTCGGTATACTAGACTATGAATTTTTCGACATAGTATGCTATGACTTTTTTGATATACTATACAATGACTTTTTTTCAAAATACTATACTATGACTTTTTCAACTTACTATACTAGGAAGGATTTTTTTTTCCACATACTATACTGTGACATACAATACTATGACTGTTTTATAATATACTGTATAGTATGTAAAAAAGAAAATCATAGCATAGTATGTTGAAAAAGAATTAAAAAAGTCATGGTATAGTATGTCGAAAAATAGTCATATTATAGTTTGTTGAAAAAAAAGTCATAGTATATCGAAAAAAAGTCATAGTATATAATATAATAATATAATGTCGAAAACCACCCGAAAAAGTCAAATTATAGTACGTTGAAAAAAGTAAAAAAAAAAGCCATCATATAGCATGTCGAAAAAAGTTAAAAAAGGTCATAGTATAGTATGTCGAAAACAGTAAAAGAAGCCATAGTATAAAAGTCATAATGTCGAAAAAAAAAGTCATGGTGTAGTAGGTTGAAAAAAAGTCACAGTATAGTATGTTGAAAAAAGTCAAAGTATAGTATGTCCAAAAATGTCATAGTATAGTATGTAAAAAAGGAGTAGAAAAAGTCATAGTATAGTATGTCCAAAAAAAGTCATGGTGTATTATTTAAAAAAAAAAGTCACAGTGTAGTTGGTTGAAAAAGTAGTTAAAAAAATATTAGCACAGTATATCTTAAAACAGTCATAGTATTGTATGTTATTGTATAGTATGTAAAAAAAAAAGTCATAGTATACTATGTCGAAAAAAGTCACAGCATAGTAGGTTGAAAAAAGGTCACAGCATAGTAGGTTGAAAAAAGTCATAGTATAGTGTGTCGAAAAAAAGTCATGGTGTATTATTTAAAAAAAAAAGTCACAGTATAGTTGGTTGAAAAAGTAGTTAAAAAAATATTAGCACAGTATATCTTAAAACAGTCATAGTATTGTATGTTATTGTATAGTATGTAAAAAAAAAAGTCATAGTATACTATGTCGAAAAAAGTCACAGCATAGTAGGTTGAAAAAAGGTCACAGCATAGTAGGTTGAAAAAAGTCATAGTATAGTGTGTCGAAAAAAAGTCATGGTGTATTATTTAAAAAAAAAAGTCACAGTATAGTTGGTTGAAAAAGTAGTTAAAAAAATATTAGCACAGTATATCTTAAAACAGTCATAGTATTGTATGTTATTGTATAGTATGTAAAAAAAAAAGTCATAGTATAGTATGTCGAATAAAAGTCACAGAATAGTATGTCGAAAAAAGGAGTAAAAAGTCATAGTATAGTATGTGTCGAAAAAGGAGTAAAACAGTCATAGCACAGTATATCATAAAACGGTTGTAGTATTGTGTGTTATAGCATAGTATGGCGAAAGAAAGTCATAGTATATTATGTTGAAAAAAAGTCATAGTATAGTCTGTTGAAAAAAAAGTATTATAGTATGTCAAATAAAGTCTCGGCATAGTATGTTTAAAAAAATCATAGTATAGTATGTCGAAAACAAATCATAGTATAGTATGTGTCGAAAAAAAAAAAGTCATAGTACAGTATGTGTCGAAAAAAAAAAAGTCATAGTACAGTATGTCAAAAAATGTCATAGTATAATATGTTGAAAAAGGAGTAAAAAAGTCATAGCACAGTATATCATAAAACAGTCATAGTATTGTATATCCTACTATTATGACTATTATATATGTTGTTTGCATTATGTGTTTCTCTGTTTACATGTGGATTGTTGTTGTTTGTTTTTAATGTTTCTATTTATTGATGCTGTTGTGGAGGCAGCTGATCCAAGTCCAAGACAAATTTCCCCAAGGGGACAATAAAGTGTATCATATCGTATCGTATGACTTTTTGTGCTCCTTTTTAGACATACTATGACTCTTTTTCAACATACTATTCTGACTTTTTTTCAACATACTATACTATGACTTTTTTCGACATACTTTAATTTGACTTTGACATTTCAACGTGCTCTATATATTATGACTTTTCGACATACTATAATCTCAAATTTTGACTCTCTTTACGTACTATATACTATGGCTTTTTACCACATTGTTTGACATACTATACTATGACTACTTTTTATGACATTTTTCATGGCATACTGTACTATGACTTTTTATTTATTTTTTTCTGATGTACTATACTATTTTTTTTAAATTATTTTTATGGCATACTATATCGTGAAATTTGTATGACTTAATGTACTATGACCTTTTTATGACAGTATACCAGGCGTTCTAAAAGTTTTGATGTTTGCGTGCCAATTTAGGGAGATGATTAAAATATAATGCATGCATTTCATGTCACGTTCAGGGGACGAGTGGGAGACAGTTCATTAAAATAGCTCTCTGTATACATTGACTTTTCTCTCTGTGACCTCAAAATTGCTACCATACAACTGCCTGCTCTGACCTTTGATCGTGTGATAGGTCCATGGCTCGGACGCCAGCATCACAGCCAGGGTAGACGTAGAGCTGTTTGAAGTCACAGGCCTGCCACACCTCCACCACACCATTATCCCCACCTGTGGATAGGTTGTGGCCATCACTGCTCAGGAGGATAGCCTACAGTAGGGACAGAGAGGGGTTTAACATGTCGTTTCCAACTTCATTTTTATTGTCCCATAAGGAAAGTTGTCTTGCTGCAGCATGTACAAGATGTCATTGAATGACACCAACACCAACATTTGTGATTGTGGAGGTTCAGTATGAGAATGACAGGCAGCAGTGATTAAAGCACACTTATAGTTTTGTACAAATTTAAGATGGATTATGGTAATAATACTATTTATACAATTATATAACTATTAATAATATATATGTCTCAAAACCTGGCAGGAGCAACTTCAATCTCTCGCCTAAAACATTGTTTACTATGATCCAGGCCATGTAAAGTATTTGAGCCACAAACATACTGTATCAGCCATATTACTCTGTTCTCTGAATCCCTTGCTGACCTTTTTTTAATTTTTACTTTTCAGGCAACCATAAATACAAAACATCCTGCTGTGACATTACCATCATCTCCAAATTGACTTTGCAGCTGCCCACTATTTCAATCCTTGAAGTATCTAAGACTGCAGAGGAACAAAGATACATCCACATCTCTAATGGATTATACTGGTGTCAAAAAGTCAGCTTACCCTGGTGGAATCATTGACCTCCATCTGTGCCAGCAGTTTTCCATTAATGCTGAAGTTGCAGAAGCGCCCCCTCTCATAGTAGATGATGCAGTGGCCCTCACTGGACACGGAGATGAGCCGTGGGCACTGATAGTGGTCCGGCCCCTCCAGAGCGCGCAGCAGGTCCCCTGTGATGGTGTGAACCAGACATGGACCTTCTGCCGAACCAAAACATACACAGACAAATGTGAGCAATCTGAGCTCATGTAAAACATATACTGTATTATTCTGTCTTTATAAAATCAGACAATGTAATTTCTACAGTTCTGCAGTGTGCACAGAGATAGATTCCTGGTCCCGCCATTTTCTGTGAGGCATTTGCATGTTGTTCAGCTGAGTACGCACACACTCCCCTGACGCACACACTCCCCCCCCGACACCGGTGGACATCCAGGGAATGGACATTGAGATGGTGTGACATCTTACAAGTACCTGGGTGTTCACCTGAACAATAAACTGGACTAGACTGATAACTCAACTGCACTTTACAGGAAAGGCCAGAGCAGACTCTACCTGCTCAGGAGACTGAGGTCTTTTGGAGTGCAGGAGCCACTCCTCTAGACCTTTCATGACACTGTGGTGGCATCAGCCACTTTTTATGGTCTGCTGGGGCAGCAGCATCTCAACTGCGGACAGGAAGAGACTAGACAGAGTGATCAGGAAGGCCAGCTCTGTCCTGGGATGCCCCCTGGACCCAGTGGAGGTGGTGGGAGAGAGGAGGATGATGGCTAAGCTGTCATCCATGATGGAGAATGACTCCCACCCCATGCAGGACACCATCTCAGCACTGGAGAGCTCCTTCAGCGACAGGCTGCTCCACCCAAAGTGTGTGAAGGAGTGCTATCACAGGTCCTTCCTTCCTGCAGCTGTCAGACTCCAAAACCAGCACTGCTCCCAGTAGACCACATACGCACCAAAAACTGATAATAACTACACTATACTGTAAGTACTTTCACCTGAAAGTATTGCACAGTATGAATTGAAGTTACACTTATTGCACGGTCGGTGGACCGTGCAATATCAGTACTGATCAGGCAATATCAGTACTGATCAGGTGTAACTTCAATTCATACTGTGCAATACTTTCAGGTGAAATTTCATTCCAATCACTGTACAATATACATTTTCCACTCGTGCAATTGTGTTAATAGTCTGTTTATTGTCAATACTGTATATATTGGTCCTATTTTTTATATTTCCTTCTATTTAAATTGTTCATATTTTATATGTCTGTCTACTTTTGTTTTGCTTTTTTTTACTTTGTTGTATCTTGCTTTTTGTTTTTACTGATGCTTCTTATTTCTGCACTATCCCCTTTGCTGCTGTACACTGCAAATGTCTCCACTGTGGGACTAATAAAGGAATATATTATCTTATCTTACATATGCAGGTCTAGAGTGTTCATTGAAATGAATACCTGTCTATCTATGTGGTTTGGTAATAGACTGGTAACCTACAGTATGCCAATATGCCAGCTTAAAGCACTAGTGTCGCTGACTTGCTCTGTCCTCTCTGATGACAATGACATTGAAGGGAGACAGAAAAGTACACTGACCTTTGGCTCCGCTGATGACCAGGCCCAGCTCTGCACAGACTGACACACACACAACTTCCTGGTCATGACCCGTCAAAACTGCTCGTGGTGCTGGATAGTCACCTAAAAAAATGACACATACATAATATCTTAAAACAAATGACTTGGTTTAATTGATTAAATATATTGTCTGGCTCTGAAAACATCACCCAAACAATCTGAATACCTGAAAAAAGGTATTCGAAATGTATTGGAGTGCTGCATTTCTGAATTGTGATTTCTGTGCAATGGTCTCTACAATAACCACCACCCCTTCATCAAATCAAATAAACACAAGCACAGTGTTTGTGACACACATCTGCTAGCAGGGCGGTCCCTTTGAATTGTCATGTAAATGCAGGGATGCCCACTGATGGCAGCCGAGCCACTTGATTTCATCCCATGTGTCACATGATTGATGATGGCCAGGGGAGAGGTTAGTGAGGGGAGTTTCGCGGCACCCGCAGGCGACCTCTAGGCTCGGTCTGATATGCACATATGATCACCAATACTGAATAAACCCACATCATGTCCCTGAATACTGCCGTGTCTTACAGAGAGTTGAACACACTGAATCCATCACTAAATAATGTAATCAGTGGAAATTATCTGTATTTAACAAACAAACAAAGAAATGCGGACCGAATGCAGCCAATGAAAAGTAAAAAAAACTGTCCAAAGTGTAGATGTATTAAACCATAAAGGAAGAGGCAGGAGGGGGTAGATAGGAATTCTGTTTCAACTGAAAAAAATAATGTTTTTAATTTAATATTGTTTTAATATTCTTTTATTGTAATTTATTCATGTTTATGTTTTATGTTGTTGTTTATCGCACTGCAAAGTTTGCCACTAGTGATGGCAAACTCGTGTCAAACTAATGCCATTGAATATACACTATGTTGGTGTCCACACGTGACTCAAAGTTCAGCCGATTCAGTGAAAGTTTCTCTGTCCAACTGGATGACAGTAAAGTCCTGATAGATGATGTGGACATGTGTCAGACCGCTCTCCTCCTCCCCCATCATCTCCTCGTCTAGCTCGGCATATCGCCTCTGCAGCTGTAGCGGTCCAGTCAGTGAGCTGGACTGTGATCGATGCAGCACAGTCCCTTAGAGACCGGGACCTGCGCAGCGCTGTCAGTCCCAGCACCCACTGCTGAGGGAAGCTGAATAGGACAAGTGTCAGAAAAAGCCTCCAGGGGGAAAAAGGGACCTGTGTGCAGCTCACCTACCCGACAAAAGATTCAATCAGCCCAGCGCCGCGTACCCCCCCACCCTCTCCGAGCCCTTGGGACGAGCCGAAGTCAGCCGCCACAATTACCGGGTGCAAATATCCCCTTGCACCGGTGTGATGGGCCGAGTCTGAGAGGCAGGGCCGTGATTGAGCTGGAAGTTATTTTAATTATTACACATTTAAGACACATGCAGCCTTTTGAGGCGTGGGTGAAATCAATTTCTTTGGCACTCCGCATCTGCGGGATGAGGAAGCAGTGATCCGGAGGGCTGCTGATACATATTCACACAACCTTCAACCGGCGTTATAGAAAATATAATAGGTAGGAAATCACCAGAATGAGACTCGTGGAAAAGATTGTTCAATGAATAAGCAAATAAGTGGAGAAAAAAAAGGACTTTGGAGCTCTGTGTGGTATATGACATTAATTTGAGGGCTTCAAATGTGAAGATATGAGAGGCCGGTAGTGGGTTATCCCTGAGGATTCTTGTAAATGCCTGCCATCTATATATGAACACGACTGGTATCGGCTGGCTGTAGAGATTTGTATAATGCTGTGTCAAACATACAGTATGTAAAGTTTTGAGCTGGTTCTGAGTCATTTTCCTCTGCACTACCCCTGTTCCTTCACAAACAAACTCCAGGTTCCCACACCTTTTAGTGCTCCGCATTCTTTAACCAAGCTAGATTATTATCTGCTACTCCCCACTGTGTTTCTGACATCATGATCTATCGATGAGATATTGATAAGATATTGGATTTGATTGAGTGAAATCACATCTTGTCTTTTGTTGCTTGAGATGAGCTGTGTAGTTTCCTTCCCTTTTGTCTGTTGAAGATGCATTGTAAGCACTAGTAGAGGGAATATCAGGGGAATACTGTTTTCCTGCTGCAGTAACACAAGTGCTATTGCCCCTTGCTAATTGGAGGCAACCAAGCTGAAATTCTTAATTAACTGTCCGAGCCTCAGTGAAGTTAATTAGAGAACACTCGCAACTAATCCGGCGCTCCTAGAATCTGTGACAATTGGAAACACAAAATCTTCTAGCACACACACACACACACACACACATGCATTGTATTGTCATCCAGAAATAATAAAAAAAAAAACACTCTTCCTCATCTTCAGTTTTTCAATTCCACACCATATATGGTGCTCCTGGCTTGTACAGTACTGTAATGTCGGTTTCCCCTACCCTGATGGATTGTTTTGAACACAGACAATCAGTGAGAATGAGCAACTAAATGAACTGAGCAGCAGAAATCACACACTGGGGTCTACCATTTTGAATGCCAAGACATCTGGAGTCCTCTACTTGAAAGCAGCTCAGCTCATTGCAATAAATCACACTAATATATCACAGCTACAGTGCAAATAAATTATCCTCTCCCTGTCTCTCCACATTATCTGATTTCTAGTGTAGAATGCCTTTTTTCCCCAGTGTTGATCAAAGGCTGTTGCTTTACAACAAAGGAGAATATTTCACTGGTGAAATACTATACAATGTGAAAAGATTTCTGTAACTGTCCAGAGAACGATGCTACTGTACTGTATACTCTCTGTGCATGTGTGTGAGCATGGAACATGTGTACTCTTTGTCTTACTCACTGTTATTGGGGTTGTCGCCGATAATATGGTGCCGTCCACTCCAATACCACAGCAGAAGTGTAGCATCCCTGGACCCAGAGACGATGTAGCAGTCCCCTCCGATGTAAGACTCTGATCTGGCCAGACATGTCACCACGTCCCAGTGGCCAAACACTATCTGGGTCAGCTTGCCTAGAGAAGATATGTACAAATGTGTTTTCGGTGTTGGCAAAAATTGCTAGTAAGAAGTTCCTGAAATGCAACATGGTAAAACCAGTGCTGTCTGTGTTTTCAAAGCCCCCCCACTAACTGTAGTTAAGGGAGTATTGTAGGAAATAGTGGAAAAAAATGTTTCCAATATGGTTAAATCAGTGGTTCTCAGCCTTATTGGCTTGCGACCTCTTAAAATGAAACAATGTCTGCTTGTGACCCCTCAGCACAGATTGTGGCTTTAGTGTGGACAGAGTTGAGCAGTTCAACCCACAAGAGTGACTTCTTTTCTCTTGGTTTGTAATATTTGAAGGATTTTTAGAGTCCGGAAGAGGTGAAAGTGGCCAGCATTTCATTAGAGAAAAGAAAAATTGAAGAAAAATAAGCAACAGATTTTTTTTCTTATCCTTTCAATCCTCTTTTGAGATTCATGTCAACCCCATTGTGGCCGTCATAAACCCCAAGTTTGGAACCAATTAGTTAAACGCCGCTTGTCAAGCTGCACCGATAACCATTTATAGAATTAAACAGGTATGTTGCCAATATTATCATCTAGCTCCCACTGAATCCCTATCTATGGAAAGGAAATTAGCAGAAATAACTTTTCTACTGAACACTAAGCCCCAGTGTATTACAGTATAGTCATCAGTTCTTCTACAAGGCTTGTCAGGAGAGAGCAGCGACAATACTGTATTATTCCCATCATAGCGTTCAGTCCTCCACACATCAGTGCACACCTCTATAGGAAATAGAGTTTACACTGTAACCTACCTGTCTCGGAGGAGTACACACGAAAGCTCTTGTCCCAGAAGCCACACACCAGTATGTAGCGGTTGTCAGCTGTCACCACGAAACAGTGCGTGGTGATTTGGATGCTCTGGTCCACTAGGTCTGTGATCTGACGCTTGTTGCTTCCAGTATTGTTGGCTGTGGGGAAAAAAAAAGGAAAAACAAAACTCATGTCAATACCTGAGGTATTAAAGTTATTAATTAAAGGGACTGTATGGAAGTTTTAACACATTTAAATGTTTTTAATCATTTTTTTATTGCGAATGTGCGAACAGGTTGTAACCTAACCTAAAAAATGACACCTTCCACGACTTTCTGGGTTTCCTCTATCAGCCTGTAGACTGATTTTAATGTGAAAAATGCAAGTCGTTCTTTTTCGGGAAAATCCAACGGATGTGACGTCATGGTCGCTCACGAACGTCTTTATTTTCAGCTCCGCTCCAGGTCTAACAGTGTGCAACAATAGTTAACGTTTGGTTAGAAATGGAGTCCGCTAACGCAAACAAACGACCAGCCTCCCACCACAACAACAAAGTTATATCTAGTGAAGCTCATCTTGCAAAACAGGAATGTGACCGACGTCGGGGGGGAAAACTAGGATCAACATCGGCCGGGCCTTCGATTCATGGCGGGACCTTTCATTACTGCCAAGCATGTGGAATATATAGTGATATTGTGGTTTTAGCAGCTAATGTTGCTCACGTTAATCAACATGATGCCTGTCAATCACATTCAGTCTCGTGCGTGTCGCCTCACTGTTTTGACCGATGCTCGCTCACGTCTACGTCGTTGACTTATTGGCCGCAGTTGTCACTGTTAATAAGCGATTTCTGATTCTTTCAACTATCCCTTTAAAAACCATCCATCCATCCATCTGCAACCGCTTATCCCGTTAGGGGTCGCGGGGGGGCTGGAGCCGATCCCAGCCGACATTGGGCGAAGGCAGGGTACACCCTGGACAGGTCGCCAGTCCATCGCAGGGCTGACACATATAGACAGACAACCATTCACGCTCACATTCACACCTACGGGCAATTTAGAGTCCACAATTAACCTAACCTGCATGTCTTTGGACTGTGGGAGGAAACCGGAGTACCCGGAGAAAACCCATGCTAACACGGGGAGAACATGCACAGCCACAACTCCACACAGAAGGGTCCCAAGCCGGATTCGAACCTGCAACCCTCTAGCTGTGAGGTGCCAGTGCTAACCACTGCACCACCGTGCAGCCCCCCTTTAAAAACCTTACAGCTAAAATGGATATACAAGCCAATGGTCAAATGTTTCTGTGTGATGCTGTATTTTCTGCTCAAAACAGGGAAGCTTACTCACCGACCAGAGAATCCATCTCTATCGGTAGGTGATGGGCCTGCTCAAGAGAGTAGCCTGGTGCTCCTCGGAGACCTGGATTCAGACAAGGATACATAAGAAAATTAATCACCGAGGCTATTCTCACCTCTGCACGTGTGCATTCTTACATACATACACACACACACACACACACACACACACACACACACACACACACACACACCTCCATCAGAAAGATTTCCATCTGTCTTACTGGGCTTTTTTTTTTTTCAGAAGTGTCAAACAGAATGGAGACATTTTATCCGTGCAATCTGTATCTGGAGCCGGTTTTGAAACAGCAACATGCCTGAAAATATGGAGACCTTATTATCATCATTATTCCGAAAAGCCAAACCACATTTCCCCTTCTCTCTGACAGGATGGCAAGGGTGCTGCAGCTGTGTTCATTAGTGTGGGAGCAGCCAGAGCAGCCTCACAGTGCGGACTCTTTGGTCCTGAGCTCAGTGTGTCTCTACAGTGACAGATGGGGACGTGTGAGGAGAATGTGGTGCAGTTGCGGCCTAATTTCCTAGTAACCATTGCTTTGGCCCTCTGACCCTGAGGTGAGGCTGATTCTCAGGGAGGGGCTCTGTGGGTAATGTTGTTCACACATGTCTGAAAAGGAACATGTGGAAACACTCATGGTCAGCTTACCTAGGAGGTGCTAGCCTCTCACATAGCCAGCTGGCTACAGCTCTATTATGAGTGGTGGGCAGGTTTGTGTGAGACAGTGATGAAGTGATTTTACAGGGCCACTGCTGTGGTAGGTATCACATGTGGTGTGGCACTTCTCTTTTTTTTTAACAAGGGCATATGTGTATGTTTGAACACATCACCTGCCATGTGTGTTGAGCCCCACTCACCAACGGTGTTGTGCCATCGGTTGACGGCAAATACGCGGCTGCAGGTGACCGTGACCACGGCGGGGACGGTAAGGTGGGGCAGGGTGTTGGCGGCCACGTGCGTTACCGGCGAATTGGACGGAAACTTCAGCACCATGATGACATCCTGCTGCATCTGGTCCTTGAACATGAGAGGACTCTGTGGAAGGAAACACTATTGAGTAGAAGAGAGAAAAGACGGGGTGTGAAGGATGGAGGGATGCGACGGCGGGAGAGGAGGAGGAGGAGTACAAGGAAGGAGGAGGAAGAGGGGGACGAAAAGAAGATGAAAAGAAGAGGTATGACAAGATGGGAGAAAAAGAATGGAAAGAGGCAATTAGTGTGGAGGTTGGAGGAAAAACTAGGTTCAGACACGGAGGAGAGCTTCGTGCGCTGCCCCCTCCGGACGGAGCAGTCAGACGAGGGACTGGTCAGACAAGGGTAAGACATGGAAAACTGGGATGGAGTATGCTGTACACATGAGATGGTGCATACATGATACACATGGATCAGAGAGATTGAGTTTGGTCCACAAAGAAGAAGCATTAAAAGAGACTGCAACCTTTACAACACTGGGTTAAACTATATGTGTAGCAGGAGTAACAACAGTGGAGGAGATAGCAAATCAGATGGTTTTGAACCCGTTTTAACTCTCATCTTGTCCCTTATTTTGGAGGCTTTTGACAGATGTAGATGAAAACATTCACATCTGTTGCAAAAGTAGAAAAATTGAACTAAAAGGTGTCAAAGGGATCTGCCTTACAGAGAGCAAGCCGTGTGGGGATAATGAGGACTAGGCTGGCTATTACATGGATTAGACAGAGGAGAGCAGCTTACAGCCGAAAGAGGGGAGCTACTAGGCCAGTAGGGAGCACTCTTCCCTTTACACCACACTGCTGGTAGGCGGTAACGGCTATAAAACAGTGCAGACAACTGGTACTGAATATTTGTTGTTATATTGCGGGTCTGTGACCTACATGAGGTAAGCCGTCTGAAATATTTAGCTTTGGTTATAACATTGAAGGGCATATATAGAAGTAAGAAATCAGGGACAACACAGGCACGCAAACCCACACCATCCACACATACTCTCTGACACACACACACACACGCCACACATACACCGCCACTAGAGGTGCAGGGAATTTTTCCCAGCATGCTCGTTGCTCTCACCAGGTGCATGGCGGAGCTGCGTGGAGGATGTGGCTCAATAAGCAACTGAGATGGCGTCTGTCCAAAGCTCTGGATCTGTGCCTCTGTGGCCTGCGGGAGAGAGCGAGAGAGAGGAGAGAAGGAGAGAGGGAGAGAGGGAGAGAGGAGGAGGAGAGAGAGAGAGAGAGAGAGAGAGAGAGAGAGAGAGCGGCTGTCACAATCAATATGCATCAAAGTGATGGGTCAATGCGTTACTTGACAATGCAAGCAAATCCTAACTCAGCCGTGCTTCTGAGGAAAGGGGGAGGTAAAGGGAAAGGGGAGCACTCCCAATCCGCCTGGGTGCTCCCCCTTCCCCCCTCGGCTTGCAGAGTCATCCAAGTGTTAGTATGGAAGAGACAAGCCTTTTCCTATTAACATGCTTCAGTTAACCATTCCCATTTCCAGGCGCAGGGGCCCCCGCTGCATAAACGTTAACCTGGAGTGACATCCAGCTAGGACTGCAGCAGGCCGGCCTGCTTTTAGATGTTATTGTGCTTGAAACAAAGGGGAAAAGCATGTCCGTGCACACACATACGTATGAAACAGAGGCACAAAATCACACAAGGCGATTTGGCAGAGGGTTACCTTGACGAAGGATGATTTATTGGGTTTAAACTGTGAGTTTGGATGCTTGTGACTAAGAGGAAAAACTAAAAACAGCACAAGCCGCTCCCTGAGTACAGGAAAAAAACAACACACCAGAGGAATCAAGCTATTACTATTATTAGAAAATAACTCCCATTTAAATAGACTAAAGAACTTTGCCTCCAGTGAGTGAGGGAAAAAAACAAGCAGTAAGAGCTGCTGAGCTTGACTGAAAGTGGGGCAGTCCATGGTGGGAGTGATTGATGTGACTGGAGCCACTTCCACCATCAGAGGGGAGCTTGTAGACGTCCGTCAATGCCACTGTGCACAATGGAACATACATCGCTCAGCCTCTCGCCCGCCCTTCTGACTGCCTGGGTGACTAGCCCTCATTTTTCCTCCGCCTGTACACACCACTCACAATCAAAAGGACCTATTGGCTAGCACATGCCACAGAGGGAGATGTGGCACGGGAAGTTTGGAGGTGATACTGAATTAGGACAGGCCACCTGCAAGCCAAACAGCCGCCTCCCGAAACCCACCCACCCCCAGGTCACTTGCTATCTTCCACAGCACCAAAAAAGGCGCTGTCCACACGGTCGAGCGCTGTCGCACGGCAGTGAAAGTTTCATGTGAGTGGTCGAGCACATTTGGCAACCATTAAGCGCTAGTCAGTGTTTCTTTACAACGCAGTCCGTCAAGTAAAAAGCAACTGACATTATGGCTATTTAAGGTTAGGTTTGGGGTGAGGGTCACAATGTCTGTTCAAATAAAGAAATTTGATACAAAGATCAGAAAGGCTGAGGAGGCCATGTGGACAACATCACCATATTTCTTGTGATGATTCTATTATCAGGGAGACTGGGCTGCTGCATGTCCCGTTTTGGTAGTCTCAGACAACCTTGACACCCAACAATTGTTTCCAGAGTGCAAGGGGGAGGAGGGAGGATTTCTCTGTATGTGTTTGTGTTTTTGTACGTGTCGGGGGAAGGGGGTCTGACTTGTTGAAGGTTAACTCAAGAACATGTTCCTCCACTAGATGATCAAAACATGTCAATATCTCTCAGGTGCTTCAACACTAATCCTGTCTGAGGTGTGTCAGAAACTTATCTCTATCTCAGTCTGAGATGGAGAGCACTTAACAGGCAGTTCATTAGTTTAAGTCACTTCAGGCTCTGCTTTTTGGCTGATAAGTGACACTTATTGCCAAAGCCATCTGGATGATCTTCCCTCCCCGCAACAAACCGCCTTGCTTGGGTGAGCACCAAACATCCGTCATAACGCACCGTGTCTGCACGTCTGTCTGCGCGACTTTGTTCGAATCTGATTTTGGCATGAGCAAAAAAGGCTTCAGAGGTGAGTGGCTGCAGCTCTCTCTCACTATCTGCTGCCTGGTTCCCAAACTGGTGACAGAGAGACTCCGTGGAGGATGATCCCCCCTTCCCCTCCCCTCCCCCTCCACTCCAACAGCATCCTCCGGTGCACTCATGCAATGCAGCAGCAACACAACAGCTCTGTCAGACAGAATGCAAACACGGCCTTGCGGTGACCCGCTAAGCAGCGTGGGATCATGCTGAGTCACGACACCTGAGATCAGCGCTGGCGACTACAAATATGAAGCTGCTGCACCTTTCACCTTTTGATAGACTCTGCGGGTTACAGAAGCAAATTGCTTTCATTAAGTAATTTTGGCTTTTCAGTAGTTAAACCGATTATAAACCACATAGACCCACGCAAATAAACAAACTATTAATGTAATCGTGCTACTTTCTCATGTGACGACACTGCTGCCCATCCTTAACATGCCAATGAAATTTGTTTTAAGCTTATCTGGTTGTATTTAAATCCTTTAAGTACTAACAAAGAATCAGCCCGAGGGTGTTTCTTGAGTGACAGCTTGGGAGTTGACATGTGCACTACTGTCTGTGGGAGCAGAAATGTCCTGAACAATGTGTCTACCAGTAGGTGATTATCTCTAATTCAGTTACCATCAGTGATTCAAACTGAATCCTATTCTATGTGATACATGTGAAGGAAGTTTCTTATTATTAAGGTCAAGCACTTAAACACTTGTGTCCCATCACAATGAGAATATCAAGGTGAAATCAATTTAAATATATCTCAGCTGCTTCAAACCCTTCGGTTGCAAGCCACGGCACACTTTGTTGTCTCTGTCGATTCAGAGGCGGGGCGGGAGGAGCAGTGGCAGCTGAGGAGAAATGGAGTCCCACTGATGAATAATTTGTCTGTTTACTTCTGAGTGACACAGCGGGGTCTGAATCAAGGGGTTGCTGTCATGTTTTTCCATAAGAGAAGGCTGTCAGGAGGAGCATCACATAGAAGGACCGCTGTTCCGGCAGTGTGCCCAGTAGAGCTGTCACCGTGCCCTCAACCGGAGGCCCGGCGGCGTGTCAGAGACGGTGTCATCATTTCCATCTGACACACGGGAGGAAATTATCTCTCATGACCTCTAATTTATTGACGTTTCAAATGCCTTAATTCTTATGACTAATGCCAGATCGGCAGTTTCACCTGTCAGGCCCAAAATGAATCCATACCCCGGAGTCAGTCGTCACATTTCAGCAGGTCTTAGCGAGACATTCATTGGGCACTTTTCCATGCTCCACCTCACTGACTCAGAGCCAGGCAGCTCACAGGAGGAGTGGTAAACAGTAGTGTGAATGATGGTACGATAAATCCTGCAGGAAATCACCTGCAAAATGATCGTAATGTTACCATAGACTGTGCAGGAAATCGTTCACCTTAAATCAAATAATTTCATTGCAGAGCATCAAAGTACAGTTAAGCTGTTGTAGTCTGGAGAAATACTGTGCTTGGGAAATTATAATATATTAAAATGTACCCTAAAGAGAGATTTAATACTCTTATCAACATTGGAGTGGGCAAATATGCTTGCTTTATGCGAATATCTTTATTATGGGAAATCAATTAACAACACAAAACAATGACAATTATTGTCCAGAAACCCTCACAGGTACTGCATTTAGCATACAAACAATATGCTCAAATCATAACATGGCAAACTGCAGCCCAACAGGCAACAACAGCTGTCAGTGTGTCAGTGTGCTGACTTGACTATGACTTGCAAAAAAAAGCATGTGATTATCATAAAGTGGGCATGTCTGTAAAGGGGAGACTCGTGGGTACCCATAGAACCCATTTTTATTTACATATCTTGAGGTCAGAGGTCGAGGGGCCACTTTTAAAATGGCCATGACAGTTTTTCCCAAAATTTAGCGCAAGTTTGGAGCATTATTTAACCTCCTTCGCGACAAGCTGGTACCAATGGATTTCTTAGGTTTTCTAGTTTCATATGATACCAGAACTTTAGCTTTAAAACTGATTCCGCTACAACCTAAAAATCAGAAGTTGCGTTAATGCGTAAAAGAAATTAGTGGCGTTAAAACAAATGTCCATTAACGCGTTATTGCAATAACTTTGACAGCCCTATTTTTTTAATTTTCTACACTACATTTTTTTTTCAAGGATTGCTGTTGAAAAATTACAATGATGATACATTTTCTTCACAACTTTTATATGCAAGGAAATCAACTGATTACAGTTTAATGGCCCCGTCTAATAGACTTACTCATAATGCATTGTCAGGATACTGCTAAGTTTTAGAATACAGGGTTTAGATATACAAGGTTAGACTTCATGTTACAGGGAGAGGAAGAATCCATCTGGAATGAGAAACATGATTGAAGGTATGAAGGCTTGTCTTAATTAGTGCTCATCATACCGGCATTACATCAGTTGCAATTAGCTGAGCCAATTTCTCTTTCCAGCACAAATACATTCACATGTCACAATAGCGACTACGTCAACTGGGCACAATTAGGGAGCCTGAGTAGCAGGCTTCCTAATGTGCAACTAACTAACGGTACTGTCATCTCTCAGGGTAACAGTAGGCAGGGTGTAAGACAGATAAAAACCCCCTCATGCAAAATATGCAAAATAAAAAAAAAAGGCATCACCTAAATCTCTCTCAAAATGATGAAAACCAAACCTTTCACAATATGGTTTGGTAATTAGATGAGCCAAATCTTCTGCAGGTGATTTGCATAGTGGTCACTTGATAAATAAAGGCGCCCCTGGAAGTGACAGTATATAAATGACTTGTTTTGCAGACAGCAGATGGTGGATATCACAGGGAGAGACAAGCTCAAACTGGAAAGTACCACAATGCGTGCCAGCTGCTGCAGTCTCTGGTCCCCTTTCCCCTCTACGCAATTAAGCTATTCACGAGTAGTGCGGCCGAGCTAATAGATATTCAATTAATTCGTTAAGAACAAGAGGATTCACTCCCTCATCTATTGACTGAGTGACCTCTGCTGATTGATCAAAGGGCTCAGTTAGATTCATTGATCTGACTAAGGGAAGGAACATACAGTATATTCAGCAGCAGGAAGAAAAGAATCCTGATGTTAAGAGGATCTATGAATGATGTGGACAGATATTAAAAGACTACTGTTTATCTGTCAGAGAGGAAATTAATAACACAAGTCATCACAAAATGACGCTAATCTCAACGGAAACTCGATGACTCAGCAGCTCTGCCAAACGCTCTCACGGGTTACATCTGCATGACACAATAATTGATTGACAGATGCGTGATATGAATGCTCCCGGAGCTCCAACACATGCCAGGACAAATAGAGACAGGAAGTTGTGCCTATGGTGAATAAGAGAGAGGGGGGAGGGGCTTTGTCTCCATGGCAATGTGAGTGTGTGTGTGTGTGTGTGTGTGTGTGTGCCCTACCTCTCTGAGCGAAGGGTCAGTGATACTGTCCAGCTTGACGGAGCCCTCGTAAGTCAGGTAGTGAAAGACGTTGAGGGCACGCACTGCCTCCGGGCCTCGCTGCTTGTAGCCGAAAATAAGGTCAATCCACTGATGCAGCTGACATGACACAAACTCGCTTTCCAGGGCCTGTGAGAGGAGTACAGGGCAATTAGAGGTGAGAGGCATCAGCAGCAGCAGCAGCACACAGCACATGGGCCAAAAGACACAACACAAATTGTGCTTCCACACAAGACTGAACACAACAAAACACAGCCTACTCTACTGTACACAGATGGCCTACCAGGGCATTACATCACACCAAACATCACAAAACTAATAAAGAGTGTTGTAAGTAGGGCTGTCAATCGATTCAAATATTTAATTGCAAATAATCGCACATTTTTTATCTGTTCAAAATGTACCTTAAAGGGAAATTTGTCAAGTATTTAATACTCTTATCAACTTGGGAGTGGACAAATAATTAATGCAAATGTATGTATTCATTATTGGAAATCAATTAACAACACAAAACAATGAAAAATATTGTCCAGAAGCCCTCACAGGTACTGCATTTAGCATATAAAATATGCTCAAATCATAACATGGCAAATATGGTATCCCCTCCTTTTAATGTAACCAGCTAAATCAGGACAAGCCTCCCATATCACATTTGTCTGTCTGCTTAAAATACGGACTGACCATCTTTGCATGGAGACAAAGAAATTGGTTCAATACTAACAGGGATCCAATTTACTGTAAAACCATCCGCCGGAGCAACACTGATAAATGACTCGTGTGAGAGTGAGAAGGGAGACTTGATTTCTTGTGGGAGTGTTAGTGAGAGATTTGGGATCGGATTTAAGAATGATAATTATTATAAATATTCCCATGGAAGCCATGCAGCAGGGAGGTTTGATGTATTGTTCCACAATACGGTACAATATAATTTCCAAGCATGCTGGTGTAAGGCTTTGCTAGAGGAATTTTACACTCCTCCCCTCGCGTCAGGAATAACAGCCATTACCAACAAAGCCTGCTCGAGCACACAGAGGCAGAGTTTGCCACAGGGCATATCACTTCAATTGAAAGTGGCACATGCAAAGATGGGAAGTGGGAGGATGAGAGAGGGAAGGAGGGAGGGAGGGAGAGAAGGAGGGAAGGGAAAAAAAAAGAGGAAGAGTGAGACAGAGGGGGAGGCAGGGAGAGAGATTCACTGACAGAAATGAAATAATAGAGGAAGCAAGAGAGTGGGCTAGCTAGGGAACAGAACAAAAGAAAGACACAAAAAAATGGAGGCAGAGGACTGTGAATGTCTGGGCGTGTGAATACACTGGTCTGCGAATTGAACAATGCAACGCAGAATCACACATGTATCCTTCAACAGTGAGAAAATATCCACTGTAATCCTTGTTTTTTTTCAGTCATCCTCTCTCCTTGTTTTGGAGATGCAGACATGCTCGTAACAACTCCCAGCTTCTCCCTTCTCTCTCTCCCCTCCAACCCCCACTCTGCCGGTACACAAGCCTGATAGAGCTCAACCAGGCAGCGTGGGTAGAGCACAGGGAAAGGTCACCTCCATAAGACCAGCCCAGCTCTGTCACTCCAGCTGAAAAGGTCAAGCGTGTTCCCAGAGCCTCTTTCTACCTCTGGTCCAAAAACACTGTGGCCCCCCAACCTCAGGATACACGACCTGCACGAAACGTTGTGTGTTAAGTGTTCTAAATTAGAAAGTGGAGGCATACCACAGAGGATTTCTTTCACTCACTCATGTGAAAAATGTTTCTTCACATGTGAAATGTTCCAGTTCACATGGGATTTTTCGTTTATGAATCTTAAAATTAGGGCTGTCAAATTTAACGCAATAAGGCGTTAACACAAATTTGTTTTAACACCATTAATTTCTTTAATACATTTGCACGACTTGCGATTTTTAGGTAGTAGCGGCTCAGTTTTGAAGCTAGAATGAAGATGCTAGCATCATATTAAACTTACGCTAAATTTTGACGAGGAAAAACTGGCATGGCCATTTTCAAAGGGGTCCCTTGACCTCTGACCTCAAGATATGTGAATGAAAATGGGTTCTATGAGTACCCACGAGTCTCCCCTTTAAAGGAATGCCCACTTTATGATAATCACATGCAGTTTGGGTCAAACCATAGTCAAGTCAGCACACTGACACACTGACAGCTGTTGTTGCCTGTTGGGCTACAGTTTGCCATGTTATGATTTGAGCATATTTTTTATGCTAAATGCAGTACCTGTGAGGGTTTCTGGACAATATTCATCATTGTTTTGTGTTGTTAAGTGATTTCCAATAATAAATCTATACATACATTTTCAAAAAGGGAGCATATTTGCCCACTCTAATGTTGATAAGAGTATTAAATACTTGAGAAATCTCCTTTTAAGGTACATTTTGAACAGATACAAAACTACGATTAATTTGCGATTAATCACGATTAAATATTTTAAATCGATTGACAATCCAAATATGTATTCAAAACGCATCTGAACTGTTGTAAGCTTATGCAAGGGCCATTCATCATGTAGTTTTTGTATGAATTAGAGTTGAGCTGTTGAGTTTCTACAGTAAGTGATTCCAGATTAAAGGGAGAACAGGGTTTATCTGACGGCAAGAGACAGTCGGATCTCCATTTCTTTCTCCGTGCTGCTCCTGAAACCTGCTGGGAGTTGTGGTGGACCACATGTTGATGGGCTGTCTGTGTTGAACGTGCACGCACAGGCGTTCGCACACGTGCACACGGAAAGGGCCCTGCACGCTGCCAAAGTGACGAGGCCCGGCATTACAGAAGGTAACAGTGTAGGGCAAACTTGCCCTCAGTCCTGTCCTTTAGTGACATCACTGTGGTCAGGGGTACAGTGTTAGTATTGAGCGGTGCACTTTATTAGATGCTTCATGAATAAGACAAGGAGACACAGATGCAGGGGAAGGTTAGAGGGAACAGTGGGGAATGGATTTCTTTGCTGCTGTGAGATGGAGGCAGAAAAGCTAAATGTAAAGAATTCATTTTAAAAATACATCTAAATTACATAATCTCAACCTATTGTAGATTCTCAGTATGGTACTACAATATATACATGTTGTGGTGTATTATAAGTACAAAATACACCACAGTAAGTAACATGACATGAGTAGTGCACCTTATGAGAATGAGGATGGACTCTACTGAATAGTATAAGAGGGATGTATAAATATATCTATTAAATTAATTGTTTCTATGATTGGGACAATAATCATTATACCACAACTATTTATCTTGGTAAAAATTACAAATAGCATAGTTTTAATTTTTTATTAGCGTCATTACTGCAACCTTAATAGACAAGAAATAAAAGGAGGAGAAAGTAATGTTTTGTTGGCACAGAAAAGCAGAAAATGGACAAAAATTAGATAATATATTTGGTCATTCTTGATCTTCAGGTTTTCTAATATTTTATCTGGGTAATAAACATTTACTGTATATAAGAAGTGGACGTAGTCACCGTGACGTCATTGGTTTGTGAACTACAGTTTTGAAGCCTCGAGTTCGGCATTTTGGCCATCACCATCTTGTTTTTTTGCAACAAGAAGTGACACGAGAACGTGAAGTTAAGTACAACTGAACGCTGAATAAGACATTTTCAGGTGCCCAAAAAGGTTATAAATAACTTTGATGAACTGAAAACACACTGTGAGAGGGTTAAAGTTGTAAGACGAAAAAACACGGACTACACCCAGACCGGACAACGCCGTGGTAGCAACCTGTCAATCACAAGGTAGCCCCGCCCTAAAGCATCACCTGCTTTATGGTCTATTTGACTCTAAATGGGACCATAATTTACTAAATGTACATCATGCTGTATTGAAGAAGACTTGAAACTAGAGATTGAGACCATAAACTCATGTTTACAATGTTTACTGAGGTAATAAATCAAGTGAGAAGTAGGCTCATTTTCTCATAGACTTCTATACAATCAGACTTCTTTTTGCAACCAGAGGAGAAAGAATGCAAGTTGAAGGTACTTCAGCGTTGGCTTCACTTTTCAGACTCCGAGGTAGCCCACTGGTTTTTAATTAAAAAACTAACAAAAAGTAGTATCATATTCAGGTGTAATCATATACCATTTTGAATTTGACACATGCCTAAACCTTACCATCCTGTTGATCCTAACAAGGTCTTCAGGCTTCTTGGCCCAGGCTGGCAAGTCCACGTCACAAACCATGGTCCTGTCCTCCCTCATTCCCAGATGGTAGCCGTTGCTGTTGACAAACATCTCCGGGAGGTAGTAGAACTCTGGAATCAGTTCCTGCGTTTAAAGGGAAGAGAGATGTTCATGTTTTACAGCTCACTGACAAGACCACAACTTCTAATACCACAATACCACCGTATAATTGCCCAACAATTCAGCAAAGTGCAAGAAATAACATATGTGAGGGCAACGCCACGAAAAACAGAGAAAAAAGGCTCTGTATCCCGCCGAGATGAAGTGAGAATTCAAGGGGAAAGGTAACACAAACAAACTTAACAGCGGGCCATGAGAAGGCGGTGAGAGGTGCTAGTCCAGTTATTCCAGGCAGAGGTGTTAGGTGTGTTAAATGAAACTGGAACTGAGTTGGGTTTTTCTGCCTGGTCTCTGGGCTCTTGTGATGGGGTCAGGACCTCACAGCGGAGGGGAAGTCAGCATGGGAAAGGAGCCCCCTACATAAAGCCTGGTGTGATTCCATACACTGAAGAAGAGAGCAAATATTTACCCACGCTTTGAGACAAGACTATTCCTAAAGGAATTTATCCTGTGTTGAAAAACCATACTGGTATTTCTACATTTTTTAACCCATTAAAGGAGCAGTAGGCAGTATATCTTTGGCATCATTGGGCAAAAATTCCATAATAACCTTTCAGAATATTGTAATTCAAGTGTTCTGAGAGAAAACTAGACTTCTGCACCTCCTCATGGCTCTGTTTTCAGGCTTTAAAAAATCTAGCCAGTGACGGGAGACTTTGGCCAATCACAGGTCATTTCAGAGAGAGAGCGTTCCTATTGGCTGTTTTACAAATGCAGATACGCGTGCACGTCCCTTGAGATGGTGAAAGCCTGATTCAACGGAACATCCTGAGAAATAGGCATTAACGTAATAATAATAATATTGATTGATATTTGATCAGCGCTGCCTAGTTTGACCGCTTGGTCGGAGTTTGCGAGAGATTGACAGCCAGCTCTCATAGACAGCAGATGGACAGTGGACCTCAGATCAGCTCTTACTGCTTGTTTTCCTCCGGTCTGTGAAATCTTGCAGATGCGGTTAAGAGCAACGGAGGACACCGGAGACACAGAGGAACATGATTTTCTTCAGGTTACCTGTTTCATGTACTACTGTCAGGATATAGCGACCGTTTTATAAAAATAACTTTTTTAAATCATATTTGCTCCAATCTCGCCTACTTCAGCTTTAAGGGGCCAGTCTGTGTAACATTTTGAGGGATGTATTAGCAGAAATGGAATATAATATTCAGAACTATGTTTCAGGTGTATAATTCATCTGAAACTAAAAATTGTTGTGTCTTTGTTAGCTTAGAATGAGTCCTTTATATACGGAATCCACCATGTTGCTCCAACACGTTTTTACAGTAACCCAGAACAAACAAACCAAACACTGGCTCTAGAGAGAGCCTTTTGCATTTTTTACGTTACCTGAAGGTCACCGTAGTTCTCTGACACACTTGAAAAACTGCGGTAACGTGAGCCACAGAGTGAAAAAACGTGGTACCGCCAGCCGCCGTCGGACTTCCGTTGTCAGAAGTCAGTAGTGTTATTATGGTAAGGATGGCCTCTGAGCAAGACAAACGGTGTTACCACGGTTTTGCATTTGGCGACTCACGTTACCGCAGTCTTGGAAAGGGAGGAATGAGCGGAGGGGTACTCACTAGATGCCGAAACTAGAAATCCTACACATTGTCCCTTTAAGTACATATCATTTCTTACCTTCCAGGCAACCAATTATATATCATGAACATCAACTTGCAGAGACTTACTTGAGATAGGCAATCCACTACAGTGGACTTTTTAATGCCTTAAGTTACATACAGAGATTCAAAAACTCTCACAACATTTGTGTTTGCTTATTATTTGTCTTCCGAGTCTGTTTTTCCAAGAACACAGCTTTGCAAAACTCATGGCAGCTAACTCTGAAATGTAGATGTCAGACCATCCTTGAAAGCAAGAACACTTGGACAGACAGCACTTGCTCTCAGCTGCATTGCCTTGCAAAAATAAAAATAAGAAGAAAGGAGATGATATCTATTGACCTATCTCATAAAAGTTTTAAATTCAGGTTTAACTTTCATAGCAATCTGAAATTAAATGGTGGCTTTATGTATGCCAAGCAGTCAATCCTAAAACAGTGGCATGCTTTGGATAGGTAATGGGCTCAAAATGCAAAACTACCGATACGGTCATTTAAGAAATTAATTTAAGATAAGACATTTTAAACATATATTACTGTACGTATACTTTCTATGATTTTGCTGTCCCCACTCTGACCTCCTAATCATACAGCTCAGAAAGGATGAGTGAGTAAAGCCTCTGCACAATGAGGCATATGCACACGAGGAATGTAGATCCTCCACTCTGTCCTCATTAGAAAACATACGCACAAGACAAGTTAAATGCTGTTGTCTGTCTCCCAGCCTGAGACTATAAAGGAGGGTGCAAGACTCCTTATATCAGGCTTGTTTTATGAATGCAGTGTTTGTCAGATTCAGTAGTTTTATATCGCCTATGGGAAACATAACGTGCGGAGCTTTTAGGCCCCCATAAATCACTGGGTTTTGATAGAGCGAGTTAGCATGACATGGTACAGGCCAATAACACCGCTGGTCTGCTGTTGGTCACATTTCACCCTTCGCACACGACAGGGAAGGGAGTAAAGTAGCCATTCCTCTCTGCTTCCCCTCTGTCTCTCACATACGCACACACACACAGACACACAACCACACTTTCCCTCCACTTTTTGGTTTGTAAACTTCCTGCCGTAACTCACCGCCAAGCCGTTAAAACTGCCAGCTCTGTTTTCAAGCCACCCTCCCATGGCAGCCATTAATTCTGCAACAGCATCGTAATGGGCTAACAAGTCAATCACACATGCCTCCATTGCTTTACACTGTGTCACCTTAATGACATGTTCGTCAAAATCTGTCACCAGTGGAGTGCTGCTGGATTCCTTCAGACAGCATGGTGGCAGTTTGTGTGTGTGTATGAGAGAGTTTGTCTGCGTGTGTGTGTGTGTGTGTGTGTGTGTGCCCACTGCTTGCAAGAAGAGTCTGCTTCTCTCTCTGCCCATGGTGGCTGTGCCAGCTTAACATAACTGTGTGTGCAACATAGGAATAAATGAGAGGTATGGATGCACAATAATGACGGGGTGGTCGAGGAGGTGAGGGCTTGGTCGGCGCAGGATTGTTTCCATTTGACTTGCTCTTTTAGGAGGTCATCCCCATCAGGGGTTCAGCCTCCCTTGGTCTTGTCGTCATTACTGCTGGAGGAGGCCGGGGTTAATGAAGGAGAGACCCCGGTAAAAACAAGCTGCCTTTTAATCAGAGGCCTGATGGGCCGCTCGGAGTACTGGGCCGAAGGTGACCTTAACCCCGGACTCAGTCTCAGTCGCTACGTGGTGGCCGTGCATGGCATTTGTGTGTCTGTCTACATGTTTGGCTGCCTTTCATTTGGCATGCTTGGAAACCTGTGCTTTCATTTTATTTTGTGTTTGATGGGATTATAGTGAGCAATGCCCTTTTATTATAAAGTATGTTCAAGATTACAAATTTAAAAAGAGCTTAGGTTGGAAGGTATGCAAAGAAAAATAAGAGAACTAACTGTAATATAAATTATTATAAAAATGATCACAGCAATTGTTAACAGTCATTATAGTGGCAGTGCCTCGACGTTTACCACGTTGCACCATGAGTAAACCAAACAAGCTCTTGCGTAATATTTTCCTGCTTCTAATACATTATGAAATACTGTTAGTAATCCAGCATTGTCCTCCACAGTACAACGCCTCTCCTAATAGATCAGTAACCATCCTATGTGTGTAAAAACAAATGCATGCAGACGTACAAGTAGTTGAAAGTAGGCTGTATTTGTTAACAGGGTGGCGTCTGACTATTCAGCTGTTCGCTGGCTCGCAGCTTTCTGCCTCTGCCTCGCGTATCTGGCTGCTCTCCCCCAGATCCTGGCGAGTAAAAGCCCTGTCCGTACATAAAAGACTACATTTTAAATAGCTTTTGTCATTAATGCTTTATTAATTGCCTGGGGCGACGCTAGCCGATGCAGGGTGTGCTGGAAATGTATGACACTTTGAGGTCAGTGCGTATTCCTGCTGCGTGTTATGCAGTGGGCAAAATGGAGGCGAATCAGCAGGGTTCAGCGTTTTCGGTGACTGCTCGGTGGATTTGCGGAGGGGAGGGCTTTGTCTTTCTCTCAGACACAGCCTTTGTTCAAACTCATGAGTGCTTTCATGCACAGATACAAGATCAGTCTACCTCTGAGATAGTTTGTTTTCTGCATGAAATAAATCAAATGTGCATTTCTAAGTGCTTAGGGTATTCCTGTACACTCTGGGTCTTTGTGATTCGCTGTTTGGATGAGGCATTTATAATTAATGGTATATATTTTTGCAGTAGCGTTGAAACACATTGGCTGAGGAGGGGAGCAGAGAGAGGCTTTGTATGGTTATATTGCCAATTATACCTACTGTATAGTTGCAATTTTGCTGGTAGATATGTTGTGCAATATTTACTATCATTGTCCTCTGAATTAGATACCCACAGGTCCATAACACCAGCGTGAAGAAGGTGTCTGACAAGGAAATATATAGATAATAATCACATGTTTAACTTCCACTTGTTTAAAGGCACAATTCTCTATCCCTGTGTATCCGTATAAATGTAAACCATGGATTGTACTATTTGCTTTTCTTGTGATAACTCACCTTTACATCTGAGGTGTCCCTCTGGCAGTTTCTCCAGGAGCGGGCAACGGCTGAATAGGTGCGGTCAGGGTGGTCGAATTTGTTGTTATTGGCACTGAGGAGGAACGTGGTGAAGGGCTCCTACAGAGAAAGCAAATCAGACATCACAAAGATCAAAGATCTCCACCCAAATCTAAAGTCATCATCATCATCATCTTTTCCACCCTCTTGATCTGCGTTTCAATTGCAACCATCATAATCAAAATAATGAAAATCTCAGTACTGTTTTGAATTTACTGGATCACCATGCATCTTATTAAAATGCACATGAATATTCTGAATTATTTGCATTATTTCACTGTTATTCTTTTCTGCAGCAGATTAGGGCATCTCTGCAGAGATCAGTCATTCATTGTATCCAAGCCTGGGGGAGAATTAATTAGCGTTCTTCCTGCGTACAGTAAGCCATAATGATAATTGGCTCAAATTTGGTTTTCTCAGCCTGCGATGGCGACCATGGCCGGTTGTAGCGGATGGATCACTCACCAGAGGAAGAAAGGGATTGTGGGAACAAACCCACAGAGGCCAATCTAGCTGCTGTCAAGGGAGCTCCCTCAGTTCATCAGCCCTTTTCCTACTAATGATGGGGGAGGAGGAGAAATACAGTACAAACTCCCCGTAAAGCTCGTTCAAATTAATAAGCCGACTTCAAAATCAAATGTTCACCGACTCAAAGGAGCCGTGCAGGTCTGTTTTGCGGGGAACAGATTGGGGAGAGAGTGCGTGTGCCTCCTTCTTCTCTTGCAGAGTAAATGAGGACAGTGCTCAGTAACCTTGATGGACATGTCTCCAGTGCTCACTGGGTTGCCTGAAACACATAAACCTGTCACAGCAGCCTCTGTAAATCATTACCCAGCCACTCTTTATTTAGTTCACATATGCCGGTTTACTGGCCTGTGAAATGTGTTTTCTGAGCGCCATTGGTCCAACTCAGGCCCAATCAAATTGAGATGTCGAGCTGTTTCCTGTGCAGAAGCCGACAGACCTCAAAGTAACAGCATCATCAAGTCTGACAAGTGACAATCAACTAATGCAGACTCAAAAATGAAAAGCTGTCTGAAGATGTGGGTTCGGCTTCATTCCTATTCAGATGCCTGACTAATGTGGGGATTTTGAACACGGTACAATAATGAGTGTGAAGGTGGTTGAACGAGTGATTTGACTCACTATTCTGACAAGCCAGTGCAGGGTGGAGGCAGCTGTGGAGTAGTGGAAGTTGTAATGACAAGGTGGCGTCTGGTCGTCTTCCCAAGTCTCGTAACGTTCAGCGTAGAAAGCTGCACGCTTCGGATTCAGAGCACCAACAGGCTGCAAAGAAAATATGGAAATAAGAGGTTCAGTTTTGGGAAATAAGTAATTTGCTCCTTATTTGCCCGTGTAAGAAGTAAAACAAAAGTTTTTCCCCTCAAAGCAACCCTGAAGAAATTGTACAAGTTTCCTATTGTAAACATGTGTAAGTCAACTTCAACTTTATATACACTTATGATTGTACAAATTTCATATTTTAATTGACTTTCAAGCTTGACAACATTCACTGTTGTATTTGTTTTCTATAGTATATACAAAACTGTGTTTGATGATATTTATTGTAAATTAGGAGTCTTAAATTTATCCCCTCTTCCTTTGTTGATGCTTCCCTTCTTTAGAGTTTCTGACATGCACATGTGGCTAACATTATCCAATAAATAGAAGACATTCTCACTGGTAAAACTCTTAATAAGGAAGATAAACCTTCATACAAAGCATGCAGCTCGGGTGCTTTACCATTAAAACAAATAATAAAACAATAAAAGCTAAAACTACAAAACAAAAACACTCTTTAAATATTAAAGCAAAAGCAGAAAGCCAAAATTTACAAATTTAAATTCTTTGTTTATATCTGTATTGATACCTATCATGCCCAATATATTACACAAAACCACAACAACTAAAGTACAGCACACTATCAAAGTGACCAACCCGTTGTTATATTGACATCAAACTGAATAATGAACCTCTATGTATCCTTGAGGGTCATGTTTACATGAAAAACACCTCTGTAGAATTCAATTTGTCTTGACAACCAGTCCCTACTTGAAAATAGATAAAAAGTCAAAATTAGGTCAAATCAAAAATAGTAATAGTAGTGACATAGTAGTAACTCATTTGATGTCAAAGCTAGGCTAAAAGTTCTAGTCACCAATATTCTGGTCTTCAAACTGTTCTGGGTTTGGATCAAAGAAGAAGAAGTATTTGGTTCAGTGAGCAGCAGAAAGTCTGAAGATCTGAGTACTATACCAGGCTCATGTCTTGGCAGCGTATTAACGATATACAAAAGACAAGTCTGTGATTTATAGACAAGTTCAAGGATTTTTAAATCTATGTTATGAGTAACTGTAAGCCAGTGTGAGTGCTCTATTACAGAAGTGATATGAGCTCTTTCCTTTGCTCTTACTACCTTCTCATCACAACCACACAGTCAGATTTAAATTACATTTCTGTGTCATTGGGTTTGTAAAAAACTACACATTATGTGTAGTTGCTCCAATATAATGCTTGTTGAAATACTGGAAACAAGGGCTGTTGTCATTTTCAGTAGGGCTGCCCCGTCTTAGTCGACTAATCGGTCGTTTTGGTCTTAGTCCACTAAGATTTCTTTAGTCGTTTATTCTTTTTTTTCCACACTAAATGACTTATTTCCAAGAAACTTAAGAGCACATCTCTGGTAAACACAATATTTAAAGAGGTGCTTTTGTGTAATTCTTTGTGGAGGAACTCAATTTTACAAATCCACAGATTAAATCAACTAAAGGATAACTAAACGTGTTCGTCGACTACAATTTCTTTGGTCGAGGACAGCCCTAATTTTCAGTGACACTTATAATTGCAAGCCAGTTACACCTCTGAAAAATTATAATTGACACTCTGACAAGTTTGGCTTGTAGTCACAAGCCAATGCTTTAATATGTTAAGTAATTAGGGGTAATTTACACTATAAAAAGTATGAAGATACGTCTTTGTGTAATCCATTGTTTTTGTTTTTACAGTGTACCATCAGATTTTATAATCTCTTTTTTCAAAACAAAAAAAGCCTCTTCACTATTAGTAAATCCTTCTATGAAACATCAGGGCTAAACGTTAGCTAGTCTGACTCATATAACATACTTCATTTGACTTCCTTATTGGACAACCACACAAGTCACACTCAAAGCCTCATGCAAGAGGGTTCTGCCTTTTGTTTTTTTTTCTGCATGAACCACCCAGTGCTAATCTATTTAGAGTCTCAAAATAGAAACTGTTACAGCTAACAGCAGGTCTCATGACCAGTCTTCCATCTAAATCAAATTTTAATGAGCATGCGGCTATATGACAGTCATGACAGGATTATGGGAAATATTCACTCCATAAAATAGATTATTAAAGTGCAGAAAAGCAGCCATATAAAATTCATATTTTTGTGTAGATCATAGCAAGTGATTTTTTCTTGTACGATGATTTGCATGTGTCACCTTTTGGCTGCATGATTGCAATCTGTAATATAGCAGCAGAGTTTTGGCCTGGTGACACAGACCGTTTGCTGCCAATAATGTCATCGTGTAGCGGGTGATGTGATGTGATGGTCCAAACGCATGGCTGCAGTGAAATTAATGAAGACCATGCAGCTACAGTACTTTGATTTACAGTTAAACATATTTTGTTGGGTGCATGGTGTAAATTACTGCTTTCCTATTTCTTGTGCTATGGACAGCACAAGGAACAGGAAAGCATAATTGAGCATAATTAAGATCGACTTGCAAAGTCTTAGAAGCTCCCCATTAGGCTGCATGTGGTGAGGCCGGCAGAGAGGCTGGGGGAGAGTTCAGGCCAGTCAAGGAGCTTTACTCTGGGATTTGTCTGTCAGACCCCATTATTCTCCTGAACCCTAAAAATGTCCTGTTGCGCTGTCTTCTGTCTGAAATTTACAAGGGTACGGTGGCAGGGGTGAGCAGGGTGGCGCGCTGAGGATGGAGGGAGGAGATATGAGCGTCTCCTGCTAAATGTTGTGGATAATCCACGTGGATTAACCCTGGCTGACCTGATTTACACCCAACGCACCCACCGAGCCAAACATGTTACTCAGCACTGCTACTCCCATATGTGTTCAGAGACCTTCTGTGCTACTGGACATTACTGATGGTAGTTACCATGATCTATGCAATATAGTGCAATATGGCAACATCACAAGATATGGTCTTAAATCACCAATCAGAAAAACTGAATCATGACTGAAAGTTTGAATGTTATACAGTATATGTTGGGAATGCTAAACCAAACCATAAAAAAGAGCCATTTATTGACGTACAAACCAAACCATGGGCGTATTGAACCGTTGCACCACTACTAAATACAGGCCTGCTAATTATCTGATGAGGTGCCAGAGACATAGAAGAGGCAATTATCTGAACACAGGCCTATTTGATGTCATGTATAAAATCAGTGTTATGGCTTCATATACTATACAAACATCATTTATCTTATTTATTTTTTTATTTGATGGGGATAGAGCATGTTAATGAACATCTGTATAAAATACAGGATGTAAACATGCAGGAGTTAGAAAGGAGGCAGATTTTTATCCTTAGTCCATAGGCAGGTAACAATATACAGATACAATAGACGACAGATACAAATATACAATACACACAAGTAAAAAAGACAAAATACATTATGCAACATATCAAGTTTAAAGCGATCGCAGTTCTGATTTGCCTTAAGCCATTTTTTTGAGATTGGTCTTAAAAGTGGAATATGTAGGGCACTCCCTTCAGTTCATTCATTACTATCAATCTATTTATATATTTTGGAGTTCAAACAAATTGGAAATAGTTATATTTTTCTTCTCCAAAATGCGCAAAGCAAACCGAACCGAGACCGTGACCCAAAAAAACGCAATACAAACCCAACCGTGGGTTTTTCAGCTAGCATTTATTGCAAAAAAAAAATATTTTTTCTACCATATCATTTTCCTATTTTTAATATGAGAAGTAGAGGGAAAACCCATTTTCTAAAAAGCTTTTGATAATCATAAAAAGTCCCTTATTCGCTGATCTGCAACAACAATTATTGTGAGGATATAAGAAAATAATAGCATCACTATATTTATTCGACATCCATCCAATTATTTCATAGTTAGGCCAAACCTTGGATAGCGTGGTTAATTATTTAACCGCCGCCTCAGTAATAATTTCAATATCATACTGACACCATCATTGGGTTTTTGCCCTTTGGCGGCTGTTTCATTTTCATGTGTTCTTAAGGCAACAAAATGACTCCCATTAAACATACGTTTAGTGGTGAATAAATTGCTTTCTCTGCCTTTTCAATCACCCTGTCCAATATAAGAGCCTCGGAGGCATATTGGCAGTCAATATTAATATACTCAGTACCACTGACTCAGTCACTGAGGGGAGAGGGAGGCTGGTAATGTAATCAATGGCAGCTTTTCCACCTGAAAGCTGCAGCTCAGAGGTCACAAGAAATAAAATAAAAGCCCTCGATTCAAAATTCACTCATTCTAACGTTATTAAAATCACACTATTATTCTTTTGGCTGGGCGCAGCTTGTATGCAACCTCAGTGCGACAGACAGACTCTCTCGGTCATTTTGAAGATTAGTCATATCCATGTGTGGTACGGTGCACATGCCTGAAGCTCTAAGTCAAAATTAAATGGGGCCGTTTTTTTCTGGTTCTTCCTTAGAATTTAATGGCAGTCCACATCAGTGTTAGCACAATTGAATAGACTGAAAGAGAAGTTTATTGAGATCTGCATAGATTTATGGGGTGATAATGGCCTTGCATGTGACGTCTTGGCCCAGCTGGATCGGGGTGCAAGCCACAAGACGTCTCGCACTCTGTAAAACCGCCGCTAGTGGAACTAATGCAGGTTGGAGCTGGATGAAAGATCCAGGTGATACATGTGACAGAGGGAGAGGAATGAGGAAAAGTCAGCAGTGGGTAAAAGTAATGTGTAAAAGAGAGGAATAAGTAAACAATTCACATAGAAAGGTATTAGAATCAAAGATTTTGATTTCCAGTGTTATTAAATGTTTTACTTGCCCGGTTAAATATCATTGTACCAGAAGAAGCTGGAAAACAAACTAAACCATAATAGCATAGTCAAGAGAGTGTGATATGAAACATATAATTGTGCTCAAAGGGATATTACAAGCCGACATTACAGTTTTTTTGGTACATGCAAAAAGTACATCTCGACTCTATTTCGCTGCCACCAACCTCTCAACCTTTAAAGCAACCACAAACACGTCTTAAATGAAACACCAAGTTACAGGGAAGGAATCCGAAGACATGTTTACTGACAAGTTATATCCCATTAATTCTGCTATTTGGCGCTACATAAATGAGGGAAAAAATGTTCTCACAGTGTCCCCCCGTCGTTCAGCTGTGTAAGCATAAATATAATAAGACATTTTCTATGTGACTTGTGGAAGTAAGAATGCTTTTATTTTGTTTTTCTAGAATACTTGCGTGGTTGCTGAGCTAGGATAATTATACTGACTGCATTGCAAAACTTGGATCAGTTCACCTACATTATTCTTTGTCACAGGTTGCTGTCATCTTAAAGGGAATATGCACCTGGCGTATTGTTGAACGCTGCTCAAATTGGGACTGTTATACCGCAAATATACACCAAACTCAATGAAATGTAAAAAAAAAAGAAAAAGACAACAACAAAATATAAGTAAAGTAAAGTAAAACTAACATAAGGCCAAGTGGCTATTTCCCAGGTAATTAATATAGTTGCATTGATGCAAATAATAAAGCAAATGTATATTTACATGTAAGGTGCATGTATAGACATATACGGAGGGGCGACAAATTAAGGAAAAAACTAAATGAAAGCAGATGGAAAGCGGAAGTAAACTTCAAGCTGTTCTGGTGGCTTGTGGTCCTGTTTGCATATAAAGTTTGGGTTGTAAACCAAAGTGCTGAGTGTCGGTTAGTAGTGAGCTCATTGTATCCCACCAAAGTCAACATGAGACTAGAGACGACCGTGAGTCTTATGGCTGGTTGTATTGTCTCCTTGTGCAAGGATGAAGAACTGGGAACTTTGTGTCCCAGTTCTTTATCAATATGACTTTGTCATATTACAAATGCACAATGGTTGTGATTGCAGTTCCAATTAAAACATGTGATGGCTATCAACGCGCAGTCTCAGCTCAATAATTCGGTGGAATCTTACAATCTTGTATATTAATTGAGATGAACATTTGTCCTAACTGTCACTGTCTTAAATGCACCAAATGTGTCATATAGGGCTGTCAAAGTTAACGCAATAATAACATGTTAATGCAAATTTGTCTTCACGCCACTAATTTCTTTAAAGCATTAACGCAATCTATCTTTGGGAGGTTGTAGCGGGCTCAGTTTCAAAGTTAGAGTGAAAATACTGCTATCATGTAACCTAAGGAATCCATTGGTACCAACCGTGTCATACTAGCTTGTCGCGAAGGAGGTTAAAAAATGCTCAAGCTTAAGTGTGGCGAGGAAAAACTGGCATGGCCATTTTCACATGTGTCCCTTGACCTCTGACCTCAAGATATGTGAATGAAAATGGGTTCTATGGGTACCCACGAGTCTCCCCTTTACAGACATGCCCACTTTATGATAATCACATGCAGTTTGGGGCAAGTCATAGTCAAGTCAGCACACTGACACACTGACAGCTGTTGTTGCCTGTTGGGCTGCAGTTTGCCATGTTATGATTTGAGTTTATTTTTTATGCTAAATGCAGTACCTGTGAGGGTTTCTGGACAATATCTCTTATTGTTTTGTGTTGTTGATTGATTTCCAATAATAAATATATACATACATTTGCATAAAGCAGCATATTTGCCCACTCCCATGTTGATAAGAGTATTAAATACTTGACAAAACTCCCTTTAAGGTACATTTTGAACAGATAAAACATTTGCAATTGATCACGATTAACTATGGACAATCAATTGTACAATGTACAATCATGTGTTTAAATATTTTAATCAAGAATCAGTCGTCTCTAGTCTCATGTTGACTTTGGTGGGATACAATGAGCTCACTACTAACTGACACTAAACACTTTGGTTTACAACCCAATCTTTATATACAAACAGAACCACAAGACCACCAGAACAGCTTTCATTTTCATTCCGCTTTCCTTCTGCTTTCATTCAGTTTTTTCCCTAATTTGTCGCCCCTCTGTATATGTCTATACACGCACCTTATGTATACATATACATTGAATTTGTTTTATTATTTGCATCAATGCAACTATTAATTACCTGGGAAATGTTTAGCTTTACTTTACCTATATTATGCTGTTTTCTTTTTTTCCATTTCATTGAGTTTGGTGTATGTCATAAATATGGTGTATTCTGTATAGAATCAAATAACACTGTCCAAAAATGAATGTTTATGTATATGCTTTTGTTTTGTCTATGAAAAGACAGCTAAAACTATGAGGAGAATGTATGATTGATTAGCTGTTCAAGGGAAATAAAACCCCATTTATGATAAGATAGCATAAGCACTTCAGTGGTCCTTTAGTACCTTTATTCCTGTCATAGTCACATCTGTTAATAATACCAAATCAGGCTTTGCTTACCTCTATTCAACAAAGAATAATCACCTCTTCCCTTTTCCCTGCAGTGCATATCATACTGATCACAGACATAAGACAATGAAAACAACTGGTTCAGACAGTTCCACACTTGCTCCTATCCGAGTTCATTTCTTGTATACACCTGACCCAGTGAAATACATCAACACAACTAAACAAAGTATGATCAAACTTAGATTTGGCTTCAGATTCAATCAGGATCATTTCTGGTGTTGCATTCCAAATGCAGGAAATGAACGCGTCTGCTGGTGGACGAGTGTGCAGTGAGAGTACCTCCATTCGCTTGGTTATGTCTAAGCTACCTCCCAAAGAGACGCATATTGCATTTTATATTTCAGAAGTAATTACATTACAGTATGTTGCTATGGTGCTCTGTCAGGAGAAGTCACGGTCACTTTTGCTTGCCTTGTCAGAGGCCGGGCTGCATGCAGCTCCAGTCTAATGCAATCACGTTGCTCAAGCTCAAGATAAAGCAGATGTGCTCCCAAACAGCCTGACTGGAGTGGAAGTGAGGGTGACGAATGCTCCACTATGGAAAGAAAAGTGTGGAGGGGGCCTTTACAGCAGCTAAGCTCTGTCTTCAGTGTTTCTGGTGGAGATGCTCAGCTTTCACTGAGTGCCACAGCAGAAGCTTTGAGAAGGAAACGGATTAAAATAGGTTTCTGTATCTCTGCACAGCTCATTCAAAGTATACTTATAAGAGTAAATCAACATCATCACCATTATTTTAGTCATTTTAAGAAAGGTGAAAACGTAAGTAAACTAGGACTGTCAATCGATTTAAAGATTTAATTGCGATTAATCGCATGATTGTCTATAGTTAATCGTGATTAATCGCACATTTTTTATGTGTTCAAAATGTATCTTAAAGGGAGATTTGTCAAGTATTTAATACTCTTATCAACATGGGAGTGGGCAAATATGCTGCTCTATGTAAATGTATGTATATATTCATTATTGGAAATCAATTATCAACACAAAACAATGACAAATATTGTCCAGAAACCCTCACAGGTACTGCATTTAGCATAAAAATATATGCTCAAATCATAACATGGCAAACTGCAGCCCAACAGGCAACAACAGCTGTCAGTGTGTCAGTGTGCTGACTTGACTATGACTTACCCCCAAACTGCATGTGATTATCATAAAGTGGGCATGTCTGTAAAGGGGAGACTCGTGGGTACCCAGAGAACCCATTTACATTCACATAACTTGAGGTCAGAGGTCAAGGGAGCCCTTTGTAAAATGTAAAACTGAGCCCGCTACATAGTAAAATCGCAAGTTGTGTTAATGCGTTAAAGAAATGTGTGGCGTTAACGCAATATCGCGTTAACTTTGACAGCCCGTGTGAAAATGTATGTAAACACTTTAAATGACGTGGGTTGTGAAATGCTCTCGCGTCACATTTGGGTGTTGCTTGCCACTTGAAATGATATTTTACAGTGGATGAAGAAGCACCGTGTTAAACCCCATCTGCGTCTTTCTCCTTCTTATGCAAATGTATGAATTCCCTTCACATCGTTTAACAGCAATGAGGAAGTCTCTATCATCCTCTTGTCACTCCATCAAGAAATAATCATTAGAATCTAATGAAACACTTCACTGCATGAATGTGTATGACATCCAAATATGCAGAACTCTGGCCCCCGAGGCAAAGCAGTGCAGTGTTCAATAGCACTGTTCAGACCTGACTGAATGCCCAACCAGCAGGTAATTGTAGGTGTGTGAAGACGGTTTGGGAGGATATTATTTGGAAGATCACTACAGAGCTCCAGCGATTTGAACAATACTGTCCATCAAGTGAAAGTCACCTGTTATTAACAAACAGGTCTCAGGTATGACTCTGCTGTGTGGGAAAGAAAGCCTCCCAGATTGCGCAACACAAGCGTGGGATCATTTCAGAATAATTTAGGAGTATTAATGATGCTTCAGTTCATAGTCTATTATTTAGCTGCAGTTATAAATTAGCTTTATACATTGTATTGACCTGAGAGTAATAATATGACAATTTATCTTCATAATGCTGCAGCTCCCTGAGCTCTGGAGTGAAAGGTGATATTACATGAGCTAATTTGGTATTATTCAACTGCAGAAAAAAAGAGATAAACATACAAATAAAAACAGGAAATTAATTTTAAAAAGCTTAAAGGGTAAGTTTTTACATATCTAAACGTTTTTTAATCGTTTTTTATAGCCAATGTGTGAACAGGTTGTAACCTTCTGCGACTTTCTGGGTTTCTTCGATCAGCCTGTAGACTGCTTTTAATGGGAAGTATGCAGGCCTGTTTTTCCGGGTAAATCCAACTGATGTTACGTCATGCACGCTTGCATGTGCCTTTACTCTCTTCAGCAGCTCCGCTACAGGGCTAACAGTGTGCAACGATAGCTAATGTTTGGTTAGAAATGGAGTCCACTAACGGCAACAAACCACCAGACCCCCACCACAAACTCAGACTCCAACACAAACTCCACGGAAGCACAAAAAGAGAAAGTTCTATCTAGTGAGGCCCGTCTTGCAAAACAAGAGTGTGACCGATGTCGGCGGGGAAAACTAGGATCAACTTAGGCCGGGCCTTCGATTCATTGGGGGGACCTTCGTTTGGTTTTGGGTATCAAAAAAGAACCTGAACTGGGAAAATTCCTATTGGACCGGTAAACTAACATTACTGGCAAGCATGTGAAATATATAGTGATATTGTGGTTTAAGCTGGCTAATGTTGCTAACATTAATCAACATGATGCCTGTCAATCACATTGAGTCTCTTGTGTGTCGCCTCACTGTTTTGACCGACGCTCGCTCACGTCTACGTAGTGCGAGTGCGAGCAACAGGACACTGACTGTCGTTGACTTAACGGCCACAGGTGTCGCTGTTAACAAGCTATTTCTTACATCTAGCCCCTTTAATGTAGTAACCACTACGGCTGGGTATTGAACCACAATGCTTCTTATGAACAGACTGATGTGTATCCAAGTACTTAAAACTGGCATTGAATGCTTTGTTAGATTTGCACTCTTCTTTACTTCGTCTTTAATCAGACAGTTGTTTAAATCATAATTTTGTTCTTATATTATTTAAGCAATGTTCTTATGACTGTTTGTGGGAAACATTGAATATTTGAGGCTTCTTTTGTGAAAAGACAAAGGATTTTGCAGAAAAACATCATATTGTTATTGGTACTGAAACATGGGTATTGTATGAAAACATTTCAAAGGACACCCAGCCTTAGTTACCATACACAGCCTGTGTGGTACACAACCACACCCACTGGACACACACCTCAGAGAGACACACACAGCCCTAATATACAATGAACATGTCTCTGGAGACTGTGCTGCTACCTCTGATCCATAATTGAACAAAAGGGCAGACCAAGCAGAGAGGAGAAGTGTGTGTCTATGGGGGGGGGCTCTGTCCCTCCCTGCTACACTAGCTGTGAACTTTTGGAGCTATGAGAGCCCCGGGGTTCCAAGGACAACTGTCAGGAGACACGGGCTGTGAACTCATGCTAATGAAGGCAGCTCAGCCCTGTAAACAGCATGGGAGGATGTCACTGGAATACATTACAATACATAACTGTCTCCCCAGGGCAGGAGGTTTGCACATGGCTCAGGCGTGATCACCCCCCCCCCCCAACACACACACATGCATACACACACACACACACACACTCACATCCTGTGGCTCTCTCAGCCCACCTGGATGCCCCACAGGCCGGAGCCGCCAAGAGCAGACAAGTGCCGAGGTGACGGTGAGCTGTTTGTCCAAAACATTCTGGGTTTACTGAAATGTGAAGAAGAAGTGCTCCAGAGCGGCGGGTGCTCGTTTTTCAAACACACAACACTCTATCAAACTCGTCCACGAACGCTTTGAGTGTTTCACAGTAACTTCCTTTTTTTCCCACTTCAAAGTTCTCCTCCTCTCCCACTACAAAACGCAGCACACGCATGCCTTGAAAAGCTGAAAATTGATACAAACTGTTGAGAACTGAGACGGCGAAGTGAGGCTCTTATTCAGAATGTCGGCGCTTTGAGGGAAACAAGGGGGAATGAGGGAGCGATAAAGTGAGAGAGAGAGAGAGAGAGAGAGAGACAGAGAGAGAGAGCTCAGACAGGAATGCGACTGTTTTCAGGTCAGTGAGCTGCAGTTTGCATGTGCAAGAGAGAGAAAGAGACAGAGAAAGAGAAGGGGGGGGTGGTAAACAAGTAAACCAGGCCACAGTTTGTGGTAGAGTGATCTGCTGCCTTTTCCTCTTCAGTCAAAGACAGAGTAAACCGAATGCTGAACTTTATCTCCCAGGGTTGAGGGGCATTAGTGTCATTGTGTCTGGGCTCTCTGATTTGGCAGCGTTAGCAGGACTCTCGCTTCTGCACAGCTTGATGCATTTTTGACCCGCCACATTTAGAAAGACTTTCACCGCAACACTGTGCTCATGACCTGCTCTTATCAGTTCATCAACCTTGAGAGTCTAGTTCAAGCAGAAACTTAAATTATTAAATGAATATGTTTTATTCATAAAATTACCAGCTATGACTTTGACATGAGTATTAGTGTGTAGAAATGTGTTAGAAAAAAAACTAGGGCTGGGCAACAATTCAGTATGAATTTTATAGTGTTGTTATGACCATACAGTTCAAATTTTTCTTAGTTTTGTTATTAAAAACCAGTGGGTTACCTCGGCGTCTGAAAAGTGAAGCCAATGCTGAAGTGCCTTAAACTTGCATTCTTTCTAACAGCCAGCAGGGGGCGACTCCTCTGGTTGCAAAAATAAGTCTGATTGTATAGAAGTCTGTGAGAAAATGAGCCTACTCCTCACATCATTTATTACCTCAGTAAACATTGTAAACATGAGTTTATGGGCTCAATTTCTAGTTTCAAATCTTCTTCAATACAACATGATGTTCATTTAGTAAATTATGGAACCATTTAGAGTCAAATAGACCATAAAGCAGTGGATGCTTTAGGACGTGGCTACCTTGTGATTGACCGGTCGCTACCACGGCGTTGTCCGGTCTGGGAGTCGTCCGTGTTTTCGTCTTACAACTTTAACCCTTTCACAGTGTGTTTTCAGTTCATGAACGTTAATTGAAAAATTTTGGTCGCATTAAAATGTCTTAGTCAGCATTCGGTTGTATTTAGCTCCATCCTCTCGAGTCACTTCTGTTTGCAAAAAAAACAACATGGCGACGGCCAAAAACCAAAGTGCCAACTGTAAAACACCAAGATGGCGACGGCCTAAAATCAAGATGTTACCAGCCAAAAGGCCAAACTCAAAGCTTCAAAAAAGGCAGTCCACAAACCAATAGGTGACGTAACCGTGACTACGTCCACTTGTTATAGACAGTCTATGTTAAAAACTAACAAAATTAGTTAATCAAGTTTTTGCTTTACACATATTAAGGGTTTGGTTTCAAACAGTTCATTGAATTGGATATATTTTATGATTGCTGAGAATATTTTTTATTGAACCTGCAATAGCTGATTTTTTTGGCCACTTGGAGGCAGCAGAAACAAGCAATAAACACAACGTATTCATATTATGGTTTCTGAGGTTGATGTGGTTGTTCATTCACATATCCAGCAGATATGCAGCAACATTAGCATTCATTTGGAGTCGGGTTTCTGGCTGCTTTGGGAATGTAAATCCAATGTTCACTCTCCTATTAGCTCAGTTTCACTCTTCACCAACTCCTGTGATCTGTATCTGGCTCCTCAGAAGCTAAAGGCTCCGCTGTATTCACCAGCTAGTCACTAACTCTGTCCGTCTGGCATGAGGGGAATTGCAGAGCTGGGTGAAAATTCCCCGTGGGTTCATCACTATGAGCAAGCCTTTTCACTTACAAGCAGTCATGTAATTTATTGCTAATATAAAAATATTCAATATAGCGGTGGTTGGCCCAGACCTCCCTGAGATCATGGAAATTATTATTGATGCATCATGATGGATCTTAAGCCGCCTTTCTGGAAGAGCTGTTAATTGTGAGCATTATACTGCAGTGTCTACTATAGAAGGCACGAATGGTTATAACATGTACAAGCCTCTCTAATGCAGAAACCAGGATGCCACTTTAAACTTATAGTCAAGTGCAGAGACAATACAGTACTTCATAAATAGGGAGTAAACTTACATAACGGATTTGAGTGCATTTCAGGATGTTACAATCAGCATTTTCCACTTTCTGCATTCCACCTCATAAGTTTAGACTCTGCTCATGATTCCTTAGTTATTATTAAATATGATATTATTTTACAGTCTGGGCCTTAATAAGGAAATCCCCTGCCGTCAGAGCCAGCTGCACCTACTTGCCCCCCCTTCTCTCTGTCATACTGAGGTGCATTGGCCGAGAGGCCTCAGTACCTTTGAGAGATCTCTGAAGTTCCCTGGCAAGGTCAGGTCCAGCTCCTCTGAGTCGTAGTTGGTGAGGACCCAGGGAAAGACCGGGTACTGGTTCAGGTCATTGTATGTCCTCCCTAGACACAAAGAGCAGACAGAAATCTGTGAGTGATGAAGGATTGGACGGGAACAGAGGGGTTGAAAGCGGGGCAGGGTACACTTAAGGCTTCAGTTACATCGGGGGATCAGCATGCAACATTCCAACAAGCCCCCCAATCGCAGAGCCCTCAATCAGACGCACTTCCTGTCTCATACGGGGTGTGCCAGAGAAACACATAAACTAACGGCGAGCTTTCTCTGGTATGAGAGAATGCTTTCTGTGCTCTCCATGCCTTCTCCCGCTGAGTGTACTTTATCAATGGGCTGTGGGAGTTACAGGAGGCCTACGTTTCTAGAGAAGTATCCCTAAGTTGTGAGGAGTGGATATAATTAGAGGGATATAGATTCTTTTGAGGGCCATAACTCCAAACGCCTGAAATGTCACCGCTAGTCTGATGCGCTGATTGGCCAGATGTGAATTCCCTCTATGCTCTCGCAGTGGGAATATGGTTTTCAGATGGCAAAATGTGTCATAGGAAATCCATGGGAAAAGCCGAGAGCATGTACCATGTTGTCTTTAATGCTCTACTTTTCTTTTGAAGATGACACTGATACCACCGTGAGGTCAGGTGGTGGCCAGTTGTAATCCAGGGTTGGGATAAGGCTGCTATAGATGGCTTTGTTGGAATTTTTACTGCTGGTAATAAATCAAGCTAAAAATGTAGGCTCAAAGCACACTGATAGTAAAAAAGACAACAACATTTCATTTTACCCACTAAGAAAAATTAAACTTAATATAAGTAAAAGAGCTACCACATTTTATCTAGAAACATTTCACATGATTTTATTATTGTCCAGTGTTGATGTTGACTAGTATATACCACGCCATCCTAAGACTAATACTAATACTGTCAGAATGATTTTTTTAAACTGGAGGTCAATTGAGACTTCTAAATTACAATTACAGGAAATGAGACAGTCACACCTTGACATTAATAATGTTGCCTTTTTTTCAGTGGGTAACTCTGGGGTCTGAGAAGTGAAGCCAATGTAGAAGTGTCTTATACTTGCATTCTTTCCAATAGCCAGCAGGGGGCGACTCCTCTGATTGCAAAAAGAAGTCTGATTGTATAGAAGTCTACGAGAAAATGAGCCTACTTCTCACTTGATTTATTACCTCAGTAAACATTGTAAACATGAGTTTATGGTCTCAATTGCTGGTTTCAAGTAAATTAGGGTCCCATTTAGAGTCAAATAGACCATAAAGCAGGGGATGCTTTAGGGTATGGCTACCATGTGATTGACAGGTTGCTACCACGGTGTTGTCTGGGAGTTGTGTGGTCTGGGAGTTGTCTGTGTTTTCGTTTTTGCTTTCACAGTGTTTTCAGTTCATCAAAAGTTCATTATAACTTTTTTTGGTCGCCTAAAAATGTCTGATTCAGCGGTTGTACTCAGCTCCATTCTCTCGTGTCACTTCTGGTTGCAAAAAAACAACATGGTGACGGACAAATACCAAAATGCCGAACTCGAGGCTTCAAAACGGCAGTCCTCAAACCAATAGGTGACATCACGTTTACTTCTTATATACAGTCCCTACTCTTTTCATTGTTCATGACTTGTTGACTTGATGACTTGTTGATGACTGTCCTAAAGTATCTTAGATCAGGAAGTTCAATGATAAAAAAAAGCACATTGTCTTCTTGACATTATTTATAATGGCCAGCGCATTAAAAGCTTTGAGCATTTCAAATCAAAGGGGCTACTCTACAGTCAGAATAATAAAAGCTGTTGTATTACATCTAAATGAAAGCTTATGAATTTTTATTCGGGCTGTCAATCGATTAAAATATTTAATCGCAATTAATCACAAATTAATCGCACATTTTTTATGTTCAAATGTACCTTAAAGGGAGATCTGTCAAGTATTTAATACTCTTATCAACATGGGAGTGGACAAATATGCTGCTTTATGCAAATGTATGGATATATTTATTATTGGAAATCAATTAACAACACAAAACAATGACAACGTTTTTCCAGAAACCCTCTCAGGTACTGCATATAGCAAAAAACAATATGCTAAAATCATAACATGGCAAACTGGAGCCCAACAGGCAACAACAGCTGTCAATGTGTCAGTGTGCTGACTTGACTATGTCTTGCTCCAAACTGCATGTGATTATCATAAAGTGGGCATGTCTGTAAAGGGGAGACCCGTGGGTACCCATAGAACCCATTTTCATTCACATATCTTGAGCTCAGAGGTCAAGGGACCCCTTTGAAAATGGCCATGACAGTTTTTAACAGTTATTTAGGCTTCTTCCCGACAAGCTAGTATGACATGCTACAACCTAAAAATTGCAAGTTGCGTTCAAGCTGCAGTAGGCAGAATATTTTTGGCATCATTGGGCAAAAATTCCATAATAACCTTTCAGCATATTGCAATTCAAGTGTTCTGAGAGATAACTAGACTTCTGCACCTCCTCATGGCTCTGTTTCCAGGCTGTAGAATATCTAGCCCGTGACGGGAAACTTTGGCCAATCACAGGTCATTTCAGAGAGAGAGCGCGTTCCTATTGGCTGTGCTCCGGCTGGTGGGCGGTGCTTGGTATTTCCTCAACTGATCTCAACATGGCTGCCGGGTCACAAACTTTCCCATTTTACAGCTAAACAGTACACTACAAGATGTTTCTGAAAACAAATAGGCATTACAGTAACAGAATATTGATTCATATTTGATCAGCGCTGCCTAGTTTTACCGTTTGATCAGAGTTCGCAAGTGATTGACAACTGCTCAGAGACAGCAGCTGGACGGCAGACTCCAGCTCGGCTCTGATTGGTTGTTCTCCTCCAGTCTGTGAAATCTTGCAGATGCCATTAGGAGCACAGGAGGACACAGAGGCACATGATTTTCTTCAGATTACCTGTCTCATGCACTATTGTCAGGATATGTTGATCGTTTTATAAAAAATAACTTTTTTTTAATCATATTTGCTCCATTTCTACCCAATGCAGCTTTAAAACGTTTAAGAAATTAGTGGTGTTAAAACAAATTTGCATTAGCATGTTTACTTTTACAGCCCTAATTTGTATATAATATTATTCAATACAATGTAATGGGATCTTTCAATGGAAAAAAACTCTTCCTATATCTGCTTGCTGGTGCCATAAAGTTTTTAATGATTACCTACAGAATTGTATCAACTTACACCAGTCCAGTAGGCATGCCTCTGCTCACTCCTGCACTGCAGCAGGTTGGCGTTAGATAATCTAAATCTAGCTGAGCGAGTGATAATGTGTGACAGGCTAGTTAAAGGGAAGGCTTCTGCAGAATATGGTCCAGGGTCTGGAGAGAAGCTAGAGAGCATAATTACCCAGGTTAATGCCACAGAGTGAAAAGGAAGCAGCGAGCCAAGTGTGGGAGAAGAGTTGGGTGTGTTGGTGTGCTTCGACCTGCTGGTGCTGAGGCCTGAGTTGGGGTGGCAGGATGTTAATAACAGTGGAATAGTGTTTAATTAGAAGACCACTTCCCGTTCGCACCTCTTCCCAGCACTTCACCCCCCGCCTGTCTGCCGCCCCACACTGTTCTGACATCCCTGTCAGCTCAGGTCATTACCAGGGATTTTTAATGAATTTTGGGCATGTTTTTCTGTCTGCCTTACATCTAATTAGCTGACAATAATGTATCGAACTCAAGCACGAGCTAAATATAAATATGCATGAATATGCAGCGAGAGAGAGGATGACACCTCTCAGAGCAGAGTAGCGTGCAGTCGCTCTCGCCTCCCCTGTTAGTTGCAGTTCAGATCAGAGAGTCGACAACAGAACCTCTCAACTCCGCAGACACACATGTGTACGCTCTCACAAAGCCAGGCACTAATTATCTGGCAAAATCTGCTGTGCCTGCTCTTTGCTTCAAACAGCACACTCACATGAACAGTGAAGTCTACCACTGAGCGCCACTTAAGGTTACCGTGGATTCTTAAACAAATACGACGTACCTGAGGCCACTTATTGTATGTTTCCAGCGCCACTGACACATAAAGTTTATTGATCGTGATAGCTAAACTTAAAGTCACAAGAGTCTAATGGTGAGAGATTCACGTAGATAATAGATTAAAACTTCACTGGTGGTGAATTTTGCCCGGATATGGAAGAAAACAAATCAGAATCTATCTATTTAACTGATGGCTGTGGAAAAAAAGAGTACATTATTTCCATACTTTCAGCCACTTCCAAACTAAAAGAGCTTCTCTTGGGAATCACATTGTAAAGCAATAGGAATCCTTACCTGCGATAGTGTTGAGAAACATGAGGTACTCAAAGTTGGAGATCTCTCTCCTCTGCCAGCGCTGGGTCATGTTGGAGGATTTGAAAAGCTGCCGAGGGGTGGCCAGGGAGATGCGTCTGGAAAAAACATTCAAACAACAAATCAGGAAACAGAACGTTTGTGTTAGTTACGATATTTTAAAGGTGCTAAATTAGATACCCAGAGCATTAATATAGCAGCAAACAACTATTTGCTATGTGAAGATATAGTGGAGTAATGTCTACCTGAGCAAAGAATGAAGTCACTCTCCCTCTGTGTGCACCTTTAAAAGGTGCTAAATACGGGATTGGGAGCATTTCTATTGCCTCTCAATGGCTCTCAACACAGCGACGGCGAACCGGAGGGAGGCACTATGCTTTCATGCCGACGCCGACGGCTGACGTTATCAGCTGTAACCGCTGTATAGCTAACCAGTGAGGCATATACACATGCACGAACATGCACTTAAAGCACACGCAGCTGACCTGGCGATGTCAACGAAGCAAGGAGAAGCTCGGATTACAACACACAGAGGGAGAGCGACTTCATTCTCTGCACAGGTAGACATTACTCCTCTATATCTTCACATAGCGAATAGTTGTTTGCTGCTATATTAATGCTCTGGATATCAAATTTAGCAAAAATGTAAAACCTATATTCTTACAAATTTAAAAGCAAAGCATAAACTGTATATTTGAGTTATGCTTAAATTCAAAATTTAAAGGATCGGCTACATCCCAGAAAACTGGTAAAAGAATGATGGCATTTAATAACTGATAACTTTGTCTAGTGTCAGTTTTAGAATGAACATACGGGGATGGAAAGCATGCACAAAATGTCAAGCTGCAAATGAGAGAATAATTACGGCATCCAATGCAATGGCATTCACAATTACACTATTTTGATTCTAATAGCTCAAATGAAAGGTAGGTTAATTTACTATGTGTTAATTCAGAGTGGCCTGCTTTATATCCACTCAATTAACATAAGACTTAAAGGTGCTAAATGCGGGATTGGGAGCATTTCTATTCCCTCCGCACGGCTCTCAACATGGCGACTGCTGAGCCGGCGGCTCGTAACTAACGGTGCTAGGAGCGCTAACAATACAAACAAAGGCCACACTGCTGACAGAGCGAACAGTGTTAAACAGGGGGAGAAACAGAGGGTGGGAGCTATGCTTCCACGACGGCGTTATCAGCTGTTACCGCCGTATGAGAGCAGTGCCGAGCAGCGGCCATGAGCTAGCCACGCTCACATACGCAAACGTGCACTAAAAGCACACGCGACCGGCCCGGCTATGTCAACAAAGCAAGGAGAAGCTCTGATTAAAACACATACAGAGGGAAGGTTACTTAATTCTCTGTCATTCTCTACTCCACTATACATATATTTACATAGCAAATCGCTGTTTGCTTCTATATCAATGCTCTGGATATTGTATAGAGCACCTTTAAGGAAATGTGCTTGTTTTGTAACAGTGTATAAATGGGCCTGTTAGCACTATGAGAGTGGTCAGTGGCCTGGCTGCAGCCTGCTGTATAGAGTCTTCTGTCTGAGAATTAGGTCAGTTCAGTCAGGGTCAGTGAACATCCACTTCAATAACTGCAGCAATGGGACTTGAAATGACTCTGCTGCAGGCGGCCAGGCTGCACAAGATGCTCCAACACACAACACAGAGGATGTAGCTTCGACATGAAGGAACTACAATATTAGAAACATTTAGCAGTGCTGAATTCATTTTCTTTTTGCATATGTGACCCACCTGGCTTGTGGAAGTCCATAGCTGGTGCCCACTCCCACTCGAGGAAGACTGTAGACCACTTTCTTTACCGTGGCCTGGTCAGGAAAGTTGAACATGACTGATGCTGTGAAACAGTGAGAGATATCCCTTAGTGATGAAGAACAGGAGGAGGCGTGGATTTCAAATGCTGTAATTGGCACTTCAACTTACTTCTGTTGGCCATAAAGACCTCCATCGCCGTGTTCTGCAGGAGGTAGCGCCTGGAGAAGACTGCCCGGATCTCACTGAACATCCACTTCCCATGTAGACCCTCAGTGTATGCTAAGACCTGGACAGGCAGAAAAGAAGAGTAAAAATGTCCTCAGGTTATAATAGCTGAAATCAGAGATCATGTCAGGTTATAGGTGATAAAGACTACTGTCCATTTCAATATTATCAATATTAAAGTGGCATGTGACAAAACAAGAAAACATTACCAACACAGTATGTTACAGATATGATGACAAGTCAAGTGTTATAACAGGCTGTTAGATTGTTGTGTAATGTTTCTCTACAATTCTTTTGATTCAATTGATTAATTGATTGAACTATTAAATTAATAGGCAACTATTTTAATAATCTGCACTATATTCACATTTTTAATTGTCCCGTATCTCAGTTGTTACCCTGCACTATATTCAGTTTTAACAGTTTTCTTCATCTCCTGGTATTTTTATATCTGGTATATTTTTTTTATACTTTGAGCTACTTACTCGTGCCTTTTTACTAATATGTTTGCACTATGGAACTGAGATGCTTGAAACTTGAATTTCCCTTTAAAGTTACTATCTATCTATCTATTCGAATCATAAAAAAATAAAAGTCAAAGTTCTCTGATTCCAGCTTCTTAAATGTGAATATTTTCTGGTTTCTTTACTCCTCTATGGCAGTAAACTTAATATCTTTGAGCTATGGACAAAACAAGACATTTGAGGAGGTCATCTTGGACTCTGGGAAACACTGATCGACATTTTTCACCATTTTCTGACATTTATTAGACCAAACAACTTCTCGATTGCAGTACTCTATCACTGGTGAAATGAGGCAAGTTCTCAGATTATTATCTCAGTTATTTGAACTAAATAAAGATTTGGTTTAAGCTAAGCCGCTGCTTTGTTGCGATATGGACACAAAAAACAATCAGTGAGCCAACTCTGTTTTTCAAACTGTATCAGATATCATGACAGCAGATATGACCCGAGCAAAATTCTACAAAAGAGACATCAGTGTTTAACATTTGTTTACTGCTTTACTGTTGAAAAGTTGGCAGTTATTGCACTTTTCGATACTTCTTTGTGAACCGTCTTGTTTAAGAGCACCACAGCAATACTTGGTGAGACATTGAATAGTGCTCTCGTACACTCATTATTTCACAGCTGGGATTAAAGGAACAGTGTGTAGCATTTCAGGGGATCCATTAGCAGAAATGGAATATAATAATCATAACTATGTTTTCATTAGTGTACAATCACCTGAAATAAAATATCATTGTGTTTCCGTTAGCTTAAAATGAGCCCTTCATATCTACATGGGGAGCGGGTCATCTTCACGGAGTCCACCATGTTACTCCGCCATGTTTCTACAGTAGCCCAGAATGGACAAACCAAACACTGGCTCTAGAGAGAGCCTTTCACGTTTTCATGTTACCACCACAAAGTTCTCCAACACGCTTGTGAAACTGTGGTATCGCCAGCCGCCGTCTGACTTCCGTTGCTCCTAAAGTAGTGTTATTATGGTAAGGATGGCCTCTGAGCGAGGCAATTGGAGTTCCCACGGTTTTACACTCTGTGGCTCACGTTACCTCAGTCTTGGAAAGGGAAGAGTGAGTTGAGGGGTTGTCAGTTGGTTGCAATCTGCAACCACACCACTAGATGCCAGCAAATCCTACAAATTGTCCCTTTAAAACCTGCTGCTCGCAAGTTAATTTTTCTTGCCAGTAGGCTACTAAAATCCCTTCTTAATAACCATTCCATGAGTTTTATTTAAAATGGAATATTAATATCACACTGGTACTGGTTCACCGAGTAACAAAGCATTACTGGGACATTACACCATATCCCAAGGCACCTTTCTACATAAAATGAAGTTCTCTAAAGATCCTCTTTGAGTGTTTCACACTAGTTCAGTTGGTCTATAAAACTCAAGTGGTCAAAATGACCCCCTGGGTTAGTGACACATAAATAATCAATAAAAACCATCATGCCGAGGTGAGGAAAGAGCAGACAAAGGATCATTAGTGTATGCAGCACCACTGGGACTGCAGGTCCACACACATAAAACCAAGACAGTTGTTCTGACAGGTGAGAATGGTCCCCTCACACACCACCACCCCCCTCCCTCCTTCTATCTCACTTCCCTTTGACTGAACAATTTTGTCCAACAGTGTGAGCCGGGGAGCAACCTCATCAACTCCCCAGGTTATAATCACACATAGGTTCAGTTCAGAGAGAGTGTGTGTGAGAGAGAATAAAGATATAACAGGGTAGTAGGAAGGTGAGGCCCTATAGTACATCAGCGTGTGTGTGGGTGTCTGTATGTGTGTGGGGGGTGATTGAGGTGGAGTAGGCGGCCAGGGAGGGAGGGAAGCCAGAGTGAGATGTTCAGCTGGGTTAGGTCTGATGCTAATGCTCATTTAAAATAGTGACAGGCTGGAAGAGTGCAGCGCGAGCCGGGCTGCCTTAATTTCTCCCTGGAATAGCTCATGCTCGACCTCCGTGCCACATCCAAAATCTCTGGAGCTCAATTAAAATTGGATTAGGTGGAGATGCTGGATGTGCAGCACAGCATCTCTGGTGCTCTCCTCCCAGTAATGCCCTGCCTGACACCTCGGCAACCCCCAACTCAAACAGTTGTCATAGAGACAGCGCGGCCCAGAGGAGGCGGCGCGCTGACTGGAGAGGAAGGGAGGTGAGATGGAGGGACGGCTACGGAGCTGCGGGCGCACTGTCGAGAGGGCCGGCTGCAGCCAGATGTTGCGGAAGTAGTCTTCTGAGTGCAATGCCGAAAGGCAAGTCATACAGATATGCATCATGGGAAGGCTACAACAGCTTACTCCATCAAGGCACTAGCGAGCTGTTATTTGAATACGTGTTAAGTTATTTGGATGTCTAGAGACTTTGAATGGTTTGTCATTTTCAACAAAGTCTCTATTCATTTCATCATTTTACTAATTTATTTTAACAGCGCTATAAATTTGCCTCCTAAATTCTTCATTTGTTATGTATCATAAAAAAATTTAACCAGCAGCTCAGCAAGTAATAAAAAACGCAGTTTACACTTCAGGTTCTTAGGAATTGAAAAAACATATTTACAGTTGTAACATGGTAACTGATTATCAATATAATATTGTTTTAGTGGTTGTTTCTTGTTACCCAGCTAAAGTGAACATTTTGCTGCCATGACAGAGTACGGGCCAAAGGGCTAGCTGTCAACAAAAGAGAGGCTAAAGAGGAGAAAAAAGAGCTGATTTCAAACAGCCCAGATCAAAAAATTTGTCATAACAACAAAGCTTTGGTCTAAACCAACACGCAGGGGCCCCTGTAGAATTGGAGATTTGACAAAGCCCAGCCCTCATTTTTGGAGGCCCAGCTGTAAAAAATGCCATTTAATGAACCTGTCTGCTGAAGCTGTCCCCTGCCTGTCAGAGGTGTCAGCCAGTGACAAGCGCTGGGGACGGCCGCCTCCAGTCACAGACAGGCCTGCCAGCTGGAGACTTCGGCCCCAATCTAATCACGCCACCAGGAAGGGACCGGCGCTCTGCTCTTGGTCTGTCACGCTCAGGGCTGGGGGGGTGCGGCGAGGGGGCGGGCGGAGGGGGTCTGGTGTGGCCGACAAGCACAGCCTTTTGTTTCCACACAGGTCCCTCCACGCAGGCTCATTAAGAGCCACAGGCGCATGCGCTGCTCCGCCAGCTGCAGGGAGATATATACCTCCACAGCATAATAGCCATAATGCAATTTAACGTCTCTGTCCTCGCTTTCCTTTATTCCGCCTTCTCTTCTTTCCCCGATTTGACAGAGGGCAGGCTGCATTCTGCCTGTAGAACATCACATGTGGAGAGCGGAAAAATATTGTGACAGATGAGATGAGGACAGGCACAGGTGACACCGGTGTTTAGGCTGAAACTCATATATGATAATGTGCAGATGCTCAAATGGAGCACATCACACTTAAAAGCGATAGGAAGCCACTTCACGCATGGAAATAGATTCTAATCATATCTGACTTCCATATCGCTTTAACCCCACATTGGCTGAGACACTATGACAGACGTTATTAATAAATCTAACGAAGCATTTTCTCTAAAACCTGATGCAATTTTCTCCCATATGGGACAATGCAATCCCCCTCCACTGCATTTATACCAAAACAGGGAAATAATGTAATTCAGTGAGACCCCCAAGCCAGCATGACTGATATATTTATATGAGACTGTGGAGCACTCTGACAACCTGGTATCACAGCACCTCTGCTGCATTCATCTAAGATTTGTCTAATAGGCTTCCACTATAAAGCCTCCCAACTGCATGGTCCCAGGCGGCCACAGGGAACAGCCAAGTGGAAGAATAAGGGGAGGATACGAGAGGCAGTTTCATTTTGAGTGATATGACTACTCCCCCAGGAGCGAGTGGGATGGATTTCACACATGGCAATTTGGAGGATCAGCACACACTGCGTATACTGTATTCAATGGCTGACCCTAGGCAATGTGGGCCAAATCTGTGAAGAGCTGGAGCAGTCGGAGGAAGGCATAAAGCTGAGAGCAACTCTCAGCTAAGTGGGAGAGCATCGTGAGCCATAGACAGTGTGGTAGACTGGGTCATGGAAAAAATATTTAAATCTAAATATGCTTGAAAGTAAAACACATAAAAGGCTATCAATCAATAAAAAAATAAGGTAAAGGGTCTGTTCACCCAAATTACAAAAGAATTACAAATATTTTCTTACTTACCCCATGTGATATCTAGCAATGTAGATGTGTAGTTTTGGTTGCATTTGTCTAATTTTCTGTCTCTATTCCAGTACCATGGAAGTGAAATTTGTTTATTTGTGCTCACGAAAATGAAAAAGAAATTACATACAAAATTTTAAATCTTTTTTTCAGAAACAATGATTATTCAGAGTAACAGGGACATTGTTCCTGGGAAGAGAATCTTTTAAATATACATGTTTCAATGATAAATTAAAGCAAAAGTATCTGCATGGATAAACACCACTATAAGTATGGGTGTTTTTGTAATTTGGGTGAACTGATCTTTTAAAGGAAAAATGTAGGAATAAACAGAGTTCATATCTTTCTACAAATGACTCAGGTGTTCCACACACTGTGAAATTAAACCAATATCAAACTTTATAAAGCTGCACAAACTTAAATCTTAGCTGTCTGACCACGACGTGCCCAAATCCACACTTTTCTTTCAACTTTAATCCCTTTTTCCATCCTGCAAGATTTATGCCTGAGCATCAAAGCATGTTTTTCATCTGATCCCCCTTATATGTGACAACTGTTATGAAATGTAGAAATATAAAAATGCTAAAAAGATTCCCACAGATTATGAAAAAAAAAAAAAAAATCTGCATTCCACTTGGGTCCTCGCTGTGAGAGCCATATCTCAACTTCAATAAAGTAGCGAGCTCCTAATGCAGGTATTGGGGGGAAAACAAGATACAGATTTGCATAATCAGTGTCACTATACATTTGGGTGGTTGCTGGAGTGTGGCAAGATGACACAGCTCGGGTGCTCTGGCAAGACCAGTGGGATAAAGGAGATGAATATGCATTAAATATGCTGGCAGTTCACTGCCCCAAATGTCCAGCCAAGTTTGTCAATAACATTTATGTCAGGGATGGTATTTCACGCACATTAGCAGGCCCTGCTGCGCCGTCTTCACCGCCGCCGTGTCAGGACAGGTGGGAGGAGCCGCTCTCCTCGTATGTAATTTCTTCTTAAAGAGTCAAGGTTCTTTAAACTTTCTTTATCTAGCTATGGTAAAATGTAAAGCCTCAAGAAATGCAATGAAAAAAAAAAAAATCAAAACTCAGACTTGTGGTTCCCTACAGCGATGATACACAAAGTTTGGCATCAAGCCACATGATGCCTGCACAAGGCTTCTGTGAGGTTACAAGAAACAATACAAAATAAAATGTGTAAATAAGTTTCCTTACTGATTTACACAGTGCTGTATACAGCAGGGAAATACATTTTAAGTGATCTACATGTAAGTATAAACCCACATTTTATGTATTTTCTTGTATTTAAAGGCAGGGTTAGTAAAACACATGTTTTGCTATATTAGTTGAAATTCTCATTACATCCCAACAGCAATCAATATATCAAATGCTCTGACAAAAAAAGAAAAAAATCTGGTATTTGTGGCTGTCGCAGGACTTTAATAAATCCGTCCAATCATTTCATACAGCCCGAATGTAATGATTGGACGGGCTACCTGCCTGTCTACCTACCTGCCTGCTTGCGTGCACACACCCGTGCACTCACTGGGCGTCACCGGAGTCTTCCACAAGCTGCTAGCTTGACAACTGTGAGTGCCAAGAATAGCCATATTTGTTATTTACGTTCATTATGATATGTTTATGTTCATAATGATAATTTTGGGGGAGTGGCTTTGGAAGGAGGCCTGAAGGGACGGACTGTCAGTGTTGCCAACTTGGCAATTTTCTCGCTAGATTTAGGGACTTTTGGAGCTAGTGCTGCTAGCTACTTTGTTTGGAAAATATTTGACAACACTGGGCTTGTTTTTTGGGTTGGATCATTTAAAAAAATCTAGTGTGCTTTTCTCAAGATCACGCACCCTGCCTTTAATACACAGTCATAATTACTTGTGCATTCACACACAACTGCCTTTTTTAGACTCGAACATGTAGTTGCATGCATGTACTGACTGCAAGTGCATGTTCACAGGAGTAGTGAAAAATATGCAGTAACGTTTTACAAGGAATGTCAGAAATACAGTGGGTATTTGAAACTACTTATGAACTGAAATCACAGCAATGTAGGTGGATCGTATCCTTATAGAGAGTCGAAGTCCCGCCCGTTCCGGTGTACCACCATGGGACCTTTACTTCGGAAACAATATGAACGGTAGTCAACGGTGAGAGACAAATATTTTTTTCATCCCGTTTGAATTGCGCCATGAATATGACATGCACATATGATGTTTGTCAATTTAAAAGATAATTTTACAAGTCAAGAAAGTAGTAGTAGAGTATCAGACTGTGAAAATACGTACTTTGAAAGACTACACACCCAAAAGTCGCGCAAGTGACGTCTCTCTAGCTGAAGCTACGATGCCTGTGTGTTTCCTACAGGGATGTGCTCACACCAGCGACGGGTCTCGCTTGTTCTTTCTCTACCCGGCTGATAAAGAGACCAGGAGTAGCTGGATAAAACACATCAAGTTAGATAACGTTACATTTGTGCCTGGTCATAGCTAAGTTAGCTAGCTAGATAATGTTGGTGACGTATATTGTGCGAGACGAGAGATGTAGTTTACTGAGCGGATTCACACAAAACTAAATGATACTACGACAACCCAACGACAAAGTGTCACTTTCTTGACTTGCAAAATTAATTTTAAATTGATAGACATTATATGTGTGATTCATGGCAAAATTAAAATGGGATCAAAAGAAAAGTTTTCTCTCGCCGGTGACTACCGTACATATATTTTTTTTAAAATAAGGTCCCATGGCGGATACCGGAAGGGGCAGGACTTCGCATCTCTATTGGATCATTTCAAATGATTTCAATATATACTTATCCTATTTCCTGATGGCGTTTGTTAATGTTTGGCATATTTTGTGATGAGTGTTGCACTCCATGTATTAAGTCATTCTGCCTTGAATTAACCAACCAACTACAGTTTCTCTTTGTGCCTCTATCAGACAAACTTAGATAGCAAAGTACAGATTTGAACACTAGCGGTGTTACTAATGGTGATTAAGTTACATCAGAATTCAAATCTTTTTCCATGAAATGTACATTATTGTGTCTCCTCCCCGTCAGTGGAAACTTAATTATGTCTTGCAAGTAAATTATTATATGTAGCAAGTAAAGAAACAAAGAAAAAGAACACAACAAACATTTACACATACATATGAACATGCTCCAGTGATGACCCCGCCACAGCCACATCCGCACACATACATGAACACACTTAGTGAGCACATCATCCAGATAAACAGCTTGAGGATGCCTTCACTAAGGAGCTTGAGAGAAGGGATGCAGTCATTTGGTATGGGGTCGTCTCAGCAAGCTTTTCCTAATGGGGCTTTTTCAGGGACTTGTCAGCCTTAAGATGACTGAAATCTTCCTGGCCTGGGTACCAGCTTCCTCTGGCTGCCACTGAGAGTGCCAAGCTGATCGCTTTAAATCCCACTTTTTTTTCTTTTTTTTTGTTGGTGCGTGGGAGGGATAGGGGCTCAGAGCAAGACAGAGAAGAAGAGAAAGAAGGAGACAAGGATGGAGAGGTGGAGAGACGGAGGAGGAGAGGGACAGAAAGAGCAAGCGGTTAGACGAGAGGGCCTGATGAGCAATGAGCGCCTCACTCGTCCTCAATTAATCTTGTCTCTCTACCTTTGCTTTGCCGCTTCCCTCAGCACCAAGGTAATAACGACACCCTCATCCATTATCCTTTTATCCCCGTTATTCACTGGGAATTGCTTAATAATATGTTACAGATTTGGCCTCCTTCGTATAATTCTTTCTGTCATTCGCAGTATATCATCTGGAAAACACACAGCCCCCTTTCTGCTGGACGCTCTTTGAGGATTATCGTGGGTGACACCTTCGGGATGCAGCCAGAATCTGGAGCATCATTTTTCCAGGCATGAAGTGGAATTACCCTGACTTATCTGTCATTGCCAAAAGCACAACAAGCCATTCAGGGCCAAAGCAAAGGTGGAACAGGTTCTTATCGGCTCCTCTGAACGAGGGGGCTTGTAAATTTATGCTAATGAGGGCCTTTTGTCATCCGGGCTCACCCCTTGGGGCTGAACGGGGCTTGCAGGGGGATGATAATCTGGCTGTTGAGTGCGCTAGATAATTTGTACTTTATCCTCATGTAATTATATAGTTTAAATCTTTTTACCAATGCTAATCCTACGACACGAGGAAGTGTCTTAACTGTGTCTGTGGCTCTTAGCGGCGCTAGTTAGCGTGCCTCTGACTCGCTCTCATAAAATCACGTAGGAGGAGAGCAGCGCTGATATAATTACTCTGACTTTCTGTAGCCCGCGCTATGAATCCTCATATCATTTTGATCCACCTTAGCAGGCAGGCAGGAAGCCAAGCTAGCAGCCTGGGGGTATGGGAGACAAGTCGGAAAAGGTGAAAACATTGTAGCGCGGCTGAAAGAGCCTTCCCCGTTTTTTGTCAGGAAAGAAAGATGGAGGAGGCCAGGAAAACGGACTGAAAAGGAGTAAAAGTAAGTGCAGAAGGGCAGCTTTGCAGAGATTTTGAGGTCTCCCTGCCGTCCAGTGGGATTCCAGGCCGTCTTGTGCGCCTGCCAAAGCCGACAGCCCCTGACAAGCTGTTTGGCGTGCTGTAATTTGACTAATTACATTGGATTAGACCATATTAATGCAAGCTGTTTTCTCCAGGGTCACTGACCCACCCACTGTGTCCCTTGCTAGTTTCCCCCCATTCGGTGTAAACAAAACATACACAAGAAAGAGAGAAGCCTCTTTGTTGCTGTAAATGATAAAACAATGAGCATGGATCTATATCCCTGACATTATTCTTATAATGGTTGAGAATGTGTTTCAAAGCATCCACAGCAGAGATGGCTGCATGTGAGATACAGCCTGCACTTTCCTGAGGCACATCATCACAGGATTCTTTGATAACAAACCAAATCCTCTGCCTGCTTTATCTCTCTGCAGGAAAAGAAAAACAAAATAAGGACTTTTATGAATCTCAGAGAAGTCCCAGAGTTCACAAAATAGTTTTTTACACATTTGATGGGGGTATGGGGACTGAGGAGGGTCTCCGCATCCTGACAACAACAGTGCAACATTTCATTTTAATTTGACTTTTATCTTAGCAAAATATCAGGATGAAATCTGAAACGAGGCGCTGCTTTTTATGTATGGTTTGGTCGAACAATTGTTTTTCTGAGGAAACGGCGTGTTGAAATCCATGATTAATATGAATAATGAAGGACACGTCATTTGATCTGCTTTATAAATGAGAAGATATGCTCAGAAAAGCGGAGAGAATGCTTATTTGTACAAAGAAGGAGGGAAACCGATCCTCATTTGCATTTGCAAAACTCCAAAATGAAAGGGGGGAAATGAGCCATAGAATATGTGTGTTTTAATACAAGTGCTCTCCCAATTGTACCAAATCAATTTGAGTTTCACACAATGGAGAGGCAGCTCCACTGTTTGTATGTGCTCCTCTCCCTTGAACACGGTGTAATAATAGTCTTAAACCAGCCGTTATAAAGACAGAATACCAAAGAGGCTTACCGCCTTGGTTTCATGAAACATTTAGGCAAAAGTTCCAAGGGCTGAGGATGATGAAAGAAGGTAAGCTTGGAAATGGGCTTCTGGGATCCACAGCCCTTATTGTACAGAAGTCACATCGAATTAATACTGAGGGCCATTTGCAGCCTTTCTTCTCCTCAGCTTTTCAGAACGGATTAAGCTATGAAAACTCAGAAATTACTAAAGCACCTATTAGGCATTATGCTCACCCTTTCTCCTCTTTCCCTTTGAAAGTCATTGAATGTGCTTCACTTCACTCGCACTTCAATTCTCAAGTTGTTTGCATACTTGAAAGACGGGCAATTTTTATAAAATATCTTATGTAAAATGCATATTTCCACTTGCACTATATGAAACCCATCCCCGGAATTTGAAAATACTAACTCCAATACACATTTAACACCGTTTGCCATCCTATAACCTCATTATTTATTATTTTGTGGATCTGTATATTACATAAAACTGTATTTAGTTTGACGGTCCCGGTCACATGTATTCAAGCAGTTCACTGAAAGCCTCCGGGAGTTGTTTCCACACTGATGAGGGACCAGTATTGCCGGGGCTCTCTCAGGCTCTTCGCACCCCTCTTTGCTCTCTCAATGCCTCTTCAAAGAAGCGCAGGGAGTGCATGAATTGTAATTATGGCTCCTAACAGGATTCAAGAGCGCCCAAACGATGGCACTTGAGAACCAGGTCGTGTGGAGTTAAACGGCTGTCAGACACTCAAAGCTCCCCAGCATGTGAACAAACCAACAAAGGCTGGACGTGTCCACTTCTAGGGCCCTCCTACCCACTTTCCCTCTCATAGGGAGAGATTAAAGATCAACTAAAGCCCCTTTAAAGACCCATATAGCCTTTTAGCAGTTTTACTCACATTCCAAGTTACAAGAAGGGTTACAGTTTTCCAGGTGAGATACTGAACCCAAACAAATTAGTTATTAATATGGTGACTGGAATAAAGTAAAAAAAGATGTATAAAGAAATAACTCCTTTGCAAAATTGAAGGCAAACAAGGCAGCACCAGAGGGGCATATGAGGGGGGAAGCTAGAGACCAGGTAATTGGTACCACCTGAGAAACCAATCTAACCACAGAGTCAGATTATCTCCCGACCTCGCCTTCAGAATAACGGAAGAGATCATCTGTGCTCCCCAGACACTTTGAATGACTCACCGGGGCACAAGACCCCTCGCTACACATTAAAGAGCCCAGCCTTCAGTCAGGCCCTATCCAACTTCAGCCCCTTCCTACTCCCCAAAAGCACCCAAAAGAAACCAACCTGCAGCGTGAAGTCCCTATGCATGACCCTTATTAAACTCCTAATTGGATTGAGAGCCACTAAGAAAAAAAAAAATTCAACATCGTTCATTCAGCTGAGATTTTCTTTAGCATTCCTTCCAGTAGTTTGCCTCTTCAACAATAACATTCAAAATCAAGTCGCTGAAAACTTTTTTCTTTCTCTTTTCAAAACAGATTTTTCCAAAAAATGGGAGTATAGGCAAAACCTTTTTCACCTTTTCTTTTAAGGCAAAGCACTATTTGATTTTCACAGGGTGCCAAGTGACAGGCTGAAACAAAGCCCAGCGCTGGCCATTGTGTGGCCTTTCACTGTTGTAATGGTCTTAAAATGGCTACAAGCAGGGCTCTATTCAGCGGGTGACCAGGCTGCTCGGCTCTCTCCTCCATATCCAAGACTAACTCGCCGCTGAGCGGGAACTCTGAGGTCAGCTGATGAGTGAATGCGGGGCCGAGTTCACTCATAACCACAGTCTCAGACTATCGGTGCCTGTAGAAGTTCGCAACACGTTTACACTAATTACAGAGAATAAATAGTGCCATAACAACAACATCAATCAAGTTCATTGCGGAAAATAGCATAATGACAATAATTACAATAATATCTCATTAAGAGAGAGAATGAGAGACAGGGGAGAATTAATAGCAGACAGGTGTACAACACACCGCAATTATGGAACCTGAAATTAGTTCATTGCCTCGAGGCAAACAGAAGAGAAAGGGAAGGTTGTAAGTGAGGGTGTGTGTGGGGGGTGGGGGAGCTGGTTCCAGGGCTGTACTGGGAGTAGGACTGATAGAGAGAGGCTCACTGACAAAAAAAGGAATTGCAAATAAGCAAACAAAAATGTCTTAAATGTGTAAATTAGGGAGAAAAATAAGAGGGAAAAGCAGCTTTTCCCTGCAGACTGGTGCCTCAGATGAGAAGGGAGCAGCGAAACGTGATCAAGGGGAGCCGTGGAGCGGTGCGGCAGGCGTCAAGATGAGCACTCAGCCAGCGAGTGGCAGCTTCTCCTTTTCCAGTCAATCATTCATTACAGACCCAAGTGCTGCGGAGGAGTGCCTCCTCTTTTTGACCTATCATATTACTGCCTCTGTAAACTCCTAATCCTCCCTTCGTTAGATGGTGTCAACAGCCGACATGCTCTCACCCTGCGCCCACACTCCCCGCTCAGACGCCTCCCGAGCCCTGCCAAGACCACAGAATTGACACTCTAATAAAATCGTTTGAAATTTAACAAGGTAGAACGGCACAACTTTATCCATCTTTTTTTGGGTGCTTTCATCCACCTTTTTTGACTTGTTTTTATCATTGGAAAGAGATTCAGAAAATTCACTTACTAATTACTTAACTCTGTCTTTTTGTTTCACCATCAACTCCAGTACAGCAACACTTAAAACACTCTTTTCATTGGCTGGTCTGAGCAGCCTGGTTTCTTTTCGCCTTGGGGCTGTTCCTGAGCAGGTGAAAGCCTCGAGGCGGGAACCTGCACATCAGCACTTCTTCGTCCATCATGACTCTTTCATGGGGAGCCCGTCTCCTGAGCTTCTTTACAGCCCAGTGAGATGACTACTATAATGAGTCCAACAGATGAAAGCCCAGCAGGACAAAACAACATTCAGATACATCTGCACACACACACACACACACACACACACACACACACACACACACACACACACACACACACACACACACACACACACACACACACACACACACACACACACACACACACACACACACACACACACACACACACACACACACTCACACACACATACGCACACGCACACCGGGGTGAGCGCCAATCAGAGGCTTGCTGTGTGAATGTTGTTATTTAGGTAAACAAAGGAATCAGATGCAGGCTGAAGAATAGGAAACCAGATCAGGCATCTCTGTTTTGGCTGAGCACCAAAAAGAAGTTTTGGAGTGGGTGATTATGATTTTGTACGCTGATCACAAACAACAGCAAACAACAGAGTGGTGCATGACGTATTTGTGTAGGCCAACCCAGAAGTTGGAATCGCCCTGGGTTCCCTCGACAAAAAGCTAACGAGATTTTTCCATTGGGTTTTGGATTATTGCAGAAAATAAGCTCTGTGGCAAACAAACATTTATGATACTTACACGTTCTTGTTCAGCAAAATAATCTTCACTAATGAACACCCCTTTTATAATTTTTGAAGCATGAATGCAATCGCCAGAAGTAAAAAAGCTAACGTTAGGCTAAAAATGAACTACACCGCGGTCACATGAGCGTGAGTATATGAGGCTGTAAAGGCGGATGAGTCAGCGTGATTTTTATTTTTTGTCTCATTTAGCCACTTGTTAGCAACCACCTTTTTTGAGAGATATAAAAGCTTCAAAATTCACGAGTGGGATATCTAATGACATATTTTATATCATAGAACAAAACGAGGGCTGTCAATTGATTAAAATAGTTAATCGCAGATTAATCACACATTTTTTATCTATTCAAAAAATGAACCTTAAAAGGAGATTTGTCGACTCTTATCAACATGGGAGTGGGCAAATATGCTTGCTTTATGCAAATGTATGTATATATTTATTATTGGAAATCATTTAACAACACAAAACAATGACAAATATTGTCCAGAAACCCTCAAAAGTACTGCATTTAGCATAAAAAATATGCTCAAATCATAACATGGCAAACTGCAGCCCAACAGGCAACAACAGCTGTCAGTGTGTCAGTGTGCTGACTTGACTATGACTTGCCCCAAACTGGGATGTCCCAATGGGATTATCATAAAGTGGGCATGTCTGTAAAGCGGAAACTCGTGGGTACCCATAGAACCCATTTTCAGGTCAAGGGACCCCTTTGAAAATAGCCATGGCAGTTTTTCCTCGCCAAAATTTTAACGCATGTTTTGAACATTATTTGGCCTCCGTCACGACAAGCTAGTATGACGTGGTTGGTACCGATGGATTCCTTAGCTTTTCTCGTTTCATATGATATGATAGTATCATATATATAGTATTCACTCTAGCTTTAAAACTGAGACCACTTCAACCTAAAAATCGCAAGTTGCGTTAATGCATTAAAGAAATTAGTGGCGTTAAAACAAATTTGTGCTAACGCGTTATTGCGCTAACTTTGACAGCCCTAAACAAAACGTTAAAATCTCTTACGCTTGTATTAACCAAAGACTTTATTTCAGGTTTCTAACTAAAAACCCATTCAACTAAAAACCCATTGACCTCCAGACGAGGGAACCAGAAGTGTTAAAATGCTAACTCATTTCCGTATTTTAGGACTCATTCCTGCACCACTCTATCTAACAATCAAGTTCATCACAAGCATGTGCAAACATATCACATACGCAACCGTCCCTCACTCAAGTGCATTAGGCCACAGACCCCGTTCACACACACAGATCCATACAGTGTGTGGATGGTTTAGGTAGGGTCCCGGTTTAAGCTGACAGATACCAGATAGATACTCAAAGAAATGACAACCCTGATTTAGGATGCTTCTGAGTTTAGCTCAATGTGACACTGTCGCAACAAAACTATCACCTATGAGCGAAGGCCAGCATTCATTTCTTAATGGCATACAGCACATACGCCTTTGTAGTCTGTTAGGATCTTAAAATATCTCACCTTACTGGGAATATATATGTAAATTTGTGAGATAAACTTTGTCACAGTTGAGACACGCCTACCACATAACACGGTTTGAGGGATGTTAATTACCATATAAAATAAGCAATTGGCATCCTGCCCCATATGTCCCACTTTTTGCAGTGAGGAAGATGGAAATGAGGTGGGGTAGATTTGATTGTGACATGCGCTCCACAATGTGTGGCTTTGCCAGTAACAGGCTAATATTCAGCGCGGCTCACCCCCACCAGAACTAATGAAAGTAGACAAAATGTCTCTGCTGCCATCTTTGTCTCGCATCCGCTCAGGGTGAGCCTCCCTCTTTCCCTCCTCTCCTTTTCACCTCCCCTCTTTCCCCTCGCTCTTGAAGGGAGGGTGACAGCGGCATAAAATGGTGGCGAGCAAATGTGCCTTCCATGTGGCAGCGGCGCGGGGGTGACAGGCCGGGCTGAGGCCAGCGCTATCAGCAGTGTGTGGCTGTTGCTTTGAACAACCTGGATGGCCGCCATGGAGGATCAGGGCCGAGCTGATGAGACACCAGCGGTTACAAACAAAAGCAGCTCAGCATCAAATCAACAAACAGCCGGGGCGGCAACACATCCCCAAAGAAACATAGTTCTTTGATGAATGGAAACTTATAGTTGTCCAAGGTGGCTTGTTAATAACCGACTGTACATCACCTAGTTATTCCTCGTAGGCAGTTATAATGTTTTAATGTGCAGAATTACATTCAGAAACAGTTTCTAGATAATGATTTAACAAAGATGCTATTATATTAGAAGTAAATATCAGATATATAAACTCTACAATGATTCTAAGAGAGTCTAGGGATGCACCAATCCGACTATTTCAGTCCCAATAGCGATACCTGGGCTTTGGGTATCGGCCAAAACCGAGTACCGATCCGGTACTAGTGTTAAATTAATAAGCTGTAAGCCTCACTGTGTGGAAGTGACTGAGATCATTCTTTTATGCGTTAAGCTTGACTTAAACATTGATTTCCTAACTTAAAATATAAAACCAATAATTTACTGAATTGATATTTATTATTAAAATGATAAATCATATACCAGCAACTTGGTAAAAAATCCTCAAAATTAACAGGAAATACAATTCAGGTGTAAACCATTTTAATGCAGCAACAAATTGGTCAAAACTTAAACAGGAATTAAAATTCCAGTATATAATGTATATAGTATATAAACACAGAATTGAATTGAATAGATCGGCGAATAGATTGTCACTGATACCCGATCCGGCTATTTGAGTCAGTATCGGCCCGATATCCGATCCAGTATCGGTACCAGTGCATCCCTAGAATCTACGGATAGAGGATGTCATATGTTTTACAAATTGTAAAATCCTTATTTGAATAAATTCACCGGATTCGATTTCAACTATAAGATATAAAATGCATTTAAAGTATATCCATCCAAGCATAAAACTACTGAACAAAGCCAACTGGCTTCATGGTTTAGTCATTCTGGGGGGCTGTTAGTTAACCCTGAGCTCAGAGGATGATGAAGCAAGGGCATAAATCACAGAGTGAAACAAGGCGGACTCCTCCGATTCATTAATGGAAATGATCTGTCAATATGCTGGAGTCAATTCACACGTGTCAGCTGGGCTCGGCACACAATGGGCCGGCCAACTTATGAACTCCCAGCACCACTCCGTCGAGTCCATAAAACAACTGGCATCGCCGCTGGGGAGCGCCCCGAGACACCACCCTCTTTGCACAGACCACCAGATGACACAGATGGGGCGAAACCAAACAAAGACGAGACTCCCTTTGTACAGAGGGGGACCCCCTTTCAAAAGCCATTCATGCAACAAATTGGGGAAATCTGGCCATGCAACACTCCGGGTTTGCTCTTTTATTAGCGTGAGCCTTACGTCACAGTAAGTGAAATCAGATTTATGGCTCTCTGCTACAAAAGGAGGTTAGAATCAAGAGCACTTTTAAGACAAAAACTTTTATGTTAACCAACAACAGTTTAGCTATGTTAACCAGGAACAGCCTGTTATTTTGTACATGAGCAAACAGACCATTTATCTGGTTACAAAACTTTCCCATCTTGCACAATAATGACCAAAAGATAATCGACTAAAGAAAAGCTAATGAGGGAAACTACACACAAGGACAATGCTGATCCATGCTCCTCTACACTGGAGCTGATGGATCGTCTGGCTAAATATAGAGCTGACTTTTCCAACATGACACATTTGTATTGTTAAATCATCTTGACAAGCTCGCAAGCAAATGTCAGTTAATTATAGTTTCTATTTTTTCTTCACTGTATCGGTTTAAGCAGCAGATAGCGCTGATTATTCATATAGTCACAGAGATTAATGACTATTAATATCAGTCACAGGTACTGTAGGGGACTCCTCCATCTTATGGTAGCAGCATCAAGCTTTAGCACTTTCAAAGGCAGCCCATCAGTTTGTTTCCATGTAGGTCATTAAATATGTGCACACAGACTTTCTCTTATTAGGCCCTCTGCATTTTTCTTTTCTTGTTCTTCCTCAGCTGCACACCCATGCTGCTGCAGCAATCTGCATAGAGGGACATTTGTCATCATTAGCCTTGCTCTGACAGTTGGCACCCGGCACCTCAGATCTCCAGGACTGGCAATTATGAACCCTTCATCCCTTATTTAGGCAACATTGCCTAATTTTATCACAGGCCTCACCAGCAGCGTTTGATTACCAACAGCTCCGGACCTACAATGTGCCACCGATTCTTCCATTCCTTTTTGCTCTGTGCTTTCGATGTGCTCTGAGATCACGTGACACGTGGGATGGAACTGTGTTCGGTTAATCTGAGATTTGAAATTACTTATAAGACGCGGGGGCTGCAAAGAGGGCTGTGGATGAGCATCATGGGGTCAGTGGGCAGATGATTACAGCGCCCACCTTTAGGTGGCAGACATCTCAACGCAGACATTAAGATTAATCACACTGCTTCTGCCGCTACTGCTGAATGGTTGCCTTTCATACGACAGACAAGATGGAAGTCAGGCATATAGTTTTCTTTGATAAATAAAAGAAAATGAAAAAGAACTGCATGTTTACAAATACACTAATCAATTCTATAACAAACAGAGCCCTACCGATATGTAAAAAACAGGAAAAACCTTGCTGAATAAAGTAATAATAAACCAGCCACAGTCTCCAACACACCCAATGTTTAGCAAACTTATGTATGACAAAATATAACGCTAAGCTGTGTGCTTATAAAACCAGTTCAGAGCACAACCAGCACTTTCACTGCTCTCAACTGCATACCTGTGTAGGAAGAAAGTACACAAAGCCTGTGTTTTCCTTTTGTGAAGCAAACCAGACATTTTCTGGATCGTTATTTTGGCAAACAAAACTGAATTGTATTCATGCTAAATTCATGCAAATACATGCATGTAATTTATCACGGAGGCTGACAAGCGTACCATATTGCAGAGGGGAGGGGTGAAGGGCCAAATGAAGCTGAGACAATCAATTAAGTTTCATGATTTACACTTTTTTTCCACCTCTCTGTTGCCTCAAAAATCTCCATCATGCTGATAAGTTTGATGTTATATGCTATGGATGTGGTTCACAGTGAACAGAGCCTGTTGAGGTGATCACTGAGGGGTCCCTGAGAGCCTCTGGCTATGTGCTCCAGCTTCCTGACTTCTCTGGAGGAAGCTGCTAATACACAGCGGAGGATAAAACAAATGAATGGACACAATCCAAAGGGGGTCCTCAGTGAGGCTCCGGGCCCAAAAAATTAACTGGCCTCCAACAGAGACACCATATTGCTTGGAATAATAATGTTCCGTTATTAAAAATCCCAATGACAATTTCATTTGGTGACAAATAAAATTATAGGAAATGTGTCAAAGTGAGCGGCTGCATCCCATGAGATTAAAGTATATTATTTCTCACAGTTTGAGAGCCAGTGTTGATGTCACTTCTCTGAAGCGTCACTGCTTTTAATCTGATTTATATAGAAATATGTCATCCTATTAAGTCCACTTTGACTAATCTGCATATTAGCTTGGGAGCTAGCTGGTATACTCCCTTTGTATGGGACATGGCTCTCGTTTTCAAAACTAAATGACCCCGGAAATTTAATGAAAAAGCCATATGGCAGAGCATATTTGTTCTCTTGTAATAGGATTATTAAAATAATAAAACGGCACTTATAATTATGATACCAGTCAGAGGATTGCTGGTCACAAAGGTCTTGATCCAGCTTAAAATCAGCTAAATGCTACACTTATATAAAGTCATTGACTATTTTATTATGAGGTAATATTGAAAATTGAAACTCAAAGACAGCATGCATAAATATCACTGTAAAAGATGTTATAAAATAGAGTTAAAGCCACAGCCACAGAGGACAGTGTTGTTCAAAATAGCCAATAAACTTTCATGATTGTAGAGCATGAGTTTTTCATTTCCCCCCCGGAGACTCACTTTTTCAAAATATTATTTTTCATTAAACGCTAGAGGCTACATACTGTTTTGTACATACATATAATAAAAATAATTCTATTTAGATTATGAGCATTTGATTATGAACACATATGCGTTAGTTTAATGCATATATATTACTAATTCATGTGTATAAATACTGCATAAAGCCTAGAGGATGAAATATAAAATGAAGCAACCTACATTTAATAACTTTGGCTACAATCAGTAAAATATCATTTCAAATCACTCATAGCACGAGTGGTGTCATCAAAGGGCAATTTGAGCCATCAGACAAGGACCATTGACCTTATGCCCGGCCATGTTAACAGGACCATCAGTCTTGCTGGAAGAAAGGAAAAAAGAAAAATGGAGGAGGAGAAAAAAAATGAATAAGTGTAGAGGCATGCTCTGGAAACAAAGAGGCCTTGAAAACAGGGTCACATGCTCGTGCAAAATTAGGGGAAGTAGAAGACATTGTATTGATTTACACAATCGTGCATGCATTTTGCTGGGTCAGAAATAGGCCTGTGCTGGAATCACAGCCTCATATATCACACTGGAGGGCCTCCTATAGCCTAGCGGGGTAGCCAATGAAGCAACAAAGCTCGCAATGTTGTAATGGCAAAGATATGGCTAAGAAGATTCGATTGTCTTAGGCTAGACCTGACAACTGCTGGCGTCTCGGGACTGCAGAGCAGGTTGAGTTACTGTGAGATCTGTGCAGCCCACATGCTTTAGATTAAGAGGTGATCATCTCAATGAAAATCCCCCCCTTCTATCACGCATACGCACGGCCAAAGGCCGGAGCACACGCTCAAGAGGTGCAACTGGATTCGGGGAGATATCTGACTGGGAGCAACATAGCCTGGAACGTGAGGCTAGTCTGGTTTCAATAAAAGGCAAGTACCTGCTGGGCCACAGACAGTGGGAGAGAGTGGGAGAAAAGACTATCAAAGCCTGAGAGGGCAAGAGGCTTTAGCTACCTCTCACCACATGAAAACTTCCATAATGTCCTCCATATCCTCAAGAAATATGTCAATGACAATATACATTTTTGGTTGTGAAATTTATTCAGACCTAAATGTGATAGAATATAGAGCTAATCTCAATATTTAATTTCAGAATGAACCTTTATATACACCTCTATCATGTCCCCTAATTAGATTTGTGAAAAAAAGAATGATGCTACTCCATATCTGTAATTTCTGCCTGGTAACAGTGTGAAATTATCACTGGGGTTTGCCATGAAGCTACTAGCAGTGTGTCCGTGACAGGCTGTGATGATAATGGGAGTCACCTATCTATCTATCCATCTATCTATCTATCAGGGTCCTTCCTGCACACGCCACCTCCCGCTCAGCTGCATCCATGTAGTGAGTCAGAGCTGACGAGCGCCGCTTTGCCCTCATAATGTCTGGTCGTATGCAGTTCTGACTAGAGCAGAGATGAGTGTAAATGCCTTTGTGTTCCTTATCTGATCCGTGCAGCATTATCTTTTTGAAGTCCTCTTCAAAGCATGCACTGTACCTCGTGAGATGGAGTGCCAGTGTAGTGATGAGAGGTTTAGTGTGGATGCAACATCTCTTTATTGTGAATCATTGTCTATAGCTGTACCTACAAACAACACACTAATGGGACTTTAAATAAAATGGTCAGGTATGTTGATATTAATTGTTAGAATTATTGGCAATTAATGTTTTTTTTATCTAGTTGTCTTTCTTTTCTCTCTCTTTTTTAAAAACATTTAAAATATGTTTCTCATGCTTCTGTTGTTTTGGTGCTACAATCTTTATCTTTTTGTTGAAGAAGAAAAAAATATAACCAGTTGTAGAATATCAATGTACATTATTCACGTACATTAATAAGGAATTTGGATTACTGACATTTATGTACAAAACCAAAATAAAATCAATATTACAAACATTTTCAATAAAATGTGTAAAAGAGTGAAGGTCTGTGCTTTAATAATTGTATTTATTTATATATATACACACACACACAACTACAATAAACAATTATATAAGCACAAATCTATACATTCACTCTTTTATGCATTCTTCTTTATTTTTTATACAATAAAACATTGCAATATATAGTTTAGTGTATACTGTAGGTTAATGTACTTTTCTTTTTTGAGCAAAGTAAAAAAGAAATGTATGTTAAGAACACAATTTTTTTTTTTTTACAGTATATATTAATTAAATGACTGGAAAATACTGACGCGTGAAATTGTTGCTTAACACATTACAGTCTGGTGCCGCACAAAAAAAGAGCAAAACAAATCCGCCTTCTCAGTCTGTATGGTAACACGAGCTCCAGATGTAAACTAACAATGAATGTGTCAAAAATAATCACAGTACTAAATATAAATATAGCGGGATGCCTTTTCCATCTTTCAGAAATAAGCCTTCAATTGTTCAATTAATTGAACTAACCTAACTAACTAAGGTCTAGTTAATAAACTATTTCATGATCGTTTTATTAAGGTATGGCTTCAAAAATAAAACGCACAAATAAGCCAAACCTCATATATAAATTAAAATTATTTTTTTTGTTTAAAAAAAAAAAACTCCATTCAATTTTATTTGTATTAAACTGATGCGCCTTGTATAGACGTAAATAGATCCGGTCCACTGGAGAAAACGAAAATACTGAAATAATAAAGCGAAATTAAAAGTTTTATTATCCGAAAACATAAATACTTCTAAAACAATTCTAAATCCACCTACTGTTTCATAAATGATTCAATAAAGCGGACTAAAAAAGCAGCAGATAGAGTCCAAGAAAAAGCAATGTAACGCTGTGAAATAGCTGTTGTTGTTGTTGTTTTCTTCTCTCCTAATGCGTAGGTGTACTTCCGCTCCTCGATATACTACTACTACCTGTACCTTTTTACTCCTATATAACACCCGGGGATGAATTTGTTTTGGATAAACTGGGGAGCGGTGACGCATCACACAGCGATTGGACATGTTGGTCTCAACTCCTCCCTTATAATAAAGAGAGTGTGTGTCTCCTGGTGTAAAACACAGCAGCACCGGGCGGCTGCGTCAGGAGGGAAAACTCCACTCTGCGCAATTACGCGACTCCTCACTGGCACAGTGATCAGAGAAACAACAGAAAGGCGTTTATCCGGCTCCTGAACCTCACAAGGGGTGAAATGGACTTTTAAGCAGGCCGTCCTGATAGAGTGGAGGACTTTGCTTCGTGCACTTCAATGCAGTTTACGGTCCAACAGCTGTGCATGTTATGATAGGATTATTACGCATGTGCTCTGAAGCGCAAGCTTTAAAATAGTTGTCTTATAAATAGACATCTTCTTTTTTTTTTCTTTTTAAATAGATCCTTTCTTCTCTAAAATTGGCTCCCGTACAAACAGCCGCGTTGGATCCGTCGGCTTACTGCGAGACTCCGGTGTACAACCCGGATCTCTGCCCGAACATGATAGCCGCACAGGCAAAGTTGGTGTATCACCTCAACAAATACTACAACGAGAAATGCCAGTCTCGGAAAGCGGCCATCTCCAAGAGCATCCGGGAGGTGTGCAAGGTGGTGTCGGACGTCCTGAAGGAGGTGGAGGTGCAGGAGCCCCGCTTCATCAGCTCTCTCAGCGAGATGGATAACCGCTTCGAGGGTCTGGAGGTGATTTCTCCCACAGAGTTCGAGGTGGTGCTCTATCTCAACCAGATGGGAGTGTTCAACTTCGTGGATGACGGCTCTCTGCCGGGCTGCGCCGTGCTCAAGCTCAGCGACGGCCGCAAGAGGAGCATGTCTCTCTGGGTCGAGTTCATCACAGCCTCCGGGTACCTCTCGGCGCGCAAGATCCGCTCCAGGTTTCAGACTCTGGTGGCGCAGGCTGTGGATAAATGCAGCTACAGAGATGTTGTCAAAATGGTCGCTGACACCAGTGAGGTGAGGTTGCGCATTAGAGACAGATACGTGGTGCAAATCACGCCGGCGTTCAAGTGCACCGGGATCTGGCCTCGCAGCGCTGCTCACTGGCCTCTCCCTCACATCCCCTGGCCTGGTCCCAACCGGGTGGCTGAAGTCAAAGCGGAGGGTTTCAATCTGTTATCCAAAGAGTGCTACTCTCTGAACGGCAAGCAGAGCTCCGCAGAGAGCGACGCCTGGGTGCTGCAGTTCGCCGAGGCCGAGAACCGGCTCATCCTGGGCGGATGCAGGAAGAAGTGCTTGTCGGTGCTCAAAACGTTGCGCGACCGTCACCTGGAGCTGCCCGGACAGCCTCTGAACAACTACCACATGAAGACTTTGGTTTCCTATGAGTGTGAGAAGCATCCCCGGGAGTCGGACTGGGATGAGAACTGCCTCGGAGACCGCCTCAACGGGATACTATTGCAGCTCATCTCGTGTTTGCAGTGCAGAAGGTGCCCGCATTATTTCCTGCCTAACTTAGACCTGTTTCAAGGGAAACCTCACTCATCTCTAGAGAACGCAGCCAAACAGACTTGGCGACTGGCGAGAGAAATACTGACCAACCCCAAAAGCTTGGAGAAACTCTGAGGTAAAAAAAACAACAATATGTTAGTTCACCTCGTCTTAAACAGTGTGGTAAATAAAGAGGCCTATAACGAGCTCACAAACGGACAGAACAAATATTGCCAACCAATTTGCAAAAAGTCTTGTGAAATGTGACTGTCCTCTGTTGTTGAATATGTCCTGGCCTGATTCAACATGATTTTTTATAACACTTTTAGTTTGCCATTCTGTCCCCGTGCACCTTTTGGCGGTGCCAATATTTAGGAGCAAGTCTAAATTATTGGCAACTATTAATCCAAGAAGCCACATCAACAGTGGGTTTCTTTTCTCTCCGTGCCACATGGTTGCCTACACATTCCCCCTTAAAATGCTTTAAAATAAAGCCCCGTGACAAATTTTGGAAAAAGAATAAATTCAAACACACATCTGTACATTTTATACTGTAAATACATTCATAGATTGTGATTCAAGTGGTCTGAAATTGTGAATGTTGTTCTGTGACACGTAAATAGGATCCACCTGTTTAAATCTACTTCTGAACTTTTTCTTTTATCTGGTAGAAAACCTTATTAATTTATACTTGCATCAGTGGTAGTCGGATTCATCTGTTTCAATGGACATTGTCTGATTTTTTGAAAGTTTACATTTTGATAGGCGTCTACGACATTGAAAAACATTCCATCAATTTACTTGAATTATTATTTAAAGTACTCGTTTTGGTTGTTGTTTATCTCTACCATGCTTAGGCCTACATGATAAAAAAAATGAAAATGATAACATATATATAGTATATATATATTACAGTTTAATTGAAAAAAAAAAAAATGCACTTGAAATACACTGGATTATAACATCTGTGATCTGATTTTTTTATTTCTGTCTTTGATCTAATTTAAAGAGCTAATAAAACGAGCTGTTTTATATTTGTGTCCCATTATGGTTTTATTAAATGTGTTTTTGACAGTAGTGAAGTAGGCCTAACGCCATGCAATAATAATATAATGGGATCTTTAATTTCGGGTTCTGGATTGACACTTTAAAAAAGAAAACAGGGAAATAGGAATTAATTAATTTCATACACAATATTTTAAACAGACCTACAACATTGCCGATCAGTTTGCATTTATCTAAACCACAGCCCCCTATTTATTTTATTTTTTATTTTATCACCATTAGGTGGCTGGCATAACTTTATGGATAAACTGTTACAGTGACCTGCACGACGAGAAGGCCTCAATGGTCATCATATGATTATTATTTTTTTTTTTTAAATGCAGAAAAGATGCAGAAAATTTAAAAACACAAAATAGAAATCACCCGGGATTAATAACAAAATTCTGGACACAAAACGTCATTAAATAATTCAAAAGACAAAGCGTGGACAGAGGCGCAGAGCACCTCCACCTGCGCATTCTCATTCCTCCTAAAAATTGTGTATTTAAATAAATGTTTAGGAGGCTACATGTAGGCCAGTTACAATACAAAAATATATATATGTATCAACTGTGGAACATGTGGGATGCCAAACTGTGCGCTTTTAAACTCGGTCTGCACACTTGCTTGCAGGTGACTTACCTTTGAGTCGACCCTCTTGAAGGCTGGGTCATCCTCGTCCACCTCGAAGTAGATCTCAGTGGTGGTGATGGACAGAGTCCCGCGGGCCACCAGGACGGGGGCCACGAGCTGGGCCGGGCTGCTCAGCACCACTGGGCCTATAGATACACACAGAGAGAGGGGATAGACACATGCGAAATCAGTAACATGCACAGAAAACAAAGATTAGATTTATGTTAAATAAAGCGAGGCTGAGGTTAATTCTGATGCGATTACAGGAGACACGGCCTGTTGGCACCGAAATACCGCTCCGTGCGTAAAACCACCATGCGCCTTTAAACAGGAGAGAATTAGAAAATTAATTATTGTAGTCCAGTTTAATTTTTAGCATTATGACAGCTCCGTGAAATTATTAATTTGTATAGCCTTTATTATTCGAATTATGCGCCACAAAACAAAGACTTTTGAACCCCTTCTTGTCTTATTGTGCAAGTCCATATGTATGCGCGCAGTGGGTTTACTAGGCCTATTAATAGATAGTCCTACATTTGTACCTGATTGTAAACCAGTGATGCACTGATAACAAAAAGGCTTTATGAAGTTTTCATGAAGTTAAATATAATAAAATAATTCCATATTTCCCTCTATCATCATTTGCAGTGCAGATCTGAAATATGAATTTGCGTCACTGCAGGGTTGCTTTAAAAGGAGCAGCCTGTAAGTAGATTCCGAAAATAATAATAAAAAAGCTCTTTTATTGTAAGATTAATTCATGTAGGAAAACAATACAACTACAAGCTTGTTAAAGTCAAAATAATTGTCCGGTATCGTAAGGTGTGTTTGTGACCCTGCCAGCTGATAGCGATCACATCTTTATTCCAGTCTCTCCCTCCTCCTCCCTCTCTTCCTCTCTTCCTCTGCTTTATCCTCCATGTTTCTCAGATCAGTGTCGCTGTGGAGCACCGTTACAGTGATTTGTCTGCTCTCAAACGAAAGCTCTCGAAATCGGGATATTTATCGATCCCTTAAACTCCAAAGAGCCACTTTAATGTCTCATCAATCTTAATCTGCGTTCCTCGGCCAATTATAGCCGATAGTGTTACAGGAATACAAGTGGATTTCGCTCTCAACTCCCAGAGCGCCCCTTCATCGCTCTTCAGGCTGCACAGTCAGACCGGCCTCTCTCTGGCTTTTCTCTCCGGGTTGCTCGGGTCCATTAACGGTGATCCTATCTGCTGATGCTATCGGCCCACAGAGCTACACGTTGCTCACAAGCTCCATATGAAGAGCAGATACTTGCCATAACCTGTTTTTACTGCATTTCAAATGATGTTTATTGTCGTCTATTCTTAAAAAATAAGAGAAAAAAAATTGCAAGAAGTAAAACTATCATTGTTATTGCTATTATTATTTCTGCCAATTGAGGAGATTGTCTTTATGTTCACTCCAACCCCTTAAATCACAAACCCATTCCCCTCTTACTAAAAAGAACACTTTTAGGGCTGATGCATTGTGTTGCAGCCCTAAAGGGCTCCGCAGAGAGAAGAGAGACACTGGCCTGGAGCATTAAGCCATGCACAGCATCCATTGCTCATGGGGAGGAAGAGGATTAGGCAGTAATCCCCTCAGGGATCCTTCCATAATTAGGCTATATGGCATTAAAATGTTTACACGAGAATAATGAAATTAAGGGCAAGTTACACAGGATGAGTGGTGTATATGGGCTAAAGCTTGGAAGAACTCGGGCTGTTGGGTCTTTTTCTTTTAATGAAAATGAAAATATTTGTCGAATGACAGGCCAATTTAACAAAGTGAGGTGTGGTGGGAGTTTGGGGAGAACTGCTGAGGAGATGGGTATATTATTATTATACCCACAGTACATCCTCTGGACCGCAGTGTTTGATACGGCCGAGTGCTTTTTATATTTTACATAATGAGAGAAATGCAAGTGGAAGTGGGTTACTTGCACACCTGAGCACCATCATTCACTTGCAAACATGTTGACTTAGTGTAGCCTATAGTACATACACACACACACATACACGCTCATGCACAGCTGCAGTCATTATGCTGAGTATCTGAGGCACAGTGCCTTGTTGTTCATTTGAGTCACTGAAAGCAATGGTCATTTTTTCCACAGTTTTCAAAGCATGCATTTATCTTTCACTACAACATATTTACATGTAAAAGTCTGGAGAAAGTCTGCTCTACGGACTAATTAAAAAAGGCTGCAGTATACAATAATTACATTAAAATTGACCGAAAAATACATGATATTTTATTAGGGCTGTCAATCGATTAAAATATTTAATCGCGATTATAGTTAATCATGATTAAGCGCAATTTAATCACAGTATTTTATCTGTTCAAAATGTAACTTAAAGGGAGATTTGTCAAGTATTTAATACTCTTATCAACATGGGAGTGGACAGATATGCTTGCTTTATACAAATGTAGGTATATATGTATTATTGGAAATCAATTAACAACACAAAACAATGATGAATATTGTCCAGAAACCCTCACAGGTATATACTGCATTTAGCATGAAAAATATGCTCAAATCATATCATGGCAAACTGCAGCCCAACAGGCAACAACAGCTGTCAGTGTGTCAGTGTGCTGACTTGACTATGACTTGCCCCAAACTGCATGTGATTATCATAAAGTGGGCATGTCTGTAAAGGGGAGACTCGTGGGTACCCATAGAACCCATTTTCATTCACATATCTTGAGGTCAGAGGTCAGGAGACCCCTTTGAAAATGGTCATGCCAGTTTTTCCCAAAATTTAGCAGAAGTTTGGAGTGTTATTTAGCCTCCTTCGCCTCAAGCTAGTATGACATGATACCAATGAATTCCTTTGATTTTTCTAGTTTCATATGATGCCAGCATCTTCACTCTAGCTTTAAAACTACAACCTAAAAATCTCAAGTTGCGTTAATGCGTTAAAAAAATGAGTGGCATTAAAATTAATTTGCGTTAACGCATTATCATCGTGTAAACTTTGACAGCCCTATTTTTAATATAAATAATTTAAATTTCCAGAGTTGTTAGTATATTTTCTTTTTAACGTCACCCATGTTCTGTTTGTATTAAGAAATATCTTCTAGATATTTAAATAAGAAAAAACAACAAACAAAGAATAAACTTGGGGAGAAAGCAGACAAACACACTCTGTCTTCCTCTCCGCTTTTTTCCCTGAGATTACACAGAAATGTTGTGTTGGGTTTTTACCCTTTTATAAACATGTCACCACTCAAGGGACCGGTATTGTGAATGGGGACTAAAATGGATACAGAAAGGCTAAATTAAGGCAAAACAAAATGGTTGTGGCTGCTAAACCACACTTGGGGGTACAGTATACTATGGTTCCGCCGGCAGAACAGTCGCATCTAGCGACTCTTGCTCGACATTAGACATGCCTCGTGAGGCTCAGACTCTCCTCTCTTCTTTCCCCTCACATGCTCATCTTAAGTTACTATTTTACCTGATTTTGTGCATACAGAAAGGCTCATTTAATGCCAGCGTAAGCACTGACAGCATGTCCAATGTCTGAGGGGGAGCAAGACTAATCATAGGTTCAGTAACCACAACTGCCGAGGCCCTTGAGTGCAGGCGCCGCCCCTTTGGCAGCAGCAGCAGCAGCAGGCACTGACCCAGAGGCTGGCAGGAGGAGCACTGTTGTTGACAAGGATCTAGTCCCAGATCTCTCATTAAGGCTGTTCATGCCTGAGATTAGATACAGGACAAACACAGACACAGTGCATCCTGGTAAAAACATTACCCAAATGTTACAGTGGGAGGGAGCTCCCCTATTGGTAAAAATATGAACTCAAACTTTGATTCAACATTAAAAAAAATAATCTTAAATCCCAGCCATTATTCCTCAAAGTCAATGTCTACCTTCAAGATTTGGTTAATAATTTCAAACAAGCTCACACATCATAGAAGTATCACAGATATTCAGTCTCAGCGTTTCTGTTTTGTATGAAGGTCATTATCGGTTCTCTCGGGAGAATACATTCAGCCTGCTCTTTTGATTGGGCGGCGCAGGGTTCATCTGACAGACACGCCGTGTTTGGCTGCCTGCTGGCCCTGCTGGGACAAAGAGGAGGGGTCAGCCTCCTCCTCTGAGATTCATCTGTCGGATCTTAGAGGGGATTTCACTGCTCAGCAGTGCCCTGGTTCAGCCTGAGCCTCACACACTAAGCCATGATAACTAGGTAATGTATACACGGCTACGAGGCTGGGAATCTAGAGTCTCAGGGCAGATTTCTTTTCATACAATTTCTATCTCAATTTGCACCTGGAATCAATCAATTACATACATGCATTCATATTTGTTACTGTTAATACATGCTTCAGTGGCAGCCCTGATCCTACTGGATTAATAAAGACATTTTGGTAACATTATAAATGTGACCTGGAGGGATTGTGCAATCAAACCTGTGACTTCAGTTAAAACACAGTTTGAAGCACCAAGTTGCTTTGTAGACTGTGAATAATTTAACTTGCAGAACCTTGTAAAAAAATCCATGACATTAGATTATTATTGCAAATCTATTACCAAAACAAGAATATCTTCCAATTTTCCTGTTCAGTTTTGTTATTTTTGTGAGGACAACCCAGCTAGAATTTGCACACTCTCTGAAAATAGGGAAATAGATATCATTGAAACAACAATTTGAATGTACAACATGTCAGCCTAAGAGCTGAACATGTACAGTATATACCGTCTTTAGAGCAGTGGATGGCCATTTAAATTGTCTGAAGTAGCCAATAATCCAAAATCAAACCACATCCAGTGACAACAACTGTCAACAACAATGGCCCAGACTTTACCTACTTTACTGCTTTATTATTCTTGTCACTGGAATATAGGAGATGTTTTTGGGATTGGTAATGACTTCCAGGGATTAGTATTACTTTATATTCGACTAAAAAAGCCTGTATCATTAAGGCATCAAACAAGTAACACGGTCCGCTTATTTAAACCATCAATTATATGCAATGAGGTTTTATTGACAAGTATGTAAGGCAGTATTGTTGATCTAAACTCAAAACTCGAGTGAACTCTGGATATCTTACCTTTTAAAGCCATGAAAAGCATGAAGGTTGGCTCGATACTGTAGGCTGGCTCACACACTGAATGTGATGCCGGGTAAATTACAGGATCTTTGGGCAGCCGTGGCTGTGGCAGTAAGCTGCACTACTGACTGAATTGTGTCAGACAAAGTATTACAACTGGGTTAAGATCCTGGATGAAAAATAATAATAGCAAATCACATGGGTAAAATAAATTAAAGATGGTATATTGTTATTAGTTTCTCCTCAGCTGTTAAGAGACAACTAATCTCTTCATGATTGCTCACTGTCGAGAGAATGAGGGTTAGTTTGACTGCAGGAGAATTAAGTTGTTGTCTGCTCTCCCTTAACAACCAAGAGCTCACATCAACACAATCCTTCTAGGTTCAGTTAAAATATAATATTTTATTCATTTAAAGGTGCAGTGTGTAGGATCTGGCGGTATCTAGCAGTGAGGTTGCAGATTGCAGATTCCATTTCTGCCAATAGATCCCCCTAACTGTTACACACCGGTCCTTTAAATGAGATAATGATAAAGATGATTGCTGTATTTTGGGATTGGGATTGTATTTGCTGGGAAAGAAAAATACATTTGTACAAAATTTGATTAATTAAATTAATTTCCAACTATCAAAGAATTCATTGATTGATTATGTTACAATATTTCTGGAGATACACATGTTTGATTAGGTGTGTTATTATTAAGCATGGTTTTGATTCAGAGTAATAAAATATTGCATCAGATTTTCACCCAGTAGCTGTTAATAATGTTTAATCAGTATGATGAAGAGATTGTGTAGAGTTGAGTTATCAGGAGTCTGAGCTCAGATCACTTTGATTACAATAAGTGACTCTTTATTATAACCTTATTAAAGTGCAGATCAATATGCTATAGTCACAACAGAGCAACATTAATTAATAATACTTTGTTAGTATTTAAGTAAGTAGAATATCAGTTTAATAACATGAAGTAAACACAATGACTCCATTGATATGAATAGATTGTGAATGGTGCCACCCAACCTTTGAGGGCACATTATTAGGTCAGATGAGGTTAGGTTAAATAAGGCCACTGTAAAGTTAAGTTAAATTCAGTTAGTTAAATATGACTTCTGGACTGATCATCTTTCCGGTGTTAGTTTAACTATAGAAGACTTGCCTCTGGAGATAAACACTCGAGGAAGGAACGGTGCTGACGAGATACAAAACAAAACAGAGAAGGACAACTTGTCAGACCAAAACAATACAGTATGTAGCTGTCAAACCAGAGCAAAGCTGTCCAGGTTAGAGTACAGAGACACAGTCTTTGACTCCAGAACTACATTGATGGTTAACTGCAGGAAGCGAGTTGTAAACTAAAACCTCAAATACATTACATAATTGGATTTTTCAATACTAAATAATAGCCAAATATCTCAAAGTTTCCCCTTCTTCAGTTGTACTGTTGCCAACGCCATATAATGAGCATTACTACATTGATCCAAACACTTGATATGCTGATATTAATCATGTACACTGTAACTATGCCAGCAATTAGGAAGCAGACAGATAAAAGACAAGCGCTGATGCTCCAGCAGAGGTGAAGCTGACTTGGGGTTAATGGAGGTGCTGGTGTGCTGACTTACCACCCAGGTTGTCCATCTCCTTCTCCTGCAGCAGGCTGACGGCGTCTTCATCTCCCTCCAGCATCAGCTCCGTCTCGGGGTTCTGGCTGGCCACGGGTTGGCTGCGGAAGACTTTCTTAGACTTGACCACCTCGTCCTCCTCTGTGCCTGTCAAAAACACAACAATAACTAAATATTGCACTCTGACCGGTGTACATCACTATGCTTAAATGGACAGAAATACCTGGCTATGGTCTATTCCTTGGCGAAGTCCCATCACCCATTTCCTATTCTTTCATTAGTTATTGCACTTTCCATGCATTTCTGTTCAGAAATACTGTACCGTACCAAGTATGAAATGGTTCAGCTGTTGAACTCATTGACTGAGAAAAAGCTTGCTTCAAAGTGAGGCAAAGTAATTTAATTTACTATAGTATATGTAGTACATCTCAGTAATGCATTTAGCCAACATATATAAAACCATATATTAAATCAACACATTTAGTTCAAGAAAATGCAACAGCATCATAAGGAAAAAAAAAGAAAAATCAAGCAAAAAAAAAACCTACCAACCTAAAGACATCGATGACCCCTGCATCCATCCCACTGATACAAACATGCACGCAACGCAACGCAACGCAACGCAACGCAACGCAACGCAACGCAACGCAACGCAACGCAACGCAACGCAACGCAACGCAACGCAACGCAACGCACGCAGTAAGTAACCATTAGTCTGAGAAAAGTTTTTGAAAAATACGAAAAAAGGATATATCATGTGTAAACTAGGGCTGTCAATCGATGAAAATATTTAATTGCGATTAATCGCAAATTAATCACACATTTTTTATCTGTTCAAAATGTACCTTAAGGGAGATTTGGCAAGTATTTAATACTCTTATCAACATGGGAGTGGACAAATATGCTTGCTTAATACAAAATATATGTATATATATATTATTGGAAATCAATTACCAACACAAAACAATGACAGATATTGTCCAGAAACCCTCACAGGTACTGCATTTAGCATAAAAAATATGCTCAAATCATAACATGGCAAATTGCAGCCCAACAGGCAACAACTGCTGTCAGTGTGTCAGTGTGCTGACTTGACTATGACTTGCCCCAAACTGCATGTTGATTATCATAAAGTGGGCATGTCTGTAAAGGGGAGACTTGTGGGTACCCTTAGAAGCCATTTACATTCTTGAGGTCAGAGGTCAAGGGACCCCTTTGAAAATGGCCATGCCAGATTTTCCTCACCAAAATTTAGCGTAAATTTTGAGCGTTATTTAGCCTCCTTCACGAAAAGCTAGCATGATATGGTTTTTCTAGTTTCATACGATGTCAGTATCTTCACTCTAGCTTTAAAACTGAGCCTGCTACAACTTAAAAATCAAAAGTTGCATTAATGCAAAAGAAATTAGTGGCGTTAAAACGGATTTGCGTTATCGCGTTCATTTTCACAACCCTAGCTGCAACACATTTACACACTGCAAAACCCTCAAAAATAACTAACTAAACCAGGCGTCATGAACCCATTTCAGCTTGTGCATATCCACAGGTTCAAACCAAAACATCTTCTTTAATAAGCTATTAAAATGCACAACATCTAGTAATATATAAAAAGAAATAAACCATGCAGAAATCTCTGCATGAAACACATAATATATGCAGGATGAACCTGATATGAGATGCTCACTAATGTACTTGCCACAGCATATAAAAGAATGTCAAGGTACACGTTCGTTCACTGAATACATTCCGCGTGGTTGAACATCAGAGGTGCTTCAGCTTTTATTTTTAGACAAGGTCAACAATGAAACACTATCTGCATCTTGAAAGACCAACAGCTGAGTCGGGCGATACATCTCAAGCTCGTAGTCGATTAGAGATATCATTTGCCGCTTTTGGAGATTTGACAAGAGTGAGACTGAACAGACAGCACAATTAGGGAGGCTGCTTACACCAGGACTTCATCATATGGCTATAGTGGAGCGTGCTCATTGAAAAAGATGTGTTCATACATCCTGCAAAACAAAGAGGTCTGGCAACACATTTATCAGCTTGAATCAGCCCATCTCCAACATGTGCCTGCCACGCGGCTGCTCGCAACGTTGATGGGAATTTGTCTTTCTGAAGTCCGATGTAGGAAATAACCAGAGGAAAAACTAGCGTGTATGAAAGGAAGAACACATATCAAGAAATGGGAGGTGGCTGACACCCGTCTGACATGTTTCATTTCAGCACGGTTCTTAATTCGCCTCCCTCTCCCCTGAGGAACATGTACCTTGTCTTGAAGAGGTCACATTTGACTGTTGTCAACACTGCTACTGAGAAAAAAAAGCCTGCTTCCTGCTCTGTCTCATATCTGGAGTGCTTTCATCAGACGGAGGGGAAGAAGTGTGTGCGTTTCGGAAATGAATTCTGTGTAATGTTAAAGGCAAAAGCCAGCCAGCGGTCAGAGATCAAAGCGGAATGACTGAAACTTAAAACTGTAATTCTGTAAACCATCATTACGCTGCGAGTAAACGAGGGAAAGTTCAGCATACAGCAGACATGCTGATGTTCTGATTGGCAAGGGGTTGAGTAGACCAAATAAACCGTGCTGATTTCTACACGCAAATCACCAACATCAACTGTTAGGGTGGGTGGGGGAGAGGAGATCAGCTTTACCCACAATGCACTTTTGTTCTCGCAGACAAAGTGATATGGTTATAAATAACCAAGAAATGAAGAGCTATGACACGAAGGAGAAAATGTGCTGACATGAAAAGTGATCTTCTCGTGAGTGATAGCCCGTTGACTCGGAGACACTCCTGTATTAAAAGTGCGGCTGCGAAAAGGGCCGCCATTCGTCACTATTAAAGGACCTGCTGTGAGGTGGTGTCGAGGCAGACTCATTACAAACAGTTTCACGTGTTCACCCTTGACCACTAAATGGCAAAACAAAGAGAATGGCCATCTGAATATCTGATATAACTCCTATGAATGATCGAAAATGAAAAGGAAGTGCAGGCTAGGGTAGATAATATGGATATAAATATAATCACCACCTACTGAAGGACGTAAACATTGGTTCATTTGTTGATTTTATGGTGTGAGAAGCTGAAATTCTTCTACATTTATAAATGAAAGAAAGGAATAAATAACGTTGCCTTTGCCGTGTCGCTGTATAATGATGCTACGCCAACTAGCATCTATCTAATTAACCTTACAAAGTGAGCAGTCCATCAGAAGCCACCAGCGTTGACTTCCCCTCGTCTCTGAAAAAAGAAAAAAAAAAATCACAGCAGTTTCATTTCATGTCTACTCTCAAGCCCTTCAGGAACGGAGCCAGGAGAAGCCACCGATCACCAGTCTCACGGGTCCTCTTGTTCAATCACTGAGTTAAAACTGCCTCAGAGTGCACTAATTACACTCAGCAAAGTGCATTTCAGAGCTTTCGTGACCCCATCGCAGGCTGATGAAGACCCGCCAGCTGTGACCAACGGAGGACGCCCCTGAGCTTTCACCACCGGAGTTCAACAAGGATTCATGGTTCGGAGTTCTTTTCTAGGGTGTCTACCACACACGTCAAAAACAATTACGTTAAAAAATAACATACTGGGTTGAGTGACATGTTTTATAATGTAATCTTCGTGTCGAGTCAGAAAGGATGACCTGATGCACAAAATAAATCTTTCAGATTTAAAGTTTCATCCTGGAGTCAGAGAGACCTTACAGTATGAGAGAGTGTTTACATTAAGTTACTGACATGACTTTCAGTTGCTTAAAGGAACAGTGTGTTACATTTTGGGGGATCCATTTAGCAGAAATGGAAAATAATATTGATATCTATGTTTTCATTAGTGTATAATCACCTTGAACTATGAATTGTTGTGTTTTTCTCTTAGAATGAGTCTTTCATATCTACATAGGGAGCGGGTTCTCTTCACGGAGTCCGCCATGTTGCTCCGCCATGTTTCTACAGTAGCCCAGAACGAACAAACCAAACACTGGCTGCAGTAAGAGCCTTTCATGTTTTTACGTTAGGTGAAGGCCACCATAGTTCTCCGACATGCTTGTGAAACTGCAGTAACGTGAGCCGCAGAGTTCAAAACCGTGGAACCGCCAGCCGGCGTCTGACTTCCGTTGCTCTCTTGTTATTATGGTAAGGATGGCCTCTGAGCGAGGCGAACAGTTTTGCACTCGGCGGCTCACGTTACTGCAGTCTTGGAAAGGGAGGAGTGAGCGGAGGGGTACTCAGTTGGTTGCAATCTGCAACCACACCACTAGATACCTCCAAATCCTACACACTGTACCTTTAAGTATTGTGCTGTTATGGCCATTTTAAAAAACCTCCTTCAGTGATATATTAGTTAGTTGGTAACCCTTTTTATAGATGTCATGAAGTGGCCTCTTTACTTCTTTAATGTGATGTGAACAGGACTTGGTCACAGGATATAACACGGCTGTATGTTTTTATATAAGAAGCAGAGGGGTGAGATTACTAATACATTTTTTAATGGTGATGGTGACAGTTTTCCAGAAAGTTAAAGGTGCTCTATACAATATGCACAGCATTAATAAAGCAGAAAACAACTATTGTCTGTGTAAAGCTATAGAGGTGTAATGTCTACCTGCGTAAAGAATGAAGACGTTCTCCCTCTGTGTGTGTAGTAATCCAAGCTTCTCTGTGCTTTGTTTACGTAGCCAGGCCGGCCGTGCGTGCATGTGTGCCCCACTGGCTAGCTAATTGCCGCCACTCTGCACTGCGTTCATATGACGGTTATCGCTGAAAACATCACCCCGACCCACCGTGTCGTCGTGGAAGCGTAGCATCCGCCCTCCGGTTCCCCCCTAGGTTAACACTGTTAGCTCTGTTGCCATTTGTTTGCACTGTTCATGCTGTTAGCACCATTAGCTGCTAGCCGCCGGCTTAGCCGTCGCCATGTAGAGAGCCATGTGGAGGCAATCCCTCAATCTTAGATATGCAGTGAAAAAATAATTTAGCTCCTTTAAAGTGTAAATTTCATGGCATGTTTATCATTATAAATGAAAAATTGAGTTGTGTGCATGAGCAGCAATATTGTGTGATTCACATGAGACAAAGATAAGAATTTTCCTCTCAGTCACAGAGTGATGAAATCAAGTAAATGTGTTCTTTTGTGAACAAGCTGAAGGCCAAGTAAAATAAATTTTATAATTTCAGATACAGCCTCCCACTTTGGAAATATGTCAGTGTTGAGTAGTTTTATTATTCAGTATGGAATAGATAAGAGTTGAAAGGCCTTTAAAAACTGTTGAATCGACTATAATACTGTTGCCAAGGGTCCATGTTTCACGTACTGCAACGCTGGAGAGTTTAGTGGCATTGGCCTTTCATTTTTATAGCCTCAGTAGAGCCGGTGAGCAGGACTTTTTCTAAGTCTCCTATGTATTATACACCCTGGCTCAACCACTTCACTGCCACTCATCGAAAAGAAATCCACAACATAATGTTTCACTTAAGGTTCAACTAACGTGCACGGGTACTTCTCTTCAGGGGGAAAAGAACCTGCCTATTTCACAAATACATGGGAAATTACACGACTATAAATAAAACACAAAATACCTAAAGGTTGCTCATTATGAGAGGTTTTCATGAAGACGTCTAATCTGCATAATATAAATAATAAAGGGAGCAAGCAGAGGCCGGCCTTTTGAATTAATTTGAATCAGTGAATGTTTGTCTATTGATATGACAGAAAACATTTTGGACACAGCTAAAGACACACAGCTATCTTGACCTATTTCTAAACAAAGAGAGGAAAAGAGCTCAAAGTCTGGACTTCTGCAGGAATTATTCTGTTTTATGTCTCATTCTGTCAGATCTCTGTAGATAACACGCATTAGTATAAGCCTGGGCTCCATAGCGTATTTACTATACTATCTTATAATGTACATCGGTGTTTCGTGCAGTCGCTCCAACATCCGTATAACATGAGCTCTATAGAATGTTTTAAATATATCTCTTCCGTTTCCCAGCCACTATCTGTGTCAGATCCTGCCCTCCTACGCTCCCTCTCCACGGGCTCCACATTCCACATAGGGAGAAAAAGTCCAGTCCATGGGATTGCATTACCGGTAGGGCGATGCAATTCTGCCCTCTGTCTCTTCACTTTTATTTACTCTGCACTGAAAGATGAAATGAGAGAGAGAGGGGGGTGACAGCTTCATACTTCCTGTGATGCACGCCATCCGTTTTGCGGAGTATGTGTTTTGGGACTGTAAAGGTAAACATTATAACTTTGATGTAGGGGAGTTTATACGCTGCAGACACTTCCTCTTGGGGAGTTCTTTATTAAATATCCTGGGATGTGCAGTGCGTGTCTACTGTGCTGCCAGAGGTTACAAACAACCTCATCTTCTCTCCATCAAAACATCAACAGCAGTGTCTAATAATCCCCACATCTGGACCTGAGCGTTAACCGTTTCTGAGCATATCGTGTGTTTACTGAAAGGCGGCATTCAAATGTCCCCGATTTGCATGTTAGTAAATATTCCGACGTCGTTCGTCACAGTTTAATATCTGTGATTATAAAGCCGGAGAAGGTTAATATCACATCACGAGGCCGGTGCCTCTAAAGAGCTATAAAGATCTGTGCCCGGGGCAATCAGCTCTGAGAGGAGCCGCTCACCTGAAATGAGACAGCAAGGACACCCGGAGGTAAAACACCCCGTTAAACACTTGGATCAATATTAACGTGACTTCCATTTCATGCTTGCCCAATTCCAATCACCTAACAATATAGTCTGATGCCTGGGCCGTGGCCGGCTGTAACAGGGGAGGTTATTACAGGCAGAGGGCAGAGACAGAATGTGCTGGCTAAGCTGTCAATGCTGCTAATAGACAACGAGGCAGAGTTTAAGGCAGAGTTTAACCTCCCATCACACACATTCATGAATGCACACACTCTCACAAACACACAGACACACGTTGCACAAAAGTCATTACAAAGATTACACTGATGCACTAGTTTTACTAATATATATCAACTTGATTTTTTAAAAAGTTTCCCTTCGATCTTTGCTCTCTCAAGGAATTTAAGTAAGAATGATAAATCTAAATGTTTCTCTTGGCATATGATGATTGTGGGGAAATATCTTTTACAAAAAAAGATACATTTTTAAAATGTGGCTTTAATAAAAAGGTCATTAGCTGTAATTCATCTGCTGCAGAGGCTTGGGATTTACTCATCAGTTCTCTTTCAAACCCACATTTACTTGCACAAATATGTGTCACTTTAATTTAATGTAAGAAGACCTACACACTTACTTTGTTATAGTTTTTTTGTTTTATTTTATATTATAATGTATATATTTTTTATTTTTATTTTTTTGTTGTTGTCTGTGGGTTTATGTCTTGTTTAGTTTTGTTTTCTTTGCAAGGCAATGGTGATATGTATATAGTTTGTGTAAAAAGGCTGTGCAAGAATCCTTGTCTATGGCACCTTGCGTACAACAATTTTCATGTAACAAACTCAGTAAAAAGTTGATCACAAAAAAACGTGGGTTTAAATTATGTTTCCATTGGCAAGTGGTCAAAATAATTGGTCAAGAAATCTCTTTGAAATCCACACAACAATTAATAAATTATTAATCCAACTTCTAACATGGTGAAGAATTTTTTATTTTGTAATGTCTAAGAGAAAACAGAAGATTACGATACTCTGCTGTCAAAAACAACACAGGCCACTCACTCACTGAGTGTTCTTTCAAGAAAAAAAATCTTGCTGACTTTCATTTTCCCCAAGTGAGCTCGTAAGACTGACGTTTACTGTGAACACGACGGTGTAAAGTCTGCCCTCTTCAAACTCAAGATGGTGGCTGAGCCTATATTGTCATATCCTGCTGTCAAACCAGAAACTGTGTGTTCAACTTGGACAACCTACTGGTTCTCCGATAGTCCCAGATTTTAAAGCTTTAATAATGACTCTCAAGGGCCAACTCAAACAACCTCTTTGTTTTTCTACTCTGGTGCTTATACTCAGCCGGCAACCCACTAAAAAGTTCAATAGAGTCCCTGTCAAATCTAGGAAACAAAGTCTGGATGTTATTATGCTATTATGGATATCCAACCTCTGAGCTTCTGCACCAGGGTTATCTGGTCCTATCTTTAATACTATGTTAATTAAAAATGAATATGCATTGGGGGAAAAAAAAGCACAAACTGTCATAGTACATTTAAAACAAAAACTGCCAACTGCCACCGCCAACGAAATCTACTGAAGCTCCAAAAAAGAACAAAAGATCCTTCTCGCTTTAACTCAGAACGAAACCTGGCCTCCGCCGTGCAACCACATCAAAGCCTGCTGGAAAAAGCCTGAAAGTGCAGCTCACCTCTCAAGGAGAGCAAGAAGGCCATCCGACCGCAGGCGATCCCTTTCACTTGACAAGTTTATACATTATTCTGCTCATTAAAACCACCGCATGCCGGCAGGACTTCAACAAGTCTTCAGTCAACTACACCGAGGCATTTATGTCAAACAACAGAAACAAAACTGATAGCTCGGAAGCATATTCTACTGATCTGATGGACTAATATGATATGTATCTGTGGCATTGTCGAGAAGAAATCTGTCACATAATTCACCAAAGGAAATGATACACACATAAACCCATTTGAGCAACTGCACAGTAGGTAAAGAGGCCACTGGGCGATGCTAACTGACAAAGCAGATGGAACAATGGAAATCTGCCTTCAGTATAATCTTCTCCCCTGCTTTTATACAAGCAGTAAAGTAATTTTATCAAAATTATCCACAGAAATCATATGTTATGTGTTTTATGTGTATTTACAATCAGAAAAATGATCGTTGTCGTTGTGTCCCACAGGCAGTTTGCCTTTGTTGCACCATCTTAAAGTAATGTTTCAATAAAAATATCTTCACAACATTCACTACTTCTATGTTGCAATACCAACTCCACATAACTCAGAAGCTCCACCAGAAGTAGTGTATTTATTTTATCGTTCCAAACAGCCACCAACAAATCCTACTCCTCCTGCCTTCAAGTTACAAAATAATAATAATAACATAAAATACAATTTAAATCATGAATAAATAAATAAATAAACGGATACGAAAAATGAATAAATATCAAAAACAAATGAAAAAAATTGCCCAAAATGTATAAGCTGAAGCCAGGGTTTATTACATCTAGTTAATAGCGAGGTGAGGATTGTTTGCAGCATACTGAAAATATGAATCAAAGCTATCAAAGGCGGATCATGCTGCGGGAGTAGTTTCTATTGATGTTTGATGTTTTACAGATGTGCTGGTATTTACCATAGAGTGTATGTAAAGATGGATGACATGACAGCTCCATAAAAGTGAAGCCACAACATCTAGATTGCCACCTGGTGGCTGGCTGCAGTATAGGTCATAAAGCCCGCCCCCTCCATGTTAGTGGATGGGACGTGGGCCAAAATAAAAAGTCAAATACGAAGCCACGCGGCACAGCACACAGTGCCCGGGACTGTGCCGCTGCCGCACTACTATACACACACGCACCTCTACACGCAACAAACAACGATATCCGTTTGAGAATAACTAATAATAATTAATGTTTAATATGAATAACGTTGTGGGATTATTCCTTATTTAATGGGCTATTTTGGGATTTACAAATAATTATTATTACGTACTTGCATAAAAAAGTACAAAAAAACCTGAAACATTCTGATTTGGAGGTTGATTACCATGGCAATGGTCAAAGCTTCGAAGCATTCGGGTCAGCCCTAGTAACAGAACATGTGTCGATTTGATCATAAATGTAGTTATAAAGATATTATGTTAGATGTTGTGTCTTTGTAGCCAAACAGCTACCGTGGTGCTAACGTAGCAGCTAGGTGGCTCATGCTAGCAAGCTGTGGCCGTTCTTGGATTGTGATTGGCTCAGGCTGGTGTGTGGGCAGGATCTCGATACTGTGGCTCCAGGCCCCCGATCACTACTGCGCAGACTCTGGCTTCAAATTATGTCAAAATCTCAAGATGGTTGCTCCCGTATCTGAGATATTTTTAGATTCTGTACAGTGGGAGGAAGTGGAGAAGCGTCGTCTGTTTATATACAGTATATAGTCTATGGTATTTACAGGTAGGCAATGTTGATGCAATTCAAGGAAATTTTTTTGCAGATGATACCGAAGTTCTTAAAAGCCTTTAATATTTCTGAGCAGGTCAAAAGTGCAGAAGTTGTAACATTTGTTTCCTGGAGTCGTCGTCACAGCAGTATCCACATATCACCAAGAGCCCACAAAATGAGCTTATGTCTAAAAATAATGTAACCACCACAAAATCTAAAGCAGACGGTGCAATTATTGCATGTGTGTCTCATATATGGACCACCTGCAGCCGAGGCGGCAGCTGGCACGCGTTTATCTACAGCGCTGCCATGATCTTCTTACAGCAGAGCTAGCAAAGCAGCAAAGACGACATCCTGAACCCAAACGACGGTCGGCTTCAGTGGCTCGACACAGAGACAGTGAACATTGCGGTCATTATGCGTGTGTTGCTGTAGGTCTACAGTCGTTTTACGAGGCTACAATGACCATAATGCATTGCCTGTTTTCCATTTTCTATAAAGTAAAGAAGGCGCTTACTCCATTAATTTCAGAATCAATACATTCGCCCTTGTGCCGTTAATACATTTGCTCTGCTATTCAATTACAGATGGGAGAGAAGGGCCAATGGGTGGTTAATAGTACTGAGCTGCTTTCCCTTTAAAAGTCGCTGGTGCATGACATAAGGCAAAATTGACACAAGGTGGTGGGCAACACTGAAACACTGCCCGGGTCAATAAAAAAAAGTTTCAGGCAAAGAGGAGAAACAATAAAAGGGAGAGATCCAATTTGTTCTTGAGTATGTGTTGTGATGGAAATAAAAAAAAAAAAGTGTAATAAAATGTATGTGTCATGTTCAATTCTCAGAACTCATAAATATGTCACCTATAAAAATGACACTTAACTTCTCCTAAGCAATAGGCTGGGATAACTTTAGTGCCCTTTAATGCTTTTTCTATTATGCTTTAATGGCAACATTGATATTCTACATTTAATACGGGGTAATGATGCCCTCAAAAGTTCAGCTCCCTAATTCTAATGGGGTTTAAAAATATATATTCTAATCGTAGAAATGACCAACTCACCATACTCCTGCAGTGACTTGCATGTGACGTCCAAGTGGGTGGAGCCAAATGGGTTTCTGACAAATCTCCGCCTCCGCCGCAGGTCGTCTTCCCAGTAGTCGAGACGCCAGAAGTCGTGCAGCTGACTATGGGAGAGACAGGCAGACAGGCAGGTTAGATGGAGCGCACACCCCTCAGTGGTGGTCTGATTCCGGCAGCCACTTCCTTATCAGGGGAAAACATCTTGAGGAGGAAAATCAGGCCAGAGATCGCAGATTTATTAGGCCGACTGGTGGCATGCTCTGTGGAGGCCCCGTAATGTTAGCTCTGCTAAAGCCTATAGCATAAGAACAGCAGGGAGCAGCAGCAACCACAGCACACATAAATCACAGGCACTCCCATTAACAAATACAGCATCAAATTACAAGTATAAATGGCACAGCTTGCCTCCTTTTTTTACAATGTTTTTTAACAAGTCTTGTAAATCAAAGGTAGGAACCTCAACGCAGACAGCGTGGGGTTTAATGATCGGGGTCTCGGGGCGGTTGAGGCATGAGCCTATAAAACAAGCCCCCTCCCTGCATATGTGGAGCCATGATTAAAATAATGTGCTGAAATATTCATTGAAATGATTCCCAGAGCCCTGGAGCAACCGGACTGAAAATTGCATTTTTATTCATTATTAATAACAGCGAATTAGGGTCGTAAAAAAAAAAAAGAAAACGAGAAAAAGAAGAAAACAGTTCCAGCATGTGGTAACCATCTTTGTAAATGATTATTCCAACATTAGTGAGGACCTAGGATAATTTTATTGCTTGCAGCTAATGCAAACCATTAAGCACCAGGACTAGCATTAGGTTACTAAGTGCTGCTTGTTCCAACTGTGCACTAGCCGGAGCTGTTTCAAAGCCTTTATGCTTCCTTTAGAGGGAAATGCAGCAAAAAACTGCTTTAATTTATCCTTGACAGAGGGGAGTAATGCATAAAAACTAGTGATGATTCAAATAATTGGTGTGCAGTTGACAGTACAGTGAGATGTGATTACATCAAGCCTGGCATGAGGTGCATTTTCATTTAATTTTCAGCCAAATTTGAAGAAATATGGCATCACTTGGTTTCATTTTGTTTAATATATAAGTGTGGAGGAGAGAACAATCCAATACACGCACAGTACATGAACAGAACTCTTTATCCTATTATCTAAAATGTTTTACATGCATATTATTAAAAAAAAAAGTGAAACCAAAAAGTAAAAACAGCCACCCAAAGCTCCAAATAAAACCTTGAATCTGGCACTGTGTGTGATATTATTCAGTGCGTGCAGGATACAGTGAGACCTTGGCAGGCGGCCGTCTCTTGCATTGTATGGTTCCTGCCCCCTTCCCTTCCCCTGCCACAGTATTGAAGCAGTCTAAACAGATTAAAGTGTTATAGGGGATCACATCACAAAATACAGCCTCCTTGCACCGTGAATATAATATCTACAAATGTCAAAAATCAAGAGGCTCAGGAGACTTAGCTGGGCTCTGACAGCAACAAGAGCTCAGTTTCAGTTAAGTATCAATCAAAATTGAGCGTGTGTGTGCGTCCGTTGAAGTATCATGAGTCGCTGTATGCAAAGCAAGACTCAACGCCTTGAGCCTGTCCCCTGTCAATCTCCCTCAAAGCTTAACTGAGGGAAAGAGAGATGTCAGCGGGTTGAAAGGAGAAACCCACGTAAATGATATTGTAAATGCGAGATTACACAGTGTGAAAAAATGTAAATCCACTGTAGGCAACCAGGCGATTACTGCTGAAGATTATGTCCCCTAATTCTTAGTGCGAACAGACAGCAGATGCCGGTGGGGGATAAATCCGCCACTTTGAAGATTTCCTTATAACAGCATTAACTGCATTTTATTTGGACGCTCATTTGAGGACAACTTTGGTCTAAAGCCATTCACTTCTCTTTAACGGCACAACAAAACCGAACCCTCAAGTAATAATGACGGATTTATGAGTCGGATGCCAACATTTTGATGCGTTTTTCCTCCTTGATCCGTCCTGTGCAGATGGTTTCAGTTTGAATGTGGTATTCTGCTATTTGGATTGGACCTGTGATATTCTAGACTGTGTGGTCAGTGCTTGACCGGATTTGGACTGTGCCAAAGTGCTGTGCTGAAGGAACCTCCTCTCTGAGGGTGGTCCAACAAAGTGCTCGGGAGGATTGCACTCCTGATGGAGATCTACAGCCGGGAGCTCTGCTGAGCGCTCACACAAGAGGGTTTCTGAGGTGGCAGCGAGCCACCAGACTGCACAGTCATGTCTTAAAAGCACGGTGGGAAATAAGGAAAAAGCAGGAAGTTGAACTTTTTGTAAAAATCAGCGTCATCCCTCACTCATATGGGACTCAAAACCATATAGTAAAAGGATACTTGGCAAGCACATGCACACATTTGAGTCATTTAATATATTGCAAAAGCTAAAAATCGGGTCTGATCTTTCCATTTTTCAAGAATACATTTCCAGTATAGGTAAAAAAACACCATTCCCGTTTCAGAATGATTAATAGAAAGCTAGTTGTCTGTATTGTCCGTGTAACAACAACAAATTGTCCATACAATAGCATTCTTTATTAAGCGCGGCTGGCTTGGGACCTCCTTATTTTCCACATCAAATGTGTCTGGCTTCATGACAACCGTAAAGAATGGCTGTGAGCCGGCCTCCTAGAAACTGCCGAAATTTATTAGCCCCGTCACCCATCAATCACCCGAATGGATTTCAAACCGCATTTTAAAAGCTAATTTTCCAGCACTGATAACCTACAGGAAACAGGAGCGCCATTATTTATGGATGCTTTCAGACTGGCTAAGTGCAGTAGGATAAATGTGTAAGAGGACTATCGTCTATTCTCTTCTCTTTCAAATGGGTATTTAAAGCACACCTTTCCTCGAGGAGCCGGTGTTGAGGTTTTTGAGTTGCCAGATCTAACACCCTGGTCTACAGGGAATGGGTTTTGTTTGTAAAAGGAAAGGGAAAGCTGACAGGTATAATTCAAAATAAGATGGCGAGGAAAATAAAAATAAAAGGATTGATAACAGTTTTATAGGAAACTATAACATCATTCTAGAAGAGAGAGATACTTTTGACAGCTGACAAGGGCTCATATTGGATTAGAGGGTGATATATTCTTAGTGCTGCTGTTATATTAGGGCAGCAGGGACAATATTTTGTTTTCTCATAATATATACATAGACTGTAAATAAGAGGTGGGCGTAGTCACCGCGACATCACCCATTGGTTTGTGGACTGATGTTTTGAAGCCTCGAGTTCGTCATTTTTGGCCGTCACCATTTAGTTTTTTTGCAGCCAGAAGAGACACGAGAGGGTGGAGTACAACAACGCTGTAGGTGGAACATTTTCTTTATATTTACTTTCATGAACTGAAAAGACACCGTGAAAGGGTTAAAGTTGTAAGTAGAAAATGGGGACAACTCCCAGACCGACAACGCCGTGGTAGCGACTTGTCAATCACAAGGTAGCCCCGCCCTAAAGCATCCCCTGCTTTATGGTCTATTTGACTCTAAATGGGAACATAATTTATGAAATGAACATCATGCTGTATTGAAGAAGACTTGAAACTAGAGATTGAGATCATAAACTCATGTTTACAATGTTTACTGAGGTAATAAATCAAGTGAGAGGTAGGGTACATTTCTCACAGTGGGCTACCTCTGGGTCTGAAAAGTGAAGCCAATGCTGAAGTGCCTTAAACTTGCATTCTTTCTAACAGCCAGCAGGGGGCGACTCCTCTGGTTGCAAAAAGAAGTCTGATGGTATAGAAGTCTATGAGAAAATGAGCCTACTTCTCACTTGATTTATTACCTCAGTAAACATTGTAAACATGAGTTTATGGTCTCAATCGCTAGTTTGAAGTCTTCTACAATAAGTTATGATGTTCATTTAGTAAATTATGGTCCCATTTAGAGTCAAATAGACCATAAAGCAGGGGATGCTTTAGGGCGTGGCTACCTTGTGATTGACAGGTTAGCTACCACAGCGTTGTCCGGTCTGGGAGTTGTCTGTGTTTTTGTGTTAGAACGTTAACCCTTTCACAGTGTCTTTTCAGTTCATGAAAATTAATTACAATCTTTTGGTCAACTACAAATGTCTTATTGAGAGTTCGGTTGTACTTAGCTCCACCTTCTAGTGTCACTTCTGGTTGCAAAAAACCAAGATGGCCAAAATGCTGAAATTGAGGCTTCAAAACGACAGTCCACAAACCAATGGGTGACGTCACGGTGAATACGTCCACTTCTTGTATACAGTCTCATAGACTTCTACAGAATCAGACTTCTTATTGCAATCAGAGGAGTCGCCCCCTGCTGGCTATTAGAAAAAAATGCAAGTTTAAGGCACATGAGCACTGTCTTCACTTCTCAGACCCGGGAGGTTACCCACTGATTTTGTCTGATTATTTGGAGGATAGTATTGGTGTTCGAGTAAAAAGGTAAACCTGAGCCAATGCAAGGAAAACCCTGTGCTGTTACCAGGTTAAAGGTGCTTGTTTGAGGCCTAAATTGTGTGTCAAAACAGCAAAGGCTCAGGCCACATAATTGAAAAAACTATAGATTACAGATCAGCTACTTGAGAGTGCTCCATGCTCACTCAAATTAATGCAACTGCGTTGTGAAATAAAATCCCATTCAAATAAAATCATTGAAATAAAAGTAATTACACGGATCTATTGTCAAAAGCAATAACTACCTTCATGTTTTTCGAGTCACTTACACCAGAATGGCTCAATAAAACATGCACAGGGCTGGATTGCAAACAGACGAGGATCTCATGGTTAAAGATTTTCCTTTTTATTCTATTTGTGCTCAGAGGAGATTTGTGCGAAGCGGACGGGAGGAAGGACAGGGACATGCTGATTCAATAAAACACCATTATATTCCTTTTAAAAGCTTCCATTGGTGACATGAGTGGGGGGTAATTATAATAAATACCAGTAATCAGTGACAATTCTATTCAAAGGCGCAGTGACTGGTTTCTATCACACACACACTGGGGCACTGAACACACGTCAGTTTTTAGTGCAACTCTGAGGACAAGTGGTCTTTTCTTTGGTTTGCAGTTGTCCTAACAGGCTCCGACTATGAGTTACCAAGTCCATGAGGAGTTTGTTTGAGATGCAAGCGCCTAAAAGTAGTGAATAAAAAAAAAGTAGGGCTGTCAATCGATTAAAATATTTAATCGCGATTAATCGCATGATGGTCCATAGTTAATTGTGATTAATCGCAAATTAATTGCATGTTTTTATCTGTTCAAAATGTACCTTAAAGGGAGATTTGTCAAGTATTTAGTGCTGACTTGACTATGACTTGCCCCAAACTGCATGTGATTATCATAAAGTGGGCATGTCTGTAAAGGGGAGACTCGTGGGTACCCATAGAACCCATTGTCATTCACATATCTTGAGGTCAGAGGTCAAGGGACCACTTTGAAAATGGCCATGCCAGTTTTTCCTCGCCAAAATTTAGAGTAAGTTTGGAGCGTTATTTAGCCTCCTTCTCGACAAGCTAGTATGACGTGTTACCAAAGGATTCCTTACTTTTTCTAGTTTCTTATGATGCCAGTATCTTTGCACTAGCTTTAAAACTGAGCCCGCTACAACCTAAAAATCACAAGTTGCATTAATGCATTAAATAAATTAATTAGTGTCATTAAAAGGGAACGTGTTATTATTGTGTTAACTCTGACAGCCCTAAAAAAAGAAAAAAAAGAAACACAACTTGATTAGAAAGTAAAATAAACAAAAGGCATAGTTCATTGGTAACCTACGTAACATGTACTTGCCACAACAGAACTATTGAGATAATTCTGGCATCATTTTGAGTACAGAAATGTAGGAAACAATCACTAATTTGACTAAATAACGATACTTACTAACCAAATGTGCGGATCTGTAATGATACAGAAAATCATCAGGCAGCCAGCGGACAATAAAAACCAGTGAGTAAGTGAGGATATGCTAAAAGTATCATCTGTCAACAAATGCATTCTTTCTGGTAAGCATTTTCACAGCATGTTTCTCAACATACTGCTGCCGGATGAAAAAAAATACCAACAACAAAAGACACCAAAAAGTGGTGACTGGCAGCCATATGGTGATGAGCATTTCTCAGCCCACTGCTTTCAAAGTAACCTATAAACTAAGAGAAAAAATATACACAGTAATTTCCTCTATAAAAACACATCAGGTTTGATCAGGCGTCTTTCGAATGCCAAGTGTGAAGTGACTGTATGGCCAACATCATGATCAGATTACCACCGAGGGCTGCAAATGGTACACAGGACTTTCATCTCTTTAATTTCGCCATTTCTTATCATCACTGCACTCAACACTGTCGAAGACGTGAGGATGCTGAGCTAAGATCCAAATGCTTCTAGTTATTGGGGATGACTTTTCTTTTGTAGATTGAGAGATAGAGGAGAGACACGCAGAGGAATGGCTATTGGACAAAGACGAAAGGGAAACAACACAGCGGCAACAAGATTAACTCCAGGTCATGTGGTGTAATGAAGACAGACGTGCGCGATGGGACGAGGGATGAGGAGCCGTACTGTACTGCGGGTGAACTCCCCCGGATCGCCAGCTTCGTGGATCCCCATCTTTCATCGGAAATGGGGCACGGTCAGGCGATGCCCGGCTCAATTTCAGCGCCCGATGAAATTGATGATTGTGTGAATGGGCCTCTTTCCAGAGATAATTAGCACAGTGTGCAAGGTTAAGAGTGCCCCGCGGGAATAGAGCCTGGTGTAGGTCAAGAACAAATGCAAGTAGAGAGAATATCAGCTTGCGAGAACAAAGGAGCATCATGTTATAAATAAGATCCAATTAAATGAAGAAGAAAAACATTAGCACGTGCAAGCTGTTTTAAAAAGGAGCTGAATTTTATTGCATCCTCTCTGGATAGTGGACTGGAAAATGAAAGATGGTATGCAGAGGACTAGGTCAGACCAAAAATAGCTTTGGGGGAGTCGGCAGAATAGAAACCTCTAAAGTCTGCATGCAATGGGCACTTAAGAGATACACTGATTTTATAGTGGTTTCTAGAATTACCTAATACTACTATATTCTTACTAATTGTAACAACATCCATTAGATTGATGACAATAATTTACAAGGAAAGCGAAGAAGAAGATACACATTTTGCTACTCTGGATGTCAAAAGGAATAATATTTTTGAATTATATCTATTATATTGTCAGGCTGATTTTTGTTTATGTTGGTTGAGGACCAACCAGGGACCTTGGCCTTTCTTTTCTGCCCCAGAGGGGCCATCAGACCTCAAACCCTCCGAGGCTGTGCGGCCCTCTTAAAGGTGCTCCCCCCATTGTGCTGGTGGACTTCTATTAGAATTGATAACCCTTTCAGGCGAGACCAAATACTCCGCGCGCATCGTGAGTAAAAAGGTTCATTCCATCACAAAGTTATTATCCACGGGCAGATTGTTACCATTCATCAAGTGTGAGGGATGAAACTCACTGTTAGTCAAGGGAAACGGCTGTTTCACTGCCTTGCCACAGATCAATATGTGCCGCCATTTTCCTTTCTCTCCTCTCTGCTACAAAAAAGTAATTATACAGAAGAAATGTTGACAATCAATAGACCAGTCAGGTAAGGTTAAGGTCTGCTGTGGGGGCCGGCGGAGGCTCCTCCGTCAGCTGTCACCGATGATGCTGCTGATGTGAACACGGACGCCCGCATGGGAACAAAGGGAGGTTTGTCTCCTTCAGACCCTTTTACATTTCTGTTAGGGCGGTTGTGTCGAAACAATTAGTACCAGAGGAGTGCTGGCGAATGAGTGGTAGAGAATGACACAGGAGATCGGGACTGTTTCAGTCAGTAGTGTGTAGGTGTGCCTGGGTGTCTGTGTAGATAGGCTACATCACCTACACATGATGTAAATGGTGCAAACATCAATAAATGCACAGTCTGTATACAGTATTAAGAAAGGTGTCTGTGATGCACAAACATTAAAAGGATGCTTAAAAAAAAAATGCAATAAAAATGCAAGTATCACTAGGGCTGCCAAAGTTAACGCACTAATAACGCTCTAATAGCGCGCTATTAGCGATTTTTAGGTTTCAGCCGGCTCAGTTTTAAAGCTACTTTAGAGTGAAGATCATATGAAACTAGAAAAACCTAAAGAATCCACCGGTACCAAACATGTCATACTAGCTTGTCGTGAAGGAGGTTAAATAACGCTTCAAAAGGTATGCTAAATTTTGGCGAGGAAAAACTGGCATGGCCATTTTCAAAGGGGTCCCTTGACCTCTGACCTCAAGATATGTGAATGAAAACGGGTTCTATGGGTACCCACGAGTCTCCCCTTTACAGCTGTTGTTGCCTGTTGGGCTTGAGTTTGCCATGTTATGATTTGAGCATATTTTTTATGCTAAATGCAGTACCTGTGAGGGTTTCTGGACAATATTTGTCATTTATTTGCGTTTTTAATTGATTTCAAATAATAAATATATACATATATATATACATTTGCATGAAGCAAGCATATTTGTCCACTCCCATGCTGATAAGAGTATTAAATACTTGAAAAATCTCCGTTCAGGTACATTTTGAACAGATAAAAAATGTACGATTAAATATGGACAATCATGAGATTATTCCTGATTAAATATTTGTATCGATATACCTACTTATAACCTGTCTGTGTAAATAAAGAGTGTATTTTAAAATATTAGATTTTTTTTAAGGTGTGCGAAACAAACAGTGAATTTACTCTTCAGTAGCGTGAGAGAACTGCAGACGGTATCGTCACAGTGAGGTCGTCCCGTGCTGCAAAAAGTGGTGGACGACATTATTCTTCAATGGATTCATCAGCCTCGCCTTGACATCTACTTTCACTTTAGACGAGCCTGAACTTTATAATCTACTGGCAGGGTTCAGAGGTCAACAGCAGAGGGGACCAGAGGGCAGAGAAAATCACTCTCACCCTGGAAAAAACTCTGACATCCAATTTTCAACTTGATTTATCAGTGTAAAGCTAAAATTGATAGTGTGTCATTACTGGGCAGGGAGCTGTCTTGGAGAGACGTATCAAAGCCTCCTCATTTTGATTTAGCGCGGCGGATCAATACGACCCTATACTGTTTCAATTTGAGGGGTATTGATTTTCCTATGCTGACTCTATACGGGGGGACATTCATCATCAAGCAAGCATATAGTATGATCTAACAGGGCACCGCGGGGCCTGATCTGCTTATTCTTCACCCAGATCACATGACTGCAGAGCAGCTGTTTTTCGAGCCTCGCGCAGAATATTTCCTTGTCGCCGGCTGTCGTCATGCTGCAACGCATTCGGCACAAAGAGAACAACGGCTCAGAATGGAGTGGCCTTCAGAGATGCAGATAATGTGCAGATGTTTGTCTGTAATTCAGAGAAAAAAACGGATTCATCTAATGGTAGGTCAGGCGGTTATATCAATCTAATGAACACACACACTGGTAAAAGAAAAAACTATTAACGCATACGTTATACTAGCTTCTGCACCCTGCCTGCCTAGGAATTATTTACTTTATAATATATTCTAGACAAATAATAAATATCCTTTGGCATGTCTCCAGGCAGAACTTAGGAGGCTTAAAAGGCAATTTCTGTGCATGAGGGTGAAAACAAACATTAACAACTAAAGTCTCTCTCTCTCTCTCTCTCTCTCTCTCTCTCTCTCTCTCTCTCTCTCTCTCTCTCTCTCTCTCTCTCAGACATAACAGACAGCCCCCTCAAAATGCTTGAGGGCTTTATATCTTACAAGAGCAGCATAAATGGGAAAGTTAATGTAGCATTGAATAAGACTAAGCTGCTGAACTGCAACACTGCCTTGAGCTGGTGAGCATATTGCATCATTTTTCTTCACCAGCAGGTTACCATTAAATTTGAATTTGTTGGAAGTTTTTGCGGTATCATTTACAATGCGCCCACGCTCAATAACCTTTTGTTTCAATGCAAATGCTGTGCCTCTGAGAGGGGCTCCATAAATATTTGAACAAGAGCCCAGAATTCAATCCAATAGATTTTGTCACGGGTGCTGCTGCTGAGGTTCAGTCAGTTTTATGAAAATCTGGGCTTGAATACTGTAGCATTCTCAGTCACGGCCAAAATAGTTTTTTTTCATTTGACAACATCTATAACACGAAACACAATTTTTTTGCACATGTTCAGTTTCTCTTTAGTAGTTAGAAATTAATCACAACAAATTAATGGCCTCTTAGAAAATTGGATATTATGATGCATGTAGACAAAGCGGCCACAGTGCATAATCTTCCATGAATCCATGAAAGAAGAAACCAAATGTAGCTGCTTATGACATCTGCTGTTTTGGGGGGAAACTCTTTGAACTTCCAAGTCAAAGACATAAAATATAGCTGTAAAAAGTCATTACGCCAGCTACAATAGTTTTCATGCCAACGGTGAACATGGTTAAAGATATGAAACAAACCCAATTTCAGTGAACACGGTCGAACATCTGCATTGTATTTTCTAGATTTAATAACAAAACCAAAGCTACTGTTTCAGCAAAGAGGCTAAATTTCTGTTGGCAAATCAGCAGTGGAGGGTTGTGTCTTTTAAGTGCCTGATCTTGCGGAATGTAGCTCACAGCACAATTAAATATTTGGATTAATGTTCGGGTGAACATTTTATTATCTTGCTGTTTATTGCTGCATCTGACCTACGTTCAGCAATGTTGGTATTTTACAGACAGAAATGAGTCGACAAGCAGCAACTGAAGTGTCCCCATTCAGGGTTTATAACAATTGCATATACTGTACGGCTGTAGGGTTGTCAAAGTTAACGCGATAATGCGCCACTAATTTCTGCGATATCAATCTTTCGGAGGTTGTAACAGGTTTTAAAGCTAGAGTGAAGGTACTGGCGTCATATGAAACTACAGAATGTAAGGAATCCATTGGTACCAACCATGTCATACTAGCTTGTCGTGAAGGAGGCTAAATAATGCTCCAAATTTATGCTAAATTTTGGAAAGGAAAAACTGGCATGGCCATTTTCAAAGGGGTCCCTTGACCCCTGACCTCAAGATATGTGAATGAAAATGGGTTCTATGGGTACCCACAAGTCTCCCCTTTACAGACATAACCACATTATGATAATCACATGCAGTTTAGGGCAAGTCATAGTCAAGTCAGCACACTGACAGCTGTTGTTGCCTGTTGGGCTGCAGTTTGCCATGTTATGATTTGAGCATATTTCTTTATGCTAAATGCAGTACCTGTGAGGGTTTCTGGACTATATTTGTAATTGTTTTTTGTTGATAATTGATTTCCAATAATAAATATATAAATACATTTGCATAAAGCAGCATATTTGCCCACTTCCATGTTGATAAGAGTATTAAATACTCAACAAATCTCCCTGCAAGGTACATTTTGAACAGATAAATGTGCAATTAATTTACGCTTAATCGCGATTAACTATGGACAATCATGTGATTAATTAAGATTAAATATTTTAATCAATTGACAGCCCTAGTAAAAAGTCATTACGCTAGCTAAAATAGTTTTCATGCCAACGGTGAACATGGTTAAAGATATGAAACAAACCCAATTTCAGCGAACATGATTCAACATCTGCATTGTATTTTCTAGATTTAATAACAAAACCAAAGCTACTGTTTCAGCAAAGAGGCTAAAATTTCTGTTGGCAAATCAGAAGTGGAGGTTTGTGTCTTTCAAGTGCCGGATCTTGCAGAATGCAGCTTCACAGCACAATTAAGTATTCGGATTAATGTTCGGGTGAACACTTCATTCGCTTGCTGTATATTTCTGCATCTGACCTGCATTCAGTGATGTTCATTTTTTTACAGATAGAAATGAGTCTGCAAGCAGCAACTGATGGATCCCCATTCAGGCTTTATAACAACTGCATGTATGCCGTTACATCTGCTACAGATACTTGTTCAAATTCTCAGCCCTTAGCTCAGTACAAAATACAAACAGTATGTTGTAACACCTCTGTTTGCCATGTGGATGCAGGTGAGAGGCTGGAGGCAGCGCAGGAGAGCCCACGGTTATTTTAACAGGGCCCGTGGGGAAGTGTGCAACTACCACCAGGTGCTGGGCTGTGTTACTGAGAGGGTCAATGAATGCCTGGACAACACTGCAGAAACACCCCCAACCCCCCTCCCTTCTTCAACCTCCTGCTATCCCGGTCTGTCGGAAGACTGGCCAATCAGCTGTCCCTGGGGGATTAAGCCACTCCACACTGTAATTGCGTTTGCTGACCCGACCGCTGACCCCATCGGATCCTGGGAAAATGACATTAACTGGTGGTCCGAGTCCATCACTGCAGAGTTTTGTGAACCAGGTAACTTTGGTCCTCTCGGGTTGGAGCTAACGTTGAGCAGGTATACGGCTCGTGTTAAAGACTTGATCTGGCCCGCGTTGTGAAGGTGAACCTGTACAAGCACGAGGGCTTACCTCTGGGCCAGCGTCCCCCAGGCGCCGTGCTTGTTGGTGAGGATGTTGACGATTTTCTGCTTTAACTGGTTGGCCGTCACATGGTCTCTGTGTTTAGCGGCGCTGAGCAGGTGGTCGCACATTTTCTCTTCTTCTTTTCTGTCCGCAGCGTATTGGGCACAGTTGGACTGATTTACAATAGAGAAGAAAAAAGAAAAACATAGTGTGAACCTCATTGTATATTTATGGCTTTCAGTACAGTATCCACTGCTAGAAGTGATGTCTGACATTGCACTAATAGCATTTGAGAATGTTTTACTTGAATAAAGTCGGAATAATATATACCCTCTAATGGAGCATTTGTCACACTGAAGAATGTTATGGCTTCATTCAACACACTTGAGTGCATAAAGATATTAGTGGACAGCTGAGAGATATATTTCTGCTCCCTTGGAGGAGTGTAGTAAATCATGAAGGCAGTCCATTCCCTAACTGCGGACAGATGAGGCTCCCCGCTAGGTAGCCGTGGATGGTGCTATTAAAGGAGAAGGGAAAATACTCTAATAGATCCACAAAGAATATAGTCTGTCAAGGTTAACAAATCTACACTGCCATTATGCCAAGGGATATGTTATTGTCCCATATAGGAATGCTGTAAAATGTAAATATGCAGCTATTTTCTAGAACAAAATGTAGGACACATTGACTTCTGTAACTTGCAAAAATTAAATAAAAATATTAGTGATACCGTAGTCCAAATAATGTGTGATATCTAAGTGTCAGAATGATAAAATAATTAAAATTAATTAGCCACAATGCGAAAAAGGCGATAAGTAAGTGCAACCCTCCAAGTGTTCCAGGTGGCTAAAAGTAATCTGGAGGAGCACATCTGACCCTATCTTTGCTGCTAAAACAAGATTGTCTCACGACGCCACCCTGGGGGGAACTCTTGCTAATATTCAAAATCTAATTTGCCAACAGAAGCTGGAAGTTAATTGAATTTCCTGCTTCAAATTTGAATTCTGTCAGATATTATACTTCAACATATTCTTCATTCGGCGGATAACTCAATCTCCGCTTGTCAGCTCGCATCGCCACACGTGACGCTGTGACAAATATCAAACGTTATTTATCACTTTAAAGCGTATGACGCGTCGTCCCTGACACCGACTTAATTGTAAAGATGTCTTATCTGCGTCCCGAATCTTCAATCTGGGAGAGTGGGTAATAAAGTAACATCAGACCTAGATGAAAAGTGTAGGCTGTCTGGAGTTGGCAGACAGAACGGATGGGGCCAGGTACACTTCCCCCTTCTCCTGACATTGCATATCTAGCCGTCTCTTCCAGTTTATCTAGCGGGTCAAGGATCCTCAAGAACTGTATATCAAGCAGCTGTTTGAGGATGGCTGCTCTTCCCAGATAAGAAACTCATCACTCCCCACATGTACACGCTGCTAAAAGAGCTGGTGTGTGTGTTGCTGTGTGTGTTTGTGTGTGTGCTTGCAGGTTTGTGTGGTTACAAACATACAGTATTTGCCTTTTAATGTTCTACAATAACCAAACAAACTATTTTACTACAACAATATGTCTTTTTATTTTGCTGTCAATCTCTGTGGAATTTATTTGTTGACTAGCTTGCAGGGTTTTTTCTTTTAACACTTTCTATAAAGACAACAATTAGAGCAAAGCTAAATACTCATTACTGCAAGAAAATTAATATTCAGACATTGCTTAAATCTTGTTAGCTTTTCCTTTCATGTCTGAAATCAGAGTGGTTTGATGTGGGTGGGCTAAATACAGACTCAGGAGGCTGTCCCCTGAGTTGGTTGGCAAATATCATATGAAAATCCTAAATTGATATTGCCTGTATTTCCCTTTGCTACCAGTAATTAAATCATTTTATAGACATTGTAAGCGTGAGGAGTTAATCCTCGGGAAGACACAATTACTGAGCAAATAAAGCTGAAGGACATTTTATACTAATAGGATTTGTTTAGAGTTCATTAGAAGATTGACAAAATATTCTGTTTTCTAGAGAAGAGAGTCCAATTTTAATTTGGAGAACCAGTGATTGGTAACTGTTGATTATACTCTTTTTTTGTATAATATTTTGTCAGTAGTTTGATTCTGTGCGCAACTTTACCATTTAAAGGTGCGAAATTCAAAATTCAGAACATTTCTATTGCCTCCGCATGGCTCTCAACATGGCAACGGCTGAGCCAGCGGCTTATAGCTAAAGGTGCTCAAAGCTAAAGGTGCTCACAGCTAAAAGGTGCTCACAGCTAAGGGTGCTCACAGCTAAAGGTGCTCACAGCTAAGGGTGCTCACAGCTAAAAGGTGCTCACAGCTAAGGGTGCTCACAGCTAAAGGTGCTCACAGCTAAGGGTGCTCACAGCGCTAACAGTGTTTTCCTGAGGGGGTGGGTGCTACGCTTCCGCTGCGACTTTGTTGTCCGCAGTATGAGAGCAGTGCAGAGCGGCGTCCGTAAGCTAGTCCGAGGGGCACGCTAACATGCACTCAAAGGCACAGCTGGCCCATCTACATAAAAAAAGCACAGAGAAGACATTACTCCACTATATCTTTGCATAGCAAATTTTGCTGCTATATTAAAGGTGCTCTACATAATATTCAGAGCATTAATTTAGCAGCAAATAACTATTTGCTTAGTTAAGATATAGAGGATTAATGTCTACCAGAGCAGAGAATGAAGTCACTCTCTTGTGTGTGTGTTGTAATCAGAGCTTCTCTGTGCTTTGTTTACGTGTCCGGTCCAGCTGTGCGTGCCTTCTAGTGCATGTGAGCGTGCTCCACTGGCTAGCTCACAGCCGCCGCTCTGCACTGTGCTCAAACGGCGATTACAGCTGATAGTGCTGTCGCGTAAGCTTAGCACTCACCCCCTGGTTCCCCCTCAAGTTAACGCTGTTAGCTCTGTTAGCACCATTAGCTCAGCTGTCGCCATGTTGAGAGCCATACGGAGGCAATAGAAATGCTCCCGATCTCGCATTTAGCACCTTTAATGCTCTGCATATCGTGTAGATGTTCAGATGCAAGACAGGATGGCACAGTTTATACCTCAAACTCTGCGTGTTTGTGGACGTCCTCTGCTCGCTGTCTGTTCAGGATGAACTCGGCCTCGTTGGCAACCCGAACTATGTGGTCCTTCATGGCATGGCACAGCAACCTTTAATATTACAAAGAATGTTAAATGCAGCGTACATTTATAGAAATACACATATTACCAATAATAAGGAAACATCCCGTTTTTATTCACTAAAATTTGTTGCGATGACACCCTGAAGGAAGGAGCATGGTTAAGGCAAATCTAGCTTGTCAGGATCGTGCTGTTTTCGACTAGTAAACAGCATCATCTGTCTGTGTTATGTTGCAAGGCTGCAGGTCAATGACAGATCCCTCTGTAGCATTAAGGAGGGAATGGGGCGTCATTAGAGCATCGAAGCCTGTCTGGCACACTCCTGATTGACTGTGCATCCCTTCCCACTGACCAAAGCATCAACCCAGCGCCTGTATTGCTGACACGTCTGGCCGTGAACAACTTCTCACATGGCTGACTCTGGAGGCTCCGTGGTCTCCGCCCACATTCACATTTAAATCTCAGCATCTTTAATAATTGAGAACACCCTGGCTACTGTGTGCAGATTACATGCCATTTTACACACCATTAGGCTAGCTTTGTTTTAATTAAAACAGGCCCTGTTCCTCTCCAGTGCTTGATACAGATTGTAATTTCCCTCCTGTCCCATGGAGAGGCAGTAATCCCGAGGCTGCATTCATCAGCTGCTATTGCCTCTTTAACTGTTGACAAGCACTCATTAATAGACAGACGTTCACTGTTCAAAGACAGAGGCTGACAACACCGAGCTTTGTTTTCAAACCAAGAATAGATGAGAAAGCAAGATGACGAGTGATATATGGAGACGGAAAAACAGATATGCGAGCTCTCTGCCACATTTTTGTCTTAATATTTCATAGATAGGTAACATTGATCAATACATTTGGCCTGGATGTGACTGATCATCTATCAGAATTGTGAAACGGGTCTTTTGGAAGTGTTAAATGTGTTGGTCTATAATCATATATTTTGTCTTTATCTTAACACTAGTCGGGGGTCATCATTGTGATCCCTGTAGCTTTACTTTTGAGACTTTAGGACACTGCCTTAACAGAGCTGTGTGCATAAAATAACACTGCATGTATTGATTTGATTTATTCCTTTATTTTAGTGTCATGCTTCAGATGAAGCTCAGCCCATTGGGGCTTAAAAGACACTTTTCCTAGGCAACAAACGTACTTAGTTAAGATCGCGGTTTGGGTTAAAATAACACCGGAAGTGGCGTGACTTAAGTACGGAGGTTACGTGACAAAAATGCTTAGTTAGCTTTAAGAAAGGATTGCGGTTTGGGTTAAAATAAATATGAAAGTGCTGTAACTTTACGGAAGTTACGTGACAAATAAATCAATTTTGACTTGTGGTTTCACAGGGGACATGAACCCCGGTCTCCTGGGCGGAAGTCCTTTGTTTTTTGACCCACCCATCCACCCATCCACCCATCCACCCAATCCTCCTCCTTACGCGGCGTTCGCCGCTCTCTATACTTCCTGGTTCACAATTACATGGATTACATACAATTTGATTTTGCGCTGACCATCACAAAAAAAATGTGAAATCCTATGTACACTAATCAATAAATTAAATTTAGTGACTATTTCAAAAACTGCTGTACAACTGGGCTGAAACAGAACAAAGCAAAATATACTGTATCTTACATAAAAAGCTGAGCTTGCCTTATTTTCCAGGCTTTAGAAATATAATTTGCAATTTAAATACTTCAACCTTAAATAACCATTCCAACGTCTGTCCATTGTCGGCCCAAAATAGCTCAGGTTTTTGCCCAACATCAAACAATCCTCAAATCGTCATATAACGTACAATAAAACATGAAATTACATTACACAACATCTTTAAGTTCACAAACATTGCATATCCTATTCTCTTCTGGCATAGCTGTGAGCCAGCCTACCTCAACAGCAAGGGATAGGATACCAGTTCTCTACTGAGCACACAATAACCTCTGGCTTCTAGTAAGAAGTGTATGATGTAACACAGGGCTCAGGACCAAAGCCCTGCTTCATCTGAACATACGATCTAAGCCTAGCTTTAGACCGTATATCATTTGACTATTTCTCTCTAAAATTGAGGGATGGCTTTTGTTTCACCATATTAACGTCACAGCAAAGCATGTTATGAAAGATATACCCTAAAACCACCTCCCTAAGAATCAAAAAGATGTCCTTTGTCCCAGGATGACTGTATGTATTAGTATATACTGTATGACCATGGAAACCTGGGGCAGTTCTCTCACATGGATGGTGGCTTTCAGCTACAGTCATGCTGCAGAGGGGCAGCGGTAATAATAAAGTAAAGTGATCATTTCAGGGCATTTTCGGCATGTCTGAAATTGCTTTCAGACAGCTGCATGATGAAACAGAGGAACAGCACACAACTACCTGCTGTATGAGTTGTTGCACATACAGCAGAAACAACGTCTTTGTCAGCCACGCCTCGTAAGGCAAACAGATTTACCAGCTACCTCTAGATCTGTCTAGTTAAGCAGAGCAGGTGTGCAGAGACTTGAGTAACACTTGGAAAATTATGTATCTGTCAGCAGCACCCTGGACAGCGCCGTGTGGCCCTGCTGACTGCAGCTCTTTGTTCCAGGGCCAGCAGGGGACTCAGGAGAAGCCCGGCTGGGCTGCGAGCGAGAGCCCGGGCACAGAGAAGGTCTGGCCAGATGGGTCAGCAGATGGGCACGGAGGCTGAGCCGCCCCTGATCTGCTCTATGGAAAACCCTGAGTCTGGCCACACCCAGAGACCAGAGGAAGAGGGAGGGAAAGAGAAACCCAGACAGTGGGATGTACAGTAAAACATGCAGAGACAGAGATATAACAAGAGAGGGTGACCGCACTCTAGTGTTGATATTCTTACTTCATCCTGTCACCACAATCTTATTTACCGTTACCCCCTACAGAGCAGCAACCAAGAGGTTTAGAGCTAATTTATGACTTGCCACTTGGTCTAACAACCTTTTTATGGCCGCCAGGGAGGAGAAATATTTTTAAAAAGCACACACTGATAACAGAAGGATGAATAAATGACTGCTTGGCTGAGTGATTTAACTTTATGTATTAAAGTGAATGGATACAGTACCTTCCTTCGTTGATCAGCTCAATGAAAGCCAGGCCAGCGTTCTTCTGAATGGAGTTCTGCCATTCCTGAAATGAAATAATTTGTGATCCGTTACTTACAGAAGCTCTGCGTTTCTTGTTTTGTTTTTGGGCTATAAATAGTTTGTTACAAGTTTGGAAGAAAAACAACATAACAGCTTTACTTAAAATTAGGGCTGTCAAAGTTAACACGATAATAACGTGTAAATGAAAATCAATTTGATGTCACTAATTTCTTTAACGCATCAACGCAACATGTGATTTTTAGGTAGTAGCTCAGTTTTAAAGCTAGAAGCTAGTGAAAATACTGGTATCATGAAACTAGAAAACTTATGGGAATCCATGGAACAATGTCATACTAGCTTGTCGCAAATGAAGGATAAATAACGCGCCAAACTTGGCATGGCCAAAAGCATAATTGTTTATGCTAAATGCAGTACCTGTGAGGGTTTCTGGACAATATCTGTAATTGTTTTGTGTTGTTAATTGATTTCCAATAATAAATATATACATACATTTGCATAAAACAGCATATTTGCCCACTCCCATGTTGAGAAGTGTATTAAATACTTGACAAATCTCCCTTTAAGATGCATTTTGAACAGATAAAAAAAATGTGCGATTAATTTGCAGTTCATCGCAATTAATCATGGACAATCATGCAATTAAATATTTTTTTTATCGATTGACATCCCCAATAAAAAAAAAATAAAGAAATGTAAGACAAAATAAATAAAGGATTATGTAACGTGTAAATTATGAACATAATGCTACAACATATAGCACAATATATGAAGAGAAATATAAGTAAATCACAAAAATAAGAATAAGAAATGAGAATATAAGGAATATAAGAAATATGTCCAAATATGTGCGTTAAAGACATACAATATATAACAAATAACCACAGTGAAAATAAATAAATACAAAATGCTGAGAAGTGGGATCTATTAAGTGTGTTAGATATAAATGCAAGAATAGTATAAATATTAATTAAAGAAGAATATTTCTAGAAATGTACAGTTGAATTAATGCACACATTATTGACAGTACAGTTGAGATAAGTCAGTAAAACATTTCATCCTTATAATCTATATTAGATGCGGGTTTAGAAAAAATCAGTAAAGGCAGTGAAGCTGAAAGTTAACACATTAATGGAAAAAAAGCACTTTCTCAAACAGCTCGAGTTAAAATGAAGTTAAATGAGTATCAAAATACCCCTTTCATCCAATATGCAACAAGATCTTTCAGAAATGCATGACGAGAAGCACATTTCACCATCCGCATTGCATATTTCAACTGTAATCTAGATTACATTTCATAGTTTGTAATTCAAGTGGGTAGTGAAAGCATTTCGTTCATATATCCTTTGAGAAAAAAAAAATTGTGGCTGTAAAAAGCTGAAACCCTGCACAGCCAGCAGGACCATCCGCTCTTCCTATGTGAAAAGATCTGTAAACAACACGGGAGAGATGTAATTGTGAGATGAAACTGTATCCTCGCACTTAAACACAGCCATTTCCTCTGTCCCTTACAGTGACAGATTACCGAGCAGGCTCGCTGAGCCCTGCAGTGTGCGCCTGGAAGGGATCCGAGCCCTGGGCCGGAGTGCCAGCACTTGCTGTCTCACAACATGCTCTGGAAATGATTAAAAAGCAGTTTGAGAGCGCGCCTTTCACTGTGGGAAATCCAGCTCTCCTGTACCCTTCACCGAGGTGCAAATGGAAGAGAAAACAGAGAAGGCCACAGTTCAAAAGAGGAGGGGAAACAGAGGAAAGTGAAGGAGAAATGTTTTCCGTCCCGAGAGCTACAAATGTGTAGGCAACTCTCGGCTATTCACATGAGCCTTTGAACGTGACTATGCATTTCAAATGTCCAGAAATGAATATTATTTTCATTTCTAGCAGAAAGAATATATTGTGGATGTATAATCTGTAGATGCAAAACAGTGTCAATGTCTGGACAAGGTAAGCAGCATTTGTTTGTAGTACCAGAATAACTGACATTGACATTATTATGTATGGGCATGTGTTTTTGTACACAGTTGTCGTGCCTGACACATACCAGCTCACGCAAGAGTACACAGTCTGACCCTACAATGCGTTAAGCCGGAGAGATGGTGCCGACAAACTGCTGAGCATCTGGTCTCCAAATGTTCCCCATGACCCCCTTCTTCCTCTGCTACAGTATCTGCCTGGAATAAGCTGTTCTTGATTTGGACAGGGATCACGTACAGCCCGTCTTCTGAGGTTCCACTCGCACCGCGCTCACGTGACAAAAACAAATACAGAAATCGAGGCAGATGTGACACCGGGGCGTCGCCAGGAAAAATGGCAGTGGGTCGCCGGAGGTATAGCATGAACTAGTCAAATTTGGTATCTTGTCTGAGTTATGCTTGTTGACAGCTGAGATAGCACTTCAGAGGCTCTCTTTTTTTCTTTTACTGAATAATAGAGCTCCCAGAGGAGGCTGCCTTTGATTGCAGAGATACTTCTGCTGCCCATTTGAAGGGGAATTAGGCATGACGTGCACCTCCGTAAAAAAAAAGAGACTTGATTCTTGATGTAAATGCAGACTATGACCGGAGTGCAGCACCTCTGGCCGTTGGAAGTTTGTTTAGTAGCTTGGATATTTTCAAATTTAATTTAAAACTGCATTAAAAGGTACAGTGTGTAGGATTTGGCAGCATCTAGTGGTGTGGTTGCGGATTGCAACCAACCGATACTCCTCAGCTCACCCCTCCCTTTCCAAGACTGCGGTAACGTGAGCCGCAGAGTGCAAAACCGTGGTAACGCCGTTCACCTCGCTCGTTCTGGTCTACTGTAGTAACATGGCGGAGCAACATGGTGGACTCTGTGAAGAGGACCCGCTCTCTATGTAGATATGAAGGGCTCATTCTAAGCTAACGAAAACACAACGATTCTTAGTGTCAGGTGATTATACACTAAGGAAAACATAGTTATGAATAGTCTATTCCATTTCTGCTAATAGATCTCCCAAAATGTTACACACTGTTCCCTTAATTGAGTTTTTGGCCTTTAGGGGGTAGAAGAGCTCCACAATAAACCGAGAAACAGCCTTGACATATTGTCTTGAGAAATGAAGCCAATGCTTAAGTGTCTTAAACTTGCATTCTTTCTAACAGCCAGCAGGGGGCGACTCCTCTGGTTGCGAAAAGAAGTCTGATTGTATAGAAGTCTATGAGAAAATGAGCCGACTTCTCTCTTGATTTATTACCTCAGTAAACATTGTAAACATGAGTTTATGGTCTCAATCGCTAGTTTCAAGTCTTCTTCAATACAGCATGATGTTCATTTAGTAAATTATGATCCCATTGAGAGTCAAATAGACCATAAAGCTGGGAATGCTTTAGGGCGTGGCTGCCTTGTGATTGACAGGTCGCTACCACGGCGTTGTCCGGTCTGGGAGTTGTCCGTGTTTTCATCTTGCATCCCTTTCACAGTGTGTATTCACTGCATGAAAGTTAATTGTAACATTTTTTCTTATTCAGTGTTCGGTTGTACTTAGCTCCACCCTCCAAAACGTCCAAAACGGGGCACTCGAGGCTTCAGAACAGCAGTCCACAAACCAATGGGTGACGTCACAGCGACTACGTCCACTTCTTGTATACAGTCCATGGTAAAACCAAACAACTTGCTAAAGTCTTGCACGGTGAAACGTTGGATAGTCAACGGTGAGGTGATGCTGTAGGTTCACTTGGAGCAATGGCACCACTCTTTCATCTATCTTCCAAAAAACCCACCACCTTTTGATGGACCTAAAATCCCACAACTCCCATCCCACAGAGCAGTTTTCTGGCCTTGAGAAGATTTGCTCTCCTCCCACTTTCATCTTCCTGAAATTCAGCAGGGCACTAAGTATTTGTGGTGTTTCAATCCAACCTGTCAGTGTGCAGGAGCTTTTATCTACTCTGCTTTACTCTCCACATCTGGAGGCCTTCCATCACTAAACCTCTGTGGCTCCACTCTCTACCACCTCCCCCCCACACACCCCTGTATGTTTAAGCTGTTACAAGAAACAGAGCTGCTTGACCTTTTCATTCAGCTGCCCGGGCTGAGGAGAGACACACGGTGTCTGCAGCCGCGGCCAGCCACACGATGATTGCTGTGATTAGTATGCATAAATAAGAAAAGGCACATCATTAGCACTAATTCATTCATAAAACTGACAGGTCACAAAACAGAGAGGGACTAAAGGTCGGCTAAGTGCCCTCTGCGCTGTCTTAAAACATTAATGTTGAAATATGTGAGGAGGGATACGTTGAAGTTGGCAGTTTATAGTGATGTCAGCCACAGTTCTTCAAGACTTGCTGTGGTTTGTGAAACCAAATACAATAATTAGGATTATATGGCATATTATTCTGGCATGTTATTATCAGTCAGAACAAACATATGTGCTCATGATGAAACAGCTCTGCATATATCAGCTTTGTCACCTGATATACAGAAGACACTGATAACAATTATTACCATTATTACAGTGTGATTTTTAAATCATATTAGCTAGCAACATAACTGGATTCATTACTGATGTTGCAGCATTAGGATACAAAGCAACGGCTCATCTCTATTTGAGAGGTTGTAGAAGGACACCAGGCTGTACGGTCCAGTTTCAAGGCCTCGCTGTCCGATCGATATCTCAGCCAGGGTTTCATCCCCAGAGCCCCTAATGGCAGGAACCTCTGGAGCTGCAGTAATGCTATCTGTGTAAAGGGGGGATGGACTCAGACCCTTAACAGCATGCTGACGCTCTCATCTGCAATAAATCCCAGAGCTGGAAAAAGCAACTTCCCACAGATACTCCACAGACAGAAAAGCAAAAAGGAGCCCGTCAAAAAGCTTCAAAAGAGCGACAATAACTCAACGCTGGCTGCCCCGTTTATGTACTTTGTTTTTTTTTAGGAAAGCCCCTGAATAATGGCCTCCATATAACAGAGGCTGAGCACCCTGCTGAAGAGGGCTTTGGACTGCGGATACCACGGAGCGCGCAGAGTGGCAATCCACCTCCTCGAGGCTCCGGCCCTGCAGTCTGGATCCACAAAGAGGCACCAAGTAATGGCTTCCTTATGGGCTCCCGACGCAAGACTGATGGGCTGACAGAAGGTATGTTAAATATCTCCTGCTCTAACTGCTACATCGGGGCTTTGACCTTCTCTAAAACAAGGGCTTAACAAGAGATTCAGAGGGTCAGGGTGGAGGTGATCAGTCACCAGCGGCGTTGCATGAGGTGGGGCTCGCTCTCTAAAAGGAGGGCTCTGGATTAGAGCTCCGGGGTGTAGAGAGACAGTCGCTGGATTCTCAGAGAGCTGTTTGTGTCTGTGTGTCGTCATCGGTTTGGATGATTCGCTTATGGGACATTTAAAAAAAAAAAATAAAAAAAATACACTGATAAGCAAAGCTTCAGTGTAGATTAAATAACTTGATCTCTGATATAAAACAGTGCCCTTAGCATTTAACAAGGAATTAACCATACATTTACAAAATATCTGCACTTTTGACCGGATATTTTTAGCTTGTTGCGAAGGAGGCTATATAACACTCCAAACTTGAGCTACATTTTGGTGAGGAAAAACTGGCATGTCCCTTGACCTCTGACCTCAAGATATGTGAATGAAAATGGGTTCTATGGGTACCCACGAGTCTCCCCTTTACAGACATGCCCACTTTATGATATATCACATGCAGTTTGGAGCAAATCATAGTCAAGTCAGCACACTGACACACTGACAGATGTTGTTGCCTGTTGGGCTGCAGTTTGCCATGTTATGATTTGAGCATATTGCTTTATGCTAAATGCAGTACCTGTGAGGGTTTCTGGACACTATCTGTCATTGTTTTGTGTTGTTGATTGATTTCCAATAATAAATATATACATACATTTGCATAAAGCAGCATATTTGTCCCTTTAAAGTACATTTTGTACAGATAAAAACAATGTGCGATTAATTGTCATTAACTATGGACAATCATGCGATTAATAGCAATTAAATGTTTTAATTGATTGACAGCCCTATTTAAAATATATCTTTTAAAAAGTTAGAGGTGAGTGTAATGTATTATTGCGTTGACCATGTCCAATTTGAAACTAGCTCCTAACAGATCTCCACATAGTGTTGACAGAAACGTTATTATATTAAATTAGAGAAGCATAGTAGAGAAAGGCATACAGTGTTACACAGGGGAAAGAAGAGAGGATGGGGCTAAAGAGAAAAAGACAAAGAGAGGCTGAGATTGTGAAGAGGAGGAGAAAGAAAAAAAGCTCACCTGAGAACAAAGCAGCATGACGAGCTCCACCACTGAAGTGCTCGACTTCATACACACCAGACCTGCCCAGACAAAACAGATGAACAGGATTAGAAATGAACCATAAAGCTAGTATTCAACATATCTGTGGGTATAATCTGTAGTTATTTCATCAGATATGCAGCAGTACAAGATAATCATTTTAAAATAAATATTCTGACGTGCAGCATAGAACTTGGATGAAGCTGTGTTGTTTTTGGCTTGAGGTAAATTCCAGGCACTGATGAGCAATTTGTAAGCCCCCTAAATTGTACTTCCCAAGTTGCCCATCATAAAACTGTAAAAATAACAAATTTGCATGCATACAGAACAGATGCGCACATGCGAGCACCCCCTCCACACACACACACACACACACATCTACCTTCACACATGCACACACGCTCAGAGAAGTGAACACAGACATTCACAGCTTCTCTCCTCGTCTCCGCTCCGTAGACGGCGAGCCGGCAGAAGCAGACAACTCTCTAATGAAACAAGGGCAGGTGTGAAAAGCTCATTTGCAGAAACAATGGCTGCAACCGGTCTCGTCTTCTGCACCTCCAGCTCCTTCTGTTGCACTTGGCGAGAACCATTAAAAGGTGCAGTCATTAGTAAAAGGAAAGAATTCAAAGTCTCCAGGACTCATTACAGGCTGGCAGGAGTAGAACTCTGTGCCACACAGCTGCCGTTGTTTCATGGATGACGGGGAGTCGGTCAGAGGAGAGAATAAAATGTTCTGAATCTCAGATTTCAGTCGACGTAGTTGCACGAGATGTGCACTGTACAGTATATCTACAATTTAAGGAATAATAGTATTCATTATGGGCTGTTATCACAATGAGTACATTCTAAGGGAGTGACACAACAGCATGCAGAAGAGTCTGAACCTTTCAGAGGGGAAAACAGACCCAACACTGTATAACTTAATGGTGTATTGTACGTAGAGCTGCAAGTAACGATTATTTTCATTGTCGATTATTTTCTCGATTAATCGATTAGTTGTTTGGTTTATAAAATGTCAGGAAATGGTGAAAAATGTCAATCAGTGTTTCCCAAAGCCCAAGATGACGTCCTCAAATGTCTTGTTTTGTCCACAACTCAAAGATATGGAGAGAAGTAATAGGAGTAAACAAACCACAAAATATCCACATTTAAGAAGCTGGAATCAGAATTTTGACTTTTATTTCTTTAAAAAATGACTCAAACCAATTAATTGATTATCAAAATATTTGGCAATTAATCTAATAGTTGACAGCTAATCGATTAATCGTTGCATCTGCACCCTACTGTAACTGCACTGTGAATACAATGTTGAAATTAGCTATAAAGCAAAAATGTCTCTATTCAATTTGATTTTCGCCAAACTAAATTGTAGCCTCACCACTAAAATAATGCGACAACGCGATAAAGCAAATTTGTAACGCCACTAATTTCTTTAACGCATTAACGCAACTTGCGATATTGAGGTTGTAGCGTACTAAGTTTTAAAGCTATTCATACTAGCTTGTTGCAATGAGGGCTACATAACGCTCCAAACTTGCGCTACATTTTTGTGAGGAAACACTGGCATGTCCCTTGACCTCTGACCTCAAGATATGTGAATGAAAATGGGTTCTAGGGGTACCCACAAATCTCCCCTTTACAGACATGCCCACTTTATGATAATCACATGCAGTTTGGGGCAAGTCATAGTCAAGTCAGCACACTGACAGCTGTTGTTGCCTGTTGGGCTGCAGTTTGCCATGTTATGATTTGAGCATATTTTTTATGCTAAATGCAGTACCTGTGAGGGTTTCTGAACAATATTTGTCATTGTTGTGTGTTGTTAATTGATTTACAATAATAAATATATACATACATTTGCATAAAGCAAGCATATTTGCCCACTCCCATGTTGATAAGAGTATTAAATACCTGACAAATCTCCCTTTAAGGTACATTTTGAACAGATAAATAATGTGTGATTAATTTGCGATTAACTATGGACAATCATGCAATTAATCTCAATTAAATATTTTAATTGATTGACAGCCCTAATATAAAGCAAAAAATGATCCGTTCAGTTCTTGCCAAATTAAATTGCAGCACCACCACCAGAATTCAAAACACAAGACAAGAACCTCAAATGACACTTAAACTCTTTTAATATAGAGACTGGACAACGACAACATATATAAGTTAATATCACAACGTGATGTTAACATTTAATTGACGTGGTTTTGATTGTGTAAATGCTGTACAGTATAACAAAGAATGCTAAATATTCAGAACACTGGATGGATGGATCTTTTGGTCTCTATTCATGAGCGGAGAGTGTCCGAGGGAGCGTATTGTAAATACTCTGAGAGGATGTGACCCTTCTCTTGTACACAGAGTGCCACCGCTGACCTCTTGTTATAGCAGTGACATGCGGAGCCATAAGTCAGTCCGCTCTGACACCGGAGTCAGGTGGCCAACTGACCCTGGCCTTGTGCTGGTAGACAAACTAAATGCATTCTATTTAAACACGGCCTGCCAGTCCCTTCCTGTAAACAGGGCAGGGTTAAGGCACGGGTGAATGTGGCATTGTGGGGCAATACGCCGGCAGGCCGGGCCACTCAGGGGACAGCAAGGAGCAGGCGGCAGGCATCACAACAGCAGCAGTGTTCGCACACAGGACTTAGCCACCAACTCCAAGTGTAAAGCTCAGGGTGCACTCGATATAATTGCGGCAGTGACCACGTCTTCAGGGGGGGTTGAAGGAGTAGGGTGAGGCGAAGGGGCACACGGGGCACAGGGGGGCTTGACCCCGGCAATCTAAGGAGTGATGGATGACTGGTAATTACTGGTAAATGGAGCGCCTTTGCACTACAGCACAGTATTTCAACTGTGAGCCTGGGAAGGGAAGAAAAGGAGAAAGAGAGGGAGGAATGGCTCAACCATTTGGACAAACACGCTGCAGCTGGGACAAGCCGGAGTGGCTCGATAAAATTAAAAAGATTTAAAATGCTTTAAATAAATCTGTGCATTTGTTTTGTCTTTTTGATAAAGCTGCTCTAATTCATGTCAGGAAAAGGTTGCACTCCTCACCGAGCCAGACAGGGTTAAACGCGTCTGGTGAGGAGCACTGAGGCCCGAGCTGTCTGTCTACGACCTTGTTTGTGGGGTTACACTCTCAGCTCAGCTCTGGTTTGTCAGCTTGGTCAGTCTGCTGACAGACTTTGAGTGAAAGGGTAACAGACATATTCACACTTGTCAAGGCCATGCTACCTGATTTTGCATTCCTCTCCCCCTGAGTTTGAGTGAGTAGCCTTGGCCACATGTGCATGGCATACCCACAAGGCTATTTACATATGTATATTTATGTATGCTATATGCATGATGTATGGAGGGGAAAACTACTGGTGGCTGTTTGTGGAACTTTACTGGCTGGTAAGGAAACATTGAAAAAAGAAAAAAAAAAAAACAGTAATACTTTAAATCTCCCTTTAATGACTGTAGACGAGAACTTAATTCATAGATTTTTTAACATGATTAGTTTAAACTGGTTTATATCTTTCCTAAGTTGATTTCTTTCTAAGCTTGAATTAAATACCAGTAACAAATCCAAATAATAAAAAAAAAAAAAATGTTTTTCAAATTTCAGAACTTGTCAAGTTGCAGTTTACATCCATGTCTGTCCAAAATTAAAGATATTCCAATACCATTTTTTTCCTTCCCGATACCGATTCTGATACCTGAATTTGCGGTATCGGCCGATACCAAGTGCCAATCCAATAACATCATGATAAAATAAATAACGTTATCATTGTCATTATTATTATTATTATTATTATTATTATTATTATTATTATTATTATTAATAAACAGCTGTTTACTACTGACCATGTACGGATGTGATATGATTACTATCGTTGTTGTATGGCCTGGCTCAGGATAAACCCTTTTGTTAAACATAAACAAATCCATACAGAGAATGAATGCAACAAGACTTTCTTTTATTATTCAGTTTTACTTGTTGGATTTTCCACTGTGAAATGTCACCACATGGCTGACATTTTCCTGGCTCTGACTACCATTACACTCTCCACTAGCAACGCACTGTTGTTGTTTGCTATCGTCGCGTGACAAACTAATCGGCAATCATTTCTTGTGGCAGTGGCAGCCATGATACATCCAGAGCGACAGCACAGGGAAGGCTACTGTTTTCGGAGAAGTAGAAGAAGAAGAAGAATTGATTTCCGGTTAAACAAGTTGATTTTTTTTCTGGGTTAATAAATGATGGTATCGGATCGTTGCGTAGACTGGCGTACTCGCCAGATACCTGATCCTGAATTTTGGGCAGTATTGGTCGCATTTCCGATACTGGATCCAAAATGTCATCACTTCATTTTATCCTACTATTTGTGTGAAATTGTCATAATTAGCATACAAATTCTTGAGTTATGGCCAAAAACGTGTTTTGTGAGGTCACAGTGACGTTTGACCACCAAATTCCAATCAGTTCATCCTCGAGTCCAAGTGGACGTTGGTGCCAAATTTGAAAAATTCCCTCCAGGCGTTCCTGAGATATCACGTTCAAAAGTATGGGCCGGAAGGACAACCCCGAAAACATAATGCATAACAAATAAGCTAAGAAAAACTCAATATAATATTTGACATTGTGTTATTTAAAACCCTTTAATATTGGCAGAAATTAAATAATTGGAGTCATTTAAAAGGTAGCTGCTGGTGTAAACAGTGCAAACACACAAATAATACTCTGCCCAGGAAAGTGGACACGTGTCGGACAACTTCTCTCTGGATCCGGCTTTAATAAAGTCACAGGAACGCATTCTTTCAGCCTGCTGTCACTCTCTGCATAGACTCCTGAAACTAATATCGCTTTAACTTACACTTAAAAGAAAAGACTCTGGCAGTGAGAAAACGCAGAGATATCATTTCACTTTGTGCAAACTGCAAGTCAAGAGACTGGTAGGCCACACACGTGTATTCCTCACTGTGCACGCACATACAAATGTCTGCAGAGACTACCACATGCACGTGTGTGTGTGACTGTGTGTTCTGGTAAATGCAAGCCAAAGCAAGCATTGGGAATAGAGTGGCAGAGCACACACATGCAGGCAGACAGTCGCTGAGGTTAGGCACAAGTAGCACTGAGAGAGGCCTGAGGAAGGCACTGGGAGCCTTCACACAACCGCCAGGAAATAAGACTGGAGCCCAGAGTGGAGTGCAGCAGCAGGATCACACACACTTCTGCAAAGCACCATGCACAACCAAGCCAGTCAGGCCAGCACTTTAAATATATGCAATGTGACTGCTGCAACGCCGTTTAAAGTAAAATTATGAGGCTTTTATGGTACAGACATTAATCCTGAAGGCCAGAGAGTACCAAGTCTGTGCTGAAATATCCATGAATCCAGGTTTTACTTTAGGTGCTCTATCACTTTAACATCAACAGACCATTAACGCATTATCTCTTAGACATTACTAAAAATTTAACAAGGTCTCTGTAAGCCAATACTTCATTTTACTTTCCATGTAGGGCTGTTAAAGTTAACGCGATAATAAAGCGTTAACATATATTTGTTTTAACGCCACTAATTTCTTTAACACATTAACGCAACTTACGGTTTTTAGGTTGTAGCGGGCTCAGTTTTAAAGCTAGAGTGAAGATACTAACTAGACCTAAACCTAAGGAATCCATTGGTATCAGCCATGTAGCATGTAACCACAATAGCTTGTCATGAAGGAGGCTAAATAACACTCCAAACTTATTATAACATTTTGGCGGGGAAAAACTGGCATGGCCATTTTCAAAAGGGGTCCCTTGACCTCTGACCTCAAGATATGTGAATGAAAATGGGTTCCATAGGTACCCACGAGTCTCCCCTTTACAGACATGCCCACTTTATGATAATCACATGCAGTTTGGGGCAAGTTATAGTCAAGTCAGCACACTGACACACTGACAGCTGTTGTTGCCTGTTGGGCTGCAGTTTGCCATGTTATGATTTAAGCATATATTTTATACTAAATGCAGTACCTGTGAGGGTTTCTAGACAATATTTGTCATTGTTTTGTGTTGATAATTGATTTACAATAATAAATATATACATACATTTGTATAAAGCAGCATATTTGCCCACTCCCATGTAGATAAGAGTATTAAATACTTGACAAATCTCACATTAAAAATTTGCTTTATATTGTACTATATTTTAATCTATTGACAGCCCTATTTCCATGTAATTGGATTTGGTTCTGACTGTGCAGAAAATCTGCTGGATTCTTTATGGCACAAAACAGAAAAAAGTGTCACTTTACTTCCAACAGTTAAAGTTTTCAGATTTTCCTACGATGGCAAATCATCCAACAAAAATCACATTCCCATAAATTCATTCTGAAATTAAAAAAATAAAAAATGAAAAAAAGCATTTGACCAAAAAAGACAAAACTCCACCAAGCAGCAGGGTGACCTGGTGATGCTAAAAATATCACTGGCATGAGGAAAAGGCCACCAATTATTTCAACATTCATTTCAACATGACGTCTGTTGTGACTGTGAAACACTGATGTTTAAAAATACATCTCAGAATAATCCTCGATATGCGGAGTGAGTCATGAGGACGACAAAACGCACAGACGTCACAAGATGAATGAAAGGGGAGGCAGATTTAATCAGCCCGTGACAAGACTCCCAGCTTGTGTGCAAAATAGTGACTCTCCTGTCAACACCTACTACTGCGCACGCATCCATCAATGAGGCAGCCGGCGTAGTACATACAATGGGGTGGGGTGTTGGGGGCACACGCATGCAACATCTGTACCTTCTATGAGCAGCTCCTGCCCGTGGCTGCCCAGCAGGGTGCGCGACAGGAAGGGCGCAAAGTCCACGAAGATCTCTCTCAGCAGGGGCGCCACCTTCTCCAAGGCCCTCTCCAGCTTCGTGGTGATGCTGTCAAAGAAAACACATCGAGATAGGAGTCACAAAAAGGAAATTGGACACCTGAATAGAAGTGTAAGGGAGATTGTGCATTGTGCCCTTCCATCAAGGGTAAGGCAGAAAAAGAGCAGCCTCCCAGTCGACTCAGTGCACACAGCTAACACCAGTTAGTGTGTAGCCAGACTGACAGAGTCCTGGAGGGTGCAGAGGGTAACCAACACATATCAGAGGATGCAAACCGAGCTGGATATCCACGAGATTATGGTTGCTATCACTGGAGATGTCAATAAGAGAAGATTTGATGTTGTCAAAAAGCCATGTTAAGACTTTTTTTTTTGCATTCAAAGAGGATTTCTCAGCAGTCGTTTGCATTCTTTGTTGTGACACGTTACCAAGCTTGCACACAGTTGTTCAAGACTGCAGAGGGAAGTTCCTTATCTCCTACACACTCGCTACATGCTGCTACCTGACGTTATCTAAGCACCTCAGAGAAACTGTGAGCTGGAGTCATGCAGCCATACAACTCAAGACTGTATACAAGCAGAGATACGACTGCAACATATCTCTGTGTACACACACACAGATACTAGGCAACATGAGGAGAGTAGAGGCTTGTTTTCCCAGCTAAGATGGGCAGAGAGCAGCAGGGTAGAGAGAAACAGAGAGAGGGTTTGGTTTAGGATTTGTATTGAGGGTGTAGTGTAATCTGCCTTCCAGCTCCCTGGGAAAACACAGCAGAGGAGGGGATGACAGACTAGCATTAGAAGCAGGGTGAAGGGGGTCTAGGTGGCGAACATGAATGTCCTTGCCTAAGACACTGGCCTGCATCTCTGGAGGCTGCTTGTAATCCTGTCAGGGAGCTAAAGGGTTTGAGCTCGGGAGGTGTCAGGCCCTGGCGGAGTGGACACTGGCCCACCTCACAAAAGGCACTGAAATAGAGAGAGAAATGAAAAATGAAAACCACAGGCAAGACTTGCTTCATTGTGACTTAACGGTCGGGCTCATGAACTAATTATACAATACATAATTCTACTCATATTTATTTGTTATTTTCAGTAGACTGGAGCAGGCAGTTCAGCTCGGATGTTTATTTTTCCTCATCTAAAGCGTAAGGCTCTGCAGCGAGACAGTACTATCATTGACTTCACAGTTACGCTAAGTGATGTCGGTTACTGCTGCCATGGCAACTGAAAAGAGAAAGAGAGAGAGAGAGAGAGAGAGAGAGAAAGAGAGAGAGAGAGAGAGAGAGAGCGAGAGAGAGAGAGAGACACTGTGGAGAAAGACCCGGGCTCCCAGCAGTCAGTGGGAGAGCAGGACTAAGGACGTCTGTCACAAACTATTAGAGCAAGAGAGGAAGATGAGTCAAGGTCACAACAACACAGAAATACACAAATGTACACAAAGAATTAGGCCAAACTTTGCCGTAGTGTTCACAAAAAAAAAACACCCTCGTCTTATGTGCGGTCTTTTGTTTTGACTGTGTAAAGACAAAGACAATTCTCATTAAAGATTAGCATGTACTGTAGATGCCGTAGTTATCCATCAAATCGGATCAGGTAAAATAAATCAATCAATTCAAAGGCAAAACATAAAAAAATAGAAAAATAACAGAACATTTTGAAGAAAAAAAATGTGTCTGAAAGATTAGTTTCACTACACACAACTCTGCGTATGAGTAGATTTTATGCACGAGTCACACAATTTGAATAAAGTGAGTTTGAACAGAGAGGTCCCTGTTGTACCTCATGTTTTCTTCTGTGTCTTCAGGCATGGGGGCCACCGTCTGCACGGCCGGCAGATTCTTACTGGTGGCTCCGTTGACAAAGCTGGAGGAAGAGGAGGTAGAGGGGGCTGCATCGGTAGCTCCTGCAGGGAAGACCAACACAAGCATGCAACATTAGTATAAGTATTAGTATTAAATATGTGGAATAAACTTTATTCATTTTACAGAGGGATGAGGTTTATTTTTTAGGTAACGAATACACATTTAAAGTAACATATTTAGAGTGTTTTAATACTATTATAGTTATCTTGTCATATCTTGAAAAAACAATTAGGGCTGTCAAAGTTAACGCGATAATGCAAATTAATTTTAACGCCACTAATTTCATTAACGCATTAAAGCAACTTGGGATTTTTAGGTTTTAGCGGGTTCAGTTTTAAAGCTAGTAGCGAATATACTGACATCATATGAAACTAGAAAAACCTAAAGAATCCATTGGTACCAACCAAGATTCAAGAGTTTTATTTGTCACGTACTCATACAGGATGCGCAGTGAAATGCAAAGTGGCAGTGCTCACAGGATTGTGCAAAGAACAACTATACAACTATACAAATATATTTAAAATGTAATACAAAATTGAAGGGAAAAAGGTATTATATTTACAGTAGGAGGGGTCAGTATGCAATGTGGAATATAACCACAACCATGTCATATTAGCTTGTCAGAAAGGAGGCTAAATAACACTCCAAACTTATTGCTTTATTTTCGTAAAGAAAAACTGTCAAGGTAATTTTCAAAGTGGTCCCTTGACCTCTGACCTCAAGATATGTGAATGTAAGTGGGTTCTATGGGTACCCACGAGTCTCCCCTTTACAGACATGCCCACTTTATGATAATCACATGCAGTTTGGGGGGCAAGTCATAGTCAAGTCAGCACACTGACAGTTTATGCTAAATGCAGTACCTGTGAGGGTTTCTGGACAATATTTGTCATTGTTGTCCAGTAATAAATATATACACACATTTGCATAAAGCAAGCGTATTTGCCCACTTCCATGTTGATATGAGTATTAAATACTTGACAAATCTCCCTTTAAGGTACATTTTGAACAGATAAAAATGTTTTAATAATAATATTTTAATCTATTGACATCCCTAAAAAACATGAAATACATTAAACGTTAAATATGTTGACTGAGAGTACATTTCTGTGTCACATCCAGAAGCTGAACATGTATGTAAAGGCACACAGACTGAAATAGTTTAAAGAAGAAGAAGAAGAGGAAGAATAAAGAATGGGATGTCATAAAACCGTAATCTGGCCCGACAGTGGACTTCAGCAGTCAGCACAAATTTCAACCAAGTCAAACAAACTTGCTGAGAGTGTCACATCGTGCACCAAATCTTTAACTAAATCCAAGTGCACCTACGCTGGCTGCTCAAACTGGTGCCAGCGGCAACATGTGGAACTGTTTTGCCTACTAAGACGACAAAGATGAAGAATCAGCCGACATGTCAAATTGACACCGCATCAAATTTTTACATGTTATATTTAGTTTTGGTATCAAAGCCAGAATTAGGGTATCGTGACAGCAGTAATTTAAAGGTAAGCCCTGAGTCACATGTATAAAACCATTAGGTTAAACCAGAGAGGGTGAGATCATGGGGTCTGGGTGAGGGCCTGTGGCTTCAGCTGAAAGCACACTTTGACTTGGATACATTTCTCACATTCCTTCAGAGGGGCTCGGAGAGGAGAGGCAGAGGGTTTTTTTTTTTTTTTTTTAATGGAGCACATTAAAAAGGTGTTGGAGCTCCTAATGGTTCTTGGTGTTAAGTGGGTCCTTTCAGAGGCCCGGACTACAGGAGCCCTGAGGTGGAACTGGCTTAATGCAGCAGAGCCCCAGGAGAAGTAACGTGACAGCAGGGGGGGTGGGGGTGAGAGGGCCAGCAGTCAATCAGACAGGAACACACAGAACACAGAAAATAATTTTCACTAATATAAAGGCTTTTGTTCAATATGTAATTCAGGTAGATTAAAATGGAGTTTGGTTGTATGAGGAGGAATCTTTATAGCTGAAGGAGAGCAGTGCACAGAGCTGCTGCTGACACTGATAGGAAGGTAAACAGGGCCATCTAGTGGCAACAATGAGCCCCTGCAGAGGCATACAGCATCACATGATCACATGATCCAGTAGAGGGAAAGCGCTTTGTTTCTATTCTCGGAACGCCATCAAAAGACAGAAAGGTCATTAAGATGAACGGTAATTACTCAAATTGCTCTAAAGGAGTATTATTCAAAATTATCCTCATTACCAGGGCTGAATGTGATGTAATGTTTTAAGTAGAAGTACATTCCAGTAACCTTGTGCGTGACCTACCCGTGGTGTTGATCATGCTTTTGGGGGTCGCAGAGGCAGCAGCAAAGATGTTGGGGGTGCTGCCAGCTGTCAGCCCCGCAGAGGTGCTGCCGCTGTTTCCCACCGTGTTAACGGCTAGGCTGCCAGGGGAGGTTTTCTTCACAGGCACCATCACGCTCCTACAGGAAACGCGCACACACACACAAACAATATGCTTCATTCACACATGCACGTACAAGTTACACTTAGAAACAGTTAAAATGTTAAAAACTGGAATTCACATCTTTAGACTGAGCGTAATCAATTGCAAAATTAATTGGAAAGAGGGCAGCAGAGTGGCACAGTGAAGAGGAAAGAGATGGAGGTTGCGGGGTTTATGCCCTCTATTTTCTATTTAGGTATCTTCCCTGCCAAAGTGCAGCTGCAGTAACTGCAGGTGGTAACTGTAGACTCAAATTGTGATAACTTTATATAATTATTCATATACTCTGACTTGATATAACAGCATAAAAGATGGCTAGAATTGTAGATGAGTTATACTTTTTCATTTTTGTCAGGAAGGATATAGTTGAGCCAAATACTTGAGAGTTTGTAAACCCGCACGGGACCAGGGGTTCAAATCAAATTAGCTGTCCTCGTTGCAGGTTAGCTTAAAGACACACGTTGTCATAATAAAACTGACTTTCAGCCCTGCTTTTGAGACAGAAAATCCAGGATTTCCTTGACTTTCAACTTCAACTTTTGACTTTCTAATCCTTCTTTCTGGAAAAAAAAAAGAAAAAAAAGAAATCACATTTAAAAAAAAAAAGAAAAAAAAGGAGAACAGTAATGATCTTCATCGTCTCTTACTAATCCCAGGCCCTGCCAGCGTGAGCATGCCCAGACGTTAGTCAGGACATTCGCAAAGGTAAACATCCTGACCTGTACCTCCATCCGTCAGCGTAACGCATGCAATGCAAACACACACACACACACACATGCACACGAGAGGCTGAAGTAAATAAACCTGAGGGCAAGAGGCCAGCCAGCCAGCTACTACACTTTCCCTTACATCTGCTCTTGCCACCGCTGGCCCTCTGCTGCCCTCTGCTCTGCTCCGAAGAGCTGAAAACATCCCCGACCCTAATGAGAGGCTCTCCAGGAGCAACTTGGCAGTTGTTACTGACATGCATTTGCATAGCTACCGTCTGTGTTTGAACTGACAGAACTACGGCTCATTGAGCAGGAGATTCAAGACCTTTCTATCTGGCATTTGATCTGTACAGACATAATACATGTAGAGTGTTGGACACATTTGTGGATTATGGCCTACTTGGCAAGTTTATATATTATATCCCTAGATAATTTACTTTTTTTGTTAAGACTCAGAAACTTTGAAAGTATAGATGGAAGAGAGGGCACCAAGGAAAGGAAAAGTCAGAATAAATATATAAAATATTAATGAATAATTGTATAGATGAAGTCAAGAAGGAAAAAGAATATGCATGCATGAATGCTTGTACCTGCTCCCACATTGTACACACACACGCATCTGGACATAAACACTGTATGCTGGATAATGTACGTATTAGTGTTTTGTTGTATTAGTTACAACAAAAAACAAAACTAGTCCGACAGAAAACCTTTTTTTCACCACGCTCTACCCTCTTATATATTAGATAAATATTTATAATATATGTGTAACATACAAATATATATTATTATAATGATTATTATAATATAACCAAATTTAACAAAAAAACATCAACTAGATTCTCCATACCAATATATTGTTTCCAAGCCTAAATGGTGTCTACTTGCCCCATTCAGTTTTTCTGATGAGTAAAATGTCTAAGCCCATCGACTTATTGATAGAGAATGAGGGGACTGCCACCGTAATGCTCGCAATTTCTTTGCTGTACAACTGGTGAGCCCTGAGACGTTTCTGATGGAAAGTCATTAAATTAGGAGTCATCGATTAGAAGCGTCAACTCTGTATCGCAAGCTAACTGACGGCTTATGACACTAGACAGGAAGTGGTCACATCAAGCCAAAACTTTTTAAATGGATGACATTGATATGAAAATAAGTTCCTAGTGAATTTGAAGCACATGAAGTGCAATTTGGTGTAGTTACATTTTCATGTGATATGCTCTGACCGGTGTCAAATTAAATCTATGTCAAGTTATGAGATGAAATTGGGAGTATGTCTGTGCCATTTCGTTGTCCATTAATTCACCTTTTCAAAATGACGGCAAATAGAAATAGACAGGTCTGTATATACAATCTCTTTGAGAGGAATTGGTTGCTTTCCATGGTCTAGCCACGGGGTCATGGAAGGATTGAACCAATTTTTTATTGGATGAAACTGAAAAGCTTGAAAATATAGTCTGAAATATACTAGGTGGGTAAAAGATTTAAAATATATATATATATATATAAAAAAAAATCCATATCATACCAGAACAAGATAATGGTAAATTTCTCTATCTCATTAGGACCAATTCTATAGATTTAAGAATAAAATAAAAAATCTTATGGACAGTCTTTTCTAGACTGGGCTGTATTTCTATTCCTAAATATTTTAGATGAGAAACCACAGGCACACCCATATCTGGCAGCCCATCTTTTGCAGCAGAGTTAAGGGGAAGTAATGACGACTTGTTCCAATTTATTTTTTAACTGTAGATTTGATTGAACTCTTCCATAAGAGATATGTTTGGAAGAGAGTCTCTTGCATCTTAGAAAAATAACAAAATGTCGTCTGCATATAAAGATAAAAAGAAATGTTTTGTTGAATGAAAAAATATTAGTTTAACTTGGCCTCTCTTATGATCTGTGCCAAAGGCTCAACAGCAAGGATAAAAAACATAGGACTGAGTGGGTCCCCTTGTCTACTACTTCTTGTTATTATAAAAGGAGGGGATACATTGTTACTTGTAATGACAGTAGCAGATGGGTGTGTAAAGTAATAGTAATGATGTTCACAAAAGCATCACCAATACCCATACAGCTAAGCACTTTCCAGAGGTATCACCACTCCAACCGGTCGAATGTAATATCATCATCAACTGATAGCACACAGTAGCTAGCTCTTGATGTAGTTCCTGGCGGCAAACTCAAGATAATAAGCAGATGGCGTGAATTAACTGAAGCTACCCGACTCTTAACCAAGCCAGCCTGATCAGGGTGAGCCAGTTTGGGAAGAAATTTCTCCAACCGAGATGCTAAGACCATGGAAAACAACATAATATCCTTATTTATTAATGATAGCAGTGGCTTCCCTTTTATTTGTGGAGGCTACTGTACAAAACATCACATGGTGCTAAAAGAAAAAGGGACAGAGCTCATGAATTAAACATGAAAACAAGAAAAGCTTGTGATGAAAGTTATACTTGTAACGGCGCAGGAAAGCACCGACACACCACGAACCCACCAGACCTCTGTTCACATGCACTCTGATTGGCCAAGGATTAAAGATGATGCAGTGAACTTGGCCCTGCAAGAGCTGCCTGACAGGAAGGAGAAGGAAAGCTTGTCCTTATCAGGTCTGCAGTTGGCCTCAGGGCTTGTGAGGGTGCCAGATAATGTCTCGTCCAATCTCCGGCAGTTACTCCGGGTGACACAGGCCAGGCCTCTGCTCTGTCACGAGCTAAGCCTGCTGTCATCTGAAGCAAATCCCCAGAAATCCGCCCTCAACAAAACAACACAGACTTTTACTGTTTTATGTCGCAATTACACTGAATATCCACAGTCCGTCTCATGGATGAAGTAAAGCATGCTGAATTCCATGGGAAACAAACCTAACTTGGCCTTCAGGCTTTTTGGTAATTTATCTCGCATCCTTTTCCACTGTACATCCGATTTTCAAGAAATATTCGTATTTAATTATTATTTATACCATTCTGGCATTTATATTTAATATACTTAACAGATCCCACTTCTCTGCATTTAGTATTTACTTAAATACACTGTGGTCATATGTTATATATTGCACGTCTTATAGCTGCAGTAGGCAGTATAGTTTTGGCATCATTGGGCAAATAATCCATAATAACATTTCAGCATATTGTAATTTAAGTGTTCTGAGAGAAAACTAGACTTCTGCACCTCCTCATGGCTCTGTTTTCAGGCTTTAAAAAATCTAGCCCGTGACAGGAGACTTTGGCCAATCACAGGTCATTTCATTGAGAGAGCGTTACTATTGGCTGGTCATTCAACGGAGGAAGCAGCAGACAGTAAACAAAAACAAACAGTACACTCGAATATGTTTCTGAAAACATTTGAGGCAAGAAATAGGCATTACAGTAACAGAATATTGATTCATATTTGATCAGCGCTGCCTAGTTTGACCATTTGGTCGGAGTTCTCGAGTGATTGACAGCTGCTCAGAGACGGCAAGGCTCCAGCTCGGCTCTGATTGGTTGTTTTCCTCCGGTCTGTGAAATCTTGCAGATAACGTTAGGAGCACTGGAGGCACATGATTTTTTTTCAGATTACCTGTCTCATGCACTGCTGTCAGGATATAGTGACCGTTTTATAAAAACTATTTTTTGAAATCATATTTGCTCCAATTCTACCCACTGCAGCTTTAATACAAATATTTGTACATATTTTTGATATTCTCATTTCTTATTTTATTACTTATATTTCTTTACATACATTGTGTTTATATTGTAGCATTATGTATAATATTGTAGCATTATGTACATCATTTACATGTTACATACTCCTTTATTTCTATTTTCTTACATTTCTCTCTTTATATAAGAACAACTATAATGCCCGATCCCTCGGGGATCAATAAAGTATTTCTGATTCTGATTTCTCAAAATTATCAAAGTTATGATTTTTTTTTTATGTAACATATGAAATAGCTCTGTAGTTTCTCTATGGATAAAATATACAAAAAAGTAGTTTATATTGCACGTTAAGTGACACACTGTTGTGGCGTACAATACCAAAAATAGTAAAATAACATTTTTGAAATTTAGTAGATCAGAATCTATTCTTTCAGTCAAGAGAAGCTTAAAAGCTCACTGAAATATTATTATCTCCAGAGATGCAGCTGTGCTTTGAAGAACACTGATGACAATCATTTATTTAGCAGATCTCTGTACGGCTCTCCTCTGTGAAATCTCACCGACAGATATCAGAACATCACTAGCGTGTTTTGATTGCCGGAAGTCGGCGGCGTGAAATTAATCTTGCTTTTCAAATGCATCCTTTGCTCGCATCTCCCAGCAGGCGCCTGCCTGTTCTTTGACATAGCCGGGACGATACTTTCCATCTACGGGATGTAGATAAAACATGAACCTCTTTTAATGAATAATTAATTAGTGCAGTACTCATGAATCATGCATAGATTATCCAGCGCATATTTTATTAATAGAATTGTCTTAATTGAGTTGCAGGGAATAAAGCATGGATTAATCTTGGGATTAATATTAATGAGGTGTGCGGCTGTGGGAGATGACTGCAGTGTAAAGTGTAACCAAAGAAATGTTTCCTTTATAAATCCAACAGATGGAATCTAATCTAATAGTGTTTTATTCAGGAATACACGGAGAGGAAATGCGCTTACTGTACATTCCACTCGCAAATTCAATTAAAACCAATTATCATTGCTCTACATCATGGGAAAAATCAAATATGTAAGGACAAACATTGTCTCATGGATCTAATTTGGAGGCTTTTTGGGGAAGAAGAGGAGAAAAAGGGAGGAAGTTGAGGATTACTGAAGTATTTCTGTACTGTATTCCCATCTGGTGAGCAATTTAAAGCTCCTCTATGAAAGTCTCTAGTGGAGGGGCCGCTTCGACGGCTGCCCCCGTGCACTCCACTCTAAGCCATTTTTTCCCTCCTTTTTCCTTTTTGATGTTGTCACTCCCAATCTATTGTCGCCCTGACAGACAAATGAAAGGCCTGTCCATGTCTGGCAGCTCATTTCGCTGGCAGGTGGCAAACAATTAGACACAGCAAATGGAGGCCGGAGGGAGGGGGGGAGCGACATGAAAAGCATGAGACAAAGTTGTATATGTGGTCGGGAGGGTTTGTGTGAAAGCATTTCAAAAATAATACACTTTGCCGTGGCGACTCATTTCAGGCTGCCAGTTCCCATTACTGGTGTGAGCGGTGAGGGCGACAGGGCTGGCCGCGGTGTGGCGTGAGGCCGCTTCTGTTTAATCTGTCATCAACGCCCTGGAGACCCCCACCCTCTCAGCTGTCCTCTCTCCACATACTCCTCCATCTTCTCCCTCTATTCATCAGGCTCACCTCAGCAGCAGCAGCAGCAGCAGCATGCATTAAAAAGAAGGGAGGCCTCATTGTTCCTCCTGACTCACTGTGTCCTCTGCCGTCTCTCTGGGGCCTGGCAGCGATTACACAGACGCACACAAAAAACTCCAACCAAATCACTGGTGTCCAGGGGATAGGATGAGTTTTTGTTTGTGCTAAACCAACTCAAATTACTTTGAGAAAAAAATTATGATTTTCAAAACTTTATCAGCCATAGGAGGCAGGGATCAGACGCCTGGAAGCTTGAAATCCCTGCAGGAGCAGGTTTGTAAACTCCCAAATCCAGACAGATTACTGTGTGGTTTTCTCTAATCCAGGAACGTAAATAAACCGCAGCAGTGCCTCAGAGACCTTTTCAAACACAGGAATTCCTTACCGCGGGGGGATGAGTACAATACAAGCGGCCTGAAATGAATAATGTGTCGCACGCTACTTAGAAACCATTAGTGGTATACTGGATAACTAAGATAAACCCAGAGGATTAACATCAGCGTTTTACGCTCACTTGAGTGATAGCACGTATACATACGCACACATACATACACATCCTTTATGGCATGAAATGTTTGCTAGTTATCCTCAGAGAAATGTAAACCTCAAGAGAATGATACAGTCAAACAATAGTCAACATACATGTGATATACTTAAAGGCAGGGTGGGCAATCTTGAGAAACTAGCAAGAGTACACTAGATTTTTAAAAATGATCCAACCTAAAAACCCAGCCTGGTGTCAATTATTTTCCAATGAAATCAGCTAGCAGCACTAGCTCCTAAAGTCCCTAAATCAAGCAGGAAAGTCACCAAATCGGCAACACTGACAGTCCGTCGCTTCAGGCCTCCCTACAAAGCCACTCCCCCACTATTATCATAATGAACGTGAACGGCGAACATGGCTTTTGTTAGTACTCACAGCTGTCAAGCTAGCAGCTTGTGGAAGACTCCAGTGATGGGCAATGAGTGCACGGGCAGAGTGCGCGCAGGTAGACTGGTAAGTAGACAGACAGGTAGGTAGTTCGTCCAATCATTTCTTTCAGGCTGAATTAAATGATTGGACGGGTTTATTGCAGTCCAGCGACAGCCACAGATACCAGATTTTTTTTTCTTTTTTTGTCAGAGCATTTGATTTATTGATTGCTGTCGGGATGTAGATTCAAGATTCCTTTATTTGTAATTTTTATGCTCCACATAAAAACAAAATTGTGTTTCTTACATCCACCACTCAGAAATTCAGTGCAAAACAATTGGTGAAAACTATAAAATAATTAACTAATAATTAAGAGCACTAATAAATAAACTAAAAGTACGCTATAAATATATATGTAATGAGAACTTCAACTAATATAACAAAAAAAATGTTTTTCTAAAATCTTTACCAACTGTGCCTTTAATTGTTATCTTGTCTTAGATCATCTAGGCTTGTTTTGGGCTGTAACAAAGTTTGCTTTACTTATTAAGAAAAATATAAAACTCAAGTTCAGTTGAAGGACCTTACTGGTGTTTTTGCAGGTTATTGCTTCTTACTGTAACAACATCATTGTTGTTACATATAATATTACTTAGAATTGTGTTTTAAAGCTGAAGTTGGTAACTTTGAGCAAATATGACGAAAAAAGTTATTTTTATATAACGGTCACTATATATCACTGCTACTGTAATGCTTATTTCTCGCCTCAAATGTTTCAGAAACATCTTCTAGTGTACTGTTTAGCAGTATGCTAGTATGCTCCGGCTGGTTGGCGGTGCTTGGTTTTGGCTTGAATGTTTTCAACATGGCTGCCGGGTCACGAACTTTCTCATTTTACAGCAGAACAGTACACTACAAGATGTTTCTGAAAACATTGAGGCGAGAAATAGGCATTACAGTAACAGAATATTGATTCATATTTGATTAGTTAGTTTTACAGTTTGATCGGAGTTCGCAAGTTTCGTGAGCAGTGATTGATGGCAGCTCTGATTGGTTGTTTTGGTTCGGAAACGGGGAAATCTTGCGAATGCCATTAGTAGCGCCCGGAGGAGGCCGAGGAACTTGATTTTTTCACAGATTACTTGTTTCATGCACTACTGTCGGTAAATAGTGACAGTTTTATAAATATAACTTTTTTTATCATATTTGCTCAAAGTTCCCAACTGCAGCTTTAATACCATGCTTTACCCAGCAATGAAAATGTCACTATGATAACTAATTAATGCAGAATAAATGTTCACAGTGATGGATTTGACAATTCAAAAGAAGTGTGTTAATTGATCCAAATAACTACTGTAGAAGCAACAGCAAGGGTTGCGAAATGGTTAACTGTGATGTAAAGTGTGGTATGATTTGCAGTAGATGGGCTAAAACTTGTAAAACCTCTGGTAGACTACCAAGCGATGCCACTTCCTCACCTGTCAAAGGAGTGGAACTGCATGGGCAGCATGGCCTGGGCCTGGGTGCTGGCAGCAGGGTCTGGGTAGGACACGGGCTCCAGCCCTGCCTCCATCATGCCCTCCGACGGAGCCGCCACCAGGCTCTTCAGAATCTCCTTGACATTGATGCCCTTGCTGGGCTGGCTGATGCTGACGATGGAGGAGGCCGATTTCAGCACCTCCACGCTGGGCGATTCAGACAGACTCTCCCGGGACTTCTTCACTTCTGAGGACAGCGTAGATATGAGCAGGCCCGCGCCGTGCTCCAGGTCAGACCCGTTGAGGACGCCGGCTAGCTGCTCCTCTCCGATACCAGAGTCTGTGTGGGGAAGGGAGCTCTCCATGTGGAGGTCTGATGGTGCAGAATGCTCCTTACTGCTGTTAAATGCTAGAGGGGGTTCTGTACAACACACACAGAAAACAGGTAGACTACAGTTAGCCACATACAAATACATGCACAATACTAATATCTACATGAAATAATATAATACTCATTGTGTAGTGTTTGTTGTTTTGATTAAATTCTTTACAAATATTCATTTCAATTTTCATTATCATTTGTGATTGATTTTCAATTCAAAAGTTATCAAATTTACGATGATTCTCATATTCGAGATGTTAGAACCATCTCATGTTTGGTGCTTTCACTGGATAAGCGAGTTCAATGATCAACATATCATAAATATCTATCACAGTCTATCTATATGCCTAATATCAACATGCTATTTGCCAAGAGACGTAAGAAATGGGGATTTTCAAACTAAATAATTAACCAGTACCAATGGATAAAACTGCATTCCAGAGCTAGCTTTATATCCCTAGCCAAACAGTAAATTTAGCATGTGTAGAAAGAGCCATGTGCCAACGCAGCTTCTTAGATCTCTCTCCAGAAGCTCTGATCCTCTGGTGAGATTATCTCCTTCTATGCTAATAAAACATGAATCCATCCTTTTCTTCAGCTTCCTCCTGCCTAAAGCCCTGGGAGGCTATCGGTTTAACTGCTTTGAAACAGTGACAGAGGAGTCAAGAGAGCTGCTCTATCATTCTGGTACATAATATACCGCGTACTGTACCTTTTGTGAACCAAGAGTATTGTTGAAGTCTGCAATATTCTGTCCGTTAAAGAAAATCTAGCTGCAAGATGGCGGCGCACACGGTCGCGGCAGCTCCAAGCTCTCCAATTCAGGGATTTTTCAAGGTTAAACCTACGGGATCTTGCGCAATAATTACATTTGGTGCAATGATTGTTCTTATTGTAGTGCAAACTTACAGCATATTTATATTTATATTTATATATTTATTTTACTATCTTAGCACCTGTGTTTGCTTTCTTTCCCCAGAAACCTGCAGAGACGCCTTTCTAGTCTCCTTCATTCTGACCCAGCGGTTACCTACAGTAGATGCAAGGCCGGCCGTATTAATATTCATCACAACGCCCCCCCTAACGAGGTCAGCGGGGCCTTATTTAGCCAGCAAGTCGTCTGGCTTCCTGGTCCATCAGACAATCGTCTGCCACATGCCGTCTGGAAAATTCCCCCATTTTCTGGTGAAATTTATGAAGGCAGCAGTGTGCCTCTCTCCTCCCAGCAACCTCTATGATCCCATTCTCCTCTGGTGGATTGCTTGCCTAATGGGCACTGACAGATGGGGCTGAAAATAGCAAGCCTGGCTCCACTGCCCCAAAAACCCACAGTAGTTGGCCAGCATGCTGCTGCTTTCCCATCTCTCAACTTCTCCCTGCTCATCTTCTCTTCCTCTATTCTCTGCGTGCTCTCATATTTCCCTTGGCCTCCCCTCTCCTCTTCCTCTTGTTTCTTTTATTCACTTCACCTTGTGTCTGAATGGAAGTTGATAAAGTATGCTGACTTGTGCATCTCATAATAGCGAGTTGGCACTGCGGCAGACATTGCGTTAAACCTTTGTAGGCAGCCGCTGATTTCCTTTCATGTGGCTTAATGTATGATTTATGACTCGAGGCATATACCACCTTTCATTTCAGAGAGAACGATGATGCCTATTCAAGTTCATAACTACCATCTCCAGCCTCGGCCTCCATTTGCTTCCACATTTAATTCTGTGCGGTGCAATTAGCAGAGCTCATGAATAAATCATAGGTGAGCCGGTGGAGTGCAGGCAGGGTTTCCCTGCTATTTTACTGAATGAGCTTTCAGCTCAAGCTGGCAGCAGTGCATCAGGAAGGACCATTCATTTATATCAGACTCAGTCACCACAAGCTAGGATTAGAAAGAATGGATGGAAGAAAGGTAAGGCACAGCTGTCAACACCTGTGCTAGTCGGTGAGTTGATCTCCTGACGCATGCTGCGGACCGATTGGATGATCCTGGCAGTCTCGCGCTGCGGCTCCAGGATGTCGCGGTACTTGGAGACCATGAGGACAGAGATGAAGTACACCACGGCTAAAGCCAGGAACTGGGCTTGCTTACTGTCATCCTGTGGAGAGGAATCACAATACGGTTATGACACTCTCTATTCACAAGATACCATTTCACACAATCCACTGCTGCCGTTTGAAATGGTTCTCTCACAGCAAATGTACCTCACATAGAGCATGAACACACATTCAAAGTGCTGCCATTACTCTCTTATATATTTCTAATACGTGCTTTGAAATATGTGCCTTTGAAATACATCCTTTCAAACTTTGTGGGCTTGTGTTCAACAGACAGCAGCTCAGTCGACAAGGACACATTTGGTGTTTCACCTGTTGATTGAAGGGTATTGCACTGCACACCTGTTTGTCTGCCCCCAAAAAACAACTAATCCTATTTTCATCCTTTTCTACCTGCAGCCATGTGTGACAAACGCATGCCATTCATACACACTAGGGCTGCAACCAACAATTATTTTCATTGTCAGTTATTTTCTTGATAAATCGATTCGTTGTTTCCCAAAGTCCAAGATGACGTCCTCAAATGTCTTGTTTTGTCCACAACTCAAAGATATTCAGTTAACTGTCATAGTTGAGTAAAGAAACCAGAAAATATTCACACATAAGAAACTGGAATCAGAAAACTTTGACTTTTTTCCTGGACTCAAACCGATTGATCGAAATAGTTTGCAATTAATTTAATAGTTAACAACTAATAGATTAATTGTTGCAACTCACCACATCACGAAACACCACAGCGCGCAGTCGATTGATGTCCACATCCTGCAGAAGGCGATCAGGGTCCTTGATGGGAGACAGGTTACTAGGGACAGTCTCTATTGCTGTCTAAAGCAGAGAAATAACACAATTTCACATGCTACTGGTTTTTGCTACTACCTTTCTTTTTACATTATTTAAGAGATTAGAAAACGGTCAAATATAGAACCGAGAAAAAAAAAAAGGCTAACATTTGTGTGTTAGTACACAGACAGATTTAGGACCATAGGGCAGGGGTTCTCAAACTTTTTGGGCACCAGGGACCCCTTACAGGGGAGAACATTTCTAAGGACCCGATGATCGTAACACCGATTAAGCATAATGCTTACTACCATTTGTACTCTTAGATGCCATTGGAACTATTTGTATTTTAAAACTTTTCAACCTAAATACTTCAGACCTGTTTCATAGTGATAAACAGAAACACATGTATGTTAAGATAAGATAAGATGAGAAGAGAAGAGATGAGATGATCCTTTAATACCACTTATATACCTTTAAACAGAGGGTGATTTTATTCAAAATGCATTTGGGCTCAACATGACAGCATTTATAACCTACATTTCAAGTAATTGATCTTAGAAGCTTTCAGAAATTGAATAGTAGGAAGACCTAATATAGTCCTAATAAACCTAGATATTTAAACTTACCAGTCTAAATCTTACTGTCAGTGACCGTCCTTCAACTTAAAAATAATTAACTTATTGCTTTGTGTCACAATCATATCAGAGTTTCTATTGGCCCAAAGCTAATGTGGGTGGGAGAAATGGACACAATATGTTTGTTGTATTGGTGCAAATGGTCTCCATCTGTAGATTTGCACGTTTTAATGATAGAGAACGATTTTATAATTTATAGCAAATTATTTTGCGGACCCCCTGACAGAGTGCCACAGACCCCGCTTTGAGAATCACAGCCACAGAGGGTATAAATGCTGCTTAGAATAGTAGATCTGATTTAGCGTGTGTACAGGTGACATTAGAAGCACGGGGTAAAGTGTTCTTACAGTAAAATGTATTGTATAAATCTAATATTCTAGGGCCACAGGAACCACACATCCTACCTTGTTGGAAGTCACAGCATTTTGCAGGATTTCCTTGTTGTTGTTGTTGGGAATGGACTTATTCCCTCTGTCTCTGTGTCTCTGCCTGCACTCGAGGCAGTTCCTAACAGCCACACAACACACTGCACACACACAGAGACACACACACATAGCATACAAACAGGCTCTCATTTCAGAGTTAAATGGACATTAAATGTTGATAACATGCATGACCCTCTTTAAAAATCAATCAGTTATCTCTGATGACTGTTTGTTCCAGGCTGCCGGGACGGAGGCCGCGAGTAGAACTCAGCAGCCAGACTGATTTCACACTGAAGCCAGTGATGAGAAATTGTATGTGTGCAACAAGGACACTGTGAAGTCTGAAGGCTGTTTCCCACCGCAGCACAACTTGCTTGGAGTCAATAAACCAGCAAACATAGGCTTATCGCACGCACACGCACACACACAGACCCACGGGCGCAAACAGATATAGACACAGAAACACTCTAAGACAAAAAGAGACACATTTCCTATGATTGCTTCATGTGTCAAATCCTTCTGCTAAAACAGACTGTATTCTACATTTTACCGTTGATTCAATAAAATTCACAATTTACTCTTCTGGATTTAACAGTCATCTACTTTGCATTCAAATGCAATCTCTATTATGCACACATTCAAACACACACAAGGGCAGTGAGGAGTCTTATGAGACACACCAATGACAGACACAAAAGGCAACCGTTTGCGAAGAGCACCCGATTGCACTGCAAATGATTCCCTCTGCTTGTTATGAATTCCAAAATGATGATCTAGTCATGTTTTTTACTGCTGGAAAACTGCAGCAAAAACCCGGCACGTTCTCCAATTTAGTATACAATTAGCAAAGCACTCTTAAATTAATTAGCTTTGCCGATCAAACAGAGGATTTTGGGGGGGGATTAGGGGAATTATTAGTGTGTGAAGAGAATACTGTCATGGCATTTTGCTAGCTCATCAATTTTCCAGTGTGACTGGCAAAAGATGCACCCCACAATAAAGATACTGTAATTGTTTTACTGCAATGACTGACCGACATTCACATCTGCAGCAGCAAAACACACAGTCATGATCTCACCTAGTCGGAGGCACTGACGCATCAGGCCACCGGAGGACATGTTCTTCTCAGCCTCGATCTCGCTGAAGTTGAGGGAGCTGGAGAACACCAACACGTCGACCATGACCATGAGACGGGACAGGAAGGTGATGGCGGTCTCTGAGGACATGCCCTGCGTTGCCTCGATGTTCTCCAACTCCGTCTAGGACAAGCAACGAGGAAGACACCAGTCACGTAAAACGAAATGTACAATATCATCTGTACCACATTCTCACCTCTAGTTATGATTAAAGCATCATTATTTAAACATGAAACATGCATAGAATATGGAAAGAGGGGCGCATCACAGATATAGACAGAGATGGGTGCTGCTGAATTTAGGACGGAGACACTCAGTGGCGGGTCGGGACATTATTGTTCCGTGAGGGGGAGTTTACTCTGAGGAAGCAGAGATAATATTCAAAATTGCAAAAATTGGTGGAGAGTTTGATCTGAGTTCAGCCGACTATCCAACTCCACCCAAGGCGATATTTTATGAAATACTTTTTTGGAGGGGTCGAGAAAAGCAGACACTGTTTTGTTAGCTGTTAAAACATAGAAAGTTTTACTGAGGAAAATATTTGAGAAAGATGCCAACAACACCAGCCCAGAGGAATCGTACATTTTTACATCTATTAAATCATTTGAATGCACAAAAGCTTTGTAGTGTCTAAAGTCTTATACGTTTAGCTACTGCTGAGTGTTAAGTGTTGTTTAGACATTTGCTCCAAAAAACAATATGCAAAGCTCCAATACTTTATAACTTGCCGTTTATTTACCGATCATGTCCATCCGTGTCCGTTACTCAATCACAGATCTCTAAATTGAGACATAAACAGCTCACGATGTCCTTAGAGCACAACAGAGCACAGTCCAAAACTGTTTCCTCATTCTCAATCAGCAGCACCTATGGTAACTGGCATGTGGCCTATGTTAGCTACCTGAGGCCAGTCTCTGCCTACACCATACACCCCCCCTAGTGCTTGGAGGCATTTCACACCAAACACAAAGAAAATACCGCAAAGAAAATACATGGGTCCTACGGGGTTGTAAAAACAGTCGGGCTGTCAAAGTAAACGCAATAATAACGCGTTAACGTAAATTCATTATAACGCCACTAATTTCTTTAATGCATTAACGCAATCGATCTTTATAGTGACATCATATAAAACTAAAAAAACCTAAGGAATCCATTGGTACCAACCATGTCATAATAGCTTGTTGGGTAGGAGGTTAAATAACACTCCGAACTCCAAGATAAATTTTGGCGAGGAAAACCTGTCATGGCCATTTTCAAAGGGGTCCCTTGACCTCTGACCTCAAGATATGTGAATGAAAATGGGTTCTATGGGTACCCACGAGTCTCCCCTTTACAGACATGCCCACTTTATGATAATCACATGCAGTTTGGGGCAAGTCATAGTCAAGTCAGGACACTGACACACTGACAGCTGTTGTTGCCTGTTGGGCTGCAGTTTGCCATGTTATGATTTTAGCATATTTTTTATGCTAAATGCAGTACCTGTGAGGGTTTCTGGACAATATTTGTCATTGTTTTTTGTTGATAATTGATTTCAAACAATAAATATATACATACAATTGCATAAAGCAGCATATTTTCCCACTCCCATGTTGATAAGATTATTAAATACTGGACAAATCTCCCTGTAAGAGACATTTTTAACAGATAAATGTGCAATTAATTTACGTTTCCTCCTCATGTCTCTGTTTTCAGGCTCTAGAAAATCTAGCCCATGACGGGAGACTTTGACCAATCACAGGTCATTTCATTGAGAGCGCGTTCCTATTGGCTGTGCTCCGCTCATGTGACCGGAACTTGGCATTCCTTCACCAGATTTCACAATGGCGGCGGTGTCACAAACTTTCTCATTTTACAGCTAAACCGTGCACTACAAGATGATTCTGAAAACATTTGAGGAGAGAAATAGGCATTAACGTAACATAATATTGATTTATATTTGATCAGTGCTGCCTAGTTTGACCGTTTGGTCGGAGTTCGCGAGTTATTGACAGCTGGCTCTCATAGACAGCAGATGGACAGCGAACCTCAGATCAGCTCTTACTGCTTGTTTTCCTCCGGTATGTGAAATCTTGCAGATGCCGTTAGGAGCACCGGAGGACACAGAGGAACATGCTTTTTTTCAGGTTACCTGTTTCATGTACTACTGTCAGGATATAGCGACCGTTTTCTAAAAATAACTTTTTTTTAAAATCATATTTTATTCAATCTCGCCTACTTCAGCTTTAATTTGCGATTAATCGCAATTAGTCATGGACAATCATGCGATTAATTGTGATTTATTTTATTATTATTAATTGATTGACAGCTCTAAAAAAACAGTAATAAAGAGAGAGAAATCTAAATAGATTAAACAATAACCATGGCACTCTAGACACGCACAGACAAAATAATCAAAATGAGATGATTAAAATCCATTTCAGTTCAACACTGCAAATTGAATCTGATAATTACAGTAAATCCATAAAAGTAAACACAAATGAATCACTGGGAAGTTAATTACAAACTGTTCCAAAGTAACGTCCTCAGCATTAATTGTAGAAGAGCGAAAGCTGAACAACAAATAAACACAAATAAGTCTGATTTCCCACAGGTACATACTGTCCTGTAGTAGACCAAAAGGGTATAATAAACTACCACTAGATGGCAGTGTCACCCCACAGTGAAGACGGCGAGGGGCACTTACAGTGGGAGAGGTGGCCGCTGAGAGAAGGGGCAAGATCCCTCCACAAGCGATGATGATGTTGTCTACCATTTGGGAGATGAGGTGGATGGTGTTGTGAACAAAAATGATGTTCTCATTACTATTAACAAAGTCCATGACAGATTTGGTGGAGTGGCTGCAGGAGAAGGAGGGGAAAACATTTGATTATTACAAGCATTTTTCACATTATATAATACATAGCATTTTTACTGTGCGGTAAACTAAAGACATTTATGGGATGTATTAAAAAAGCCAGATTCAATATATGTGTAAAAACAGCAATAAAATGTTAGCTCTGATATGGAAGGGTGATCTGAGTATCACTACAAGCACCGTGCTCACTGCTCTACCTCTGTCTCTCTCAAGCGCACATAAACCACTTCACACACACCTCCTCCACACATGGACGTCGCTCTCCAGAGCAAACAGCAGGTCAGTGAGCAGCCTCTGGTGCATGGCTGACCATTTGAACTCCGGGATGCGGAACATGGTGGTGCGTGGGCCGGGGCTGAACTGCCGCCGCTGTTCATCCGTCATGGGTGTCCCCCTGAAGCCCAAGTCCACGCAGATGTCCCTCTCCATCGGAGTGGCTAGGCGGCCGTGTAGACTCTGATGGGAGACAAATTAATCAGTAAAAAAAAAAAACAGCAAACAAATTCATTTGGCATCGCAAATACAATCCCTGTAGTCGCTAATCCGATTCTTCTGTCAAGATCGATAGGGCACCCTTAATGAGATATAATGCTACTGTCACGCTATTCGCTGAGAATGATGAATTGCTAGATTAAAGTGGGTCCTCGGATAACCTCTTCCTGCCTGAATACAATAATGCAACCTCTAAATATAAGTTGAATGAGTCAGCAAGGTGCAGCCGTAATGAATTGAACATGAGCAATTACGTAACAGCATAGAAAAGGTTTAATAAACCGCTGCTGCCTCCCACTGGCCTTCCATCGGTGACCCAGTCTGGGCCAAAGAGCTTGACCTCTGAGAAGGAGCACAGCTCATACGAGAGGAGGGGAGCAGGGAACAAATCCCAGGCGATTGTTGCAGAATAATGTTCTGTCTATTTCTGCCCTCCTGTTGGCTCAGCCAGCGAATCCAGCAGCCCACTTTCCTGAGTCTCCGAGGGATGCTGCCTGATGAGCGGGTCATCCTGTCCCCATTACAACCAGAGTTGGGGAAGGGAGAGATCCCTACGGGTCTGTTTATATAGAACTGGTCACAAAAGGCCAACGCTTCCTGACAATGGCAAATGGGCTCCTTACTCGCTTTCCACTCTTTAACCCCGGCGCCGCTCTGTTTTAGTATTCATGATCGTCTGCGGTTGTATGAAGTCTGTGAATCTCTACTAATTCTTTCATGTGAAAGTCTAAAAATTAGGGCTGTCAATCAATTAAAATATTTAATTGCGATGAATCGCATGATTGTCCGTAGTTAATCGCGTATAATCGCGAATTAAGCGCACATTTTTTATCTGTTCAAAATGTACCTTAAAGGGAGATTGGACAAATGAGAGTGGACAAATATACTTGTTTGTGCAAATGTATGTATATATTTATTATTGTAAATCAATTAACAACACAAAACTATGACAATTATTGTCCAGAAACCCTCACAGGTACTGCACTTAGCATAAATAAAATATGCTCAAATCATAACATGGCTAACTCAAGCCCAACAGGCAAAAACAACTGTCAGTGTGCCGACTTGACTATGACTTGCCCCAAGTATATATCAATAATATATCATAAAGTGGTCATGCCTGTAAAGGGGAGACTCATGGGTATCCATAGAACTGATTTTCATTCACATATCTTGAGGTCAGAGGTCAAGGGACACCTTTGAAAATGGTCATGCCAGTTTTTCCTCACCAAAATTTAGCCTAAGTTTGGAGCGTTATTTAACCTCCTTTGTGACAAGCTAGTATAACATGGTTGGTACCAATGGGTTCCTTAGATCTTATAGTTTCATATGATGAAAGCAGGATTCACTCTAGCTTTAAAACTGAGCCTGCTATAACCTAAAAATTACAAAGTTGCGTTAATGCATTAAAGAAATTAGAAACTAAAAATGGATCTTTTTCGTGACGGATATTACTGGATAACTCAATTTCCATGAATGAACTACGTGATGATTTAGCTTCAGACCAACCTGCGTGGTGGCTGTCGTCTGGATCTTCTTCATCTCCTTGTCTTTCCCGTCATCTGACCTCTCTGTGTCAGAAGTGTTGCTTGTTGCGTCTGCTGCGCTGCTGGTCTGAACATCTGAGGGTTCCCCTTCAGATGATGCTGTGGCCGTGCCCTCGGTAATCTCTGGACCTGTGGAGGAGACCCCGGCCTCGATACCAGCCACAGAGCTGATGCCCTCCGAGGCTGCCTGTAGTTCAAACTCATCCTTCTCCAGGATGCTGGGTAAGGAGCCGAGCTCGGAGCTGCCTGCCATGTGAGCGAGAAGGCTCAGTTCGTCGGCGGCGCCGGTGTGGACTGGGGGCTCCGGGCTGGGCAGCACCAGAGGCTCAGCTGTACTGAGATCATGCAGCGGCTTGTCTGCCACCTTGCCAAACAGGAAGCTGTTAGGGATGCTGTCCTTGTCGTCATCTAGAGTAATGAGAGGGGGTGCATTTTGGTCGTCAATGCTGCACTTTGGCAACAACACGCTGTTACTGTTGAGCTTTACCACTGCAGCGCAATAAACATTATCCAGCAGAGAATCCACCTCCACCAGCGCTCCGTTCTCAGACACTCCCAGAGTTTCAGAGGACAGGTCCAGATCATCTAGCTTCACCTCTGTAGCCTCTACCTTCTCAGCCTTGATGTCCACCAGAAGGTCGTGAGCTTCGACCCTGACCCCGTCTACTGCGCTCTCCGTTCCTCTGAGACCATCTTCGGGCCCCTTCCCTTCGGCCAGCAGGTTGCGCGAGTCTGCGCTCTCGTAGTCCTTCTCGCTCTCAGGTGTCTGGGAGTCCATTTCTCTGATCTCAATTGCGCCGTTGATGCCGGCGGCCTGAGCAGACAGACCAGAGATGGTGCTGACCAAACCCTTCTTCCCTTTCTTAATGTTCTCCTCCTCCTGACGCTGGTACTCTTCATACATCTTAGCCAAGTACTCTTTATGTGCCTCATATGTCACCTAGAAAAAGGTAAATGGTATAGACAACGTAATTTAAGAAGCTTAAAGCAGCAGTGGGTAGAATTGGAGTAAATATGATTAAAAAAAAAGTTATTTTAATAAAACGGTCACTATATCCTGACAGTAGTTCATGAGACAGGTAATCTGAAAAAAATCCTGTGCCTCTGTGTCCTCCGGTGTTTTTAATGGCATCTGCAAGATTTCACAGACCGGAGGAAAACAACCAATCAGAGCTGAGCTGGAGCTTTGCCGTCTCTGAGCAGCTGTCAATCACTTGCGAACTCCGATCAAACGGTCAAACTAGGCAGCACTGATCAAATATGAATCAATATTATGTTACTGTAATGCCTATTTGTCACCTCAAATGTTTTCAGAAACATCTTGTAGTGTACTGTTTAGCTGTAAAATGAGAACGTTTGTGACCCGGCAGCCATGTTGAGATCAGTTGGAGGTAATACCAAGCACCGCCCACCAGCCGGAGCACACTTTCTCATTTTACAGCTAAACTGTACACTATAAGATGTTTGTGAAAACATTTTATGCGAGAAATAGGCATTACAGTAGCAGAATATGAATTCATATTTGATCAGCGCTGCCTAGTTTGACAGTTTGATCAGAGTTCAAGATTGACTGCCTCCATTCAATGAACAGCCAATAGGAACGCTCTCTCTCTGAAATGACCTGTGATTGGTCAAAGTCTCCTGTCACGAGCTAGATTTTTTTAAAACCTGAAAACAGAGCCATGAGGAGGTGCAGAAGTCTCTCAGAACACTTGAATTACAATAAGCTGAAAGGTTATTATGTAATTGTTGCCCAATGATGCCAAAAACATTCTGCCTACTGAAGCTTTAACAGTCAAGATAAGACAAAATGATGCCTCCCTAAACAGCAGAGGTCAGTGTTTCCTCTTTGTTATACAGTACTCACCTTAGAGTGGGCTATAGAGAGTGTGTCCACCCACACGCGCCATCCTCCCCACTCATACTTGATGGCGTGGTAGAGTAGGATACGAAAGATGTTGTACACCATCTCAGTGATCTTCTGCTCGTCAGAGTTTTTAGGGTTGATGTAGCCGAGAGAAAACATCCAGTCCTGCCACACGGAGCACTGCAGCAGACACCTGCAATACGCACATCATCATTATCACACCATCAACAAATACAATCTGCCTTACAGATAATACAAGTTTGAGTCATTCAAGTAAACTCTGATCCTCTTATCTTTAGCAAGTTTAGAACTGATGTTGGTGTTAAAAGGACTATTGTTTCAAAGACATTCAACTTCCATCAAACTTAAAAAGCATTTAGGCCAATTAGTCTTTCGGTTTCTCCTTAACATCTTTGGCATTTTTTTATTCACATTAGAGCAAATTGTTTTGATCGTTCGGCCGTTCATATTTGCATTTATTTGTTTAATTGGCAGCAGCAAAACAAAATGACAGCCAAGATTAAAAAAAAGGGGAGAAAAGAAGTAAAAACCAATTAAGTGTTGTTGTTTTTTTCAATTCAACAGTTGAACTTGAAGAAGCTCTTTCTGCCTATTAATTTTAGGCTAATTATGTTGTTGATTTAGGTCAGTGCTTTCCAAAGACTTATAATTTAATTGCAGTGAGTCTTAAAGTGTGTGAGTGTGTATCAGAAGGAGAGATTAGGTAGCGAGAGTGGGAAAGAGAGAAAAGCAGGAATGAGCGACTGTCAGAAACTGTCACGGAAACATCTGCTGGAGAACATGTGCACGTCTACGGATGATTTAGCACCAATATGAGTGGAGCTCCATGAGCATCGCAAACACGGTACAAGCAGGGGGAATAGAGCGGCTCTTTTTCTCTTTTCATAGACACATTAATCAGCAATTATCAGCAAGACAATTGATGGAGTGGGTGAGTAAAAGGCGGTTTAAAGGGTAATTTCGACATTTTTTCAACCTGGATCCTATTTTCCCATGTTTTTGTGTCCGACTGACTAATAGGGACAACAATTTCTGAAGTTGGTCCAGTACTGAGGGAGAGCCCTGCAGACAGCAGCTGCTCGCAGGCTGCTATATGGTGCTATTGGGGCAAGCTGGCACCGTCATTTACGTTACATAGGTTACCTGTTCATGTACTACTGTCATTTACGTCCATTAAAGTGTCAGTAGGCAGTATATTTTTGGCATCATTGGGCAAAAATTCCATAATAACCTTTCAGCATATTGTAATTCAAGTGTTCTGAGAGAAAACTAGACTTCTGCTCCTCCTCATGGCTCTGTTTTCAGGCTTTAAAAAATCTAGCCCGTGACGGGAGACTTTGAACAATCCCAGGTAATTTCAGAGAGAGAGCGTTCCTATTGGCTGTGCTCCAGAATTTGGCGTTACTTCAACAGATTTTACAATGGCGGCCGCCATTTTACAGCTAAACAGTACACTACAAGATATTCTGGAAATAATTTAATGTGAGAAATAGGAATTAATGTAACATAATATTGATTATTATTTGATCAGCGCTGCCTAGTTTGACCGTTTGGTTTGAGTTCGCAAGTGATTGACAGCTGGCTCTCATAGACAGCAGATGGACAGCAGACCTTAGATCAGCTCTTACTGCTTGTTTTCCTCCGGTCTGTGAAATCTTGCAGATGCCGTTAGGAGCACCGGAGGACACAGAGGCACATGATTTTTTTCAGGTTACCCATAAAAATTATATATTTTTTAATCATATTTGCTCCAATCTCGCCTGCTTCAGCTTTAAAAGAGCTTATTTTTGCCATGACAGGCTTTGATTTTTATCATGAGTGTCCAACACGTTCTCGTCCCAACTCGTCACATACCGCCGCTTTGTCACGCCCCTTCGCGTCACTATCTTTTCGGAATCAAAACCACTTTAGTTACCCTTGGCATCACTTTAGGATTAGGCAACACAACCACTCTAGTGGTTTAGGAAAGAACTACATGGTTGGGCTGAAAAACGACTGCGTTTCTACAGGGAAAATGACACTGAAAGTTGCAACCACAGGACACGAACCAACAGCTGACTGAAACTTAACGTATTAGACACGAACGACAGTCTCCTGGATGAAAGCCTGGTGTTTGTGGATTTTTGTGGATGTTTTGGAAGGCGGACGGGTCCCATCCACCTCAAATGTGTGTCTTTTCTCTCTTTAAACTACATCACCACACTCCCGGCACATTTTCTCGGAGCGTTTACTGTTGCTGCGGATGGTTTTACATTACAGTTAATGGAACACCCAGTGCGTTTCATACCAGCACTTAGGGGGTGCCTTGTACAGCGGTATCGATCGCCGATGGCCGTGACAAAGCCTTGGTATTTGACGCCCTGGGAATGAGAACGGACTGGAGTGTCTGACATTATGGAACGAGTCTCGATCAAGGAGAAGTCTCATTCTGAAATCTGGCGAAGTGACATGTTGCCGGAAGAAAACAGTGGATTTGTGATATACATCCATGGTGGAAACGTGAGTGTCAGCCGGGCAGAGGCTGTTGTGTTGGAGTACGGAAAGCGTAGCTTAATGTTATCTAAAAGATTTTCAATGTCATGGCTGAATATTTAGATGATTTTAACAATGTGGATGAGGTCTTTCGATGGCTGCCCGTATTTATTTGAGCCAGAGTATATGGATATTCAGATTTCAGGGACTTGGACACAATAACAAACAGACCGGATCGAGAGAAAGAAAAACGTTGTATATCTCTGTAGGGTCCTTTCCATAATGTTGTCAGACACTTATATTAACAACCTGAGCCTGTCAGTGGCAACAACAAGCACTTTTAGTGAACATAACATTACATTGACGCTGCTCACTTGCCCTTGCAGCTCGCTTGCCCTCGCAGCTTGCTCACCCTCAATACTGTTGTCCCCATTACACACTTGGACACAAAAAGGAAAATAGGGTCCATCCATCCATCCATTTTCTTCCGCTTATCCGAGGCCGGGTTGCGGGGGCAGCAGGCTAAGCAGGGAATTCGTCCAAACGTTCAAAGGGAGGCATCCTGATCAGATGCTCGAACCACCTCAGCTGGCCCCTTTTGACGCGAAGGAGCAGCGGCTCTACTCCGAGCTCCCTCCGGAAAATAGGGTCCAGGTTGAAAAATACCAAAGTTACTCTTTAAAACGGGACCTGTTATGCTTTTGTGCTTTTTCCCTTTCCTTTATTGTGTCATATAGTTTTTTGTGCAAGTCAAAGGTCTGCAAAGCATTTCTTGAACATTAAAGCATGTATACATGTTCAAGTACAAGCCCAAAATACAAGTATGCACCTGAAAATAAGCATAATAGGTCTTGTTTAAGTTCTGCTCACCGTCTGTTCTCTCGGCTGTTGCTGAACAGTTTGATCATGTCTGACAGGAAGAGCCGCCGGACTTCCATCAGCTCAGGACTGGGGGCGGAGCTCTTCAATAAGGTGGCCACCACCTTGAGAATCACTGATATCACATGCGCGTAAATACAAATATATACACACATATTGTCAATTTTAGTACTTCAGAAAGAATAAAACTCAACGTGACACATGACAGGCTTACTTGGGTTCTGAATCTTGACAGTGGAGTCGGGCTCGGGATGAGGTTTGTGAACTACCTGTGTGCACACCTGCTCTGTCAGAATCTGGTGCGGGAGGCGGTGAGAAGACATCAGTCAGTACACACAGAGAGCGACGGTGCAGTGATGTCGGGACATTTTGAGAGGAAAATGTTCTGTTACCTCGTACAGAGTGTTGTAGGTCGTCACGGTCACAGTGTTGGTGTGCAGCATGAGCCTCTCTCCCAGGAGAGTGAAGAGACTGTGTGTGTGCATGATCTCCACCTTCCTCCTGTGGATAAACACACACACACACACACACAGACATAATGGTAAAGTGGCTTGTTTAGAGCTCGCTAAGCCACTGGAAGGATCAGTGGGTGCCGTCAGCTCCCTTCCCTGCTTTCACCCACAGGGAGCCGGGCTCTGGAGACGAGTGTCAGGAGCTGCCTGCTGTCATAAATTGGGGGAATTTCGTTGGGAGTGTGTGTGGGATAACGAAGTTAGCCTGTCACTAGGAATGGCTCCGAGATACAACACAGGTGAATGGGTTCAACGGTGACAAACTGCTTCTGCAAACAGCATAAGGACTGCTGTCACAATGCTAAGCCAAAGCTGCTGCCACTGACTCAACACGAGCTGGGACTTTTCCTAATAAGTCAACAATTTTTTTTTGTGTATTGCAGAGGCTGGCAAATTGGCCACTTAGGAGAAGAGTAGCATTTCTCTCTACTGTATAAATATGGAAATTTGGGAGAAAAGGGCAAACTGATGATGCATTGCAAGCTGAGGTTGAACTTACAAGTCTGCTCAACCAAAGAGGTACAGTAGGAGGATGGAGAGTGTAAATTCAGACATAGTCACTCTCGTTATCAGTTAATTCAAATACACTGCTGCAGCAGGAAGCCAAATTGCTCTAAAACTATATACTCGACATGCCATATTTATTATGTTTTATCTTTGAAGGTGCTAATTGTGCGATTGGGAGCATTTCTATTGCCTCCGCACGGCTCTCAACATGGCGACAGCTGAGCTGCTAACGATGACAACAGTGAAAACAACGGCAATAGTGCTGACAGAGCTAACAGTGTTAATCTGGGGGGGAGGAGCGGAGGGTGGGGGCGGCGTTATCAACTGTAACTGCCGTATGAGAGCAGAGCAGGGCAGAGCGGCGGCCGTGAGCGAGCCAGTGGGGCACACTCACGTGCACTAACATTAGGGGCGGGAGTCACCTGAGCCCCCACGATACGATATTATCACGACACTTAAGTCAAAATACGGTTTTATTGTGATTTTAAACATTTTGCGATATGTTGAGTATTCCGATAAGATATATTGCGATGGTTGGAGACATATAAACTGTCATGGCCATTTTCAAAGGGGTCCCTTGACCTCTGACCTCAAGATATGTGAATGAAAATGGGTTCTATGGGTACCCACGAGTCTCCCCTTTACAGACATGCCCACTTTATGATAATCACATGCAGTTTGGGGCAAGTCATAGTCAAGTCAGCACACTGACACACTGACAGCTGTTGTTGCCTGTTGGGCTGCAGTTTGCCATGTTATGATTTGAGCACATTTCTTTATGCTAGATGCAGTACCTGTGAGGGTTTCTGGACAATATTTGTAATTGTTTTGTGTTGTTAATTGATTTTCAATAATAAATATATATACATACATACATACATATTTTTGCATAATGCAACTCCCATGTTGATAAGAGTATTAAATACTTGACAAATCATCCGTTAAGGTACATTTTGAACAGATAAAAAGTGTGATTAATCACGATTAAATATGGACAATCATGTGATTAATTGCAATTAAATATTTGAATCGATTGACAGCCCTAGTTATCACATGAACAAAGCACCGAAGAAACATGTTTAATTCTTGATGAGTTGCACTAGAGCTTATAGTGAGCAGGGTGGTGCTTTAAAATGTATGAAAGCTCGTGTCCCTTGAATATATAGGCCTTTCACTTGTGCCTTGGGGGGGGCTGCCCTTTCTCTCCAGGAACACCTGGTGCCCCACCATTGTCAGCACATATCGTCTCCATCCCTCCCTGAGTCCTACATTTTGAATCACAGGCTCTCCATCCGTCTCTCTCCTCTCTAATATGAAGCATACAGAAGCTATGCTGACAACCTTGTCGCTAGTTTATTATTTATTCTACTCTGTGGGACAGTAACTTGGACCTCCATTCTCTTATGTGAAGTAATGGCTTCAGGGCACGACGCCAGGAATTCAGGTGTTCTACAAAGACGTGCACCCTAATTTACAGAACTGGCATCCAGTCAAAAGTCTTCTAATTGTCCACTTTTTCAAAAGAGTGGCAGGAACAGATGAATCATATCTCTGGATGTAAAGCCTGATTTATGATTTTTGTAAACACAACACGGAGTACATAAAAGCATTAGACATAAAACAGACACCTATTTTTAAAAAACATGACAATTCATTCATCTTTAGACATTATAAAAACACTTAGGGTGTAATTACAATCTACTACACAGCTATTGGAGTTACTTACTTGTGGCCCAAATGCTTGAGGAAGTAGCCGAGGACTTTGAGGGATTGTACTCGAATGCTTTCACTCTTCGAGGCCATGAGCTTGTAGATTACCCTGGAATAGACACAAGCGGCAAAAGCTGGCAACAGCACGCGGTCTTGACAGAATAAAATATAGCCTTGTTGATGAAAAGGCCCTCCGCTGGTTAGCTGACAACCACTTCCCTTCAGAGTGAATTTACATTAACGTTAAATGAACGTCCTAATGAAAGCAGCAGCCCTTCCACGATGAATTCCTCGGAACTCACAAGTCGCATGTGCATTTATATTTTATAGGATCACACGGGGTTAGTTTGATCATCGGTGTCATATTGTCAAATCAATATGTAAATATTGTTACTTTTCCATGCATAGGGTTTTTTTTTTTTTCCTCACTGAACTTATGAATTATTTATGCATCACGAAGGCACACTGCAACAGAGTAGGTGTTCAGGTGCTTAGGTTTATTTTGTGAAATCACCTCTTCATTTTGGGCCTGAATGGCGAAGGGATTGTGTCTCCCCCTAAGGGGCTTACCGTATTCCATTTCTCTGGTCGAAGGCGGGGATCATGGAGGCTGGATGCTCAGACATGAGGGCCACCACCAACTGCAACACATCATGCAGATTCTCATCCTGCAGACGCACCAGGAGAGGAAGACATGATAGCATAGACATGATTTATGTGCCTTGCAGTTCCATCACCTGTAAACTGGAACACCGGAACACTGGAACAACAGCTGTACAGGGGGCAGTGGCACAATGGAAAATACTTTGCTGATTGAAATGATTCACTCAGCCGGCTGGTTAGTGGCAAAAATAAATGAAGTGAAATGTGACCTTGTAGCTTGGTGCAGTAAAGTGGCCCACTAACACACTGAGTGAATTGACTTGGAGCAGGGAAGGATAGACTCTCGTGTACCTCATGCATTGTTAACAAATAGTTCAGGATGCTCTGCAGCTCATCCTCCTTCACACCTCGGTCCTGAAAGAATAAAAAAACAGATGAAAGATTAAATAATGCACGAGGCAAAATAATTGGAGAAGGGTCATTGCATTGCAAAGGTAGACAGAGTATGTCTGCAAATATTCAAAAAGCATCACAGTATGTTTCATTTGGTTTAGTTAAAAAGAAGAATGGAGGAAGAACACTTAGATGTTTTGGCCTCCAGTGTGTCATTTTTTATTTTTGTGCAACCGATAAACGTGTGATGAGAATTTAGGTTTCTGCAACAAAACAGATTCAACCAGCCAGATAACTTGTTTGCCTGAGAAGTTTGGCCTGGTGGCAACATGTAGAGACTAAGCCTGTTTGCTGTCTAGTGTTAAAATTCCCTCGTATATCGGCCATGCCCTAAAGCTGTGATTCTCAAAGTGGGGTTCGGGGACCCCCAGGAGTCCGTGGCACTCTGAAATTTGCTATAAATTATAAAATGATGTTGTATCATTAAAAAGTGAGTATCTACAGATGTGGACCATTTGCAGCAATAAAACAAGCATATTGTGTCCGTTACTCCCAACCGTGTTAGAAACTCTGATATAATTGTGACACACAGCAATAAGTGCATTATTATTATTAAGTTGAAGCACTGACGGAAAGTCAGGTTTAGACTGGCAAGTCTTAAACTTACTGGATTTATTAGGACTGTGTCAGTCTCGCTACTGTTCGTTTTCTGAAAGCTTTTAAGATCAATTACTTGAAAAGTAGAAATGCTGTCAAGTTGAGTCCAAATGCAGTTTGAATAAAATTACCCTCTGTTTAAAAGTATATAAGTGGTATTAAAGTGGCAGTAGGCAGTATATTTTTGGCATCATTGGGCAAAAAATCCATAATAACCTTTCAGCATATTGTAATTCAAGTGTTCTGAGAGATAACTAGACTTCTGCTCCTCCTCATGGCTCTGTTTTCAGGCTTTAGAAAATCTAGCCCGTGACGGGAGACTATGATAAATAACAGGCCGTTCATTGACAGAACGTTCCTATTGGCTGTGCTCCGGTCATGTGACCAGAACTTGGCGTTCCTTCACAAGATTTCACAAACTTACAAGATACAACTACAAGATGATTCTGAAAACATTTGAGGCGCGAAATAGGCATTACAGTAACAGAATATTGAATCATATTTGATCAGCGCTGCCTAGTTTGACCGTCTGGTCGGAGTTTGTGAGTGATTAACGGCTGACTCATAGACGGTAATTGGACAGCAGACCTCAGATCAGCTCTTACTGCTTGTTATCCTCCGGTCTATGAAATCTCGCAGATGCTGTTAGGAACCCCGGAGGACACCGGAGGACACCGGAGGACACCGGAGGACACAGAGGCACATGATTTCTTTCAGGTTACCTGTTTCATGTACTACTGTCACGATATAGCGACCGTTTTATAAAAATAACTTTTTTTAAATCATAATTGTTCCAATCTGGCCTACTTCAGCTTTAACATGATACAAATTGAAATATGTTTCTGTTTATCACTATCAAACAGGTCTGAGGTATTTAGGTTTAACGGTTTTAGAAAACAAATATTTCCAATGACATCTAAGAGTACAAATTGTAGTAAGCATTATGCTTAATCAGTGACAATTATGAGAGGGTTCTTGGAAAGTTTTCTCCCCTATAAGGGGTCCCTGGCCTCAAAAAGTTTGAGAACCCCTGCCCTAAAGAACCCTGTTACAGAGCAATTTGTTTTATATATTATATTAAATAATTCAATTCATTTAGTCAGTAAAACACCAAATAACACCACATACCTGTCGTACTTTTTTTGGAGCGATGTCTTAAAAGGGTTAACCTTGTCTGATAAACCGCTGGAACCAACAATGTTTTGGTATCTTGATAAATTACTTAAATAATTAAATAATGATATAAACTGAATAATGAATTCATTACATTTGTTTCAGCACAACTGGTTTTACTTCCACATACTTTTTGGAAGAAATAAATTAATAAATAGCAGTGAATTCATTAAGGAGCAAACCGACGGACCGTTTTAAAGGATAACACGGGGAGAGTTGACAATCTCCATATTTCCTCCATGCAGCTCGAAATCAAGTCGTGTGAGCGGCTGCGAGGCATGAAGACAGGTGGGACGTACCTTCAGGATGAGTTGCTTGAGGAAGAGAAGCATGAATGCCCGCAGAGAAATTATTTCTTTCTGGGTCGGCCTTGGACCATCTGTAGTCGGAGAGGGAAGAGAAGCAATAAAACTGAGAAGGAATTGAAACCAAATAAGAGATCTTCCTGTTTTCTTTTATCTGTTTTCCAGTCTTGTCTATAATTTTAAAGTTATAGGTTATGGGTTATTTTTGTTTAATTTTCATATGAAGTTGCATTTCGATATGTTTTCAGAGTTGTTCCGATACCACTTTTTCCTTCCCGATACCTGAACTTGCGGTTTCGAAAAAAGCAGACAAAACAGTGACACCTTCAAAGACACCTTCACTGTTTCATCAGCTTTGTACTGATTTACTGGATTCACCTTGAATGTGTGTATCAAATGTTTTCTCCAACAACCCAGACAGGAAGTGTGGCACAAAGAGACAATTTTCCACTTTGTTAACACAGAAGAGTTTGCACTTCAACAATTAAAGTAGAATATATTTGATATAAATAGCATGCTTCAAGTTCAGGAGACGTCATTCTGAATGATCAACCGAAATGTATTTATCATTCGTGCTGCATCCAAATTCTGTGTTGTATCCCAGATTCCCAGGCAGCCTTGGTCACAACACAGTGCCCAGGCAGCCAGCCCAAGGTCGCACCTGCCCATCATGCGGGCCAACATCTCATTAAAACTACCCAGAATGCCTCTGCCAACTTAAGGTCACTTTGGCACTCCGAAGTTAGCCCCGCATCGCGATCCATCTCTGTCATGAACCTCATTCAACATCTGACGGGCCGAACGCTGTCAGCCGGGTGTATGTATGTCGTGCGAATATAGAAGAATGACAGAATATGACAGACGGCATTGATTAGCTGTCATATCACAGAGTTGCTGCTGATGCTGCTGCTGTATTGGTTTGGTTGGCACAAGAATTAATTTTGACACGGTCAGATCCAATTCAATATGCGGAGCTCTTTTGTTTTTAACCAAAAGGTATTTGCAGGTAGTGGGCTCCAGCAACAGGCAGATCAATACAACACAGAGCTGTTCAGACACACACATACACACACACACATCAGAAAATACAGGATATGGCATACATTACCACTTATAACAATACAAACATGAATCCCTTTGAGATTAGCAGCACTCTCACTGTAGCACAAAGGCTCCATTTTGGCTGCAGCACCTGGCATATATTCATTCATTTCTTATTCATCCAGTGCAGCCAGCCAGGTGTAAACACACTGACAACATCTTTTACATTTGCAGACGTATTAACTGGGCCAGATACAACAGCAAGGAGGAAAATTGGTCACTTTGCCCAGTGTCTTTCCTTTCCTCTCAGCCCTGATAAACTCCAACCTCCACCTTGGCTGGACACATGTTCATTTGAAACGGGGACAGTGCCATGATGACAGATACGACGGTGGCAGACACCTGACCATCCTGCCGCTCCAACAGCCAGTCGATGTAATCAATGGCAAGGCTCCCCGAGGTTGCGGGAGGACGGCGAGCGTCGCTGCATCCTGACGCTGATTAATAGAGTGAGAGAGGGAAAACCCAGCGCGGGGGACAGAGCCTGACGTGGAGGGGATGATAAGAACATTATTACCGCAGCCACTGCGTTCCAAGTTATTCACAACCAATTATGCTCAGCGGCTCTGCGCGGCTCTTGTTTCTCATTCACATATTGCTTTACTCGCTGCATCCCAAGGGCACGAGGAGAACAAGTTTATTGAAAAACTATTTATGTCCGTGTGATTAATGCGGGAATCTTATTTCGGCGTATAACCGATGGTAATAAAGTCGCGGCATGCACACAATAGCATGCGTTCTGCGTAAAGCTTTAAATATAAAACCAGAGTAATTATGTTTTCACTCCCTAAATGCTTTTAAATAAACGAATGCTGATAAAATACTTTAATGCAACAAGTGTTTTTAATCACAGCATCAATAATTGGTTTCCGGAATTCGTCTCAAGTAACTAACATATGCTTTGCCTGCTTAAACAGCTCTGTTTAGAGCATCTGGAGTATTTGGATTTTTAAGGGGACTGTATGCAACTTTTTACACGTATAAACATTTTTTAATCATTTTTTATTGCCAATGTGTGAACACGTTGTAACCTATCCTAAAAAATGAGACCTTCTGCGGCTTTCTGGGTTTCCTCTATCAGCCTGTAGACTCATTTAATGTGAAGAATGCGGGCAGTTTTTTCCGGGATAAAACGACGAGCCACAACTCAGACACTCAGCACAAACTCAACGGAAGTACAAAAAAACAAAGTCATATCAAGTGAAGCCTGTTTTGTAAAAACAGGAATGTCAACCAACGTCGAGCGAAAACTAGTGTTGTGGGAGAATAGCAGAGCCAGTACGAAGAGTGTGTGTGCACGAGTGAGTGGTGAAGCAAGAGAGAGAGAGAGTGGCGGCGAGTGTGTGAGGAAACGAGCGAGCAGCGGAGCAGATGAGAGTTAGTTTAGCTTTGAGAATATCAAGTGAATGTTCAGTAGAAGTTCCAGTTTGTACAGAAATGTGTCTTGTTTCCCTGCCGCTGAGTGAAGTGACGGGGCTCCGGAGCGAGTTAACGTTATCGACTCCTGCCCGGGAGACCAAAACTACGATGTCTCCCCTGTGCCTTCTGGCCACAATAGGGGAGGCTGAAGCAGGAAAAGTTAACATTAGGATCAACATCGATCCACGCAGGGACCTTGGTTTGGTAAGATAACATTATTGTCAAGAATGTGAAATGTATATATAGTGATATTGTGGTTTTAGCTGCTAATGTTGCTAACGTTAATCAACATGACGCCTGTCAATCACGTTCAGTGTCGTGTGTGTCACCTCACTGTTTTAGCCGATGATCGGAGTCTACGTAGTGCGAGCACAAGTGCGAGCAACAGGACGCTGACTGTCGTTGACTTGACGACCACATGTGTTACTGTTAACAAGCAATTTCTGATTCTTACATAGAGCCCCTTTAAGCGGCAATGACTAAACATTTCAGAAGACACACACCTACGGCAAACACAAAGGGAAAAATATAAAAATGAAATGGGTGAAGCACCCCATCTCTCTCTCAACAACTTTTCTAATGCACCGCCTAACCTCCATTTGCTCCAGTGGATTTCAGATTATTCCTCTGAAGCACCCACACGTCTGTCACTGGTGATTTCTCTTGTAAAGGGAACAAGACAGAACCAGCTTGAATTGAACGTGGTGACTGGCCGATCAGCTTTGATGCCCGTCTCATTACTCATTATTTAGTAAAACCGAGGCAGGGCAGAGACGGAGACAAAGGGGGAGTGATAGAGATTGAGACAGATTATGTGTTGGCTTGTGGGTACGTATCACAGACTTGGAGCAGTTGAGCTATGGGCATCTGTCTGCGAGTGCCTGCAGTGATTCTGTGTATAACTGGATGATACATGGCTTTAATTTGATAGCACTCTCTATTAAGACCTGAGGAGAAAAAAGAAAAAGAAAAGAGGAGGTACTTCCAGAAACAGAGTGAGTAGCTGGAGGAGCTCCATTTTAAATGTGTTCTCTGTGTCCTTATAATTGAACACTTCATTATCTGCTTGGCTCTCTCCCTCTTTGTTTGGTCATTTCTCAGTTTAGAAGGACAGAGAGGAAAAAGTGACCTGCCAAAGTGAGCGCAGATCGGTGGAAGCAGACCCCACTCTGAAAATTACCCACAGCAGGAAGGCGATCCATTTGGAGATATGTCTTCCAGAGGATTTCAGCCATTTTCTCAGGCCATTACAAACTCCTAAGGCTTCAACAACAATCAGCACTATGTTTACAGTTGTGTTTGAGAGGGATGTATTTAGGGAAGGCTTGACTAGGAAGCTCCTTGAAGGAAGGATAAGAATGGGTAAAGTTAATGGATGGATGGAGTCCAATATGTGTATAGGCGCACCTCTTTGCAATTGAAAAACTATGAAAAAATATCTGTCAGAGCCCTTCACCTTGTTCCTAAGTTTGTGTGAAGCTGTGAAGGAACCTCATTTGGGCTACCAATTCTTTCAGTCCCCATACAGAACTCATGACTATAGATGAACGTGGGAGATAGACTGGTAAATCAAGAGCCTTTCTCATTGACTCTATATAAGATGTGGACGTAGTCACTGTGACGCCACCCATCGGTTTACGGACTGCCGTTTTGAAGCCTGGAGTTTGGCAATTGGCCGTTGCCATCTTGGTTTTTGGCCGTCGCCATCTTGGTCTTTGGCCGTCGCAATCTTGGTCTTTGGCCGTCGCCATCTTGGTCTTTTGCAACCAGAAGTGACACAAGAGGGTGGAGCTAAGTACAACCAAATGCTGAATATGACATTTTTAGGCGTCCAACATGTTACAATTAACTTTTCACGAACTGAAAACACACTGTGAAAGGGTTAAAGCTGCAAGACGAAAACGAGGACAACTCCCAGACCGGACAACACTATGGTAGCGACCTGTCAATCACAAGGTAACCACGCCCTAAAGCGTACCCTGCTTTATGGTTTATTTGACTCCAAATTGGACCATAATTTACTAAATGAACATCATGCTGTATTGAAGAAGACTTGAAACTAGACATTGGGGCCATAAACTCATGTTTACAATGTTTACTGAGGTAATAAATCAGGTGAGAAGAGGAGTCGCCCCCTGCTGGCTATTAGCAAGAATACAAGCTTCCACATTGGCTTCACTTTTCAGACCCTTTAGGTTGCCCACTGGCTTTTCCTCAACCTAAGCTCACTCTTCACAGTGTGAGTTCAAAGCAGTACCTTCATTACTGCTGACCAATGAACCTGTTGATCTCATGGTCCTCACTCACGATCACAACTCTGAGATTCTTGAGCTGCTCTCATAACCCAGAGGTGGCAATCTGCTGTTTTCTGGCAGTGTACCATGGCCAGTCACCCAAAAACCCTGCCTCAGCCTGGCACCCAACCCAGACATCTACACCTATCGTTCCATGTGGCAGGTTAAATCAACAATTGCACTTATTATTACTGTGGGACTCTCCTGTATAGCGTGAATAAAATGCAGGAACTACAGTAACTACACGATAGCACATCATGTCTTTATTAACCCTGACAACCCCTGTTGACATCTCTGACTCTCTCTGATTCTTAACAAATCAGAAAACTGCTCGGCCTTGTGCTGCTCCTACACAAAGCAGAGCTATGCTGCAGTGCCTGAGGATACACAGATCAGATTTCCCAAACAAGTGATTCCGACATCCAAATCTATTATTCAACAGCGGTGAAAGCAACAAAAAACCTGCCGAAAGTGTCCGACGTGATGGCCGTGATAGAAATAAAGTCATGAGAAAAGTTCCTCTGATGACCGAGCTAAATATAGCTCGTCGTACTAGAACATGAGCTCTGGATAGGTGGAGCTTTCATCACTTCGTAATTCTTGTAAAGTCTCCTTGCACAGCATAAGAAGGGATAAGAAGGGACACCGCACAGTGTAAGTAGACGGGATAAGGAACAAATTAAAATCAGGAAAAAATGTGATTGAGGGGCGTGTGGGATTGACCTAACTTACAGATGTGTGTGCCCACATTATCCCAGCTAACCTCAGTCTAGAAGTCACTACCTCTATTAGTGGGAAATCAATTAGGATCACTCCCAGCTAGTAGATCAAGAATGTAGGCCAAGTGCCTGGTTGCGGCATATAAATAGACTACAACTCTGACACTGCCGGTGAGCATTTGTTTTCATCTTGCAGTGTTAATAAATGGGATGTTAATTATTAATGGTACTCAGGGTCTGAGATTAACTAAGTTCACTGGCTGCCATTGTGGCAGGCAAGTATTTTTTTTGGTCTACCACACAGATATTTTATCTGCCACTTTTGAAATCTCTGCGCTAAATAAAGGAATAACATTTCAGATCTGATGTCATTCAATGTTCAATATATTTTACACAAAAAACATTATATACACGGTTAATTACAGTGTTTGGATTACAACGTAGCTTCCAAGGGAGCCCTATTTTTCAGGGGTGGGGAGGGTACTGTACACAGTACTGTACTTTGTTTTTGTCATCTATAGTGGTTATTTGCATAAAACACAATTCAAATGATAAGGAAATAAATGATTGTATTTTTATTTAAATATTTGCTTTGAAAAAAAAAATCTCTAGTTTTAATGAAGTATTATAAACTCCTTAGAGCTGGTGTTAATTCTCTCTCTAATATCAATTTTATACTGCTGTGAACAGCACAAACAACTGGATTTATTCAAGTTTCTCACCAAAAACTTAATTTACGAGATTACATTTGAACACATCATGATGAAGTTAGAATTTACCTTCGCCCTTTAGTAATTTTTACTGAACGGACCATAATGTAACTCAATGGAACCTCCGTTAACGTTAGTAGCTCCGTTATTTAGCCAAGCAGGACTGTGCTGCCCACCGGCTGCTAACGGGTAACGTTACTAACTCTCCTCCTGCCGAGTTCAACACAGGTTTGTTGTTCACAGTGTAGCATTATCAGGGAAAAATAGGGTGCATCCCCTCAGGTTTGGTAGAACGATTTTTTTTTCTCTCCGCCATGACTCTGGTCCCAAAGAAACTGAAATATGAGACGGCATGCGTGTGCCGTTGCGTCATTATACATCCATCCATTCATTATCTGTAACCGCTTATCCTATTCAGGGTTGCAGGGGGGACTTGAGCCGATCCCAGCTGACAGTGGGTGAAGGCTAGGTACACCCTGGACAGGTTGCGAGACTATCGCAACCATTCATGCTCACATTCACACCTACGGGCAATTTAGAGTCAACAATTAACCTATCAAATAAAGTGTCAAATAATCTATTTTAGGACTGTGGGAGGAACCCGGAGAAAACCCACGCTAACACGGGGAGAACATGCAAACTCCACCCAGAAGGGCCCCAAGCCGGGTTTGAACCTGTGACCCCCTCTTGCTGTGAGGCGACAGTTCTAACCACTGCACCACCGTGCAGCCCCTGGAAAGCATCAATATAGAGGAATTGATAGTCACAAAGGCATGAGATGCCAAAGAGGAACCTGTTTTCAATGGGAACCGATTCTCTATTTCCATCTATGGCGGACAGTATGACGATTTTACCTGCCACTGCAAACAATTTACCTGCATTTGCCGGGTGCTAACTTCAGTCCCTGGTGGTGCTAACAATGTCAACGGAAGTAAAGGAAAAGCCTTTTTGTAAGAAATCACATATCACTGTGTGACAAGGATTACATCACTGTTGTCAGGGAGTAGATTTCATTAGGCCTTGGTGCAGCACAAACTCAGCTCTCAGTACCATTATAAAAAACAACCCCTTTACTACGACACAGGGAATTCTAGAAAAGAATAATGGAGAGCAAAAAGGAAATGACAGTTCAAGGACACTTTCCCTTCCAGCCCAGCCTGCTTAGTGACGTACTGTTGTTTCACAGAGAGACGGTGCCAGTCATACTACTGGCCCAGGTTTTCAGAGGCCTGACACCCACACCAAGCACCCTAGCGGGATGACAGTATTGATGCGGCGTGTCTGCCTCGCTGTCATCTCCGGCGATGGCCGCGGTCCTAACGGCTGACAGGCAAGTGCTTACATGTGGAGATGAGTCATCTCAAATGTGGGGGAGCCGCTACCATTTCAGGAAGACACTTTGATGGCAGGCTTTGCGACTGCACACAATGATTGTGATTGGTTCCCTCCCAATCGTGTCCTTTCCAAAACACTGAGCTTCACTTGGACGAGCCTTCATATGGATGGGAAACAGTTTATGTATAAACAACAACCCAAATCAAATCATATTCCATAGCAAAAAAAAAAAGCAAGTAAACTTAGCTCGCTGAAAAAACTCCAAAACGCTAAATATACTCACCGAGTCCCTTTGGCGCGAGGCCGCTGCCGTCTGCGGGGTTGACGGCCCAGTGGTAGTACTTTAGCGTGTGCATGAGCTGCAGCACGGTGCCCACTCGACGGATTGTGTTGTAGATGGTTGCCGTGCCGATGAATTCGGCAGAAAGGTATGTGTACAGAGAGAGCTGTACCTGGAGTGGGAACACAAACACATACATGTATTAATGTATTAATGTTATTCAGAGCACAGCGTAATGAACTGGTAACACTTTACAATTACCATAATTAATAAATGGTAAACTGATAGCTCATTAAACTTTGGTTAATAGTTACTTAAATGTTAACAAACAATGAAATGATAATTAATAACGTTTACGTATTATTAGTAATGCTACAATTAATGTTGTTTTAACAGTTTATTGTTGCACACATAACATTTTATATACTACATTAAGTATTTGTTAACGATCACTGTGTTGAATCATTTGTAAACCTTTAAGGAATCGTTTGAAAAACATCTGTTTATAAATGGATGGACCAGATGTTTTTAAAACTTTGTTAATGGTAATAACTGGTTTGTAACGTGACTATACACATTATTTGAATGGCTATTATAAAGTTGCAACTGATGATTATAATACCTTATTAAATGGTTAATATATACTTTGTGAAGCATCGATAAACGTGTCAATGGTTAATAATTGGTTTCTGGTCCATCTCTCCGTTTTACAAATGAAGGTTTACTAATCATTTCGTCATCATTAACAAAAACTTAATATAGTCATGTTATAATTTGTGCAAGAATAAACTGTTAAAGGGGGGTAGGCAGAATGTTTTTGGCATCATTGGGCAAAAGTTCCATAATAACCTTTCAGCATATTGTAATTCAAGTGTTCTGAGAGATAACTAGACTTCTGCACCTCCTCATGGCTCTGTTTTCAGGCTTTAGAAAATCTAGTCATTGACGGGAGACTTTGGCCAATCACAGGTCATTTCAGAGAGAGAGCGGTCTGTGAAATATTGCCGATGCTATTAAGAGAACCGGAGGACACACAGGCACATGATTTTATTCAGAGTACCTGTCTCATGCACTACTGTCAGGATATAGTGACGTTTTATAATTTAAAATCATATTTGCTCCAATTCTACCCACTGCTGCTTTAATGAATAGTTTCCTAATGTAATCAGAATGTAATTGTTATTGTCTCCTTTCAGCTATGATACAATATATAATTTAAAACTAATTATTTCATATTACAAACTAATGATAAACTAAATTATAGCATTACTAATAATTAATAAACATAATTAATTATAATTTCATTGTTTGTTAACAGTAAACTGATGAACTAAAGTTTAATTGGCTATCAATTTACCATTTATAAATGATGGTTATATAAACCAATGAATCCCCTGAACCTTTCAGACCGGGGGTCTCCAACACGTCGCCTGTAGCTCGCGACCAGTAGCTTGCGAATATGTAAACAAATTTGATAAGACAAAGTCACTTGGTAAACCTAAATCTCTATCCAGTCCAATTCACAGACATCCCGCCCCCTTCTGACACAAACTGATTATTTGCCAATCAGCTGTCAATTAAACGAGTTACGCTGCTTTCCTGCTGGTAGCAGTCTACGAACAGAGAAGGTAAAGGAGCTGAAAACATTAAAAGACGACAGTCTCTGTTTACCAAACCGAGGAAGAAGAAGGCCAACGCAGCAACAGAGGCTTCAATTAAAGTGCGTTTCGTTCGTTTTTAAACATCCTAACGAAGTACAAAAAAAACCTTCACCGATGGCGGCATTGTAAAAGAGGTGATGACTGCGGTGGCTGAAACGTTATTCAAGGACCATAAAAGTAAGACAGATATTATGTTTGCTATCGCCGATGTCCAACTCGGTGCTAATACTGTGGCAAGGAGAGTGTCTGCGCTGTCTGCGGATGCTGTGGAGCAGCTAGAACGGGACATGGACAGGTGCAAATGGGTTTTCCATCCAGTGTGATGAGTCGGTTGACTCCAGCGATACGGCCCAGCTGGCTGTCTTGAATGTCATGAAATCTAAGTTCAGAACAAGACTGACAGATGAACATTTAAATGACTCCATAAGAGTGAACCTAAGTGGATACACTCCAGCGTACCTCTCTTGATGCCTCCATGCAGTGCGAGTCATCTCACTAACTGTTAAAAAGACTGAGTGCATGTAATACATGCATGTGAACTACAGATGATGAAGGGAATGTGAAGGGAAGTGATGTGATACAGTGATATGTGGACAGCCAGAAAATAAGTAAAATAAGTAACAACATTGTTGTGTTTTCTCTGACATTAATCTGATGTGAATAGTGTAATAGTGTGAGCTTGACACATTGAAAATGTAAAGAAATCGATACAGAAAAAAACATATGCTGCTGAATTTAAAGGGACTGTTTGTAACTTCTTACACGTATAAATCAATCCGGGTCGGTGTCCCATGCACGCTCCCGTGTGGCTACGCTGTTCAGACAAGACTCCAACACAAACTACACGGAAGCACCAAAACCTCAAAGTTATATCTAGTGATGCCCGTCTGTTAAACAGTGTTGGCCGCGGTCGGAGGACGCGGGGGAGACTGTAGCTTTGGTCTCCAGGGCCGGAGTCTCTGCTGTACTCTGCTCCTCTGCCTGCCTTCACTCACACACAGCGCTCCACCCCTACACGTGCATGGCGCGCACACTACACCCTGCAGAAGAGTTAGCTTAGCTCTGAGAATATCTAGTGAATGTACAGTGGACGTTTGTGCAGAAATAAATGCTGCAGCTCCTACCGCAACGAGAAACGTTATCGTCTCCAACCGGCTGCCGGTGTCTCCCCTGTTCCCTCTGGCCGCGGTCGGGAGGCTGAGGCAGGAAAAGCCAACACTAGGATCAGCATTGATTCATGGAGAGACCTTTGTCTGGTCAGCTAACATTACTGCTAAGCAGGTGAAATATAGAGTGTTATTGTGGTTTTAGCTGACGTGTGTCGTCTCACTGTTTTGACGGATGCTCGCTCACATTCAGTTAGTGCGTGCACACGGGCGAGCGCAAGCAACATGCTGACTTTCGTTGACTTAATGGCCACAGGTGTCGCTGTTACAACCAATTTCTTATTCTTACAAACAGTCCCTTTAAGATGTTGAAGATGTCAAAATGTGAGTGTTGGATTTCAACATTTTCTAAATGTTCACACAAAAGAAGCTTATTCAGCTGGTTTGGGTGGAGCTGAGAAATGTGAATAAATGTTACTAATAATATTAAATATGGGTAGCTCTCGGCCACTTTCATTTTGTCAATTTAGCTCTCAGAGGAAAAAAGGTTGGAGACCCCTGTTTTAGACTAACCAGGACATTTTACCGCAGTGGATTGCACCAGCTGAGCCTATTATCCTTGCAGGTGTATGGCAGCGATGGCCACTGACCCTGTATTACTCAATTTCAGAACTGTCGCAGCTCCACTCTGTTCGGTGATGATTAGCATGTCCTCTGTAATTAGCGACAGACCTGACAAGAATCCTTAATCCCACCACAGTCATCCTAGCTATAAATACGGAGAGGCCTTTTCCCATATGTCGTAAATTATAGGATATTAACGAGTCATGATGAAAGGCGGCAGGCGGCGCGGTTACGATGTGAGCGTGATGTGATATGGTTTGAGGCTGCTGAAATTAAACACTGGAGATAAGTGAACACCGTGCTGTTGTAATGTAATTTCCACGAGGACAGAAGAAGTAAAATGCACTTACAAAATCTTATTTGTCTATTGGGTCAAGGTCAGTAGGCCGGTGTAATTAATGCATATTGCACGCTGCCATCATTCACGCAGCACGGCTCTCTGTACCCCGTGCAGCTCGGGGGGATAGGGACAGAGGAAACGTGGACGTTGTGACGTGTCCTAAGGGAGAGAGAGCTGGTGCAGCTCTCTCTGTGCCGCTGTATCTAAAAGTGTTCTAACCCACTTCATTACCTCTCTCATTTTTTTTTTCCTCCCTCTTTCTCCATGCTCTATTTTGGAGGAGTGTCGCAGGCAAGCCTCCAGACACTTTTGTATTTATTTCCCCCTTTTATTTATTCATGGCTTGGCCCACCAGCAGCATTCCTGAGGCAAATGTATTTGCCACACAAACTCAGCTCCTTTGATATACCTCATCCCGTTTTTTCATGGGTCATTATTTAAAAAAGGAGAGGGAGGGGAAAAAAACTCTGGAACATTTTTTAAGAAATAGTTGAAGACAGGGAAGTGGAAGCAAGTGATGAACTCTGCAACCATGTAAATGTCTTATAAATACTTCACTCCTCAGACACTTGGCAAAGGTTTGGTCGATGTCAGTTGGGCCCTAAATACAAAACTGCATTAATATTCTCATAATAACTCAACCGAGTCAACATAGTTTTTCATTTGGCTCATTAATATGAGTTGCACTATTAGAAATATATGCAATCATATTTCCCCACTACTCTGTTTTATTGCCACCCACACAGACACTTGGTGCCGTGGGGGAATCTCACCTAAGCTGTCACCGGTGTGATACATGCTTAACATGAAAAATTTCCACTTCCACTATTTCCTTTCACAAGCTCGTCTTTACAAAAGCAATGACGACGCGAAGGATTACTGACGCCTTCTGTGGTTGAGAGTGCTCCTGATACGCATCCACTTCATCTCACATGCAAGATGCCTGTCCCTTCATGTGCCGAGTTACCTGCAGGAGCTCACCTTGGCGGGGGTGTGGATCCAGATGGCGGCGTTGAAGAGGATGTGGTCACACAGCTGCTTCAGCAGCGGTGCCCCGTGAGTCAGGCCGTCCAGATACTTTGCAAAGGAGAGGAACAGCTCTAATACGGCCCTGGTGATGTGAGCACGTGATGACTGGAGGAAGAAGCACAAAGTCACGTTAAATTATAATGATGTCACCAAGCCTATTCTGCTGTAAGCGTGTATTTATCGTTCCTGACTGCATTGTGAAGAGCAACACCCTATAAGTAACTGTTGATGAAATGTCTCTTTGCAGTACCCATCAATAGAAAACACAAAGGTGGCTCATTTTGGGTTGAATGACAGGTAGAAGCATTAGTAAATTACAGATGTGGTCAGCAACAGAGAAAAGTAGTTGGCATGCAGCCTAATATGACTCACCATTTAAGTCTGCAATTTTCAAATCTGAATTTCTAATTTGACATTAAAGTTGGTCTTTAAAGGGACAGTGTTTAGGATTTGGCCTCTTATGTAATATCACAACAGCCATGTGACAGTGTTCATTAGAGTGGATGGTGTTAATGTGGGCAGGAAGGATGACATACTGAGACACACTGTGGTCAAAAGTAGATGTATTCTTCAACTCAAACTGTGTCTAAAACAAGTGTGTCCTTGGAGCAGCAGAGGAGTGGATGTTGACAATATTTAATCGACAACTAATTTTGATAATCAATCAATCATTTAGGGGATTTTTTAAAAAGCAAAACTGCCTCATGTTCTTGCTTCTCAATTGTGAGGATTTTCTGCTTTACTTTGTTTATTATGTGATAATAAACTATATATTTTTGGATTTTGGACAGACAGACAAAAAAAGACATTTGAAGATGTCGTCTTGGGCTCCGTGCAATAGGCAATTTTCTGACAATTTATAATTGTAAGCCTTAAAAAGTACAATGTGTAGGATTTGGAGGTATCTAGTGGTTTGGTTGCAGACTGCAACCGACTGAGTACCTCTCCTCTCACTCCTCCCTTTCCAAGACTGCGGTAATGTGAGCCGCCGAGTGCAAAACAGTGGTAACGCCTCGCTCAGAGGCCATCCATACCATAATAACACTACTTTAAGAGCAACGGTACCACGGTTTTGCACTCTGTGGCACACGTTGCCTGTTTCACAAGCATGTCGGAGAACTACGGTGGCCTTCAGGTAACATAAAAATGCAAAAGGCTCTCTCTGGAGCCAGTGTTTGGTTTGTCCGTTCTGGGCTACTGTAGAAACATGGCGGTGCAACATGGCGGACCCGCTCCCTATGTAGATATGAAGGACTCTTTCTAAGCTAAAGAAAACACAATGATTCTTAGTTTCAGGTGATTGTACACTATTGAAAACATAGTTATGAATATTATATTCCATTGCTGCTAATAGACCCCGGAAATGTTTTACACTGTTCCTTTAAATGTTTCTATTGTTTCCGTCTGCTTTATGTGCTGTTTAAATGTTAGATGCATTTTGGTTGATAAATTAAAAATATTATGATAAAAACAATAGTTGAAATAATTTTGTTCCTCCAAAGTTATGTCAATTCTCTTGTATGTGTAGGCTCAGTTAAAGGATCGCTTGGTTTCGTGTGTTCTACTTGTACTCTGTAGCAGCAGGTTAGCATGTTAGCATAGGTAATGAATTGGTCTACTTAGTCATTCTGTCAAGATACTGAATAAAAAAAAAAAAAACAGTTCAAACAAAATTCGGGCAAGTTGTAGAAGCTTGACTTTGCAGAGGATTTCACTTTGAAGAATATCGTCGCCGCTCCTGTCTGGCACCTGTTCTCTGCCCAGGCGGGGACTCGGTGAGGGCAGGAGAGTGGGATAAATGAAGGCACGGGGAGAAGGGGAGGTGTGGCATAAACAGATCACGAACAGATGGTGCGATATGTGGAAGTGTGAAACCTGGCAGCGGGAAGGAAGCAAGAAAAAAAAAAAAGCTCTCAGGTGCCGACTCTGCCTGGCTGTTAGTTAACAGCAGCTGAAGCCAGCAGGCAGGCAAGTCACTGAGTGACAAAGTGGAGTCATTTCTCAGTGCTCTAAAAGAGCCAGCACTCTGGGGAGGCCGGCAAGCTGCTAGATCTGCATCACAAAATGGGTAAATAAAGATTGATGAAGAGAAAAACCAGGGGGGGGTAGGGAGAAATAGTCTTGTGGTGTTCTTCTTCTAGCTCGGTTTAGTTCAAAGACTCATTCAGGACTCTGCTACAGGCGATGGAAGATCAAACTGTTGACAGAGTACCTTGATAGTGGGGAGGGTGAAAGAAGTTTCATAAGCAGATGGGCTTTTTAAGAGAAGAATTTGTCAAAACTCTGCGAATCAGTGTATCATTTCCCATTCATCATTTCACTCAAGAAGGAAACGAGGAGTTGGACACATTAATTTTTCAAATCAATGTTTTCAAAGTGAGACAAAACGTTGCTGTGATGAGCAGCCTGTAGCCAGACTATTGGGATCTCTGTTATAATGTTGTCCTGAGAGCAAAACAAGATGGTGTCTCTATGGGTGAGCTGAAATCGGTTAATTATGAATGGTAAGTTCCTGAGAACTGATGTGGTACCAAAGAACGTATATTGAGATGAAGTGAAGGTCAATTGGTTCGTTCCATTGCAACATCAGCGTGTAGCAGCAAAACTACGCTTCCGCAATTTTGGACTGAAAGTGACGTACAAAAGTAAAACTAAATTATTAATATTTTATTGGCATATATTTAATGTCTCTACCGAAATGGCCTGTGTTGAACAATAAAAAATATTATAAATATGCATACTGCTATAACTATTTACTCACTTACTTATTTAATTATTAAACTTTTTTGCCCTGCTGCTTCCCAGAGGAGCATAAAGTTAGCGATGGACATAAATGGAAGTTACTAAAATCCAGCACACAGATTTTGAGAGCAATCTCAAACTTTTTCATGTCAAGGATCCAAAATGGAGTCCGATAGACCACAGACCATGGATGTAGAAGAGGTTGTGTCCTGTGCTTTTGCCCTGCGTGTTAGTAAATAGCCTACAACTACATTAAATTCTGTTTGTGTCATGCTGTTAGCACTACTAGCTACTGGCCGATAGCCGGTTGTTTGTGTACAGACAGAATACAGCCCATGGGTGTATCAGAAGATTATAAAAGTGATGAATTACAGCCAATATATCCATTATTACAGCCGCATACAGCAAGCTGCCAGAACCAGATATGTCATATGAGCGTGCAGGGCGGTGCAGTCCCGTGGGTCTGATGGTTCATTATGTCGAGGAAAATAACTCTGGATTTAGCTGTTAGTTCATTTTACAACTTTTAGGATATAATGATTTCAATGAATGATATTTAAGTGTTCACACTGGGAAGTTGATTTAACAAAGAAAAAATTCTCCTTTGATTTACAGACGACTCTTTTGTACATCCATAGACTCATTGGCGTTTTCAGTCCAAAATGGCGCCATCTAGCGTCTTTGGTCAAAAAAGCACCAGAGTTTCATCTCTTTGCTTCTATACTCTTTGGTGGTACTGAGGTTAGGAAATAGTTGCGATATGTTACGGAGGCTCTACCGTACCTTCTCCAGCAGGTATCCAATCACCAAGAAGCCCTTCCCTCCCAGCATCTGCTCCTGCATGGCCACGGAGCTCTTGAGCAGCTCCACCAGGAAGGCCAGGAGAGTGGCACTGCAAAACAAGAAGACGTACTGTAACGTCTCACACCGGGATAAAATAGCCACACTCATCAGGTGGTGAAGGAGTTATTCTAGAAACTACAGCAGCATGAGGAGACAGTGTGGCAGAGGAGAAAAAAACAAGGTCATTTTCAGAGGATGTCAACAATCAGCTGGGAACTGTAGCTCACCGCTTTCATCCCTCTTCAGTTCAGAAGAAAAAGCGGGGGCTGTCTGGGGACAGAGCGGTCCAGGGGGGCGAGTTCTAACAGGGTGTGTATGTATATATGTGTGTGAGGTGGGGGGAAAAGGTTCAAGGGGGCAAGGCAGTGCACTGAAGACGCTTTTTTTCTTTGTTGGAGGGCTTTTCAGTTGAAGCCTTTGGCTGAGTGACAGTGGTGCTCGGTGGCACTTCTTAATCGGCTTTCCCTCGCATCCTCTAGTGGCCTCCGCTGTAGCGCGGCAATCACAAGGACACAATCACTCCTGTGCAGGCTTGCCCATAGACGCTGCACGTACACTACATGCATACAAACTCACAGACGATCGAATGTGAACTCCGCTCTGCTCTGGGTCTGTTGTGTCTACCATGTCTGATTGCAGTGGCTCCTTTCTCACTGCTGACTGCAACTTAGCGTCCATTGAGCCAAAGGGAAAACATACAGACGTGGGTGACAGCAGGGCTCGACAGTAAGGGTTGCCAGGTTGCCATTGGCAACCCTTTTGAGAAATTGGCGACCAATTCTTGGCCTTTGGTTAACAACCACATATAAAAAAAAAAGTGTACCCCAAGATAAATAAATTCTTAATATTTGCTGTATTAGTGATATTTAAATATTGCTGTTACAGTCAAACCCAGAACCAAACATTGCTGCACGTGCGCCGGTGCGTTTACTCGCGTGCACACACTTTAACGGTATGTGTCCACAGGATCTATCCTTTCCACACATCCCATTCATTGTCTTTGTAAGCAGCCGTGCAATGCATTCTGGTAGAGTAGTGTTGCGTTTCAAGAGATAGACCATCATGTTGGCCGCTCCTCAATTGCATAAAGTTGAGGTCTGGGCAAATCAAGGGTGTCCGGCGCAACTCGCCGTCTGTGGAAACTCCCATTGTCGATCTAAAATGAAGACAGATTCTGCAACTGCACGCCTATTTCCGAGAACTATTTTCGTAATATGCGACAAAAAAAGTTTCCAAACAAGCCACCCTGTTGGTTCCAGTGTGAAAGCCGGGAGCAGCAGACCACGAGTGAAAGCATTCGTCCAATCAGGTGCCTCGTACCTAGTGGCAGCCAATCAAGTTTCCAATGCTGGGAAACGCCCCATGTGGACACGTACCATTTGAGCCAATGATGGAGCAAATTAAATTGCTTGTCTGTGGGGTCTTGGGAGGCATCCCCGCATTTTTGAGCTGGATGGAAAATTATACTGCAAAGCATGTACAACATACACATGACATTTATACATACATTTTCATTATTAAGATGATGTATGACTGCATATTTTAATCATTCAAATTATAAGGTGACTAAAAATGGCAACCAAAATTTTAAGTTTGGTCCAGGAAAAGCTGATGCCTGGTCGGCAGCCTATAGCAACCACTTTTAAAAGTTAGTGTTGAGCCCTGAACAGTCAACTGTGTGCGCTCTTGGTTTAGCCTCTGATCCTTAACTGCAAGCACAGCATCCTTCCTATTTGGCAGAGCAGACTGATGTTATATCACTGCCGTTTGGAATTCGACGTGGCACAGATTAACGTGAGATTAGATGTTTATTAAAAGGAATGATTTTGAAATCACTATTCTAGGATGCTGTTGAGAACTGCTAAACAGCAGATCCATGGGCTTTACACAGAGTTAATTATTGCAGAAGCTTTTAAACTCCTCAGCTCCACAGTCTTTAGAAGGACTCAATCTAAAAAGCTGAGGCAAGGACAAACCGAGTGTTGGGGAGAGTCACACACTGAGAGGGAAAGACCCTCGACATGCTAGCGAGAGAGAGCGAGGGGCAGGGAGCAGAGATGAGAGGAAACTACAGAGGCGGTGTGCTGCTGTGTGGCCACTCCCGCCTCTATCTGCTGCTGCTGTCGCTGAACTAACACCGGATTAGAGCAGAGCTCAGACTCCATCCAGGGCACAGTGGGGGAGCTTTGGACTGACCAGCTCAGATGACAGGGATGAGAGGAGTCTGAACCAGTGAGTAGAGATAATAAGGAAAACTGGACTACAGCTTGACCAAGGCTGCTATTATAAGCAGGCAGACAGATATATTGGTATTGGTGTACATGTTGACCAATGTACACAAGAAAAAACACAGTATATAAATGCAGAAATATATGTAATATCACCATATTGTTTGTCCAACAGACACCTACTCTAATTCTGGATTTTAGAGACTTCATCATCAAGATGTCACTTCCTGCGCTCGGATTTTACTGCCTGTAACCACAACACCACAAAAATAGTGATAATAATTAACAACCACTGTGTTTCTGACGGGTAACTGAAGCTGTTATCTTTGCTCTCGCCAAAGCCACCAGACTCCATTGAAAAAAACTGTAATTTTACCTTGCAGAACAGGGGAGTTTGCTGGTCTACCGCTGCCTCAGTTAGTTTGTTTGTGTTATTGGTGTGGTTTCGGTTAGTTCGGATTCCCAAACAAACTAATTGATTGAGGCAGTGGTAGACCAGCAAACCCCATGTTCCGCGAGGTAAAATTATAGGTTATTTAAATGGAGTCTGGTGGCTTTGAAGAGGGCATAAATGGATACACCTGCTTCAGTTTCCCGTCAGAAAGGACCGTCTGAAACTGAGTTGGCCTGTCCACAGCAGTACATTACTTTGCTTCCGTGCCTGGGGGCACCCTGAGCGTCATCTACTGTAGGTAATACACTGACTATGGATAAGTGCCTCACACAACCCCATTTCAAAACACCCGAACTATCCCTTTAGGGATAAAAAAAAAAAAAGTCAGCAACTTCACAAACTGAGCTTTTCTCATTTACAATTTCATGTTTATAATTTCCAAAGCATCAACTCAGATTTTCAAAGAGCGAACTGATGTTGTACAGCGACAACATTTCTACTTCTCACCATACTGTGGATTCCACCTGGCTGTCGTTGAGCTGATGGTAGTCCAGCTGAGCGAAGAGCGGGAAGAGCACCTGGATCCCACCGATGGAATGGATGGCACTGTGGATGGAGTGAGTCACTGTGGCTTTAACATCCTGTGAGGATAATACAAACCAAATAAAGGACGTTGTACTGACATTTTTAAAATGAGTGCAACAGAAATGAATCAATCAATGCATAGGATAGTGACACGCGACTGACCTGTAGCATAAGGGCGTGCGGTGAGTGCACAAAGATGGAGGCGTTTTCTTTCGGCGAGGACTCCAGGCAGAGCTGGGCGTCGGTGGCCTTGGCGTTATAGGTGAAGGCGATGGAGCTTGCCAACTTGCCGTCGTACAACACCTGCTTGTGATGCTCGGCCAAGTGGATATCACTCTCTGACTTGAACTTAAATGTGCTCTGGAAAAAGGACAAAGAGAGAGAGAAAATGGGGAGAATAAGTGAGGGATAAAGACAGAAATGAAGAGAGTGAGAGTGATAAATCGAGTAGCTCCTTTCCTGCACATCCACCCTATCAGTGTCTTTCGGGTGTTATCTTTTAATTATAACTTGATTAAAAAATATCCATTCATGAATGAAAAATGACAAGATGCCTTTTTTGTATTAGCAACCACACATTTCTAGAGGTCAGGATTTCTTTCTAGTTGGCACTGAGTGCACTACAGCTAATTCTTTTTTTCTTTTGATTAAAAGCTATCCTTTTCTTCTCTGTCATTCTGTAATGTGCAATCAAAGACACAAAGGAATCGTGCATTTGCTTTTTAGTGATGGAAACTCTTCTTAACACAATTAACAACTAAGCACAAGTTTGAGTTGGCACACAGTTAAATTTAAGTGCAGTATGGTGTTACTTTACTACTTAGTTAAAAGCTTCATTCAAGGAGCAAAAAAAAAAAAAAAAAGCAGGAACCGTAATTCCATTTCCAATAAACGAGGCATAAAATGGAACAATAATAGATTTTTATTTTATGTTGTTATTTTGTTGTGAATCTTTTCTCACTTGGTTTCATTTTGTTTTATTTTGAATGTTTATCTCCGTTGTTATCTCTGTGGGAACACTGGGCCTCATTCAACAACCATTCTTAAGAAGAAATTTCTTCTTAAAACCCACCTTTTAAAGCCCGATGTTTTCTTTTTTGAGATTTGTTCTAAAGTAAGAAGAGAATCTACGTACACTCAAGAGCCCACTTACTCACATTTGAGTGCTGACATGTCTGTATAAAATAACTGGTTACTGCGTATTCTTACATATTTGTAATTCTTTGTTTTAAAGGTCACCTGTTATGCAAAATGCACTTTACCATGTCTTTTGAACATCAATATCTGTCCCTGGTGTGTCTGCAGACCACCATAGTGTCAGAGAAGACCATCCTCTCTCTTTTTCTCCAGCTCCATCTCTCAGAAAATGTATCTTAAAGAACGCTGATCAGAACTTACTTCCCCTGATCACGTTTAAGATTTTTTTTAAGGCCATTTAAGGATTTCCTGGTGGAACGGTATAACCTCTAGCCAAGTGACCCCGCCCACTTTTAATTAGTTAATTATTATTCACGGTAGAAATGCTGACTCCATATAGCTGGCTCAAACTGTCTCATGTTCTGCTCTCTGCACTCTCCGGCTGCAAGACGGGGCAGACAGTGACGCTGAATTGAGGGCGTTTGATTGACAGCAGAGACCCGGAAACGCTGACCAATCAGAGCAGACTGGGAGGAGACGGGCGCTGAACCAGAGTTTTTCAGACAGAGGGTGAAAGAGGCTTTATGCAGGCAGACAGTACGAGAAGAATAAGGTTGTTTTTTAACATTACAGCATGTAAACATGTTCTAGTAGAACATTAAAATCCATCTATGAACCTGGAAATGAGCATAATATAAGACCTTTAAACATAACTACTCCCCTAAATTCAAACTGGCTCTCTCTAATTTCTAATAACCTCTGAATACAGTCATGAAGAAGATTATTTTGTGCTTTTTTCTTTGCAGTTTTAAGATTAACTAGATCACAAACTTTTAAAACATGTACTGTATGTTAATAATTGGTTGGTTTGTAATAATCCCGTCGGTTTACAATTCTTACAGCTCTCTTCTGTAGCATGAACATGTGATTAGTGTTGGTTTTGTATGGGCTTCACCACCATACCTCCACATGGTAGGTAATGTATGGAACTATGAGAGAATAACACACTCTTTCTATTTCAGCATCATTTATCATCATTTTTACTTGATTATTGGTTTGCCGATTACCAAATATTATAAACTTTGGTCCGGTGCTCCACCCTCTTTAGACTTTCCTTTGGCCATTCCTGACTTAATTCTCTCTTTTTAATCTCTGTGTGTGCACACGGCCATGAAGTCTCATGCCCTTTTATGGGGATTGGCAAGGCGTTTACCTGCTAATTGCAATTAATTGGCACACGCCTTCAATTTAAGAGGAAATGGGATTCATCATTTTGAGAACACAGGTACGAACAACTCTGCAGTTTAAGAACACGTCGTGATTCTGACGTAGACTTTTCTTAGGGACCTTTCTTCAGAACAAATTTAAGGAAAAACTTAGGGAGATATTGGTGAATGAGGCCCAATGTTTGATGACAAACTTCAAGTTCTACTGCCGGGTACAATGATTATGAGGAACAGGGGCTGATGAGCTGGATCAGATTTACTTTGATAGCACAGGTGATTGTTTACCTGCATTAATCTAACCCTGCTAAAGTAAACTAGCAGCCTGTTCTGGAGCACAGTCCCTGCTGAGTCCTCATGAAGACACACTGGAATAAAGAAAGGCTACACAGAGAGTGTGCCACGATTGCAGTCGTTTACTTAGCACACATTAAGATGTTTACCAATGCATTCTGTGGGTTTCTCTGTATTTATCTTACTTTTCTATCTCCTCTAGATTTAATCTGTTCAAATATGCTTTGCGCTCATGGAAAAGGAGCAAATACGTTTATTCAGTATGGCTGAAAAAACACCTTCAGATTAAAGCCGGCAGTCTGCAATTTAGCGTCGAGTTACTGTGTCACTTCACATCCAAAGTAATCACACTCTGAGGCAAAACATTGTGCAAATACTTGCTGAGATCACAATATAGACTCGGTATTTATTTATTGGATTTATTTATTGAATTTCAGCCCAAATACCAGAGAGAGAGAGAAACTAGAACAAAATTACACCAAGCTGAGATACATCTATGTACTTTGTAGAAAATCTATATATGCTTTTTCTGATGCTTTTTAATTCCAATGAATAAATGAACAAACTACACTGGTGACTTAATGATAACAGTGATCATTTACAGGGATCAACTCTGCCTCTTATATGTTTTTAAAGTGTCTTGAAACTGCATCGCATCTTAAGCCATTCGATGGCTGAGTAAAAAGAGCTGGAGGTTACATCAGCTCAGTAACACATCCATTATGGCGGACATAATAACAAATAGCTGATCGATAACGGGGCCAGTATTAATTTACTCAATCAATTAGCTGTTGACACATGAGCTGAATTAATCTGCCAATGCAGAGCAAACTGTGAATGGAATATGCTTAATAAGGAAATCAAGTCCTCCAATCTGGAGGGTTGAATTATTAATGAACAAGAGAAATGCTTTCCTTCCCCTCTCTGACTCGTGAACAGCGAGCGGATGGTGATGAGCTAAAGAGAGACAGAGAGCTGAAGTAACAGTGAGGAAACAGCCGTCTGGTCCTAGAGGGACTGGAGATAAATACAGTATGCAACACGATAAAAAACAAGAGATCGTGCACCTGCCTGACAGGCATCGAAATCTGGGTTGCTTGTTTTCTGTAAAAGACTAAATGGATAAAAAATGTGAGCTGACACAGGGTTGTCAATTTTACAATGATTATGGGTTCTATTCTGAGTGCCTATAAAGTGCAGAATTTTAAGTAGGTGGCAAGCTTTAGAGAAAACACAACATAAAGACGTGTTTACCCCCCTGAGACCCGCGGGATCACGGGCAATCCCGACCAACTTTACTGTCTTTCAGAGGCTGTAACAGGTTCAATTTAAGAGCTGGAAGGAACATACATCATATCAAACTAGAAAAGCCTAAATAATCTATTGGTACCAACCATGTCATTCTAGCTTGTCGGGAAGGAGGCTAAATAATGCTCCAAAGATGGGCTAAATTTTAGCAAGGAAAAACTGACCTGGCCATTTTCAAAGGGGTACCTTGACCTCTGACATCAAGATATGTGAATGTAAATGGGTTATATTGGTACCCATGAGTCTCCCCTTTACAGACATACCCACTTTATGATAATCACATGCAGTTTGGAGCAAAAACAATGCAGTTTTTTTTTAATGCAGAATTAATGTGTTATTTTTGCCTATTCAAAAATGATGTTTGAATATTTCTGCATACTGCGGTCCCTAAACAGTCTTTTGCATTACATAACTTAGGTATCACTGGAAAGCTGAGACTCTTGTGGATCCAATGAGCCCAACTGTATTCATGTGTGATGATGTCATTCCCCATAGTAGCCATTATAGTGAGTAAATTTTCTTTTTTTAATTTGACCTGTGGTGACCTCTAGGATAATCACAGCCTCATGAAACTTTGCAGCCACAAACTATAGACCTAGAGCATTCAGAGGATGGATGGCTTTCCTAGGTAGATTGACAATTTTATATTATACTGTATACCTGCACAACACTACATTTAGATCTGCTTGTATCGAGGCCATTTCAAATCCTAATATGGTAAGTTTCAACATTATCCTCTGGCTATCAGATTTTACTTTGGGCACGTTAATCCTTTTTCAAAATGATATTGGTCAAAACCATGTACGTATATTTGCTGGTGCTACATCTGTTGCCTGGCAGCATTATATTAGCAGGAGTTTTACAGGAAAGTTCCAGAAACAGAGAGAGAGTGTTGAGCCACATTTAATGGCATACCTCCTTTCAGTCAGATGATAAAAAAGGCATAAGAGGTATTCTGCTCGTCTGCTATGATCAAGTCCACACAGCAGCCGGCGTACATCTCATCACATAATCTCTAACATCCTTCTAAAGGCCCTACTCATGAAACCCAAGTGACAAGAAATAACAAGCTCCAATGCCCTGCACTTTAGTGTGAGCCCTGCCACAGCGTGAAAATAATGATCTCATGGGCTGTGGCTACACTGACAAACCCTGTAGCACGACAGCATCATCCCACAGGCCTGTCGGTCATATAAAAGAATTAGAGCACAGTTGCCTCCGTCCTCTCCCAGTGCCAAAGGCTGTCATGGACCAGGGGCATCCCCACAACTCCCTACGAGAAACAGGCAGACACTTGACAAACTGGGGACACTCTATGCTTCAGTACCTGCACTCTTAGTACCACTACTAGGGGTGTAAGACAATATCGATACACATGAGTAGTGCGATACTGTCGATTCTCCAAAACACTGTATCGGGTTTTAAAGTTTATGAAACTAGAAAAGCTAAGGAATCCATCGGTACGAACCATGTCATACTGGGTTGTCGCTGAGGAGCTTTAATAACGCTAAGTTTGGGACAAAAATCATGCAGTTTTTGAAAGCAGTATAAATGTGTTATTTTTGCCTATTCTAAAATGCTGTATTTCTGCTGTGTCCTTTATACTTTGACAATTTTCTTAAAATTAAATTTTTAAAAATCACAATATATTGAGTCGTTACCCCGATATCATGATACGTATTGTATCGCCAGATTCTTGCCAACACACAACCCCGACGACTACACACTGAACAATATTGTCAACAATGCAATCGTTTCCTATGAATTCATAATATCAAAAACAGATGCAAAGTTTTCTCTGTATTGACTCAATATTAAACATTTACCTGAAGCGTCGAGCTTTAGTTGAAGATGCAGATCCGGGAAATTATTTATTTTTCTAACAATTTTGTCTCATGACTGCACTTACTTCCTCATCGTGTATCCAATGATTGTCAACCAAAACGTGTATTTTGATGCAGATGAAAACAACATCAAACAACATGTAACATTTTCTATTGTGGAGCCTTGGTATTATATGTCTTCAATTGTGAATGAGACTAAGCTGTTGCTCCTATTTACTACAAATGGGCCCACATTTGCAGGTATGTCGACCTGTATAGTATCTCCATTCGTTTTGACATCTGCGAGCGTGTCATATAATGTTCTGCATCAATATTGTATTATTGCATGGCCGGCCGCTACACAGAGATAACATTTGTCTTCCCATGACTGTGCAGCTCCTCAGTCTCGTCTACAGCAGTCTGTGGTGCATACTGCTGCAGAGCAGAGCTGGCACAAATTCAATGGGCTGATCTGACTCATGTAGAACACATATGGTAGTGATGATAGAGGGCAGAGACAGAAATAACTGCACTAAGTGCATCGTATGGAAGGCCGTTAAAGTCAAGGCTTAATTGTTTTGACTAGTCAACTTGATGACTAATATTTAGTGTTCAGTGAAGCTCTGACGGATGTTACTTTATGACTCCGGACCAGGCTACTTCCCACAGCTGGAAAGAGATAAGTCAAAGAGTATAGAAGCAAAGAGGCGAAACTCCGGTGCTACAGTTGCTAGATGGCTCTGCGGTACCTCTGCCGCCATTTTGGACTGAAAACGCCAATGAGTTCATTGTCATTGATATATAAAAGAGACGTTTGTAAATCAGAGGATATTTTCAACTTCCCAATACGAACACTTAAATAGCCCTCATTTTAATCATTATGTCCTAAAAGTTGTAAAATTAACTTATAGCTGAATCCAGAGTTATTTTCCTCGGCATAATGAACGTGCATCAGACCCTCGGTCAGCTTCCTGCTAGCTGTATGCTGCTGTAATAATGGATATATTGGTTGTAATTCATCACTTTTAATATCTTATAATACTCCCATGGGCTGCATGCTGTATAAGCTTGTACTGTAGTGGATGTATTAACGTCTCTGTTGCCAAACAACCGGCTCTCGGCCAGTAGCTAGTAGTGCCAGTAGCATGACATAAACAGATTTAATGTAGTTGTAGGCTATTTACTTACACGCAGGGCAAAAGCAAAGGACGCAACCTCTTCTACATCCGTGGTCTGTGGACTCCATTTTGGATCCTTGACATGAAAAAGTTTGAGATTGATCTCAAAATCTGTGTGCTGGATTTTTCTAACTTCCATTTATGTCCATCGCTCACTTAATGCTCCTCTGGGAAGCGGCCGGGCAAAAAAGTTTAATAAATAAATTAAAATGAAAATACTTATAATAGTAGGGCTGACCCTAATGCTTCGAAGCTTCGACTGTTGCCATGGTAATCAACGTCCAAATCGTTATTCGAATGCTTTGTTTTTTTTATATATATATATAAAAGTAAATAATAATAATGTATAAATCCGGAAATGACCCATGAAATAAGGAATAATCTCACAACATTATTCCTTATTCATATTCAACATTGATTATAATTAGTTATCTCAGACGGATATCGTTACTAAGGCTGGGGCGATATAGGCTGAGCGCAATAAGCGTCAAAAAACCTCTCCCACGTTCATCAAAGGTGTGGGAATACTTCAAACAGAGACCCAACAATGTGGTGCTCTGTAAGTTGTGCAGGATGGAGATGGCGTACTACAGCAGTACAGGTGCAATGCACGAGCACCTGACAAGAAGGCATCCCAGAGCGCTGAGTGAAGAAGACAGCAGCAAGACACCGCCGTAAGTCCTGTTGACTTTTTCATCACCCAGGCATGATCTATTAAGATTGTAAAAGCGCGAATGTGTTTCTGTTAACAGTAGTCATTTAAAGTTTGTTTTTAAAATGTTTCTTTATCACCACCATGTTAAAAGTATTTTATGGACCACTGTTATAGTAACGTAACGTAACGTAACGTTACACCATGCGTCATCTAACGTTGTTATTCGGCCGTTATATATTTTCTGTTTACTTTAACGGCGATGTACGAGTGAGAAAATGGCTTATAGCAACGTTACATATTGTTCTACAGTCTGTGACTGTTAGTCTATAAATAGTTTCAATTATTTCTCTTGCTCCACACTGATGCAAAAGTACATTTGCTAGTGTTTATCTTAACTGCATATTATTACAGTGATTAAATAAATCCATGTCTAAACCATTTAAAGTTTTAAGTTAAGTACTTAAGTAAAAATACTGATGAGAATTATTATTATTATTATTATTATTATTAGCCTAATGTCATAACACAACAGTGCTGTGGAAATTAGACCTGTTTTAAAATGTGCCACTATTATCATTATTCTAATGGCTTTCTGTGTCTCTTTTTCAGGATAAGACAAAGCAGAGTGGAGGACTTTTTCCATAAAAAAGAGCATTGCACTTTATTCCTTTTACATGAATTTACAATACAAGCTATTGTTTTAATTTTATTTTGGAGAAATTGGATGTTGGACTGAAAACAGATTACCAGTAAAGACTGGGATATTATTTGTTGTGCAATAATGCCATAATAATATTCTTGTTTTATGTATATGTTTATAAGAGAAGATATTTGAATAAAGTATTGAAATAATAATGAGTCAAGTTTTTGATATTTATTTATTTATAAAAAAAATATTTCTAATAATTGATGAATTAGTCGTTAGATTAATCGACTAATCGAAAAAATAATCGTTAGATTAATCGTTAAAAAAATAATCGTTAGGTGCAGCCCTAATCGTTACGATATCAGACGGTTATAGTTGTGTGTAGAGGTGTGTGCATGACAGTAGTGCGGCAGCAGCACTGCCCTAGGTAGTGAATCCGGAGAGATGGAGACAGACAGAAGAACATGACAGCCCACACACCGCCAAGCTTCGAATACCTTAGATTATTTCTCACCGAAGCTTCGAAGCCAAAAAATGGTATTCGGGACAGCCCTATTTAATAGTAAGCATATTTATCATATGTGTTATTGTTCAACACAGACCATTTAGGTAGATGCATTAAATATATGACAATAGAATAGAAATAATTTTGTTTTACTTTTGTACGTCACTTTGTAGGCGGACGTTTTTACTGGCATCCGGTAGTCGCTTTCAGTCCAAAATGGCGGAAGTGTAGCTCTGCTGCTGGGCACTGATGTTGCAATGGAACAAGCAATTGACTTTTACTTCTTAGCAATATACGTTCTTTGGATAAGTAGATATCCAGAATAAACATTGTTTAAAAAAAAGGGAAAACTCTGTTGTGTTTGCCAGTATCCATTGGGAATTATATTCATCATCCTGAGTTACAACCCACACAATTGTGAGGCAATTCCCTTGTATGATACCTGCAGCCCACAGTTTGTCCTAGACTTTCACCAAAGCTTATGAACTTGGCTAAACCAGCAGTGAGTAATGACAGTCCGATATGACAGTCATCTTCTCTCTGTCTGAGACAACACTGTCCCTTGATGTTATCTTCGAATGGCTGGGAATGTTTCAGTCGTCAGTCGTAGAAATGGCAATATACAGCAAAGGTTGTTAGCACTTTAAATGAGTCCATCTCGGTTCAGGGTGCAATTTCCATACAGCAATATGAAAAAGAGCCCAGGGAACAGATTCTACTAACAAGTCTGTCAAGATTTTCAGCCATAAATCCTAACGTGGGGTAGAAACAGTAACCCTAGGCAGCAATAATCTCTGCATTTCAACCAGCCGCACTAGTTACAGTTACATCCAACCCACTGCGTGAGCAAGAAGAAGCGTGTCAAACATCAAACATGGATGCGAGGACCGTGGATCAGAAAATAAATCATACATTAGCTCAGATGTTTTTTTTTCTTTCTCTGTCTGTGGAGCTGATCAGAGTTGAAACCGAGATAATGTAGAGTTACTGTAGCAGATGTATCTGCTGCTCTTCTTAGCGGCTCTCGATTAAAACAGACGGACCTGTCGTCGCCTGGTCAGCACTCCCATTACAACGAACCAATCAGTGGGCCTGACAACTCTCTGACCTTCCTCCCCAGCTCACCTGGCTGCCTCTATCACACTCACCATTACCAACACCATTCACAGCTTCATCAATTGCGGGTAATTGTCTCCCCGGGACACGCTCTTCATTATTTGGAGAAATCTGGAGGATTGCTCCGCTGTGTGTTACCTCTCTAATAGAAGGTCTGGAACCACAATTAAGGAGGTAAACGGCAAGTCGCCTGCCATTAGCGAAAAGACCAAACAATGGCTTCTCCGGGGGAATCTCCAGGCGTTCATAGAGCTGATTGAAATCACAAACATCCGTCTCACAATCCCTCAACAGTGGAGGTTTTAGAATGACTAATATTCCTTCCTGATATATAAAAAATAAAAAAAGACATGAAAGCAGCTAGAGAGCAAACAGAGCTGATGTAAAATGGACAGAGATACTGTAAACAGTCTGAGACACATCCTGTGTTCAAATTTGGCAGCGTGTGTCATTCCTGCATTTATGACAGAGTGCAGAGCTTAACACTGGGAAGAAAAAACAGCAGCACTTTGTGAGCGTCGGAAAAAGTGAGACGGTGCGAGTGAGAGAGAGAGAGAGCAGTCTCTAAACCCGAGAATAACCCGAGGGCACACTCTGTATCTCTCTCAAGATGAGTGGAATATTTACGGATAGAGAGTAAATAAAATAAATATATAAAACTATAATTTAAATTTAAAAAAAAAAATGTGCAAACTAAATATTTTGTCACCGTGTGATTAACATTCACAGACGAATCCCCCTCTGGGTAGGTCAGCATCTTTCTATATTCATAATCTTTTGGTCTTTGTCGAGGAGCTCGGGAGCGCTACACCTGCTGTAGCTGATATAAGTCGGCTCAGGACTCTATCCCCTCAGAGGGCCGGCTGCTCCCCTCGCTGTATTGTGCCATTATTTCCCACAAATAGGTAATTTACGCGGCCGTTTATCTTCGAGGAAAAGCCTCGCTCCCGGGACGGAGGCACATCATGGCAAAGAAACTGTGGCGGGGGGGCAGCGCTGGGCATTGATTTCATAGATTGATAAGGTGATGCAGACTGCTTACATGTAGTCTAATTTAGTCACCCTCAAGTACATACCTTATAGCCTGGTCCCAGCTGATGAATTGCAAATATCTGCGCGGGATTGAGGGCTTCGCTGAACACATAGACGGCTCCTAGCTGCCCGCAGAAGACTCTGTTTGCGTCTGCGGTCTCCGAGGACCCGAGGAAGCACTTATCATAACTCTGCAAGAGGAGGAGACAGAGAAAGAACAGGCTACATCATTTTATACTTTAGGACTGAAAGAAAAAAATACATCCAATATTCACACACAGCAGCTGAATTAGGCAGAGGGCAAAAAGAGAAATACAGCATTAGATTGCCCAAATGGTTTATATTTTTCTCCTAGAAATTGTATTTTTAATATAACTATCACCTTCTGAGTTGTTTGAGTGTCAACCTTGACAATTCCCTCCAGGAAGGAGGAAAACAATGTCCCTGATTTACAAAGATAGGAAACCTCAATATAACCGCTGGGATGGAAAGAATACGTGCTGTGATTGCAATCAGGATCACATTGAAGGATAACTTACAACAGCAGCAGCTAATTAACAACTGACGAAGCAGTCAGAATGAAGGCCCATATACAGTAAGTGGTACTTTTTTTACAGATGATCCAAAACCTGGATTGAGCTTGTCTTATATTTAAACCCTGTTAGAAAAGCCCTTCCAGTCGGATTTATGTATGATGTGATACCTAAAATTTGTTGTCTATTTTCTGAACAAAACAAACCTTACTACTAGAGGTGGGGAAAAAAATTGATAGAGCATAGCATCACGATATTTTGTGTGGCAATATTGTATCGATATACTATAAACCTTTTAACAATCTGACAGCCCGGCCGCTATTCATTCTTAAAGCTAAAGTGAAGATACTAGTATCATATGAAACTAGAAAAACCTAAGGAATCCATTGGTACCAACCATGTCATACTAGCTTGTTAGAAAGAATGCTAAATAACGCTCCAAGCTTAAAACTGGCATGGTCATTTTTGAAAGGGTCCCTCGACCTCTGACCTCAAGATATGTGAATGAAAACTCTGAGATGAACTCTGAGTGAAAACTGTATCGTATTAGATAAAACAGATGTTGCATAATTTGCAGTTGAAATAAGGTAATAAATCGCAATATATCTTATCGCAAAATGTTTGAAATAAGATCGTATCGTCACTTAAAAGGGACTGTTTGTAACTTCTTACACGTATAAATCATTGCGGGTCAGTGTCCCATGTGCGCTCACGTGTGGCTACGCTGTTCAGACTCAGACTCCAACACAAACTACACGGAAGCACCAAAACCGCAAAGTTCTATCTAGTGAAGCCCGTCTGTTAAACAGTGTTGGTCGCGGTCGGAGGACGCGGGGAAGACCGTAGCTTTGGTCTCCAGGGCCGGAGTCTCTGCTGTACTCTGCTCCTCTGCCTGCCTTCACTCACACACCACGCTCTGCTCACTCGCTCCACCTCTCACGGTCATGCGCGCACACTACACACTACACACTGCAGAAGAGTTAGTTTAGCTCTGAGAATATCTAGTGAATGTACAGTGGACGTTTGTGCAGAAATAACTGCTGCAGCTCCTCCAGACCAACAGAGGTTTCCCGTGTCTTGTGAAGTGACGGGGCTCCGGAGCGAGTAACGTTATCGTCTCCGACCAAAACTCCGGTGTCTCCCCTGCTCCCTCCAGCCGCGGTTGGGAGGCCGAAGCAGGAAAAGCCAACACTAGGATCAGCATTGATTCATGGAGAGACCTTTGTCTGGTCAGCTAACATTACTGCCAAGCAGGTGAAATATAGAGTGATATTGTGGTTTTAGCTGACGTGTGTCGCCTCACTGTTTTGAGCGATGCTCGTTCATGTCTATGTAGAGCAAACACAAGCGCAAGCAACAGGACGCTGACTTTCGTTGACTTAACGGCCACAGGTGTCGCTGTTTACAAGCAATTTCTGATTCTTACATAGGGCCTCTGGGGATTCCCACACATACACATGCTAACTAAGCTAAAATATGTGAAACAGTTACCAAGACTTTTAGCTCCAGTTCTACTTTTACAGTTTGTTCTTTACGTGAGTATAGGCAAAGGACATGCAAACACTATGCCTCTGAAATTCCATACTAACATGCTATTTAGTAGGCTAAAACAGTACGTGAAATTTTTTAGCATGTCCGAAACCTTAGAATGAAACAAATAGTACGCAAATTGCACACTATTTCAAGTGAAATATTACAGTATGCAAACGGTGGACACTACGGCGGCATAAATATCCCACAATGCAATGCGGTAGTGACGACGGACAGCTCTGCAACATCAGTAACGCTTAAATTTAAGTATAAGTATAAGATTTCACTTTACTACAAGTAATGTATATTTTAAATGAGTTAAGACTCGTTTTGGTCACATGAGGTTGGCACGGGTTACCATGGTTACACGTCTCCAACTGGCAAGGAGGCTCTCAGGAAGTGACGACGTGAATTACTGCTCGGTGCGTCCCAAAAGATACATATTCACAGAAAAGCATGTTGAACGATGGTATACGTAGTGAGTATGTGGTCTATAGTAAGTGATTTCTGACGCAGCCTATGATAGAACAAATATCTACAAATGGGAACCATTAGGTTTTAACATCAGAGCCTCAATAGATAGAACGAATAGATGAAGGGAAACAGAAATTATATAGATAATACAATATTTTTTTGTTTTTTTCAATATATTTACATGTTACCAGAGACTCACCGCATGTAGCACTACTCTAGCTGTCAGCTTATCACCAGTTTTGTGACCTTATTATCTCTCCGTGGCGTATGAGAAGACAGAAGGGATTGTTGTTTAAATAATCCCAATCGAGGGAAATGTTAAACTGAAAGGGTGTGGAATATTTCCCTACTTGGTACTTCGATGTGGTGGTGTGAAACACTGTAGGCTAATCTAATCTAAACTATTCTCTTTCTGTGTCTATGGTGTGCTGGAATATTTCATGAAACCGCACTTATATCTCAACCTGTCATTTGCGCAATCTTTCCTTGAACAGCTACAGTGTGAAGCACACCTTTAGAAATGCGTCTCATCTCTGTGAGTGCAAATTGCTTTTTTTAAATCTGTCCGAAAAGAGCGATGTGTGAAACAACAAGTTTAATTTAAGCTTAGAGTCATTCAAACATGCAAATATCATAGAATGTCATACATTTAAAACAAGAATGTTTCCGCCTGCTGGTATTTACAATCTATGAACACATATATACAGCAGCTACTGACATTTAGCCATTTTTCACTCTATACATAAATCTGCTCTCCAAATGTTTGATATTCCATCTTCCACCCTCTACTGCAGAACAACCCTGTGATGAATGGAGATTCACATTAAGACTGAAATGCCAGTCGTATATCTGAGAGAAATCCATGTTGATGTGGTAAAACTCATTTTGCCCAATGAGCACGACTGAAGACTTATGTATGTCATCATTTCCAGCCGTGCGAGATGTCGATGTGGCAGCGCCAGTCAGTCAGTGTGAACATCAAAACCAGGGAGAAAAAAAAAGGTGACAATAGTGAGGAGGAGTAAAAAGAAGAGCGCTTACATCATTCGTGTTGACGTGCCACGCCATGTCTCCATAAGAAACGAGCTGTCCGTTAACGTAGCATCGGATTTCACTGTTCCTCCAGCGGCTGTAGATGTGGACTATACTGATCATGTACCACTGAGGGGGAGAAGAGAGTCACATTGGAAAGATTTTAAAAAAGTTAGCTACAGAACAGGACACTCATTAAAGAACGTTTTCACACTTAATTCATTTGACTACACTTAAACCTGCAGTAGGCAGAATGTTTTTGGCATCATTGGGCAACAATTCCATAATAACCTTTCAGCATATTGTAATTCATGTGTTCTGAGAGATAACTAGACTTCTGCACCTCCTACTGTCAGGATATAGTGACCGTTTTATAAAAATAACTTCTTCTTTTTTTTAAATCATATTTGCTCCAATTCTACGAACTGTAGTTTTAAGTGGGTCATTATTAAAGAGCATCTTTACACTTTGACTACACTTCACCAAAACTACAATTGAGTTTGGTTTTTCGAGAAATATCACCAACATTTCTGGTCAGCTCTCCAATTTCAGATTAACTTCCATGTTACTAGAAAGCCCCGGCTGTGAGGGTTTGCCATCTCATGTTATGGAATCTGCAGCGGAACATTGTGAATAATAGATCAGAGGAGAGACTAAGAGGAGGCAAGACAACTCATTTGCTCGCTGGCTGTAGTTATCCAGGAATGAAGCACTAACTACTGCTGTGTTCAGTCAAGTCTACAGCTAGAGACTTTATAAGATGTCATGTCAAGTGGGTACAAAAATCACAATAAATAACCCATAAAAAGATGTATGTGCATGTTAAAAAGGGGAAACATGAATGAACTTCTATTTTCATATTTCTTAAAAACCGAAAGCCCTTCCTGTGGGCAGATTTATTGATTAGAACAATTAATCTGTGACTCATTTGATCTCAAGTGACTCTTACAGTGAACAATTGCTGAAGAAAACATAATCCACTATAATAATTAAATTTTATTATAATTTATCATATATATATAGTTATATAGTTATTTTCTTCAGAGTTTAATGTTTGTCAACAGTACTAATTCATTTATATAATGAAGGCTTTCTTGTTTTAATTATGATTTATTTTATTTGACTATATCTAAAGTACTGTATATACCGTAGTCTAAACTTAAAAGCAGAACCTGTAGATATATTATTTATTCACTAGTACACTTTGTAGCTGCATGTCATTTCTTTCAAGTTTTCGTTTCTATCCGAGGATTTATCTCACAGACAGCCGGTGTTTGCTGATGCAGCAGTTGTAGCCGTGATGTCAGTTCTTTTGATTTAACATTGATGAAGGTCTTTCCAAATTCCTTACTCAGATCATTTTTGCCTCTTTGAATAGTAAAGGTGAAAACGGAGGGAGCAGTTTAGCCATGAGTCCAAACTTCAGGATTCTGCCTTAGATACTTAAATGAAAAAAAACGTTTCAGACAATAACATGAGGTTTTGTCATAGAGGTGATGCAGACTACATGTATCAACAATCTCAACTTTGAAATAAAAAAAACTAATCATGCTGCATTATAGTTTGTCATTGGTAAGTGTTTAACAAAGAAAATCAAATTCAGTCAGATACAAGGAGCTGTTCACCACTAAAGTTACTCCTACTTAACAACAAGCAAATGAACACCCTAGGGCTCATGTTCTACTGTCTTCAGATCAGCATCAGCAGCATCAACAAGTCATGCTGTCATAAACATAAACAACAGCTCAGAACGGTCAAGAGCTCGCAGCCATTCACAGTTTCTCAGCTCTTAAAGACCTCGTTGGGAAAAAATACTGTATTGTTTTAAAGCTGGAGTAGGCAGGTTGGAGAAAATATGATTACAAAAAAAGTCGGTCACTATATCCTGACAGTAGTGCATGAGACCGGTAATCTGAAAATAGTCATGTGCCGCTGTGTCCTCCGGTGCTCCTACTGGCATCTGCAAGATTTCACAGACCAGAGGAAAACAACCAATCAGAGCCAAGCTGGAGCCTTGCCGTCTCTGAGCTGCTGTCAATCACTCGTGAACTCCGATGAAATGGTCAAACTAGGCAGCGCTGATCAAATATGAATTAATATTCTGTTACTGTAATGCCTATTTCTTCCATCAAATGTTTTCAGAATCATCTTGTAGTGTACTGTTTAGCTGTAAAATGAGAACGTTTGTGACCCGGCCACCATGTTGAGAACAGCTGAGGAAATACCAAGCACCGCCCACCGGCCGGAGCAAACTTTCTCATTTTACAGCTAAACCGTACACTACAAGATGTTTCTGAAAACATGTGAGGCGAGAAATAGGCATTACAGTAACAGAATGTTGATTGATGATGCCAAAAATATTCTGCCTACTGCCACTTTAAGTTATTCTTCTCTGTTATCAGAAAACAAATGACACAGATGTATTATTAGATAAGACAAATTCAGCCAGTGCACATCTTCGGAGCTGCAGACTACATGGATGCAATCTGGCAACACTGAATCGACTAAAAAACACTCAAACAATAAAGAGGCTCATAATAAATTGTCCATCTCTTCTGTGATATTTTTTTTTAGTTTGACCCATGAAGGGCACTGTGAGCAGCTTAATGGAATTACACACAAAAGTAAGGACACTTAAAAGAGGATTCATGGCTGAGGGGAAGAGTGCAAGCTGCCCGCGGATAATTTACAACGACACTTATCCGCAGATGTCTGAGCCCAAAATCAATTAAAAACTTAATTCAACATGTTTTATCTCATGCTAAGAGCTTCTACAAAACGACACCTGCACCGTGGCAGTGGGAATGGGATGAATGCGTGTTCCCAGGTGTTATGTGAAGGCTCTAATTGTTTGACACATGCTTTGTGCCGGTTCTCCTTCTCTGCAGGGGACAGCTACGCTACACTAACACTCCGTGCTAAATTAAGTTTCATTTTCTCATCTGCATTTACATCCAATTACACCTGGAAGACTCCTCTGGGGGTGTTAAACACTCCAGGTATGTGTGTAGACATACAACGTTGTAGTGGCAATAAAAGAGCAGGTGGTGGGGAGGGATTCAGTCAGGGGGAAGTGTAGCCAAAACTGCAGGGTGTTTTAACACAGCAATGTCATTTCTTTGTTTTTCAAATGATGTCTGGAGCCTTGCACTTTCCAGCTCATGCCACAACCATGTGCAATGCCGGCATTCTGTGGTTGGTTTAATGCAATTCACATTTACTATGGATTTTACTTAAAGTAGCTGCTACGTAAGTCTTGAGGGTCCACTGTTTCTAAGGTGTAAATGACATAATTATACGTTGTATAACAGCTGAAACACATGATTAAAAAACCAAAGCTGCTCTTACCTTCCTGGGCTGAAAATCATACTTCACACAGTGCTGGAAACCCTTTCCTTTAGACTTGAGTGATGTCACGATCAGGCAGTTGCCAACAAAATGTGCAGAGTAGCCGATGCCCTTGCTGGTCCGATAGCTGTAAACAGAAACATGCACAGTAAACTGTTTCTCATGAGCTGCAAACCTGACAGGGTAATTCATTTATCAACAAACAAGATAAAATATATTTTAGGGCTGTCAAAGTTAACGCAATACTAACACGCTAACGCAAATTTGTTTTAACGCCACTGATTTCCTTAACGCATTAATGCAACTTGCAACTTTTAGGTTGTAGCGGGCTCAGATTTGCGCTAAATTTTGTTGAGGAAAAACTGCCATGACCATTTTCAAAGGGGTCCCTTGACCTCTGACCTCAAGATATGTGAATGAAAATGGGTTCTCTGGGTACCCACGAGTCTCCCCTTTACAGACATGCCCACTTTATGATAATCACATGCAGTTTGGGGCAAGTCATTGTCAAGTCAACACACTGACACACTGACAGCTGTTGTTGCCTGTTGGGCTGCAGTTTGCCATGTTATGATTTGAGCATATTTTTTATGCTAAATGCAGTACCTGTGAGGGTTTCTGGACAATATTTGTCATTATTTTGTGTCGTTAATTGATTTCCAATAATAAATATATACAAATATTTGCATAAAGCAAGCAGATTTGTCTACTCTCATGTTGATAAGAGTATTAAATACCTGACAAATCTCCCTTTAAGGTACATTTTTAACAGATTAATTTGCAATTAATCGCGAATAATCGTGATTCAATATTTTAAATCGACCCTAATTTTAACCCAACTGTGATGGAAGGTTTCTGACTGCCAATTTATGCAGTCTTACTTTGAGTATCCCTTTGGATATTTCCTCCTTAACAATACTGCGCAACCATACAAACCAATAACTGAAGCAAAATAGTGGCTTCATTCTGCATAATAAGATTGGGGCCAACATAATTTTTGAATGCCTCGCTGCGCTATGCAGACACAAAGCAATTTGCAGGAGTAATTGACAGGTAATTCTTACGATTCTTAAGAGAATTATGATATTACGTTTAACCAGCTAGAACAGGGAAATACCTGAGGAGAGACTACAGCTACTGCAAACTGTGCAGGCATGGTAACAACTACAAAGACAAAAGAAGAACACTTAGTTGATGAGCCCACTCCAGTGATGGTCTAATCCCTCTGCTCTGATCTTCTTGACTCCACACATAAAAGAAAATGACCTGTAAAACAACCTTACACTACTACACTAGTTCTCTATTCTTTACTTGTTTGTATTGAACATCTTTTTTTCGCTGCTGACATGTACTCACTACACTCCCACAGTCTTTAGGCCTATAGCAGTCTACCATCTTCAAGGCCTCGAACGCCACCACCCATTGGGATCATCTAAAACAAACAGGCCTCTTTGACAAGGCAGATAAAGAGGGAGCATAGGCTTTAATACTGTGGAGGTGCACGCAGGGCCAGACAGATACAGAACATCACACCTAGAGCCAGACGCTCCGGTGGACAAGCCTGCTTGTGATTACACATCAGGCGGAAGGCAGCAACCTTGGTTCGCTTGGGAAGATACAATTCTTGTTTTGTTGTCGACATGCCCTGCCACTGAGCTGTGAGGCCCTCGGAGCGACGCACAAAAACAGGATTAGCTCAGCGTATCTCAGCCCTTTTTGTGACTCTGTCAGTGAGGAATCGCTGCCACATGAATACCAACAACTTAGCTTTGGCAATATCTTTTTTTCCCCCCTTTTTGATGTTACACATCAGAGAAACGCATTCCGAGGTGAGGAGATTCTTTCATTCAAACTGTGTGATCAAGGTAAAGCAATGGCAGCCAGCAGCAGACGGTACAATGAACTAACTGTTATCTCTGACCAATTAGTGTGAACGGTCTTCCCCGTCAGCCAACTCTACCTTTTCATCTTTATTATCCTCTTTCTCTTTCATTCCCTTCCACAACTCTTTTTATATGTCCCATTGTACTGAGTGATTTTCTCCCAGAGCTCCCATAAACAGAACGAACGGCAGCTGAATATCACCGCACTTTTGGGTTATTGATTGTAGCACTAATTACCCACAAGCCCCTGCAAGAGCTGGTATGTGGGCCTTATGTGGCAGATATTCAAATCTAAATGAATGCCTCCCACTGCAGCAGTCTACGTCTGTAACAGCCAGCACCAGTCACTGTGGTTTTAATCTCAATAATCTCACCTAATTCCCCTCTCGTTCTCTGTTAGAATTCATGGACATTATCTGGCCCTTTCACAAACAGCATTACATAAGTGTTACCAGTGTGTGAAAAATAGTGTCTGTGAAAGAAGTTTAAGCATGAAAAACAAGTTCCAGTCATAATCTGTTTAGATGGAGGAATCACTGCAGGTCACAGAGTATCAGACGGGCATATTGCTTCGTCAATAAAGCTGCTAGAAGCTTTATATGTCTCTGTAGAGAGGGAATGATTTCTAATACAAAGCTAAAGCAATTAGATTGATGAAAAACAGGAAAGCGTAATTTTCTTCTCTCTGGTGTCATATTGTAGACTCACAGCACCCCTGCGAGAGAGCTACAGTAGGAGCTTATTGGGGAAAACATGGAGCTGAAAATGTATGGAAGTGTTTACTCACCAGTAGAGATATGGTTTGTCCTTGTCAACGTTGATGTTGTTCAAGGGATCCATCCTGAACCAGGTGTTGAATGTAAACCCGCTCTGATAAGGCCACTTGGCGATAGGAGGTAAAGCAATGGCCTGAGACAAAGCACACAAAGAGATGGTAATTAGGGAGTATGAAAGACCGTTGTTTAAACATCTGTTGCACTGCCTCTTGAACTAAGGTCAAATTAAGATACACTATGTGGAAATAAACTTGAGTCAGAGCACAACACTAAGGTGTTAAACAAACTGATCCACTACCTGTAGAAGTGTAATCTGAAATACAAAAACTTTTTCACGCTTCTTTGGTGCTTAATACTTAATATTAACCCTCTGAGACCCGCAGGATTACCATCGATCCCGACCACCTTTACTGTCTTTCAGAGGCTGTAGCAGGCTAGAAAAAAAGCTAAGGAATCCACTAGTACCAATCATGTCATGCTAGCTTGTCGGGAAGGAGGTTAAATGACGCTCCAAAGTTAGGCTAAATTTTGGCGAGGAAAAACTGGTATGGCCATTTTCAAACGGGTCCCTTGACCTCAAGACCTGAATGACAATGGATTCTGTGGGTACCCAGAGTCCCCTTTACGCTAATCTCATGCAGTTTTTTGAATGCAGTATAAATGTGTATTTTCGCCTATACTAAAAAGGTGTGTTTAGATATTTCTGCATACTGGGGTCCCTAAACTGTCTTAAATTAACACATTAATAAATTGGGTATCACTGTAAAGCTGAGACTCTTGTGGATTCATTGAGCCCAACTGTATTCATGTGTGATGATGCTAGTCCCCATAGTAGCCATTTCATTGTATTGAGACTGTATAAAATGACCTGTGGTGACCTCTAGGATAATCACAGCCTCATGAAATTTTACAGCCACAAACTAAAGAGCTTTCAGACATTCAGAGGATGGATGGCTTCTCCTAGGTAGATTGATAATAAGGGGGTTTCTGAGCAGTTTACACAACAGCAGTGCTCGCCATCCAATTACTGAAAAATACAATTCTTGCAGATATTTCCAAATGTCAAAAGTTTTTGACACCAAATCACAACATGTTTTTTTCTATGGTGTTCCTCAAGGTCTTGGTGACTTGAGTGGTATACAATGGTGAAATTTAGCACCAAATCTGTGTAACAAATGGTTACATTGCTGCAACAACTTATGAGACATATGTGAGCATGGGGATGGCGATCATGTACTTCTATCATAATGATCTAAGCCTTTATAGACGTTCACAATTTATTTTAATTAATTAATTCATGTTTATCTGATTCATGACTAAAACAATGAAACACAGTGCTGAGCTGCATCTCAAATAATCTTCACTTCAGGTTCCCAGCTTTCTATTTGACATATACTGCTGACCTGCTATCTCCCCTTAAAGACCCCTGTACACCCTAAAACAGACAAAAACGGGTCTAAGTGGGTCTCTTAGGGGTTAATGAAAATGTATAAAGATTTTTGCTTAGTTCACTCAAATGTGTATGTTCTGATTTATTGATCATTTCATAAAACTGGTAAATACGTGGTGACCTCCAGAATGTCTCTAGACGACTGATGGCATTATAATTCCTGCTCATGCTGTAATATTTCATGATGGCAAGTGTCCAGCCTCTTTAAAATAAATCCAGCCAGGATTCTAGTCCTATTTGCATTTGCTATTAATCTTTAAGATTCTGGAGAGAGGAGTTCCAAACAACTCTTTAACCATCAGTGAAAAATTACATTTAATGAAATTACTGTGATGACTCATAAAAGATGCAAAAGGTAATGAGCAGTATGCTCCTCCACTCTGTAGCAGCAAGTGGAGTGTCCTGTCACAGGCTTCCCATCTCCCTCTGCATATTTATTCTACTACGTCTGTGGTTTCTCTCAAAATGTCAACTCCCGAGATAAACTACCAGCAGCTCCGTACCGCACCTCTCTTATTTAGTCACACTACGATGTTAATCTCACTCACACATGGTTGGTTACTCACGTTTTCTCATCTATAAACTCCTTTAATTCATTTGGACTCTTCTCTACACTCAGTATACATGTAGATACAGTTATTAGTGGAGCTGTTTCCATCTACGTGTGAAGACCACTTCATACCTCTTTTCTAAAATGAAGAAGTTCATGAGGCATGTTGGACTGGAATGGGTTCGTGAAAACGGCGAATAATAATAATGCACCATCACAAAATAACCCCAATGTGATAAACATATCACACGTTCATGACAAGTAGTTTTATAAAGCCCAGCAGATATCAGAGGTACATTTGTTGGATGTTTTTGTTAGGGCTGCCCCCTCTTAGTCGATTAGTCGACTAATTTGTCATTTTGGTCTTATGCTGCATTCCAGACAACTCAAAAATGTCCAACCTCCTACTAGAAAAAGTACAATGGAACGCTACTCAAACTCAGAGTTTGGAGTAAACGCGGGGCAAATCCATCTGTCTAACCCGATTTCATGAAGAAGTAGTGGTCTGATGTCACACAACTATGGAAGTGCACGTTGTATACGGTAAACCATCAATTAAAAGGCAATGTAAGGTATATTTGCCTGTATGTAATTAAAATAATACTTACTATCATCTAATAAAACTGTTGATCTTGATGACAATTGATGTCAAATTATGTCGCCATGTTATTAGGTAGCTGGTTACGTAACAGTCTCTGAAAGTTATCTTCTCTGCACAGAAGTTGTTCGGGAAAACGTTAAAAATGCCAAAAAAATGTGGAGTATGTGTCCACTTGACAACAAAACTTCAGTCTGTCACGGTCAGCCACGGGTTTTCTTTACATCTGGCATTGTGCACTTGGAGCACTCGGAGGTTGGAAGTTGGAAATCAACTGGGAATATTCGGACCGCCGAGTTGTCTGGAACGCAGCATTAGTCAACTGAGATTTCTTTAGTCGATTTGTCATTTTTGTATGCTTTTTTCATGCTGAATGACTCATTTCAAAGAAACTTATGAGCACATCGCTGGTAAACACAAGATTTAAAGCTGTGCTTTTGTGTGATTCTTTGTTGGGAAACTCAGTTTTACAGATCTGTCGATTAAATCAACTAATCAATTAATCGACAAACTCGTATGGGTGTTAGTAAACTAAGAATTTCTTTGGCCAAGGACAGCCTTAATTTTTGTTGTTGAACACAACATGTGTAATCTTGGACATCCACTACTGTACAGAATAAGAGAATGTTTGCTCTATTAATTTATGCACATTAATTATTGTTTTACCCTGATAATCTGCAGGTCTCCATAAAAATGCACAAATACGTGCCATTATAAAAAGTGATTGCAGAGTGGAAACGTGAAGGCTTACTGCTGCACTGCGACCAGGAAAGTTGAAGAAGGCATCTGGACCGTGTCTCTGGGGCATCTGATTCAGCACCGACAACATTTTGACCGCATGCTTCGGCTGCACAGGTGGCAAAGATAAAAAGAAAAGAGTAAGTCAGTCTCTCTGACTGTTTGGACGGCAGTCAATACACTGTCAATTACCTCATTCATTCATTCATTCTGCAGTTTGCCAAATGCAGAACAAGCCCTAGAGAGATCAGTGTGATGGCTCTCAGGGGGCAGCTCAAGTGACGGTGTCAAAGCAAGACACACTTCTGTCTAACTCTCTGCATCCAGTGCCTTCCTGCTATCACTCACCCAGAGGCCTCCTTCCCCTCGTAGCATGCTGAAGAGCAGCTTCAGTTCCTTCACTGTGATGCTGTAGCTGGCCAGCACTCCCAACATGTCCACTAGCAAGTCTTTAAAGGCAAAGCAGCATGCATGCATCACCAAACACACACACAGACACACAAACAAGAGATGAGAGAGAAGAGAGAGGAGAGAGAGGACAATCATCATTACAGATATTATAATTCATCCACATTGCAGCACAGGAGGTCCTCACAGTGAAAAGTATTCACATGCATCAACTCCAAAGATAATAAAACTGTTTCGCTTTAGTTTAGCTTCATTCTCAGTTCATTGTCTGTGAAATTCCATTATATTTAACACCGAAGCACTTCCACTACAATTACATGGGAACTGACTTGTACATCAAAGTGATGTCTAAATGGTAAATTGTTTAACTTCGAGGCAGAGTAACACCGCAGGGAGAACGCATTTAGATGTCATCATCAGCTGAAACATCATTTAGAAGTTTAACAGGGTGTGGATGTCATTTGCACAGTGCAAAATATCAAAGGGACACTGACTTCCACAGACAATCCCACAGTTGATGCCAAAATTCTGAAAACATGACGATACTTGTTTTTCTACAGTACCGCAGGTACCGTCGGGGCTCGGCATCCCGTCGACCCGGGTCGATAGAAAATGTGTTTGGGACGCAGTAAACTCACTACTGACAAAATTTCTTAAAAACAGTCACTGCGGTCTGGATGGGAATGAACATCATGTGTGTCCAACTACGGGTGCCGCAGCACCCAGTACGTTACAGTGGGAACATCTTCTCTGCCGTGCAGCGTGCAGCAGTCTGTCGCCCGTACCGGGATCCAGTCCCGGGTGAGCGGAGTGCAGTAGTCCAGCCGTGGGCCCAGCCCAAAATACTGATAATGCTACATGCAGGGGCGCTGTGGTAGCTCACCTGGTAGAGCGAGCCCCCCATGTACCTAAACCCAAGTCCTTACCGCTGCGGCCCGGGGTTCAGATCCAACCTGTGGCCCTTTGCTGCAAGTCATCCCCTCTCTCTCTCTCCCCTTTCACTATCTCTGACAAATATAGGAATAAAAGCCCCAAAAAATAATCTTAAAAAAAAAAAAAAAAAAAAAATCCGGGATGAAATGTTATCGTTAGATGTTAGCTCCGTGCGAGACAGCTAACACTCTCGTCCTGCAGATTTCAACGAGAGGTGCCATTGATTTACATTGTTATGCGTTCAGGCTCTCTTCAGTAAAAGTGAGTATTGGGCGAAGGTAAATAAACGTTATCATGAAGTGTTCAAATGTAATCTTGTAAAATGTAGTTTTTGGTGAGACACTTGAATAAATCCAGTTGTTTGAAGGAGATGTTTTCACAGAAATATAAAATAGATAAAAGAGAGGGAATTATGACCTGTTTAACAACCTAACAAAAACCAGTATGCAAACGGTAATATAGGAGTGTATGTTGCAGTACATGAGATTTATTGTTTTACTTTTGTTTTTTACCGTGGTATCGAACTGGTACAGAGGTATTGGTATCGACTACTAAATTTCTGGTATTGTGACATCCCTAATTTGGCTCATTCCAGAAAGGTAAGACTAAAAACTAGTAGTGCCTAAAGATTGCAATGTTCATAGACTAAAGTTCAGGATGGAACTACACAGTGACTACTACACAGCAATTAACCTTTGGAGGATTCATCATCCCTAAATAAATGAATACCAAATTTCATGGCAATGTGTCTAATATTTGTCAATAGAGCATCCTAAAGCCTTGCTGCTGGTGGAGCGAAACAAACAGCAACTGTAGTTTATCACCAAATATATCTAAAATACTCCTGATCCTATATGTAAAAGTGAATTCAAAATTCACTGTGACGTTTCGTTGAGACTTTTTGCAACAATTGACGTCTCAAAGAATTGTTTGAATTGATTGAATTATGACAATGATTCAACAGTTGCAAAATAAACCACATTTAAAAAAGCCTACTCCAGAGAATTTACACTTCATCTCTTCCATAGTTTTCAATGTTTAAAGCAAGTATTAAATTCACTGCTGCCTTCCTTTTGCATGAATTTGTTGACATTATTATAACACAGTTTTTGAAAGTTTGTATCCTTTAATCATGTTATAGCAGACCTTTGGTGCATGGCTGTTTTTCACCCAGTCACCTAGAGTCCTGAAGAGTAGGGCTCGCAGATGAAAATGAGCTTTTTCCATCCAAAATCTATATCACAACTTTGCCAGTCTATTGTAACTCAAAATGCAGATCCATTAAAAGATACAGACAGATGGTTTGTTGTCTGACTGAAAGCTAAAACCAAGAAGGCATAACCCATCTATATGGTACTTGCTGTACATTAAAGGGACTGTATGTAAGTTTTTACACATAATAAAGTTTTTGAATTATTTTTTTTATTGTCAATGTGTGAACAGGTTGTAACCTTACCTCAAAAATGAGACCTTCCGCGACTTTCTTGGCTGCCTCCATCAGCCTGTGGACTGATTTTAATGTGAAGAATGCGGGCCGTCCAACGGATGTGACGTCATGCGCACTCGCGATTGCCTTTACTCTCTTCAGCAGCTCTGCTACAGGGCTAACAGTGTGCAACGATAGCTATCGTTCGGTTAGAAATGGAGTCCGCTAACGCCAACAAACGACCAGCCCCTCACCACTAACTCTCCTTCTACGTAGTGCGAGCAACAGGACGCTGACTGACGGCCAAAGGTTTCCCTGTTAACAAGCAATTTCTGATTCTTACATGTGGCCCCTTTAACATGATGACAAACTGCTGCGGAGCAAAAAAAGGTCTGCTCACACACACACCATCATCATCATCATCATCATACCTGCAATCATGTCGTCCACCGAGCTCATTTTGAGCAGCACCTGCTGGATGAGGCCCACCTCGGTGCTTGTTTGCAGGTTTCGAACGCTTTTCCGAAGGATGGCGGTGAACATGCTCCAGATTTCAGCCTGGCAGGTGACGTCGCAGTGGCCCAGCAGCTCCACCATGCAGCCGATGCTCTCGGCATCCTGGATGATGAAGTTCGTCTCCAGATCAAACTCACCACCAACCAACTGCAGAAGGACAGACAGGGAATGTGAGGAAAAGAAGGGACATTTATGCCTTTCACGTGCTGTTTCAATTATATATTCTGTTGATGTAATGCTCCAGCATGGAGCGACATGGATTAAACTAAACTTTCACACTGAGCATTGCTGTGTGACCCAGCTTTCAACCCTGTTCTTCATCAGGTTTATTTCTCTGAGGGGAAATTAACCAAGAGGACCCTGCCACATATTTTCCGGGTCACTACTCTGATGTTGAAGGGCTGGCCGGGACTGGAAGAACAAAGCGGAGATCTCTTTCCTTATAAGAGGTTTTGATCAGAATTTAAACACCCATGAAAACAGAATAGCCTGGCATTTAATGGAAAGAGGAGGGGAACAGAGTCCCTATAGCCCTGCTGCCCCTTTTGAGTCACACATGATAATCACTATTAAGAAAGTAGAAAACAACAATCAATAATGCAGTTCCTCAAGTCCAACAAGCATGAAATTAGCCCTCTAAAGAAGTGCATGGTGTATATGGAGAGCACTGACAACAAGTTGCTGGTGGGCATCAAAGCAAGCAGGTGGAAAATGGGTCTGGATACCACTGCACATTACTGGGATTGACAGGTAATAGCTCAGTGAAATCAAAAGCAGCCTAAAGTAGAGGAAAGAGACGAGAAATCGAGCCCAACCTCAATCATCATCACATCTTGGGCCAATTACATTACAATGATGTGTGTCACTGGACTGCTTGGACTCTAAGATTAGAGAGAGAGTCTTTCATCAGAGTGCAGATGGAAATAAAGTAACTCCACTAAAGTTAGGTGTTTTATTCTCTCTCAGGTAGAACACGCAGGTGCAGGTGAAAAAAGAGAGAATGTTTTATGGGAAATGATGCAGTTAAAACTAGGGCTGAACAAATCTATTAATGTTCACACCAGGCCTGTTGTTCTGCGGCGCTTTGTTGTTCTTTATTTCAGATTTTATTAAAAAGTCCTGATGATTATATTACATATTTACAAAACTTGAAGTTACAAGTTATACTATTCTGACGGTTTGTACGATTCAATAGCTTAATAAAGATATGTAATTCATATTAATTCATGCATCAGTTCATCATAACACATAGGCCTGGCCTACATGAAAGAGCAGTTTGTATGTTGACTCAAGATTCAAGATTCAAGATGTTTATTGTCACGCCGGTTATACAAGTACAATCGTGTGAAATACTTTTTGCTGGGAAGCTCCATTAAAGGAATAAGTTATATTACAATAATAAAAGGAAATACTTTGTACAAGGGCCTATTAAAAACATATATATACAGTGAGATAAATATAGAAGCAGAGTTAGGTACTATAAAAATATTGCACAGGCATTTATTATTATTTTTTTTTATATTGCACATATTGTATTGATTGAAGTGTTGCATGTTTATTGCACTTTTTGGGAGAGAGTGTCGTATGAATTATCTATTCAAGAGGGAAAAAACGGTTTCTCAGTCTGCTGGTGTGAGTCCTGGGGGTCCTGTATCTTCTACCAGAGGGCAGGAGGCAGAACAGGCTGTTATGGGGGGTTAGTGGTGTCCTTAATGACCATCAGGGACTTCCTGAGGCACCGCTGGGTGTACAGCTCCTGCAGGCTGGGCAGCTCGCACCCGGTGATGTGTTGGGCCGAGCACAACACCACTTCCCAGCGCCTTACGGTCCACGTTGGTGCAGCTGCCGTACCAGGTGGTGAAGCTGTGTCGATCATACTACAGAATGTATTGCTTGTTAATAGAACAGAAGATAAGGAGCTTTAAAAATCACATACTGAACCGCAATATTGGTCTAAAAAAATTTAATACAAAAAAAAAAAAAAATCGCAATTAGATTATTTTCCCATATCGTTTAAAATGAATTTAAAGAATTCAATCTTGTAAAGTACATTTTAAACTCTACATTCAACTGTTGTTGCAGGTATGTAGATGTGTTGATAAAGATGTCTGGTTTTTAAGCCTGAATTTCAGCGTTGGAGATGGTTTTAAAAATATGTCGGCAGCAATTGCTCTGCCATTATCAGTAAGTAATAGAGTGAATTTTAAGAACAGTTTGCAGCAGTTTATTCTGGAAAAATGGCAAAGCTATTGCTGCCCACATATTTTTTAAAACCATCTCGAAGGCTGAAATTCAGCCTGAAAACCAGACATCTTTATCAATGAGCAGAAAGCAGTGAGGCACTAACAATAACAGGGACTTCACAGCTTGGAAACTCATGGGGTGGGGTTAATATGCAGGCTGAGTCGGCTCAGAGGCCAAAAATCTGCAGACGAGTCCTATAAAGCAGAGTGAGCTGTAACACGTCTGCCTTCTAAATATAGTCACTGTGTTTACTGGTTTGGAAAATTGACAGACTGGTGGAAAGTTCATCATCGGTATGCAGACAATCCTCAGCGCCAAACTGCCCGCTCCTCCCTACCACCTGTCTAATGCCACCATGCATGTCCTGCTGCAGAAAGCCAAACACAATAAAGCAACATTTTGTTGCTTCATCCTTCTGTCGGGTAACACATGTTGAGTCTGGTGGCCAACTCTAAAAGCCGTTTCACACCAAGCACTGATTTTCGGCCGAAAAATTTGCATTGAGATTTATGAAAACTGATTCTGTGAGTTCTTATGAATGCTTATCACTGCGGAACATTCATGCAGGGAAAAAAATATTCAGACGGAAGTGGATTTTCATCTGCGGAAATATATGTTTGACCAATGAAATCTTTCGTTCCAACTGATCGCCATCATTCTGCATAATAATTAGCCATGTACTTTGGTTGGTTGTACAGAGTGTGTATTTTCGGGGCTTTGGAGCAATAGCAGTTTGTTTTTGGGTAACGGACTGTTGGAGAAATGGGCTTTTTTCAGTTCAATTGGACATTGTTCGGACTAATTGTGTTTCGGAATAACAATGGGCCGTCCCCTTCTCAACACCCAATAATGTACGACAAACTGCGACTACCTCAACATCCAAATAAAGGACAACATATGGCTTGAGATCGCGATACGATGAAGATGGAAATGTAGCTGATGTGCACTTGCTAATGTTACATGTTGGTCACGGAACGGGGCAAGCCACAACAGCTAACGTTAGAATCACATTTGGGGTGAGTTTATGTAAAGTTGTGCGGTGTGCATAGTTGTCAATTCCTGCACCGCATTTTCACATCGCACTGGTGAGAAATGGCTTTAATTGGGTAGCGAGTGAGTATTACATTTTGCAGTATAATATCAGTTTGGTACCAAAACCCCTGATCACGCCGAAAAGATCTGGTCAGTCACACAAAGGAATATTTACACACACACATCTAAAATTGTACACAAGTTCACGAACACATATTGTTACAACTGCTAGAGTATTAATGGGGCAAAAGAAAACATACTTCTAACTATCAAATAATGCGTGTCAATGTACCCGAGCGTACTTAAGACAAACAAGATTCACATGAAACAAAAGCAAACATACTTGGCATTATTCTAACCATGTGAAAGTGCAAACGTCTCGCTATCAAAAACAATTAAGTTCAACTACCTAAAGTGCAGCGCTATGAAGTGAGGAGGGGAAAGAGTTCAGTTAATGTCGGGACAAAGACGTCCAGATCAAGCTGCTGAAGACAGGAAAATGGTGGCGCTTTTATGAATTAACAGTGACAACCCTGTTTGGGTTTACTGACACTGTGTTTTCCCACTACCCCGATGCATCTTACTTTGCAGCATAAAGAACACCAATATATCAACTGATAATGAAGAAGTCTTTTTTATGGATCCAGAGGCTGTCAGAGGTTGTTCGTCTGAAAGTAAGTTATTATCGTCAGACAAAAGGCCCTCCTGTTGCAGCCGTCATGACGCATATCGCCCGATACTGCATGCAAGGAGGAGAAAAGAGCTGTGAGGTCTAGACTAAACCTTGTCATTCAATGCTATTGCCATTAATCACACTAGTCACAGGCACGCCGCAATCCTGAGAAGTGCTGTAATTGCAGATTCAGATCCTCAGAATATTTCTCACCCATTATGCTACAAGAGGCAAATAAAGACATGAAATCACTGATTACACACTTAATATGTGGAGAGCAGAGCTCCTCTGAGCCATACGCAAATTCTACAGAGTAAATCAATGCAGAGTGTGAACACCACTTTAAGCTCAGTGATGTAAACCCCATAATCAATGTTAAGAAGTAAATTACCAAATTATGTGTATATAGGGACAAACTGCTGCAGTCTGTTTACATATTACACCAGTACACGTAAAAAGTAGTTGCTAAAATTCATCATGCTCCACCAACACGTCGTATAACCAGTTCAATTCATCCTAACAACATACAGCTGCTTCAGTACTTTGATTGCATTACATACTTGCGTAAACTTTGTGCTTTTAAAAATGATAGGGGGGGTCTTGGTGGCAAGTGGTTAAGACACATACCATATACCAGCCCAGTCACATGAAAAGGCGTATGAATAACAATATTTCGCTCGGCATTTAGTGAGAAATAAGAACGCTGTTCTTGCTTTTGGCGTGTCATTTGTGTGTCACTTCTTTCAACCAGGAGACCGGTGTTTGAGATGTGTTTGTTTTGTTTGCAAGTTACTTTAGTTACGTTTATTACACAGCTTTGTCGAATACTCGATTCTGATTGGTCAATTACAGCAATCTACGGTCTGTTATTTCGTTATAGCAGACCGCTGCTATGTATAACAGACCGTTGCTATGGATGCAGTTCTGATGTTGGACTCTGGAGGACAATTCTTTTGTCAAATGATTGATTAATTGATGCGTCCTCATCACATGCGGTATGTCCTTGTAATGCCTTGCTATTTATATGACTTCCCATGAGATCGGGTTGCACAGACACATATACTGGGGCATTTTATTCTCACACAACGGGTCGTACGATATCTTATGAAAAAGTTATTCCTTGTTTTTTGTTCTTTTTCCTTCGAATGTCCAGCAACACGTGTCAATTTCAGCTCGTTACAGTACATGCATACAGTCTTTTTCAAAATAAACTTCTGTCTTCACAGGAAACAACTTCCATAGGTTTAGGCGAGAAAACTACTCAGTTAGGTTTAGGAAAAGATTGACTTGTTTAGGATTAGGCAAGAAAACTACATAGGTTTAGGAAAGGATTGTGGTTTGGCTTAAAATAACTACAGAAGTGGCGTTACTTAAGTGCGTAAGTTACATGAAATAAATCAACCTTGAGTTCTGCTTTCACACGGGACACAAATGCCGGTCTCCTTGGCGGAAGTCCGGTATTATTTGACCCAACCATCAACCCCGACCTCCTCCATACGGAATGTTCGCTGCTCTTTATATTTCCTGGTTCACGATTACGTGGATTACACACAAATTCCGTGGGATATATATGAATTACAGTGCATTACTTTTAATTGGTATAGCTACGAACAGTGTATGAGACCAGCCTGACCGGGGTCCTTTGTTGCATTGTCATATCGCTCTTTGTCTGCCTCATTTCCTGACTATAATTACACTGTGACTTATCTAATAAAAGCAGAATAACAAAATCATTTTAATTGAACGTGAAAGCACAAATACTGTATAAGTTCCCACAGTTGACGGGACTGACAAAACTAAAAGTATAAAAAGGTCCAAGAAGCTGTCAACAGAACTTTTGGATAACTGTGTTATGGCACCAATCTGGGGAAAGAGTATAAAAAATGGTTTGGATCGGCTAGGACTGTTTGTTAGTTGTTGTTGAGCTTCATTAGAACCAAATGGCCACTCTAAACTGAGCTTCAGAGTTCCTCTGCAGAGATGGAGAACCTGCCAGAAAGACAACAATCTCTGTAACAGTCCATTAATTAGGCCTTCTACCAAGAAGGCCTGAGAGATTCCACTCCTAAATTAAAGACATATGGCAGCCTGCCTGGAGTTTACTTAATGACCGTAAACCTGACAGCACAAGACAAAAATATTCGGTTGTAAAATGGAACGTTGGCCTGAATGTCATGTGGCAAACCAAGCGGCAGCAAACAGCTACGGCTCATCACCTGACTAATACTGTTCCAACAAAGACAGTGATGATGGCTGCAGCATAACTGATAGCACTAAGAAAACCATAAACAAAGCAATATAAAAACAAAAGCTACAGATGACCTCAGAATGTGGTGAGGATTCACCTCCCAGCATGACAATGACCTCTCAGTACACAGCAAAGTCAATGCTGCAGTGGCTTGAGTGTCAGGTCACTTACCCAGGAACCAGCTGAGGTCTGGAGGTGAACCTGTTTGAAAATCTGCGGAGAGACCTGAAGACTGCAGCTCCTCCGACTGCTCTCTCCACAACACGGCACAAAAAGGTGTGCTAGATGGTAAAAGCATAGAGGACTTGAAGATGTCATTGCTGCACATGGCGACCTTTAGAAAGTAATAGAGTCTGAATAAATCTGAAGTAAATTAGACATTCCTGAGTTTAACATTTACTAAAGTAAATGCAACAATTTAAAACATGATTCTACTAGGGCTGTCAATCGATTAAAATATTTAATCGTGATTAATCGCAAGATGGTCCATAGTTAATCACGATTTAATGCAAATTAAGCACACATTTATCTGTTCAAAATATACCTTAAAAGGGAGATATGTCAGGTATTTAATACTCTTATCAATATGGGAGTGGGCAAATTCTTATTCTTTATGCAAATGTTTTTATATATTTCTTATTGGAAATCAATTAACAACACAAAACAATGACAAATATTGTCCAGAAACCCTCACAGGTACTGCATTTAGCATAAAAAATATGCTCAAATCATAACATGGCAAACTGCAGCCCAACAGGCAACAACAGCTGACAGTGTGTCAGTGTACTGACTTGACTATGACTTGCCCCAAAACTGCAACACTAGGATTACAACAACTACTACTACTACTAATCACTACTGTGATTATCATAAAGTGGGCATGTCTGTAAAGGGGAGACTCGTGGGTCAAAGTCTCCTGTCACAGGCTAGATTTTCTAAAACCTGAAAACAGGAGGAGCCATGAGGAGGTGCAGAAGTCTATTTATCTCTCAGAACACTTGAATTACAATATGCTGAAAGGTTATGGAATTCTTTGCCCAATGATTCCCAAAATATACTGCCTACTGCCGCTTTAATGCATTAAAGAAAATAGTGGCGTTGAAACGAATTTGTGTTAACATATTATTATTGCGTCAACTTTGACATCCCTAGTTTTTACTTGTTACTTACATCTTTAACACAACTAAATGTTGACAACTCTGTCTGCTGCAACCATGTATTTGAAATTTCCGTAGAGCTTTCATTTTTAGTTTCTTAACCAAGCAATGCTTAATGCAGTTAAGATGTCTAATGAGTACCATGGAGAAGCAGTCTGTGGGTGTATCATTTAACAAGTGAATTATGCCATATCTATTCTGCAATAGTGGCCACTGCTAAACCCTCATGTTTAAAACAGAACAATAGAAGCAAGAAGAGGACACAGACACAACATGCAGGGCGGATGTTCGCTCCCTTCAAAACTCCAGCATCAGAATTAAATGTTTCATTTTCTTTCTGGCTCCCTGCTGGCCCTCCAGGACTTATCTAAAATACTATAACAGCAGGCAACACTGGCAGTGAGAGAAATGTGGCTGTACACTCGTTTATTTTGCTCCTATCTCTGACTTCTACTCCTGATGGTTTCCGATGATGGAACACTGCTAGCCTTGGTCCGTTTACCACAGTTAAACCCAACGGCAGCTCAGTGACAGTGTGCTGGTGAGACGGAGCTCCTCTGTTAAAGCCTTTCTCACTGACACTCTGATGATAGCACGATCACTAATCTGCACAATAAAGCAGGAGCTGCTTTGGGAAAGACACAACAGTGTCAGAAATTCAGATGCAAATGAGTCAGGACATTCAAAGAAACAAAAGGTTCATTTAACATTATACCATGGTCTGGGTGAATACTCAATTCTGATTGGCAGCAGGGTGTCCATTAATTCCTGATAATGGACACCTACTAAGTAGTTTCAGTGAAACTGTCTGTTCACGGTTCTAAATGAATACGCTGGCTACAATAGAATCTGTATATCTTATTAACAACACTGAGCGATCATCTCACTTCTCATTCGCTATTCAATACGCTACTTCAGACTGCGGCCGACAGTGTTTACAGTACACATGTCCTCTTGTTTGTTTGTGATATCTTGATATTGATTTGGGGACAATGACATGGTTGGATAGCTAGCTAGTCTCGTTGTTAAACATACTGTCATATTATATTACTGTTTTTCAACCGTACACAATGCTATTGACTTTGAATCTTGCTAGCATAGCGTTAGCGTTTTTCTAAGAGCCGAGCAGACTAGAAATATCTTGAGTTGCCAAGTCGTAGCTAAGGTCCGTCCTATTTAGGAACCTTGTGGGATGGAATTGTTCCAGGTATTAGCAAACCCTCAGGTAGTTGCCAGGGAAACAGAGTTATGGCTCATCATAAACTTTAGAATTTGGTTGCAAAACAAATGAAAATATAAATGAACAGTCTTTTCTTTTCTTTTTTTGGGCAAGTGACCATGGTAAAGGCGGGATAATGTCTTTTGAGGTGTCCATAATCAGAAATTAATGGACTCTGTTTAATGGACTCCGCTGCTCGTCGGACGGTTCTGGCCTCCCCATAGTACATTAATTCCTGATAATGGACACCTCGCCGGGCATTATCCTTTACATATACCACATCTACTGCTGGGCTACTGTACTGATTTATACTGTTAAGTGTTGCTATTATTTGTTTAACTTCCTGTATTGAAATGTAAGTATGTATTCCAATTTAAGGCTTTTACCATTACCAAACTCTAAGGAAAAAAAGTTTAGACATTTGAAAACGTTACCACAGATTACCCACAATTCATCAGGCCTGATTACAAGGTTATACGGATAAAGATAAAACTGGTCAGCCTGTCCTTGGACACTAAAACTTTGGAAAACTAAAAACAACAGCTAAAAGCTAACTAAAATCAGATTCATCAGTATCTATATGACAAGTATGGAATTAAGGCCGGGCAATATATCAATATTAAAACGATATTGTGATATTAGACCAGATATTGTCTTCGATTCTGGATATCGTATTATCATAATATGGCTGAAGTGTTGTTTTGTCCTGGTTTTAAAGGCTGCATTACAGTAATGTGATGTGATTTTCTGAACTTACCAGACTGTTCTAGCTGGTCTATAATTTCCCTTTACCCATTTAGTCCTTATATCCACATTACTGATGATTATTCATCAAACACATCATTGTGTGAATATTTTGTGAAAGCACCAATAGTCAACCCTAACATCGTCTCAATATCGATATCGAGGTATTTGGTCAAAAATGTAGCGATAATTGATTTTCTCCATATCGCCCAGCCCTATAAGGAATCATATTTGGAACTGTGTAGGAGTTTATTATTGCAGGCATCATCATCTTGCATGTGGTCACACCATGTTGCCAATGAATCTGCCAGTCAATCTGTGTTGTGCCTCTGTTGTTCACAGTTGCCGTTGGACCCGATGGTTTCAAACATAGCTTGATGCGTGAGTAAATACTGAAAAGCATGTTCGATTTATCACAGACCATCTACAAATAAAAACAAGCTTATGAGCCTGCACCTGTTGTTGCTTCGGTGACTTTCATTACGTAACGGCTACTCTCCACGGTCTGCAAGTATTTTTTTTCTGGATGGGAGAACTGTTTATGATGTAATAATGATGACACCCTCAAGAGTTCATTCATCTATATATGGGAGAGATGACCTAAAGGGTGTTCTTACTTTGTATGTGGCTAGGAGCTGAGCATATGGGATGTCAGAGCCAACTAATCATTCCACATTTAGCATGCTCTTTTCTGTGTCTCACTAAAGGGTGGAAATTGAAAAATGATGGGCTGCCTGAAGTCTTTCAGGTGCTACAAATGTTCGAGCTCTGTGTTGCAGTTCTCATAAAAGACAACTTGTCAGTCAGCATGTCAAGTATCCGCTGAAGCGTTTATCTTTGCACACCCACCCGACCAATCCGTATTCACGTCGTTTCCACTCAAACACAAATGGAATTAAATCTTCTGACATTTCTTTGAATGCACCATAATTCAACATCAATGAATGCACTGAATTGCTGAGTCACACAAACACACAGGCTTTCAAAAAAATATTGTGGAAGCACAGTGTAGTGGAGGGAGGCAAATTCAGCAGCCTGCAAACCATGCTGTATGAAGCAAATACCAAAACACTGGTTTCAAATCAGTGTTTTGCAGACGGAGGTAAAGCTAACCCATTTCCCCGTTCCCAGGAGACGGGCCCACGGAGGGAGGAAACCTGCCTCTCGCAGCTATGGCTAATCATATAATTTCAATTAAGAATATCTGCCTCGGATTATTAAGACGCTCAGGAGCTCAGTGGAGCTGCGGGTCGATGATTCGCAAACCAGAGAGGAAGGTTATAGAAGCAACACTACAATATGTGAGGCAGGAGAGTAATACCGCTTTAATTAGGCTCTAGCTGGTATCTATGCAGCTCAAGCTGGCAGACCTGTCAGGGTGGTTACACCAAGAGCAGTGAGTGACAGCTAGCTCCCTTCACTGTAATAGCGCAGAGACTTAGAGAGGAGGACTTACCATTCACAAACCAGAGGTGAAACTAGATTAGCAATAATGCCTTTCAGTCACCCTTGCACACTGGCCTGAGGTTCACTTAACAGGCTCACAAGCTTACAGTCACAGTTTTCACCTGGATGGCCAGCAAAGAATGAGATCCTGTGATCATGTTACAGATAATCCAGCAGAGCTTATTGTGTCTGAGGAAATGAAAGAGCCTTAGCCATTATTGTGATTCTTTAATGTGCTGGGAATAGTACATTCCACCAAGCAGGCATTTATTTTACTGTGCAGCAAAAACCAATAATTGTTTATGTGAAAGCAATTAAGGTGTGCGCTTTAGTTTAATTTCCCCCTCCCCCGTGGCTCCAATCTTTTATCCTGATAGAGTTATGAGCCTCAATCAAGTGTGTGTTTTTTTTTTCTTAGAAAGAATTCATTTGTGCGTCATCGCTACGAGGCGGAGAATTAAGAGAATTACATCTGAGCCCTCAAGAATCCCTCCACTTTCAACTGCTTCTGATTAGGCCGGGGCTGAAGGCTCGCCGTCGCCATGGTGACAGGCAGCAAAGATTGGACTTGAGACAGTTTCCAAAGGAAAGCCTACAGTGGCCACTAAATTGGGTGAAAATAAATAGAACTGATGTCCTATTTACGAAGGCTGCTGGTGGAGTGCGAACGTTGCAGTGGAGGAGTCTCTTGGGGACAGATGTGGAGCTCGGGAGGTCCTCCCACAGGTTTCTAAATTAATAAAATGAGAACATATTCATCTATTGGGCCAGATGTGGACAGTAGCAGATCCTGGCAGGAGTAATATTATGAGTGGGGCTGCAACTAACGATTATTCTAATTGTTGATTAATATGACAATTATTTTCTCGATAAATCAATTAGTTGTTTGGTCTATAAAATATCTAAAAATGGTGAAAAATGTCGATCAGTGTTTCCCAAAGCCCAAGACGACGAACTCAACTGTCTTGTTTTGTCCACAACTCAAAGATATTCAGTTTACTGTCATAGAGGAGTAAGTAAACCAGAAAATATTCACATTTAAGAAGCTGCAATCAGAGAATTTTAACTTATTTTCCTTAAAAAAAAAAAACTCAAAAGATTAATCAATAATCAAAATAATTAGAGAAATAATTTTATAGTTGAGAACTAGGGCTGTTAATTGATTAAAGTATTTAATTGTGATTAAATTGTCCATAGTTAATCATCTATCTGTTCAAAATTATCCTTAAAAGGAAGATTTGTTAAGTATTTAATACTATTATCAACATGGGAGTAGGCACATATGCTTGCTTTATTTAAATGTATGTATATATTTATTATTGGAAATCAATTAACAACACAGAACAATGACAAATGTTGTCCAGAAACCCTCACAGGTACTGCATTTCGAATAATTTTTTTTTACTTTTATTTTTTTATTTAGCGAATGCAAAGTCCTTGAGCCATGCAGTTGCCTCCTGGTCTGCTGTATGGAGGGTGTCTAACCCTCCTTTTAGACTGTGGAGCGGGCAAGCTTCAATGATGTGTTCCATTGTTTGCACCTCTCCACAGGCACACAATGGGCTTGGGCTGCTGCCCCATTTGTGAAGGCTGGCCAAGCAGGGGCCATGTCCGGACCTGAATCTATTAAGAGTTGACCACTGTATCCTTGGCAGGTTGGTGCCAGGGACCTGTTGGGTGGGGGCTGACACCAGATGTTTGTTTGGGACATCCTTGGACTCCCATTCCTTTTCCCAAGCTGATTGGGTGGTGAAGTCGGCTGGTGGGGTATTCTTCCATATCGGTCGTCTAGATGGAAGACGGGCAGTGGGTGGGTTGAAGATGTCTGCATGGATTGGTAGATGGGGAGAGTCTTCGACCTTTTGAAGCATCCTTTGAGTAGATGCTACTCGCCGGATATGTGGGGGGGTTATATTGGATAGGACAGGGAGCCAGGGGAGTGGTGTTGAACGAATAGTCCCGCTTATGATTCGCATGGTTGTGTTGAGCTGGGTGTCCACATGGTGTGTATGGGTTGACCTGGACCAAACAGGGGCACAGTATTCTGCTGCAGAGTAAGCAAGGGCCAGTGCCGAGGTGCGCAATGTGGGGGCTGCTGCCCCCCATTTTGAGCCAGCGAGCTTACAGAGCAGGTTGTTTCTAGTCTTCACCTTAGCTGCCGTTCCTTTCAGGTGTTCCTTGAAGGATAGGGTCCTGTCAAGTGTCACTCCCAGGTAAGTTGGGTTGAGGGCGTGCTTCAGCTTAAGTCCGCTGAGTTGGATATTTAGCTCTGAAGCAGCTTTTGCGTTGTTGAGGTGGAATACACTGGAGACTGTTTTAGCGGGGCTTGGTTTTAGGCGCCAGGTTTTGCAGTACTGGTCCAGCTTTGCGAGGTCTTCCGTGAGCACCTGTTCCAGAGAGTCAAAGTCTGGTGCTTGGGTTGCCAGACAGATGTCATCAGCGTAGATGAATTTACGGGATTTAGTGGTGGGTAGATCATTTGTGTAAAGCTTAAACAGGGTTGGGGCGAGGACTGACCCTTGTGGGAGCCCGTTTGACTGTTTTCTCCATGCACTCTTATTCTGTCCAAGGTGAACTCTGAACCTCCGGTTAGTTAGCAGAGATTTAATTGTTGCTGTTGCCCAGGCAGGGAGTGCTTTTGTGAGTTTTAGCAGGAGGCCTTTGTGCCAAACAGTATCGTAGGCAGCTGTGAGGTCGAGGAATACTGTTCCTGTCTTCAGTTTGCACTCGAAACCATTTTCGATGAAGGTGGTTAGGGCCAGTACTTGTTCTCCTGTGCTGCGGCCCTTGCGGAAACCGGCCTGGTCTACGCAAAGAATCTCTTCTACTCCTGGAGATATGCGTTGTAATATAAGGCGTTCTAGGATTTTGAAAGGGACGCAGAGTAGAGAGATTGGGCAGTAGCTTGCTGGTAGTTTGTGGTCTTTACCAGGTTTTGGTATGGCAATTACTTTTGCTGACCGCCATTTCTTTGGGATTGAGTTTGACTGTATTATCCTGGTATAGAATTGGGTCAGCCAGGTTAGAGCTCGGGGGCCCAGATGTTTCATGAACTCTGGAGAGATGTTATCATATCCTGCTGCCTTTCCACATTTCAGGCCCTGCAGGACTTTCTCCAGTTCAGCGACCTCAAAAGGCTCAGGGTTGCTTTCCTCTCTGAGCTTTTTTCTGTGTGCCTTTAGCTCAGTTGTAATTGATCTTCCGGTGTTTTTGTCTTGGGCTGCTTTTGCAATAGTCAGTAGGTGGGACGCAACTTGATTGGGTGTGACAGGTGGTCGGCTTTGGGTAGGTGGTTTCTGTGCAGCTCCAAGGCGGCGGATGAGGCTCCAGCATTTTCTGCTTGAGCGGGTGAAATTCAGGTCTGCTACAGTCTCCTCCCATTTTTTCCGCCGAGCTGTAGATAGTGATTCAATGAGATGGTCTGCCATCTCGGGGTCCCCTGATGTTTTGTAGGCTTGTAGGAGGGCAGCACTTTCTCCGTCCAGGCATGGGACATAGAGGGGTCGGTAGCCTCGTGGAATTGCTGTGTGGGTAGCTTTGTAGATGGCGCTGCAAAAGCGATTGTATGCTTCATCTACAGTGATGGTTTGGAGTGGGATGGTGACGATACTCCGGTCCAGAGTTTCACTGAATTTCGTCGAGTTGGCTTTTCGGAAGTTCCAACGCATCTTCCTTGGGCTGTTTATGATTGGGAGTTGTAGGCCAATGTGTATAAGTGAGGGCCGGTGTTGGCTGTGTGGAAAGTCGTCAAGGATGAGGGTCTGTGCAGGATAGGGGGTTCCATTCAAAGAGCTGACCCAGCACAGGTCAGGTTTTTTTTACTCAAATCATAACATGGCAAGCTCAAGCTAGTTAGTTTGTCATGTATCTTACTAGTAAACTGATCAGCTGGCTGAGACAAAGTCCCCCCCCTTCCCCCAACCCTAACGTTACCTGCAGCAGTGAGTGACATCAGCAGAGGACAGGAGGACAGAGGATAGGAGGAAGGACAGTTACTGACTGATGGAGGACGGAGGACAGAAGGAAGGACTGTTACTGAATGATGGAGGACAGAGGACAGGAGAAAGGACTGTTACTGAATGATGGAGGATAGAGGACAGGAGAAAGGACGGGTACCATAAAAAATTTAACTATTGCGCAAACAACAGCATTGTTTTGCATTTTGTGTATTTTTAATAAAAAGCTACTTTTTCAGTCATATATTTTCATCATTCAAGTTTTGTTAAAATGATTGTTATAATATCGTATCGTATCGAGATCGTGAACCCAATATCGTGTATCAATTTGTATTGTGAGCTGAGCTGAGTGAATCGTCACACCCGTAGTAACAGGCCCTTCTCCCTTTTTCAGTATCACGTTTTTTTTTTGCCCATAAAAAAAAAATAAAAAAATCACTAAATCAAGCTGGTTCTACTGCCCAGCCAGTCACAATCATCCCAATCAGAATGCACTCACTGCCTTGATAAAAGCCCAAATATAAGGTTTGCCTGCTAGGATTGTTTTGCACTCAAACCAAAAGGCAGGAGGCGAGTGTTCATGAAGTGTTTGGAACAATAAAACTGTCTCTGTGTGGCGCATTCGAAGCTTCGACATATGATGTTCAGAGTCGCCAACAAACGTTGGGTTGCACAAGCGTTCACAAGCAGAAGAGAAAACCAGGGAGACAAACAAACATGGATGTCATCAAAAGGACAATATAACGCGCTGGCTTATTCCAGTAAAAGCACTGTCAATACTTGGAAGCCAAACTGAGCGTACAAAGCACAATAACAAGGTTTAGCTACAGAGTCAGAACAGCCTGCAGCTGACTGTTCAACCCAAATGCGGTCAAAGGGATAAAGTATGATGCAAAAACGTTGTATGCAGAAGTAAAGAGCAGGAAACAATGAAATGACCATTCTGCAGCCAAGTGCTTAGCAGCACCGGAGGGAGTTAGACACAAAACACAATATCCATATAGAACACTTCCAACTACCGCTCTCACTTCACAGCCACTTTAAAACAACTAATATTCAGCAACAATGACGCAAAAGACAGACGAGCGTGTTTGAACTGTTCAAAAAGCAAAAGGCATAAAAGAGAAGTTATGTAACGCTAATTTATTCAAAATTTCACAAAAACAGGAGCATAAATAACTTTTTAGATTTTCACAGATATTTTGTACATCAATTCATTCTTTTCAGTCTCGAGCTCTGTTGGAATATGTCATTGAAAAAATAATGAATACTTCAACAGAGAGGTAAAAAGGTCAGACAGAAGAAGATTTTCAGAGTATTTGATTGAAGTCATTTGGATGTTGTAACTGAAGTGGCAAACAAATGATCTTATCAGCCCCTTTCACATAGAGATTCTGCAATACTGCCACAAAAAACATCCCCCATTTACACAGGCTTTGCTTTTTCTTTTTCACACTGAACGAAACAACTGCAGCATAATGCCAGTGCCACCCCAGTGTGTGATTTTAGATAACACACCAGTATTGCGGGAACAAAAAGGGCAACTAGTGTGTGTGTGTGTGTGTGTTGTCCCGCTGTGCCAGCTGTCCCTTTCACACAGACAAAGAGAGCTCCAGAGATGACGTATTTTTGTAGGCCAACCAGGAAGTTAGCATCGCCCTGGGTTCCCTCGACAAAAAGCCAATGGGGTTTTTCCATCGGGTTTTGGATTATTGCAGAAAATAAGATCTGGGCTAACAAACATTTAGGATAATCGCACATTTATTTCATAAATGAACACCACTTTTATGATTTTTGAAGTGTAAAAAGCTAACATTGCGCTATAAACGAACTAAACCACGGTCGCATGAGAGCGAATATACGCAACGAGGCTGTAAAGGCGGACGGGTCGGCGTGATGACGTTTAGTAGTCTCATTCAGCCTCTTGTTAGCAACCGCCTTTCTATGAGACACATAAAGGCTTCAAAATTCACGAGTGGGGTATTTATTGGTGTATTTTATACCGTGGAACAAAACGTTAAAATCTCTTAATTTCTTAAGACCTTATTTCAGACATCTAACTAAAAACCCATTAAAAAAAAAAACAATGACCATTTAGACGAGGGAACCGGAAGTGCTAAAATGCTAACTAATTTTCGTGTTTTAGGACTCATTCTTGTAGCACTCTATTGGCTCGGCTCTGTGACTACTTCCGCTGCCGACTCAGAGGCCGATCCATAAATTAGTAAACTGCACTTATTGTCTAAGCATAATGTAGTTATCTTTGGTCAGGGTGCCAACTGGAGTGTCAGTTGACCGGAGCCCAATCGCTAAACTGACAATCATTAGCATTTAGTTCCACTCTCTTCAGTGTGTAAATGCTGAAACGAATGACTTGAAAAGAAAGATTCATGAAGTTATTATGCAAACAATAGCATGCATTGGGACTAAATGGCACTGCCACTCCAGGGAACTACTATAGAGAGTTGAGCTGGAAGCCAACCTAGGGCCATTCTTTCTTTATTCTAAAAATGTCACCAAAATAAAGGTCAAGCCATTTAAGGCACAGGGCTGTGGAACGTTGAAGGGGGGGATTGTCAAATGTGTAAGAAATCTCATTGCTTCTGTGGTTCCATTTAGTTTGATGAATGGTCTTCACATCAGTGCTGAACCAAGCTAATGACCACACTTCAAATGCCCTATCTACCCACTCTGCTTCAATGATGAGTTAAGCACACCACAGAGCCTCACACGGAAAATAATTATTCTTTTTTCCCCTTTCGAAGGCAAGGACCGTGGAGAACACAGAGAGAAACAGAGAGGGAGGAAGAGAAAGGATCAATGAGCCAAGTTGGAAACATTAACTTACTTCTTGTTTATCTGTTCGTCTTGTTTAGTTCTTAATGTATATTCATGAGCAAAACTTTAATGGAAATTTAGACTAGCAGACTTTTGAGTTTTCAGAAATGCTGCGCTGCTCAAACTACAAGACATTCTATGTCCCAGACTGTTGACATGAGGGTGCACAATTTACACAACTGATCGCAGGCGAGATGTACTGATAATTCCAGTTGGAGAGATCCGCAACTGATGCAAATGATTGTGATATTATGATAACAAAAACACTGATCATCAGCTGCCTCCCTCCCTTTTTAATCTTTTCCACTCCTCTTTTTCATAGACTAATTTTTGTCTTTTTTAGGGGGGAGCAGGGGGTCTTTATGGGGAGATAGCAGGTCAATAGTAGATGTCACATAGAAGTGGTGTACATCATCTGAAAGCTGGGGACCTGAAGATTAATTTGAGATGCAGCTCAGCACTGTGTGTCAAGTTGTTCTAGTCATAAATCTGAATTTGATAAAATTATCAAAAATCCCTCCAATTTGCCACATAAAAGACACTAAGACCTTGAGGTGTGATTCGGTTTTAAAAACTTTTTAAATTTTGGAGATCGGTAAGCACCCACAGCATACAGCCAGCTGTCCTTCTTGCATTTGTCAGTTTAAACTGTGTTGTTTTTAGCCTCGATTATGACTTAAATGTCTTCGTATTTGTGTAATATCATCATACGATCCACGCACCGAGCTCTGATTGGTCAGTAGGCAGTGCTTTCATACGAGTTGGTCTCTTATCTCGAATTTAACCTGCTTCGGAGCAGGTTTGGTGTTCAGCATAAGTAACCATGGCGATTTACCCCAGTAAGAAGTGAACCACCGTTGTAGGATGGAAAACCCTGAAGGGTTTACCATGAAGTTAAATCGCTAACCCCAAATCCTGCTTCTTAGTACAGGCCGCTGTTCTGGAAACTGCTCAGAAACCCCCTTATTGTCAATCTACTTAAGAAAGCCATCCATCCTCTGAATGTCTCTAGGTCTCTAGTTTGTGGTTGTAAAGTTTCACGAGGCTGTGATTATCCTAGAGGTCACCACAGGTCATTTCATACAGTGAGGTAAAATGTTCAATAAATGGTTTCACTAAAATGAAATAGCTACTATGGGGACAAACATCATCACATATCATTATCATAAAGTGGGCATGTCTGTAAAGGGGAGACTCGTGGGTACCCATAGAACCCATTTAAATTCACATATCCTGAGGTCAGAGGTCAAGGGACCCCTGTGAAAATCACCATCCCAGTTTTTCCCTCGCCAAAATTTAGCCCAACTTTGGAACGTTATTTAGCCTCCTTCCCAACATGCTACCAATGGATTCCTTAGGGTTCATGTCATATCAGTGTTATGTCTAGTTCTAAAGCTGAGCCTGCTACAGCCCCTGAAACAAAGTTAAGTCGGCCGAGGGCGCCGGCACCCTCAAGGAGTGGAAGAGGTTAATTGGATACTATTCCAATGAGAGAATGACTCCCATTTCTCCCATCTCGTCTCCAACATGCTCCCAACTACTAGCACATCTTTATTGGCCACAATAAAATGAAAACATGTTTGAAAACTGTTCCAATGTCTCGGAACAACTTGCAACAAGGTCAAGGCTCTTCCTGGAACCGCATAGGCACCATCATGATGGACACAGGGCGAATTATCATCTATGTCAACATGCTTTTAGTACTGTGGAAATGATCATTGAGCAAGAGACAGAAAAAGAGAGAGCTCTTTGGAAATACTGCACTTAATTATGATTATATGACTGAAGCTTGCTTTTATATATAGCTGTCTTGCATTTAATTTGTATTTCATTTAATTATAAAGATGAGAGAGAGAGTAGAAAGAGAGACGGAGAGATGGAGAGAGAGCACGGCTTGCAATAGATACGACAGTCTCTGAAGTAACACACGACCATATCTTGCTCCTGACATGCTCGAGAGAGAGTGGAACACTTCAATATTTTCTACTTAATCCAGATTCATATTTGCATTGCCACCATCACGCAAGTATGTGAAAACTGCATCTATTTAACTAAGGCCAAAAAATGTCATACTGGCCATGTGGCTTACTGAATGATTTCAACACAGGGATCAAAGAAACCAAACATTTGTCATCTTGCCTCAGTCTGTACAGCAGATGTGTACATCATAATTGAGGCTATAGTACATGACTGAATAGCTCTACCTCCCGACATGTGAGAGGACACCCACTGCATAATGCCCCGCTGCCTTCTGTGTGACACCTGGAGAGTCTCTCCTCTCGTTCACTAAAAATTAGGATCAGTCTAACAGCTACCAGACAGCAGCCACCTGGTGTGTCTGAATTCCTGAGTACATCTCCTGCCATGTAGAGTCAGAGTGAATCTAGGATAGTCCATATTTGACATCCATATGTCTGACAGTGGCTGAGCAGTGGAACAAACTCTCTTATTTATTATTCCAGTGATAAAACATGAAAGGGAAAGTGCTATATATTTGGATCATAAAACATGGAAAGAAAAGATCCAATTAAAATGTATACAAGGAACTATAAAAACAACAATAACAGCAATATTTAGGTACCAAAATTTAATGCCACACCTTGATTACAGCCACTGTGCCTACATTATGAGGTGAGGATATATTAACAGAACCTACACAGGAGCATTCATTATCAGTAGAGACTAACCTAAAGCTACCAGTAAGCACTGGCAGGCCTGGAGAGAATGTGACCTGAATTAAAGACTAACTCCCTCCATGTGACCACACTGCGATTGAGATGTCAGGAGGGGCTGGTGTATTGTTTGTGGGAACACTGTTAAAGATTTAAAGATTACAGTGTTTATGCTCCACTGAACTGGATGCCTGCAGCATACAGATGCGGCTAACAAGCCCCCAGGAAGCTGGAGATGAAAGGTGTTTCATAATCATTCAGTCTACCGGGGAGTCCATCGCTGAGGGTTTAGGAAAATCTTTACTGTTAATGGAGCCGTGCTGTGTTTCCTCCCTTCTCCTGATTTAATTAAGAATGGCACAAATTTATCATCCGCCTGTAAACATCTTTCTGTCAGTTTAGGGACGACTTTGTTTTCCCACCTTCTGATTATCAGCTGGGTTTTCATAGTAAATCAGTAAACTCATTAAATTCCTTTGATTTGTGGCTACTTGCAAAGAGTGAAAGAATCTAAGATAAAAAAACCCCCACAATTTTCAGAATGAGTTGTTTTGTATACATGTTTTAAACATGCTTTTGGAATATGAAATTAAACATTAATTGTCTGACTTTACTGTATTGAGTCCATGGAACCAAGATCACCAATACATTATTCCTGGCAGTTAATTTAACCTCATGTAAACTATATTTCACAGTGTTAATTGCTGCTACATTCTCATGTTTATTTCATAGTCAGGTCGCCAATTAAAATCTGCAGCAAGTACAATGTTTTTAATTACTTCAATGCTCATTTCTAAATATAGAGGAGACAATATATTCTACTCATTTGACAATAAATGAAGCAAGCACACATAACAGCAAACTGCAGAATACCTTAACGGTTGTTTCACTATTTATACTGAGTGATTGATGTATTCAGTGTGAATGAAAAAAACATTTCTTAAAGCTGCTGGAGGCTGGTTGGAGCAAATATGATAAAAAAAAAAAAAGATTTTATAAAACGGTTACTATATCATGACAGTAGTGCATGAGACAGATCATCTGTGAAAAAATCATGTGTCTCTGTGTCCTCCGGTGCTCCTAACAGCATCTGCAAGATTTCACAGACCGGAGGAAAACAACCAATCGGAGCCGAGCTGGAGCCTTGCCGTCTCTGAGCAGCTGTCAATCACTCGCAAACTCCGATCAAACGGTCAAACTAGGCAGCGCTGATCAAATATGAATCAATATTCTGTTACTGTAATACCTATTTCTCACATAAAATGTTTCCAGAAACATCTTGTAGTGTACTGTTTAGCTGTAAGATGAGAAAGTTTGTGACCCTGTTTTATTAGATTAGTTGAGGAAATACCAAGCACCGCCCACCAGCTGGAGCAAACTTTCTCATTTTACAGCTAAACAGTAAACTACAAGATGTTTCTGAAAAACAATTACGCAAGGAATAGCATTACAGTAACAGAATATTAATTCATATTTGATCAGCGCTGCCTAGTTTGACTGTTTGGTCAGAGTTCGCAAGTGATTGACAGCTGCCTCCGTTGAATGAACAGCCAATAGGAACGCTCTCTCTCTCTCTGAAATGACCTGTGATTGGCCAAAGTCTCCTGTCACGGGCTGGATTTTCTAAAGCCTGAAAAAAGAGCCATGAGGAGGTGCAGAAGTCTAGTTTTCTCTCAGAACACTTGAATTACAATATGCTGAAAGGTTATTATGGAATTTTTGCACAATGATGCCAAAAATATTCTGCCTACTGCCACTTTAACTCACTTGACATAATGTGTGGTAGGCTGTGCCAGGGCATAAGAAAAAAGACACATCAATGTTTATGATAATGAAAAAATATCACGCTGCATATGTAAAGTCACAGGAGCACTGGGGTGATGCCGTAAAGTTTGGGAATTGAATTTAATAGTGTTCAAATGCTGAGCTGTAGCTCTGTCAACAGTCTCAGGAACACTCGACCAGCTTCAGAGGAAAGTCAAGGTCGTAATAAACCATATTTTCCCCTGGCTGTATTTCACTCCAAACAACAGGGTGAGTCTGGGTTAATTGGAGCACAACGGGGACACGAGAAGACAGCAGTTGGTGCAGATCCCCCTACGAGAGTGAAAGCATTGGATAGACAGCCAAATTACATCTTTTCAAATGTGCCTGATTTCACTGGGCACAATGTAGGTGGATTTTTTGAGACAAGACAAAGAGACAATCAGCCACATGGTCTTTCCTTTTGTTGAGGTGACATCCAATCTTTGCTCAATCAGTTGGTGACTACAACCACCGATGTCCAACAGCAATGTGTGGATTTAATGAAGACCAGCCCTTATGTTCTGAAGCCTAAGATTGAGAGGCCGGGTGAAGACAACTACATTTTGTGTGTGTGTTTGTGAGTGAATAGGAAATCAGGCTGGAAGAGAGTAACACGAGTCACTGTGTTTACTGAGAGGTTTGAGATTATCATTAGAAGTGCGGTTGGGGGCACACAGGGCGGATCAACGGCAGTCGTATGAAGCGCACTGTTGCAGAGACTTGGAACTCTTCAGCCCGGCAGGCTAAGCCTCCAGCAGCATTCAGGCTTTAAAAGGATGGCAAAGATACAGGTTGTGAGGCAACGAACAAATGAAAGAGATGATGACAATGCAACAGTCGGAAGAAGAAAGACGCTGCTAAGGGAGAGTGCGGTTGAAAAAGAGACAGAAGCAGAGAAAAGAGAGATTTATACTGACAGACAGAGTCAAGACATGCAGGGCTCGACAATAAGGCCTGACGCTTGCCCGGGGAAAATAAAATGCCACATCGAGCAAGTGAGTCTACCAACTCTTAAAAATAATTAAACTGTTTTTTTTCCAGAGCTGATGATGGAAGTAGCCGGGGATGTCACGATACCAGAAATGTAGTAGTCGATACCAATGCCAGTGAATTTCCACAATTCTTGATACCAAATTCAATACCACAGTAAAAAAAACAAAAAAAAACAATAAATCCCATGTAATGTGTACATGTGTCTATATATATATATATATCCTCAGATTGTAAGCAGTAGTTCAAATTCCCTGACATGGTGACATTTCACTGGGTATGGCTACCAGAGGTGGGACCAAGCCATTGTTTTGCAAGTCACAAGTAAGTCTCAAGTCTGTGCCCTCAAGTCCCAACTCAGGTCTAAAGACAAAGTTTATGAGCTGAATCGCAAGCAAGCATTTCAATTATCCTGGAAGTTGGGTGGTGTTAAAGGATGTGGGCAAAAGCTCCAACTATGAAAGTTTGAGATCGAGGCAGCTAAAACAGGGTCGTTTTTTCAAAGGCATGTGAACTTTCCAAAAAAAGTCACTGGAGTGCCGTAATAAGAGACGACAACATCTCGCTTATATGGCAGTAAATTTGTATGGGGGCAAGTCAGTGGGCTACCTCTGGGTCTGAAAAGTAAGGCCAATGCTGAAGTGCTTTAAACCCTGCATTCTTTCTAATAGCCAGCAGGGGGCGACTCCTCTGGTTGCAAAAAGATTGTATAGAAGTTTATGAGAAAATGACCCTTCTTCTCACTTGATTTATGACCTCAGTAAACATTGTGAACATGAGTTTATGGTCTCAATCAATAGTTTCAAGTCTTTTTTAAAACAGCATTTAGAGTCAAATAGACCATAAAGCAGGGTATGCTTTAGGGCGTGGCTACCTTGCAATTGACAGGTCGCTACTAAGGAGTTGTCCATGTTTTCGTCTTACAACTTTAACCCTTTCACAGTGTGTTTTCAGTTCATGAAAGTTAAAAGGGACTGTTTGTAAGAATCAGAAATGCTTGTTAACAGCGACACCTGTGGCCGTTAAGTAAACGAAAGTCAGCATCGGGACATGAATGAGCATCGCTCAAAACAGTGAGGCGACACACGTCAGCTAAAATCACAATATCACTCTATATTTCAGCTGACCAGACGAAGGTCTCTCCATGAATGAATGCTGATCCTAGTGTTGGCTTTTCCTGCTTCAGCCTCCCGACCGCGGCCGGAGGAAACGGGTGAGACGAAGATTTAGATTTCTGACCCGCTTGCCCTACCAGGCACGTGTAAAAAAAAATTACGTTGAATCCTGAACATGACTTGCTTGTTTTTATTCAGGGTCAAAAGCATGCATTGGTCTTAAGGTAGAAAACCAGACCAGAGGAAACCTAAAAAAACAAAAACACAAAAGAACCAGGGTGGAGGTTTTAATCCAGGAGCCTTCGGGGAGGGGACGGGTCTAACTACTACTATGAGCCACCCAGGCAAAATGCAAAACAGAAGTAAGACTTTGTGGTGAAAATGACATTGAGAAGGCAGAGAGAGAGATGACGTGGGTAAAGCCCTGACACATTTGACAGTTGACAGAGGACAGAGGGTAGCCGCAGTGCATCTCCTCATCTGATCTTCCCGTCATCTTCTGTGCACAGCAGAGTGACCGTGTCCCATCTCATATATCTAATCTTATCTTGATCCTGGCAGTGTACAGCTGTATTAAATGTCCCGGTCTCTGCTTCCTGCCACCACATCAGCATGTGTCGTTTCATTTCTAAGATGGAATAACAAGATTCTCCTGTAATGGACAATTTATCTATGGGGCAAAACACATTAAACTGAGAGAATAACATCAACAAAAGTAGCGGTCGAACAAACAAACATTGGATTTTGACCTCCCACCCTGCCAACACACCAACGGACAAACACTTACCAACATTTATTCATCAATATCTTGAATTAAATAATTAGCCTCATTGTCACTTTACCTTTTATGTACTTTTACTGACACCTGCGTTTACTGTATTCCCGTTTACATTCAGTTTATTCATTTGCAATTACTGTCTAATTTATAATATTTTGTTTTATGTTTTATTAATGTTATTATTTTATGTTTAGATCTCATTTTGTTTTTACTTGTGCAATCTTTTTTTTCTTTTTTATACATATTTAATTAGGAGGGTGTTGTTGGAAGGAGCCTGAGACTTAAGATGTTCATTGCCAACGACTGCTTCTCTGTAATTGTTGTGCATATGATAAATACAGAACTTGAATTTGAACTTTTCCCAAGGCCTCCAGGCTCTGAAATGTTTCCCTGAACCGACACAGCTGCTACAATTATTTCAATCACAGAGAAAAATTATATCAAATCAGCAGTCACCAAGCAAACGCTAAAATAATATTGGTGATGTATTTAAGAGAAAAGGAATGGGTGATCACACAAAAAGAGCAGAGCAGCACAGAAACATGACCTGGATATTAAAAGCTCCTTTCAATGTCCAGTGTGAGAGGCCTTGCCTTGGGAAAGGTGTTAACACTGTCTGTATTCATCATCTCCAACAATAAATTAAGGGGAAAATGAAATGTAGCAAATCTCAAAAAGCACAGAAAGTGCAATTTGTCTAGCTCCCTGGACTTAAAGTAAAATGGTCAGGATGTTTGCTCATGCGTATACCTAAATTAGAAGTAATAGCATGACTACAATTTCCATCTGCAGGAAAAATGGAAAATAAATGAAATTGCATGTCAGGTGCGGTAAAATCATTTAGTAATGTGCCACTTAACCATATGAAGGTGAAAGTGGAGCACAAAGGACCACAGAGGTCCTGTTATTTGTGGGGCGTTGCATTATTCAGAATTTCACCTGTATAGTGAAATTACTTAACGTTTAACCTCCCTGCTAATCAGTAAACGTTTAACCCTCTGAACCCCACAACCTGCCGGCGCATTTGAAAGTCAAAAAGAGACCATTTATCATAGCCACAAACTGTAAAAACCATAGACTGTATATAAGAAGTGGACATAGTCACCGTGACGTCACCCATTGGTTTGTGGATTGTTGTTTTGACGCCTCAAGTTCGGCATTTTGGCCATCTTGTTTTTTGCATCCAGAAGTGATGCAAGAGGGTGGAGCTAAGTACAACCGAACGCTAAATAAGACATTTTTAGGTGACCAAAAATGTTCCAATTAACGTTCATGAACTGAGAACACACTGTGAAAGGGTTAAAGTTGTAAGATGAAAACGTGGACAACTCCCAGACCGGACAACGCCGTGGTAGGGACCTATCAAACACAAGGTAGCTACATCCTAAAGCATCCCCTGCTTTATGGTCTATTTGACTCTAAATGGGACCATAATTTACAAGATGAACATCACACTTTATTGAAGAAGACTTGAAACTAGCAATTGAGACCATAAACTCATGTTTACAATGTTTACTGAGGTAATAAATCAAGTGAGAAGTAGGCTCACTTTCTCATAGACTTCTATACAATCAGACTTCTTTTTGCAACCAGAGGAGTCGCCCCCTGCTGGCTGTTAGAAAGAATGCATTGGCTTCACTTTTCAGACCCAGAGGTAACCCACTGACTTGCCCCCATACAAATTTGCTGCCATACAAGCGAGATGCTGTTGGCTCTTGTTGTGGCACTCCAGCAACGCTTTTTGGAAACTTGACGTCAGACTTCTTTTGCAAACAGAGGAGTTCCCCCCTACTGGCCATTAGAAAGAATGCAAGTTTAAGGCACTTCCGCATTTGCTTCCACTGGCAAAAACAGAACTTATCGTCGGATTTGTAAATTTCTGACGATCCTTGAACGAATCATGTGTGACGAACGCTTCCTTAAAAAAAAAAAACATAGTATAGTGATATTTCAACAAAATACCTTTATTCTACATGTCTCAATTTAAAATTTTGCCAAATAGTTTGCACTGACCAGATCCTGTAAAAAACTGAGAAGCCATGAATGACTCGGCTGAGACCAACGGTCATGTGACAAACATTTAGTGAAACTTGGACTGATCTGTAGGCTGTTTACACAGAGCAGAGAGGACAAGAGAGGTTGTAAAAATGTAACTAGTTCAATATATAGCATGTGGAGCCCTCTTTTTTCCCAATATTGGTAACACTTGTGGGCACTTGGAAAATGTTGTATATAGATTCCATTTTTTCGTAAAATAAATGATCAAAGAAATTCAACTTTTCTTCATGATTTATGCCATTATAACTGTGTTATACTGCACAAAAGACATTTTTGAGTTCTCCCTACTAGCCATGATTGTGCTGTTTCTATAGAGGTGCAGGACTCGTATATGGCAGAGAAAAACGAGGCCACGCTGAGTAAAATGTGACCGGAGCAAAAAAACACCCTGAAACTGCTTGGGGTTGAGAGGGTTAAACTAGAAAAGACGGCACGGACGGCATTTGAAAGTAAATGGGTTGTGAGAGGAGAGTTGAAGAGTTTTGTGGGAAGCTGCATTCATTGTGAAAAGGTAGCTCTCCCTGCCAGTTATGTGGTCTGGATATTATTCAGATCCCAAAAGCCAGAGGAGGAGGGGGGATAAATTGAAAAGTTTGAAGGTGAAACTGGAGAACAATGGAACATAGGGGTCCTGTTTTTAGAATATGATGTCAGATTATTCCTACATTGACCTGACCTGCAAAATAAAAAACTAACCCCCCAGGATATACTTAAAGCTCATCATCTCATCAGGAACTGCTTAACTCAAAAATAACTTTAAGGGCAAAGTAGTGGGGTCCTGAAAGAGTCCCTCCATGTGAGAGGCTATGAAGTGACTGATTACAGCAATGATGAAGAGGCAGTTGAACAGTGAGATCGCCCTCAGCTCCAGACACCGGCTGCCTGTCTTGATTTCAGCACCGAGGACAGCTCCCTTCTTGTGGAACCCAGTGGAGAATCAGTCTCCTGACGTGCCGAACAGGAGGGTCCGCTTTAAGTGAAACTGACAGGTTTCGCTTTGTAACATGGAGTTCTCACTTTCTATGGATTTATGATGGTGTAAAAATACTTTCATACAGTGTTTCCACCGTGTACTCTCAGCTCCACAGTCCCATGCCAAACCTTGTCATGTGGAGCAGCCAATGGTCATAAAAGAGAGGCCTTTCATCTGTCGCCAGTCTTACACTTTAAAGCAGCCAGACTGATATAAACTAAAATGGGGATCAAAACCCAATAATGCTGGTCTGTGTGCTTTTGAATGGCACTTAAGGAAAGAGTATAAGAGCACTTTGCCTTTGTTCCACCCTACTAATTAATCACACCTTTTAGCCGGCCACACTCAGTGGGAAAGCGGTCTAGGTCCAAGGGGAAAAGTCTCCCAGCCGCACTATGCTTTTCCTATCTCATATTCACAGCTTACTGTGTGGCAACACAGGCCTGTTTACTATTCTGGTGGGTTGTATCATGTGGTCGTTCCTCTAATCCCTTGAAATGCTTGGAATTGTCAAACAGGAGAAGTGCTCACCTCTCCAGAGGGGATAGAGGAAGAAAATTAAAAGGCAACCTTGCAGGAAATATATCTTGTGAAAAGGGAAGAGGGTGTGTTGAGTGAACGCATCTACCAGGAAACCTGATAGTGCTAGTCACACAGTCTGAGTGATAACATGACACAATAACAACCCCGTGGGACACACAGGGAAAGAAAATATCCACAGTCTAATTTAAAAAAAAATATATATATATGTTCTTGTCAATAGAAGATACCAGGTAGCTGCACTATTTATCGAATATTAATCACAATCACGATTTTGGCTTCCCACAATTAAATGATCGACTGCGATAATGACATTTAAAATGTGTGCTCTGCTCATAGAAAACTCTGCTGCATAAATCAAGCGATTCCTAAACTAACAGCTAGAGATTAGGAATGTTAATAATTAACCGTTTAACAGTTAACCGACATTAAGCATTTTAACCGATTAACGCTATCTGTTAAAACGGCTAAAAGAAATGTTAATAATTAAAAAGCTGAGCGGCTCAGAGGAGCGGCTCGTCTCTTTAAGCAGAAAAGCTGGTCCACCTTAACAGCCCACCTCAAGAGGCGGAGCCGGAGTTGCAAGATACAGGAAGTTGACTCCGGTCTCTCCAGCTCGCTTGAGCGGAGGAGTTGTAGTTTCGTAACATTTATTCACCGACAAATAAACTGTAGACACACCTACACCTACGTTCACTGATATAACGCCACCAACAACCTCACACTCACCACCAACACACACACACACACACACACGGTCTGTTGGACACTCGTTAAAGTTACGTTGCGCTGACAGACTGTATTTGTGTGACGGCGGCGGGCACGAAGCCACCGGCAATGCTAGAGCTGCTAACTTAGCACAAATACACACACTGTTTGTTGGTCACTCGCTAAAGTTATGCCGGGCAGACAAAGCATCGTTACGCCAGGCAGACACACAGCTGACAACCTGCTAAACTAAACTAAATGTGCGCTGGAGACTTTTACTGGGAAAGTGGCTGCATGTCCGCGACACTACACGCAGCAGCGTGGCTACTAAGTTAACGCTCCCGGACGGGTGAACTGGGGACTCAGTTGTCTGTTGTGCTCATACACTGCTGCATGCAAAGCACAAATCCTGTCGGTTAACGGTTAATAATCGGTTAACAAGGGTCGGTTATCGGTTAAGAACATTTTTCAAAATTAGCATCCCTACTAGAGATGCAACATCAATAAGCAGCTGGCTTTCAGCAGTCTCATGTTTCCCATCTTTTGCTGGTCACACACACACACACATGTGCAGCCGCCACATGATTAAGTCAACGTCACGCACAAACGAACGAGCGAACGAAGGCACGCACGCGTCGTCGGTGTTGAAGTGCTTCAGTATGAGTGAAGAAGACATACAGCTCGCAATTTGTCACAATTGCAAGTCCAAAACAAGCCGTGGAAGAACAACCTTAGAACATTTGGAACCACTAACTTAATCACACACTAATTGTGGTTATATTGTGGTGTGTTCAAGCTCTACTCAGTAAACATGAGTATTGGGTGATGGGATATTACAACGCTATCATGATGCGTTTAAATGTAATCTTGTAAAATTACGTTTTTGCCGAGAAACTTGAATAAATCCAGATGTTTGAAGATGTTTTCACAGCAATATAAAATAGATTTTAGAGAGGGAATTATGACCCGTTTAACTTCCTAACACTAGCCCTAAGCAGCTTAAAATACATAATTAGAACTACTAATGCCAAGATATTTTTTAATCAAAACAAATATTTGAATAAAAATATAATAATTTAATGTTGTATCATTTGAATTTGTGTTTATGTGCAAATAACCACTATAGATGGCAATAATAATGTAAAAAGATAACATTTAGAGGTTTTTGACGGTTGGAATGTAACAACATGGAAGTGAAAGCAGCGCTCTGTTTATTTAAAAAATGATCATGATTATCATTTTGACCATAATCACGCAGTCCTAATACCAGACCAAATTTTATGACAGCACACGCATCAAACGATGCAAAAGTAACATCTTTGTACATGATCTGAATAGGAACACCCTGTTAATCCAGAGAAAGGCTGTAGTGACATGAAGCTTCTGTCCAATAACCATAATTGTGTAAATTGGCAGCTATCATAATTTAGTTATAAATTTGACCCAAGATAGACGGTCACCTTGACAGTACTCTGCACTGCAGCATTCTCCTCTGTTCACCTTTGTTGACGCAGTCAAGCCATGATGTGATATAATTCCATAATACAGGACGACTGAAACAAAAGCGTCTTCCTCTCCATCTCTGAACACACGAGTATCAACTGAGCCTCTCTAATTCCCAGCTAATTAAGCACATTAGATATGGAGCAACAGTTGTGAGCTGGTATTAACCCCGCTGACCTTGAGATGCAATTTGGTTGAAACCAAGCGCACATTTCAAAACGCATCACGCTGCATCTACACTGGATGAAGCGGACAGCTGGGGAAAGACCTAGCAGTTGAGGGGTTTGTGATTAGTGTGCACAGTTTCCTCCTGCTGAATACTGCTGTCAAAAAACATATGCTCTCCGGATGTCTCATACACTGTAAAAAGAGAAGATAAGCGCATCCATCCAGAAATATGTGCTGCTCGTTTCCATCTGGAGACGAGACGAGAGGAAAGGAGAGGAGAGGAGAGGAGAGGAGAGGAGAGGAGAGGAGAGGAGAGGAGGAGGAGTTTAAAGGTCCACTGCTGATATAAACATCTCTTGCTTGATAGGGAAAAGAAAAGTACACTGCAATGCAGACACCAGAGGGAGAGATAGGAAGGGGAGAGGGAAAACAGAGAGGGTTGAGGTAGACCTTTAGAAGGAAAAAGATGAGAAGGGGACGACAGCAGAGAGCTCTCGACTCTGTCCTCTCCAGATCATCAAAGTGTCACTTCTGTTACCAGGCCGGGACTGGGACAAGATGTCCTCAGGTTAAAAAAACGGAGGATCAGTATGCAGGTCACAGAACTGGGGAGGGGAGAGGAAGAAAGTGGTGGAGACAGTCCACAGTGTTTACTGCAGCAATTCCCCCACTTCCTCTGTCTGACCACAACACTAATGACACTGTTTCCTCACAGACAATTTATCAAACGCTCTGACAGCAAGCCATACTGGTTTCTTTCACACAGCCATTATGATATTGGCAGACCTCAGATGACACGTACAGATACAGACGTGTCATCCAGAAAACAACAGTGTTAAACATACAGGGACATTTTTTAAACATCATGTAAAATATGTGTGCCAACATCAAGTTTTCTTTTTGGTATGCATCAGAGCAGATCAAATGCAGCAACATAGACACAGCACACAATGGTTCATATGATATCGTACGTACATTTTTCTACAAATCAATTTCCACTCCTCACATGCAGCCTTTTCAAAATAAACTCAAAATGGTTAGGTTTAGGTAATAAAACTTCTTAGTTAGTTTTAAGAAAAGATCGTGGTTTGGGTTAAAATTAGGGCTGTCAATCGATTAAAATATTTAATCACGATTAATCGCATGATTACCCACAGTTAATCGTGATTAATCGCAAATTAATCACAATTTGTATCTGTTCAAAATGTACCTTAAAGGGAGATTTAATACTCTTATCAACATGGGAGTGGGCAAATATGCTGCTTTATGCAAATGTCAGTGTGCTGACTTGACAATGACTTGACCAAAACTGCATGTGATCATCATACATTTTTCATTCACATATCTTGAGGTCAGAGGTCAAGGGAGCCCTTTGAAAATGGCCAAGCCAGTTTTTCCTCGCCAAAATTTAGTGTAAGTTTGGTGCGTTATTTAGTCTCCCTCGCAACAAGCTAGTATGATATGACTGGTACCAATGGATTCCTTAGGTCTTGTAGTTTCATATGATTCGAGCATACTCAATCAAGCTTTAAAACGGAGCCCCCTACAACCTAAATGCTCTAAAAAAAATTAGTGCCGTTAAAACAAATTTGCATTAACGCTTATTATCGCATTAACTTTGACAACCCTAGTAAAAAGAACTCCTGACTAAGTGGCATATCTCAAGTATGGAAGTTACATGACAAATACATCAACGCTGACTTCTGGTTTCACACGGGGTAGAAACTCCTGGGTGAGAGTCTGGTGTTTTCTGACCCACCCAGCCACCCCGACCTCCTGCCTACGTGGCTTTTTTTCGCTCTTTACTATACTTCCTGGTTCACAATCAGCCAAATGCTGGTAAAATATGCAAGTGGATGCTTGATTTGCTTCACTCGCCAACCAAAAAAACAATGGTAATCTATTGAGTGGTTGGTAGATTTTGGAATCCACCAGCCACAGTGGCATGTGGACAAAAAAGTTATTTCCAACCCTGTTCACAATTACGTGGAGTACATACAAATTGATTTTATGGGATATATATGAATTACAGTGCATTACTTTTCGTAGGCATGGCTACGAACGGTGTATGAGAAGAGCCTGCACACTGTTAACACTCTGTTGCCAACTCCCTGTTCTTCTTTCTAACCACAATAAGCAACACATAAAATATTCTGTAAGGGTGGGGGCTGTTGCTTTTATTCATGAAAGTGAAAATCACATGAATATACTTGCAGCTGTATACTGAGGTCAAAGCTCTCTTCCTCATAGTGAATCACATATCTCATCTAGCAGGGCTACTTTGGTAAAGAACCCTTTTCCCACTGGGTTTATGTACAATTAGCTGAGTAAATAAAGAAAGCATATATTTCCCTTATTAAAATTCATAAGGGAAAAATGTAAATTGCTGAGCCCTAAAACAAGAACAGAGCACATACCTTGTCACACTCTCACTTCCAAAGACTAATACAAGGATAAGCAGAATAAAGGTTTTTTTGGACTCCATTTCTGGGATTCCCACACTCACAGATCCTCGCCTGGGGCATGAACATTTAAATCCCCCTAATCGTTCTCCCCTTTAATGTAATTTGTATTTACAAGTACCACCAAGCAACCATCCACTGGCTTTACTTCAAATGCTGGAGATACTTAACATGCCCAATCCAAAGAAGCTCTCACAGCTCAACTGAATCTGAGCAGCCTGACGAACACTGGAAATAATGTACACGCAACGATACCGTCCACACAGTCCTCTTCTATAACATCAAAATTCTGTAAGATTCTGGATGGAAATATGGATACACTGACAGGGGAGTTTAACAAGATAAAGAGGAGTGGGAGAGCATGTCTGAAATGGGCTGTTTTTTGCACATCTAATGTTCTAATCTATTCACAAGACAGCTTTTAATACCTGTAGAAATAAAATTAGTACTGTTAAAAGCAAAACACTTACGCAATAGAGTAGTGTTACATCTGTACTGTTTGCTTAATAGTGTGTGGGCTTTCATCAGGTCTTGCAGCATCAGGCAAGGGCACCACAGAAAGCACTGGGGGTGGCAGGTGAGGATTAAATGAATGAGGACACTGGTTGTCCACGCATCATTATGTACTAGATACCAGTTAGAGCATTCTCTAATAGCCAGTGGATGTGCACAATAGATCAGGTGTTGAAGCTCATCATGAGTGCCTCTGGAGCAGCAATGAACAGAGAGCTTTGCATATTCACCGTCAGGGTGAGGCAGGGGTCGAGTAGGATGCCCGGTCGTCTCTCTCAGTGCAGGTCCATTAACGGCTTCGTGGGAACTTCAAAGGCATGCTGCTGGGTGTAATGGGAGTGGGTGGGAGGGCCCTGCTGTCCTTTAATCCCGTTGGCGTCCATTATCTGATGCTAAATCACAATAGCCATGATGATCTGGACATTTATATATAGCAGGGATGTCACGATACAAGAAATTTAGAAGTCGATACCAATACCAGTGAAATTCCAGGATTCTCGATATTCAATTTGCTACCACAGTAAAAAATAAAAGTAAAACAATAAATCCAAGTACTTCAACATACACTCCTTTACTACCATTTGCATACTGGTTTTTGCAATTATATTATTAATCCCTGATGATCGCCAAAAATTTAATTTTACAAGATTACATTTGAACACATCATGATGACTCATTTTTACTGAATCATAATGTAACTCAATGCAACCTCCGTACGTTAGCTCTTTGCTCCGTTATTTAGCCAAGCTGGACTAAGCACCCAACCGGCTGCTAACAGCTAACGTTACTAGCTCTTCTGCCGATTTCAACACGGATTTGTTGCTCACAATGTAGCATTGTCAGGGGAATTTTGTATCGTCCCCAGGACGACGTTGGTCACGAGCCCTGATCCCCAGTACCTGCGGTATTGTAGAAAAACAAGTACCGTCATGTTTTCAAAGTTTTGGCATCGACTTGGTACCAAAGTATCGGTTCTCATGACATCCCTAATATCTGGAGAATTTGCTGGGATGCTGCACTCTCTGACTGTATTGTTTAAGGTTGTGCAATTAATCAAATTTCGATTACGATTTTGGCTGAAAACTAGATAATCGTCAAAAAACGATTATTGTGCTGCCTTCTGTTTTCGGAATGACTCGTTGTCCTCCTTTATGGCGCTTTCATCCCGCTCGTCAGGACCAGGCTGGAGGCTCGTTGTAGGAGGATCCCCTCGTGGGAACTTCCTGACGTTGGCTGGCCCTCACCGGGCATATTTCCTCAACCGGCTCTAGGTCAGTTTGGAAAGGCCCAGGGTGAAGGTGGCGATTTACAGCACCGCTCGCCCGGACCTCACCGCTTAGTGCTCGTTGTGCTTTCTCTCCCTGCGAGGAGGGATGGAGCTCCCTACTCCTGGCGTGACTGTCCACTGGGGCTGACTGTTCTCAGTACGTCAGGGGTCTGCAGCGTTGTCGGCAACCCACCAGACCCGTCTTGAAACACGGACCCCGTCTCGTTTACCATGTTTTGTGGGTGTGATTTTTTTTAGCTGCGTCATCACCATTCATATCTATACAACCAATGTGTTTATGATGAAATTGTTTACTAGAGCACAAAGTCCTTCATGGATCTGGCCTCTTAATGTTGCTCTCAAAGTGCACCAGATTAATGCATTTAACTTTAAAGTGTAGGCTACAAAATGTTCCTTTTAAATGCATGATGTTTCCAAAGCCACTGAGTATTCCTGATCTCAATATTGACCAAAATAATTGTGATTATGATTTTTGCCGTAATCAGGGAGCCCTACTACTGGTCTTAATTGTTTACTTGAAGTAAACAGTGGCACAGGCAAGCGATTAGTGCAGCAGGGTGTCGAAGTGGAGTTTGGATGTTGCATGGCTGCCTCCAAAACAGGAAAATACCTGAAGACACTATGGCAGTTTCTTGTGATTGACGGAGTTAAGTGCTGTCATTCGTCAGTCTGCATACTGTCAAATACTGTTTCCAATCTGCTCTATCTGCAGGGCTCTACTGACCAGGTGTTAGTCACTACCTCAATGCTCGTCGCGACTCGTACCATGTCTTGCCCTCAGCTGCTGCTTCAAGCACCACCAGCTGCCCTCTCTCACCAATCTGTCACCTCCACAAGGGCAGGTCCACCCACTTCTCCATACCTCTGAGACCTCACAGCTCTGCCTTTCTCCCCCCCTGGTCCTGCACCGTAATTACTTGACTGCTTACTGCCTGTCCCACCTGCCTGGCCTGTCAGTCCTGCAAAATGCATGGTCATTACCCCGAGACAAAAGGACAAATCTCATCTCATGCTGGCCCCCATATGCTCCACCTGATGCTTTTGGTGAAAACAGTAACATACTTTATAGTTTCACACAGGCCACGGATATTGAAAGTCAGACAACATGCACATACAAAATGATTTCACTGCAAGTTTTAGCACTTGTGGAGTAGAATTCCATCACGCTGTGAAACTCCAATACAGAGCTGTTCCTGTATTCAAGACCAGCATTTACAGCAAAATGAAGAATTCTCCGCTCCTTTGTGAGGATTTACCTATGACTGCTGGAATCATCTGTGATTCTCCCCTCATGCCAGGTGGAATATGAAATCAGTGTAGCTAGACACTTGCTGGATCTTTAATCCTCCTAATTCAAAAGGATGCATGCTGCTGGTGTGCCAACATAAACCCTCACGCCTAACATGGAAGTAGTCAGGAATCAAAAAGTGAATTAAAGCAGAACACAGCGGTGAAGAAAAGTTGAAGACTGTATCAATGAAAATGGAAGTAACAAAGAACCAGTAGGAAAAAAAAAAAGAAGTTACTGAAGTGGTTTATGTAAGGCGTCAAGGTTTTTCTGGGTTTGGCAGAATAAGTGCCACAAGTTTCAAAAGAACTCTGGTAGCAAGTGGAGCTTGGTGCAGTCCGCCTTAAGGTATGTCCAGTATGCTGGCATACACCAGTGGCTCTCACACTGTGGGAAGCAGAGGCATGACAGGTGAGGCGGACATGACCAGGAGAAAATGTGATGTGCAATTAAAGCTTCAGAAGGCAGACATTTTTTGGCATCATTGGGCAAAAATTCCACAATAACCTTTCAGCATATTGTAATTAAAGTGTTCTGAGAGAAAACTAGACTTCTGCAGCTCATCATGACTCTGTTTTCAGGCTTTAAAAAAATCTAGCACATGACGGGAGACCAATCACAGTACATTTCAGAGAGAGTGTACCTATTGAGCGTTCCTATTGGCTGGTGGGCAGTGCTTGGTATTTCTTCAACTGATCTCAACATGGCCGCCGGGTCCATAACTTTCTCATTATACAGCTAAACAGTACATTACAAGATGTTTCTGAAAACATTTGAGGAGAGAAATTGGCATTACAGTCTGTCAAATCTTTCAGATGTCATTAGGAGCACCGGAGGCACATGATTTTTTATCAGATGACCTTTCTCATGCACTACTGTCAGGATATAGTGACCGTTTTTTTCAATCATATTTACTCCATTTCTACCCCCTGCAGCTTTAATGTTTGACATCAGAATCTTTTTCACGGCGGAACAGTAAACAAATCGGATCTTTATACATCCATGGTAGCAATGGTGTTCATTCAGACAGGCAGTCTGGCGGTTTACAAAATGGACAGATATTTGACAGGGACAAAAAGAAAAAACAGACAAAGCTTCGGAGACAAACAAGACAACGTGCTCATCTGACGGTAATCAATAGAAAATATGACATAGTAGGGCTGCACCAAGTAGGTCAAAGCTTCTTTCAGAACGTTGACATTCTAATTATTATTAAACTTAGAGAAACATTAGTCTACCTTCCACCTTCTCTTCCCTCCGCTCTCTCAAACACACACAGAGCAAGCAATGCGGCGCTCCGTCTGTCTCTGTAATTGCCTCAGTCCTCAGACAAAAAGTCAAAATTTATTGAAAAAAAGAGATTGTAATTATTTCCAAAATTCACTATATTATCTAACGAAATATTCTGCTTCAGTCCATATGTTTTGTCATTTAACAGTCTCATTGGGGTTAAAAACGATTTTCTCTCTCCCTTACAGCAATAATTTAAAATAGTACCATTCAAAGATCAGACCACCCCAGTGTTTTCTGATACATCATTCTGCTTTGCAAAAAATAATAACCATATTTTCCAAGTCCAAGCAAGACGATATATCTCAGCATACACATTCAAAACACATATTTTGTCCCAATTTCACATGAATATGGAATATACTGCAAATCAAGAGAACAACACAAACCATGGCCTAAAAATGTACTGCAGAATTAACTTAACAACCCTCTGATGCATCATTTTCCACAAAAAGAACATTACAAGCTGGACAAAAGTGTCTTTTTGTTGCTCGGCTATCCAATATACAATACAACTCCATATTATAGTAGTATTATTAGTACCATTAGCTTTACTCAAAAATGCACTTAAGGCTTTTTTTAGTGGTTCCACGTTGAAATTTGAAGACTTTTGGATGTCATCAGACAAAAAGGAGGTTTTGACAAAACTAGAATTATCGCCCGAGGTTGTACGCCTCCGCCAACCAGTCAGTTTGCAGTTTACATCCATGTCTGCACTTCATTTTTTTATCCTATTAGTCATTTCTATGAAATTGTCATAATTAGCATATGAATTCTTGAGTTATAGCCAAAAAACACATTTTGTGAGGTCACAGTGACCTTTGACAACCAAAATCTAATCAGTTCATCCTTTGAGTCCAGAAGGATGTTTGTGCCAGAGGTAATGAAATTCCGTGAAAGCGTTCCTGAGATATCGAGCTCACGAGAATGGGACGGATTTGAGGTCACAGTGACCTTTGACCTCCAAAATCTAATCAGTTCCAAATCAGTGCCAAATTTGAAGAAATTCCCTCAAGGTGCTCCTGAGATATTGAGTTCACGAGAATGGGATGGACGTACGGACGGACAACCTGAAAGACATAATGCCTCTGGCCGTGGGTGTCGCCGGAGTGGAGGCATGAAAATGTTCCTTTGACTAATTACATTCTTGATCTGTCCAAATGCTTTTTGTAGCCTAAAATGCAGGGAAACACAGACTGTAGAAAAGAGTTTTTTAAATGTTAATTTGGTGGAAAACATTCTCTAGTCAAAGCTGATCTTCCACACTTCAATCTCAGTCACTGTACCATCACTTCACTCCAATAATAACAGTGTGGAGCAAATATGTATAGAGTCCAAAGTGCTTCATTCACTCTATGATGCTCAATACAAATGAAGAGGACAGCCAGTCAGGACAGAAAGACTCGTACTTCAACCTCTACATCAACCCCGACTGTCATGTTGACTGTCATGTTCATGCTCGGAGAAAATGAAGAGAGAATTAAAACTTCAGCCTGAGTGCTCTATGGAGAAAAGCAGACCAGGGATACATACACATCATACATTCAATAATATGAATAAGTACAACTCAAACCTGTATCCAGGTGCAGGGCTTTACCAGAATGTGTGACATTCAGAGATACCATACATTCCCCAAACCCACTGTCGGTGGACTCTGTTGTGACTCTCTGCAGCAGAGATTTTTACAAGCTCTGAAAGCTTCTCTAAACCAAGCCACAGCAACATAAAACCACACAGGCGAGCGCCATTCTCTGTTTATATCAGGCAAAGACAAAGTGCTTTTCACTTTTCTCTCCAGCTGAATGTCAAATAGGTTGTCAACTAACAAAAAACAAACACAAGACAGCAGGAACAAGCTGGAATCATTTGCATGGAAAGCTGTTATTGACAGTCTCTTGACATTGAAGTGTAGAAGGAACAACTTGAGAAAATCAATCAAAAAAACAACTGCATTTCAGACGGAGTATATAGATGCTTGAGAAATAGAAATAGACAGAGGGCTGCAGTTTAAAACAGAATGTATCAGAGATGTAAACTTGCCATTTCTTAAAAAAGGTTGTCTCAGAAAGAGAGCACAGTCATTTCATCAAACTATCTCTGTGTGTTTATGTGGTGCATGTGTATGAGTGTGGCATGGTCTCAGATTGATGGCTCTATTATAGTCTTATTGTAATTACTTGCATCAACACAGCCTGTCACACTCAATATGCCTGACATCATGTGGCTGCTGAGCAGAATGTTGCTCACCGGATGCCGCAGTAATGTCAACAATGCATGCTTCACAATGATCAATTTCAGACATTGTTGCAGACAGTGCAGTGCTACTGCTAGCCTTACTTCTGCAGTGTTTATGAATATTCAAATCAGATTCAACTTGGATTACTCCAAATCAGATTGTCAAAATATGAGGTTTGTTTGGTCTGTGCACGGGTAGAAGTGTGTAGATTAGTAACCCAATAAAACAAAACAGAAATGAATGTGGCACAGTAATTATTGCCTGCATGACATGCTGTTTCATCACGTTGCCTTAGCTTAAGGGGGGCTTAAGGGACTTCGAAATAATTTTTGATCATTGCTAGGCAACAATTGAATTTTGTAATTTATCAATCAAAACAAGTTATTTGGACAACAACTGAAATTGGCCTGTCATGATAACTGGATTTGTTGGACGATATATTGTCCCAGAAAGAATTGCATAAACAATACTATTGTCATCTTAAGCCCATTTTATGCCACTCATATAATGATATAATAGAATAATAATGAAAGTACATCCTTTCAAAAAATTCAGACATTAAATATATATTTTAAAAAAAATCAATATTCTAAATAAATAAAACAAATAAAATAAAAACAACAACCAAAGCAATAAATACAATAGACTCTTGACCTATGTTTACAAAAATGTGCAATGTCTGCGCAATGCCCAAGTCTTATCATGTTGGTGACATTCTTATGTAAACAAACACGCATGTAACGGGCAATATCGAGGTCAGCAAAAATGATCAAGATCATGTCCATATATCGTACGATAAGTCAATGACGTAAAAATGATCGAGGTAAAGTCCATATATCGTACAATAAGTCGTTCATGTAAAAATTATCGAGATAAAGTCCATATATCGTAAGATAAGTCAGAAACGTACAAATAATCAAGGTCATGCCCATATATCGTACAATAAGTCGATAACGTAAAAACTGTCGAGGTTAAGTCCATATATCATACAATAAGTCGATAACGTAAAAATAATCAAGGTCATATTCATATATCGTACGATAAGTCCATAACGTAAAAATGATCAAGGTAAAGTCCATATGTCGTACGATAAGTCGATAACGTACAAATTATTGAGGTAAAGTTTATATATCATACAATAAGTCGATAACGTAAAAATTACAGAGGTTAAGTCCATATAGCATACGATAAGTCGATAACGTAAAAATGATCAAGGTAAAGTCCATATATCGTTTGATAAGTTAATAAAGTAAAAAATATGGAGGTCATGGCCATACATCGTAAGATTAGTTGATAATGTAAAAATTAGCAAGGTTATGTCCATATGTCGTATGATAAGTTGATAACGTACAAATTATCGAGGTGAAGTCCATATATCGTACAATAAGTCAATAACGTAAAAATGATCAAGGTAAAGTCCATATATTGTACGATAAGTTGATCATGTAAAAAATAAGGAGGTCATGTCTATACATCATACGATTAGTCGATAATGTAAAAATTAGCAAGGTCATGTCCATACATCGTACGATTAGTTGATAATGTAAAAATTAGCAAGGTCATGTCCTTATGTCGTACAATAAATCGATAAAGTACAAATTATCGAGGTTAAGTCCATATATCGTACAATAAGTCGATAACGTAGAAATTACAGAGGTTAAGTCCACATATCGTACGATAAGTCCATAACGTAAAAATGATCAGGGTAAAGTCCATATATCGTACGATAAGTTAATAAAGTAAAAAATATGGAGGTCATGTCCATATATCGTACGTTTAGTCGATTTAGTCATTTGCCAGCTCAGGACCTCGCCAGTTTCCCAAAGTAGCAACATTCAAAATCCATCACTGGTTTTCCCCACCGGTGTCACCATATTTGATGAGTAGGCAAAAACAAACAACATACTTTTGGTGGTAGTGAGTACCAAACAGTATAGGAATTATTACAAGTACTGTATAGGATGGAAATAATGCAATTATTAGACCCATATCTCAGAGTTTATGGGCATAAGCAGCACATGTGGACGTGTATTAATCATAGATGGACAGGGGTGTGGTGGAGCAACCTGAGTCTAGACAGACAGACAGCGGAGCCAGATGGCTGTGAAACAGCAGAGTCACGCTACAGTGACAACAGTGGAGTTAGTCCACAGCGTGAATCCCTTCACTTCATCTGTCTTAAAAAGCACAGCAATTACCTCCAGAAATGGAGGGGAAAAGCAAACATTGAATGCTTCTATAATCACGTAATGGGCAAAAGGCCAGTAATTAAAGAAAAAAAAAACTCTATTTACGTCCTGAGAACATTTAGGCAAACAGGTGTAACAGTACTTCTTAACAGTCATGGATACAAACAAGCTCAACTCCACTGCTGAGATACTGTAGGTTTAAAGTTGAAATGTTTTTCAAGTGATTTATTTAACCTCACTAGTTTTCTTAAATGTACAGGTTACTCATGTACAGATGGGCCCACTAAATAACACAAAATAAGCACATTCCCTACAGTTAGTGTTGAAGCCAACTTATGTATTATTACATGTCAATTGTTTTATTGTTTTGTATTTATAGTGTATTGTTATGGTTATTTTGGCCATATGTGTTCCTAACTTAATGTGTTATGTCTGCTATAACACATAATAATAATATAATAAGTTGTGGCTTTTGCCATGGTGGTTTTGAACTGCACTTCCCAGAGATCACTTGACAATCAAACAGTGTTCTATTATTGTTTTCCCAATGATTTTCTGTTGAAACATGCCAGAAAACCAAAGTTCTTCTTCTTATTTTGAGCAATAGTTATGAATGAATGTCAGAAACTAGAGTGTTAACTAATTTACGCCTATCTCCCAATTCGATACTATCACGATACTTTGGTGCTGATTCGATATGTATTGCGATTTGATTTTTATATTACGATTTATTGCGATTTTTGTTAACTTTGACACTACACCATGGGAAAAAGTTGAATCATACACTTTTAGGGACTTTTACTTTGGAAATCTCTAAATTACTAAAGTAAAAATGTTTGATTTTCAGCATGTATGTAGTCAGAGATGTCCTGAAGTCAAATATATCAGTCATTGTCAGGCATTATTTTCCAGCAACCCAAAATTCAAAGAATCAAGACATTTCCCTCACAAGTTAGTGGTATTTTCTTTTTAAGTTATAAGGGACGTGCGATTTTTTATACCTCTGGTGAATATAATCCAATCAATCTTATTTCAATATATGTATTTTGTATATACAGTTCCCTTTATTAATACCTTATTTTGAAAACACGTGACGTAGTCACACGTGTATACTTCCGCTAAGCTCTCCCGTCAGCTCAGCTCCATCAGAGCCGTTTGAATACATTTAACATAAATGTCAGTATATGGGTGCGCTACAGTTGTAGCATCGGTCAAAAGGTAAGAGCCTAATCATTACCATATAGGCCCCAAACGGTGCTACCTTAATGCCAATTTGTAGTGAACAGTAGTACAACTGGAGTGTGTTCAGAATACCAGCCAGCATCTTAAGCCTCAGAGGAAAGGAGAGGAGAGGAGAGGATTGGACAGAAACATGGTCATTCAGGCAACACACACTAATCTGCAGATGCCCCGACTGAGACTTGGCCATGCTCTCTGACATATGGCAATCACACGGCTCAGTGCAGAAACACAAGCACATCGTCCACAACGCCAGCGACTCGGTGACGGACCTGGAAGCACCAGCTGCCCTCTGACTGAGAATGAGTGCACTGACAGGGACCGACTGTCTCCCCCCTGAAGGGTCATTCTGGAGGCTTCACAGGCGGGGGAGACGTGAGAGAGGTTATGTGGAGCTGAACTGAGAGTGTTAAGAGCGAGCGTTTGATTCAATCAGTGGCCACACTTACAGGCACGGAGATAATTTCATTCTTAATCTGGTTACTCAACTAACCCAGTTTTTGTGCGGCGTGTGTAAATGTCATAACTTGTTTAGAATAACCTGGTTAAGCTCTGACTGCTGTCACGGAGGATTAAGTTAAATTGTCTTAAATCAGTTTTAAGCTGGTTACTGTGGCATGAACTGTGAACATCTTACTATGTTTTTTTTTCATTCTTCAGTGCTGTTGAGGTCCTGATGTTAGCAAGAAACAAGACATCACATGTGGCAACTTGAAGAGTGTAACTGATTGTTTTCTGAAAACAAGGCACCCTGGATAGCAGCACCTCGTTCAGTAAATGAATACATGCAGTATTTATATCCATCATTTCAAATGGCATTAAGTTGAAGTTGAACATGACAGATGACAAATTAAAACAAGACACTGGGGTCCAGCCGTGCGCAGTCAGAGGGCTACAGCCTGCCTAAAAGAATAAATACAGCTAAATATGACAGCGGAGCAACAACATTCTGCATTTCGAATTCATGAGTCCAGCAAGACTTTTACAAGAAAAGAGCTTTCATGCTATGCACAAAAAACAATTCAACAATTTCATTTAAATGTTGAATGTTTACAAGCATTCTGTAGAATAGCTGCAAGTATCATTTATGTTGATAATGATGTATTTGTTTCAATGAAGAAAAGTAAATACAAAATGTTCATCTATCATGAATATATATTATTGATATGTTTAACCCTCTAAAACCCGCAATCGTTTTTGGTCTTTTTTAGGGGATTACAGGGGGTCTTTAGGGGGAGATAGCAGGTCAACAGTAGGTGTCACATAGAAGTGGTGAACATCATCTGAAAGCTGGAGACCTGAAGATTAATTTGAGATGCAGCTCAGCACTGTGTGACAAGTTGTTCTAGTCAATTTATTTAATTTCTAAAAATGAATTAATACAAATTTAAATAAAAATAATAAAAAGAAATTAAAAAAAATTAATTAATTCAAATAAATTGTAAAGTGTAGTGTTTAGAACATTATGATCACAGTATATGATGGCAATCCCCATGCTCTATTATGTCTCATAAGTTGTTGCAGCAATTTTTTGGGTTGATACCATTTCTTACACAGATTTGGTGTTAAATTTAACCATTTTTTTACCACTCGAGAATTGATAAAAATAAATCAATAATCCCTCCAAAATGCCACATTAAGACACCAAGACCTTGAGGCACACCATAGAAAAAGCCATGCTGTGATTTGGTATCAAAAACCTTTAACATTTTGAGATTTATGCAAGAATTGCATTTTTCAGTGTTTGGATGGCGAGCACTCCTGTTGTAGAAACTGCTTAAAACCCCCCTTATTTTCAATCTAAGCCATCCATCCTCTGAATGCTCTAGGTCTGTAGTTTGTGGCTGTAAAGTTTCATGAGGCTGTGATTATCCTAGAGGTCACTAAAGGTCATTTTATACAGGGACGTGAAGTTTAAAAAAATAGGTCACTACAATTAAATGGCTACTGTGGGGACTAACATCATTACACATGAATACAATGGGGCTCATTGGATCCACAAGAGTCTCATCTTTACAGTGATACCCATTTTATGTAATTCCAAGACTGTTTAAGGACCCCAGTATGCAGAAATATTCAAACACACCATTTTTAGAATAGGTGACAATAACACATTTATACTGCATTCAAAAAACTGCCTGGTTTTTGCCCCAAACTGTATGTAATTATCACAAAGTGAGCATGTATGTAAAGGGGAGACTTGTGGGTACCCATAGAATCCATTTTCATTGACATATCTTGAGGTCAGAGGTCAAGGGACCCCTTAGAAAATGTTTAAGCCAGTTTTTCCTCGCCAAAATTTAGCCTAACTTTGGAGCGTTATTTAGCCTCCTTCCCAACAGGCTAGCATGACATGGTTACCAATCAATTCCTTGGGTTTGATATGATATCTGTACCTTCACTCTGGCTGTAAAATGTAACCTGCTACAGCCTTTGAAAGACAGTAAAGTCGGTTGGGATCGCGGGTCTCAGATGGTTAAAATAATTATTGCAGGACTGTATCTGAGTATGTGTACTTAAATGCCACTAATCGAGTTGAATTGCATACTACATGTAGAGGCTTGAGGGTAATGACGACTGGTTGATTAGCTGAGTAGAACCCATTTTCTCCTCCTCTGCTTACTCTATTTTCCTGTCACTCAACAGTTACGTCCTTCTTTTTCCCCCCAAGATGACCCCCCACATAACAGTCACACACTCAATCTCATAAACCGGCGACAGAACACCGATCCAAACTCGAAACATGCTTGACTGCTGGAAGCACAGTGAAATCATTCCCACTCACTGTCTGAAATGACAGCTGTCAGAGGGAATGAACGAACAAGAGATCACTGACATAAAGCAGCAGCTGAAAACTCACAAACTCACAATGGTAGGTATTGTACAGTATATGCAGTAAAGATGCTGGAGTGTATTTTTTGTCACCGTGCATTGTGGACGTGCAGCAGTACCATTTTCATCATACTAAAATGATTACATTTAAGTTCACACGACGTGAGAGATATACAAAAAACGTGGCGAGGAGCACAAAGCAGTGTACAAAACATTCAGGTAGTTTTAGCCGACAGTGACAGGCGCTTTTCGCTGGTTGAAATAACAGACGGCGGCGGCAGGTAATTAACGTTAATTCTGGCAGTATTTTGATGATGGGCCAAAATTCAACTTGGCTGTTGTCAAGTTTGTGTGTTCTCTGCAGCCGCTGTTTGATATTGGGTTTCGTCTGGGATGAGGCAAAAACATCCCCATTAACTATGACAAAAATCTCCACGCCTTCTAACTCTTATATTACAATGGACCTGCTGCTGTATATTTAATTGTGTGTCATTTGTCTTTGTTGCATCACTATTGTATAACAAGCCAACAGTCTGAGCTGATTATCCACATTTTCATTAAAAGGAGGTACACGGCCCCCCTTGTGTAAGCACAACCGTTCTAAGCATTCATTTGTCCCTCTGTCAGTTAAACTGATTAATGGGAAACTCCTGGAGGATAGACGGGAGGCTAGGGAGGCTCTCTGATAACTGCAGGTCCTCACCAATCATGTGAAAGCAAAGTGCTTGTAATTGATGTAGGTGTGTAGGTTTTGAGATGTATGAACGTGTTTAATAGAGCTGTCAAATTTAACGCAACAACGCGTTAACACAAATTTGTTTTAATACCACTAAAAAGCTAAAGTGAAGATACTGGTATCTTATGAAACTAGGAAACCTAAGGAATTGATTGGTGCCAACCATGTCATGCTAGCTTGTCGCAAAGGAGGCTAAATAACACTCCAAATTTACACTAAATTTTGGCGAGGAAAAACAGACATGGCCATTTTCAAAGGGGTCCCTTGACCTCTGACCTCAAGATATGTGAATGTAAATGGGTTCTAAGGGTACCCACGAGTCTCCCCTTTACAGACATGCCCACTTTATGATAATCACATGCAGTTTGGGGCAAATCATAGTCAAGTCATTACACTGACAAATAGGGGTGTGACGAAATATCGTGCCATGAAATATTGCGATATAAAAACGTGACGATATGCATCGTCGAGACGAAAAACTGAATCGCGATATCAGGGCATAATAGATACTACGTACATACGGGCTCCGGGCAGCTGCAACCTCTTCCTGCTGCTCTGCAAGGCCTATGGAAGGAGGCTTAGTACGTGTCATATCTTTTGGTAGAACACATGCGCAGTAGTAAGTGCAATAAAACTTTGCAAGTCCGCTGTCTCTCATCCTCCTTCGCTATGTTTACACAAGCAGAGCGCGTTAGCTCAGCGGCTAACAGCTAACTGTAAACACATGTAAGTTATTTAGTTGAGTTGTGAATGACTGTAGTTCCCTCTAGTAAGCCGTGTTTCAGTGAATGTGTCTTCATAAAGTATAGGAGCAACGAAACACTCGGCTACACAAGACTGAAACTAAAGCTGGCAGTAGGCTGTGTAGTCTAACTGTTCAGGTTAGTTTTGTCATGTTTGTCATAATCGTACTCTGGCAGCTTGGCAGAGGTCTGCACTCTCCGAGTGCCATTCTAGTGTTGTTAATTGATTTCCAATAATAAATATATGCATACATTTGCATAAGCAAGCATATTTGTCCACTCCCATGTTGATAAGAATGTTAAAAACTTGATATATCTCCCTTTAAGGTACATTTTGAACAGATACACAAAAGTGTGATTAATTTGCAATTAATCACGATTAACTATGGACAATCATGCGACTAATCACAATCAAATATTAAAACGCAAATGGCTCTCTCTAGAGTCAGTGTTTGGTTTGACCGTTCTGGGCTACTGTAGAAACATGGCGGCCAGCTCTGTGAAGAGGACCAGCTCCCTATATAGATTTAAACTGCTCACTCTAAGGTAACGAAAACACAATTCTTATTTCAGAGGATTAAAGACTAAAGAAAACATACTTAGTAATATTATATTCCAATTCTGCCAATAGATCCCCTAAAATGTTAAGTTGTATAGGGAACCAATAACAGACTTTTAGGAAATTCTATCTCTTTTTCAGTCTCTGGTTCAGATAACCCAGGAAGCTTATGTTGGCTGAGCGATTCTTTTGCTCCCTCTTCCATCCAATAAGCTTGTTTTGGCTAGAAGAGCAAATGCTGCTGCTACTGCTCAGTACACAGAGGTTGCTTTGCAAATATTTACCCTCACTGACCGAAATTAACATCTTGGCTCACAAGCCAAGTCAGTAAATAAAAAAATATAACCTGCCAAAATGTACAGACTTTTTTTGCTACCACTTCATGTTGAGCCAGTGAAGCAGACACCCAACTGACTGTATCTGTTAGATACAGAGCAATGCTTTTACCTTAATTTGATTAGTTCAGACAATGTTCAGTCAGCAGGAACAGCGTTTGAATACGTGCTGATAATCAATATGAACATAAACCTGCGGTAGACAACAAACACAAATATATTCTTCACATATTTTATGCAAGCAACCATGATTGAACCAGTAGACCAACTATGCTGGTGTCTACGTCTCATTAGTCTACGCTGAAAGATAAAGAAGTAGAGCAACTTTCTTCACAACTCCACGGAAACAGTCTTCTAGTCAACTCACCAAATCACTCAGGCCTGTCAAACTCTTGTGTTGTTGAAATGGTTCATGTTTTCTTTCATGTGTCTCACCTAGGAAAATATAACTTGTATTTTATGCAACAAACTGAAGTAACTAATTAAGGGGCCGTACACATGCCTTCAAATCCGCCATCAAATCCATTGTTTTCAATGTAGATGCGCGGAAGGCACGCTCAAATGCCAGAGTGACGCAACCGCGGCGCGCAAGTGTTCCCAAGCTCCTATTTTTTGGGGCGCAACGGCTGTGCTCTTGAGATAAAAATAGTTCAACTTTTGGAACGCTGCTACGCGCGCTGCATGTCATGTGATGAGGAACAACCAATCACAGCCGGCAGATATCTTTTCTGTCTTTCTTAAATATCAGTCTGGTAAATGTATAAAGGAGAGGTTAATCATTTTAGTGCAGGACTACCCAAAGCTTTACAATCAATTTTCATCTTTTCCGTCCGAGGACGTCCCAACATCCGGTTGAAAGGTGAGCCAAATTGACAGAGATATCGAGTTTAAAGCTAAGGGAGGGATTTACGGTGCTGGAAATCCATTTATCTTTATTTTGACTATGTTCAGTCAGTGAGGCTTACTGCTAAATTACCGCAACTTCATCATCGAGATGAAGAGACATGGCTCACATACCCCCGCTCACTGCTTGACCCCTACTAAAGTAGGGCTAAAGGTTTTGCCCTTTTAGAATTAATGGGCATTAACTAATTAACTAATGGGCACCCTGGACTTCTAACCCACAAAAGGCACAACTACACCACACTGTCAACCATCATACCAACTTTGAAGTTCCTAAGTTAAATAGTTTCCGAGTTCTGCTCCGGAAACGAAAGTGTGACACGCGACAGACGGAAGGACGGAAGGACACGCGGAGCGATATATACCCCCGGCTACGTTGTCGCAAGGGTACGCGTTTTTAGACACGGCATGTGTACAGCCCCTAATACAGATTTTTATGACTGACAACTGAAAAGTTTCTCTTCAAATGTATTCAGAGTGTCACTGTGTCTCATAGTCTCTGCAAGCAAGCCAGTAACCTTTAAAATAGGTTATCCCTACTGCTGTTTTAAGCCTCTACAATCAAAAAAGTGCTTCCATGATCAAAGCCAGAGGATCTACAGGTGGTTCTTCTGAGACAAAGAAAAGATCAGTCAGCAATGACACAGGATCACGGGGGGTTTGAGAAGTTTAGGACTGTCGGAGATTTGATGTACAACTTTGTTAGACTTGGCAGTGCAAATTTACTTTTAAGCCTCAAGGACATTTCTGGGCCAGTAGTGGCTCACTAATTTGTTCAACACTCTTTAATAAAATCAGGCAGACAGAGCTGTTCCAGAGGAGCGGCTCTGACTCCAGCGCAGCCAGACGGAGGGCAGCGAGAGACTCCTGGGTCACTGGTCGATAGACATTTGGGGAGATCATCACGAACATAAACTGTTTTTATAAAACTCAATCATACTGATGTTCTTTGGAACTGTCAGAAACAGACAACCTGTAAAAAGGGTCCAATTTATACAGGAAAGAATAGCACTAGAGAGCGTCTCTTTAAAGAGGGAAAATATTAGGCCACACAGCATCCTCTGGCTATGAGCTGCACGCCTGATTGGAAACGTTAACAATGACCACTGCAGGATTGTAGCCACGGGGACACTTCTTATTGTTAGCCGTGAAGATAAACTTGGAACAATCTAATCATCGTTAATGCCTACATTGTGAGCATATTGTTGTCGTAAAGTGCAGCTGCAGCTGCCACATGGATTTAGCCTGGCTGTCCTCCCGTGCCCCGGAGTAACGACGAGGCTGTCCTGAACTTCTCCTCACCCCACTCCCCATCCTCTATCTGCTACCACTGTGTGGTGATACAGCGATTTCACCAAGGTCAAAAGAGACCTGCATCAGCCATGGTTGGCAATGTGCCGCTGGAGTAGAAAGCCCTTCAAAGATTGGAGCAAAAATCGCACTTCTGTTGCTGTGACCAAACCGCAAACTGTAAAACCAGCTGTCTAGAACAAGCCGGGCAGCATAAAACTCTACTGGTAGAGTCCCAAAACAGAAAGTTAGAGAGTTAATTGCATATTCCCTTGAAATTTCAGTAAAAAATGTGTTGGTACTGGCACCATCATAATAAGAGATTCTGGGAAGAGACACCTTTGCCTTATGTGTTGATGATCAACTACAACAGAGCGGTGCAGGAATTAGTCCTAAAACCAAAACATTTGTTAGCATTTTAGCACTTCCAGTTCCCTTTACTGGAGGTCAATGGGTTTTTAGTTAGATGCCTGAAATAAGGTCTGTGGTTAACACAAGCTTAAGAGATTTTAACATTTTGTTTTATGACATAAAATACGTCGCCGAAAACTAGTCCACCTTAAGCTTAGTGTTGGTGACGTGAAGTCATGCGACCGTGGTGTAGTTCGTTTATAGCCTAAGCCCCCGATCACACGGAGATGCGTCGCTAGAAACGCGTCCTCCACAAAACCATTGTATTCCTATGGTACGGCGCACCTGCCGTGCACTCCTCTCTAGCGCCGCACGTCGTGTTTTTCTAGCAATTTTAGATGCGCATAAAAGTTAAAATATTCCACATTTTTCAGCGCCAGACGTGGAGTCGCAATGCTCGTCAATGTCACTCCTGTACCTCTTCCTTCCTCCTGTTTAGATGCCGGTAGATGTGGCTAGCTAGCAAGCTAGTTAGCTGTTGGACTGTGAGAGAGCTACAGAGTATATGAGAGGGAAGGGGGAATTCATATCTCATGTTGTGAGGCTAACGTACTGTCTTTGAGAGAGAGAAAGAGAGACCACAATTTCGCATTAATCACATTTGATCGCACGGTTAAGCACACAACCCCGCTCTACAGGCGCATCAGCTGTTTTGCCCGACGGCTTTTGCCAAAGGGTGTTTTTGAAACAGCTGCACCTGTAGCAATGCGTCTCCGTATGATCTGGGCTAACGTTGTTTGCATTTAGGCTACAAAAAATCAATCATTTGTGAAGATTATCTTGCTGAGCAAAACATGTAAGTATCATAAAGGTTTGTTTGCCTGTTTGTTGCCCGCCTGTAGAGCTAATCTTCTGCAATAATCCAAAAAGCCAATGGAAGAACCCCATTGGCTTTTTGTCGAGGAAACCAGGGAGATGCTAACTTCCTGGTTGGCCTATAAATACGTCATCCCCGCACCACTCTATTTCTCTACTGTATTCATCCGTCATCTGTATAAGTGATTGCCAAACAGAATTGTTGGTTTTCATTCTAGTCATCCAGTCTGGGCGTTTTGATTTAGACCTGCCGAAAGCAATTATGGCCCTGATGGGAGTGAAAACCAGTAGGTTTGAGACGACATATCCATGGGCTCACAATAGTAACTGTGATACAAGTAAACCAAATAGAACGCCTGGACTCTCTCCAGGAACTTACAGCCCCATATTCAAACTGTGTGCAGACAAGGTTGTCAGCAGGAAACTGACTACAGTGTGCTTTCTAGGAGAAAATATGCCACCTCCAAAACCGTACACCTGGGATACAGAGCCGCTCTCTCCAGTAAGCACTTTTATCCTCTCTTGAAGAGGCGTACATGCACTACTCGTCTGGCTGCGACCTGGTCCCCTTGAAATATTGTACATTCATAAAGAGAGACTTGCTTCGTGTATCGATTTGAATGGAAGTGCAGTAATGCACAAATCTAGACCATAAATATACAAATTTAACTTCCAAGTTAGTATAGCAGCGAGCCACAATGATCATTATGTCTACAATTCATTTTCTACAAGAGCTGTTCGTTTCTCTGACACAAATGGTTGACACAAAGTAGAAAAAAATATATTTTGATGGTTATTTAATGCTTATATATACATATATATAAACCAGTACTTCTCATTGTTCACTGTTTTTTGTGCTTTCCTTTGTTTACTTGTGTTTTTTTCCTCTCATACTGTGTGTACAGGCTAATGCTTGAGGGGAGAGATGGGACTGACAGGTGGGATACTGATACTGTGGATAGATAAAATCAAAAACCAGCCTGCAGCTTTGAAAAAGCCACACACTGTATATATATGACCATCCTGCTGAGAAATAAAATATGGTCAACACAATTCATAGAAATGGGCAAATATAAGCTTGTGTCAAGAGTGAGGATTTTCTGCCAAAAGCCCGGGAATATGAGATAAGGTACTCAAACATTAATCAAAGCAAGTATTATCAGTCAGAAGCATGATGCCGGGATTCAGCATTCATCTCCACAGCCTTTCACCACTCCTAACTCCCTGTATTCATATTAACAAGAGGAGTAAGACTGTCACACTGTCACTGTCCCAAGCTGTGTTCCATATAGGCCATCTAATTCCATGCTGAATCATCTTCAACCAAATGCCACAGTAGTAATCCTTCTCTGCTGGAGACTGTGCTGAGCAACAGTGAGGCTCCCCAGCCAGATGTTCCTTTCAAAGCAGTCCAACTCTCACAACTAATAGCATTAGCTAGAGACACACATTTAGCATCTAGCCTTTGCTTGAAATTGGGCTTCAGTGTGCCCATGCGTACAACACACAGAGACTGAACTGCATCCCCAAAGCTACAAAGGAGATATGCAGTGCAGTATGAAGCAGTTAAATGTATCCACTGTCGGGTTAAGCAGCATTTGTAGAGGTATTTAAAAGTAAAAAATAAATCTGAAATTGAATCTAAACTACACATAAAATGTATTATGGTTTTTTCATTGTGTGTAAAAAATAATTTTAAAGATCCTATTGATACTATTTTTATGTAGACAAATAAAAAATAAAAAATAGAAAAAATAATACATCCACAGAGCCTTTAGAAAGGTGCCACTTTTCCTGAAACAAATTATTACGATTGCGAATTAATGATTTAAAAAATTGTGGCGGGACCAAAATGATTGTTTTGTTTATCTCTGTGGAAGATATCTGACGTTTGGTTCCCACTTCTAACAAGGCTTGTGAGCCGATAGTAAAACGACGTTGGTATCACATGGTATCTATGGGTCAGTTAGTGTGGAAAAAAACGGATGAATGGCTGAGATTGATGGTAAGTGCCTGGCAATGACTTGTTGTGAGGTAAATACAACGGAACGGGGGCGGGAGAATGCGACATCTAGTGGCTGAATGTTATCTATGTTATCAAAAGAGTGCTCCACGGATGACTTCTTTTTTTTTCCTGGCCAACCAGGAAGTTAGCATCGCCCTGGGTTCCCTCAAAAAAAAAAACAATGAGATTTTTCCATTGATGATGTTTAGTAGTCTCATTTAGCCACTTGTTAGCAACCGCCTTTTTTAAGACGCATAAATACTTCAAAATTCATGAGTGAGATAATTACTGACGTATTTTATATCGTAGAACAAAACATTAAAATCTCTTCAGCTTGTGTTAACCGCAAACCTTACCTTCCAGACAAGGGAATCAGAAGTGCTAAAATGCTAACTCTTTTCCGTGTTTTAAGACTCATTCCTGTAGCACTCTATTGTACCTTTAACAATGGCCATAGCACACTGGTTCTCTATTCAAATCAAATTAAAACAACAAAGAATCAAAAAGGCACAAAGGGTACCATAAATCAATATTTATTAGGTACAACTCCAGACAATAGAGGAAAAATACTGATGTGCCTCAACTGAAAAATAAACACAGTCTGAATTGATTGACTCTATAGGAGAAGACAGGCTGCCATTTCCAATTCATTTAATTAAACGAGGGAAGTAGAACATTATGTAGGTGTCCATTAGTCTCTCATGAATAAATGGATGAGCAACACTTTTGTGGCATTTGAATCAGAAGTTATGCTTCACTGATGTTTCATTAGAGACGACATACCTAAATATTCAATAGCAGACTTGTGAGAGTCCATCACAGTGTTTTTCAAAAGTTAGTGCTTTGAACCAGATGGAAACACAAGCAGGCAGCAGACAAAGTATGTCCAAGTGACTAATTATAAAAAGATCCAGTTAGAATGTGGCAGGGAGGATAATGAGCCATAAAAATGGAGGGAGTCTTCGTTCATTACGCTGATCCCTTAGTATTAATTGTAATCCAAACCCCTAACTCTCACTAAGCCCCCCCCATTATTCCCCACTAACTTCAGGCACATTAAATCAGTGTGTGATCTAGCTCTTACAGAGCCATTCATGCTTCAATATCAGCAGGAAATGGAAATATCCCAGCTGTGCTGGAGCAATAAATATAAACATCTGGGAGATTGATTACACTAACCTTTATCAAGAGCAAAGCCTTCACGGGACTGCAAAAAGCAGGAGAGCAGTCATCTAATGGCAGCACGCTGCAGGCTACGCTGCTGCGGCACTTCAACACCAAAGGGAATCAAGTTTACAGGAAGACATAACACATTGGAAACAGAACCAGCTCATCAACGACGACAGCCTTGTCAGGCATAATGTAGAAATCTGTATTCACAGCACACATCATTAACTGCCTAGTGGCTCGTGTGCAACAGAGAATTATAAATCTGTCACTTGCTGTAATACGGACCTCAGATGCCTTATGCTGCTACACCAATAAAGTGGGTTACCCTCTGTTGTATGTGTTCTGTCATCACTAGCAGAGATGGAAAGAGAAATTGTTTATACAAAGACCATCTTTTCCATTGGGAAGCCACTGTTGTATGACAGTGAGTGAGCATGTATTGAAGTACCTGTATTTGTTGATGCACAGCACTCAGAAAAATGCTTAATGTCATAGCACACAATACAGATTGGTCTTCATTCATTACCCTGCCTCAGGAAAATATAACAGGAGCATAACATAGATCCTTCCATGACTTCAGTGACTGACAAACCATGCTATCATAATCAAAGAGATATTCGGCTAGGGCTGGACCCAAATATTTGGATAATGGGGATTCATTCTTTCATGCGTTGGGTAGGCAATCGATTTTCAATTTTGGTATTCTGTTGTTGTATATTTTATCCTTTGGGATTACAAACATGCATAAAACACACCAAACCCTTTGGAAAATGCTTCTTATTCAATAACAGAGCTGTGTATTGGCAAGAATCTGCCAATATGTTTTTAATCTATTTTTAGGAAAACTGTCATAGTATAAAGAACACACCACCATATGCATAAAATCTGAGTCATTTTTTTTTTTTTTTACTTTTTTATGCAATCAAAACAGTGCAATCTGCATTTTTCATTTATCGCAGTCCCTACTACCAAGGCTCCAGAGCCCAACAAATGGTATTGCCCTAGATACAACTGCATCTAGAAGATCAACAAATCCAATATATTTAATCTCAAATGAGTCAAATGTAGCTATCAAGATGTTACCAGTTATGCTCTATGCTCCGAGTTATGCTCTAATTTCACTTTTTTTGTCTACACCCCTTGTAATCACAACCTGGTTACAAAAGAGTAAAGGAGGAGAGAAAATGAACATGATTTAAATACATTTCAATAAATCACTTTTCCCAATGTAAAGATCAAAAGAGGTGTAAAAGATGAGGTCGACCGGTGCCAAAATGAGATTGCTGCTGCTGCTGCTGCTGCTGCTGCTGCTGCTGCTGCTATTAAAAGCAAATACTGTAGGCCTTTACTTGTTATCCACCTAAATCCAGGTTTCGTGACTTTAGGGTGTACAAATAATTCCTCGACACAGAGACAATTCAAACATCCAATCGCTCACACACCCCAACTCCCAATTACACTGTTGACTGCTTTCGGATTAATTTGCTTTATGTCAAACACAAGTTTGTTTTCAAGCTGGACCACATCTAATATAAGCCAAACTATTTTCTAACATTACAGCACATAAACATGTTGCCGGGCTTTCATTCATATATTCCGGTTAGAGACAGGTTTGCATTTCCAAGCACATAATGATTGTCAGGATCAGAGCCACAGATCTTATTTGCACCTTCACTATCTAGTTATTGTGATGGAATTTTCCATCAATTCCTCTCTTATTGGTAGAAAGGTCAGAGTGTTTGTCAGAGTGTCCCTCTGTTGACATTATTGGGTTGGAGTCCTGTCTAGAGGAGCCACCGTTATCTGTACAGCTGGGTCTGTAGTGGAGACCGTAGAGCCAGTCGCTAGGGCAACCAGGGTCAGAGATGCCAGAGGAACTAAGTAAGTCATAACATGATAAGGGGTAAGACACTGAGCACCAGGGAGGAAAGACAGAGTTGTGAGGCCTTCACACAGAGAGCATCTATTGTGGAGACCTGACAATTCTCCTTGATCAAGCTTCAATAAACCTTCTTTTGTAAGACATCATCAGCTCCGGACCTCTTCCTTCCAAAGTTAACTTGTGTATCAATTATTCCATCACAGTTATCAAGCAGCCTTTTGCTTTTCGCTGCATCTGCTGCACTGTGATGACAACACTCTGCTGCTACAGTAACTGGCTGTCACCCTGCTGCAGCAAGCAATATGACTTTGCATGTTTGCCTGATCAGAGATGCAGCTCATCTCCATAGAAATGAGCATGTGTGCGCAGGGCCTTGTTCCTATGGGGTGGGGAAGACGACGCATTAACACCCAGGCTGGGATTTGGTTGACTGCCAAAACCAGCTCCACCTGGGAATAAGCCGGAGTGTTCACATTGCTGCTGCTGCTGCTGATCCAACACACTTGTTTCTGGCTGTAAACAGGTCTGGTTAACAACAGCTCGGTAACTGACTACTACTAAGTCATTCTAACAATGTGTTGTATGTATATAAAGGATCCTGTAGTTCTGTTAGCAGCTATAAGGTGTAATGTCACCAATGCCATTGAAAAATATTGTCAATGGTTATCTAGATCCAATGAGAGAAGGGAGATGGGATTCATTCATATTTGCATACAGTATATGTAAAGCACAGCTGGTACAATGGTCGTGTTTAGACACACTAATCTCTGAGGAAGGAATGGAATATATATATTTTGGTTTGCACAGACGTGGAATGTGCCCTTCAGAGGTTGGCGGAGGAAGAGTGATGCCAAATTGGATCAAGCATCAATGGAATGTACCAGAAAAACATCATCACAGCAAAACCACAATCAGACATCCTTTGATAGACACAGAGTGACACGCTTTTGAAAATACTTGGTAAGGAGCTCAGCCAGGAACAAAATGACATTTTAAATCTAAATAGGACTCTTTCTTGTTAAATGAATGGTTAAATACATAAATTATTTATTAAATATATAGTTCAAAAGAAAGATGCAGTGAAATTCTGCTCATCTACAGTATACTGCTGAGTCGTGCTGAACACAAAAGTGTTTTTGCGAACAGACGAATCAAACCCGAGTAAAGTCACAAACACCAACGACCTTCAGCTCTAGTGGGCGGTGCATGGATGTATATGAGGGGTGTAACCACACTGCGAGTGTAAGCAGCAGCATTTATCAAGCTTTCTGCTATCTCACCTCCCTCAACAGGATTTTGTACACATCATACTTTAGCACAACAACCCATTTGTATCAAAGAATTCCTGAAAGACAGGGTCAGCCACTGCTAAAGCAACCCCGTATCACGCCAAAGCGTGTAATAGACCTGCCTGTCCATCAGAGGATAGCGTGTCAGCGTCACGTTTTGCCTAAGCGGCAACCTTCGGTGCTGAGAAATGAAGCCAAAGCGGAAGTGCCAAAAAGTTCTGCAGTTCTTCAAATGGCCACATGAGGCTGGCTCCAAAGGCGAGTCAATCTCCATACATCCCCATGTTAAAATGCCCAACTTTACAGCAGAAATAAACATGTTTACAGCCTGATTCAAAAAACGTTTTTTATCTCTATAGCTAATTTCCCCGTTTATGACAACTGTACGGGGACTGAATTTTTATATAACCCACCCGTTTAAGATTATATTAAGGCTTAAAGTTATGCATAATTGAGGACGTGGCCGCTTTGAGTGACAGGTGGGTGCCGTACCAGGTCGCTAGCTGCTAGCTGTCTGCTCTGCTGCGTCACCCGAGCCCGCCTCAGCTCCACCGATATTCCTCCTCTTTGTCAATTTTGGGATTAACCGTGAGTTAGGCTGTGTCGTCACATCTGCCAAGATGGCGACAGACGGAGCTACCCACTTTGAGCTTCACAATGGCTCTTCAGAAACCTATGGGTGATGTCACGGAGACTACATCCATATTGTATACAGTTTTGCCTCAACAAGGCATGAATATTACAAGCGTTAATGAGTACTAGCAGGGGGCAAAACCACTCACTTAGGTTTAGGCAACAAAAACCACTTGGTTAGGTTTAGGAAAAACATGGTTGGGCTTAAAATAAGTACAGAAACTAAGTCAAATATGCACAGAAACAACGTAACATAAGTACGGAAAAAACGTCACTGACGTAGTTACAAAGCAAAACGGCGTTCCTTTTGCCTTGCACATTATCGTGTCATTCCTACGCCTTTTCGTTCGACTGGGCTGGCTACAGAGTCCCTACAACCGGGCTTCAGTTGTCCCGCTGGTAAACCCCACTGAGCTGGGAGATGCATCCCAGAATGCACCCTGACACAAGTGCAGGCAGCAGCCAAATAATATACCATCAGCATCTCTCCGGGGTAACACTGCATGAGCGAGTAAGAGGGATGAGCGCAGCGAGAGAAGAGTCAGGCCGAGGGGAGAACAGAGAGAGAAAATACATCCATGGCCTTTGTGCAGTCGTTTGACCTCTCTCTCTTTAGCATTTCCTCAGGGAGCTGGCTGCTGGTTATCAATGCAACCACAAAGGGTATAGCCAACAGCATTTCCATATTGCTAAAAGAGGAGGCTGACTTATAGAAATAGATTTCTATTCTGGCAACATTACAAACAGTGAACGATGGACAGAGAATAAAATTGAATGTATAATTATTTTAATTTGCCAAGTAGAAATAGCTCAATAAGTAAACTCCTCCACAACAAAAGAAATCAGCATTGCTGTTTCTCTGTAAACAGTGTGTGTAATAAAAAAAAGTGATAAAGATATAAATCATAAAAATAAGATGGATAAGGGACATCAAGACATTTTTAAAGAACCTGCAGAGACCCCTTGAAAATTAGAACTATGAGAATACAACAGTACTTAGATATCAGAGAAAAAACATTTGCAGACACGGTAAACAAAAAAAATTAAAAAATACAGTCTGTTCACTTTGTCCTTGGTTGAGGTTGACAGGAAAAATGCATATCAGCACATTGGTCCCAGAATCAATCAGCCGTTGAGGTAAATTACTTTTAAACAAACAAATTTGCACAGAATCAGAATTTCAATTTCCCCTTCAAATCCTAAGAAGATTATCACGGAGTAGATCAGAGGAAGCTGCTCTTGGCAGAAATTGGATGGCTTAGTAGAGAATAAACTTTACTGAGGAAGCACTATTTTAGCATACTGTTGCCCCCTACGATATGGTTCAAACTGGGAAATATGAAAGGCTTAGTAAAGAATTCATGAAGGTGAACACCGCTATTCCTGATGGATGTTGAGGAGTTAATTCCATGTAGCCTATTGGGTCCTATCTCAGGTACATTTATGCGATACGTAATTGATCCATGTAGGTAAATCATCCGTCATTGACCCACACTCCACAGAGGTAGAGTGCACACAGCTAGAAGAGCATCTGTAGCAGAGATTCATGCTCCAGGACATTTTTCAGCAGGACATAAGTAGAGCTAGGGGATGGAATAAAAATAGATCAATGTTCAGATCGATAACTAAGGCACCTCTTTTAGAGTTGTTTGGTATGATGTCTAACAAATCTAGAACCAGATCGAAATGTCGGGAGCATTTGTCATGTCACTGCAAACTTGTGACGTTTGTTGTTTTATTTTTTTCCAGCAAAACCTTTGGAACATGCCCTAAAGGAAAATAAAGTGGAACTCAATTAAACAGAATGTCTAACGGTAATGCCATACATTGGCAATGACAAATTAGGTAATTTTTCAAGAGTGACACAGAAAACAATTGTGGGGGGAAGAAAAGACATTCGCAAAACTGTAGCAATGCCTGGAGGTGATATCGATCCAAGATTGATCAAACTGTGCAACTGAGTCAACCGCAGCAGAGGGATGCTTACAGTGAAGGCCAACCACAACTGAAAGCAGCTTAGGCCACACACAAGTCTTTCATCTATTATGCATATCCAGATACACTGATTGTCCCTCGACAGCAAAGGTTTTGCTCTGTTATGGTTTAACTGATTTTCATTCAATGCTAAGAAACAAAAGTTAATTAATTTAGGGCAGCTTTGATTCTGTTTTCAATTAATTCCTAATGCAATAAGATGTTTTGTTATACCCAATAAACACTGTTTTCAATTGCTACAATCTCTGTTAAATTGCCAGCTTGGCAGGAGATGGGCAGGAGATGGAAAGCCTTCCCTTAAGCCATCTTCTCAACAAAAACATTTACGCCTCGTTTCCACAGTTTTGTTTTGTGTCCGTAAATTCATCATTGTTCAACACAAGGAAATGCATCTCTTTACGGATGGCCAGAAACACCATCGCATATATGGGAGGGAAGTTACTGCATAGATATAAAACAGTGTTTTTATTATATCTATGAGTTACTGTCTGTTTTTCACTGTCCAGTCTAACGCTAGAGGAGTCACATTTATAACGTTACAATTTTTAAGGGAAAAGTTGGACGGCATATTTAGCTACATTGGTAGCATGCTGGGCTAGCTGTGTAACATAGAGCACATGTAGTGATTCACACATCTTTTAACAAAATAGGTCACAAAACCGCTAAACACGCCGTTGAACTTTTCACTTAGAAAAAAATATATAAATAGAGCTGTATTACATTCATCAATCAGTTTATTCATTTGCTAATTCCACAGGAATTCAGTGAATACGGTCTGTCCGTTATCTGCTGCAAAAGTTCTATTTTTTCAACGTACTTCATGCAAATTACAGACTGGAAGGAGGAGTTTCACAAACACATTGGAGATCAAGGAGGTTCCCATAGGAATTAATGAACTTTGGGGTGATTCGCATACGTACAGAGAGCTATGTGGAAACAAGTGATTATTTGTGACGGACATAAAGAGAGTTCCCAAACTCTTAATTTTCTATCCACCCTGTAAAAACGGAATGAACGTGAAGGATGCCTGCTGGTTTTTAACTGTTAAAATCTCTGGATAAAAACAACTGATAACAGAGATGAAGAGAACATCTAACACACAGAAATAAGAGATTTTGCCACGGAACTAGGCTAACTACCAGGATCTGACTAGACGGAGGAGTTACCAAAGAGCAAATTTATCTAAACAAAACATCAGAAAACAAAAATAGCCTACACTAAAATAAATATACTTCAATAAATCATTTATAGTAATATACTTAACAAAGAAGGACAGACCAAACTTCTTCCAGAAGGCCAGGGTGACCCTGACAGTAGAGGCACATCACCTTTGGTTTTTAACGTAGACCTTGGGATGACAAGCAATGTTAGGCAGGATGATGGGCTTTCAAAGTTCAGATGAGCCTTCACCACTGACACCATTTTATTAGTTATCTAGAGAATCTTGAATGGGTAGTTGGGGTGGGGGTTCTTAAAGATGCTATTTGCAGGATTGGGAGCATTTCCATTGCCTCCACATGGCTCACAACATGGCGATGGTTTAACTGGCAGCTTGTAGCTAACGGTGCTAACAGCGTTAAAAGGCAACACTGCTGCCGCTTCCGCAATGGTGCTGTCGGTCGGGATGGCGTTATCGGCTGTAACCACCGTATGAGCACAGTGCAGAGCAGCGACCGTGAGCTAGCCAGTGCGACACGCTCACATGCACTAAAATGCACTAAAGGCCGGCTCTGTCAACAAAGTACAGAGAAGCTTGGATTACAACTAGGGGTGTAACGATACGTTTTTACAACAATACAATACAATACAATTTCCATGGTTCCGATACGATTCAAGAACGATATTTGTCTCATCTAGAGCGATACGATACGATTCAATGATTTGAAATCAATACAGTAACTTTTTTTGCAAAAAATTCAATCAGTGTGACTGTGAAATAAATAGCTGATACTGGACAGTGCAGGTCAGGATTCCTCAAAGTTGTTCTTGTAAGGGTATCAGGGATAAATTAATTATGGATATAAACAAGTAAACAACGATTAATGGCAAGTACATACAGATTTTATTAGAAAATAGTAAAAAGTGCAACTGCAGGACCTGCTGATTTGAAAAATAAAATTGAACCAACTTCTATTCAAGTTAAATGAACAGTGGTTTAACCTGCTGCTTCGGTCCTCATTTTCCATATAAACGGTAGAGCAGTAATACAGAGATCAACCACTTATAGTGATCAAACATCTTGGGACAGAATCATTCCTATACAAACGCTGTTTAACTAATTTGCTTATAATAATCAAATAATCCACCTACAGTGTTCATTTGGGGTCTTTTCATACATGAAAATGTACGGAACAACATTTCAAAACTATGTTAGACTAACCTTAGTTGAATTTCTGTTTTATTTTTTACTTTACTCCCGTGATAATTTGCCCCGCAGACCGTCGGCTTTCCGGTTGGATACGTGAGGCTGATACTGTGTGCACATTGATATCATGACGGGGAAAGGAAAGTCATTTTCTCTGAATGAAAAAACGACAGCGCACGAGGAAAGCACCTGTGGGTGAAGCCGCCTCTCGTCAAGTGGTTTGATAGCGCCTGCTCACGTAATGCTCCCAAAATGAAACCCTGCTGTCCGGCTCCTCGGAACCGCAGCGCCAGCAGCTCATGCAGACCGGTACCATGGGACCGGTACCCGTCTCCCTCCACGCCGCTACAGGCTGAGAGAGCACGGAGTCCAGTGCGCCGTTCGTCTGCATGCACGCCATGGATGCCTGCTCGCGCTGCAGAGGGCAGAGCTGGAAAGCTGGCGCATGTCTGGAGAGTGAACCAGAGTGACGTTTAACATTTCTTTACTAATAAAAGTGCTAAAAAACACTTTCATATAACGTTTGTCGTCCTTAAATACAAGGTGCAAATCCTTAGTATCGATACAATTGATTTTTGCGTTTCCAATCGATTTTATATCGATATACGTCTCCCGTGAAGGACAACTTCATCATTCCTCTTCATCCCCTATGGGACATACGGCTTCAATGAGCTCTCTCCATTGTATTCGGTCCTTGGCAACATGTTGGGCCTCTCCCCATGACAGGTTCATCTAGTCCAGCTCCTGTGTCACAGTTCTACGCCAGGTGGATTTGGGCCTCCCGGGTTTTCTTTTGCCTGGTGGTGTCCATCTTAAGGCGACTCTCGGGATCCGGTCCTGCTCCATTCTCAGCACATGGCCTAGCCATCTCAGACGTCTGTGTAATTTCCTTGATGATGCTACGGCTACCGTTTTTTTTGTACAGTTGGTGGTTGGAGATTTTGTTTGGCCAAAAGATCTGGCATATTCGTCGGAGGCATCCATTGTGAAAAATTTCCACTCTCCTCATATCACTTTTGATCACTCGCCAACTCTCTGAGCCATATAGCAGAACAGACTTGACATTGCTGTTGTACAAAAGCATCTTAGTTTTAAGGCTGTATTGCTTGGACCTCCAGATGGAACGGAGTTGGGAGAAGGCACCCTGAGCCTTTCCCAGCCTTGTTTTAATGTCTTTCTGCACTGCACTATCTTTACTGATGAGGCTGCCCAGGTATGTGAACTCTTCCACAAACTCAAGTGGTGCCCCATTTACAAGAATGGGTGCTGCAGGGGTGGAGTTTACACACATCACTTGAGTTTTGGAGATGTTGATGTTTAGTCCAACCTGTCTGGCAAAGTTGTTGAGCCTGTCAGTTTTGGCCTGCATGTTCGAGTGGTTGGTTGTAAGGAGAGCGATATCGTCTGCAAAGTCAAGATCTTCCAGCTGAGAGAACAGGGTCCACTGGATGCCTCTGGGTTTGTCTGCTGTGGTGTTTGTTGTGATCCAGTCTATGGTAACAAGGAAGAAGATGGGAGAGATGATGCACCCCTGTCTCACTCCGGACTGTACGGAAAACCTTTCAGAGATGGTATTGCCCATGATGACACTACACTCAAAATGTTCATAGAATGTTTTTATGATTTGGATGATTTTTGGTGGAATTCCATAGGAGTGTAGTATCTTCCAGAGAGTGTTTCGGTGAACACTGTCGAAGGCCTTCCTGAAGTCTACAAAGTTGATATAAAGGGGTGTGTTCCATTCCAAGCACTGCTCAAGAATGTTTCGCAGAGCGAAGATCTGGTCCGCACATCCTCTTCCCTTCCTGAAACCCGCTTGCTCCTGTCTAAGCCTGTGAAGGACAACTTGCCGAGTATCTATCGTTGTAGTTGGAGTAGATGAATCGTTGCACCCCTAATTACAACATACCAAGAGGGAGAGAGACTTCATTCTCTGCTCAGGTAGATATTACTCCTCTATATCTTTACATGGACAATAGTTGTCTGATACTAAATGAATGCTCCGGATATCGTATAGAGAACCTTTCACAAGAATGACACCAAATCTGTAAAATCTTTGAATACTGGGGGAATTTATATCAACACTGTACAGCTCAGTTGATAAGGTTTTTTTTTAAGGAAGGAATTGAACCAGTGTACAAATGTGATGGAGTTGAGGCCTGAGATCAGAAAGGTGATTTACTACTATTGTGTGATGTGTTGTCATTTGCTTTTAGTATACCGACTTCCCTTGATCCTGCACTGTGTATTTCCACTTCAGTTAGAAACTTTCAACAACTTCCAGAGACAACTTGTCACATTCACAATGTGTGATGAATACAGTGACTTTTCAGACCCCACCGCTGCAGATATCATCTCTATAAAAAGCAACTGAAGTCACATCGAGTCACGTTTTGTAACCAAGAGGAACAATGTTTAAACAGTATGTTGAAGCATGATGCCTTATTCATTTATTTTCCATTGGGGTTTCTGCTTCTGACAGTAGATCTATAATTTTAATCAAGCCTTTTGTAATCACAAGATAGAGTGAATTAAATGCGTCAGAGAGGACTGCTGCAAATTAGTGTAACAACTCTGAGCAACTTTATTTGGAGGGAAGCAAACAACATGACATCCGGTACGTGTAGGCAGAGAGCAAAAGCAATAGTTGTGGCAATAGCAACAGGAAGAGAGCAGTTTAACCAAATGAGCAAAATCCCCTGAGTCTAAACCCGCTTTGTGTCTGGACTGTATTCTGCTCCACTGTCAGTGGAGGAAGAGATATCTATTTCTCTGCAAAAACATACTGCTGTCAAATCTGTTTTCCACATGCACGCAACAATCCAAGCAGAAAATGCCCGTTGTTTATCGTGATCACACAGTATATGTCCAAATGCCACTCTCAGCCTGGACAGCAGTATTATTATTCCAAATCCAACGGTCTCAAAAATCTGTGTGTCACCTTTGATTCACATTAAAGAAAAACATCGACAACAGCATCGCTAAAGCAACTTTCTTCCACCTCCTTCACATTGCCCAAGTTCACCCAACAGTCAAATGCAGAAATGATAACTCATGCATTCATCTCATCTGGATTGGACTATTGAAACATACTCTTCTCAGGTCTTCCACTCTGTAGCTGCAAAATCTAAGATGGTACCGTCTTGATTATCTCCTAAAAACTAAAATAAATATGAAATATGACTTCACATCTAACATCTATTACAGGGCCATTCCCCACTTTGTCAGATGGCTAGTGTAAAACATGATGCATGATATGCATATGATATGCACACCCCCTGGTTCAAATGAAAAAATCTCTAAAACTCTAATACTAGGGCTGTCAATCGATTAAAATATTGAATCGCAATTAATTGCATGATTGTCCATAGTTAATCACGATTAAATCGCAAATTAATTGCACAGTTTTTATCTGTTCAAAATGTACCTTAAAAGGGAGATTTGTCAGGTATTTAATACTCCTATTAACATGGGAGTGGACAAATATGCCTGCTTTATGCAAATGTATGTATGTATTTATTATTGGAAATCAATTAACAATATAAAACAATGAAAAATATTGTCCAGAAACCCTCCCAGGTACTGCATTTAGCATAAATAGATATGCTAAAATCATAACATGGCAAACTGCGGCCCAACAGGCAACAACAGCTGTCAGTGTGCTGACTTGACTATTAGACATTAGTGGCATTAAAACTAATTTGCCTTAAGGCGTTTGACAGCCCTACTAACAAACAACTTAAATGTACAGTAACCTATCCCAGCTGGCAAAAACATCTAATACAGGGCCATTACTCTCTTTGTCAGATGGTTAGTGTAAAATATGATGTAGGATTTGTAGAGTCATATGATATCCACACCCCCCTGCTTCAATTGCGCAAATCTTTCCATTTACTATTTAAAAAAAAAAACATGAATTAAGAAATACTCAACATTGCTGTGGAAATCACCTTAATCACCAGGTTAGTGCATAGCAGTGATTCAGAGTGTACTACTAATACTCCAGAGATACAAACTGGAAAATGAGAGAGCAGAGCAGAGCTCAAGATCCTTTTTGTTACTCCATTTAATTCCTGTGGAATTACAATAGCCTTGAAGGCAACACTCCACAACCTGCTTTATAACACATTATCTCAATTACAGCTTTCATTTCAGGCTGCCTTTAACATGAAATATTAACGACATCCCTCCTGGTTTTATTAAGGGATGGTGGCACAAAACTAGCATGTGGGTTTTGAGCATGTGTCGCACAAACAAAAAGTTTTAAGTTCATCTGGGGAAATGATGTTCAATTCTTATTTAAGTTATTTATTTTGGTTATGTGCCAAACTGATGCTTACCCAAGCTGTTTTATCAATACTCCAAATGAATTTTCACACAGTAGCATTCCCCCCCCCCAACCCTTAGTGACGGGCCCAAATACACATTCTTTAATTATCGTTAGGCTTATCTTTACTTACAGGGGCCCAGAGCTTATCCTAGAATTCAGTTGGCACTTGGCAGAGGACACAAACTCTCTGGGCAGATCGCCAGTCCATCGCTGTGGCTAACTCAGACGGACAGAGAGTTACTCACTCTCACATACGTACCTATTAGCAATTTAGAGCCCTCAATCCAGCTAAAAGTATGTCTCTGGACTGTGGACAGAATATCCACAAGTAAACAACTGAAACTCCACAGAAGACGAGCAGATTGGAAAGCTCTTCTCATGCCACTGATTTCTTTTTTTTTTTTTTTTAAATGTGCACAATTGTAATAGGATACAGAGGGAAGGTTAAAGCTGAGTCTCTCCGAATTGAGCAAGCCAACTGCCTGTGGGATGAATGACTTCTTATATACATTCTTTGTAGTCAGAGGCCTCCTGTAGCGCCTACCAGCTTCACAGAGGATGTAAAGGATCCTGAGATATACGGAGCCTTCCTTCACCATTTGTTCCCAAAGAATCCCAAACTGGCTCTGTGGCTGTCGGATTAATTCACTGGCCACATTGATGAGCCTCGCTAGCTTGCTCCTATATTTACTGCTCAGGTTACCATACCATGCAGTGATATTTGTACGACAGGACACTTTCAATGTGATATTTATAGACTACTTGAAAATTGTACTGTCCTACACCACAGCTATATAGTAAGTGAATAAATATGTTGCATACATTTCTCAAAAACGTAATCAAGACAGATATAAAACAAAATTTACCATCTAATAATACTCGTAGCAACCCTGCCTCCTGGAACTAGAAATGATGTTAATAAACAACTAATTTACAACACCAAATACGATTTCAGGGAAATGCCAACGGATTACCTCTTTAAAGATACTATATGTAACAATTTACGTGTTTTAATCGCTTTATATTGCCAATGTGTTTACGGATTGTAACGTAACTTAAAAACGGAGACCTTCCCCGACTTTCTCGGTTGCCTATAACAGCCTGTGGACTGATTTCTATGTAAAGGACTCGGGACTGTTTCGCTGGGAAAATCCAAAGAATATGACATTTATGCGTGCTCCCGAGTGCCTTGCCTCTCTTGAGCTCCCCTAAAGCACCAACAGTGTGCAGCTAATTTAGCAAAATACTGTCTTGAGTGTTTAAGCTATGGTTGGCCAGCTTGCTGTAACTTACAGTAGCTGTGCAGTATGGATCTGCTTGGTTGCTTCATAACATTAGCTGATAAAGTAATTTGCTAGCTGCAAGCTAGTTGGTATTATCGAGCCATTGGTCCAAATAAAATATAGGAACATTACTGAACATTATGTAAGGGATAATGCCTAACGAGCTGTCCATTATCAAGAATTAATGGACAACGTGGAGAGATGTCAGGATGCTGACTGCAGTTCACTTAACGGCCACAGGTGTCATTAATAACAAGGATCTTTTGAAAGTTACATATAGTACCTTTAAGTAATATTATGAGGAAATGTTGTTGATTAACATATCTGGCAAGTTGCAAAAAGGTTGACAGTGAACGTATCAGTAAAGGTTAACAACGAAGTTCATGTGTTTTCCCGACAAAACATTTGATCTTGCCCACTGGTTTGTGCACTGCTGTTTTGAAGCCTCGTGTTTGACATTTTGGCCGTCGCCATCTTGGTTTTTTGCAACCAGAAATGAGTGTGGAGCTAATTACAACCGAACGCTGAATAAGACACTTATGTGGCCAAAATGTCACAATTAACTTTCATGAAATGAAAACACACTGTGAAAGGGTTAAAGTTCTAAGACGAAAACAGGACAACTCCCAGACTTTTTATACTAAATGAACATCCTACTGTATTGAAAAAGACTTGAAACCAGCGATTGAGACCATAAACTCATGTTTACAATGTTTACTGAGGTAATAAATCAAGTGAGAAGTAGGCTCATTTTCTCATAGACTTCAATGGGACTTCTTTTTGCAACCAGAGGAGTCGCCTCCTGCTGGTTGTTAGAAAGAATGCAAGTTTAAGACACTTCCACATTGGCTTCACTTGTCAGACCCCGGAGGTAGCCCACTGGTCTAAACAGGTAACCACAGAGAGGACTCAGAATGCGCTTTGTATGCCCATCATCCACCACAACCAACTCCCTGCAACTCTGGTGCAATACACAAGTGTAGCGCATCATTCTCTCAACAAAAAGTTGCCTCTGAACAAAATCCAGGCTGCAATAACGAGAGAAAACAACTTGGTAATATATAAACAGAATTTCTAAGCGACAAGGTTGATTCCGAGGTATACTTCAACTTAATTACGACGGGCTGCTGTAAAGTCCTGTTTTGAGCAGATAATCAGCTAAGCTCCAGGGCACTCTGCTGACACCGAGTCACATGGTTCAGGTATGCCAACTCTCCAGTCACAGCCCTATACAAAAGACCAGCATACTGATTAATTAGGCTTTTAATACAACAATAGGGCTTGTGTGAAAAATGTGTTTCACCTCGGAGCTTTTCCTTTCTATAGTTGGTTCTGATTCAGTAAAATTGCTCTCAAAATCATTTTGTAATCAGAAACAGCAAGGATCAGTGATTACTAATCATAGTCCAACGTGCATCATTGTGCCTGACATTAAGGATAATTATAGTAGCATGGGTAATGCTATTAAGCTAATGAAAATAATTAATTTGGCAACTATTAGTGATCATATATCCAACACAGCAGTAAGGGCACATAAAATACTGAGAATCTGACAATTTCTCATTGAAAGTATCGCAGCATGCTGGTGTGCTTTATATCCAAGCAGGCAATTCCAAGTCTTATCAAATAAGCAATACTGTAAGTGGGCCTCCGTACAATAAGGGCTGAGCAAGTAACAGAATTAACTGTAAAACCACTGACACAGAAGGGAATACTGTAGTAGGAGGAGTAATCTCTGTTAGGAAATGTTTTCAGTAAAACCTTATGTTTGGCAACTGGCAGAGAGAGCTTTGCAAGGTGAAGCCTGTCATTAAAGTGATAATCCACCAAAAATATTTTTAGTATCACTCACCCCCTGTAGCTTGAAAGACCATGTTGGCATTTTTTTTTGTCTTCATGGTAAACAGTGGCTCTGATCAGTTCAATTTTATATTTACATATCTCTGTATATGAATTCCAACATTAATAATGTAGAGATGTATCAATCCAGTCTTGCAGCATAATCTTTCTTCTCTGTTTTATTACCCGCTCAGTAGTATCCAAAGTTTCCAAACTCGTCATATTTTCATCAGAATCTACTGCATGCTACCCGTTTGTGTCTTTTCTTACGCAGTCCCTTGAGACAAACAAAAGCAAATGTAGTCGCAAGCTACAAACATAATCAGCTAACTGCAGGAGCTACAAACAAACAAACTGTATTTCGTCGCATTTGGACAGATTGGGTAAAATTTGAACATGTGGAGCATGAGTACACAAATGGATAGTGTGGATAAGTGGATTATGTCGCAGGAGCGGTTTGACTTTGTGGTTTCTATGGGTGTTTTGACACTTTTTTTCCACCATGAAAACATTGTAACCACTACAATCCATGCAACTGGTAGAAAATTGACCAACTCCTGTTCTTTATGAAGAGAGAATCAACACACACCTTCCACAGTCTACAGGGGCGAGTGTTTGATACAAAAAGAATAGAATTTGGTGGAGCATCACTTTAAGGAAGCCGAAATAAGCTTGGTGATAATTGTGATCTGCGATGCTTTTGTGTTATCAACCAGTTGTTGACAGCACATGAGAACTCCATCGCTCCTCTGTGTCAGGATCAAGATGTGAAAAGATGTGAAAGCTTTTTCCTGAATTTCACAGGTGACTTTGATCATGAGGATGTAGGTTGGCTGTTAAGTAATGCGACTTTCTCTTTTGTCAGAGAAGTTCATTGAATGATTCATACAAAGTGATAATTAGCAAAGCAAAAATACCCTCTCCTATTTTCTCATCATGGAGAAAGCAGTGAGTCAGCTGACAGGTCGCAAGCAAAGGGGGTGACTACTGTCTGTAAATTGCACATTTGAGTAGGAGACAAATCCACTTTGCTTTCAACTTTATGGTTAGAAGAAAACAAGCGATATTGCCTTGCTTATTCCAAATGTGATTAGGTGACTTTTATTTATGGTCAGAGCTTAAGAGCAGCCTTAAGCTGCCTTCACATGATAAGACATTTGCTCTTCACTCACCGCGAGGTAGGGCGCAGAGCCTTGCAGAGGCAACAGGTAGCCTGTGATAGGTCACCAAAAAGAGCGCAAGGAACGCCAGTCCATGTTTCTAGGCAACAACAACCGTTGTAACTGTTATCATTGGTTGCGCTTTGGAAGGTCAGCGGCAATCGAGGTCAAAGTTGAAACAATTTGAACTTTAAGCGCAGCACTGATTGGCAATTTCGAGCAGTGCGCCACGTCAAGGGTAGTGCTTCCACCTAGTCGGGCGGAACCGCAAAGAGCCATTTAACCGCTGATCATGTGTTAGCGGCTTTAGCCTTATGTGAAGCTGATCATTCAGCTGAAAAGACATAAAAACTAGTTGGTCGCCATAGCGTTCCACACGTAGGGACAAATGATGGTGATCCAATGATCTAAAATCTATAGTATAACTTGGTTGTCATATGCACACTATCCTTTTTCTAGTAAGTCTATTGTACGTCTATTGTTGCTGACAATTTCATGGGCCATTTCAAGCCAAAGAGGACACATTATTCTGTTGATATTGTAATATTATTGGGACTTTTGCTATATGTCTGTATGTAAACAGGTTGCCAGTAGGGCTGCACGATTTTGAAAAAATATATAATTGCAATTATTTTGACTGATATTGCAATTGCGATATGTTTTGCGATATTAGAGGGAATGTTAATTTTTACATCATTATTCTCATTTTCATTGAAAAACATTCAAATGATTATGGTGTGATTTTTGCAGAGATCTGTACTAAATAAAGGTGTTTCCTATAGTCTGTAGAATATGATGTGCAGGCCAGGACATCTCTGCTGCATGACAATTTAATTATTTATTTTAAAATTATATTTTGACACACATTTACCCTTTAACAAATATTGCGCCTCTTGCGGTTTGATAATAGTATGCCATATTGCGATTTTGATAATATTTCGATTTAATTGTGCAGTCCTAGTTGCCGGTCTATCTATGTCAACCCGTAGATAAACAAACTGTCCACACACAGTACTCCGACTTCTGCTCGTAAGATGTTTGGAAAGCCTCCAGATCCCTGTGACCCTGAACGGGAATAATGCAGCGAATTAATTTGTTAATGTCATTCTGATTAGACTAAAAACACTGGCACAAAGTGAAGTATGTACGTACAGAGCTGCTTTATCTTCTGAAGGTGTTTTGTGTCTAATTCAATTAAGATTTATTATTAATCTAATGACATGCCTGGTAATGTCCCATCTCTAGCATCTAAGGTCTATGGAGGCTCTCACTCTGGTAAAGGAACAGCAATATCAGATCCAATTTAATGCCAAATTTCCCATCTTGGCAGTTCAACAAGAACTGCAGCTAAATAACAAATAAGAAATAATGATAGAGGATCCTGGTCTGAACATCTAACTACATTTTTTTTCCAAGATGCTCCTTGGAGAAGGAGAAATACATTATTTTTTCATTACTCCACAAATTGGACCCCATGAGATACTGTTACGGATCCTTCTGGATTTTCAGGCCCTCCCTACACTTCAAAAATAACTTGAACTTATCAGCATGGAAATTCCTGTAGCCGTGGCATCTTACAGACAGGAGGGTTGTTTGCATGACAGCTTTCTCCTCCCTCTTCCCTGGCTAGTATTATTCATGCACATTCTGTGATGTAATTTAGATGAAGAGGCAGATATAATAACAATTACTGTGTCATCTGGTGACTGGTCCCAAGATTGCTGCATTATATGTGCTTCATTTGTATGCACATAATTTTGGGTGGAGGTTGTGTTTCTGTTTGCAAACACATCAAGTAGAATCAAATTTGCCTGAAATCTTAAATAGCTAACCACAGCAAAGCACTAATAACGTCTTAATTAAATCTGTCATTCAGAAGTTTGGATAAAGTGCACTCTGCTGTATATTACATATAAAAGCATGCACAAATTACTTTGAAATATTAAAATGCACAGAGGAGCAGGCAGCTGTGACATCAATGGCTTGAAAGAATAAAGCAAAATGGAGAAATTATTAAATTTGAAAAACAAGATGTGCACTGTCTAGACAATAAGTGTTGAAAAACATCAGAGTAGACCACGGTGTGTTATTTCCTTGGCACATTTCCTGAGAAAATAGCACTGCAAAGAGAGAGAGGGCAAGGTGTCAGAGACTCCAGCTATTGCGGTACAACTCTCATGTCTGAACATGCCAAGGGCTACAATTTGTCTTGCTCCACAAAGTGGATTTCTGTTGTGCCAGAACAGGTCGTAATTAATCTCTGGTGTGCTAACAAGGGGAGGCCAACTACAAACAGTGTGGTAGTCCTGCTGATGGTCAAGGCAAAGGTATGACCTGGCTCTACAGTCTCTTCATATCATCTTAAAACTGTACCAGTGGAGGAAACTTCCTTCATTTGCTGACCCTGGTCATATACCAGCAGTTCAAATCCCCAACCACCCTATGCTGACAATCTTTACTTCTCTCTTTGCTGCAGCAAAGAGAACAGCAATGAGAGCAATGACAACATTTTAGTTCAAATGAAAGTCTCATCTCTCATTTGAAGTGTCAATAATCCATTTAATCCATAGACTGTATATAAAGATGGACGACAGCTTCCAAAAAGTGAAGGCAAAACATCTGGATCGCCCCCTGGTGGCTGGCTGCAGTATAGGTCATAAATCCCACCCCCTCCATGTAAGCATATGGGACACAGGCCAAATTAAAAAGTCAAAGTCACTTCAAATAAATGTTTCCCAAAGATGGTTTCTGTCATTTTAAGTAGTTCTTATCATGCTCATGTATGTTCAAGAGTTTGGCTCGCAATTGGTTCGGGCGGGTGACCTCGATTCCGCGGCTCCACCGCCCGATCACTACTGTGCAGACTCCACTGTGCAGACTGTGCACAGTGTTGAAGGAAGTGGAGACGCATCGTCCATCTTTACATACAGTCTATGATTTATACCAATTTCTTCTTCTTTAAATTTGTCAAAATATATCAAAAGTCTGGGCTTAATGGGTACCTAACATACCAAATGTGCCAAATAAGCCAACTTCATGATTTGTTGATAAATATGTCTACATTTAAAAAGTCTTAACAATACAAACTTGTTTTATTTAAATCTGTAATCTCTTAACTCTCAATAGCTATTTCCATTTTGTCTCCACTCCTGTCGTATGGTCTGTAAATGGCATTTGAAATAGGCGTGATCAGCCTTTTTGCTGTGCTGTCGGCACAGAAAAAGCTAAACAAGTCTTCTTTGAAATGTAGCCAAAAAACTATTTAAGAACAAAATCAAAACTACAGTGAAAATGATTCTTAAATACTTCATCTTTCAATATGTGCTGTCATTTTGTCTGTATCTCCATCCTATGCTGTGCTATTGACATTTGAAATTGGCCAAAATTTCTGGTCCAGCCAGCTGGTTGAAAGTGCAGATGTTTTTAAATCAAAACTTCTGAAGGCCAACTGACTGACTGAAAAAAGAGTTTGCAGAATCAATACTAATGTTCCAAATGTAGTAGTAAATGAGTCAATTTCAGGATTTACAATTAAACAATAACTTTCCTGTCTCCTCCATAACTTTTTGGCAGAAACGAGAGATTTCGCAGTGTTCCCTCCCTGTGCAAACAGCATGCTTCTATCATAGTGGGCATGAACTGTATAGTTCTTTCATGTTTTAGCCATCTCAAACTAAAACCCATCTGAAAAGTAAAGATGAAAAAAGAATTATCAATGTTAGGATAGATATGCCTATCCAGAATGTTGACCTATGCAATATCGCTGATATTAAAATATGGGTATTAATTATCTGAATTAAGGAGCCGATTCATCAGGTGAGGTCAAATTTAGGAAAGAAAATGGTTCAAAGGTCAAAAGGGAGAAAATCCCCATTGAAACACAGTTAAGTGGGTTTAAAGGGAGCGTCAGTGAATTTATGGTTAAAAGACAGAATATTTTATTCTACGCACATGACATTAAAAAACAACTATATGAAATAAATCTATATATGGTGCACTAGCATAACAGGGAAAGTGGAAATTGATTATGCAGAGAACTAATTAGCTATACTCATTTACATCCACCCCACTGTGATGTGTTTGCTAGTGTCCCCTTTAAGCCCACCAGGTAAAAGTCTTAATTACAAAATAAACAAAGATAAACATACATGTGTATTGTCTATTTAACAGCATGAGCATATGAACTGCATACCAAAATGTGAACAGTACATGCTTCTCATGATTTATGTCATTGCAATGAACCATAATATGCAGCTACTGTATTGATGCAGCATGTGGTCTGTTTGCTAGCACGCTAAACCTCATATTTTGATTTCAAAAGAAACAATATTACTAATTCAAGTAATATTCTAACATGTCTTATGAGTGTTGTATGAGTATTTGCCAAGAACAGGAGTAGAAATATGCAAAAAATGTTATCTTCTGAGGGTACCAAAGTCAAAGTTTTTTTGCAACTTCCTCTGGGATCAGCAGGCACATGATGTCACACGTGTGCTTCTATAACTCAATATCGACAAATCTGATCGATTTACAATAAAAAAAAGTGTCATTTATGGAACAAGCAACAACACAATGGAGGTTTTTTTTATTATTTGACTCAGAAGTTGCAAGCGGTAACTGGGCTTAATAGAAACATTTACCCTAATCATACAATGAAGTGTAGTTATTCTATGCTCCCAGATGACACCCTGAAAACAGGTATAATCCCTGCTGGCATGTTATGGGGACTCTTATAGCTCCAGGCCCCTGAATCCCCCCTCAATTCCCCCACTCACTGCAGCAGCAGATGTCCCCTGCCTCTGCTCAACTGCATTTCAACATATTTGAAATAAATTGTGCAGCAGCAGGCTCTGAAGCACTCCCAACCCACTTTAATCCCAGCAGGTGTGCACTTTACCTTCACTGACATCATTCACATCAGTGTGCCTCATTTGCAAGCGAACAAGGAAGTTGAGACTTTGTTGAACTTGAAAACTTCAGGACTGGCTTTGCATTAGTATCCTCTCAACCTAAAACCCACCTGGTCTGTGTGCATGTGTGACTTTTCCATGTTTACTGCTGTTTACTGTCTCATGTATCTCGGGCCACTTACAGCAGCACTGCAAACAATCTAATCACTATTCGCTCAGTCTCAACGTTAAAATTGCATTATGTGCCATATGTCAACATGATGCTCAGTTATTGTTGCCATCTGAACAGCCGGATTAGGGATTATAAGCAATAACGTCCAGCCACAGAGTGATAGGAGGGAAACATCGTTTACTTACCAGATTCAGCACCGTTTCAACAATATCCCGGTTGTTCACTTCTCCAACCTGGATCAGTCCGATGACAACAGCAAATTTCATTTTGATATTCCGGATTGGCACCGATGGATTGATAATCCCAGCCGGGAACACCACTGAACCTGAGCCGGACATCATCACTGTCTCAGCGGAGACTGCAGCCGCGTGTTGCCGGTGACCTGGAGGAGGTTGTCGGTCCGAGAGCGACATGGAGCCCGGCATTGTCACCGGTCTCTCGCTTGTCATTTCCACCCAAACCGGGCGGCTTCAGAAGGCTATAGTTACACGCTTCCTCCTGGTAGTAAATCCAATCAGTGCTCTGGAGCATCAAACAGAAATGAAAGAGAGGAACACTCGCGAAAACAACAACACAAAACAAGAAATCACTCTCTGTCAGTCAGATCCACTCTGCAGAGTTCCGGTGAGAGAGTCCGTTGTGTTGTCGGTGCCGGTCGGCTAACTGAGCAGACTGACCGGCGCTGTGTACACAAAGCTGTGTGTGTATGTGAGAGAGCCGCTCTCTGTAATGTGCGTGTCTCGGTGTCTGTGCTGCTGCTGCTCTGCTGTCCCCCGCCATGTTGCCGCCCCCTGCCTGCGGTTCTGCTCACCACGCCTGCGCTGGCTGCGGTGGTGCTGGTGATGCTGGGCTGGAGAGCTGGAGGTTGACCCGCTGGCAGGTGGCAGGTCGGCCGCCTCCCGATGCTGTCAGCCGGGCAGGTGGGAGCAGCGAGGTCCGGGGGTTTCCTGGAGAGTTTAGCATCTAGCTAACTTGGTATTAGCTGGCCAAGACAACAACATAAGCAGTGGGTTTATATACGGCCGTCTGCCCACGACCATTTCATAAAGTTTGTCTGTTGGTCAATTAAGCCAGTTCGGTTCAAATTGACGGTGAGAGTTGAACTAAGACGAAACATATCCCACATGCTAGTTTAGTTTAGCTACAGCACACGGGTTGAGCTTCTTTACGAAACGAAGATGGCAGCCGGAAGTTACCCGAGTTATGCTTCCTGGCTGAATGCAAAAAAATATAAACAACTTTATAGAAATGGAAAATGTAGAATAATTTGAAATAAAGGTAATGCAAAAATTGCCTCAATGAATAAAGAAAGTCTTTCCAAAATGAGAAATGTTCATTAACTATAGTTTTTCATAGCATGAAGTACACAGGTGTACCTAATAACACTAATTAAGGCTTTGTTTTTCCATTTAGGTGTCCCAGTAGTGAGCTGGCAGCACACATAAATGGAATGATTAATATTAATGTTATTCCTATCAGTGCGGTAGAGAGCTATTGGTGCTGTGCTTGAGCTATAGATTTTAAGATAAGATAAAAGAGAAGATCATTTTATTCATACCGAGGGAAATTGCAAAGGGACACCTGCTGCAATCCAATCAGAAATTAAACTTTTCTGCAGAAACTGGCTCAGCAGAGCATATTAATTTACAGTAGCCCAATTTACTCTTAGGGGGTTTCAAAGTGGTGTCATATATTTTTCAGTCCTGTGATTACTTTTCTATCTATGGGCCCTTTGAGAACAGATTAGATTATCAAAAAAAAATTAAATCTGACTAAATTATCCTAAAAATTACATTATCCTTCAATAGGATTTCTCAATTTCCCATCATGATGGTCCAAGATGTTGTAGGTCTATAAGCCTACAAAACTGAAATGACCTAATGCCATTGTATTACAACTGATATTAGGTTCATTAATCCTATAAAGCTTTGATGGTAAATGTTACTGACTATTGCTTTTATCAATAGGTCTGGTAAAGGATATTATTTAATTAAGAGACTTTGCTGCAGACACTGAGCCATTCAAGCCATTTGACCATGCATGAATGCACACCTGAGCATTGTGCCTGCAACACATGCAAACCTATGACTTGAATTATTATTATTATTATCCTACAATTTCTTCCTCTCTTCACATAAATGTGTGCTAGCCAGGTGTGTGTACAGGTCATTGTGACTGTGAGGCACAAAGGTGACCCTGGATAGTCATATGCAAAGCAATACAACAAATCCTATTACAGTGAGATTAATTCTCCCAATGATCTTGGTGAGTTCGTAGCAGGGTCTGCTTGTTGACACATCACATTGAACTGGTAATTACAGGCAGAATTTAATTACTTGAGGGCATTAGTGGGAATTCATGAATTGCTTGGTATAATTCTTTATAAAGATCCTTGTTTGCGGCCATCACAGTTAACCATGCATGTTTCCATTTACAGATTTGTATTATATTGATTAAAAATGTTTGTTTTTAAATGAATTAGTCATTTGTTTGATGGGGTTTGTTTTCCTTTTTAATGAACAAAATGCCAGAGCATCACTTGCATGTATGCATTGCATCTATACATTGTATTGTAAAAAAAAAATGATGCATTTGATTTGACTGCCTTTTGTCTTTAATATTTTCTGAGACAATCAAGAAGAGTGGCTTCTCCAATATCTCGTATGTGGCCTATTTTACTTTGCCCAAAGACATATGGAAAAAAGATTTACAGTATTTAATGACAAATAATAATGACAGAAAATAGCCACCAGGTTCCAGTGGTTATATAAAAGAGACTGACACTGACAGCTTGGCAACAATCCTGTCCATCGTCCTGACTGACGGCCAGAAGCTGAGCTTGCATTTCATGACCTCATTAAGCTGATCTGTGTCAGCATGGCTTCAAAAGAGGTAGAAATCATGTTTGGCTTCATACAGCCGTACCTATCATATATATTACTGTGTAGGTTTTAAAACTTGATTTGATTTGCTATATTGTAATGTAGAGCAATTTATTATTTAGCTTGCTAACCTATGCCTAAATTGAATATCACTTCATCTTGTGATGTTGGTTATTTTTATCTCCCTGTAGTCTTATGTGCTATTGTAAATAATTTTTCAGAGTATCTTTGGATTAGCAACGGGCAACTTAATTTACAGACTGGGTTGAATTAGCCATAATTGCTTTACAGCTACTGTGTCCTTAAGGAATTAGCTATTTGCATTTTTTTTATTATGTTGTCCCAACATAATACCTTATCTAATAATGTCCTACTCATGTCCAGCTCAAGCCCTCCTATCCTCCCATCACTTCTGTTAAGCTTACTGGTCCCCATTCCAATAAGAACCATAAACCCTGCCGGTGCTGAGTAGAGGTCAATGGAAGGAGTTTGACTTTGCCATTCGCACCTTAGCATACTATATATAGAAGAGCAAAACCTCTAACTTTATCTCAGCAAGGTTTTGAATAGATACCAGATGGTGATCATTTTTCAAGCCATCAACCAAAATGGGTTTTAATACTTCACAAAATGGGTTTAGATTTAGTGTGTCATCCATTAAGACTGAAACAATTACTGTAGCAGCTCCATTGGCATGAACACTTTCCCTTATATCTTAGCAGTGGATATCCATCTTCTCACCTTTACTACCTAATAACTGAAAATACCTGTGAAAAAAAGTGGACTTCATTTCAATAATATTGTCTCAGGGAGAAATAAATTGGGGCCACAGTAAAGTTAAATATTGCTGATCAGAAAGGGCCATCTAGTGGACAGAAATGATAATCAACCAGATTTATGTGTTCAGTTCAAGTTGTAGCCTTTCCATACAATTTGTAGGGAAATGCCAGACGAAATTAATTTGATTTTACTATTATATCACTGTTATGTTTGTATTCAAATGTCCATCTATGTCCATCCTCCCATGTGTACTGCAGTCATGTATTCCCTTTTAATGTGCAGTAGAGGTCCCTCTCATCCCAGATCAGGGACAATTGTGTTTGTGCCAGTACAAGTACAAGTCAGTATGACTCCTATGCATGATTCCATGTGGAATGTAAACATTTTCACAAAAGCATTACTGACGCCATTTAATATCAATTGTCCATAACAGGTATTTAGATTCCTTCACAGTTCAGTAGACTTAAAAAATCCTGTTTTGTCTTTCTGATGTGGCAGCGAGATGAATAATCAGCGCGTACAAACATTTTGTAATTTCTATAGTTTTATTAAAAAATGATGTCTCTTGTACTTGACTGCACAATCCAGTACCCTTAAGCAGGTATGATCAAGTCAAACCTTAAGTCATTCTTTTCACAACCACGGGAGGTCAACGTTTTATAAAATTACACCCATTCCAAAATGGCAATACTGAAGCAAAGTAAAACCAGCTTACAATTTTGTACCTTGTGTACTACATGAGGGTTGACACGGTGACAGAATCAATATATAGGATATTAACATATGTACTATTTATCCCTTCACATATATACAATATATACATCTTGTTTGCATGTACAATATATTCACACACATATATACAGACACTACATCATAATAATTATAGCTTTAAATCTGAAATGAATAACATATACATGCTTCCCAGAAGCGTTTAAGAGCTTGAATGTCCTAGACATTGTAGATTAACGTAACAGTAATACAATATTATTAAAGATAATAATTATCATAATATACAGGTTTAGCAACATCAAGGTAAATAAAATGCTAACGCTAAGGACATTGGCAGGATGATTAATTTCCCATTGAGTGATTATGCTCAGCACCTATAAGATGTCCTCTTTTGTCATTGTGCAAGTACAGAGCGTTTCTACTCTGGAAAAAAAAAACAAAAAAACGGAATAAACTGTGCTTTAGTTCTGGGGTCCTGTCTGTGCTTTGTGTCTGCCTGTTAGCAATGACTCAAAGGCTCAATCTTGATCTCAAGGCTGAGCAGACACAGTTAGCAAAGAGTTTCAGATTTTGGTCTCTGGGCCGTCTGTGATTAGAGGCTGAAAGGAGTTACGGATCCGGGCAGCTTCTGCGGCACAAAGGTGACCAAAGGCTTTGTTGTACCAGTCTGGAGCCCTTCCCCTGAAATCAAAACAGTACAATCAATATACTATAGCAGTACATGCACATATAAGGAGCTTCAAATAATTACCTTAAAAATGCAACTGATATCCATGGCCGTAGCCAGTTATGAGGTCACCTCGGTAATTATTTCCTAAATAACTGCATAATCAGGAGTTGAAAACATCTGCTGCCATAGTATAAAACTGTGTAGATTCACGACTAAAACTGTGTGTATGCACTAAGACAAAAATGTACAGACAAATTATTTTCTCCAGATTTATAAAGCTGTACGTATGCATGGTTCTTGACACAGCCGACCATTACACACGGCTGTGGCAATTTATAGTGGCCATACTACTAATTGATCATATGCACAAGGGCTGGGTGGATGGAGAAATTCAAACATCACAATATTTTCGACCAAATACCTCGATATCGATACGAACGATATTGTGGGGCTGACGATTGGTGCTTTTACAAAATATTTAGACAATGAGATTTTTGATAAATAATCATCAGTAATGTGGATATAATGACTAAGTGCGTAAAGCCAAATAACATAACAGCTATAACAGTCTGGTAAGTTCAGAAAATTTCATCACTTTATTGTAACGCAGCCTTTAAAACCAGGAAAAGACAACGCTTATGCCATATTATGATTTCCAAAATCTAAGACGCTATCTAGTCTCATATCACGATATCAATATAATATTGATATATTGCCCAGCCCTAATATGTACCTGTAAACCATCATCACGGTGATATCTCAATGATCAATATTACATATTAGAAGGATGATCAGTGATTAATTCATAGTGTTCATATTGAAGCAGACTTTACAAACGGCTTCACAAACAAAAAGATCATTAGCAAGGACATGATGGCTCGAATGTAAATAAGATGACATTCATGACTCATAAATAATTCAAATTGTGTTTATATATGCGTCTTTGTGTGACATTTTACAGACTGCAGGGTAGATTGTAAAATCTGTGAAATTGGTCTGCAGTATGCGTGAGGTGTGCACATTCTCACTGCACATTCCTCTTTTATGAATAGTCTACCAGTTCATGTGTGGGGGAAAAGGCCTGCACATGTTTTTTGTGCATTTGCATTGTTACATCTGGCCCCAGGTCTATCCTTTAAGTGTGTGCCTGGCAGCAGATATCAGGTCCCTCTGTATGTATTTAATTATATATAATGAGTTGGTGTGTACTGTATAGCTTGGGCTGTCTTTGTACGTATCATTTTGGTATGAACTTTGTCAAGAAATGCAGTAAAAGAAAAATTCTGGACCTCACTAAATTCAAAACCCTGACTACAGCCCTGGTGATATCACACATTAAATGTATCGATGTATTTTATGAGTATAAGAAAAATTGCTAAGAGAGTTTGAGAGAAAATCGTTAATAAGATGCTTGTGGGACTTACTTCAAGTCCACTCTGCAGATGTGAGTTAGTCTGGACTTTCCTGAGCCGCAGGGCTCCAGCAGGTAGTTAGACTCCAGGACTATAGCTCGTACCCCTCCAACAGGAGGACAGTCCTCGTGCTCTATAGACACAGAAACCAGCGAGCAGGTGCCTTTGGGTAAGTCTGTCCTCCATGACCTTTGAATAAACAGAAAGAGATTGAGTACGTGCCCTATAATAGAAGAGACATTATGGCTACTTCCAAACAAAGGATGATGTGTACTTTAGTGTTTTCTTTGTATCACCACTTACCTGAGCACCACAAAGTCCCTGCTGGGATGAGGGGGCATGCGGTTGAGGACGTACTGAAACACTTCTGTCTGCTTGTCCAACGTCTCACACACTTTCCACTGCAGCAGGTCCACGTCCCACAGGTGGCGCTCTCGCAGCACACGGTTCAACACTACGGACGGCGGGGCTTCCACCTCCACAGACACTCGCCAGCGTCTCAAAGGGTTCCCGTCTCCCACCTGGATGACACACAAAAAAACATCATGTTAAAGGAGCAATATGTAGTACTGACGGTGTTAAAATGGGTAACAGCAGTCCAAATACAAAACACTGGAGCCATGGAATCACTTCACCGGCTGTGTGTCTCAAATACTCGTTGCCTTGATAACCCAGCTGCACAAGGACCACAGAGAGATGTGCCGAGGCTTTTCAGGTCAGATAGAATCTAACGTTATCTGTGTTGATCCAGTTTGTTTTCTTGCTTCCATAGCTGCAGAAGGCTGTTTGTATGCCAATTTGTTTCATATGTGGCAACAGGTTGTCAAAATGGTAGGGGTGTAACGATACATTGATCTGGATCGATATATCGATTCAATGATCAACAATCTAATATATCAATGAAATCTATAAGATACGCCTTTATTTTGAAATTCTTAGCTGATAAAAAAAACATTTGCACTTATACATGAGAAATGTGGTACTTTACAGTGAACAACAAGAGGTCTATTTTAATCATTTTTATTAAAAATAATAGATTTTTTTCATTTAAATTTATTTTTTCATTTAGATGTTTGGAAAAGCCCTGTAATAAAATTGTGAAATCAAATCATAATTTAGTTACATGGTCATTTTATGATTTATTACAGTAAATATATTACATATTGGTCCTTTATCTTGTGGATCTGAAACCAAGATCCATGTTTGAGATATCAAGCTTTGCTTGTTATAATGTTTAATAATGTTTTTGCATCATTCATTTCCTGTTGTTACCTTCATAATTTGGAGTTGATAAGTGACATTGTGATTATTTGTGATGCACTATTATATATGAAACAATACTAATCAAAGGAAGAAACACCAACCTTCTTATAGTAGAGCTCTGTGTTGTCAGAGCTGCTGCAGGACACCCAGTATTTGGACTTCTCCCGGGCCTCTTTGAGCTGGATCTGAAGTCTCCCCTCCATATGAGTTTGGTACGTTCCATCAGCGTCCTCCAGCTGCTTGCAGAGCTCACCGATCGTCGGCGCGTGCAAGTCAGCCTCCACGTATGAATTACGTGACTGAGTAACCATCTCATGAGGGATCTAATGGGTGTTTAAAAGCATGAGGTAAGATTCACAGCAAATAGAGACACGTGGATGTTGCATCCAGGCTCGAAATTCTTGCATCATTGTCAACTAAAGGTTTCTTGCACCTCAAAGAGACGGTTGCACTCGATGATCATATGAGCGAGGCCCTGTGTTGCTGCTAAGTTCTCATTCAGATCCTTCTGGTCCGGTCTGCCGGTGGCGTACTTCCTCTGCATGGCCCTGGGGATTATGGGAGAAAACTTATTAGGCCAGCAGAGTCCCCACGGGTCAACGTCCCCACCGAACGCAGTATATAAACCCTTCCTCCGCTCTGCAGGAAACCCCTTTGATCCCTTTAGCAACAATTTCAACATGGTAAATTAGAGAGCTCTGCTTTGTTTGTACACAGCATGATCTCATAAAACACTGAGCTTCATGGCATGTCCTTTTAAAAGTGGCCCAGAAAGAGAGTAATCTACCCCCTGAGGGCTGAGCAAACTCTGTAACCCATTTTTACGTCTATCTTTATGGAGTAATAGGTGAAGATAATCATGCAGGAGTTAATAGAAAGCATGCATGTCCTGCTCATTAGTTTTTTAAGGCACAGAGTGGTGCCCCAAAATCACAGATACTAAACTACCTGGTCCGAAATATGGAATTCTGAGACTTTACATTTCTTTGAACATGTCTCCACAGCATTTTTAAAGATCCATGAAATCACTTCTTCTAAATCAACCAAGATTTTCCGTATGGACTGCCTATCTAAGTTTTTTTTTTATATATAAGCCGTTCTACCACACCCTCACACATATTTTACATTCATTTCATGTGATTTGTATTTTACTGTCTTTTTATATATGTGAAACAAATTAATAAATAAATAAATGAGTCTAAAGGCCTATTATGATTATTGCTTGATTTTCTTTTTTTAATTAGTTGTGTTTATTTTCTCTCTATTTTCTATTTATCTTTCTTGCCTTATGGAAACTCCATTCCATATCACATGAGTGTACGCTCTTAGTTTGTTAAGTTAGTTTTGACAGTGAATTATGAATGAGATATTAACATAACCGATGGGTGTTTCATGGGATGCATTGTCGTCAAGTACTTTGCTAAACTATGTCTCTGTTTTTTAATATGTCTGAAATTATTTATAGATACATACAAATCGTGCATTTTACATGACTGTAATTGTTTCATGTTGCCTGGAGAATGCCACTTTACAAGCCCCTTGGAGGGATTTTAGGCAATTCTCCTTCACATCCCCTTGCAAATTATATATTGTATCTTTTTAATTTTTATGTGTAAATAAAGAAACGAAACTGTAACGCTAGAATACACAAGAGAAACCAGTACCTCGGTGAGAGATTGTCTTTCTTGAGTATGTTGAGATGAAAGAGGGAGGGGGCCAGGCACACGGCGATGTTCATGGGTGTCATCTGGTTCTCCTCCACAGAGGAAGTGACATCACTGAGGAAGCAGAGCAGCGTCTGCAGCACCTCTCGGTTCTCATCCGACATCAACATGATGGCTGCCTGGACGGCTTGCAACCTTTGGTCCTTCGGCACATCTGCAACATACGAGAGAATTGATTTCTATTATTACAGACACGGTGACGGAAGAGAGAGAAGCAATCGTGAACTGTCAAAGGTCATTTACTAGATTTAAAATTGCATCCTCACGCAGCCGCATGTACTCTGTGTTAGTTCAGGTGTAATTTTACAGCGCTCTCCAAAGTGAGGAAAGGAAAGAGAGATAGATGCATGTCCTTCTTACATTGGTAGATGTGGAGGAAGGTCTCCCCCAGCTTGCTGGTGAGCAGAGGCTCAGGTAGGTCCCTGAAGAACTGCTTCACCATGTCGGCCACATCGTAGGCGGACTGATCCTCGTAGTTCACATTGTCTGGAGAGTTCTCATTCATCTGCCTGAGAGCTTGAATTCGAGACTTCACCCCTGATTTGCGAAAGAGACCCACCTGGAGGCAAAACACAAGTGTTAATGTTGACAGCTGGCAGCGATATGTGACTACATTGTACAGCAGTTCCGCTCACTGTATTGTTATTATACTACTGTTGTATCCCTGTGTCAGTCATTGTTCATTGAAACCTTGCACCACATTAGACACGTTAGACAAAGCCGACCATTTGTTACATGGCGTGTGAAACCTGAGAGAGTATGTGTAGTGTGTACTGAGGCTGACCTGGTCGAGACACTGGCTCCTCAGGTAGCGCAGAGCCTGCTGCAGGCCGAGGGGCAGCGGCTGTCCAGAACGCTGCACGTGCACTATGAGAGGCACTCCGAATACATTCTTATCCTTATAGTCCGGTACCTTCATTCTCTTCATAAACCTTGGCACGGACCTACAGTAGGGGAGAGACATCAACACCACATTTTTGACACCTTGCTCTACTGGCTAAATAAGTGACTATACTGTAGTTCTACAAAACAAAATACTCATATTTACTTAACATGAAACACTATTAACAGCTTGTAAGACAAAAGGTTATAATCTGGTTACAGTAATTCATTTAGGCCTATTCATACCATACAGGACAAACACACAGATTAACTGTATTAATTAGGGCTGTCAAAGTTAACGCGTTAAATTAATTTTTACGCCACTAATTTCTTTAATGCATTAATGCAACTTGCGATTTTTAGGTTGTAGCGGGCTCAGTTTTAAAGCTAGAATGAAGATACTGGTATCATATGAAACTAGAAAAACCTAAAGAATCCACTGGTACCGACATGTCATGCTAGCTTGTTGCGAAGGAGGCTAAATAACGCTCAAAACTTACGCTAAATTTTGGCGAGGAAAAACTGTCATGGCCATTTTCAAAGGGGTCCCTTGACCTCTGACCTCAAGATATGTGAATGAAAATGGGTTCTATGGGTACCCACGGGTCTCCCCTTCACAGACATGTCCACTTTATGATGATCACATGCAGTTTTGGGGCAAGTCAGCACACTGACACACTGACAGCTGTTGTGGCATGTTGGGCTTGAGTTTGCCATGTTATGATTTGAACATATTTTTTATGCTAAATGCAGTACCTGTGAGGGTTTCTGGACAATATATGTCATTGTTTTGTGTTGGTAATTGATTTCCAATAATAAATATATACATACATTTGCATAAAGCAAGCACATTTGCCCACTCCCATGTTGATAAGAGTATTAAATCCTAGACAAATTTCCCTTTAAAAGTATATTGTTTATTATTGGATAAATACTTGACAAATCTTCCTTTAAGGTACATTTTGAAAAGATTAAAAAAAATGTGTGATTAATTTGTGATTAATCACGTTTAACTATTTTAATCGATTGACAGCCTTAGTACTAATATAATAATTTGAGCAACATACAAAATCAGTTCAAAGAGATAAAAATATGCTTTCAATAATAGAAGAAATATATATTGAACCGCATGAAACCACACCAAAGGTGGATCTTGGATAGACTCACCAGATCCAGCCATGCTTGTTGGACATGGAGTACTTCTCCATGATGGCAGTAAGGCGCAGCAGAGAAAACTTCTGCAACAAACTCAGCTGGCCTGCCGACTGGTTGGTGATCTGCAGGGACGCCACCGAGTGACTTAGGCGATTGGATATCTGAAAGCTGGGCCATCGTAACCTAACGCCAGAAAAGATGAAAGAAAATCAGGTTTCTTTTTGTTCGTAAGGACGTAAACTAGTGTCATTTAAAATATAACCTCAATACAGTTCCATGAGTCTTACCGATTAGGTCTTGTGAGCGAAGCACCTACTCCAGAGTCCCTCCTCTCCCGGAGGATTGTGGATTCTGTCTCAGCGAGTGACACTCTGTCTCTGTCCCCGTAACTAGGCGTGGTCTGGCTTTCTGTGACAGAATTCCCCTCAAAGTCCAATGTGATCTGACTAGAGGACTGGAGACCAGCTGTACGCTCCCTCTCGCCGTCCACCTGCGCCAGCCCTTCCCCGACAGGCAACACGTTCTGAGACCAGTGGTCCACTATCTGCTGCAGACCATTGACATGCAGCAGGATATCGTCCAGGTGGGGGAACAGGTCCTCTTTCTCCAGGTCTATCAGGTCTCCAGTGCTGGCGTACAGATGCGAGCCAGGGACGTTGTCGTACACGCTGATGCGGCTGCCTCTGGAGCAGCACTGGGTGACGGGCCTGGACTCCTTCCTGCAGGAGATGAGCGGGGAGTCCAGGTGCATGCTGCCTGTGTGCCAGTTGATGGAGGCCCCCACGGTTGGGGACAGGCTCTCTATGGACAGTGCTTTGGGGAACGTTCCTGGCTTGTGGTCTTTAGGAATGTGGACCACCAGGTCTTCATAGGAGCAGAACTCATTCCTGCGGTTTTGTTCTGCGACTTCATTCACTTGGGTGCCTGAGAAGATGTCTACGTCCTCTAAATACATGCCACTGCGCTTGTAGTCAGCCCGGTGGGCTTTACGCTCTTTCAGGCTGGGCGTGCTGACGGCGCTGCCGCTAGAATGGCTGCTACCCTCGCTGCCTGACTGGGACGGCAGGACTTTGTTGGACGGTATTTCTGGAGCCCCACCGTCTCCGTTTATGATCTCGACACAGTGCAGCGTCTTCAGCGCCCGGGCCTCCTGCTGCAGCACAGGAGAGCTGATGACCAATGTCTTACGGCCCCTTCTCAGGGTCCCTCTGGAGCGCAGCGTCTCCATGCGCTTCAGGAAGTCTTTGGCACGGATGCGGCTCGTCTTGCCGTGCTTGTCGGGCAGCGAGCCGTATTGAGAGATTTCTTTGGGGATGTGGGGCATCGTGAGAGACGTGGAGTCCGGCATCGCTGCACAATCGGAGCCGGTGCGGTTGGAGCAGTCAGAGTCCTCCGTGCTGAGGCCCCTGTGGCCGCTGCCCCCGCTGCTCTCGCTGTGCAAAGAGGAGATCTCCGGCTCGCTGAGGTCAGTCAGGACACTCTCGCTGCTGGTGGTGGTTCTCAGGGGCACGCCGTCTCCGGAGGGCTGACCCTCGCCGTGGCTGCCCAGCAGACAGTCAATGTCCTGTAACCTGGACCAACGCCGGCTGCTCCACTCAAACGTCCATTTGTCACTGATGGCAAACAGGTCTTCTTCATCAGAGTCTTCACTCTGGGGGGAGACAGATTAGGTAACATCAGTTACTCTGGCCTACATGATTACAATTTGTATTTTTAATCTTCTTTGTAGTAACAAATGTTTCTATTATATAATATAATGTAGGTCCGGTGGTGGAATGTAATGAAGTACATTTATTCAAGAACTGTACAATAATTAAGTACAATTTTGAGGTACTTGTACTTATCTTGAGTATTTCCACTTTATGCTACTTTATACTGCATTTATATGATAACTAGCGCTGTCAAAGTCAACACGATAATAACGCCTTAACGCAAATTTGTTTTAATGCCACTAATTTCTTTAATGCAATCGATCTTTCGGAGGTGCGGGCTCAGAAACTAAAAGACCTGAGGTATCCATTGGTACCAACCATGTCATACTAGCTTGTCGTGAATGAGGCTAAATAACGCCAAACTTACGCTGAATTCTGGCGAGGAAAAACTGGCACAGCCATTTTCAAAGGGGTCCCTTGACCTCTGACCTCAAGATATGTGAATGAAAATTAATTCTGTATGTCTGTAAAGGGGAGACATATTTGCCCACTCCCATGTTGATAAGGGTTTTAAATACTAGACAAATTTCCCTTTAAGGTACATTTTGAACAGATAAAAAATGTGTGATTCATTTGCGATTAATCACGATTAACTATTTTAATGATAACTTAAGTTATTAGTTACATTGCAGATTTAAATTATGAATACAAAATATATATCAGCTGATAAAGTATAACATGTTATTATAGGCTAACCTACCCAGCAGTATTTCAGGTAAGAAAAAACAGCTCCACCTTTACAAGCTGCAACATTAAAGTGATGCTCACACATAAATGCATCAATAATTATAATATATATTATTCTGAAATGGCTCAATATTTTGATGCTAATTCCTTTGTACTTTTACTTAAGCAAGATTTTGAATGCAGGACTTTTACTTGTAACAGAGTATTTTTACACTGTAGTATTGTTACTTTTACTCTTTACTGAATACTTCTTCCACCACTGTATACTGTAGGTGTGTCGAAAAGATCTTCATAACTACCCAATTAAATCAGAATAAATACAATTAAATTAAAACGCATACAAAGATCGAGACATGAAAGTCATTGCATATTTTTTCCACAAAAGATAATTTGCACATTTTCCTCCCGCGTATCATCGATGCCACGAAGAAGAGTTAAATAGGAACCGCAGGAAATAGCTGGAGGGTGCGTCTGCTCAGAATTAATAACATTATACAATCAGCCCACAGTGATATAACACCAGACAAATGATCCCCTTGACTTGAAGACTTTTCCATAAATAGACCAAGGCAGCAAAAAAAAGAAATCCTGAATATAAGCCAGCAGGCTACATTCCAAAGAGGGGACAGATAAAAAGCAATCCCACTCAATAGGCATGAATACAACAATGGTACAATCTCAAATATCATAGAATCTGGGTTAAAGGGACGCAACAGGATTATATTTGTGTTATGTTATGCAGTACTTTAGGCGATCTTTGAAAGAAAATACCATTTCTTACAAAGGCATTAAGGTTTGTCTTCTATTTCTTACAAATTTCAAAATGACAGCTGTGATATTGGAGTCAAGGATTGAAGCTTTCTGAGGGTTAAAAACACAACAAACCCTCAGAGGTACATACAGAGTGTTATATTTCAAAATAGTCTATGAACAGAGACATGACACCCATGTAAGCCTAAACTCTAGGCTGAACTGAGTCATCAGTGTTTTAAAAATATAATTTTTGTTTGCACTTTTCATACAATAATCTGCCTTAAAGGACCAATATGTAATATATTTACAGTAATAAATCATAAAATGACCATTGCATGTCATCAGAGATTAAGGAAACATGATACATTTAAATACTGGCTTCTCTGACAACATCGCTACAGCCAGTATGTTCTCCTTTGAAATTTCCATTCCGGTCAGTTACATTTATATTAACTCACAAAAAGCAACTAAATTATGATTTGACAATTTTATTACAGGGCTCTTCCAAACATTTCAAATTATATTTAATAAAAATAATAAAAAATAGACCTCCTATTGTTCACTGTAAAGTGACACATTTATCATGTATAAGTGCAAATGTTTGTTTTTTTATCAGTTAAGAATTTCAAAATAAAGGCGTATTTTATAGATTTCATGTTCCCGTCCACTGCCCATTTCACTAACCCGTTGTCAAATATAAAACAAATTGGCACGCAAACACAGCCTTCTGCAGCCATGGCAGCAAGCAAACAAACAGAGATAACGTTAATATTAGATTCTACCCGACCTGAAAAGCCTCGGCACATCTCTCTGTGGTCCGTGTGCAGATAGTTATCAAGGCAGCGAGTATTTGAGACACACAGCCGGTGAAGTGATTCCGACTACTGCTGCTGGCCAGAGGCTAACGCAGTGATGCCGACACACACAACATCACACCGGAGGAGCGGACGGGCCACGGCTCCAATGTTTTGAATTTGGACTGTAGTACTCATTTAAAGACGCAAGCTGTCAGTGCCACATATTAATCCTTTAAAATGTAAAGACTGCAAAAGCATCCTTCTGGTGATAAAGCTCGTAATGTAGAGTCGACACTTACTTTTTTCTTCGGAAGGTTCACGTCAAGTTTCATAGAGGCACACTTGTTCAAGGTGTTGAGTCGCCTGAAAGAAATAATAATAATAAACTTAATTCATACAGCTCCTTTACGTGGTTGAAACAGGAATAAACAAAAAAAAACATTTCAGGACTGCAATGAAATAAAATCAGACTACAAGTTAATACAAGTTAAAATGGAAATAAAATACCCAAAAGTGATTTAAGAAATAGAATAACATAAAAAATATATGTTGGAAATAAAAAGATGTGCTCGTATTAATAAAAAGTTCTTTGTTTTTTTTAAAGATAAGTTTTGAGGAGTGATTTAAAAGATGTCACTGATTCTGCAAGCCTCAGATCCTCAGGCAGGGAGCTCCAGATCTGAGAAGCCCTGACTACAAAAGCCATGACACCTTTAGTGAGCCGGGACTTAGGAACAGCCAGCAGAGCTCTGCCTGCGGATCTGAGGCTCTGGCTCATAGCAGTGTAACTGTGTAACTTTAAAAGAAATCAGTAAAATCTTAAAGTCAATTCTAAAACTTAGTGGTAACCAGCAGTGAAGGGAGGCTAAAACAGGACTGTAGTGATCCTGTCCTCTAATGTTTGTTAAAAGCCGAGCAGCTGCGTTTAATACGAGCTGAAAAACAGCCTGAGGATGAAAGACTGTTCTGGACAAATGAGAGGAAAACACCAGAATAGCTTCCTAATGACCACTTCAGAGATAAATCCCATTCTGTTTGCTATTTAAGTGTTAACCAGATCAGCGTCTGGTCTGGATGTACAACCAGGCCCAGAGGGGAATCCAGTTTGTCTGTTCCACAGTATCCTAAACCTAATGAACGCCGGTAATTGCTGGTTGCTCTGTTTTCTCTCTCTCTCTCTCTCTCAGTGATGTCTGTTCTAATCACAGCCTGGGTCATCCAATAATAATTCATATATAGATCTTAATCTACAGATGCACCAGTCTTTGATGCCATTTTGCACTTGGCATGCTAATCAATTGATCCTTTCTGAATTATGAGGGGTTTTTGATTTCAGTTGCATCTGACAAGACGTACACAAACATGCAGTTAGTAACAGCATTTTGTTGGGCTCGACCACAACATTTAATCCTTGCCTTTTGGAAGACTAATGCAAATGTCCTGAACTCCGTTGTCAGAGAAGCAATATTTATAGTCAAACACACGGCCTACGCCTTGGCGCATGTGCTCAGTGGTTTAGGTGGTTTTGTGGGTGTCCAAACTGGGATATATTAAGTAACAGAACTAAAAACTGTACATGAACCAGCAATAGCACGAGGGGAAAAGATGACGGCATGACAAAATACACTCCAGCTCACTGCGCCTTGGCTTTAGACAAAAGGAAACTCTTGTGGTATGATAATCACAAGCTCTAACAGCTCCACATATTGCTAACAGTCTTTTTTTACAGATTGACAGTATTGTTCTGTGACAGTGAACGGCCTCCCCCCGGTGCTGTAGGCGAGCCAAACACAGCGTTCTCATGATTGTTACAGTAGATAGCGGGACCCAAGTGAAGAGAGGATTTCTGAGTCGGGGGCCCTTTATTCCACCGGCCTAAAGAGCTTTGAATGTGGTTGCTGCAATAGGAGGGCTGCTTAGCTGGGGATCAGAGAGAGCACTCACATACATGAAATATCTATCAGTTCCAGCTCAAAGACGCCCACAGCATGTCGGCTGGTATTTACTGTTTGCACACTAGACTGTAACTGACAACAAAGCCATCCTTATGTTACCATGGAGATGCCGGGGGAAGTCATGGGCACAATCACATTGGAGGTGGAACTGTTTCCAATTGTCTTCTATTTATCCCGTGGCTAGTTTGGAATGTAGATGAGTTGCTTTAGGGTTGTTTGGAGTCACAGTATATTGAGCAGCGCGAGGCAACCCCTGCTTCCCTCTCTCGGGACGGTCGCCACGGTTACTGTGGTAATTGAAGTGCTGTTTTCATCTCGGCTTGAAAAAAAGCACATGAGCCGTCTTGCCCTACAAGGGAGCGACGTGGAGCCACCAGTTGTTGCCTTTTAGTGCACTTTTATGTTCTTAATACGGTCTGGCAAAAACACACATATTCAATGTTTCTCATACATCTATGTCAGGGGGAAGCTCAAAAAGATTTCCGCCAATGCTCTCGCAATTGCAATTAATAAGTATTTATTAAATCAGTGTGTCAGTCTTATATGCAACTAGCGGTTATTTTCATTATTGATTAATCTGCTGATTATTTTCTAGATTAATCGATTGGAGTATAAAATGTTCAAAAATACAGTATACTGTATATACTGTATATATATTATTATTTATTTATTTTCATTTTTGAATTCTGAGCAATTTTGTAAAGAGTAAGAGTCTGATTTTTTTCTTGTTTTTGTCCAAAACTCAAGGATATTCAGTTTAATATTATATAAAAACAGAAAAAAACAGCATAAGAAAAATTAATAACTATTAATAATTGATTAGTCGACTAATCGTTGCAGCTCAAGTCTAATATTTCAGCCCCAGACAGATGAATTCTTAGTAGCCGAGATAAGAAAATAAAAATGACATAATGTTGTGCTTCTAACATCAGGAGATGTGTTTCTACTTTCATGTAGGGATTTTCCACTTCCCTCGGGGCACGGAAAGTATTTAGTGGCGTTGACTCACGGATGAGCCGCCGTCTTTTCAGTGTCAATCAAACGTCTGCTTACCTGCACAGAGGTTCCACAAGATCTTTGTCCAGAAAGTCATGATCTCTTTTCACGGAAGTAATGTCAATGGGGAACTGGGAATCTGAAGGGGGAAAAAAAGCATAATAAACATTAGGAGAAAGTGTTGAAATTAGATTTGATATAGACAGTGTTCATGGATTGCATAAACGGAAAGAAAGATGTGGAGACCACATTCTTTCCAGAAGTGCACTGAAGGCCGGGAGACCATCAGACTTTTGTATGTGATGCTAATGAGAAGAGACAGAATTTGCCCAAATAACAGCGCTGAGGCTTGTGCGGAGGCATTACGTCTTCCTCTGGGTATGGGCCTCCTCTTACATAACTTAAGAGACTGAATCCAGACCCTATGAATCGAACATTCCACCGCATTCATGTGAAGTCGTTAACTTTTTATGAAAAGCAGAAGCAGCGGCGAACGCCGAGACCTCGACAAGGCTCGGCCTGTTCTTCAAGTGGGGCAAATATACTGTAGGCTTTCAAGCGCGATTACGTACTTGTAACAGATTTCATCATTGATGTCCTTTTTAATACATGATGCCGCGCATCAAGCTCGTGTTATCTGCACTCCAACAGCCATTATCGGCGCACACTGCCTGGGCTCTGTTACAACTATCTGCAAACTGTCAGCAAACAAATATATTGCACCAAAGCACATGAAAAGTCTGGCCTTGACACAGAGATCTGAGGGAGCAGAGCTACTTTAAGCTCAGATAAAACCCATCTCTTCCCATGACTTCAGTCCTTAAGCACAGAAGACATGTTTATGTAGTAACCGTAGCTAGGAGGAGATTAGACTTGAAAAGCAGCTGATGTTCCGCTTGTTGTGTGGTGTCTGGAGCCCCGGCTCCGAGGCATCCTGAGGACAGTTGTGTAAATGAGGCTCACTATGCAGCCCATGAATACGCGGTTTTGTGAACAGTGTTGGGGACTGGGGTGACAGACCAGATGACTCTGTGTACCATCATTCACTCATCATCTTAAAAAAGACCACATTCAAGCTGTAACAGTGTTTCGTTTCACAACAGATGAAATAAAAATGCCACTTTTGGTTTATTACAGAGTCCTTTTATCGCTGTGCTACTTCATTAATCTCTATCTTTTTATCCAAACAACATTTGTGATGAATGCGTGTGGGGGAGTTCACTGAGTGCTTTTATTACCTTCAAAGAGCTGAGCATACTGGGGAAATCCTGCTGCCCGCAGCCAGTCACACGCTTCTTTCGCCTCGATTTCTGAAACACAAGAAAGTGTGTGTGTGTTAAAACAGGGATACAAAAAAAGTGAAACTCAACCACAGTTTCATTTTGACAAAACCACCAGCATCAGCATCAAGCAATGCAGTAGAAACCCCCTCTGCACTTGGAATCCTACAAACACAACAGACTTTAGGTGATGGATCGACTTGGGTGACTGTCAAACTGGAACTGATTATTCTGAGATAGCCTGGATGTGATGACGACCCGGCCTGCCGGTCAATCTGTCTGGATGGAGGTATGCCAACTCACACAAAACAACATGGGATCTTACATAACCATCTCCAGTCTTTTTACTTTTAAGACGTGTATGATAAAACAAGAAGGTAAAAGCAGGAAAAATCAGCACCACTGAACCCTGCGTAGATCCAGAGATACTACCATGTATAAACCACATGATTAAAGCGGCAGTAGGCAATATATTTTGGCATCATTTGGCAAAAAATCCATAATAACCTTTCAGCATATTGTTATTCAATGGTTCTGAGAGATAACTAGACTTCTGCACCTCCTCATGGCTCTGTTTTCAGAATTTAAAAATCTTTGACCAATTACAGGTCATTTCAGAGAGAGAGCGTTCTTATTGGCTGTGCTCCGGTCAGGTGACTGGAACATGGCTGCTGTGTCACAAACTTTCTCATTTTACAGCTAAACCGTGCACTACAAGATGATTCTGAAAACATTTGAGGTGAGAAATAGGCATTAACGTTACATAATATTGATTCCTATTTGGTCAGCGCTGCCTAGTTTGACAGCCGACCCTCATAGACAGCAGCTGGACAGCAGACCTCAGATCAGTTCTTACTGCTTGTTTACTGCTCGTTTTTTTTTTGCCATTAGGAGCACCAGAGGCCACAGAGGCACATGATTTTTTCCAGGTTCCCTGTTTCATGTACTACTGTCACGATATAGCGACCGTTTTCTAAATTTAACTTTTTTTAATCATATTTGCTCTAATCTCGCCTACTTCAGCTTACCTCAAAGAGAGGTAACACATTTTAAGACAACAAGAAAATTAGACTATTGATCAGGTTAAGAATGATCCGTATTACTCCCTGACTCTTTAACAAGTCCACAGTCCAAACAGGCTATCACATTGACTTTCTGATAAACAAATGACAATAACAATCAGGAGCCGGTCCTCTAGACGTCTGCAGGCTTCAGAGAAGCTGATGACAAGCAGAGGAAACAGACCGTTGGCACCTCTCCATTAATGCTAATACAGTCGGGTGCCATTTATCGCCTCAGTGAGACATGCTGTCTGACACAACGGTGCTACAGTACACAATCTGATTTAACCATGTTTAATAAATAACTAAGTAGAAGCAACAGAATAAGGAGGAGGGCCCGCAAACATTGTATTTCACCTAAAATTCTCCCATGCAGTTAATGTCAAATTTACTCTTTAAATACATCTGGAGACAGTTTTCACTTATTTTATTGTAACAAAAGTAGAGGTGAAACGATTAGTCCATTAACAGATCGCCAAAGAAATGATCAGGAATGATTTTCATAACTGATCAATTGTTTAGGTCATTTTATTTTTATAGCAAAAATGCCAAAAATTACTTCTGTTCTGGTTACATATGTGACTATCTTCTGGTTTCCACAGTCTATATGATTTATAATAAATCTTATAATAAATCTGAGAATGTCACCTCTGTTTGTTTTTTTTGTATTTCCTGAAGTTTTTAAACAATTAATATATTAATCAATTAATAATAAAAAAAGATTGATGTATTAATTGATTATGAAAATGTTAGCTGTAGTCCTAAATATTGAATTTAACAATCTGAAAACACGTGAGCGGGGTATACTGCAGCGAAATACACAAGCAGTTATTTCCATTATTAACCAAAGTCCAAAGTCAGTCACTATAGCTACAATAATTGAGAATTAACACAATGTGGTAAATGACATAAATCTTTTAACATAATAATATATAAAGCCGAGACTTCAGATCTACAATATTCTTACCAGCTCCGGTACATCTTTAACAGCCACACAGCCGTGATTTAGCTTTCCACAATGCAACAAAAATTCCAGGAGCGCACAAACATCACGTCCAAGGAAAAGTTACACACAACGCTGCAGCCACGGATAACAAGCTGCTCTCCCATCACACATCTGAGGTCTCAGTTCCCCTCCCCGTCTGAGCCTGTCACACTACAGCTGCAACATGAACCGCCACCATTCATCACACAATACTGTGTAATTACAGCGGCCGTAACCTTTGCAATGAAGATACTGCTATCACCCTGTTCCCCCCCCCCAAAAAAACTGTTGGTCCAGGTCAGGACTCACCTGTTACTGCCTCACGTCTGACAAATCAATGAAAAGTGACTTTGGTCTTCAGGCTGACCAACAACTGAATCAATATTAACAGTTCCCTGTGTCCTTGGATGACAAAAAAAAAAACACTGTTTACCCCCGTTAACCAGCAGTTGAGTCAACATGTGGACGTTCCGCTCTGTTCCCACCTGTATCACCAGGAGCTCAAGGCTCTCTGTGTCTAGCTAGGCTTCCCTCCCAGGTGGATAATATCAGGCCTGTTGTTATTCAACTGCAGCACACAGCGAGGGCGCCGCCAGGTCCTCTAGTGTCCCACAGCCTGCAGGTTGGACCACTGGGAGCACGTAACACGAGATGGGAATTCCTCTCCGTTTGGCATTCTGTAACACGATACCGAGACATTCTGTCCTCTCATCCTCTCTCTAAGGAAATCTCTTGTGGATAAAAAGGCTGGGCGGGCATCACGCCAGAGAAGGAGAACTTGTGTTTTGCTCTCCACAAGCTTTTAAAACTGTGTACAGTATAATATTACAGTCGCACAAAGAGATGAGACCCGGTTTGGCTGTGACACAATGGCCCAGAATGTCAAAAGCTGTGTACGACTAAAGGATCTGTGGCAAGCAAGGGGCGACTCTTTCCTTTAACAATTTGCTTTATGTAACGCACGCTATCAAGAACAACTGGGTTATGCAATTCATTGCTGAGATATGACATGTTGTGAAGTGCCGCAGGAAAAAGATATGGCACACTGGAGCAGACACAAGCACTGCCAGAGTTATGACAGTTTTAAAGGCTCGTTCACATTCCACAATCACAAAATATTTACAGCCGGCTACACGGGTAAAAACTTTGGGCGTTTTATGATATGCTTTTGTCCTGAGTTGCGAACCTTTTTAATGAACAGTAATCCCTTTTCTTGTCATTCTCTTTTGGAAAACAAAACAAAAAACCACCAGATTCATTCATTCATTCAGGCTTATGGTGATAAAAACAAGCATCATCATCATCATCATCACCACTGAAGCACAGGCCTTAATATGTCTATTCTCCATTAGGTTATTTCCAGTAACAAATGATTACTTACTGGATATTTTCATCCTACAGCCAGAGTGCTTCATATATCCGTCAAGACTTCAGAGTGTCCCTCAACATGTCAGAGCATCTTCATTCCCACGCTGAGCCACATTCCTGCTCCCTCTCTGAACACAGCTTGCAGTTTGAGCTCGGATCCACGGCTCCGTCTTTCCCCCTTTCTCTTTCCATCTACCCCCAACCACCATGTGCCTGTCCCGACACTAAATCTCTCCTTCAACCCACCCCTTTCTGTGGCAGGCTCCCTGACGTTCACCCCCATCCCTCTCTCTCCCTCCCCCGAGCAGCTCCTTGTGCCCAACCCTCCTACCCAGCTCTGCCCACCACAACTCTTTTGTACCCCACTCAGCACATTTTTGGCAGCTTCCTCACAATTCTTGAAACCATTTCCTGATATATATATTCTTTGTTTCCAGTTTGGCCAGATTGCATGATGTCAGCTTTTACAATCTTTCAAAATTTCATCCAAGAAGTGTGAACGTGGGAAATGTTTCATTTAAACAAACAAAAGGGAAGCGTGCTTTTGCGGAGTCCAGATGTTGTTCCAGAAAAGGTCAACGAAATGGAAAACCCGTAGGCAGCCGAGCCGGGGGGAAAACCATGACATAAACTGTCAGCAATCAGCGGCGGTGAATCATGCTGAGGCGCTCGGCACTCACAAGACTCAGCGCTAACATCATCAGGGTGATATATTCGTCTGTTTCACCTCCGACTCAGCCTCTCCGTCTGAGACACAATCAATGAATGAGAGCAACTGTGTGATCTGTGTCATCTGAGACGCGACGCTGCTGCTGGGTCACTTGACACAAAACAAAGAGTAACTTATTTCAAGAATATCTGAAAACATTTCCTTAATAAATGAAAGAAACTTTGTTGCAAAGAAATACTGAGTAATTGCAAATATATATAATAATATTGTTGGGTCTCTGTAAATTATAGAGTACGGTCTGGAGTTTCTCTTTATGAAAAGTGTCTCGAGATAACTTCTGATATGATTTGACGCTATTGAATTGTATATATATTGCCATGCCATGATTTGAACATATCTTTTTATGCTAAATGCAGTACCTGTGAGGGTTTCTGGACAATATTTTAATTGTTTTGTGTTGTTAATTGATTTCCAATAATAAATATATACATAAATTTGCATAAAACAAGCATATTTGCCCACTCCCATGTCGATGAGAGTATTAAATACTTGACAAATCTCCCTTTAAGGTACATTTTGAACAGATAAAAAATCAACAATCATGCGATTAATCGCGATTGAATATTTTAATCTATTGACAGCCCTAATATATATCATATAATTATATTCTTAAGTGATTCATTTTTTATTTAAAACAGCTAAAAGCCTCTCAAATAAAAAGTTTCACCATCCATCCAAGCTTACAATGTAAATTATTAAGAAAAAAATTAAGAAAATGTGGAAACCCCCCACCCCCAAAAAATTAAAGAAGCCTATAAGCAGACACTGTTAAGCAATTTCATCTGTTTAGCAGCCCAATTTTATATTATATAATAAAATATGAGATCACAAACATCTATGATGTATAAGGAAAACCTATTAGTTTAAATGTGTGGATAAAATGAGCAGCACTAGTACATGACTGGGATTTGCCGTGCATGGCGCTATGATTACATAAGGACCTCACATCCATCCATAATGTCCTCTAGCGTAATTACTATTCCATATGCAGCTTCGCTCCGACTGCGCCTGCCGCTCTGTGACGTCTCTCTGCCATTTCCTCTTGTAAAACACAACTCCTCTGACCTACTGGGGGCCGGCACCGGGGGCCGCGAGCGCAGACAGAATGACGCAGACGGTCCACTTTAGTCACCTTAACAAACCATTTAACAATAAATACACTCAGCAGCTTTTAAAAGCACTCTAAAACAAACTGCTTTAATTTATAAGGGCTAACAGTGGAGAGACCCTTACAGATGTGTGTGTGTCCGTTCCTCCCCCACACTGAATGAATCAGACAGTCAAAAAACACACAGACTGTAAGTGAGCACTGAAATTGTCTGTATCAAAAACACCTGGAGAAAGAAGCAATATGGAAGAAAGGAAAAAAAAAAAAGATTCCACTAGTTTGGTTGGCTGGCGGAGAGGTGTCGTCACGCTGGGAGGCATGGCGGAGAGGCCTCTCTTCCCTTTTATGATGCTAATTGCATATAGACACCCACTCACAGTGAGCAGTCCTTACTGTAAAAGTAAGACTAGACAGACAGCCAGGGGAAAACACACTGACTGCCCCCCTTAAACCACAACATCTGATGTCTCATGCCCAAAATAGCTCAACATTTCCTTCTGTCTCATGCATAGGGGAGCAAACAGGAAGTACAATTAAAAAGACGTACGTGATGACCGAGAGGATAGTTGATAGGACAGGAGATATTTGTGAGAGTCCAGGTCCTCTGAGGGGGAACGCTGGCAGTGCACAAGGTGGATTAATAATGCAGTGCCCTGTGTAATTCACCTAATGTCGTGGGAATAAAGGCTGCCTACTTTCAAGAGCAGGTTTTAATTAACAGAGCTCTACACGTCCCTCAGACTCCAGCGTCCTCGGCACAATGTGCCACAGTCATCAGCGTAACGGGAGGTGTAATATCACAACACGTCTTCAGTTCACAGCTCTCTCATCGTCCCCGGCTAGGTGTTGAGACAAAGGACAATAGTCAAATCTAAGAGATTATCTGTCTACAGAGGTGACTAACAACACAGCGCCTTTGTGGATGTGACTTTACTCCTGACGCAGTGATTGGCACATGAGCTGGCTGGCTCCGCGGGCCCAGTAATTACAGAGCGCCGGTGTTGAATCACCCACGGACTTCCAGCCCCCTCATTTGATCCCGTGGGGCACACAGGAAGGGGGGGACCTGTTATCCTGCAGTCGACATGGGACGCAGGTTTAAAACGATCGGCTCCGGGCCGCGTTGCTAAGACACCGGAGCAAAATTTCCTCCAACACAAATGAGCCAGCAAATCCCGGGCCTGCTTTTGCCCTGTGGTCCACAGCGACCTGCGGAGAGGTCCTTTCAGTGGACCACAGGTCTCCAGTAACAAGTGGATATACAAAGCAAGACATCAATGCCTCCTGGAGGACGGGGACTTGAGGACAAACACAGTGCCAGCCCAGGAAACGCCAATGCCAAGGAGGCATTAGCATTCTGAACCTGCATAGGTCAAGGGGTTTCACAGATTCATTTAAGAGCCTCTTCATACATTACTTTTAAATTAGGGCCGTCAATCGATTCAAATATTCAATCGCAATTAATTGCATGAGATGAAAGGGAGATTTGTCAAGTATTTAATACTCTTAACAACATGGGTGTGGGCAAATATACTTGCTTTATGCAAATGTATGTATATATTTATTATTGGAAATCAATTAACAACACAAAACAATGACAAATATTGTCCAGAAACCCTCACAGGTACTGCATTTAGCATAAAACAATATGCTCAGATCATAACATGGCAAACACAAGCCCAACAGGCAACAACAGCTGTCAGTGTGTCAGTGTGCTGACTTGACTATGACTTGCCCCAAACTGCATGTGATTATTATAAAGTGGGCATGTCTGTAAAGGGGAGACTTGTGGGAACCCATAGAACCCATTTTCATTCACATACCTGGAGGTCAGAGGTCAAGGGACCCCTTTGAAAATGGCCATGACAGTTTTTCCTCGCCGAAATTTAGCGTAAGCTTGGAGCGTTATTTAACCTTGTTACGTGTTATTATCACGTTAACTATTGTAAATATAGCACATATCGTCATCATCTGCTCTTCAATTTTATCTTTGTCATACATATTGTTTTGAAGGACTTATTGATACAATTTTTATGTAAATTAATATCTTTTTAAAAATAATACATCCACAGAACATTTAGAAAAGGTGCCAAATAAAAATGATTATGATTGTGAATTAACCATTTTAATACTGGCGGGTCCAAAATGAACGTTTTGTTTATCTCTGTGGAAGATATCTGATTATTGTTCCCACTTCTAACAAGGTTTCTGAGCCAATAGCAAAACAACATTGGTAATACGTGGTATCTCTGGGTCGTCAGTTAGTGTGAATAAAACAGATAAATGGCTGAGACTGACGGTAAGTGCCTGGCAACAACTTGTTGTGAAGTGAATGCAATGGAAGGGAGGAGGGAGAACGCAACATCTAGTAGCTGAATGTTATCAATAGCACCTTCAAGTATAAACACAGACCGGTTTGTGAATTAAAAATATTTAAATTCCTCATGTGTGAAAACATAATTGGCAATAAACCAGATTCTGATTCCAAATCTTCTTAAAGACTGCTTGTCCACCTTTCACTTCACAGCATATAGACACACTCACAGCAAGAACTTATCGATTGTGGGAGTAAATAACAGGACGATGTGAGCTAGGGAGCTGCTGTTGTTGACCATTGCCAAAGCCTGCTGGGTCAAAAGTCATCCGAGCTGTGTTTTTCCTCTTCAGGTCCTGTATTGAATTTAAACAAGAGCAGCACAGCTGTGGTAACACTCTCCTTCACCTCTGAAGGACACCCAGAGAGAGGCTTCTTTCATCTTCAGGGCTAACAACCCATCAACTTTCTGGCTCTCTTTCTCTGTCTGCCTCTCTCTAAAGTCTGGAAAATAGCAGCTTTTACAGCATTTACATGTTACTAATGGACAGTGAAAACATTTAAAGGGGAACTACGCCCATTTTTCAAAATTCATACATGTTATTCCTATGGTCTAAGACAGTCCAAAAAATATTAGTAAACATGAACAGCTCTCTCCCAAATCCAAAAACTAGAGTGCTAAAGCTCAAACTTGTGATGTCACGTGGTATAAAGTGTGGAACTGGTCCATAGACAATGAATAGAGAGATGTTGTAGATGACACTGAGAGCACCCAGTGGAATGTTCTGAGTATTTGGGGACATTTTCTGTTTCACAACTGACAACACTACAATGGAAAAAAACAAAATCAGCCTCCCATTCATCGTCTATGGAGCAGCTCCAACCTTTATACCCGATGACATCACATGTTTGAGTTTTAGCACTCTAGTTTTTTGGATTTGGGAGAGAGTTGCTCATGTTAACTAATATTTTTTGGACTGTTTTAGACCAAAAGAATAACATGTATGAATTTTGAAAATGGCCATAGTTCCTCTTTAAATACCTACAGTACACATTCATTTATATTATTACAGAGTATAGTGTTGGCTACCAGTAGTCTCATAATAAAAGCCAAAGCTGATTCATTTCTGTCACACAGTCCCGCCTGAGAACACAAAAGATGGATGACTGTGTGAAGGAGGGTTACATTGGGTCAGCATAATGTTGTAAACATTGTGAAACTTTGGAAAATCACTTAAAGTTGTTTCCAAAAGCAGACATCCTATATGTTCCAAGTCACCAAACAAGAGCCTGGGAGAGATTATCAGAGTGTCATCCTACCACAAATAGCCTTTCAGTGAAGGATTATATATAAATGGTCCTGGACCCAAACTGCAAAATGATAGCCTGCTGGATCTGGTTGGGTGTCACAGCCAGCCACGAAGACAAATAATGGGCTGTGATGTGTGGGCTGCGAGGCCTCCGAACAAGCCAAAGGCTTCAAAGTTCAATCTGTTAGCTCTGCGGTGTTTTCATCCAACTCGTTACAGCGTCTCACGTTCACTCAGTTTTGAGAAAATGTTCTAACAACCACATGTCGATTCCTCCGGGGTCGCTTGGCAAAACCAGAGGGAAGTGTCGAGTGTGCTACAGCTTCACAGGCAGGTGTTCTCGTTCTTCCCCCCTAAAGGACACTTTGGCACAGACACTTCAAGAGAAGTGTCCTTCACTAGAAAAAGGGGACCTCTGACCTCCAAACCTCAAGGAAGGAGGAGACACCTCTCCAGATCCCAGAGCACCTCCGCAGCAACAGAGTAGAAATCAATCAGCAGAGCTTTCTGTGAAACTCATACTACAGTCAGCGACTTCCAAGGCACGATGCACCGGCTAAACACTTCCAGACGCTGGACTGCAGCCATGTTCCCACGCACGTTTAAGTGTTTTGACAACCATCTCGGAGGCCTTTATGAAGGATTTGCTTTCTTTGCCGATAAAAAAATCAACTTTGGCTTTCGGAGATTTCCTTTTTCATTTCATGCAGGCATACCTCCCCGAAAACCCCGGGACTATTTCTTCAACCCGGTGTTGATCTTTGCAGAGTAATCATTGTGCTAGTTGAGGTTATTCAGTCTATCCACAGATCAATAAATAACATGACTAATGCAGACTGGTCAGCAATAACACACATCAAGGGCTCGCTATCTGTGATGAGACTCAACAGTTTTCTTCTTTAGCCAAATAGCTATTCTTATCTCGGTGGTGTTTTTTTGGTCTTCATTCCAGAATATTCTTTTTTATTAAAGTGAGCTCCTCAGAGTTAATAATAGCATGACAAATCTTCCCAGGAAGCATATAAACAGTAAGACGGCCTGATGTAACAGATCAGGAGAGGTATTTTATCTGTGAGCATCTGTGCTGCCCTCAGTACAAATATAAGGCTTGGAAACAGACTTCAGTTCAACTCTGGGCCTGCCTGACTTTCACCCAGCTTCGTTTTCTATCTGCCAACATCCTCTTGAAGCTCTCCACTTCCCTCTTTCTCCTCCCTCTCTCTCAGCAAGACTCTGATCTGTGCTTTTTTCAGTCGTCTTTCCTCCTCGTCCCTTTATGCCACCTCCTTAACAGTTGGCTCCTACAGTGTTCCATGTACTCATGCAGTTAACTGTATCTCTCTTCACTCCTACCTACTTAAGCTGGATTTCCACCAAATGTTCCCGGGATTTTTAGTCCCTGGAACTACTTTTCAAGGAACTAAAAGGTTCCTTCGGCCCACTGTTATCTGCGTTTCCACCGCAGTCTAAGGACCTGCGAAGATTAGGCTAATTAGACCGATGACGTCTGAAAAAGCAACATGACATGGGAGGGCTGCTGGTGGTCGCAGCAGGAAACACACACTGCAACCTGCAGACGATATTTACTGCTGCATATATTTACTGATTCACGTTGAATGTAATAAATTAAATGCAGCAGAGGAAAATGAAGAGGGTCTGTCTCCACAGTAAATCATCTGCTGAGTTAACGTTGTGAAACAATCAGAAAATAACTTTTCTTTCTCTCATTTACAGTAACGCCGCGCTACGTCTCTCTCTTCTACCTCTCGCATTTGCTGGGGGTAAAAGGTCCAATAAAATGTGCCCAGAACTTAATTTACACCCTGGTTCCTGTAGTCGAAACACAATGAGTTCCTCAAAAGGTTCTCAGTTCCGGGAGGAAAGTTCCTGCGGTGGAAACGGGGCTTCAGATCTGAGCTTTTTCACTTGTCTTTCCTCCACGTCCTTTTACCCCAGCTCCTTAACAGTTGACTCAGTGTCCCATGTGCTCATGCAGTTAACTGTGTCTCCCTTTATTCCTAGCAACATATACCAGAAGTTCCTATAGGTGTGTGTGTGTGTGTGTGTGTGTGTGCGTCCTGATTTGAAGTCCATACATGTCGTGTTTTATGTAAAGCCCAGTAGGCTGCATGCCTTGCCGTGTCATGCTGTTTTCCCACTCGTAATTTACGGTTGTGCGGCTGTAATTCTTCCTTCCCTTTGATAGCCTATATAAACACTGTAATTTGGTTTTCCGAGAGCGCCGTATAACACAACTAAGGGGAGATGACTATGAATTACTGACAGTCAGCTGACCAAAAATCGCAACTCCAACATGGAAAAAGTTATCAACACATAAGTCCCGGCAGCCGCACAAATCAAAAGTCTCATGATGAAAGACCTATTTTTCAAGTTTAGCAGATGCTAATAAGTGCACAGATACTGTAAACTAACACATGAGGTTTCATGTGTGACCACAGCTCTGTAAAGCACAGGATACGGTGAAAAGAGGAAAGGAAAAAACCTCTGAAGTCAAGTCCTACAGAGCTCCGTTAGGTCCAACCTCCCTCTCATTTGGACCGGATCCCAGAGGGGACTACGTGGGGTTCCCTCCTTCTCTGGGAATGGCCTCAGAGAGAGTCAGAGGGTAGAGAGGGGGCCAATGTCAGAACAAGGGCCCCTACCGTGAGAAAGCCCTCTCAGGACCTCCACAATAAAAGCACGGAACCATCCCTTGGGGATGCTGGTCCCAATTAACCACATCAAAGCGAACGGCCACAAGACTCAGGGAGAGCCGCAGCACTCATGCGACGGACCTGTGAGCCGCGGCGGAGATGATGCTGATGATACTGTGAGCGTGTGTTGTTATGTATGATGAGGCGTATCAAGAATGCTAGAAGCGCTAAGTGATTGTTCTGCTTTATCAGAGCGTTCACAGAGTCTCTCCCTCACACTCACACACAGAGCGCTAATAGAGAATGTAGGGTCATTTTGTCATGCGTGGCCATCAATGACAGTCTGTGTTCAGACAGTCACTCCCCGGCTGAAAGGCCTGTAAAGTGAAGAGACAGCGGCTGAATGTCTGCGGTCTGCATGCACGCTGCCTCTGCACCTCTTGTCAGTTTTTCCGGCATAATGACATGTGACTTACATTTCTACCACAGGAGGGCAGCCTAGTGCTGATCTCTGACATGGTCCACATGCAGATGTGGGCAAAATGTGCCATATGATGGATAGATGATGGATACAGACGGTCCATATATATGTGAGGTGCAAAAACTACTATCTCAATAATGTGCTCTTAAAGCTGCAGTAGGCAGAATATTTTTGGCATCATTGGGCAAAATTCCATAATAACCTTTCAGCATATTGTAATTCAAGTGTTCTGAGAGATAACTAGACTTCTGCTCCTCCTCATGACTCTGTTTTCAGGCTTTTGGGGAGACTTTGGCCAATCACAGGTCATTTCAGAAAGAGAGCGTTCCTATTGGCTGCTGTCAATCACTCAGATCAAACAGTCAAACTAGGCAGCACTGATCAAATATGAATCAATACTCTGTTACTGTAATGTCTATTTCTCACCTCAAATGTTTCCAGAAACATCTTGTAGTGTACTGTTTAGCTGTCAAATGAGAAAGTTTGCTCCGGCTGGTGGGCGGTGCTTGGTATTTCCTCAACTGATCTCAACATGGCTGCTAAACAGTACACAACAAGATGTAACTGAAAACATTTGAGGAGAGAAATAGGCATTACAGTATCAGAATATTAATTCATATTTGATCAGCGCTGCCTAGTTTGACTGTTTGATCGGAGTTCACGAGTGATTGACAGCTGCTCAGAGACGGCAAAGCTCCAGCTCGGCTGTGATTGGTTGTTTTCCTCCGGTCTGTGAAATCTTGCAGATGCCATTAGGAGCATCGGAGGACACCGGAGGACATCGAAGGACATTGGAGGACACAGAGGCACATACTTTTCTTCAGATTACCTGTCTCATGCACTACTGTCAGGATATAGTGACTGTTTTATAAAAATATTTTTTTTTTCATATTTGCTCCAATTCTACCTACTGCTGCTTTAAGTGAAGCCTGAAAGAGCAGTTATCTAATCAATACACATCTATTTGAAACATGTTACACATCACCTGACCATTATCTCTAAGGTCTTTTGGTATTTATACACAACTTGTTTTCTTTAGATAAGCAGATGTGGACGTTTGGATGTTTTTGTAAAACATAAGTCCATAAATGTAACCTGAGAGTTTTAACAAGCTTCATTTATCCGAGACAAGTTTGCTGCAGCTTCCTCATGACTACAGTAAGAGGTGCAAACATATTTAGTGTACTATTTGCTGGATGTAGGTTAATAAGGCTTTTCTCTCAGTGAATTGGCATTTTCTAATCTGAGGAATGTAAAAAGACCTGAGAACAGGAGAAGTTTTCCACCGTGGCTCTGTTAATATGTGACTTTCCGTTCCTGTTACAGTGCAGCCGAGGCATTTCTCAAATCGCCTCTTAGTTAATGATTAGCGCTGCACATGTGGCAGCTGTCAGCTACTCTGACTACACTGATTCATGCACGCAAACAAAGATTTACAGGAAGGATACACAGAGCTCAGCCTGCCACCTACAGGAAAGTTGTGGGAATCTACATAGGAGCTGTATGAATGTGACCTTTATTTACCAGAGGCTGGTTGGATTGAGTCAGTCTGTTTCCGACCGTTACAGAATTCTTGAATCATTTACTGGTTCTTTATCAGCAGGGCGGGGGTTTACCAACAGCTACCAACCGACTACAGGAACAATTTGGCTCCAGAAACAGTGGCTGATGAATTTGGGGATTTACAGTAAGAAGCAGTCAGAGCTGTAGATAAACCAGATCTCTTCACTGTATACTTATTTATATATATAGGAATGTTTCTGAAATAAAATGTTAAGCTCTGGTTGTTTTCTTGTCATTTGGATATAACTAAATATCTTTTATTTTCTTTGCCTGCTCAGCAAGGCAGGGATGGAAAGATGTGAAAATATATGAAAATATACTACTACTACCACTACTAATGATAATAATGATAATTCATTTTTATTTTTATTTGGGGGCGCCTTTCAGGACACCTAAGGACACCTTACAAAGATGAAAAATAAATACTCGAAAAGAGAAAAACAGCCAAACACGACGATAACACCAGCAGAGCGAACATAACGAGAGACTTTTAGGCAGACACGCATAAATAATACGTATTAGGGGGGAATAAAACAGTAACAATGTTAATGGAAGGACACAGAATGATGGACACGACAGTGAATAGGCCAGTTTGAACAGGTGATTTTTGAGGTGGGATTTTTGAATGTTGTAACAGCGTCAGACTGTTGGATGTGTATATCAAAAAAAATTAAAAATTAAAAATTAAAATAAAAAAACTTCTTACAATATATACATATCATGATGATACAGTATCTGTTAGTGTTTTTAAACAGGCATCTCAAGCATTTTCAGAATTCATTTTAGGAGAAAGTTGAATCTATAATTACTACATGTTGCTCTACTTTAGTATAAATATAAACATTTGTGAATTAGGATAAAAACATGGCAATTTATGTCCCCAATCCATATATATACTAAATCTATACAGCATATATTACATACTAATTATCATATTTAACTGCTGTAGCATACAACATTTTCCATTTCATACTAACAGAAAATGTTACGATACATGCAACATTGGATATTAATTAGGGCTGCCCGTTCTTAGTCAATTAGTAGACTAATCGGATGTTTTGGTCTTAGTCAAAGTTTTTTTATGCTTTTTCATGCTGAATGGTTTCTTTCCAAGAAACTTAAGAGCCCATCTCTGCTTAACACAAGATAAGATTTAAAGTGGTGCTTTTGTGTGATTCTTTGTGGAGAAACTCAGTTTTACAGATCTGTCGATTAAAACAACTAATCAATTAGTCGACTAAGAATTTCTTTGGTTTAGTACAGTCTTAGTATTAATCCCACTGTGAGTTTTTGGACTGTCACTGCCAATTAAAGTTCAAAAAGAGAGAGAAAAATGTTGTTTTTAAGATGTACTTAAGCCCAAATTTTGTAGGCTTAAGTACATCTGTTAGCAGCTTCCTCTCTGCATTGCATTGTGGGCGAATAGCGTATGTTGACATAATACATATTTAGTACCTGATTCAACAGAATCATCATATAATTTAAGCACAAAACAAGAGTACAAGCCGTAGATCGAGTTAGCTGAAGTGCGATGACGGGACAGCGCTGGAGGTAGACGAGCAGCTAATCACATTGTCAAAATTGCTTTTGGCTCCCTGTCAGTATTATTTACCGCCCCCTGAAGGTAGCAAACAACATCTGCATAGCAATCACATCCACCACAGAGAGAGCTTCATGAATAAAAGATAAACCGGGTCAGTGTGTACCGAGTCAACAACGCATACATCTTCACTTATCATCAAGCCTCCGTTTGAATGAAGGAGCAGTTGTATTTGTTTCACAGGCAGACGATCAAACGCGCCACATGTTAGAGCGGACCATTGATGAATAATTCAGTCCTGAGTGGGAGAGGACAGAGTCGGGCTAGATCCCTCACCTTGAAGTGTTACAACTCCTCAAAAGACAGAACAATCAGACCCCCCTTTTCAGAGCCGGTTTCTAACAATTATCCATCTGCTAGTCAGAAGAAAGAACAGAGGAAGGAGGGTAGAGCTCGTCCTCTTAACAAGCTCAAGTGTTCCTGTCCTCTCCACAGTATGCTAAGCATTTCAGATCTTCAAGTGTGGAAGCGTTACACACTATTATCCTGCTCGGAAATGTTTCGCTTCTTGCGAAGTAGGTTTTCTCTGTTGATAAAGTGCATTCAAATTCAGAAGATTTAAACTTTGTCTTTAAACGAGGGCTGTCGATGATTTAAAATAGTTAATCTTGATTAATCGTAAATTAATCACACATTTTCTATCCGTTCAAAATGTACCTTAAAGGGAGATTTGTCAAGTATTTAATACTCTTATCAACATAGGAGTGGGCAAATAAGCTTGCTTTATGCAAATGTATGTATATATTTAATACTGGAAATCACTTATCAACACAAAACTATGACAACTATCGTCCAGAAACCCTCACAGGTACTGCATTTAGCATAAAAAATATATGCGCAAATCATAACATGGCAACCTGCAGCCCAACAAACAACAACAGCTGTCAGTGTGCAAGTGTGCTGACTTGACTATGACTTGCCGCAAACTGCATGTGATTATTATAAAGTGGGCATGTCTGTAAAGGGGAGACTCGTGGGTACCCAAAGAACCCATTTTCATTCACATATCTTGAGGTCAAAGGTCAAGGGACCCCTTTGAAAATGGCCACGACAGTTTTTCCTCGCCAAAATTTAGCGCGAGTTTGGAGTGTTATGAAGAGGTTAATTAAAAATCGTGAATTGCGTTAAAGAAATTAGCGGCATTAAAACGAATTTGCCTTAACAGCCCTAATTTAAAGTTCTCTTAACCACGATATAAATCAGTCGCATATCTGCTGTATTACTGAGCATGCACACTGATACATGGAAAACAAATGTGGCTGATAGCACGCTAAAGACAAAAGCCTTTCAGCCACGACAGCCAAATAAAAGGCACGCTTTGTAACTCCAGGACACAGGCAGATTCATGATGAGCACACAGCTGCCGCGCAGTAACTTGTGTCATCTGACAAGAGACGCACAACGTCCTCAGCCATGGCAGAATGCACTAATGGCCTTTCCCCGGGGCAGAGATCGGAGCCCGCTGGCTGCACCAAGGTCAAGAAGCCAAGGAGAAGGGCCACGGAGGGGTCGCACTGGACAGAGCTTCTTGTCCCAAACACAGCAGCTCTTCAATGAGGAAAAAAAAAGAGGCAAAGCGCAACCGTCAGCGAGGAAGCTTTTAGTCACGGTGGAGCATTCAGCTGCTCAGGGTTTCCACCGGAGCGCCGATGAAGTTTACAGGACTTTTCCGTGGCTAAGCAGGAACACTTCCACTGGAAAGCACAAGGAAAACAGCTGAAAAACATCATCTAATGCAATAATTATGTGAGTCCTAAACTAAATGTGGACATATTACAATGAGATGATTCATTCACATGCTGACACTTTGCTGAAATCCCTGTTGAATTAGTCAAATTTTGTGTATGAAACACATCTCAACATTTCCTGATATTCCAGAAATACTTCCATATCTCAACCTACAATACTACACTAACGTATAAAACAATGATCTCAATAATATAAATATATATTATGTATAAAAGCCATATGCACAAGCATGCACTGTACATTTCTATCTATTTGACAGTTTTGCTATGAAAATGCTAAAAATAAATACAGTGATTTGTTAAAAATGTGGGTAAACAAATCCATTTTTGGGGATTTGTTCTTTATATGATGGTATGAATAACTCACAAATGATGGTCTGTGTTCAACAGTATAAAAATATGTGTAAATCAGGGGTATATTGAACACATGCAGTATGTTAAATGCATGAGTAGTGTGGGAGGAACTGAGGGCGGACAGAGCAGAAAGCTGCAGGAACACAGTAGCCCTTCCAGAGTGATGGAGTATGGAATACTCCTCCAAAATCCGAGGAATATTTCCAGGAAAGGAGACACATTCCTCCTCAATGAAAACAGGCCCTTTCCCTTACACAACAATCCCACTGTGCAGCACTCAAATGCCTCTTTCTTCCCATTTTACTTCACACCGCTGTGCATTTATAGCCATCGACTGTCCGAGCAGATGCCGGTCAGACAACAGGAAGTCGTGGTTCTTCAGTCTGTCCCGGTACTCTAGTCATAGTGGACTGAAGGAGAACCCACACACATAGATAGCTGTGGTATAGTTTTGAAACGCCATCAAATCGGAAACATGACTAAGACCCCACAGGCTCCCCTGGAATTTGGGGGGTGAAACAATCCATGAGTAACTCTGCCCATCAGCACCGTGGCCCCCTCTCACTTTCAACCTGCTATGTCAACAGGGGCCGGCCAGCTGGAATGCAACACATGGAGAACAACCCTGTGGCTCTGCACATTCTGCAGTCAGTCCCTTAAAACTAGTTATCCCAAACATGCAAGGCATCACACAAGGTGAGACGTGAGGTATGAGAGGAGATAAGATTCACTGAGGGTTAAAACGCTGCTCTCCTGAGAAAAAAATTAAGAAAAACTGCCACAGTGAAAGAAAATTGCTCAATTAAGGCATTTAAGAAAAATCAGATAAAAAAAAAAATGCAATTACCAAAATTAGGTGAGAAGATTGCTAAAGATTGCATAATTACAGCACTTAAGACAGCCCATGAAAATAGCTGGGAAACAGTTTAATCTTTTTGTCTTCTTAGAAACAGACACCTTGGAGATAATTATCCACCATGTGGAAGGAACATTAGCAAAGTTTGTTTTCACTTTCTTTAACAAACTGCTTGATATTATGCAGGACTAACTGACTGGAAAGTTAACATTTACTGTAGTTTAATGCCTTTTATTTTTTTGTTAATGTAGCTATAATTTCATATTTTAATACATCCAACACACCTTTTCCTACAGATTATCTTTCTACATTTGCAGCAATTTCATTGTTGGGATTTTAATACATATATTTAGGATTTTTAAAGCTTCAGTAGGCAGAATGTTTTTGTCATCATTGGGCAAAAATCCCATAATAACCTTTCAGCATATTGCAATTCAAGTGTTCTGAGAGAAAACTAGACTTCTGCACCTCCTCATGGCTCTGTTTTCAGGCTTTAAAAAATCTAGCCCGTGACGGGAGACTTTGGTCAATCAAACTTCATTTCAGAGAGAGAGCGTTCCTATTGGCTGTTCATTCAACAAAGGCAGCTGTAAATCACTCGGGAACTCTGATCAAACGGTCAAACTAGGCAACGCTGATCAAATATTAATTAATATTCTGTTACTCTAATGCCTATTTCTCACCTAAAATGTTTTCAGAAACATGTTATAGTGTACTGTTTAGCTGTAAAATGAGAAAGTTTGCTCCAGCTGGTGGGCAGTGCTTGGTATTTCCTCAACTGATATCAACATGGCTGGTCACAAACTTTCTCATTTTACAGCTTAAACAGTACACTACAAGATGTTTCTGACAACATTTTAAGTGAGAAATAGTCATTACAGTAACAGAATATTTAATCAGCGCTGCCTAGTTTGACCGTTTGATCAGAGTTTGCGAGTGATTGACAGCTGCCCAGAGACGGCAAGGCTCCAGCTCGGCTCCGATTGGTTGTTTTCCTCCGGTCTGTGATATTTTGCAGATGCCATTAGGAGCACCGGAGGACACCGGAAGATACCAGACCTTTTTATAAAAATAACTTTCTTTAATCATATTTGCTCCAATCTCGCCTCCTGCTGCTTTAATGGAAGATGAGGATCATGATTTAGGTGACTGATTTATGATATTGAGGAGAAACAGTTCAAAGGTTAATGTTGTCTTTGGTCACTCTGAAAGCAGTTTAAAACCACACAGAAAATGCCAAACCGAAATCACATTAAATTGTAGAGTATTTAAAAGTCCTGCCTGACGATAAACATGCAAGTAAAAGCTGTCGAAATGACTCGATCCTAAAAACCCACTTCAAACATGAGCATATTTTCTGTCCTTGTCCCAGATCACCTAAATTGTTGGTTTGCTGTCAAAGCAGACATCTGTAATCTGAAAACACATGCCGGGGTTACATGACTGCACACGCCTGCAAACATCAAATCATGGGAGATTTCCTCCCCCGAAAACAAGCAGTATGTACTCCGGGACATCTTCACATGTCAACCCAACAGTGAAGCTCTCTGTGTATCCTCCGCATCGTCAGAACGCCTTGTGCGCTGCCTCGGTCCTCTGCGGTGATGCAGGAAGTCTTGCCCACACAAGAGGCTGCATTATCTGACTCACGCTCTCGCCGCTGTGACTGAGAGGAGAACTATGCTGCGTGATGGCTGAGGATGATGAAGCTCATTCTGTTATGAAAATGCGGCCATGCTTTGATCCAGCGTCAGGGTGCCTGCGGGGGGGGGGGGGGGGGGGGGGGGGGGTAGGAGTGGTTTGTCTTCTCTATTGTTATGCCGCCCTGCCCCCCCTCCCAGGAGTTGGGACCTTACATCTCCAGGTAAGGCGAGAGTTTACGGGCCTTGGGGAGAGATGAATGGGGGGTGTTAAACACCAGTATTGCTCTCCTGGCTGCATACAGCAGACCACAAATGAGCTGAGGGCTTGTAAAAGTGTCAGACATTCATTGATATCTCTTGTTGACACTGTGGGCTCACCTCTTGTTATGTAACTGATCCTTTAACTTATCACCTCCGTTATTATTCACCACCACTGCACCCTTGACCACCTATAGGTTAAAGGTCAAGTTTGGCTTTGTCTGCAGAGACACACACACACGCAAACACACTTTGTAACCACTTTATTTGCCTTCCAAAGATTATTGAATTCCACCTTTATCTGGAAACAAGTGTAGAGGGAAAAAAAAAAGCCAGAGATATGAGGTGACATTTGACAATCAGCTGATCCCAAACAAACACAGCGATGCCCTTGCTCGCTTGGCACCAGGTTATCCTGCATTCACGCTCTCATATTCATACGTATGCGTCATATCTTATTTGTGTTTTGGCTACCGGCTTGGTTCGCCAAGCATTCCAAGAGGTATGACAGAGTAGGACTCATTTAAACAGCTGGCTCTACAGCCAAGGAAGCTAAGAAAACAGGCAGATTTCCAACCAACGGACCAACAGTCTGAACTGTCACTTCTACCCCAAACAGCCCTCTCCTCCTACCTCCAGCGATCCTGTTGAGTAGCTGCTGCCTGGCAATGATCCTGCCCAGCCTGTACCCGGAGCGTCTGCGGTGATGGTCCATTCTCAGGTAGAAATCCTGAGTCTCTGGGGTCATGCTCCCAAGACACTCGCTGCCCGTGGACTCTGGGAGCTCCCGAAACATAACTGAAACACTGTACCCCGACACAAGCCCCTGACCGCTGGCTGATACACACTCACCCACACACTCTCCCACTAACAGAAAAACTTCACACAGAGGCGCAAAAAGCCTAAAGTGAGCTGAGGAGGACAGCAGAGCGGAGCCTAGGGGGAGGAGTGCCAACACTTCAGTCTGTCTCTGCGGGTCACGTGACCACAGGGAGGCCAATGGCGATGGAGCTGAGGGAGTACTGCCCACCTTGCTGAGCTGAATCCAATGCCTGTGTGAACGCTTGTCAACTTCCCCCTGCTCTGGAGGGAAATATAAATACCATTGGAATGCCTATGAACTGAGTAAGGAGAGCAGGAGTGGAAGAGAGAGGGGTGTGGGAGGGCTTACAAAAATAGTGGTTTTTGGACCCGCCCTGCGCTAGAACAACTCTTCTGCTGTTGCTGGTCACACAGGTGCCAAGTTTACTGGGCGAGAGTGGGTCTGTGCCATTTTAGAGGAAACTACAGAGGAGAGAGAAAGAGAGGGAGAAGTTGTTTTCTTGGTTGGAGAATGCTAATTTGTGCTCCCCCACACCCCCACCACATAACCCCTAGTTCCAGCCACAGGAAGGCCTCTCAGCAGGTCTCCTCCGAGTGTCACCTCCTCAGGGGGAAAAGACATTTTAGCTTGAATACATATGAGTGACCTAGATCCCCTTTACTCAACACAAAAGGAAAAGATCAGGCGACGGCATGTCATCTGTTCCAAGTTTGACGGCTGTTCAGTGACAGAAATTAAAGCCTCTTGTCACACTTTGTCCCCAGTACATACTAAAAATATATAGTATTTACCATATAGCAATGTTCACGGTATATAGTTTCCATTTTCTGCCAAGAGGAAGTGATTTAAGATGTGTGAGTGCAGACGTGAATAAAGTTGTAAAGAACAAAAGAAATACAAATATTTTGGCTGGAAGAATTTAATGATGATATTAATAATATGTAAAAGTCACTGTATAGTCATATTTATAGTTTTTTTGTTTTTTTTTTCAGTTAGTGTACAAGAGGCCAATGGGCTTTTCCATTTTGTACTAACAGGAAGTGATATAAGATGTGTTCTTATGGACATCAATCAAATGGCAACTGAAGAACGTTGTAAAGAACAAATAAAAAAAAGATAAAGACTGTAGAAATTACAAAAGAAATGATAATAAAATAGTGTAGTTTATTAATATATATATATATATATATATATATAAACTCTCGCTGAAGCCAGTTGAGAAAAAATCTTTTCCATCGAGACAAGCCTTCAGTGTCGTTCTTTGCTCTTCTATCAATGAAGAAATACTCTCCAGTTCTGATGTAACTGATGCTATTGCAGCATCTACCCTAACCTCTTCAGGAGCCACCATTGTTTTTCAGAATGAAGAGTCGCCTCCCTGTATTGTCTAACACACCTAAGCCACGCCCGTAGCTGCCAGTAGCTCCTCACAGGAACGCTGTGTGGCCCGGTCACTGGCCGGATACAAACCCATTACTTGAAGCCTGACAAGATGGATTTTTTCATGTGATACGTGATCCCGCGATTCTCACTTCGTTTCGTGACATCGCGGGAATCCAGCTGCCATGCAAGGTAAGCTCCGGGCAGCTCCTCCATTTATTTGTGCATTGCATTGTGGGACAATAGTGTCCATCAACACAGTAACTCAGCAATTTGTTAGTTTGTTAGTCATTTTTTACTCAAAACCTGCTTTGTTATGAGTCCCTGATGAATTAAACAATTATCTGGTAACATCTGAAATAGTTGCAAAAGTAATTTACACCATTTGGGATGATCATTTTTTTTTAATGAAAACTACAAGCTGATTTAAAAGTCCTCTTGTATCAGCCAGTTCACATCATGGAACAACAATCTCCTCACACCTGAGGTAAAGTCCACATCCACCCAGCACCAATCAGGGCCCCTGCCACTCTCCTGGCCTCTGCATACAGGCCTGCCTGTGTAGTATATAGCCTAAGCATGGCGCCATACATGTGAAAAGAGCACGAATGGGCAAGCGACCAAGTCAAACACAGTTCCTGTCTTGTTTCGCTCCCTTGGCCGGCAAAATCCACCCTAGCTTAAGCTCACAAAGACCACAATTCAGCAGCACACTTCAGAGCAGCGCTGCACGTTTCCATAAACCTCTCCTCTGGCTTTAATGGCCCTCTCCACACCCTCAGGTGGAGCGATGTCAATATGTCATTGTTGCTTTCTTAAGGTACTAAGTGACGGTGTGACACCATTCAGATGATTTCATCGGGCGCTGACTCACTTTTCACACACACAAACACCTGCGTTCATTCATACTGTAAAAGGATCGCTTCAGGTGTCAAAAAAAATGAGTGGCAGCGTGTTGGCAACGGCGCGATCTCCCTGAACCCTCGTCTGTGTTTTTCTTCTTCCCTCTCCGTCTAGACGGAGAAATTCACTAAGTGCATCGCACATATCGCATTACGGAATCAATCACCCACTGCTACACAACATCATAATGAACGAGATTAATGGTGTTTTCGTGTCTGTCTGCACTCTCAAATACCTCGGCGGAGATTGTGAAAGAGCTACCATATCTCTGGTATTCCCTTTGGGTGTCCCTGTATTTAACTTTGTGCCGCATGCCATGAAGAAATGGCTGTGGTGGTGTGTCCTTAGAGGGAGTGTTGTGTGTCAGGCACAGTGACTGCAGCCCTTATCAAACTTGTTCCAACACGCCTCTGTCTAGGTTTCAGAGCTCAACTACTATACAGCATGGCAACAGGAATCCAGACTCACATTACACACACAAACACATATATACCGAGGCCAGCCTGACAGCCTGGATTTTATTGTTCATCACAATAAAGGCTGTTATTGTTGCTGTGTGATGACAAATGAAAATGAAACTGCAATGCAGACATTTAAAGCAGCAGTAGGCAAGATTAGAACAAAAAATATTTAAAAAGTTATTTTTATAAAACGGTCACCATATCCTGACAGTAGTGCGTGAGATATGCAATCTGAAAAAAAATCATGTGCCTCTGTGTCCTCCGATGCTCCTAACGGCATCTGCAAGATTTCACAGACCGGAGGAAAACAACCAATCAGAGCAGAGAGTGCCGTCTCTGAGCAGCTGTCAATCACTCGTGAACTCCGATCAAACGGTCAAACTAGGCAGCACTGATCAAATACGAATCAATATTCTGTTACAGTAATGACTATTTCTGACATAAACTGTTTTCAGAAACATCTTGTAGTGTACTTTTCAGCTGTAAATGATACAAATTGTGACCCGGCAGCCATGTTGAGATCAGTTGAGGAAATACTAAACACCGCCCACCAGCCGGAGCAAACTTTCTCAATTTACAGCTAAACAGTACACTACAAGATGTTCCTGGAAACATTTGAGGCGAGAAATAGGCATTACAGTAACATAATATTGATTCATATTTGATCAGCTCTGCCTAGTTTGACCGTTTGATCGGAGTTCACGAGTGATTGACAACTGCCTCCGTTGAATGACCAGCCAATAGGAACGCTCTCTCTCTGAAATGACCTGTGATTGGCCAAAGTCTCCCGTCACAGATTTTTTAAAGCCTGAAAACAGAGCCATGAGGAGGTGCAGAAGTCTGGTTATCGCTCAGATTATCTCTTGAATTACAATATGCTGGAAGGTTATTATGGAATTCTTGTCCAGACATGCCAAAAACATTCTGCCTACTGCGGCTTTAATGCGTGCCCAGCTTTCATTCATTCTCTGCTCCAGCATTCAACTTTGGTGGTGTGATGACAAAAGGGAAACTTTTATTCTGAATCACGAACTGGAAGCCCACAGATGACGAGTACGGAGGCAGCTGAGTGGGGTTTAGACACCGCTCTGAAGTGGTTTGATTCAGCAGCAGACACATGTAATCTGGCCTGGGCAGTTCTGGCTCTGGCATGGCTACGTTTCCTATGGTTAAGGCTTAAGAATAGCCCCAGTGTGACTGGAGATTTCCACCTCGTGAGCCACCAAATGTCTGAATTCTGAGCTCAGGTCTGGAAGTAAATCGCACTTTAATACTGCAAGATCAGTGTAGCTGCTGTGCAGGTAACCTGAAGCGTTTGAGAAGAAGCCCCTTATACAGGCCCTATCCAGTGGACGAGGTGGCAGGTGCTTTACTGGAGACTTTTTAAACACTGCATCTGTGACTTAACACAGTGAGGATCACTCCATGCAGAATTTTTCAGACCTTAATCTCATCTATAGTAGCAAGGCCTTACCTCCTCGAGCAGCTGCGTGAAGCTGCCGGGTTTCCCCCAAAACATGTGTGTCCCAGGATATTCAGGCTTCTAACTTGCCTATTATTAAGTAATATTAGGGCTGTCATTCGATTCAAATATTTAATTGCGATTTATCGCATCATTGTCCATAGTTAATCGCGGTTGATCGCAAATTAATTGCAATTTTTTTTTTCAAAATGTACCTTAAAGGGAGATTTTTTAAAGTATTTAATACTCTTATCAACATGGGCGTGGGCAAATATGCTGCTTTATGCAAATATATGTATATATTTATTGTTGGAAATCAAGTAACAACACAAAACAATGACAAATATTGTCCACAAACCCTCACAGGTACTGCATTTAGCATAAAAACATATGCTCAAATCATAACATGGCAAACTGCAGCCCAACAGGCAACAACAGCTGTCAGTGTGTCAGTGTGCTGCATGTGATTATCATAAAGTGGGCATGTCTGTAAAGGGGAGACTCGTGGGTACCCATAGAACCCATTTTCATTCACATATCTTGAGGTCAGAGGTCAAAGGACACCTTTGAAAATGGCCGTGCCAGTTTTTCCTCACCAAAATTTAGTGCAGCTCTGGAGTGTTATTTTGCCTCCTTCGCGACAAGCTACTATGACATGGTTGGTACCGATAGATTCTTTAGGTTTTTCTAGTTTCATATGATGCCAATATCTTTTAGCTTTAAAACGGAGCTTTAAAGTTTGGAGTATTATTTAGCCTCCTTCTCAACAATTTTCGGTATTTTCACTCTAGCTTTAAAACTGAGCCCGATACAACCTAAAAATACAAGTTGCGTTAACGCGTTAAAGAAATTAGTGGCGTTAAAATGAATTTGTGTTAACAAATTATTATCGCATTGACTTTGTTCACAGTTTCACTAAGCAGTCAGAGAGCAGCTTTTGAAACAAGCAGGCTTTCAGGCATCATGTTCAAGCACAGTTTGTCTGAGATTGACATATAAAAGCCATGGAAATATAACAGAGGGAAGAGCAGTAACTGATGTCCTCATAATGTCATAGTGAAACACACACAATCATATGTAACATGTTATCAAAAACCATAAATTATATGTTTGTACTCAGTATCTAAGTTCTGGAGAAACTAGAAAGCGCTTAATTAATATGAATGTATTTTCATTCATCCGTGGGAGTCGACTCAACTCAAAGTCAAACCCAATTACAGTGTGAAATGATTTCATGCATATCTCCCTGTAATTAAAAAGAAATCTTTGTGATATATATATCTATATAGAGTGTGACAGCTCACATCTATCAGTATTGGGCTCCTGCTTTGCAGTGAAAGTTAACACCTATTAATCACACAGGAGTAGATGAAGCCCGCCGTAAATATTTGCTTATTGCAGAGTGACCTTCAACAAAGAGACACGGTATCCCAGTCAAACAATAATGTTTCATGCATAGACTCCACACTTATCTTATCTGATTGGACTGGCATACATTATTTAACTCCATCAGGTTGGAGGCAGTGCTTTAGTGTGATAAAAAAAGATGGATCCATCTCTCCAAAATCTATATAAATAGAAATATTTGGCTGTAAATAGACCACCATCTGTGATTTGACACACATGAATGTCCTTCTTGATTGGCCACATCATCTCTGATGAGCTAGAAATGAGCTGTCAGGGGGGCTACAACACCTGACCTACATTGCCTTCCTTTTGATTTCCCTTCAATCTGTTTTGGAAATGAAAGAGTTTTCTCCTCTCTGCCCCAAATATCACATCAGCTTAATCAACATAAAGATGCACAAATATATATATATAAATCTGTAGCACAACTAGCAAAAAAATAACACTATAGGGAACTACCTTGCAAGTAAAACAATATTGACATAACTTCTGTCAAGTCAGTCAGCTGCACCAGGTCTATATGCGTCCCCCTTGTTCAGTGTGTACATAAGCAGCTCAAGGTCTCGGGACTGCGGAGACTGCCAGGTGCATGGTACACATCGCTGAGATACATACTGTACTGTACATGGAACATAATGCAGGATTAATGTGTCAAATATCCTGACACTGCATCAGTATCGTGCCTCAGCAGGCTGCACAGCTGATTGGAGCAGCAGGTATCAAACTTTCTGCAATACTGCAATACACGACACTTGTGTGAAGATTTAACAGCAGCTTTGGATCCTGCCCAACACACCTGGTCTCATCTCTATTTCTACTACACCAAGCACTCAAACTCCTCCTGATGAAGACAGAGCTGTTCTGATGTGGTCAATTCACAGCACCTAGTGGTGCACTGAGGTTACCGCACCAATAATTGATTTCAACCCTTCACACACAAACACTCCTGACACTCAAGACCTTCAACAGATTCAGTGCACCAGGCATTAACCTCTAAATCTGCAGTGTTTCTTTCCAAAGTAGCTTTAAAGTTAATTCTAAAAACATATCCACACTTCTTTGAGGCAACATCTTGCTATATTGAGATACATATTCATATCTGCAATGACAGAAAAATGGTGATTCTAGATCTCTTATGCATAATTTCATACATATTATGCAGGAAATATAATGTCTGTTTGAACAAACAGCACAATGTGTCTCATCATCCACAGAGACGGGTGCATTTTAAGAGGTTAAAGCAAATATGTATCGACCATTTCATTGGAGTCGCATTAATAAGAAACTGCTCGGGTCCTAGTTTATTAACAGCCAGCCAGGAATTCATCTTAACAAACAGAGCAATTGGATATAAACTTGTAATCAATCTATAATATATTTTAAAATGATAAAATGTTCTATACTATCTCAAAGAGAGTTACTGTGAAGCAGCTGCAATATTATCATCACCATATACACTATACAGAAACAGTAAGAAAAGTAAGAAAATGTATGATCATAAAGTATTAAATACAGAAAGAAAGAAAGAAAGAAAGAAAGAAAGAAAGAAAGAAGCATTTGTTTTCATGATAATTTAAGGTGCTCTATGAGCATGTGGATACATTTAGACCAAAAATCAAACAGGAAAATGGTGAAATATTGTCCACTCTCACTCAGCTTTCATCCACTTTCCATTTCACAGAGCAAACATGACTCATCAGCGCCACTCTGCGGCAACAGCAGACCTGTGGTCACTGATGATGGATCCAAATCAACACTGTACAATAACACTGTGTAACCATGGATCTCCTACACGAGTGCACAAAGTTATAAGTTGATTATCTTGTTTCTGTATTCAGGCTTATTGCTTTAGAATCACATACAACCCATTGAGATGCATCACATACGTTCATAGCTCAAAGTAATGTCAAGTAAATGAAAGTCCTTTGGAAATTAATTTACAAAAGTCGTTCAGCTGTTTCCCTCCTTATAAAGAAATAATGCAGTTTGCACCACTATGAGTCAAAATAAATCAGAGGGATTTTAGTTCACTCAACAGCACAACTTCAATAGTGTCACTTTTTAATTTTGAAAATGAATTGATCCATGTGCACATTTAATATCTGCCAATTTGGGATGAATAGGTTATGTTTTTTGCACTGCACCTATAACTATAACTATAATATAGCTCATTAGAGAGAAAACGTGTAGACGTATGAGAAATGTATCAAAAATGCATTTTTTTTCCTCTACAAATAGACTATACCCCTGTTGCAGCACTGTGATGACACTTAATGCACACACCATGAATGATGTAACCTAACTCTGATTACTGCTGTCCAGAGATGAAAATGACAATAAGATAAGTTTTGCTGAGGTGCATGGCTTTGACCGGACCGGGGTGACCGGGGTGACCGGGGTGACCGTGGTCCGGTCTGCCTGCAGCGGACTACTGACCTGCCAGCCTCCGCTCCCTGACATTCCTCCAGAGGAGATCCCAGGCTTTGGACGTGGAGCTCCGCAGCTGCTCGCTGAACGACCTCCGGAGCTTCAGTTTCGCAGAGTTTCTTCTAGATGTCATCGCAAATCCTCCACTCGGACATAATAATTGAATCCTCTCCGTCCCAAACAAACTACCTTCTGTTAAAGTCTCCGACACAATCAATCAGCTCTCCTTCTCCCGGTTCTAACCTCTGTCTCTACTAACTACTACTACAGCAGCAGCAGCAGTAGACGGGACTCTGGTGGCCGCTCTTCAGACGCAGCTGGCAACATTTTGGGGGAAATAAATAAATAAATATATTCCTCTGGCTGAGAAACGGAAATTAATAAAAAACGAGTAAAAAGTGATTGTAAAGCACCGAGACAGACTTTAACACTTCACACCAGATGTGTGTGCGTGTGCGTCTGCATGTGTGTGTGAAGGGATCCACGCGCAGCGAGCGCTACACGGCCGTGATGCCTTCAAATGCTGCGGGAAATATGGGGAATTACCAGCTGGCAGCTGAGCACATATCCACCCAACTAAATGGTAGGCTGAGCAGCTTCTGACTAGAGAGGAGGAATGGCGAGCTTGGAGGATAGATGGTAGCAACTGATAGTGTAAATATTAGGTAGGCTATTGATGCATGTCTGTTATTGAATTTCAGCCTTTGTTGAATATTAAATGTCACACTTTATGACCCAGCAAAGCATTTTTGTAATGTTCCATGAAGGTTCCCCCTTAGCAGTATTTCATGTAACCTTAAAAGAACATCACAAGGCCTCTATATAATGTTCTGTCATGGTTATGTGAATACTGATGGTTCCTGCATGATGATTTATCCCAAAGAACACTAAAGGAACATTCCTCGAAGGTTTCCATAACCATACAATGTTAAAAAAAAAATAGATTCTAGGTCTACATCCTTTATCTTTTTTTACATTAAGTTTACTGGCTTTTGTTCATTTTGAAAAAACAGAGCGCTTTCAAAAACTTACAAAAACCTTCCCTCCCATCCAGGGTAACAAACATTCTCGGGGAAACAAGGGTGAAAGAATAAAAACAGTTAATTACAGAGGGAAAGAAGTAATAAAGATATAAAAATGTACAACACTGTTCATGAATGTTTCTTTGAAACCACGTGTCAGGGCAGTAACACTTCAAAAGGCATTTCCAGAATATTCTTCCAACTAAAAATTGTTTGTTGTGTATAAACTGTCCTTGAGACTACAGCTGCAAATATACAACAATGTCTGGATGCTACGTCCAATGTCAAATTCTCATTCAACTTGCAACAGGAGCACAACGCGGCCCAAACTCGAGGCACATGCCGACTAGAATAAAACAACCAGAAGACAAAGTTTCCATTTTGTCACTTTTTTTTTAGTCCAACAGTGCTTCCAACAATTCAAATTTAAGAGTCTGAAGTAGGAAGTGGATCTTTACGTAGAGCACCTGAACGCATCACAAGCTGCCAACCTCTTAACACCCCTCAACACACACACAAACACACACACACACAGCTCTCAAATGACACAATTCAAAACAATAATACCTTCCAATCATAGCACTTGAATGCATATATTATTTTCTTTAAACTACTGTAAAGAATTTTCTTGGGTATCATTTTTAACTGCAGGTACTTCATTTTTTCTGGATGCTTCTTTTGTTTCATTTGATTGACATAGACCTAATTATTAACTATCATTAGGATTTTGACCTAAATTTCCCATCAGCAGGATGTGGTCTATTATTTTTAAAGCTTAGTGAGGGTTGAGCGAGTTCTCCCCAGGTAGAGGTTAGAGTAGGTCAACCCTCCAACAGAAACATGGGTTCAGTTTCAGCACCATTTACTTCTGTTGTCACAATATCTCGCACCGCAGATACCGAAGAGAAAAGAAAACCTCAGCTCACATCAGGAGAATAAACACGATAAGTTCTTCTATGAGGCTGCGTAGTAGACACCAGCTTTAGTAATCATTATACCATAATCATTTTAGGAATGTCCTCCTATTATTGTGTGCCTGTGCATGACCTCAGAGCGGTGATATCATATCGGCTGTATTGGTTTCTTGTTCAGCAGCTGGGATTACTGTTATAACAGGTTTAATACCATTATAAACACACGGAGCGACTCGCTGAAGATTGACGGTCTCTTAAATGAGCAAATCTCTGCTGACCCCAGTTTGCCCTCTCCGTATGACACTGAGCTAACATTACTTCATTTCAATAAGGAGATAGAGCCCATTTGCCACCGAGCAGGACAGGACAGGTGATTTACGGATTATTACAAGGTCACATAGTGAGATAATCTGAGCGGCGTGCAGCTGAGGGGAGAATATTAATGAAGGGATCAGTTTCCCATTTGTTCTGTCCAAAACTGAAATTATGTGCAGCCAGGAGGAATAAGAGAGCCCCATGCAGTGAACTGCTCTGATCTATCTGGATCTGACACAAAGACATTAACATCTACATATTTCAGGTTAAGACTCGGCTCCCTGGTGAAGACAGAATAACAGAAACATCAAAGATCGTAGCTTCCTATGGAGCAAAACATCAAAACGTCCTGCTCATTTGCGGTGGAGGAACTAAATAATTCTCACAGAGTGCAACAGCTTTTCATCTGCATTTGGATCTAACCGAGTTTGTCACCGTTATTTTAAGGTTTAGCAAATCGCAGGAATGAAAAATGTGTGAGAAGACATGGATGCTTTTTTGGTTCAGTGTGGGTCAGAGGGAGGAACCTGTTCACCATCAACATGCTGCTATTTCCAGCCCCACTTGTTAAGACCCCGGGCTAAAATGCAGCTTGGAGGACAGAAAACACACACTCACCCACACACACACACACACTTGTCCAGAGAACCTGTTTCATCTGATCCTGTGCCTCTTCAGGAAGGGTCAGGGTTAGGCCGAGTCAAGCACCTTGTTTTCTGCTGGTTACGTGAACCAGGAAGCTCACAGAGAAAAAAAGGCTGAAAGTTAACACACAAATCCTGTCAAATTAACACAAAACAGGTTATACATCCATATATTTCCTACAATGGTGAAGGCATTAAACCAGTAGTGGGTAGAATTGGAGCAAATGTGATTAAAAAAAGTTATTTTTTATATAACGATCACTATATCCTGACAGTAGTGCATGAGACAGGTAATCTGAAAGAAATCATGTGCCTCTGTGTCCTCGAGTGCTCCTAATGGCATCTGCAAGATTTCACAGACCGGAGGAAAACAACCAATCAGAGCTGATCTGGAGCCTTGCCGTCTCTGAGCAGCTGTCAATCACTCGCCAACTCCAATCAAACGGTCAAACCGAATCAATATTCTGTTACTGTAATGCCTATTTCTCGCCTCACATGTTTTCAGAAACATCTCGTAGTGTACTGTTCAGCTGTTAAATGAGAAAGTTTGTGACCCGACCGCCATGGTGAGAACAGTTGAAGAAATACCAAGCACCGCCCACCAGCCATAGCACAGCCAATAGGAACGCTCTCTCTCTAAAATGACCTGTGATTGGCCAAAGTCTCCCGTCACGTGGCTTGATTTTTTAAAGCCTGAAAACAGAGCCAAGAGGAGGTGCAGGAGTCTAATTTTCCCTCAGAAAACTTGAATTACAATAAGCTAAAAGTTGCCGTTATTATGGAATTTTTGTCCAATGATGCCAAAAATCCCTCTTCCTACTGAAGCTTTAACTTACAATATAACACACATTTTAAAGGTCCAGTGTGTAGGATCTGGCGGTATCTAGCAGTGAGGTGAGGAGATTGCAACCAACTGAAGCCTCTCCCGTGTGCCAAGCGTGTTGGAGAGCTACGGTGGCTGACGCGAAAACGTGAATGTCCCTCTCTAGAGCCAGTTTTTGTATGAGTAGAGAAGGTCATTTGGAGCAGAGCCAGTGTTTACAGTGTATGTGTGTACATGGGGAGTGAGTGGTGAAGCAAGAGAGAGGGAGCAGCGGCAACAGGAGCGAGTAACGTTATCAACTCTGGCCCAAGCAGGAAAAGTTAACAGAGTTCGGATCGTCTGTTCTGTAGAAACATGGTGGTACAACATGGCAGACTCTGTTGAGAGGACCCATTCCCTAGATATAAACGGCTCATTCTAAGGTAACGAAAACACAACAATTCTTATTTTCAGGTGATTAAACACTAAAGAAAACATACTTATTAATGTTATATTCCATTTCTGCCAATAGATCCCCCTAAATGTTACACATTGGTCCTTTAAGGAGTTTTTTTTTCATAAAGAACCCTTAAACAATCTTCAAAACATCATCTGTCCATCATTTCACTAATCCTTTGGTTGACATGTTGCAAACAGGATAATGAATGAGTGTTCTAAGCTAACAGTCTCCAGGCCCAGTGACTGACAAGACAGGAATGGACAGACAGACAATACCGTCGCTGTCAGCCCCCATGTGTAAAAGTGATGGAGGAAGCGCAGCAACAAGGTTCTGACCTCTCTCAACATGAATCACCAGAGAGGTAAACACAGACCACCGCCTAGCCTGATCAAAAAAAAAAAAAGGAACTCATAGCCTACAATAAAGATGAGCATTATTGCTGCGAGGATCATTGTGGTTAGATGATGACTTAGCTTCTGGAGCGGTTCTTGGCAATGAAAGTAATAATAGCAGATGCAAAGAGAGGAAACATCAATCAGCTTGAGAGAATGTTTTCCCTTTGCTGACTCACCCACTTGTTGGTTTTGGCCCAGGCAGCTTTTAGAAAGCGCCCGTTTACCCTGAAAAACTGGGACATTTTCTGGGCTACTTTTTGTCCACTGTCTCTCACCGTCTCCCTCCCCCACACGTACAGAGAAACACATATTTATTTGTACACAAGTTATCTAAATTCCAGAGTTTGCTGAGTCTGGTGACTGATGTGGAATGCTGCCCTGTAGCTGCAGTGGGAAAATCCCAGATGTGAGGAAACTGATTTCTCCTCCGTGATTGGGTCATGTTGGCGGCCAGGAGGTCTTACACCCCCCCCTCCCCCCCTCCACCAACCCCCCCCCCTTGACTAGTCTGGGAGACTGCTCTTCCCAGCCTAATGGAAACAAGGCTTGGGGAGCGAGGAGCGGGGGAGATCTCCCCCCTCCGCCTCCACCCCCACGGCCCCCGAGGGCTCGTCCCAGGCATGTGCTATAAATTTCCTGACCATATATTCCCAAGTCCAGTTCATTTTTCCAGAGGAGCCACACATGTGGTGTATATCTGGGTTTAGATTATGGGGTTTGGGGAAGGAGGAGCTGACTTTGGTCCCGATCCATTAAAGTGGCCACTAATTCTGTTTTCTTAGAGGGCCGTGTGTTGTAACGTCATGGTTTCTTCCTTTAGTGGAGGATGTTCTTGATACAATCATTAATTCCCGAACAGATGTCCAATTACAAACAATTACAATTAAATATCTGTAAAGCAGTTTGTTGCATAACTTGACTTTTTGTATTAAACTACAACACTGAGTGAGGTAAAAAAAAATAGAAAAAGTTTGTTTCAATAACTGTCAAGAGGTGGGAGCTCTCAGGGGTCAAAGTTTGTATAAAGAGGCTTGAGGAATGTAAAACTGGCATGACAAGCGTACGTGGCTATTGTTTCATTGAATGACAAAGCATGTAATGCTGTCAGGTCTGGATCTGTTAAGGCTGCGTTGCCCACAAAAATGCATGGGAAAACATTTACACCACTGTCCAGCACCTGGTCTCTATTAGAGCAATGAGGATCTAATCACAGAGGTACATTTCTCTCTCAATCACTCTCCCTGCCTCCATTTCACTATTTTTCTCACAAACGTGATGGGAACAAGCTCATGTTTTATTGATTTTAAGCAATTTTCAAGCTGTTTTTTTTAAGTCTCTTTTTTTCCACCAGGGTTCAATTTCCATCACCTTTCTGGCGGTAGTGATGATGTGAAAATGCACATTAGGGGAGTTTTTGCTGCAAGGCATCTTCACAGCAATCACCAATAAATACAACTGACAGGATAGCTCTTCATAAATTACAGCTTACTGTAGCATGACATTAGCCTTTCAAACAGGAAGTTGATGTTTACATTTCAAGATGAGCGTCGTCCCGAGAGAGAAAGTGGAGTTAAGAGTCTGACGAAGACCAAAGGAGGAAATGACAGCTGCTTGAAATTAAACGTACAGTAGGGCTTGTAGTTCCCCCTCCTACGACAAATGTCTGACATATAGAGTCCAGTTTGAGATGACGGTTTTGCCTCCAAAGCTGCTACACCTGATTCTCAAAATACTAACAGAATTATGGAAAACATTTCCATTTAATAGAAACCAAACTGCTGTCAACATCTGTGTTAACACTATACGTATTCTCAGACCACATGTTTAGCTCAGTTATGTAAGCAACACAGAAGAGAACTATTGTTGAACTACAAGACAAAAGTAGTTTTTTAATGCTTTGTGCTTATGCTTTATGTTTGTGCTTTCATCATCTCTCTGTAAGAAGTGGACGTGTTCACTGTGACGTCACCCATTGGTTTCTGGACTGCCATTTTGAAGCCTCGAGTTTGGCATCTTGGCCCGTCACCATCTTGTTTTTTTGCAACCAGTAGGGTCATGTCTAGAAAGGAACCCACGAGTTGGGAAACTCTCCCAAGATGGTTAAGGTTAGGCATTGACCTTGAATAGTAGGATAGGTCATCAGGCAGCGAGTCTCGCAAGAGTTTCTTTTTTTTGCACTTTGTGGGTTACATTCTAGACACGACCAACCAGAAGTGACACTAGAGAGTGGAGCTAAGTACAACAGAACGCTGAATAAGACATTTCTGGGCAACCAACATGTTGCAAATTAACTTTGATGAACTGAAAACACACTGTGAAAGGGTTAAAGTTGTACGACAAAATCAAGGACAACTCCCAGACCAGACAACGCTGTGGTAGCGACCTGCCAATCACAAGGTAGCTACACCCTAAAGCATCCCCTGCTTTATGGTCTATTTGAGTCTAAATGGGACCATAATTTACTAAATGAACATCATGCTGTATTGAAGAAGACTTGAAACTAGCCATTGAGACCATAAACTCATGTTTACAATGTTTACTGAGGTAATAAATCAAGTGAGAAGTAGGCTCATTTTCTCACAGACTTCTATACAATCAGTCTTCTTTTTGCAACCAGAGGAGTCGCCCCCTGCTGGCTGTTAGAAAGAATGCAAGATTAAGGCACTTCAGCATTGGCTTCACTTCTCAGACCCGGAGGTTGCACACTGAAAACATCACAACCAGTTTTATTAAAGGTGCTAAATTCCAAATTTAGGGCATAGAGGGATTGCCTCCAGACGGCTCTCAACATGGCTGAGCTGGCGGCTAGCAGCAAACGGTGCTCAAAGCTCAAACAGGTCAAACAATGGCAACAGTGCTGACAGAGCTAACAGTGTTAACCTGGGGGGGGACCGGAAGGCAAGTGCTACACTTCCGCAATGACTCCATCGATCGGGACAGCGTCATCAGTTGTAACCGCCGTATGAGAGCAGTGCAGAGCAGCGCCGATTAGCTAGCCAGTGGGGTGCACCCACAAGCACTCACATGCACTGACATACACACGCGGCCGGACCAGCTATGTAAACACAGCACAGAGAAGCTTGGATTACAACACACACAGAGGGAGAGCGACTTCATTCTCTGCTCAGGTAGACATTACTCCTCTATATCTTTACATAGACAACAGTTGTTTGCTGCTATATTAATGCTCTTCATTTCGAATTTAGCACATTTAATGATGCATGTGTGGACTCACAGTGCAGCACTTCTGCTCAGCTCAACAGCCGCGATAAGCTGGAAGTACAGTGCAGGTATTGTTTTCTAACTGAGACACAAACAGGTCCCGCTGGGCCCTTAACTTCTAATGCCGCTGAGCCAGAGAGCAGAGAGGATACAGGAAGTCTGCTCAGCCTCTGCCTGCTATTGGCCTTTGATTACTGAGCCAAATTGTTTAATCGGGTCTGAAAACCCACAAGAAAGCTTAAGTGCTACACTGCCCCGGGACAGAGCCTCTTTTTAACGGCGCGCTGCGTTTTTTGTTATCCGGGTACAGGTGGAAGTGCACAGCTATGTAAATCTCCAGTAGCATGGTTACCCGCGGCCTTGCTTCGATGCAGAAGGACACAGTGTTTCGGTGTGAGCCGTGCCACGCGCTCGGCCAACCCGAGCATGAGGATGCGAGGGCTGCTGCGGGCCCAGCGGAGGCGCAGACTTTTTGCCTCCCTGCAACATCTGGAATCTCTGTGGTTTATGTGGGAAATTTGGGAGGCCAATGTGGTTACTGTATCTAAACCGACCCGGAGGAAATGTTCTTGGCTTGTAAACCGTGTGTGTGCATGCAGGAGCGCTGAGGAATTACAAAGTCAGACTTGATAAAGCTTCGGATGAGGAAGGGGTTATTGTTTGGATTAATTTACCCCAGAGTGGTGAGCATTTGTAGGATACACATACACACAAAAGGAGAAAACAGGACTGGACTGTTGACTGTTCAGTCACTACATCCTGGTGCAGGGTCCTGAGGTTGTGTGTGGACCGTCCTGGCTCATTACTTCCTAAATCTTGTTTCTGCCTTTCTTCTCAGTTGGCAGCTGAGTGCTGGACCAACCTGTTAGCTTTTGTGTTGCTTCACACACACACACGCACACACTTACACACACTCACAGTGCTTGTCCTCCTGAGACTGGCCTGCATCCTGACACGGCTGCCCACGTCTCTTTCCACTTAGTTTACAAAACCCAGGCCTAAATTCCACAAGACACACAACGCACACTCTCACTTTGGTCGTTTGGAGGAAGTTGTTCCCCAAAAGGATTTATTGCTTCTTTTCTAATTGGCAGTGTGGCTATAATTGGGAATCAGAACAATAAACCTGTTTCCTCTCACTGAACAACATAAAACTGGCAGATAACACAGTTTGTATGAACACACACCACGCACAATGACAGCATCGAACCCGATGGTTTATGCTTGAAGCCCAAACACGATGATCTCATTCAGTAAAAGGGCCTTGAAGACATTATTAAATGACATTATGAGCTATTTTATGTGCGATAGCTACAATAATTGCAATGAAAATGTTGAAATTGCAATAAAAACGTTAAAAGATTTCAGAGCGGGTTAACCAAATAGTTCCTCTAATGTTTTCACAACCTTGACAAATTACTGTATATACAAAGAAAAGTCTAGAAATACCACCGGGCTTCTCCCCCCCCCCCCCCCCCCTCTCTTTCCCTGTCAAACAGCCGAGCTGGCCTCTGCACTCAGGAAACCACAAGTCATTTTCCATCTTTCCATGTGTGGAATTTTTCATGCACTCGTCATGCCAGCAGCACCCTTTATAGTCTGAGCTGTATCCACAAATGACGACTTGCTTATAAATTTAGCGCGTGTCGTCACTGATCTGGCACCTGTTAGACAACGGACAGATCGGGGAGCAGAAATAACGGTACAATCTCGTGAAAATGGATTTTTCCTGCAGCTTACGTGCAGGCTTTAAATCAAAGCGGTTCACAATGTCCAGGTCTGTCTTTAAACAGTCAAGGAGCAGATGAGAATGCTTGGCCATATTCAAACATCACGGTGGAAAAAAAAATGTGCTACGTTGCCGTTTCTTCTCAATACTGGAGCCGCTTCTAATGCACCACATATATTCGTTGGGGTGACAGGGAGGTGAGACAGATTCATTGACATGTCTCCTCTACAACCAAGTTTAAAAAGTTCCATGTTGTGATGACTCCTACATCGTGGCTCTTGTCATATTCCCTTCATAAAGAAGATGACGGTCTCTTCCCCTCGGTACACTCAAGCTTATCGACATATGCCTTCAAGGGATACATTTGTTCTTGTCAAACTTTGTATTTTTCCCTGTTTACCCAGAATTTTACAGACATGTTAAAGGGCCTCATGCAGGAAATTAAATAAAAACAAATGTCCTCTTATTTTTGTCTGTGTCCATGATTTGTTCTCATTTTGTTAGTACCCATTCATTCCTGGGATTCACCAATATTTTCTTGTTTTTGCTCTTCTTTTGAGAACATTTTACAAGTGGTCAAGAGCACTCCGGATGAAAAGAAAAAAAATGAAAAATCTTGTTTTCACAGTCCACAAATTGATGGTCCAATTCAATGAAACATAAGTTTTAAATTTTAGGAATATGGAAAAAAAAACATAAATGTCATATAATCAAATTTAGATGTTTTAGAGTAATTATAATGACTGGATTGAAGACAACAGTCTCTGTTTACCAAACTGACGAAGAAAGCCAACGCAGCAACAGAGGCTTCGTTTATTGCTGCACATCCAAAGAAACACAACAAAGCCCTTCGCCTGTGGCGGTATTGTAATAGAGGCGATGAATGCGGTGGCTGAACATTATTAAAGGACCATAAAAGTAAGACAGAAATTATGTCTGCTATTGGCGTTGTAGAACTTGGTGCTATGAGTCGCTCTCGGTCATTTTGTCAAATTAGCTCTCAAAGGAAAAGGGTCAGAGACCCCTGTTTTAGACAATAGTGTGTTTCCACCTCTGTGGAAATAGTTCAAAAATCTAGATCCATAAAGAAATGTTTTTCCCAGTTCAGTGTGGGTGAACTTGACTGACCTGCACAGAGCCTAACCTCAACCCCATCCAGCATCTCTGGGATGAGCTGGACCGCATACTCCAAGCTGCAGTTCAATGATCATGATTTTGGACAAGTAGGAAAAATTGTACAATTCTTCTACAATGATCTATTCCTTAAAAAAAAAAAAAAAACATGGACTGCCTTTGGGAACTAGTGACACTTGGCTAAGTTTGGACCTTTTCTGTCACAACAAAAACAATTTCATAATGAAAACAGTACTGAGGTCAGAATCCAATAGAGACCAGTGAATACCAACAGAGTTAATAATCCTGCTTACAGCTCAAAACATCCACAGTCACATAATGATCTCAATTTTCCGCCTCATGTTGTTGTACATGTTCTGATTATAACTGTGAGGTGCCTATTTCATAATTCCTCATTGGTTGTCATGAAGCTTTTGTGATGTGTATATTATGGTATGTAACAGGCCTCCAGAGAGAGAGACACTGCAGCTGCCTGAGGTCACAGTGGGCCTCCAGCAGCAGGCAGTGACCCCGGGTGAGACTGAGGGCCTGGACTCTGGGAACAGCTGGAGAACACGCAGGAGTCCAAAACAGATACGCTAAGACAAGCCTGCTGTAATGCATTAGTAGCTATGGACATTATATAATACCCACTGGTGCGTCATCTATAGCTGGACTAGTGATTTACAGTATATGGCAGGGTATACTCACTGAGGTCATTTCACACATTCATTCATTTGCCAGTCTCATACTGTGGGAGTCACAACTACAAAAGTGATGATGTTTCCAGTGCCTTAAACTTGCATTCTTTCTAACAGCCAGCAGGGGGCGACTCCTCTGGTTGCAAAAAGAAGTCTGATTGTAAAGAAGTCTATGAGAAAATGAGCCTACTTCTCACTTGATTTATTACCTCAGTAAACATTGTAAACATGAGTTTATGGTCTCAATCGCTAGTTTCAAGTCTTCTTCAATACAGCATGATGTTCATTTAGTAAATTATGGACCCATTTAGAGACCATAAAGCAGGGGATGCTTTAGGGCGTGGCTGTGATTGACAGGTCACTTCCACTGCGTTGTCCGGTCTGGGAGTTGTCCGTGTTTTCATCTTACAACTTTAACCCTTTCACAGTGTGTTTTCAGTTCAAGAAAGTTAAGTATAATTATCCAGTTGCAAAAACAACAACGTGGCAACGGACAAAAACCAAGCTGGTGACGGTCAAAGTGCCAAACTCGAGGCTTCAAAACCGTAGTGCACAAACCAATGGGTGACGTCACGCTGACTACGTCCACTTCTTAAACACAGTCTATGGATGTTTCACATAAATAAATAAGATGTCCACATTCTGACCAAAACACCTGATGTCAAACATGTATTTCCAACAAAAATCCTAAAGATGTGACATGCTTTGAGTTTCTGGAAGCAGCAAAACTGAACAGGGATAGACACTATGGATATAAAGAGATACAGCACTTACAGACGCTCTAACTTCATCGACAGATGATTCAAGGAAAAGTATGTCACACCATTCAACTGACCTCGTATATTATGCACAGCACATGCTGCGTCAAAACACCACACAGCTATCACTGCTCATCACCAGAAATGTTGGCAAACGAAAAAACATTAGAGGAATAACTTCCCACTCATTCCTGATTGAAGCAACTTTTGCAGTTTGGCGGTGTACCAATATTGTGCTTGCTGTGGCGTGGGTGATGTGCGGCTGTCACGACTATTAATGTCTATTACAGACATGGTTTATTATTAGCTGATTGATGGGTATTTGTTTTGTTTGTTTTTTTCTTATTCATTTTTTTGTTTTGTTGTGTTCTTTAAAAAGAAAAATCGTTTTTTTATGCTTGCATTAATTTAGTTTACTCAGTCTTGAAAGCTGTTTTGGTGTTAAGCAATATGTCCATTGTCCCTTTTTATGTCTTTGTATTAAGGGAATGCATATCTTTTCACTTTTCATAAATGCTCCGATGACGCAATTGTATATTCATGCAAAATCCAATAAATAAAGTAAAAAAAAAAAAATTTGCTGCCAAGGGGTACTAGATTTAGACATTTCTCTGGCTCTACACCCCACACATTCAATGTTTACTTCATCTCACTTACACATGCCAAAGACACTTCTCTAAGAACAGTTTGCAGCTCAATTAAACGACCCTGAAATGAGAATCAATAAAAGCAGAAAGGCTGCATTTGGGAATCCATCACCAGGTGACATTTAAGTCTGCCAATGAAGGAAACACGGCGTTCTAGATTAAAACACTGAAAACATCCCTTTCCCCTCTTTTTCTACAGCTTTTCTCTGGGAGTCATTCACACCAATGTGTGAGGGGACACAAAGCTTTACGTTACTTTCCTTACAAACAGAAAGACGTCTCCAAGGGATTCACAGAGTTTCCTCTTTGTTTTTCTTATAATCAGTAGCAGGAGATTTTCACACTGAAAGTAGATTAGCATATTTATTCAGAGAGGAAGATCTGTGTAAATGTCTGTCTGTTTGAAAGCTCAGAGTGGGAAACCTCGGCCTGACAGTTCTGGGCCACAGAGTCTCCGTTTAAGCCTCATTTTCCCTCCGACTGCCGTTTGGGAAGGTGATGTTTATCATAACAAAAGCACACGAGCATTTATTTATGCAAGTTAAAAGTCACTGAGTTCTGCATAACTGCTTCTCCTTGGACCCTGTCGCTCTGTCTGCTTGTCTAACCTCGCCGCTGCAATCTCTATTGCTATGGTAAACACAAATGCATTTACAAAATATACATTAGTTGCATAACCATTTAAAAATCGCACGTCTGCCCCCTAAACACATGTCTTAGGCCAGACAGATAAATGCAGCTTCATCCTCATCCTTATCTGTACTGTATCTCTGACAGACAGAAAGCTGGCTGCTTGTGGAGCTCTCAGCGTTGCCGTGTCACCGCGGATTCATTAATTCTATGATTCATGTCAGTTAAGGCAGCAGGGTTTTTGAGGATGAACATAGCTGCCTCCTCTCACCAGAGGAAGCCATTCATTTCCACACTGCAATTAAAGAGACTGCAGGGAATAGATTTCCATACAAATTACGCCGTGTGAGAGGGAATGAGGCACTTTTGGCCCATCATACTTCAAAAATGCTCCATACACGTTGAGTAATGCCTTCAGAAAATAAACATTTGAGAAGGAGGATTAAGCTTTTCTTTTTTTCTCCCTCCTCCATAGAGCAAATCTTCTTTGAGCATATCCATATGCGGTTTGAGGATGGAGCTCTGGGTTTTGTTTTTTGGCCTCAGGAAAAACAAAACAACAAGTTCAAGTGGGCTAAAAGGTCTCATGTTTTTTTCCCCATAAATTCCTTGCATGATCTTATATACATAAAAACAAGAAGGAAGAGTTTTGAAATCCCCTGAACTATTTTTTTAAATCTTTCGTCACTTTCTCGATCCTAAATGGTGCAGTGCTTATTATCAGTGATGACAATATTTACCGAGCTCTCTGTAAATGTTGTGTATGTGTTATACAATGTGGCAAATGTTTTATAAATGCTACATAACTTCATCAAAGTGCATGCAAAATTGTATATCTTTGCAGTAGATGGCAAAGCAATCATGCAAACACTGCAAACATGTTTTCAGATGCAAAAAAGATCACTTGTCTTTAAGGTAAATCGGGAGCTTGTAAAATACACGGTACTGGTTTTATGAATAGGGGAGAGCGGGGTCAGTTGGGACAGGAGGACAGTTAGGACAGAGCCTTTTTAGCAAGTTAGAAAGCAACTATGTCATTCCCCACGCTCATACTCATCCACACCCTCTTCACTTTCAACCTCAAAGTGGAGACCTACTTTCTATTCCTCACATTTTATTCACTGTTTCACTCAGCATGTACTATAAGTACATTTTTGGCTCTTTTGTTATTTTTCTTCTACCATACTGTTTTTAGTTACGCCACATACAAAAAACATATTATATGAAAGCTTATCTTCTGGCATATCAGTTGATGCTAGTTTTAGCTGTCTGAATTACTGTTGGTAGCTAGCACATGAGTCCAAAGTGTGTCTGCTCTTGCTGCATCCGTTTCAGCTGTTATCAGGCCATTAAATAGGCATTATCAGTCGCTATAAGCATCATAGATGTGGGTCATTAGGGGCCTACTACGCCTACTTTGTTGTAAAAGTGAAAGCTAAACTTAAAAACAACACGTTCTAACATGTTGAAAAAACGAATGAAACGTTACGTTTCAACAAAACTACAACTTCTGTAGGTTTAAGCAACAAAAAAAACAGCTTAGGGAAAAACATTGTGTTTGGATTAAAATAACTACGGACACAAAGACAATTACAAAGTCCTGTGTTTCCACTTTTGCTCCTGTTATAATTACTACGGTTGCTAGAGGTCGCTGTCGTGTTCTTTTATACTTTATTTTGGTGATCTACCATGTGAATAAATGATAAAAACCTACTAGTGGGTGTAGTAAGCCCCTACTGACCCACATCTTTGGGGCTTATAGCAACTGATAACACCTATTTAATAGCCTGACAACAGTCTAATCGGCTGCTCCCAGGGACGGTAAAGACAGTATTGTTTATAGTTCCTACCTTGTCACTCATCATCAAGACAAAGGCTTTTCCTAACTGAATCAGACCCACGGAGTGAATATTTACTCAAGTGGCAGCCAGTCAGAAAACACTTTTTTCTGTAGAAATTCCATATCTCAGAAATTTATGAGAATATTTTCTTTTTCTCAAAGAAATGTGTGAGCAGGGTGTTAAAATTTAGACTGCAATTTTTCAATTCAAATGATATTTTTTAGCCCACAACAAGGTGTCCAAACCGTTTTGGGAATCTTGTGAAAATGCACTCCTTCTACATTTAATAAAATTGTGTCTTTCACGTTTAGGGTTGGGCTCTAATAAACGTGATAAATTGTTGTTGATATTGTTAACATACACCTGTGTCTGTTCAGGGATCAAATTATTTTCATTACTGTTCAAGTCGTCTGTGAGTAATGCAAGGTTATTTGGCGTTGATACAAAATTGCCCCAATCGACCCCGTTCTCCCCTATTCAAGATTTTAAAGTTCTTTAATAGCGTGCCATTGTTAACCAGAATGTTTTGTTTACAGGCGGCTATTGATGAAAACAGTGTGTGTACTTGCACACACACTAAATGTGTAGACCATGTGCATATGAAAGCAATAAAAAGACGCAGCACGTAAATAGCACAGAATACCATCTCGATGCTGCTTTGCTATTTTGGATCTGGACCCAAAGAATGTGCTTTCCTCTCCTGGACAATGTCATTTTAATGAGGCGGACAGTGTTGTTATGGACGATGCTGAGAACCATCTGGCCACCTCGTATCCGTGTCATAAAAGAGGTCTCCTTAGCCCAGCTGTAAAATGCAAACAGGGAATATCGCACCTAATGTGTCTGACTCTCTGCCAGCTTTGTCCTCTCTACAACATTCATCATTCTCCACGTTACTTTATTATTAGATTCCAGTTGAAACCATATGTTGTTTTCATTAACTTGATGACTAAATAAAGTTGACAGCGACACTGTCTCTGGTCTGGTTTATTTCAGTCACCTAAAACAGAAAGCACGCAGCTTGCTATGGGAATCATAGGGTGGAAAAATAGAATGATAAATGTGTGTTGAGGAGAATCTCATCGCTGTGTTGACAAACTTGTTGATGTTATTCACGGTGGTCTCACACTCGGGTTTCCAAAAGTTACAGTTAGGAGCGACCAGCGATCGGTCACAGCGCATATCTCATACACACCAGCAGACCACACATTAGTTAACTGCTGCATAAAAGTGACATGGAATTTTTTCCAGACCATAACGTCCACTTGTGCGTTGCTGTCGTGCACAACAGAGGTCATGTGAGAGTGCAACCTGAGCCTAAAATGGCATCTACCCAAATCCCGCAGCTGCCCCCCAAGGGCCACATCACACGGGCCAAATATTTCCCCTCAGCAAAACATAAAACAATGATCTGGCATGCTGCCTAATTTTAACTGCATCCCGCCAAGTGACCAACACATAGAAGGCCTTTAAAATAAGAGACATTCTCGAGACACGGGCTGCATGGGAGGGAGGGAGCAGACACCTGTGGCTGTCAGTCTGATTAACATTGTCTGAGGCCTGAGCAATGCCACCGTGCAGGGCCGGGACACAGTGCATGAGCAACTCGCGGGGAGATTTTCATGATGTGCCGGACAGCAGCAGCGCAGCACTGTTTCAGCTGCAGTACAGAGCTGACTGAGATTGAACAGACTCCCTAAAAGATCAAGCTTTGAAACTGATTCAGACATAAAGTTCTGTCAAGAACACAAAGAATTATCAGACTCAGCATGTGTAAAAGGAAGTTTCACGAGGCAACGGTGTCTAAACTCTACATTTCAGCATAGAGGTTCCTTTTCTTGCTACATTTAATTTAATATAATTGCCCAGTCAATAAAAACAATGTAATATACAGTGAGATTTAGGACTCTTCCAGCTAAATTTTTGTTAAAATGAACAGAAATGGGAACCGAAATACACCCTGAAATCAGTGTAAAGACTGCATTGACTGGTAGGGGAGAGCGGGGTCGGTACCACATTCACTCATCGTTTTTCCTCTACCTTCTAAACCTGGGTCACTGGGTGCTATCCCAGCATGCAATGAGCATAGAGGAAGAGTTTGGCAGTGCATCACAGGGCTGTGACAAACAGAAAGACACACATCGGAGACCCTCCACTCTACCTAAATTTAGAATCAGAGATCAAAACTGGCTCGTTCTTATGTGAAGTGATAGTGTTAACTTCTGATGTCAGCACATTGCATCAAAACGCTGCTGGAAAAACAGAAATAATGTCTTACCTGCCCGTGCTGCGTTGGTCATCTTATTGAACATCTACAAGACAAAAGAAATAACAAACTATCAGTAACTGTGGCACAGGAAGTTCATTTTGAGAGGAGAGCAACGACAATGAAATTGAGATTTTGGCTTTAACTACTTGAACGTAGCTCCACTCTGAAAGCTTGAGAAAAGCATGTCATACTATTTGGCTGTGAAAACCATTAGAGGCACACACCCAGTTCCCTGAATTCAGGGATAGAGGATGTCTCCCTGCATTCTTCAGTAGTGCAATCACTGCCGTAATGTCAAAGTCAATAAAGAGAAATCCGCAGCAGAAATGGTGGCATGATTTAGCACTTGTTAACTCAGAGGCACCAGCCTGCTATCCCAAATGATCTGTTGTTACCAGGAGGTTTAACCCCTTATCATTCCGCCCTCTTTAATTAATTTGAGATGCAGCTCAGCACTGTGTGTCAAGTTGTTCTAATCATTAATAAAAATATGAATAAATGAATTAATCAATTAAAATGAATTATCAAAGTGTATAAGAGCGTAGAACATGATGATATAAGTTTGTGATGGTCATTCCCATGCTCTATTATTTTTGGATTTGGTGCTAAAATGTAACCATTTCTTACCTCTCGAGAATTGATAAAAATAATCAATAATCCCTCCAAAATACCACATTAAGACACCAAGACCTTGAGGAACACCGTAGAAAAAGCCATGCTGTGATTTGGGATCAAAAAACTTCTGACATTTGGAGATTTCTGCAAGAATTGCATTTTTCGTCGATTGGATGGCGAGCACTTCTGTTCTGGAAACTGCTCAGAAAGCCCCTTATTATCAATATACCTAAGAAAGTCATCAATCCTCTGAATGTCTTAGGTCTCTAGTCTGTGTTTGTAAAGTTTCATGAGGCTGTGATTATCCTAGAGGTCACCACAGGTCATTTTATACAGTGAGGTCAAGTTTCAAAAAATGGTCTCACTACAATGAAATGGCTACTATGGGGACTAACATCATCACACATTAATTGGCCTCATTGGATCCACAAGAGTCTCAGCTTTACAGTGATACCTAATTTATGTAATTCAAGACCAGTATGCAGAAATATTCCAATACACCATTTTAGTATAAGCGAAAATTACACATTTATACTGCATGCAAAACAAATGCTTTGTTTTTGATCCAAACTGTATGGGATTATCATAAAGTGGGCATGTCTGTAAAGGGGAGACTCGTGGGTACCCATAGAACCCATTTGCATTCACATATCTTGAGGTCAAAGGACTCGCCACAATTTAGTATAACTTAATTTACTACAACTATAACTTTAGTAGTGTTATTTAGCGTTCTTCCCGACAAAGCTAGTATGACGTGGTTGGTACCAATGGATTCTTTAGGCTATCTAGTTTCATATGATACCAGGATGTGAAAACTTGGCCCGCAACAACCTCTGAGAGACAGAATAGCGGCCGGGCCCACCGGCAGGCCATCGAATTGTTAAGGGGTTAAACAGTTAGCTAAAGATTAAAGGACATTTTATTGAGGCATGTACTGTTTCCTTTGAATACTGTTACATTGTTTGTATTGGAAAAGTGGTGTTGTAAGGAAATGGATGATATATATTACTACAAAGGAAAAAGACCAAAAAAATAGGATTCTCACTTAAAACAATGGGTGATAGAGGTTCTTGATTTTAATTGTTAATTCTGCAGGTATAAAATGCCTGCCAGAGGCCAGAGTTCTGAAAGTATCTTCCTGATCTGGACCAGTGTCTCGCCCAACTCTCTTCATTTCCCCTCTGTGCCCCACTGCTCTGATTTACGCTCTTGTTTGCTTGCCCTGTTTCCACATCTCTCCCCTGGTAGAGACAAAAAAAAAGCTGTGAAAACTCCCAGCCCGCCCGTTTGCAACACTGCAACCCTCCGTCATGACAGTCAGTTGGCAATCAGCCCACACGGTGCCGATTCAAACTTCCATCAACATATCTGCAAAGGTTTTTATTGGCTGGTTGGACTCAACACAATAAGTTAGTCGTGTACTGCATGTTTCATGAGGGCCACGGCCCCCGTGGCGTTGTCATGGCAGCAGAAACGCTTGCGGTGTAAAGAAGCACTTGGCTGGATGGGCGACCTATATGGCTGCCACTTTGCTGTGACAACAAAGAAGACCTGATTGGCTGTATAAACGGGACAGGTGGTTTTGTTTGTGCACTATCTGTCTTTGTTACACTGTCTTTCACACTTTTAGGCCAAACGGCCAATGAGGCCGGAGGACAGCGGGCACCTGGGAGTCCAATTTATGATTTATTCAGATGAAGAGGAAGATTTAAAGCGTAGAGAGAGTCACAGCCAAGAAATTTCTGGCGGGTTACATTAAACCACCAGGGGTGTCCATGTGGCTCCAGGGTTAGCAGGCTCAACCACTCGGTTATGTGAGGGCACAAAATCCCAACTCTCTGACTCCTACTTAAAGGACCAGTGTGTAACAATTAGGGGGATCTACTGGCAGAAATTGTATATTATCAATAAGTATGATTTCTTTAGTGTATAACTGCCTGAAAATAAGAGTCGTTGTGTTTTTGTCACCTGAGAATGAACCGTTTATATCTACATAGGGAGCGGGTCCTCTCCATGGATGTATAAAGAGAACTGGACACAGCATTGAAGGCGGGCTCCCGTTCATTCCTATGACAGTTGCTCAGTGGCGCATGAAGCAAAAAAAGCTTGACTTTCGAGTATAAAATTATACGGATCATCCGGCAATCTTCTGTATCCATTGGGCCCAAAGAGCAAGCTCACTAGTTACCTTTAACTCCCCCTCCCAGCCCTCGGTCCAGCCTCAGTTTGGGGCTCATTCACATGAACGGAGGAAGGGAAATAACTAATTAATAACTAATTTTACAACTTTTAGGATAGTTTAAATAAGGTCTATTCAAGTGTTCATACTGGGAAGTTGATTTAACTAATTCCACCGTTTGGCCCTTTGGTTAAATTTTGCTTCAAATCCCAGCGCTCTTCCTGGTTTGGCCCTCTCTTCACGGAGCTGGCCGCCATGTTTCTACGATAGCCCAGAACTGACAAACCAAACAATGTGTTAACCTTTCCTGCTTGGGCTGGAGTTGATAATGTTACGCACTCCGGAGTTAACCCCCGTCACTCCACTCAGCCGCCGAGAAACAACACACGGGAAACCTTTGTTGGTCTTGAGGAGCTGCAGCATTTACTTCTGCACAAACTGAAAAATCAGCCGATTAGACTGTTGTCAGGCTACTAAATAGGCGTTATCAGTCGCTAAAAGCCCCATAGATGTGGGTCAGTAGGGGCCTACTACACCCACTAGTAGGTTTTATCATCTATTCACATGGTAGATCACCAAAAGAAGGTATACATCTAGCGATATCCATAATGATGGAGGTTGGGGACGATGGATGGGACACAAACACAGGGTTTTCGCCCAGGAGACCGGAGTTCGTATCCTGTGTAAAACCAGAACTGTGTCATTTTTTTCCCCTAAAAGTTGTATTTTTTTGCCTAAACCTTTGTTTGTGTTCAAAACGTGACGTTTCATTCAGTTTTACAACATGTTAGAACGTGTTGCTTTTAAGCTTCACTTTCACAACGTAGTAGGCATAGTAGGCCCCTAATGACTCACATCTATGGTGCTTATAGTCACTGATAACGCCTATTTAATGGCCTGATAACAGTCGAATCGGGTGGCAAAATCCACTGTATATTCACTTGATATTCTCAAAGCTAAACTAACTCCGTCTTCTGCTCTTGTTCGCTCACACACATTTGCCACCACTCGCTCTCTTGCTTCAACACTCACTTCCCACGTACACACATACTGGCTTTGCTCCAAATGACCCACACTACTCTAACATCAACTGGCTCTAGATATGGCCATTCGCCTGTTTCGCATCCGCCGCCTTAGTTCCCCTACACACTTGGCACACGGGAGAGGTTTCAATTGGTTGCGATCTGCAACCTCACCACTAGATGTCACTAAATCCTACATACTGGTCCTTTAACAGAGAAACAAGAAAAACAGTAAACAGGTCATGAACGTATGCCCTTATAGATGTATTTTTACCTCTGTTTAAATATGGAAGAGGTGAGTGAGGCCTCTGCGGCCACTGATGTATCCCTCATTATTGACTGAGAGATTTGGCACAGTCTGGCAGAATTTCAACACATACCTAAACACTTCTGCAACAGAGTTCAAAGGATGGGTTTAATGTACAGAAACACAGAGGGCCATCATCGCTGTGCTTTCAAGATCTACATGCGTCTTTGAAGAGAGGGGGAATGCAGCGGACCTGATAAGTTAGTCTCCGAGGACCAGCTTTAGACCCAGTTTCAGAAATAAACTAAGCACTCCAAAAAAGCAGATGCCGGGCCCCAGTGGAGATGTGCCCATTTGACAGGGCTTCAAAGACTTGAACACATCACTCTCTCTTTTTCAGCAGCCAAGAGAAAGTATTTCATCCTGGCATATCTGGAGCGCTGACCCACTTTAAACACGTCGGCGTAGTTCAGTCCGGTCGCAGTCAGATGGTGGACACATGTCAAAGGTTGCAGGTCAGGAAAAGTGACATCCTCTGCGCAGGAGGAGCAGCAGGAGTCCCTTTCACGGCGGCTGTCTTTGCTTTCACCAACAAGGATGTTTACATGGAGTGACAGGTCCGTGTTGCTGAATGATAGCTGCTGTCCCAGCACAAATGACACCCCGCCTGAGAGTCAACAGGGCAGTTACAGGACCGGTCAGTCCGAATGACAGAACAGCGTGTCCTCTGTTCTGCCCGTCTCTGTCAACACCAATTAAAAGTAGGAATCCTCAACCCAAATACGTCTCCTTCCACCGATACTAGAACACAGAGAAGAGCTGGAAGAGCTGGAAGAGCCTCAACCAGACCCTGTGCAGAGCAGCAAAGTCAAGATAACTACTACACACATCTATACAATTAGGGCTGCTACTAACAACTGTTTCATTATTGATAAATGTCTTGATTAGTTTATCAATTAACTGACTAATAAGCCCTGTGACAGTCTGGCGACCTGTCCAGGGTGTACCCTGCCTTCGCCAAATGTCAGCTGGGATAGGCTCCACCCCCCTCCCATAATTGAAGAGTTGCAACTCATCATAATTACAAATATTGGCTTATTTCAGCCCATTCTCATTCCCAGGGCATCAAATACCGATACCATCAATACAATCAAATATCGTCACAGCCGTGGGTATTCAATACTGCTGCAAAAAGGGGGTAGGAGACGCACTGAGTTTTCCATTCACTACAATGTAAACCTATCCGCGGTGACTGTAAAAGCACAGGGAAAGTGCTGTGGTGACGTTGTTTAAAGAGTGAAAGAGACACACAAGGCGGGCGGGAGATGGTGGATGAGTCCAAGAAGCACAAGGCTTTCATCCATGGATGTATTAAGAGAGCTGGATACAGCGTTGGAGTCCTCTTGGTCACATGACTTGGTCACGGGGTCGCAACGTCACGCCGTCGTCACGGCTTGCGCTCCAGCCTAGGTCTGGGTCTCACTCACATGAACGGAGGAAGGGAAATAACTCTGGATTCAGCTATTTAAATAAGGGCTATTAGAGTGTTCCTACTGGGGAGTTTATTTACCTATAAAAAAATTATCCGCTGAGTTACAGACGTCTCTTTCCCGATGAAAGTCTATGGAAAAAAGTATTTTTCGGCCCAATGGCATCACGTGATGAACACGGAAGTTGCAGTACCGCCATTTGGCTACTACGAAAGTTGGGATCAACGACTGGCGGTCTTCCTCTGGGCTTGCTTTCACCAGGAGACCGCTGTTCTTGTCCCGTGCGTTACATTTTAATTTCACTTTAAAATCAGCTGTTCGTTCGTGTCCCGTGTTCACAACGTCAAGTCACATTTGCACTGTAAAAACGTAGACATTTTAAGCCCAACCATGTTGTTTTTTCCTATACCTAACTAAGTGGCTTTGTTACCTAATCCTAAACAAGTGTTTTTGTTTAATTCACAACATTAAGCACGTGATTACTGCAACGGAAAAAGTGACGGCGTGGGGTTTGACAAAGTGCCAGTTTGTGACTAGTTGGGATGAGAATGTGTTGCTTATTTATTGTTGCGCTTTGAAGCATTCCTGATATGAACAAGCTTTTACAGCATCAGATAACTTTGACTGAGCTGTTGTTGAACTTGCCAAATGTCAATCTGTGTATTCAACGACTGGGAGTGATATCAGACTCAGAGGAGTCAGAAAAATAGCTGTCATTGTGCACTACAGAATAGTCAGCAGCTTTAGCAGGTTAATGGTTAAAAACTTAAAAATTCCTTATTTTGCCCTTTTCTATTGAAATCACGACAATGGCTGTTAGGACGGCTGTTGACAAAGGTGCATACCATCTTATTATAGTCATTGTGTAAGAAATGATATGTAGATTAAACAAAAAAATAATGATATATCCCGCTCCAACAAGACAAAATCTTAGTCAACACCCAACACATTCCTGCTAAGATTAGCTCTGCCTGCATGATGTGCAGCAGATTGAGGGAGATATGAGGTGCATTCCACTTTTTAGAGATCATACAGAGGCGGGGGGGAGTCAAAGGTTGTCGGGCAGGTGCCAAAAACTTTTACCAGATACTTCCATAAAACATCGCTCAGTACAGCCATGACCGCCTGTTCAAACACGGTGTAATGGCTCACACATTCGGCCCGTTTATTCTTAGACTCCGAGGCTGTGATTCAATCTGTATCGCATTCTCGCTCCCTGCTGTCAGAAGTTTCATACGGACTCCAGAGCTCTTATGTAAGAGTCAGAGGGGACAGAGCAGAAAAGATCTCTCTGCATGGGCTGCTGACATTTCGTCTCATCTGTCTTTGGACACGGCAGGGTCAAACCAGTGCACAAACTTAAAGGACTCGTTTGATATTTCGGGGAATATATTTATTTGCGTGCTGGTAGGGGGATTTTGTTACCGCTGGACAGAGTCAGGCTAGCTGTTACCCCCTGTTTCCAGTCTTTATGCTAAGCTAAGCTAACCCGCTGCTGGCTATAGCCTTATATTTACTGTACAGGCATGAGTGGTGCCAATCTTCTCATAGAACTATTTTCCAGAAAGCGAATAAGCGTATTTCCCAAAATGTCAAACTATTCCTTTAAACTGGAACTATTCTTAAGGTGGTAAGATCCTATTTTCCTGTCCTAATTTTAGCCTTCAGAGCACCCAGTTTTTCCTTCAAGTAAATGGTCAGTTCTTAGACATTGCTTTGCCCTATTAACCCGGAGTTGCACAAAAATCAAAATTTTACAAGATAAGCTTACAAGATAATTTATAATGAAAATTAGGGCTGTCAAATTTAACGCGTTAACACAAATTTGTTTTAATGCCACAAATTTCTTTAACGCATTAACACAACTTGCAATTTTTAGGTTGTAGCGGGCTCGGTTTTAAAGCTGGCATGAATATACTGGCATCATATGCAACTAGAAAACCTAAGGAATCCATTGATACCAACCAGCTTGTCGCAAAGGAGGCTACATAGCGCTCCAAACTTACGCTAAATTTTGGGGAGGAAAAACTGGCATGGCCATTTTCAAAGGGGTCCGTTGACCTCTGACCTCAAGATATGTGAATGAAAATGGGTTCTATGGGTACCCACGAGTCTCCCCTTTACAGACATGCCCACTTTATGATAATCACATGCAGTTTGGGGCAAGTCATAGTCAAGTCAGCACACTGACACACTGACAGCTGTTGTTGCCTGTTGGGCTGCAGTTCACCATGTTATGATTTGAGCATATTTTTTTATCTTAAATGCAGTACCTGTGAGGGTTTCTGGACAATATTTGTCATTGTTTTGTGTTGTTAATTGATTTCCAGTAATAAAATACACACATTTGCATAAAAGCACATTTGCTCACTCCCATGTTGATAAGAGTATTAAATGCTTGACAAATGTCCCTTTAAGGTACATTTTGAACAGATAAAAAATGTGTGATTAATTTGCGATTAATCGTGATTAAATATTCAAATCAATTAACAGCCCTTATGAAAATGCATCATTCATATAATCATCAAACATCCTAAAACATGTGGCCACTGAATAACATGTGATCTCATTATACTCAAGGTTACACTGCAGCCTAAATATACTTGTCTCTAACATACGTGAACATTCCCAGCTGTCCTCGAGCCAAATTTTGACCCATGCTGCTGTCGTTTTCAAGAGGTAGTTATGGGTTCCATAAAAGAAAGACAGGTGGCAACACATCTGAGAACTAAACATAATTTCATTTGAAGTACCCGGTGCTCACAGACAAAATAACCTTCTTTAAACTCAACTCTGTCTCACCCCAAGAGCCATCAGTGTGATTCTGTAGTCTACAAAATATACTGGATGTGGTATCACAAATATTACAAAAAATGATAACACTAAATGAATGGTAAAGTGGAAGAGAATCTGAGCTGACGGCTCCAGTTTTCTCTTCTAAGCAGGTTGTTTGCCATCACACTGCAGCAGAGCCATCAAGGAGCCACAAAGCCCAAGCTGAAAGGCTTTGAGTTAAAACCCGCCCTGCATTCTGCAAATCTCTCAGTTGTCTGTTTCTCTTAGGGCCGGTGAATAGTGACATTTATATACTTTGTCCGGCCGAAGTGAGTCCTGCTTGTTTAAGAATGCCTAAGCTGACCTTATTCCCAACGTAAACCTCAAATATTTACAGATGTAGAGGGAAGAGCAGCTGTACAGATGGGGGGATGTCAGAGTTTCAGCTGACTGCTGATGGATTTCTCTTAAGCAATTTGTGATTTCTTTTCTTCTTCTGTCATCACAGCGATCACGATATAGGGGTCAAACGTGCGATTGTGAAAAGTAGCTTTGAGTGTGATTTTATTCATGAAGGAAACTGATAAGAAAGCTTATGAAAATATTTTGTAAGAGGAGAAATCATTCTTCTTTCATCGATGCCATCATTTAGTTTCTTTACCCTCAGCTTTAAAAAAAAAATTACAACATAACTCAACAAAACAGGTGTATAAACACCTAGAACATCTAGATTGGATCTAGAGGACAATATAGCATCTTTTCAGGAACATAAACCGTACGGCTATAACAAGACTGTTCAGCAAACAAAGACTACAAGGTTACACTGAATTTCATTTGATTAGTTTTCAGATAAAATAATCCAGGGATGAACATTTTAGATACGTGAAGTGCTAATTTAAATTTAAATTTCGGTATGGACGTACATGAACTTTGAATTAGCTGGGAGAAATACTTTTTGCAGCGCAGGAAGTAAACAGGTCATGGCAGTCACCCAAAAAATGCTAAAGCCAGATTTGAGTTGAAGAAAGAAAACATGTGCAACCAGTTGTGGAGTTAGACTCGAAGGAATTTAGCAGCCTTAAAGATGAGAACTGGACAAAAGAACTGTACTGAACTACACTCCACCTGTACTGTAACTTCTCATTGACTCACAGAGAGTGTGGGACGCCTGCAGGAAGCTGTTATTCTCAGAGAAACTTACCGTCTTCTTGGTCGTCGCTCTTGTTCCCATCGAGGTGCTGCGAGGAGCAGAAGACTTGTCCTGGCTCGGACATTCCCCTCTGTCCGGTCTTTGGAGAACTCGCTCGTTCAGGGCTTGGTGCAACATGGACTTCGAAACAGCACCGCACTGCAACAACATCACAACAACAGTCAGGACTGGGTCCGTCTCGGTCTGACCGAAACCGACTGGGACAGGACGGTCTCAACGGTGGCCAGGGGAAAAGAAAACAAGAGGCCGAGGTCAACTGCTGGGGAAGTGCAAATCTCCACTCTGGATTCAGCCCGACGCAGAGGCGCACAAAAGAGCCTGTATGTGCGGCTCTTCTTTTGAGAGGACAGAGATTATGACCTTGTCAAATGTCCCAGTAAAGATGTCTTGTCTTGCCCAGTCGCCTGTCATTAGTTAAAGCAAGTAATAGTGAATGCCTGGGATGGTTATGCAGATGCCTGGGAGGCATGTGAGCCTCTCTCAACCATTCCTAATGGACCAAATCATACAAACTCCCTTCAATACAATAGCTCCTCTGTGCGGTACATACATACGGACCCCGAAAGAGTACTTTTGTTCCCAAATGCTAACTCCATAGTGGGATATTTCATGAAACATGCCACCATGAGAAGAGCCCTTTTTTTAGGGACGGACTAGCTCGGTCCCAGTCGCAACCTCGACTGCACAATAGCCATCTGTTCCTGGCGCACCATTGTGACCCGGCTAAAGCACTGTACGCTGCAGTATCACATCTAAGAGCTGCAGACCTACATCATAAAACAGATTCAAGTCAAGGAGGACACTATACGATGGCCTCGACAAAGCCCCACAGTGTTGCAGACGGACTATATGTCCCAAGTCACAGACACAGTTACGACTCACAAGGACCGACATACTGAGTCTCCTTTCACATACTGGCTTTATGGGTTAGTGCTGCTTGATTTGAGAGAGCTTGTTTGAATCTAAAGCTAAATGTGGAACATTTTTTTAAAACATAAAATCCCGATGAACACCTGTTGCTCACAGGTCCGAATAATCTGTCTGGATTTTCTCTCCACAGAGCAAAGTGAATTGATTAAGCGAAGTTTACAAGCATGACCAAGTATGCAGCGTACGATTCGCAGGAATGTGTACAGTACCAACCGTGACAGTGCACATACCATTAGGTACTGCAGTCTGCTTTATAACACAGTTCATGTCAAAGCATAAGGGACAAATCTATAATCGTGTTAACTTGAGGGACAGCAGTCATGACAGAAGGCTGTGCGAACTCACCTGTTTCTTGCGGGTGGTGCAGGGCGTGTCGGAGGGGGAGGAGTTAGCACTCAGAGCCTCCTCGATGTCTAGATTAAGCTGGTCCAGTTTCCTCATCAGCTGGCTCATTGACTCCGACCAGGGAGACTTGACCTGCGGAGACTCCTGTGGGGAATCAGAAAAGCGCTGATTTCAGTATAGACAAGATGCTGCTACTAGAGTCCTGGGTCAAAGATCGAGCCAATAGGCCCTTTTCACAGCAGCCATCTTGACATGTCATTTCAGGGTAAACACAGGTGTAATTAATGACATTAATGATGGCCCTGATCCATTTAGGTGGGTCTGGGCCCTGGTATTGCGCATGCTGGCTCACTGGAATGGCTGTGGCACTAACTAGAACGGGACCATAATTCATTTTATCAATTACACCCGTGTTTACCCTGCTATACCATTTCTAAATGGCTGCGGTGAAAAGGGCCTATAGCAGCATGTTGATGCACTTTATGGGTCTTGTTTTATCCCAATTTTGTGGGTTTATTTGCAAAATTGTTGTGTTTGCGCACAATTACTTTGAGTTGTTTATGTATTGGCCTTTTAAAACAACTTTTCCGATTTTATTTTAACCACATTTTTAAAAGTTTTTCCGGTAACACTTCATTTTACAGGTCCGCAAATTTCATGGTAATTAGGTGATAATTTGCAAGTAACCTGTTTGAAATTTCTTTTGGATTTACTGTCTACACAAATGTAATCTGGTAGCTAATGAAATGATTCAGGGACTTTTTAAAGAAATTTCAAAGAAGTTATTTGCTAATAAATTAAATGTATTATTTTATTATTAAATAAATTATCAACTATTGGGAAATAGCGGAATATAATTATTAAATAATGTTTATAATTTAAGTAATTTTCAATACATTTTGAGGTAAATATTGGGGTAATTTGGCAGTAATTCCAAAGAAATTTCAAATAGGTTACTTGCTGGCTCCAGCCAGCATGCACAATACCAGGGCCATAATTAATGTCATTAATTACACCTGTGTTCACCCTGCTATGACAAACACGAATGGCCCTCTCTAGAGCCAGTTGTTGTAAGAGTAAAGTGCTTAGAGTGTGTGTATACGTGGGAAGTGAGTGGTGAAGCAAAAGAGCAGGAGCGCGGCCAAGCAGGAAAAGTTAACAGAGTTTTGTTTGTTTGTTCTGGGCTACTGTAGAAACATGCAACATGGCGGAGTTCGTGTTGAGGATCTGCTCCCTGTATAGATATAAACGGCTCATTCTAAACTAAAACACAATTCTTATTTTCAGGTGATTATACACTAAGGAAAACATACCTATTAATATTATATTCCATTTGTACCAATAGACCCCCTAAATGTTACATACTGGTCCTTTAATCACATAAACTACACATTTTGCACACTGTAGGCTACACACACTCATAGTACTACACACGGGAGTTTTCAGGCTTTAATTTGAGGTTAATGTCAAGTTGAAACTGATGACACTTCATCGAAATTACTTGGTTACGTAATTATACGCTTCAGCCAAACTTCATCAAAATCAGAAATTAATGTCTTAATCTGACTTGCAAACCTACAGTAAAAATGATTGAAATCAGGGGTAATATCAGGTTCATTAGCTAGTCCATGTAATTGCCTGTCATCCTCTCCTCCAGACTTATTTAACACATGAGAGCTTTCTGGGTAAGGTGAGAGCATCTGTCCATTTACCACACGGCCCTAAACTCAAAAAGAGTTACAGGCAAACCCCAAAAAAAGTATCTTGTAAATTGCAGACGCTACATCGGTGGACTTCACTGCTGCCACACATGGAAATGTGATCTCCTCTAGCTGTGTCTCAGGGTGAAAGTGCAAAGAGGAGGGCTCCAGACATGTGTGCCACACGGAGCATGATGGAATTCCCTGCACCGGCTTTCACTGCTCCCCAGACGCACCGTGTATATAAATAGACCATCCTCACGCAGACAGGAGCTGTGTCTGAGGATCATAAATCTGCAGGACACACCTCAGTCACCAAAGCATAAATTAACATTGTTAAGCCTGCAGAGGGTCACATGCTGCGTGCTGCTCGTCTGCAGCATCACTGTGGACCGATTTCAAGAATCCCAGTGAAGTGAAATCCCAGAACCATTAAGGAGTGGATTTTGTAGAGAATTCCTCTTGCGGATCGTCCAAAGTATTTGACACAGCATAATGAATTTCCTAGGAAGCCCCTCCTGGATAATGGTTGCTGCAGGAAGTCTGTTAGGGTTGTATGCCAGTAATGAGGGCAAATAGGAGGAGGCCTGTTTGGATAAAGGAAGATTCATCCTCAGTTCATCCAAGAAGTTAAAGAATGGTAACACTTTAGTTTAAGTTCCCCAATTCAGCATGTATAAGCAGTATATAAACATTTAATAACACATGATGTAGTTGGATGCAGCTATAGGGATACTTTTGTATATATTTTGTGTTTATTAATACACAGTAATAGTCAACAATTATAACTTCCCCTATTAAGACATTTTATTTTATTACAACTGTGTTTTTTTTATTGTCATTCATTATCTATTTATAGTCTCTCTATATATACAGACTATGGTTTATACACCAGCCAGCAGTTATGGTTGCTCACAAGAGGAGTTATGATTGTTGACAAATATATTAATTGGTGATGGAAGACTTTGACCAATCACAGGTCATTTCAAGGAGCGAGCGTTCCTATTGGGCTGTTTCATGTACTACTGTCCCGATATAGCGACTGTTTTATAAAAATAACGTCTTTTAATCATATTAGCTCTAATCTCGATTACTTCAGCTTTAATTAAAAAACAGAATTTCAACAGACACGGACAGTTAAAATTCCTTTCCTGGAATTAAAACTAATTACTGTGACTGAGCGCTGATTACTGCCGGTCACAAGTCATTATTCCATTTATAACACCAAGCCTCTCAATGCACAATCATTTCATTGAAGGGACTCGTCAATAAATGTTCTGATGGGAAACCCCCTCAGTGTCTCGGACAGGGCGTGGCTCCCGTCAGAAGAGCTTTGATACACACAAGTATGACACTTGTTTTAGTATTTTTCATTGATTCACTGTGGGTCGACTAAAAATAGAAGTGGAGTCCAAATGAGGACGGGCCAGCCTTGTGACCTATTTTGAGAATGTTTGTAATTACTTTGGAATCCATAGACTGTTTACTTCCTGTAACTGTTTAAAAGAAATCCCATTCAGTTTAAGAAATTGTGAGTTCGGTACATACGTCCCTGCAGTCTGCAAATACATCATAATTTGGCATATGTCAGTAATATGCCTCTGTGAACATGAAAATCATTCTCCATGAAGTAGCACATCTAAATTATATAATTCAAATGAAGGCACTGACAAACTTATATGATGCTGAATTCTCCCTAAATTGTGATGAATTAAGGGACCAGACACCAGACGGTCCATTTACCCCGCTGACCACCCAGTGTCAGCTGACTGAACCGGCACTGGGAGAATATACCTTTTTCCACTCAATCCCTCAGGAATGACCTAAATCGGGCCAATCCCCTGCTGACCTCTGAGGCCTGAGGGGTCACCTGGGGTCACCGAGAGGAAAAAATAAAGCTCCCCTTCTCTGCTATGTCTGCCTCAGCGTGGTGCTGACCGGAGAATAGAAAAGGGTTTGACATGGGATCAGTATGTTTAGACAACTCAATCCTCTGTGTCTGCTCAACAAATAAAAGGCCTTCACATACTTTTATACTTGATCAATAACAAATTGTGAACATCCACTCCACTCTCACTCTACAGCTACCCCTGTAAGAAGTGAGACAAGAAGAATGGAGATGAACTCCATGTAAGCCTCATAATAAGATACTAGTTCAAAGAAATTAACTCAGATTCCCGGAAAATCCTCCTACACACTTTTGCAGTTTCTGTTTATCAAATATTCTCCAGGGAGTATCAGAGTATCATCGCAGATTGAAGACAAGATACTCACTTGTTCTTATTTTTAAAATCAGAGACATGAAGTTGTCAGCATTGTGGACATTTGTGTGATTTGAAGACTTCTTTCTATATTGTAATTGGATACATTTCACAAAAAGACATATGATGCTATGTGATGAATAATGTTTAACTCGACTTACTGATCAGCTGTGAAAAAATGATGGTGATAAGGTTGGTTATATGGTTATAACATTAATAATTTACAAATTGACCTGTGACCCTGATCAATCTAGCCAGATATTTTGTAAAATTTGTTTGTAAAACTTTGGTATTTTTCAACCTTACGTTCCCATGTTTTTTGGGTCTAAGTGACTAATGGGGACAACACTTTTTGAAACATGGTCCAGTATTGAGCAAGAACGTTTTACATAGCAGCCGCTAAACAGGCTGCAATGTAATCGCTCGGGAAAATTTCGGACCATCAATGTATGTCCATTAAAAGTGCTTGTTTTTTGCTGCTGACAGGCTCAGATTGTTATTATAAGTATCTGACAAAGTTATGGAAAGGAGCCTACAGAGTATAAAAAAAAACTTTTCCTTTACCTTCCGCTTTCTGTTTGTTATTGTGTCATGTGACTTGTTTCCGGAAGACAACGTGGAAACGTGAGTGACAGATGGAGAGAGGAGTGCCGGTGTTGTCAGAGTTTGTTGTGTTGGAGTACAGAAAGCGTAGCTTATGTTATCTAAATGCAGGGGCGGAGCCAGACGTTGTAGACATTCAGGGCTTAGCCGAAACCTAGGGGGGTCCCGAATAACCCTCCCCCTGGGAGATTTTTTCCCCATTTACGGCAGCTATATGCACTATTTTTCAGGCCATTTGATAATAGAATACCTAAAAATCTGTACATCATTTGGGAAAAACATTATCAAGGAATGGTCAAGGGGGGAAAAAAACAGCATTACTAGTCTTGAAACTTATTTTTGTTATACTATTTTGTCTATTTCCCCAGTAATAGAACTTTTGCTCCATTCATTTACAGGGGGAAAAGTTGAAGGTATTTTAAAAACCTAAAATATTTGGAGCTTTTGATAAAACATTCAGGGCTGGAGCCCCTGAAGCCACCCCCCCGCTCCGCCCCTGTCAAAGATTTTCAATGTCATGGCTGAATATTTAGCTGATTTCGACAATGTGGATACGACGCGAGATTTCAGAACGAGACTTCTCCAAGCGAGCAGACAGACCAGGTCAAGCAAAATGCAAATAAATATGTTTTGTTTCTCTGTAGGGTCCTTTCCATAATGTTGTCTGACACAATCTGAGCCTGTCAGTGGCACAAACAAGCACTTTTAGTGGACTTAAATTGGCGGTGCAGAATTGCCCCAACCAATGGACAAATTTCAAAAATTGTTGTTGCCATTAGTCACTTATACATAAAAACATGGGAAAATAGAGTCCAGTTTGAAAAATACCAAAGTCACCCTTTAAGCACCAAATTAAAAGGAACAAAAAGCGTGTGCATATTACATTTTTTTTTTCACGTGAGTTCTGAACAAATCCTCATGCCTGCACCTCAGTTGGTCTACATTCCTCCAACTAAAAACAAGAAGAGACTGACCAAACTGTTTGAAAGTGTCGGGATAGTCTACGGATGATTGGAGATCTGGAATTAAGCTGTTATGATGGAAAGCACCAATCCTGCTGAAATGTCCATGAACATGTGTGTGAAAAGACGATTTTCACACTTCAGATCAAGAGAAAAAAGCTGGACTTCAGTATATGTGTGAAAAAAACTTGATATTTTAAGCCAAATGACTGAAAATGTATTTTGGATGAGAAAAGGAAATGAAAGAATCTGAAGATCTTGCGAGCTGGACTCCTAATTAACCCCTGGAGTCAGACAAACACAAATGCGAGAAACAGATGCCCCATTCTGGCACATGCTCAAGCCAAATCTGGAACGCATTCACACTGTCTCTTTTCAGTGACATCCCCGCAAGGTGCTGTTGAGGAATGTGGGCACTTCTGCTTAGAATGAGACAAATTCCAGAGAGGGCTTGACGCTCAAGTGAGACACTACCCTTGATTCATCTCTCCGTGCCTTTCCCCTCGATCCGGGCCCCGGCAATTGTGTGAAGTCCTCACACCATGGCAACTGAGCTGGTATGAGTCAATCCCCTAGATAAATGCATTAATGTTATCTTCTGGGGACAACAAAATGTGAGCTGACTATAACTTTATCAGCGCAAATTGGCCACATTGTGAACCCCAACACAGCGGCTTTGACATGGAAATGAGGAGTTAAGTGTGTGAGCTCTGGGCTCGGTGCCTAGTCCGCGCCACCCACAGAGAGTGCCAGAGATCACCATGGAGGTATCCAAATGTAGCAGCCGGTCATGCGAAAGGGCAATGGCTACCTGGCTACTCGGAGGAATAAATTACACTCTTAATATCCTGCGATGCAAAACACCAACTGAACACAGCCACAGCCGTGTCCGTAGAACGGGAGGGATAGGTGAAGAAATGTGGATTTCTAGGGGCATTTAGTCACAGTGGAGCTAAATGATGCAGGCAGGGGGGAGTCATGAGATGACACACAGTGGAAACACTATGCATACAGTGCCCTCATATGGTTCATGTTAACTACTGCATCTGTTGTGAGCTATTCCACTAACTTTCCCTCACTTCAATATTTTCACAAAATTTAAACACAGCAGTTGTATGTTTACAACAACTTTACAGCAACTAAAACATCTAGTTAAATCATTATTGGGGCGTTCTTCAGTCAGTGAATTTGCTTATTTTTGATCAGAATTGCAGACTTTCTGTATATATTAGGTTATATCATGCCCATACTTGAGGGGTATGAGGGGAGTATGAAGGGGTAACCTCATACTTTGGACTTGTTCCATTAACAATAAAAACATATGCATGCATAAATGATGAATAAAGTTGACGAAAAAGTTTTACAAACAGTGTGGGGTTGTTATTAGGATGCAATAAATGGGATTATTTTTTATGAAAATATGTCTCCCATTCAAGATGAATATTGGTATTTTGCTCTTATTTAGCTTTTGTCTCTTTCTAAGCATTTGTTTCTTCCTTTTTGACCTAATTAAAAGGAACAGTTTGTAACATTTCAGGGTATCTATTAGCAGAAATGGATAATATTCATAACTATGTTTTCATTAGTGTATAATCACCTGAAACTAAGAATTGTGTTTTTGTTAGCTTAGAATGAGCCCTTCATATCTTTATAGAGAGCGGGTCCTCTTCACAGAGTCCGCCATGTTGATCCGCCATGTTTCCACAATAGCACAGAAGGGAAAAGCCTGCGTTTGAAGGCCACCGTAGTTCTCCGACACGCTTGTCAATCTGCAGTAACCTGAGCTGCAGAGTGAAAATCTGTGTTACCGCCACCCGCCATCTGACTTCCGTTGCTCCTAAAGTAGTGTTATTAAGGATGGCCAGCCTGTTCTCATTCCCAGCACGTCAAATACGGACGCTTTGTCACGGCCGTTGGTGTTCGATACTGCCGCAAAAGGTAGCGTTTTGCAGCAGTAGGAGACGCACCGGGCTTTCCATTAACTACAATGTAAACCCATCCGTGGCAACAGTGAACGCTCAGAGAAAGTGCACCGGGAGTCTGGTGACGAAGTTTGAAGAGCGAAAGAGACGCACCAGGCGGGCCGGAGGAGAGGTAGATTGGTCCGAGAACACAAGGCTTTCATTCAGGAGACCGCTGTTCATGTCCCGTGCGTTATGTTTCGCTTTCACTTTACAACCATCTGTTCGTTCGTGTCCCATGGTCACAGCGTCAAGTCAGATTTTCACTGTAAAAACTTAGTCATTTTAAGCCCAACCATGTTGTTTTTTCCTAATCCTAACTATAGTGGTTTTGTTGCCTAAAGTGTTTTTGTTTAATTCACAACATTAAGCGTGTGTGTACCGCGACCAAAAAGTGACGCCGAGGGGTCTGACAAGGCGTCAGTATGTGACGAGGTGGGATGAGTTGGTGTTGAGATGGACTCTGAGCAAGGCGAACAGCGTTACCACGGTTTTGCAGCCAGCGGCTCACATTACCGCGGTCTTGGAAAGGGAGGAGTGAGCGTAGGGGTAGTCAGTTGGTTACAATCTGCAACCACACCACTAGATGTCGCCAAATCCTACACACTGTACATTTAAGTGTCATGGTTATTTCAGTTCTGTTAAGGTCTTAATTTACGCAATAATTGGCCTACTTATAATCCATCTATAGCATCTATGTTTGTGTGTATATAAAATGATATGTAGTTGAGAAAAATAGCTTATTTTCACTCCTATTTTCCTCCCAGTTGCATGAAATTGAAGACCGTCCTGTAGCGGTGCGCACATCGCAGTCCACCGTATGATAACAGAGCTTGCGGTGTGAGGGCATGAGAAGCATTGACCTGCTTTGATAATATTAACAACAGGCTCCCTGGATTCCCTGCATTTTTCCACTCTTCTGCAAAACAGCTCATTCAGAGACCAGACACTGTCATTGTGCACATAAAGCCGGCATTACGTCATCATCTTACCCGACCAACAGACAGAGAAGCTAATCTCCACCAGCCTTGTTTACATGTGCGCTATTATCCGCAGACTGCTTACAAAAGGATGACAGTTATGTGTCATTGGATATGTTCCCTCCAGTTGTAACGGAAAACATATCTAACAGATGTGAACAGATTTATGAATGTTCATATGAGGCTTTAAAAGGGCAATAAAAATTACAGTTACAGGATAGTTACAACCAAGGTCAGGCTAGAGGTTGTGTGAAATGTGCCTTGACTTGTTAAGGATAAAGAGTTGTTCAGTAATGGAAGGCTAAGTTCAGTGCTAATACGGCGCGCTATGGGCTCTGTCAAAACACCGCTGCCTGCTGAGGGAGTGGAGAGAAAGCAGAAGCTGTTTGCATTCCTTCTGGATCTGAGTTTCTCCTCTGGATCGGAGTACAAATGTGAAGACTCCTACGCACTCATACCTACTATGCATCATCTCACAGTGTAATGATATCAGTCAGCTGCTGGGAGCCGGCAAATATGGACTCTCATAATGTGGTCTTTTACTTGACTATTGCCACTGCAAGTCCACTTTCTTTCAGATATATGTTTTCTAGATTTCAGGGTTTTAAATTTAGTGCATTTGATTGATTAATTTTCTACTTGAGTTTGGGGTATTTCGGGGTAATTCATTACTGTCTAAATTTTATTATTATTTTATTTCCCCTTAAAAAGCTCATGTGGATTTATTACATGTGAAACACAATTAGCATATTTAGCTGTGATAAATTTGCAAATATAAATAAATAAATAAACAAATATATAAATATAAGGGTTTCCGGACATTTTCCATGGTTTTGAGCTATTCCATGTGTGAAACGCAAGACATCCCATGTGAAAATAGAAATTTCACAGGTGTCTTTTGTGATGAAATAATTGATCACATATAAATTGACATACAAGCACGTGTGGTATTTGGACATTTCCCATGTACATATTTGTACAGGCCAAGGGTACCTAAATCTAGCTCTGAATAAATGATTTGCCTTATGTAACACACTATAAGATGCCCCATATTTAATATTGCAGCATAATTTATTGATATATTTGTACTGTACTATTTTGTACATATTTATTATGTAGAGTGTATGTATATAGTTTTTTTTCTGTTGATCAATAAGCGCTGACCTTGTCAAATAAATAAGTAAATATAAATACATTTTGACATTAGTTAATATGTGATTAAAGTGGCATTAGGTGGTATATTTTTGGCATCACTGTGCAAAACTTCCATAATAACCTTTCAGCATATTGAAATTTAAGTGTTCTTAGAGATAACTAGACTTCTGCTCCTCCTCTTGGCTCTGTTTTCAGGATTTAAAAAATCTAGCCCGTGACGGGAAACTTTGACCAATCACAGGTCATTTCAGAGAGAGAGCGTTCCTATTGGCTGTGCTCCGGTCATGTGACCGGAACTTGGCGTTCCTTCAACAGATTTCACAATGTTGGCCGCATCACAAACTTTCTCATTTTACAGCTAAAAACTGTGCTCTACAAGATGATTCTGAAAACATTTGAGAAATAGGCATTAACGTAACAGAATATTGATTCATATTTGATCAGCGCTGCCTAGTTTGACCGTTTGGTCGAAGTTCGCGAGTGATTGACAGCCGACTCTCATAGACGGCAGATGGACAGCAGACCTCAGATCAGCTCTTACTGCTTGTTTTCCTTCGGCCTGGGAAATCTTGCAGATGCCGTTAGGAGCACCGGAGGACACAGAGGAACATGATTTCTATCATGTACTACTGTCACGATATAGCAACTGTTTTATAAAAACAACTTTTTTTAAATCATATTTGCTCCAATCTCGCCTACTCCAGCTGTAACACTACAATGCAAAGGCAACACTGAATAATAATAGTGGATGCTTTTAAATACCTCCTTACTGCTGGTTTCCTCCTCTGCTTCATAACCACAGTTTCTGGCCGTGTGGTTGATTTCCGTTCGGCCACTCACAGCTCCTCTCCTCTTCTGTTTGTCTTTGCCTGAGCTCCTTTGTCTGTGATTGACAAGATACTCCCTGCTCTGAGGCAGCTCTGGGAACACATCGTCATCGTCACCATCATCACCATCACCATCACCATCATCGTGATCATCATTATCATCATCCTCCTCCAGTGAAGACTCTCCATCGTCAGAACTCTCGTTGACAAAAGCGTGGCCGTCGGCTCCGGGGGGACAGGTGTAGTGTGAGAAGGTGATGGAGCTTGGTTTGTACTTCACGATGCGAGGGAGATCCAGGAGTCTCCCAACGGAATGAGGAACAGTCGCAGGGACAGTGAGGGTAGGAGTGGAGTCCAGATTTATGTTAAGGCACGGGACCTCTGGAGGCATAAAGACATGGCCATTTGAGATAGGCTCTAACCTCTTGAAGTCTGTTTTTACACAGTTCAAGTCTACTGTCTGACCAGCATGATTCTGAACCAGCTGATCTGACTGGCCTTCTGCAACAGGAACGGGCATCAAACAGCAGTCGTCATCTGACCTGGGACATGTGGACACAATACCTGCATCATGAGCTGAGGCTAGTGTACTTGAGGTTAAGGGTGTTTCACTGGGAGTGACTGACTGGTCAGGCTCCTGCAAGCACACATCATCTGCAAATTTAATGTCGTTATGACTGATACAAATAAAACTCTTCTTCCGCTCGTCTTCATCCGGCACCAACAGGAAGCTTTGGGCTTCAGGGAGACCATCATCCCCTCTGTGGTCTGTTGAGCCGTTAGCTGAGACAGCAGAGCTTTCCGCGGTCCACTCCTGTGTTGAGAAGGTAATTTTTTGTAATCCTGAAGCTGTCCAAGACTGATGTCCCTCCAAATTCACTGCAGGTGGAATCTCCATTATTGGTTTATTCTACAGTTTTTCATAATTCAAAACATAAATCCACAGGTACTTGTGCTTGATGTATCGGATGGCCATTCTTTTAATCCAAGATGCTCAGTCAAACCACGCAGCAGATGACCTGAAATAAACAGAAAGCAAAACACGTGAATGCCATGCAACACATCTGACAAGCGCAGAGAGATGAAGATTATTTCCGAAGACAATACAAGCACAACAAGATGGACTATACATACTTCTTAGATTGTTTCCGCACGTCTGTGTCCTGTAATTATCAAAGTCTCAGTATACTTCAACATCCAGCTCTGAACAGCTCTGACTACGAGCCCATCCAGTGAAAAAGTTGTGCTGTGAAATTCAACATCTGGCTCAGGCTGGGCTGTTCAAGTCTGGATCTGTTTCACACACGATCGCGGTGACATCACTGCACAGAGGAATCCGACTGCTCTTCCCCAGTCGGTGATTTACTACGCGCTACACCATTCATCAGGGCAGAAGATGTCCCCGGTCGACTGTGGTTAACATCCCTCTCACCCCTTCATTAAGCCCTTCTTTAAAACACACCTTGGACAGGTCCGAGACATCCAAAGTGCACACAGAAAAAGCAAACAATTGCATTATTGTGCTGCTACAGATGATTATCACAAAGACTTTCCTCAGAGGACATTTTCAGATGGGATAACAGTGCAACTGAACCAAGAAACCTCCAAAATAAACATAACCTGCACAAGACCTGCTGAGTCCAAACAGCGTGTTTTTTCCCCTCATGTCTGACACTTAATTGTACAGATGGAAGCCCAGATGTTATTCTAGAAGACAGTTATTTTGGTGTATTTTCTTGAAATGCACAACACAGCTACAGAAAGTTAGTCGAGTTACATAAATGTACACACGTGTCTCCGCTGTTGCTGTGAGAATGCTGCAGTTGGCAGCGGCTTTTCCATGGCCTTGAGACATTTGACACACACAAACATGCATAAACGCAAACACGCTCTTTTGCTTTTAGGGCACAGGCAGATAAAGCAATCTCAGACAGAAGGACAAAATCTAACTCTGAAGATACTTTTTTTTTTATAAATGTGGCAGGATGATGGAAAACTGGAAAAATCCTGCATGAATAGGGTATAAATAATAATAAGTAAATAAATGAAATGGTGCATAGTGGCTCCTGTAAAACCTGTCCCTACACGGTGAATGTGAAGTGAGTGTACAAGAGATTAGGGTTCCTTCCAAGAAACCCCTCTTTTAAAGAAAACACCATGCAAAGAGGGGTCTCATTATTCTCAAATGAATGCGGAGCAGATTTAAATGGAGGGAAGAAGTCACAGAGTGAAAATGAACTGGGACTGTTGACTGGCAAAGCCAAGACCACAACTTATTTAGAAGAGCGAAGGGGGGAAAAAAGCATCCAGCGTTGGAGAATTTTCAACTGAAAAGGTCCCGAACAAGTCTTCTCACGCAGAAACAACCTATAGTATAACTTTCTCAGCTCGGCCAAGGAGGATTAGATGCCTTTTGTTTCTCCATCATAAGCAGATGTCAGTCAGATTCACAGGTAAAGAAAAAAAGGACTCACCTGCTGGATGGAAAAAGCTGTCTGTGTTGCCCAAACAGTGTCACAGAGAGCATGGCAAAACAGTGGCAGTGAGGCATGTTCCTGTAAGAGCAGAGAGGGTTGGACAGTCAGCCCCTTGCAGAGCCACACTCACTTATGTCCCCATAGGCCTATCCTCGTCATCACAACCACCACCCCCTCCTCTTGTGCTTCCCTGGGGGGGCTGCAGGAGTGTTCAGTTAGCGGTGACTAAACCATTCAGAATAAGAGCAGGGAGTATGTGGACTCGTTGGGAGATGGAAAGAGGAGGAGAAAGGAGACAGAGGGTGGGGGGAGAAAAAGGAGGGAGGGAGGGAGGGAGAGGGAGCAGCAGTGGTTGGCACTGTAAAGAGAACAAGGTGAAATGGGTTTCCAGCCCTCACAAACAGGCCGTGAGGAACGGCTGACTCGACCGGCCCGAGCTGAACCGCAGCCGTGACCTATCGCTTCAAAACACCGGACTGAGGAATGCTTTCAAGTCAAAGGGGAAAGCTGGGAAGCACCGTGATTTACTGGAGCACATCACACATAGACTGAGATGATGATATCTCCACGAGAGGATTCCAAGCTGAACTGAAACCAAAAGCATGTTTCCTCAAGTTTTTATTCGACACTATATATTCATATGGAGAGAGAGAATCTGCCAGTTAGGAGCGAGCCAATTTGCGGAGTCACATCATGCACCAACAGGATGCTTAATGGTATGTTAGGGCAAAGCACTCACTATTAATAGTTGATTAACATTCTGTTAGTGTCTTGGTATCTTAATTCTTCATTCCAGGGCCGGCTTAAGGCATAGGCCACATAGGCGGTCGCCTAGGGCGCCACCCTCTGGGGGAAGCTGGTCGCCCTCTTAAAAAAAAAAGAAATACACTTTTCACCCCTGTAACTCTCGTTGTGAAACTAACTTTTAAACCAACAATATCAGGGACCAATAGTTTATTTATATTATAATAAAGACAGTTATTTATGAAAATAAAAATCTTAGGGTTAGGGTTAGACCCTAGAGCGGCTCTGAATCCGAATTTCATTTATGATCCCTTGAACAGAAGCTGTAAGCGCTTCCCATTTAACATGAATGATAAATTATCTTGCAAAAATTTGAACCAAGGCATTCCTCAGTAAACAATAGTCCTCTTGTGATTCATTGTGAGTTACAAATGCGCGTAGGAAGAGCCAAGTGCACCGCATATATAGGGACGTGTGGGCGAAAGTGAGTGAAAGTGAGAGGCGAGCATAGAGAGTAAACATGAAAGGGGCATGTCTGAGCATTTGCTTGTTCATTGGCTGAGGACTGGTTGTTTATGCAGCCCCTGGGCTCCCTGATAGGACTGAAGTGCCGAAGAAAGAATTTCTGGGTTCACACTCTGTAAGTCCTTGACTTTTTACCATGGGGGGGGCTTCATTCATTCATTTGTTTATTCACTCATTCATTCAGTCTCCTCACCAGGAGTAAAGAGGTGGTGAATCCACGGCCACAAATCAACAGTTGGACTCCGTTTGACCTCTGGCCAGGGGTGGAGAAAATGAGCGCTGACTAACTTCTCTCATTCATAAAATACTTTGCAACCTGCCTGTGGCTGTCATTCTCTCTCAGTAATGGTTCAAAGCTTCCTCCTGTTTTCCCTCTTTTTTTTAACAAGTCATCCTCAGCGTCCGCTTTGTTCTCTGAAAGCATACACTCTTTATTGAATGGAGATCTCCATCAATGAGGCCTTGTATTTATTTAGTCTGTACTGACTTCTGTACTTATATATTAACAATGTGCACAAATTAGAAATGAAAAACAAAAGGTAGAAATATTCTGCTGGGAATACTCAAAAGGGCCATGCTCGACACAGCAGCCATGCGACAGCAATAAATCCCGTTTGACCGGTGAGATAAGGTATGTGTGCCAACTTTTGTTTGTGTCCTGATCTTTTGTTCAGAGTGAGTGACATTCCTGATGTCCTTGTTGGATATCTGTGTTTACATGTCCCCTATTGTCTGACTGTTTACATGGAAAGGTTACAGCAGGTTTGGCTTTTGCGAACTACATATATAAGAATCGTACCTGAAAACCAAACTACTTTACATCAGTGTATCTATCTATTAATAAAAAGTTAAAACCAAAAGACAAGACATCTTCTAAAAATAATGTTCTTGCCTAGGTTGTATACACACACATAAATGTGTGCACAACTGGCAGAAAATGTGCTCTGGTCTTGTTTACTCTGTCTGAGAAAGGTAACAATAGTCTGCAGGTGCATGTGAAAGACAGAAAAAAATTTGAGAAGCAGCCTTTTCTGTGCCTGGTTCTATCTGAGCTGTGCAGGTGAACAGTCCAAGGCCAGTGGGAGTGAGAACAGCTCGGCTTCAAACACAGCTGGATGTTCTCACACGCTAACCCAGGAGGCCCCGTCTGCCCGCATGGTTCTAGTGGAAATAAGACAAAAAAAAAAACAGCTTTGTTTGTGTCGCTGTAGGAAAAACAAGGACTTTTCTTCCACAGGGGACGGAGGGTAGAATCAGTATCTGGAGTAGGAGGGAGGAAATATAAGAGAACGAGGTCTGCGTTTAAAGTTAACAGTCAAGTGTGATCGACTGTCACCACCGTGAGTCTTTTGCTCTGACGTTGGCAGGTCATGCCAGTTTCACACTGATGTTTCAACTAGGGCTGTCAATCGATTAAAATATTTAATCGCATTTTTTATCTGTTCAAAATGTACATTAAGGGAGATTTGTCAAGTATTTAATACTCTTATCAACATAGGAGTGGGTAAATATGCTCCTTTATGCAAATGTATGTATATATTTATTATTGGAAATCAACTAACAACACAAAACAACGACCAATATTGTCCAGAAACCCTCACAGGTACTGCATTTAGCATAAAAAGATATGCTCTAATCATAACATGGTAAACTGCAGCCCAACAGGCAACAACAGCTGTCAGTGTGTCAGTGTGCTGACTTGACTATGACTTGCCCCAAACTGCATGTGATTATCATAAAGTGGGCATGTCTGTAAAGGGGAGACTCGTGGGTACCCAGAGAACCCATTTTCATTCATATATCTGGAGGTCAGAGGTCAAGGGACCCCCTTTCGATGACAGTTTTTCCTCACCAAAATTTAGCGCAATTTTGGAACATTAATTAGTCTCCTTTGAGACAAGCTAGTATGACATGGTTGGTACTAATGGAGTCCTTAGGTTTTATAGTTTCATATGATGCCAGTATCTTCACTCTCTACTACTCTATGACCTCTGAAAGATCGAATAGTGGCCGGGCCCGATGGCAGCCGTCAGACTTTAAGAGGTTGATGAAAAATCACAAGTTGCGTTAATGCGTTGAAGATATTAGTGGCGTTAAAACAAATTTCACAGCCCAGGTTACAATCCAATATCCCACCAAAGCGAGACCCGCCTGTCCACCAGAGGATAGGGTGTCAGTATCATGTTCTGTGTGAGTATTTCACGCTTTTATCAAGGTGCAGTCCCAGCAAGGGGCAACAAAAGCACTTAGTTAGGTTTAGGAAAATCATCATGGTTGAACTTAAAACAAGTACGTAAACTAAGAACAATATGTATGTAAACGATGCAACACAAGTGCGGAAATCAAGTCACTAAAAAACACGTCACAAATGTCACTGACGTAAAGAGGGAGACGTATTCTGTATAGATTCTAAATAACTTTTAAGCAAATTTGTGATGTTGGGCTATATGCATAAAATTGACTTGACTCTCAAATACAAAGTATATTTACATTTAAATCACATTATCCTAAAAAGTCCTAAACGTGACATGTTGGTGCCCGTGTGCACATTTGAGCTCCTGTTTTCGTCATTCTAGTGGTGGAAATGAAAACTTACGTCTCCTGAATGTGACTTTTATAACTACAGTCATATGTAGAGCTGTGTTGAATTAAATGAAAACAAGACGAGGCCTCCCGCTGCAGATCACCGCTATGACAACTATGTCAAGACAGGACTGGGGGGGGGGGGGGGGGGGGGGGGGTTGTGGACAGGCTGCCAAAGCAAACTGCCAGAGATGGCAGGCATACCAAGGCCCGGACGCAGATCCTCAGCAGGCGGAGCAGCTCAGTGCCAACCCCTCCAGAAAGAAGCAAATGTGAGCGTAAAAGGATATTACTGTTTGTTTTTGGCTGCTTTACAGAGTGATAAGAATGATAATTCCCCAGTCTGTTCACCGTTCACTTCAGCTGGAAGAGTGGAACTGATCGAAACTGACAGGAGTTCATGACCTATTCACTAAAGAATTGCAACACCTGAGGGTACAAAATACTTTGTCGATGCATTATTAATCTGAAACCAGACTAGAAACATAACATCTTAATCTATCAAACACATTTGTTTCTATTTCGGTATCTCTTCTGGTTCATTTGCGTTTTAGACTTCGTAAAATATGACAGTGTGAAAAGTAACATTCTGACTCATGGTTGTGCAAGATGTTTCAGCCCAGAGTACACGTCGCCAGCTGATACACTGTAAAAAATATTCATCAAAACACCTCAGTGCTGCAAATCAACTACAGTAGTTAGATTAATTTGCATTTACTAAATATGACTTTCTCACAAATATCTTTTTTAGTGTTCATGGATGTTTCAAAGGTTTATCTGTTACTCTCTAACCTAATTGTGTTACATTCATTTTGGATCTATTGAAGACAGTAGTTATGCTTCAGTAATATTTACTTTGGGGAATTAATATAAAATACATCATTAGAACCTTCAGTGAAAATATCAGTTTGAGAATAATTTGAAGGTGCTAAATGTGTGATTGGGAGCATTTCTATTACCTCTGAGCTGGCGCTTCATATCTAATGGTGCTAACAGCGCTAACAGTGAAAGCAAAGGATATTTAAGTGTTCGTTCTGGGAAGTTGATTCACCTAAAATAAATTATCCACTGAGTTATAGACGTCTCTTTCCCAATGTAAGTCTATGGGAAAAAGTCTTTTTGGGCCCAATGGCATCACGTGATGGACGCAGAAGTTGTAGTACCACCGTTTGGCTACTACGAAAATTTGCCTCAAATCCCGGTGCTCTTCCTGGGAGTTTGGACGTCAGCCATTGGTTTGTGACAACGCCGTGGTAGCGACCTGTCAATCACAAGGTATCCCCGCCCTAAAGCATACCCTGCTTTATGGTCTATTGACTCCAAATGGGACCATCATTTACTAAATGAACATCATGCTGGATTGAAGAAGACTTGAAACTAGCGATTGAGACCATAAACTCATGTTTACAACGTTTACTGAGGTAATAAATCAAGTGAGAAGTAGGCTCATTTTCTCATAGACATCTATACAATCAGACTTCTTTTTGCAACCAGAGGAGTCGCCCCCTGCTGGCTATTAGAAAGAATGCAAATTTAAGGCACTTCTGCATAGACTTCACTTTTCACACCCCAGAGTTGCCAGCTCATTGTCATTCCCAGGGCTTCATATACTGACACCCTGACCGACGCACAAGGCACCCTTTAGCATCGGTATGAGACGCATCAAGCATTCCATTAACTAAAATCTAAACCCATCAGCGTCAATATTAAACCTCTAGAGAAAGTGCGCCGGGAGTGTGGTGATGTAGCTTTAGGAGCGAAAAGACACACACCAGGCTGGTGGGAGGGGAGGTGGATGGGCCCAACAAACACAAGGCAAACACAAGGCTTTCATCCAGGAGACCGATGTTCGGGTCCCGTGCGTCACGTTACAATCAGCTGTCCGTTCATGTCCAGTGTTCACCACGTTCAGTGTCATTTTCACTGTAAAAAATTTAGCAGTTTTAAGACCAACCATGTTGTTTTTTTCCTAAACCTAACTATAGTGATTTTATTGCCTGATCCTAAATGTTTTTGTATGACGAGTTGGGATGAGAACTCGTTGGAGTTGCTCATTGGGTAGATAATACTCCACTATATCTTTACTTAGCGAATAGTTGTTTGCTGCTATTTTAATGCTCTGGATATCGTATACCAGGCAGGGAGGGTCTAACAAAAAGATGTTGTCGATTTGCATTATTTGCCCCATATAACGGAATAAAAGTTAGGAAATCTCTGCCTCTAGGTTTTGGCCAATTTTGGCCATTCATTTTCCTATCTATTTCTCAAGTGACCCATACCTTTATGAAAGTGGATTATTAATGTGTGAAGAGGTCATTTTACCATTTTGTTTTTAAACAGAAGAGAGATTCAATGTCTCACTGATAAAAGTTTAAATCACAGTAAAATATAGTAAAATATTTATGGGCCACATAGATGTAGTTACCTGAATCTATCTTTTTGACTCAAAGCAGTTACTATACATCAAACCATTGAATGGTTTATGTCTGGTGAGAATGTTTTACAGTGTACAACAAGAAACTCATTCTGCGCTGTCATTTCACTTGCTGTCTCTCCTCTCTCTCTCTCTCTTCCCCTTATCAGCGGTATCAACACGGCTGTCAAGACGGGGCAGACGTTGTGAAGTGCCTGTGGTCTTCACATGGCACGGTGAGATTAAAGTGAGGGGAAGAGAATGGAGCCAGCTGTGTTGCTGAAACATGTGGCTGTATGGTCGCAGGTTTGCCTGCCAGCAACGCAACATGTTATTGCTGCACAGAACAAGTCTGTTAAGGCGGCAAAGACTGACAACATGTACAGTATGGAAGTTCATGACATTTTATCTGCTCCTGCAACACTGATAACATTCACATCACACGGCATTTCTATCTCAGTGTGCATCTATATGTGTAAAAGCATGAACATCTATTTTTTTTTTCTGCTGTTGCATGCAGCTCTCTTATGTAACATGAACCACTCGGCTGTGGAAAACAGACAAGTACAATACAAAACGTAAACATCATTAGAAAACATTCCAGTAATACCACAGTCTGACTCAATATCTCTGCTGCTTTCCGACTCCCCTTCGGATTCCCAGCATACCTCAGACCATGGGGCAGATGTTCTGCATTATCACTTCGCTCTGCAGTCTTACTTTGTCTCTTATCCCAAGAGTTGATCAAATCACCACAGAGTTGTTGTGTGTGCAAAGATAATGTTCCCGCTATTCAGATTGTGTCAGAGGTTGTTATGGTGTAAATTCAATATTTTGTTTTTGTCACAAGCAAACTGATCTTATTGTCCCATATTATAAAAAGTGAGATTTGCATGTCTTTTATATCATAAAGCAGGTTTAAGTGCTATATAAATACTGTGAAAGTATCAAAACACTCAATCCATGGAGGAATACACACAGCCCGTATTCAGAAACTGAGCGTTTGAAACAAGCCGTTTGTGATGTCACAAATCTTCAATGTTTAGACCATTTCACAGTTTTAAATGTAAACACACTAAATGTGTCCCAGTTTATTTCCTGTTGCAGTGTATGTGAAGGACATCAGCTGACAGGATGTAAACATGGACCCAAGCTGTTTCCTAGCAACGCGATTCCGTTGCCATTCTGTTGAAATGCGCGAATACAGGTATATTCAGACAGACAGTATGAGAAAAATAATGTGTTTTTTGAACATTAAAGCATGTAAACATGTTCTAGTAGGAACCCAAAATACAAACATGAACCTGAAAATGAGCATGATATGTCCCCTTTAATAAATGACCAATGAGCAAATGTAGAACTAGTAGAAGACGTGGAGGTGATCTCATAATTTGACTGGACATACAGTATATATGATATACGTAATTAAGAATCAAGACATTTCCTCCATGTTTTTCAGAACAGAACAATACTGCTAACAAACTAAAAATAATAATAAAAAAAAACAGGATAGTTCTAGCGCAGGGGTGTCAAACATACGGCCCGAGGGCCAGAACCGGCCCACCAAGGGGTCCAATCCGGCCCACTAGATGACTTTAAAATATGTGAAAATTACAGAGAAGTCATTAATTCCACCACTATACCTATACGTTCACAGGGGGTGGCGCTGTCCTAATAAGAGTAGCAGACCTTATGCTTGCTATAATAGATCCCATGTGCATACGTACGGGCTACGTGACACAACACTGTCAAACGTAGGCTACCGTTCATGCAGGAGCCAATGGCGGAAAATGTCTTTGTCAAAAAGGAGAAATGTAGACATAGAGTGTCAGGTTTTCCAAGAAAAATGGACCAGTTCCTATTTCTTCACAGAAAGAAATGGGAAGATGGTGTGCTTTGTGTGTTCACAGCACCTTTCAGTGCTCAAGAAATATAATATTCGGTGCCACAATCAAACTCATCATGCAGAAAAAATACAAGAACTTGCCAGGACAACTGAGAAGAGAGAAGATAAATGAATTACTGTCGGTTTTTAGTCATAGCCAAGAGATCAGCGAGACATCTCAGGCTGTTCATCATGTGTTTTGTAAATTGATTATTCAATAATTGTTAACATTTTCAGAATGTACTTGTACTTCTTTACACTAAAAGATGTTATCTATAGGTTATTATGCACAATGATTTTACTTGTCCGGCCCACTTGAGATCAAATGGACTGTATGTGGTCCATGAACTAAAATGAGTTCGACATCCCTGTTCTAGAGAATCAAATGACAAACAATCAAATCAGATGAAAATAATGTGTTTTCACTCAGCAGGTGACAACATCCACGATGAAGCCAAGACTAATGAGGTTTTAATTTTTTACCACTTTGATGTGTAACAGCACATAAGAGTAAGAGTGTACAAACCTTCCTGAGGAAATGTCTAATTTGGGTCACAGATAAATACTAAGAGGACAAAGTCACCTCAAGTTTGTGTTAAACCTGATGTCAAATTCTAATTGTATCCATTGAAATAGTCCATATTTTCATCTGTATTGAGGAGTGTTTCATGCTAAATGGCGCACACATCCTAATGAAACAACTGTGGTATCATCATCTAAATAGTGTCCCCCCTCCAGCATGGACTTAAAAATCAAACATTTTGTTAAATTAATTAGTATCCCAATTGCTTCTATAACACCCCATGAGAGCTGTTACTTTTATAAATGCAGGTTTATTACATTATTTCAAAAAAGAAATTGGGTGGTTTTCTTATTCGGTTGTGCCTGAATCCTTTGGAATTTAAGTTGAAAAGCTGATAAAGTACAAAATGTACAAAATGCAGAAGGCCGATGTATAAACTACTTGCATAAGTAAATTTGTTCAATTGTGCAAAAAAAATGTCTTATCTAAAAAAACGCTTTGGGGCTTGGCAAATGTTTGGCTAAGTGCATATTCTTGGCTTTGTTCCTAATCATGAATTCTTGGTATTTCATTGGCTCACACGTTACTGCTTTCTGACAACACATGCGAACACCGCTGTTTACCACACCACAAGATGGCAAAACATAGTTAATAGCTGTAAGGACATTCCCAAACGATGAGTGATGCTATAGAGGTGCTATGTCAGGTCCAGGGATAAAGAGGGGAAATGTAAACATTGACTAAAATGAGAGTGAATTACTACTGCACAACAATTTCACAGCTTGTCTCCCCAGCATGTATGTGATTATAGGAAGACAGGGATGATGGGAGATGAATCAACTCAGCCTTTCATGTGACCGGGGGCAGTGGGCCGTCACCATCGCACACAGTGAGCAGCTACAAATTAATTCACTCCAACAACAACCCCCTGTCCTCACCTGCTGCAACACGCTCTGCCAGCGCTCGCAATCAACCAGCGAATTCCTTCCGCTCTGAGGCTGTGAGGTGGCGGCTGAGGACTGGGGGGTTTTGCGGGCTCGGTGTTGTGATTGTGATGTTGTGTAATTGACAGGTATGTTTGAATCCAGCGTCTGATGCACCCATCACAACGCCCACTCCTCCAATGGGGTCAGACAACAAACATCCAGGAACGTGAAAATACATGCCAAGATGACGGGGCTATTCAGAGATGACGGGGGTTATTCATTTGATGAAACACACGTTGCGCGCAGAAAATAATTGATTGCAAAGATCTACAATATGTATGGTTCAACAAGTTCTTTAAGCCAAGTCTGTGTGGCCTTTTTGGTTGAATAAACTTAAAGCTGCAGTAGGCAGATTTTTGGCATCATTGGGTAAAAATTCCATAATAACCTTTCAGCATATTGTAAGTCAAGTGTTCTGGGAGATAACTACACTTCTGCACCTCCTCATGGCTCTGTTTTCAGGCTTTAAAAAATCTAGCCTTTGAGTGGAGACTTTGGCCAATCACAGGTCATTTCAGAGAGATAGCGTTCCTATTGGCTGGTCTTTCAACGGAGGCAGCTGTCAATCAATCGCGAACTCTGATCAAACTGTCAAACTAGGCAGCGCTGATCAAATATAAATTCATATACTGCTACTGTAATGCCTATTTCTCGCATAAAATGTTTTCAGAAACATCTTGTAGTGTACTGTTGAGCTGTAAAATGAGAAAGTTTGCTCCGGCTGGTGGGCGGTGCTTGGTATTTCCTCAACTGTTCTCAACATGGCAGCCGGGTCACAAACTTTCTCATTTTACAGCTAAACAGTACACTACAAGATGTTTCTGAAAACAGTTCATGTGAGAAATAGGAATTACAATAACAGAATATTGATTCATATTTGTTCAGTGCTGCCTAGTTTGACTGTTTGATCAGAGTTTGCGAGTGATTGACAGCTGTTCAGAGATGGCAAGGCACCAGATCGGCTCTGATTGGTTGTTTTTCTTCTGGTCTGTGAAATCTTGCAGATGCCATTAGGAGCACCGGAGGACACAGAGGCACATGATTTTTTTCAGATTACCTGCCTCATGCACTACTGTCAGTATATAGTGACCGTTTTACAAAAATAACTTGGTGACGCCTCAAATAATTTTGAAATTTTGACTGTAATTTATGACGACACAATGCTGAAAGAAAGAAAAACTGTATTCAGAGGGCTGCCTTAAGTCGGTCTGCCATTATTTTGCCCGATGAGAGAAGAGAAAATGTGGCCCCGTTCAAACCATGAGATCAAAGCTGAGCAGTTGTCAGCTTCTTCTTTTGTCTTCGCTAGGAATGAAACGCAGAGCTGCGAGGCCTTGAGAGCAGCTGCCCTGAAGCAGACTGCTGCTCACTCACAGCTGACTGTCAGCTGTGGTTTCTCTCTCACTGCTGCAAGATATTAAAGAACCATGCCTGCGTGTTTGCAACTTTGAACTCTTACTACAAATCATGCATACTTTACATTTTGTCGAGCATTTTCAAATGCATGCTTTGTGGTTTTAGATTTTTGGTTGTATTGTTAGTGGAGATACAAAGCTTTCACTCGGAAACGATGATCATTTAGATTTTTTGATTTTGATTTTGTTGGATACGGCACATTTCTCCTGAGGAATTAAATAACAAACATGGTGTTATATGTTCCACCACACACGCACACCCAGAATGGGACCAGATGGGAGCAGTGATGCTTTCCAAATCTCTGAAATATAACTGTACAGATGCCGCGAAATGTTACACACTGTTCCTTCAAAGGTACAGTGTGTAGGATCTGGTGGCATCTAGTGGTATGGTTGCAGATTGCAACCGACTGAGTACCTTCCGGAGGTATCGGAGGCAACGCTCCGAACAGGCAAGTTTTGAACAGAAACTGCACTAGCTATAATAAATTGAGTATCTTTTGGTTTGGACTGACATTTGTAGAAAAACAGAATCATGGCTTGCAAAACCAAGACCTGTGACCTGTGTAACTAAAAGTGATTTGTAGTGTATGAGCTAAAGCAAGCAAAAACAGTGGTATGGTCCTTTCAGAAGACGAGATGAAATTTAGAGAAATGCCAACAGAAAATCTATAGGTTAATGAATTAATATAACCTTTATCTACTACACAAAGCAAACAATCTTTCTGACAGGATATATTGGAGTCTTTCATTTGGACAGAGAGTCCCCTCCTTCCTTCCTCTCTCCCCTATTTGAAATGCCAGTAATTGATTTTACCTCTCTAATCTCCTCTCTCTATTATGAGGAGATTTCTCCTCTGCACCTGGGGCCAACGCTCTCATCTTTTTTCTTATCTGCCCGTGAGCACACTAGCCCGTCCCAGCGGGGGCTGCACAAATCCCCATCCACCAGACTCTTCATACACACACACACACACAGCCGACAGTACACCAGACAGCGCCTTGAGCTGCCTGCTAGCAATGTAAAACAGAGACAGATGGGAGGCACAACCAGACACAAAAGTGGCTAATCACAGGCCATTACAGTGATAAGGAAACTATGGCGTTTTCAAGCTAAAGAAACACATTCTTCATCCATAAAAAGCACAGATATGTGACAAAGCAAATATTGAAAATTTTCTGGACATTGTAAAATGCAGTTGAATTATTTGCACAGGTGAGAGTGGAGACAGGTGAGAGTGGAGACAGGCTGACAGTCTGATATGAGTTCAGTGTGACGCCATAAATGATCCTCTGCCTTTGTGATGAACCACCTCGGACACCACAGCTGGCTTTGGCTCAACAAGAGGGGAGTTGACTGTAAAGGCTGCAGAGGAGGACAGAGGAGGAGTAGATAAAGATACAGATGGTCAGGTCACTGACAAACATCAGAGAGGAAATCTGATGAATTCAGAGAAAAATAACTCCTCTCATAGTTTTATGTAAATACACCAGAAAGAATGAGCAATTTGTCACGGGGTTGAAAGTTGAAAACTCTAAAAGTAACAAGAGCTTTGATCATTTGATGTATCAAGAGGGAAAACAAAAACTGAAAGAAGAAATTCACCTCATTTGCATCCTGACTTTGTTCTCAGAAAGAAATCAGCATTATGCAGAACATTGGATAGGACAGGATAGGATAGACTCCAAGTCAAATTGGATACTGTTTTTTCTGTGTTCAAGAAATTCAAACTGTGTTTCAATAAGAAATACTTTGGAACAGAAAAGGCTAAATATTTGGTGTGGTTTGAATAAAAACAGAAATAAAATTGGCGTGCAAAAGACACAAACATTAACATGGTGACGCAGTTCTAGTGCAGAGCCTTTATGCCAAAGTTCAGATGATGCTTTTCACTAGGGCTGCAACTAATGATTATTTTCATTGTCCATTAATCTGTCAAATATGTGCTTGATTAATCAAATTGTTTGGTCTATAAAATATTAGAAAATGGGGAAATGTAAATCAGTCAATTTCCCAAAGCCCAAGATGACGTCCTCAAATGTCTTGTTTTGTTCACAACTCAAAGATATTCAGTTTACTGTCATAGAGGAGTAAAGAAACCAGAACATATTCACATTTAAGGAGCTGGAATTAGAGACATTTTTCTTAATAATGTACTTGAATCAATTAATTGTTTATCAAAATAGCTGTCCATTAATTTAATAGTTAACAACTAATCAATTAATTGTTGTAGCTCTACTTTTTACACTCCAGGATGAAGAAAATTATAATTGTTGTTATAATTATTACTACAGTATTAGTAGAATATGCTGTTATCCTATATACCATTAAAAAGAAAAAGAAAAACATTTCAGTACTTTTCACTCTGTTAATACATTTTATTTAGGGCTGTCAAAGTTAACGCGATAATAAAGCATTAATGCAAAATTATTTTAACACCACTAATTTTCGTATGCATTAACGCAGGCGATCTTTCGGCGGTTGTAGCGGGCTCCGTTTTAAAGTTAGAAGATCCTGGCTTTATATGAAACTATAAACTAAGGAATCCATTGGTACCAGCAATGTCATACTAGCTTGTCGTGAAGGAGGCTAAACAACGCTCCAAACTTACGCTAAATTAGCAAGGAAAAACTGGCATGACCATTTTCAAAGGGGTCCCTTGACCTCTGACCTCAAGATATGTGAATGAAAATGGGTTCTATGGGTACCCACGAGTCTCCCCTTTACAGACATGCCCACTTTATGATAATCACATGCAGTTTGGGGCAAGTCATAGTCAAGTCAGCACACTGACACACTGACAGCTGTTGTTGCCTTTTGTGCTGCAGTTTGCCATGTTATGATTTGAGCATATTTTAATGCTAAATGCAGTACCTGTGAGGGTTTCTGGACAATATTTGTCATTGTTTTGTGTTGTTAATTGATTTCCAATAATAAATATATACATACACGTTCAGCCATAACATTAGGACAGCATGGGTCATCCTGACCGGTCTGCAGCTACGCAACCCCATATGCAACAATCTATGATGCACTGTGTGTTCTGACACCTTTCTATCGGAACCAGCATTAACTTTTCTCAGCAATTTGAGCTCCAGTAGCTCTTCTATTGGATCAGACACCACGGGCCAGCCTTCGCTCCCCACGTGCATCAATGAGCCTCCGGTCTGACCCTGTAGCCGGTACACCGGTTTTCCTTCCTTGGACCACTTTTGGTAGGTCCTGACCACTGCAGACCGGGAACATCCCACAAGAGCTGCAGTTCTGGAGATGCTCTGACCCAGTCGTCTAACCATCCCAATTTGGCCCTTGTCAAAGTCGCTCACATCCTGATGCTGGCCCTTTTTTTTCTGCTTCTAACACAAAGTTCAAAATGTTCACTTGCTGCCTAATATATCCCACCCACTGCCAGGTGCCATTGTAACGAGATAATCAATGTTATTCACCTGTCAGTGGTCTTAATGTTATGGCTGATCGGTGTATAATTGCATAAAGCAAGCATATTTGTCAACCCCCATGTTGATATGAGTATTTCAATCAGGAGAGACTCGTATGAATTGAATGGTGATTTATTACAAAGTGCACAAATTATGAATAGTGACATTCTTTGGCGATTTAGACCCATTGTGAAATAATAAGGGGGAAGTGAGGCTGTAGTAGGATTTAGGATTATTCCCCCGGGTCTAGACACTGGTGATGGTGGTGGTGAAGATTGATGCGGATCCGATGAATGAAGTGGAGCAAGATTACTCTGATGTGAGACAGCGCCTTGATGAATCTGGAGGTGATGGGGTGGCGGAGGGTCGCATCCGTTTGTGCTGAATACTGACGCTGAAAACAGCATAGAGGAGAACGGTTTTTAAACTTTTGACAGCAGCATGTGATTGGTTGAGGGAGATATGGCAAGATCTGATTGGTCACTGAAAAGAGAGACCCATAATCAGCTGACATATTAATAGCCCATGAGAGAGACACCCAGAATGAATGAGAATGAATGAGATTGCACCCCTAGTCTTCCTGACTGAATTTACGCATAAGCTTAATTAAATACTTGACAAATCTCCTTTTAAGGTATATTTTGAACAGTAATCGCAATGAATCATGGACCATCATATGACTAATCGCGATTAAATATTATAGTTAATTGACAGCTTTAATTTTATTGAGAGTCTGTTGGTAATAATTTACTTATCAGTCATCACAAACTGTCCTATCCTGTACTATTCAAAATATTTTTTTTTATCATATTTTTAGTATTATTATTATACCTGACGTTATATAGTATGAGGAGGAATCTGATGCATTGGTATGGAGATGAAAGCATTAGGTCTGTGATGAAGCTTCATGCCGTACATCTGTAGTATTCACTGTAGATCAGTAGATGGTGATGATGAACCGTGTCACCGTCACTCTGTGTGTTGATCCACTCCATCCCAGCAGACGGCGGTGTTACAGAGGACAAACACAGAGACACATCCGTCAACACACAGGCACGTTTCATAACATCAATCTGCAGAACATTAACATTGTCTCATGTTATGTCACGTCCTTTATGCTGAACGCCAGTCAGAGCAATGAGCTGCATGAAACTCCTAGTTTCTAGAAGACCTCGCGTGAAAGCTGGACAGCTGTTCGGTGCAGCGTTCACCTCCTCCAGATGTTTCCATGCTGAACTAGTAAGAACTTCATTCATACTGTATACTAGGCTATATTACACACACCATGCAATGCATTCACAGTGAGCCTTTTCATCTCGCAGGTGAGACATGAGTCCAGCGCTCTTCCGATAGTTCATCACAGTAAGTATGTGTGTGAGCTGCCAGCCAACCACAGGTTCCCTATGAACAAGTTTCCACAGCTCTTACACTGTCTCATCAAAGATCAGGTCATCACTGAGAAACAGGTGAGCCAGTCACTGACAATATCAATAAAAAATATAATTTGAACTATTTTTATCTACTGCTGAAATGTCACTATATAATCGATTAGACAACTGATAGAAAAATTATAATTATATTATAATAATTATTATGAAAATAATTTTGACAATTTATTATTAATAATAATAATGTGACTTCCCTGGTTTTATATTACTGTCAATTGGTATTCATTTTGATTTTGGACTATTGGCAGGACAAAACATTTAAAGGTGCTATTGATAACAATCAGTCACTAGGTGTTGCATTTGTATTTACTTCACAACAAGTGGTTGCCAGGCACTTACCCTCAATCTCAGCCATTTATGCATTTTTTTTTTTTACACGTGATACCAATGTTGTTATACTATTGGCTCAGAAGCCTTGTTAGAAGTGGCAACCAAATGTCAGATATATTCCACAGATATAAACAAAACATTCATTTTGGACCCTCCAACATTTTTTAAATGATTAATTCACAATCATAATAATTTTTTTCAGGAAAAGCCATACTTTTATTTGGCACCTTTCTAAAAGCTCTGTGGATGTATTATTGTCATTATTATTATTATTATTATTATTATTATTTTTTATTTTTTATTTTTTTTTAATATTTGTCTACATAAAAATGTTATCAATGAGACCTTTTAAGATACTTTTACTATTTTACGGCCATTGATCAACAACTGCTACTGATATATTTATTGATAGTAAAAATCATTGTTACTATAATGCACTATAAAGCACTTTTCTTACATATTCCTGCTAATGTGATTTCCCTTCTTCACAGTAGGTGTGGCTCCCTGAAATTGCCTCTAAAGATTTACTCAGCTGTGTGCACACAGAGGAATACATAAACAATTTCATAAATGGGAAAATAAATGAGCAAGAACAAAAGAGGACAGGTTTCCCCTGGAGCGAAGGCATAGTGAGACGCTGTCGATATGAAACAGGTGAAAAGAACTGAGATCTAACAGCTGAATGGCCTGGACGGATCACACTACACTACATGACGACACCTTCTCTGTTGTGGACAGGTGGGACTGTTCTAGCTGCTGAAGTAGCTCTGCAGAGGGGTCTGGCCTGCAGCACAGCGGGAGGAACCCATCATGCTTTTCCAAGCTACGGCTCAGGGTTCTGTCTCCTCAATGACTTAGCGGTTGCAGCCAAATACCTGACGGGCATCTCCTCCGCGCCCAAAAGGAAGGTTCTGATCGTGGATCTAGATGTGCATCAGGTAGCGTTGACTTGTCTCTGCTACTTTTAATGTCCCGGTATACCAACATGTCATAAGCACAATTTGTCTTTGTTACTGGTTGATAAGCTCAACTTTTTGTCATCTCTTGCATCCAACAGGGTGACGGCACTGCTTTCATTTTTAAAGATGAGCCGAGCGTGTTTACATTTTCAATGCATTGTGGGAAAAACTTCCCCGTCCGTAAACAACAGAGTGACCTCGACGTCAGCGTGGAGGATGGGCTGGAAGACAAGGAGTACCTCTCTACGGGCATGTTCACACAGGCCATAATAAAAAGAATTGTAAAATGTGTTCAAAGTTTAGATCCAAATAGCGTTGCTGTCAAGTCATTCATTTTAATTTGAGTCCGAAAGTATTCAAATTTGTCAATTTTAAAGGTACAGTGTGTAGGATTTGGCTGCATCTACCGATGTGGTTGCAGATTGCAACCAGCTGAGTACCCCTCCACTCACTCCTCCCTTTCCAAGACTGCGGTAACGTGAGCCAACAAGTACAAAACTGCGGTAACGCTGTTCGCCTCGCTCAGAGGCCATCCTTACCATAATAACACCATAAGTGTTTGGTTTGTCCGTTCTGGGCTACTGTAGAAACATGGCGGAGCAACATGGCGCACTCCGCCAAGAGGACCCGCTCCCTATGTGGATATGAAGGGCTCATTCTAAGCTAACGAAAACACAACGATTCTTAGTTTCAGGTGATTATACACAAATGAAAATTTAGTTATGAATATTATATTCCATTTCTGCTAATAAATCCCCCCAAAATGTTACACACTGTTCCTTTAAATTGCGAACTAACAAGTTAACATGTCTGATGTCCTCAATAGTGGAAGCCCACCTCCCCGGGCTGCTGGAGACCTTTCATCCAGACCTGGTTCTGTACGACGCAGGTGTCGACCCTCACTGGGAAGATGAACTCGGGCGCCTCCGTCTGACTGACCAAGGTGACTGATAACTGTGACACCTGAGTATCTCCACCAACAAATCATTTCTAGACTTCTTTTTAAATGACTGTGATGTGTATCTCTCAGGGCTGTATCAGAGAGATCTGTACGTGATGAAGACTGTGGTGAGCAGAGGCATTCCTGTCGCTACTGTTATCGGAGGAGGATACTCCAGAGACATCGACAAACTGGCCCTCAGACACTCCATCGTCCACAGAGCAGCTACTCAGGTACAGGACACGGAACTGCTTAAACCAGATGTTGGATGACCCTTTTCAATACAGAATCGTTTACTTTAATAGTGTACAGAATGTCAACAGTTTCACATGATATTGAATTAATGTTCTTCATATTTCAGGTTTGGAGGGAGTGTGGAATGTAAACCCTGAATCAAGAGGACCCTCAGAGCCTAACTGGTACTCATCTGGTAATGCTGTATGAAACACTACTTGTTGTTCAAGAATTATGAAAAAGATATTGGAGACAACGGATTCCTAATAGATTCCACCATCAGCTCAGAGTATCTGAGCTCTACTCAGGATATTTTTATTTGGGAAGTCACTGTTCATGCAAGTGACTTTCTCATACAGTATGTTTAAAGAGGACCTATTATGCTTTTGTGCTTTTCCCTTTCCTTTAACGTGTTATATAGTTTTTTGTGCATGTAAAAGGTCTGCAAAGTTACAAAGCCTAAAGTCCACGCCAAAGGGAGTTAGTCTCCGCTACAGAAACTCTGCTCCTGAACTGCCTGAAACACCTTGATTTGAAGTACCGCCTTTATTTGTAATGTGATGTCACAAAGTAATACATTTTTCCTAGCGACTATTTTGGCACGCCCTCAAACAAAGCTAGTTAGAGCAGAGCTGAAGTAGAGTCCGCAGAGTTTGGTTCAGTTGACAAATCACAACAGAGTGGGCCAAGTGACCAATCAGAGCAGACTGGGCTTTTTAGGGGCGGAGCTCAAACAGAGCGTTTCAGACGGAGAGGGAAAAGAGGTGCTGCAGCACAGCCGGTATGAGAAAAGTAAAGTGTTTTCTGAACATTAAAGCATGTAAACATGTTCTAGTAGAAACCCAAAATACAAGTATGCACCTGAAAATAAGCATAATAGGTCCCCTTTAACTTGCCGTTTACCTCATCAAGGTACTGTATCAGTACTACTGTCGGTGTAACTATTAAATATTCTGTTATTGAACTGCACGTCTTGTGGTCGTCCCTGATTGAAGGTCCATCATTCACGACAGTAAATGCAACACAACAACACTCATGAACAAAACCATTTAATAAGGAAAAACAAACTCAGAAGTATTTACATCAGGTCACATAAGACATTAAGGTACCAGTGTCACTTGAGAACAAACACAGTTGGTCCACACGTACTGTACTGATGAGGATATGCACCGTCCTTGGCACAAAGGGTACATTAGTATGCTTCCAATTTCACCATATTTTTATGTCATTCACTGACATCAAGCAGCAGCGACATATTTATGGTACAGTGCAATGTTTATTCACAGTATATGAGGCAGTTGATTTGCTGAAACGCACCAGTGGTGTAGTTCAGCTTGTTACTTAGAACACAAGACAGTACACAACTATTACAAACATCAAGCACGCACACGCCAGCAACACGTTCTTTGAAACACTTGAAGAAATGTCACGAGCTAATGCGCAAATGTTTTGGAAGATATTCTGCACAACTTTGAGCTCTTTTTATGATAGTGTTAGAATGGATTACACATCAGCAGTTTACAGAGAGTTTATTCAGAGTTAAGGAACATGTAAAAACAGGCAGACACGATGAATTAAGTCAGACTTTTCCACTGTAATCAATGCATTAAAACATTTAAGAGCAGGTGGAAGAGTGTACTGTGTTCTCACAAATTCCTCTTTGGCTAATATTAAAAGTCCAAAGAGAGAAACAGTGCATTTCTTTAACAGCTCTCTTGCACAAATGGGCTTTTAAAACACAGTTAAAATCATTAGCGGCACTGGAGCTCGCTGTGGTTTGATAATAAAAACTAATTCCTGATACTAAAAGAGAACACACACTGGACATCTGGATACTGCTTGTTGGTTCCACGTATTGATAAAGAATAAATACTTAAAAACATGGTGTAGTATACAGTGATAGCCATTGTTGAGCACCGCCATCCTCTACTGCAAAACCATTACAGTGATACCATCTAAAAGAATATTTAATGCTAGACATGGATAGGTCTGTCACACAGCTGGTTCTAGGACAACCAGAAAATAATAATAAATTACATTTTCCAAATGGTTAAGTGGAGGATTGCAGCACTGGAGTAGTTTAGTGTTTGGTGTACCTTCAACAATGGCTACATCTGTATATTTATTCACTTTTCAATCACACAAATGTAATAATCGTGATTCAGTGCTAAAACTTGAGGCAGAGTTGATGCAAAAAAAATAAAATCAAGTTAAAATCAGATTTTCTATGTCTGAACTTTCTCCGCCACCACACACCAGTTGGCGTGATCGAAGTAGGTGTGTTTGACGTGAAGCTCTTCGACGTGATTCTCGATGAGCTCCGCCAGTTCTCCCTCCCTGAAGACGTGATAGTACCTCAGGCAGGAGCCCTCCGCCTGCCCCTCGCTCCCCTGGCGACTCCTTGTGCTTTCCCGCAGCTCTTTCCCCTGCAGCCCTCCTTCACTTTCACTTCCAGACTGCTTCAGGCGCTCCTTCTGGAAAGGGACCAGATCTGGCAGGGCAAGGGAGCCACACTCCTGGGCTAGAGATACCGAGACACTCTGGTTTTCTGTGCCGTTGTTGTTGTTGTTGCCTCCAGGATCATTTTGTCCCTTGTGCAGGTCTGTGACCGAGTCAAAGACGTCCTCCTCTGATCCGATCACAGACGGCGGGGAAAAGAAGCTGGACACCTGTTTAATGAGGCCTCGTCCTCTCCCGCGCTGACTTGCCTTGCTCCCTTCGTTCTCGCCCGTGGGTGAAGATAAAGTGCTCAGGTCTCTGGAGGACGACCGGGAGATGGATAAGCTTCCGAAGTCGAACACGGAATCCAGAGACCTGGAGAAGAACCACAGTCTCTGTGTGCTCTGCTGCGGCGCGGCGCAGGTTAGGTCCTCTTCGTCGTCCGCCACGGAGGATGTGCTTCTAACCTTCCTGTGCTTGTCAGCGTTGTCTATGGCTTCGCTCACGCTCTGAGCCGTGGCCCTCCTCCTGGGTTTGACGTTCTCTCTGCTGAGAGAGGGCGACTGAGGGTTGGGGTTCCAGGGGACGAAGATGTCCTGCTTCTCAAATTTACGACGCTTCTGCTCCATGGCCCACACGTAGATCATGATGCGTCCACCCACTCGCAGGGTGCGAGCCATCTCCTTTATTGCTCGAATACGTCGTTCTTTGGTGGACAAATGATGGATGACTGTGGGCAACAACATTAATTGGTCAGAATTAAGTAGGATGATGAGTAGGCATTTTAATTAATTATGATAAGTCACATTCAGCACTTGCAGTCAACAAAAACACATTATGTACACTGTGTGTGGCGCACAACACAAATGAATAGAGTGGGTGTCTGCTGTCGTCTTCGCTCCTAATTACTCTCTTTTGTTAGAAGACACACATGAATTATTTCACACTGTTGGCTAGGCAACACAAGCTTGGGGTAAACTGATGTTTATCATTATTATGAGTTCATTTAATTTGAGGCAAATGGCAGCTACAGCGGTTGGGCTACATGCATATGAAGGGAGCGATTTGTCACCGGGTGGGAGATATCAACAACATCAAAAACCTCCTTTCAACCGTGTGTTTGTCCACATTACCTGCAATAGAGAGCACAGCGTCGAAGCAGCCGTCTCTGTAAGGCAAATGCAGCCCGTCGCACATCTGGACCTCGTGTCCTTGGCTCCAGGCATAGTCCACCAGGGGGCGACAGACATCGCACCCCAGCTTGAACACCTCCTGGTTGATGTGGAGATACTTGCCATTGCCACAACCTGCCAAGGATAAAACAGTCAGCTACGACACGCACAACTGATTTGGAATAATCAGTGGACTGATTAGATTTAAAGGGGACTAGGGATATTAATAATCAACCTTTTAACCGTAACCGTTACAACAACATTGAGAATTTTGACCAATTAATGTTATCAATTAAACGGTTCAAAGAAATATTCAAAATTAAATAAAAAGCTGAGCAAAACTCAGAGGAGCGGCTTATTACTTAAAGGAGAATAGCTAGTCCACCTTAACAGTCCACCTTAAGTGAGTCTGAGCCGTAGTTGCAAGATACAGGAGCTTGGCTTGGGTCTTGAGGAGTTGTAGCATGTATTCACCAACCAATAAACTGTACACACGCTACAACTTTACTGATTACTTCATACTCACCGTCGTCACACACACACACACGGTCTGTCAGACACTCGCTGACAGGGGGCTGACTGAACGTATGTGTGTGTCGGTTAATGTTTAATGATCATTAACGAGGGTCGGCTATCGGTTAGGAAAAAAAAAAAAATTAGCAACCCTAAAGGGGACCTATTTGTGCGTTTTCCCTTTTTTTTAGTTTGTTCTATAGTTTTTTGTGCACGTAAAAGGTCTGCAAAGTTACAAAGCCCAAAGTCCACGCCAAAGGGAGTTACTCTCCACCACAGAAACTCTGCTCCTGAACTGCCTGAAACGTCTTGCTTGAAGTCCCGCCTTTTCTTCTGTAACGTGGTGATGTCACCAAGTAACACATTTGCATAACGGCTAGTTTAATACGACCTCAAACAAAGCTAGATAGAGCAGAGCTGGAGCGGAGTCCAAAGAGTTTGGTTAGCTTGACCAATCACAACAGAGTGGGCCAGCTGACCAATCAGAGCAGACTGGTCTTTTTGGGGAGGTGGGGCAGGAGCTCAAACAGAGGGTTTCAGACAGAGGGTGAAAAGAGGTGCTGCAGCACAGCCGGTATGAGAAAAATAGAGCATTTTTTTAACATTAAAGCATGTAAACATGTTGTATTAGAAACACAAAATACAAGTATACACTTGAAAATGAGCACAATAGGTCCTCTTTAAAATACTACTTCCCTCTCTTTAAGGGAATCCAGTTTTAGAATGCCTTAATTGTGATTCCAAAATTAAGAACAAACAATGTATTAATGATCGAGTGTTGCGGGATTGCCAAGATGACATCCCCGCTGGAGGTGACACCCACCAATGTCTGCCACGATGCTCCCCAGCTCCAGGTCCAGCAGGAACTGTCGCACCTTCGGCCAAGCTTTGTAGCGGCTGTCGTTGAAATATGGAGCAATCTTGTCGTAGACACTGTGCACATGGTCTCTCTCGAGCTGACTGGCAGCCTCTTCCATCATGTCCGTCCGGGCTGCCTCATGCAGCGGCCTCACAGTATCATGCCTGCGGGGAAAAACACATCCTCCAAATGATAAACACATCATTATTCATTTTGTTTCATTAGGAAAATAAAAAATAGCAATGTGGACCCCCTGAAGGGAACGGCGCGGTGGTGTTTCTCTCACCGGGCTTGTTAAGGTCCAAGAAGGTCAGCTGGAAACCTCAATCAGCAGACACACTCAGACAGGCAGCAGTTGTAATTTAACACCAAACCCTTCACTTTGTACTTGAAGTACCCGCTGCGGTCATGATCAGTCAGCCTCCGCACATCCACCCCGCCGTCTTCCAGAAGGACAGACCGATGCTAAGCACTACGAGTAAAAGTCATTAGGTTTAATTTGTCATCAACTGTCTGTTACTGTGGAAAAAAACAGAGCGGGGATCATAAATTAACTAAGAAGGTAGGGGATGAGGAGGCAGTAGTCCCTGTCTCACAAAGCAATCAGCAGATCCATTTCCACGGCAGCCGCGTCAAATTGTTTTTACGGTAACACAGAAGCAAAAGGTCAACGCATGAATCATTTTGTTGGCGACAAGATGCAAAAACATCAATAATGTTCGTGTGAAAGTTCCTTTTACAAGACTTTCATTTGGCATGTTTTACACTCTGTATGAGGGGTTTATATATTAGAACATTTCATTCGGTGTCACAAGCGATGGAAGATTTCAGCGTCGGCTCACATTCTAGGAATCACTTTCACCCTCGCTGACCTTCATTGATTCTAGGGACGACTTTCAATTTCCCTGGAAACTCAAGACTAATATATATTTATGGGGATGGATTTTCAGTCTGATCACATTATTTCCTGTCATCTGACAGCGCTGCATAACTGAATACCGTGTCACAGCTTTTGTTAAGGTCGTTAATGTAATTGTCAAATGGAAAAAAAGATGTTTCTTTTCCTTTAATGCTTAATTGTGGCTACTTTCAAAGTAATTTCACTGAACTTTTTAAAAATACTTTAAATTGATGGATTACTGAGAAATCACATTCTGATCATTCGTGAGAAAAGATCATGTAGTCGAGCCAAAAAACACAGAAGTGAGGTAATGAGGTTTGAAAACCATGCGTGACATCTGTTTATTGAAATTCCCATAAAATAGTAGCTTATCTCATTTAATGAGGATTTCAGAGATGCATCATAGAATTTGAGCAGTGATTTGGGGATCATGTAATTGTGATGTTTGTGTTCTGTCTGGGTTTTCACAGCTCCCACTGCAGTCGTCTCAGTTTATTAGGATGCGGCCCACAGCTCCTGCAGTGCTGCTGCTGCGGCTCCCAAAAGCACTACATGTACAAAGAGTTGTTCTACGTTATTATCCACGTTGTTGTTGTTGTTTCAGGAAAAAAAGACATCTCAATATGCAGAGCTCTCAGGTGACCTGTGTGGTTATCTTTCATAGCGTATTATCATGTGGTTTCATTCATTTCATGCAAATCGAACCCACACAGATTCCAAAAGCCAAAGAATTGAATCCAATTGTACTCATCTGAATACGATTCTCAGAGCTGCCTTTTCCCCCAAAAACATCATCACATGCTTTGCAGCATGGCATCACTTGTTCAGATAGGTCAGAATAGATATTTAGCAAAAAATACTGTTTATTAAGAAACTATTATTTTTTCACAGACTTCAAACTTTAAGAAAAAGACTTAAAGCAGCAGTAGGCAGAATGTTTTTGGCATCATTTGGCAAAAATTCCATAATAACCTTTCAGCATATTGTAATTAAAGTGTTCTGAGAGAAAACTAGACTTCTGCTCCTCCTCGTGGCTCTGTTTTCAGGTTTTTTAAAAATCTAGCCCGTAACGGGAAACTTTGGCCAATCACAGGTCATTTCAGAGAGAGAGCGTTCCTATTGGCTGTTCATTCAACGGAGGCAGCTGTCAATCACTCGTGAGCCCCGATCAAACGGTCAAACTAGGCAGCGCTGATCAAATATTAATTAATATTCTGTTACTGTAATGTCTATTTCTCGCCTCAAATGTTTTCAGAAATATCTTGTAGTGTACTGTTTAGCTGTAGAATGAGAAAGTTTGCTCCGGCTGGTGGGCAGTGCTTGGTACTTCCTCAACTGATCTTAACATGGCTGCTAAACAGTACACTACAAGATGTTTCTCAAAACATTTGAGGCGAGAAATAGGCATTACAGTAACAGAACATTGATTCATATTTGATCAGCGCTGCCTAGTTTGACCGTTTGAGTTTGCAAGTGATTGACAGCTACTCAGAGACGGCAAGGCTCCAGCTCGGCTCTGATTGGTTGTTTTCCTCCGGTCTGTGAAATCTTGCAGATGCCATTAGGAGCACAGAGGCACATGACTTTTTTTTCAGATTATCTGTCTCACGCACTACTGTCGGGATATAGTGACCGTTTGATAAAAAAAACTTTTAAAATTTACTCCAATTCTACCCACTGCTGCTTTAAACATATATCAGTGATTTTCCTCTTCACAGATTTGGAATGACTATGTTTATTTTTAAATGTGGGCTGCTAGAAATATTTTGTTTTTATAATCTTTTCTAGATTTCGTATCTCAAACTTAATTCCCGAAGAAGTTCATTAAGTCTGCAAGTAATGCAACAAATCATCATAAAATGTGCAAGATCAGTGCACAACATGGGTACATCTGCTGCTTTGAATTGAGTGATGTGACAAGGATTTTCTGCTCTACGTGATCAATTTGAATCACATGTGATGGATGAAAGTTGTCTGTGCCAACTCATACCAGCAGGCATCATACATCAGTGCCATCATACAGCTGCCATATGTTGCAAAAATCAATAAGCGCTGAAAATATAATAAGACTTTGGCATATACACCAGCAGAAACTTGGGAAAAGTTTACTATTTAGGTTTATCTCCAACTGCATTGCATAATATTTAATCATCCTCCATTCCAAAGAGTGAAATGATGGTTTTAGTGTTCCATTGAATTTAGAAATGAACAAGTTAAGACCTCCGTATTTACCTCTGTTTTAAGTGTGTCTGCCTGTAAAGAAATTCCCAATAACAAATCTAAAACAGATGTAACCTAATGACCCGTGTGATGCCATAGTGCACTTTGCTGATGAGGTTATCCAGAAGGAAAGCTATTAGACATTTCCCCTCCACCTCTCTTAAAAGACATTAGACTGATGTGTCCTTGGATGTTATATTGTCTGGTGCCCCCTTGTGTGCACCACCGGACACAATCAACATTACTGGGAACATTAACGGCAGGATATTACCAACAAAGGCCGGCCTGTGCTACGTGAAATGCAAATAATTCTCTCTATAAACTGATTGTTGGAGCTGTATACCCTCACTGTGCAAACCAGTCTGTGTATACTCCTCCATTGGTAAATATAGTGTGTGTGCAGCATCCCCTCTTCCTTCACTCAGACCTATTTCTGGACCACCATCATCTGCATCATCCCAGCCAAGTGGAAGGAAAACATCCCTTATGTAACGCTGTAAATCTGGCCTCCCTTCAGTATTGTCGGTGCTCAATTTCGCCTGAGTTTCCCCGTCTGCTCGCTAAACTGTGACAGTCCTCGGCTGTCATTATGTAACTGGCAGCTGGGGAGGCTCAGAGTGCTGCCTCTGCTCTGACTGACAATGGGAACTCAAATTAAATCAGAGGACAGGGGCGACGTCTGGCACACAGATTCGACCGAGGTATAGGGCATTTACTGGAGGAAGATAAAAGCAGCCATGAACTATTGCCTTTGGTTTTTCAATTTCCAATGTAAATCTCCACATAGCCTATCAAAATAAGTTCCATAAAAAGACATTTTGTTCACAACATATATAGAGATGTGGCTTGCCTTTAAAGTTGTACAGTTCTGCACCTGTATAACTAACTTGAGACAGATGTTCCTGGATAGCTGAGCCCTTGGGTCAGATGTCAGCAGTGCTCTGATTAGATGATTATGATGACACAGGGCTGCACAGTCATCCTGCCAGCTGCCACTAACCGCTGCATGAAGCAGCAGCAACCACAGAGAACAGGTTTACCCATCAAGTGTGCCAGCAGCTAATGACTCAACATCAACATGTGGTGAGAGGTAGAAAACTGCTAAACTTAGACTCCCCTCACTGTTGCAGGCACCTCATGTTCACACACTGCAATGCATAGGACATTATATATATACTGGAATATGTTTATCTAAAATATGCAGACAACAATGAGTTAATGTATTCAGAGGATATAGAGGACACATCTCTATATTGGACAGACAAAATGCAACTCAATTAAATCAGAATCATTGTTGATGTACTTTGAAAGTACAGCCAAATGAGGCTGAATCTAAGAATAGATATAAGGTATCAGACTTTTTTGCATATGGACAAGGCTACTTTATGTCCCATCAAAGTTTGTGAAATGAATTCATTATTTCAAATCTAGATCAAAATGTAAATCCATGATTGGATTTTAGACATTTAACCAACCAACATGCTACAACCTCCATCCTGCAAGAACTGCTCCTATCATGTCAATATGTGCACATCCTCTCCTGCATCCTTATGAAACACCAACATGTGAAGCCTCTCACCGTACAACGTGGAACCCGCCGTGCACTGATCCGCCTCAGCCTCAGGTCGCTGGAGGTAAACTTCCCTCTCGGATCTATAGATCTATATGATTGATCTGCCATAGGAATCAGAGGCACGCGCTCTACACGAGCACATGATCAACGGCACCGTGAGGACGTGAGGTCGGTTAACGGTTAACGGGAGCTGAGAGGAGAGCAGCAGCCCGGTGCTCCGTGTGTGACCGCCAGCAGCGCTCCGTCCACCGGACGGGATCAGATCCATCTAGCTCTAGTGGCATGATGAGATCCTCACCTGTCAAGGTAGAGAGGGAGTACCGCGAGACTTCCGGTGACCTGTTTCAAAATGAAAGCCTCATTGGTGAACTGTTGCCTGCTATCAGTAAGTTATTGTGTGAAGCTCAAATGTTCAGTGGTGGAAGAAGTACCCAGATATTTTACTTAAATAAAAGTACAAATACCACAATTTAAAAATACTCCATTACAAATAAAAGTATTATCAGCAAAATGTACTTAAAGTATCAAAAGTAAAAGTAGGCCTGATCATGATGCAGAACAGCCCCTTTTAAAGTGTTATATTCTTATATAATATTATATTATTCTGTTTTATCATTAACACATACCGTACATTTTAATGTTGTAGTTTTTCAATTTGTAGTCAATTTAGATATTTTATATATACTACTGGGTAGATTAGTAGTACATTACTGCATCATATTACAAAACCATATCATGTTTTTTATGTAAAAAAGTAACCGTTAGCTGAAGTGTCAAATAAATGTAGTCAAGTAAAGCACAACATTTCCCTCTGAGATGTAGTGGAGTAGAAGTATACTAAAGTAGCAGAAAATGGAATTACTTAAATTAAGTACAAGTACCTCAAAATTGCACTTAAGTACAATACTTAAATGTATCCCACCGCTGCAAATGGTTGAGGCAAACTTTTCCCTTGGCCATAACACCAGAGTTTACTTCTCTGCGTGTAAGTAAAAAACTATTTACATGGTAGCTACCTTTATAAAATGTGTGATTTTCACTCAAACTACTAAATCATGGAATCATTGCAATAGCCTACATTTTACAATGAATACAACATAATGACATAAAGGCAAAGCAAATGTTAGTTGATTAAGGTCATTCAGTATAATGATAGGAAGAGCATATCATCCTTCCAAATATAGAGTGAATATAATGAAGATAATTTACTAGCATGCTTGAAGAAGGTCACTAAATGCAGTATGAGTATGTAACGGACTGGAGTGTGCAGTTGTTTTTCAGGCTATAACTATAATCAAAGTTGAAATGGAGAACACAATAACTACAAATATAAATCACAAGCAAAGCTCTGTGGTTTCCTAGATGAGGGGACTTCTCTATTAAATATTAAAAAAAAGCAAAAGTGAACAAAAACAAAAAAGTGTGATTATTTCACGGAGGCACTCTCTCATTATAACTATTCACTTTATTTGGTGTTGTTTGCTCTCTACTTGTCATTTTTCTGTCAAAATGACACAATTGTACGCTTTTATTTTGAAGGACAGCCTATATGCCTGTCTTATTGTGGTGAGCTTGACTCAGCTGATTGGTCGCTGGTGTGTAAAAAGATGACACGCTGTGCGGTTGCAGAACACGGCTCTCATTGGCTGTCAGAGTCACGTGACAACTACAATCAACAACGTGCAGCCAGGAGATAAGACAACACCTCCTGTTCCTCTTAAAGAGGACTTTTACAGGGAACATTTAGAAAATACTGTTTATCATTATTCACTAATGTATTCTGTTCTCATTAGAACCTTCATTTTACGCTTCATCTCCTTTCAGGCTAAATGGCTTTTAACCTCAATTAAATCCCTGTTTGCAACTAATAAGAGCTGAAACCGTGAGAGGAACCTCATCTAATCAGCTTCATTATGAGGCTGACAGCTAAAGGTTATACTAATGCAACACATGCTGAAATAATAATAAAAGAATAAATAAACTAAGGACAGCTTTTAGGCTAATTTAACCATCATGCACTGGGGCTGGCAATTAGCACACATTAGCATGTCCTATCTAGTTTTTGTTGTCAGCTCTGATTCCATCTGCCCTTTCTGTCTCTCAGATGGTTAATGGCTGTGACTTGATTGTGGCTCATCACTGCCATTCAGGGAGCACAAAGCGCTCATCACGTCTCCCATCATCATCATCATCACCATCATTTAGGGCACACATGCTCTTTTTCTACTGCCGGCTGCCTCACACATTACAATTACACACCTTGACAAACACACTCTGTGGTCCAATGAGCAGGGTGAGCTGGTGAGAACACACGTGTCCCCTCCAGGTGAGGTTCAGAGGCTCATAAACAACAGTGACTTTGCAAAGCTGCACCTCCACATCGCTGCCATTACTGTCAGTTTCTGTTCCATCGCTCTGTTTAATCATGAATTCACATAGTAGTCAGGCTCCATCCTCCATAATGTTTGTGCTTCAAGGACTCTTACCAGCTTCCAGCATGAATATTGGTGTTTTTATATAGCTGCAAATGTTCCTCAGAGGCATAAAGTCTCTCCGGCTGAGGAAACCAAAGCACAGTTTAATGCACTTTAACCAGATGTTTTTTTCAGATATACATTTTTGTGTGCAGATTTCTGTTAAGTGTTCTGAAAACAGGGATTTTTGCGTCGCCAAAGCAGAAAGCGTGGGCATGTCAGCTCCTCCACTGATTAAAATGCATGAGTTTTCCTGCGTCCGACATCCTGTTGTTAAACAAACAACAGCAGGATGTTGTGTCACTGTTGCACAAATTACAGTTCACGGTTGGCATAACCTCTCTCTTCTTTCATTATAGTCGAAGTTGAAATAGAAATCTCAATAACTACAGATATAAATCACAAGCAAAGCCCTGGTGTGGTTTAATCTGTGTGAAGGATGCACACTGACCATCTGTTTTGGGAGCTCTGAGTTAACTACAAGCTTGTGTGTATTAGGTCAAACTGTTAAGAAGTATTTGGTGTGCTGGCTCAGGTTTTAAAATTAGAATAATCCTGTTTCTCAATTCACATCTCCTCCCCGTCAGAGTGTTCAATGCTCCAACTCATGTACCGACCACAGATTCATCAAGGTCCAGGATGTTTAACAGTTTCAGGATTTCAAAGGTCAAAGCTTTTACTTTAAAGTGGGGCTGTCAATGGATTCAAATATTTAATCGCGATTAGTTGTATGATTGTCCATAGCTAATCGTGTAATTAAACACAAATTAATCACATTTTTTATCTGTTCAAAATGTACCTTAAAGGGCGATTTGTCACGTATTTAATACTCTTATCAACATGGGGGTGGACAAATATGCTTGCTTTATGCAAATGTATGTATATATTTATTATTGGAAATCAATTAACTAGCAAACTGCAGCCCAACAGGCAACAACAGCTGTCAGTGTGTCAGTGTGCTGACTTGACTATGACTTGCCCCAAACTGCATGTGATTATCATAAAGTGGGCATGTCTGTAAAGGGGAGACTCGTGGGTACCCATAGAACCCCATTTTCATTCACATATCTTGAGGTCAGAGGTCAAGGGGACCCCTTTAAAAATGGCCATGCCAGTTTTCCTCTCCAAAATTCAGCGTATGTTTGGAGCGTTATTTAGCCTCCTTCACAACAAGCTAGTATTACATGGTTGGTACGGATGGATTCCTTAGGTTTTCTAGTTTCATATGATACTAGTAAACTGAACCTGCTATGGCCTAAAAAGCGCAAGTTGCATTAATGTGTTAAAGAAATTAGTGGCATTAAAACAAATTTTTGACAGCCCTATTTTAAAGGTATATTTATTTCATTCGCCATAATATTCTAACACGAAGGATGGAACCATCAAATCCTCAAGAAAATATAAACCACATCATCGACAAAATCTGTCAGTCTAAAACCAATTGGGACTAATTGTAGTCCAACATCCAACACTCCTTCTCATTACAGTGTATTTTTGTCTTATTTATTGATTATTGACTCACTGATGGATCTCTTTTCCAAGCTATTGTCCCTGACTGTAAGCATCAGTGTAAAATAAGATCCAGTAATTCACAATGGTTCAAACTGGTTACTAACACTGGAGAAAGGGAGGCTTTGCCATCCACATGATGGAAAATGAACCCATTTGAAAGCTCCTTTAAAACTGCCTCAGCACATTGATTCTCTTACACAAGGTCACCGTTATCTCAAGGAGAACCCACCAAACGGCTTAGCCTCTATATATACTAAAAGTCAGGGATTTGGGACCACGCGTTATTTACCAAGATCTGATCAGCTTTTATTTACTATATTCAAATTTCATTTGGCAATGCCACAGCTTCTTTTATGTCTATTTTCTTTCATCTTCCTCGCATATCTCGTTGGAATTTACTACGCTTACTCTTTTGCAAACAGGTGCATTAAAACCCTGCCTACACACTCCTGTGATTTTCCTTTCAAGATTGTAATCAGTTATATACAAAAAGCCCCCATGACCTGTTACTCACAGTTAGAACATTTTAAACTGATTTTTATTGTTGAATTATAAATGTATTGTGTAAACCAAAATAACATGCCCCTTCCTTTGTATCGAATATCTCCTAATTCAACAGTTTTATACTTCCTTTCTGGTACCTGTTGCAGATTACTATGATCCCAAATCTTGTATGCCCTTTTGTTTCTCCCCAAGATTGACATTGTTCAGGTTGTGAACAAAAACGCTGAATCAGCAATATCTTGGCCCATCCTACACCTGCAGAAAAGACTGTGATTCGCATTATTTCCTTAACCGCTAAAAGTTGGCTCGAACGTTGGCACTGGATTCTGTAGATCAAGGTCAGCGCCGTGTTAATAAACCTTTGGAGAAAAGACAGGAAGCTGCGGACAAAAGTACAATGCATACCGCAGTCTGAATCATCAATAAGTCAGTCAACCTTGACACACCAAGAGTCATGTTAAACTTTGCTGAAGGTTACCAAACTTTACTTTCATTGTTATCATAATACAAACCTACTGCAAGCTCCTCAACAAATCACAGCTTCTGCTTCAGTTAGTGAAACACACTCAAAACCAACTGGACAAAGTCTAACTGATAAATGCAAAGCTGTCAAGATGAAAGTGTTGTTGAAATCTGTGTGATGTCCATCAGCGTTTGTTTAATAGGAGGTTGATAAATTAATGGAAAAACTACACAACACAAAACAATGTAAGGGCAGCGAATGTCACTTTGACTGATTTGAGGAGCGTTAGTCTAAAACACTGCAAAATTGAGTCATGTGGTAGTGGGAAGTCTAAAAAGATCATGAGACAACACAAAACAAACTATGAGAAAGAGGAGAAAAGGTGATCACGGATAGACCCTCACCATCAGACTAAATTATACTTAAAAAAACAGTATTTATAATTAGGATAACGCAAATTCGCTTTAACGCCACTAATATCTTTAACACATTAACGTAACTTGCGATTTTTAGGTTGTAGTGGGCTCAGTTTTTTGTCATAGTAGCTTGTTTGGAGGCTAAATAACGAGGAAAAACTGGCATGGCCATTTTTAAAGGGGTCCCCTTGACCTCTGACCTCAAGATATGTGAATGAAAATGGGGTTCTATGGGTACCCACGAGTCTCCCCTTTACAGACATGCCCACTTTATGATAATCACATGCAGTTTAGGGGCAAATCATAGTCAAGTCAGCACACTGACAGCTGTTGTTGCCTGATTTCCAAAAATAAATATATACATACATTTGCATAAAGCAAGTATATCTGTCCACTCCCACGTTTATAAGAGTATTAAATACTTGACAAATCTTTGTATTTATAATAGAATCAACAGACTCAAAAATGATTATCGACAGTGTCAACAAAAAACTAAAATTATGAGCTTCAACAAATTGACTGCAGTTGACTACAGGGCTACTATCGTAAGATGTTTCTGTTATTTTGTCCAACCCTCTCTGTTAGTGTTTTAAGCCTCCACTGATCATTTCTTCAACACCCGTTTGGCTCAAACATTCTGAGTTTATGTGCACCCGACTGTTGCGTGTTCTTTTCCTTTTTGCTATTTTTAAACATGAAACAGTGGCTGTGCATAATGCGAACAAGCAGAGAACAGGAAAGGTAACCCAGATCTGTCGCATGAATCTCTGCAGAAAAATAGCAACTTCCCCAAATCCACAGGGAGCAATAAAACACTGGTGTCCGACATGGTGTGATTTCCTTATTCCATATTAACACAAAGATTTCACCCAACTACATCTATTGTGTAGAATTCCAAACCAACTAGATCATATTTTCATGCTCAGATGGAGACACGTGTTTGGGTAAAATACAGAAAAATATGATTTCTGTCTCTCCACAGGTCTTCACTGATTGGAAAAAAAAATATGAAGAGTACCTCTGTGTGCTGCTTTCATGAACACCAGAGGCATACAAAGGCAAAATGAGATTTCCGGCGAGACACAATAATGAATGCAATCAGACACAGACCTCTCCACACTGTTATTCTGCTGTATATCAGGGAACCTTTCACTGTGATAACATCTCTAGACATTGTTTTCCATCAGTAATTTATAGCAGGTGTAGTCAGGTTATTATATTTGGTTCAGCGGGTTTATCAAGACTAAGCAGTTAAAGTGGCAGAAGGCAGAATATTTTTTGGCATCATTGGGCAAAAATTCCATAATAACCTTTCAGCATATTGTAATTCAAGTGCTCTGAGAGAAAACTAGACTTCTGGCTCTGTTTTCAGGCTTTAAAAAATCTAGCCTATGATGGGAGACTTTGGCCAATCACAGGTCATTTCAGAGAGAGAGCGTTCCTATTGGCTGTTCATTCAACGGAGGCAGCTGTCAATCACTCGCAAACTCCGATCTAACGGTCAAACTAGGCAGCGCTGTTCAAATATTAATCAATATTCTGTTACTGTAATGCCTACTTCTGACGTAAAATGTTTTCAGAAACATTTTGTAGTGATTGACAGCTGGTCAGAGACAGCAAGGCTCCAGCTCGGCTCCGATTGGTTGTTTTCCTCCGGTCTGTGAAGTCTTGCAGATGCCGTTTTTTTTTTTTTTTTCCCAATTACCTGTCTCATGCACTACTGTCAGGATATAGTGACAGTTTAATAAAAATATCTTTTTAAAATCCCATTTGCTCCAATCTTGCCTACTTCAGCTTTAATAAATGTGTTGTACTACTGGTACATTTACCATGGCTTCACTTTGACTTTCAGGAAGGAATTTTAGAATAAAAATTCTGTAACTTTAGAAGATACTCCGTTGATTTGTCTGACTCAGACAAACTTTCATATACATTTTTGCAAAAAATGACAACTGTGGATTTTGTCCCTCATCACTTAACATTGAAAACACATAGGAACGGAGGAATGATCACAGCAAGCAAAGCCTCTTTCAGTGTTCACAGGGGCACCTGGCCATTGTTTTAAAGGTCCAGTGTGGAGGATTTAGTGGCATCTAGCGGTGAGATTGCAACTGAATACCCCTCCGCTCATCCCTCCCTTTCTAAGTGTGTCAGAGAACTACGGTGGCCTTCAGGTAAGGTAACATAAAAACATGAAAGGCTCTCTATAGAGCCAATGTTTGGTTTGTCCGTTCTGGGCTACTGTAGAAACATGTTTGAGCAACATGGCGTGAAGAGGACCCGCTCCCTATGTAGACATGAAGGGCTCATTCTAAGCTAACGGAAACACAACGATTCTTAGTTTTATGTGATTATACACTAGTGAATACAGAATTATGAATATTATTTTCCATTCCTAATAATAGATCTCCCAAAGTGCTACACACTGAACCTTTAAGACTTGGAAAATGTTTAATTTATCCTTCAGAAATCAGAAACAGACCCATTCCCCTAAAGTCTTGAGAAATAGATAAAGCTCACATGGAAGAACTGTTATAAAACAATATAAAGCCCTGCATCTTGTAATGTGGTGAGAAAGTGTACATTTCCCTGAAGTGTATACAGTTTTTCCCCTAATATAGCTGTAAACATAGTATGACACAATACACAACACACTCCTGAGTGCTTTTAATGTTCAATGAAATTAAATTTGACACTAGAAGATATGACAGATGGAAAATGGCCTTTTGGTGCGCCTTGCAGGCATCGGCAAAAAACAAAAGAAACTTGTGGTTTATCAGAAGGAAAACATTGCAGCAGTTGTTCTGCTGATTTCAGAGAATCACTGAAAAGACACTGAAAACAATTTGAACAAACTGGTAACCGATTAAAGGGACTCTATGTAAGAAACAGAAATTGCTTGTTAACAGCGACACCTGTGGCTGTTAAGTCAACGAAAGTCAGCGTCCCGTTGCTCGCGCTTGTTCTCGCTCTAAATAGACATGAACGAGCATCGGTCAAAAGAGTGAGGCAACACACGTCAGCTAAAACCCCAATATCACTCTATATTTCAGCTGCTTGGCAGTAATGTTAGCTGACCAGACAAAGGTCTCTGCATGAATCAATGCTGATCCTAGTGTTAACTTTTCCTGCTTCGGCCTCCCGACCGCTGTCAGAAGGAACAGGGGAGACACCGGAGTTTTGGTCGTAAACGATAACGTTTCTTGCTGCGGAGCCCCGTCACTTCAGGAAACAAGACATGGGAAACCTCTGTTGGTCTGGAGGAGCTGCAGCAGTTATTTCTGCACAAAGGTCCACTGTACATTCACCAGATATTCTCAGAGCTAAACTAACTCTTCTGCAGTGTGTAATCTGCGCACATGCACGTGAGAGGTGGAGCGAGAGAGCGAGTTAGAACGAGCGCGGTGTGTGAGTGAAGGCAAGCAGGCAGAGGAGCAGAGTACAGCAGAGACTCCGGCCCTGAAGACCAAAGCTATGGTCTCCTCCATGTCTTCTGACCGCGGTCAGGGGGCCGAAGCAGAAAGATCCAACACTGTTTAGCAAGACGGGCTTCACTAGATAGAACTTTGTGGTTTTGGTGCTTCCGTGAGTCTGAACAGCGTAGCCACACGCGAGCGCGCATGTGACACCGACCCGCAATGATTTATACATGTAAGAAGTTAAAAACAGTGCCTTTAAGACAGGAAACTAACACAAGGTTTCCCATGTTGTTGCATATTGTACAGAATACACAAACTGCAAAAGGACTGAGTCTGAAATACCAGTCATTAAATACAAAATGCAAAAATAATGCAGATTTCCTTTCCTGGCAAAGATGTTATTTGTGAAAATGTAAAAATGTCTTCAGAAAAAATATATTTCTTCTTTCTTTACATAAATTTACAGTATAGAAAATAATGGAATTAAAAATCACGTAGAACAGTAGCTAACAAAATTTACAGCATTAAAAAAAGTTTTGTTCTTCGAGGCTAATTATTTAGCTGGTTCAATTCCTGTGAGAATCTAATGGAAATTTGGGTTTCCCCTCATCGTCTGTGGCTGCTCTGGTTGACGTCTGTGGTTCACGTGTAGCGGCTCTTGTGATCTCATGACGATGTCAACAGATATGGGAAATACGAAACGATCCTTCATCTGTGCGATCTTCTCCTGTGGAACGCTGTGCTTGTTCCTCCTGGAGGGAAAACAGAGCAGCGTGGTGATGTCAGTTTCTATACGTCGCCAAAAGTTTGCACTGGCATGTAAATATTATGATAATTAAGAAGTCATACTTCTCCAGCTCGTAAGGATCAAACTTCCAGCTGGTCTCAGGTTCACAAAAGTCCACTTTGTATCCTCTCTCCAAGGCCTGTTAAAAAGTTTAGGATCTATGAAGGTGGTGTGGTACACTGTAACCAAACACTCAATTATATTCTAAATCTAAATTATATCATATCTAAATTATATTTAAAATCCCGTACTCACCATTTGGACATATGGCTTCATTTCCCAAGCTTGGCCGTTTGTATTATCAATGATAATGGGAGATCGCCCATCACGAATAGCATCTTTAGCTGAAAGAGAATTAAACACACAAAAAACCCTGATTTAAATCATTTCAGGCAAGAAAATAAAAACCTCTTCAAACCACATTTTTTTAAACGGTCACCTAAAGCTGAGCTCAGACTACAGGAGTTTCAAAATCCGAACCAAATTTTAAATCGAGCTGTGTGACGCACATGAGGAGAAACTTCACAGATGTTTTTCTCTCTAATCTCAAACATACACACGCTACAAGATTTGAAAATAATGCACACACTACAGGACATAATTAAGATTATCGGACCAAAGGGAGCAATGCACCACCTCACGTTAGGGCTGTGAATTGGAACGAATCTGGCGATACAATACGTATCATGATAAAGGGGTTACGATTTTTAAGAAAACCGTCATAGTATAAAAAAACACATCACCATAATGCATAAAATCTGAATAAAAAAGTTTACTTTTTTATGCAATCAGTACAGTGGGATCTGTATTTGCATATATCCCAGAGGGCACATATCTGAGAGGACACATATCTTTGCAAGTGAAAGAAAGTATTCACTGAGTTAATCTTTGCATGGAAACTGTTAATTAAAAATTAATGGTGTTTTTGAGAATTGATACAGTATCACAAAATATAATATTGCGATATTTTCTGATACACCTACCTCATGGGATCTCATGGGGAAGCAGATGTAAACAAAATTGAGACCGACATGGTGCAACAACTTGCTGTAGTGATGCTTTGCAGTGAGGAAAAACAAAAGCAGAAGGCTGAACTAGCCTGGATGAGAAAATGGTCGGGGAGCGCCGTCAACACGGGTTGTCTATTCTTCAGCAAGAACTGGAGGTGAGTTTTAATAACTGTCAACAGTGGTATGCTAGCTAACGTTAGCCTCAAGGGCTAGAATGTTTGCTGTTGCTTGGCAACGCCGTCAGCTGCTCCGGCTTGTCTGACTCATTGGCTGCTGTGGTCCCGCTCGGAAAGAACGGATGTAATCATTCAGATTTTAACTCCTAAATATCAAACATGTTTGGATTGAATCGGGGCGGCCCCCGATGAGTCAGTGAACAGTTAGGGAGGTTTAAAGGGTCAGTGTGTAAGATCTGGCAACATCTAGCGGAGAGGTTGCAGATTGCAACCTCTCCGCTATATTCCATTTCTGCCAATAGATCCCCCTAAATGTTACACACTGGTCCTTTAAGAAAACTTGTTGCTTTCATAATGCATCCACTTCATTAGCTAAAAGGGCGCTTATGTTAGTTTTTTGTGGGTGGGTGGTGTGGATGACTTTTTCCCAACAGGCAGAGACACTGAACTGAATTTTTAAACTAAAGACTGAATGTAACTACTCTTCATATATGTCTGAAAATACTCTCATTGTGAAGAGAACACAGCAGAGACTGTCCTGATCAAAGTTTCACAGAAATGCCTTTGTGATGATGAGATGAAAACTTATAGAACCCGTGTGAGCTTTTAAAGAGACAATACCTCTGTTCTGGTTCCATTCATGTGCTGCTCCGAGAAGGCCTGCATCGTATCGGTACCCATCTCTGTGAGCAAAGTAGTCATCTGTGCTCAGTATTAGCCCGCTGGGACCAGTGGAGAGCAGCTCCCTGTCAGAAAGATGGGACACAAATGTACAATGAAAATATGGTCAGGATTGGAAATTAACTTTTAGACTCCTTTAAACCGACAATGCACTCATTTAAGATTACACGAAGACGTACCTGGCCATTGTTGATTTCCCAGATCCTGGTAATCCCCTCATCAAGATCAGTACCGAGGAAGAAGGGTTAGTGTTGGCAGGGGGTCGGCGTTGATGCTCCCACGATTCATTTTTGGAATCGTATCTCTGGCTTCTGTCATAATTTTGACCAAACTGACACGATTCTTCTTTTCTATCTCCGGACGATCCAACCTTGACATTATCTGAGCGTACATCATAGCTCCGAATCCGTTCATCCTTGTCAAAGTGGTGTGAAGAATCTCCATAAAAGCCCTGAGAGGGGGGACTGCAGACATTTGGAGGTGGGAAACTAGAAAATGTTGGAAAATGCGACTCCTCTTGATGCTGGTTTGTCGTGCCCGAACTACTCCAGTTTTGATTCACGTGTGGCGGCGGGTTACGTGGATTCAGGAATGCAGATGGGGGTGGTGGGCAATGGAACGGGGGTCTGTGAAATCTCTGGTCCGGCGGTCTGTTCAGCGTTTGAGGATGATGCCACTGATTTTGAGTAGGAGCAGCTGGCCCCGGCCTTCTGGGGTAGTATGGCTCATTTTGATGCCAGTGTGGCCACGATGGCTGATTCTGCCCACTGTTTCTCTGGTAGCCATCTGTTCCTGCATGTCTGCCTGCGTACTCAACTCTCTCCTCGCCGACGTCCAGAGTCTCTCTGCTGGTAGAGGTCTTAGGAGGTTTAGATGGTCGAACACGACCTGCATGTTGTTTCCCTGGGTTGTAATTAGCACCATCAGGTGTATCGATCTTCTCCAGCTCTTTGTAAAACTCACTCAGTGTGTCTTCAATGTTAGACTTGACTTTCTTGACTTTCTTGACTTTCTTGACTTTCTTGACTTTCTTTTTGGTTGATTTCCGAGGAGGACCTGCTGGACCGATGAAGGTGGTGCTGGTGAGTCCTACCTGCTTTAACACACGATCCCTCACACTTGTGTCTGGACGGCTGGAGTCGTTGCTCACAAGTTTAGTGTCTTTGTTAGCAGAGTGACCTCTGCTATTTCCGGTTCTTCCACCCACACAGGAGTTTCCTATGTGAGGAGAGGTCTTATAGGAGGACCCAGAATGAGACATCTGCATGGAAACAGATTAAAGCACAGGGAACATGTTGAATACTCAGTTAACCATAGAAACACTCAGTTAACCATAGAAACACTCAGTTAACCATAAAAACACTCAGTTAACCATAAAAACACTCAGTTAACCATAGAAACACTCAGTTAACCATAGAAACACTCAGTTAACCATAAAAACACTCAGTTAACCATAAAAACACTCAGTTAACCATAAAAACACTCAGTTAACCAGAGAAACACTCAGTTAACCATAAAAACACTCAGTTAACCATAGAAACACTCAGTTAACCATAAAACACTCAGTTAACCAGAGAAACACTCAGTTAACCATAAAACACTCAGTTAACCATAAAAACACTCAGTTAACCAGAGAAACACTCAGTTAACCATAAAAACACTCAGTTAAACCATAGAACACTCAGTAACCATAACACTCAGTTAACCATAAAAAACACTCAGTTAACCATATAAAACACTCAGTTAACCATAGAAACACTCAGTTAACCATAGAAACACTCAGTTAACCATAGAAACCACTCAGTTAACCATAAAAACACTCAGTTAACCATAAAAACACTCAGTTAACCATAAAAACACTCAGGTTAACATATAAACCACTCAGTTAACCATAGAAACACTCAGTTAACCATAAAAACACTCAGTTAACCATAGAAACACTCAGTTAACCATAGAAACACTCAGTTAACCATAGAAACACTCAGTTAACCATAGAAACACTCAGTTAACCATAGAAACACTCAGTTAACCATAGAAACACTCAGTTAACCATAGAAACACTCAGTTAACCATAGAAACACTCAGTTAACCATAGAAACACTCAGTTAACCATAAAAACACTCAGTTAACCATAGAAACACTCAGTTAACCATAGAAACACTCAGTTAACCATAGAAACACTCAGTTAACCATAAAAACACTCAGTTAACCATAGAAACACTCAGTTAACCATAGAAACACTCAGTTAACCATAAAAACACTCAGTTAACCATAAAAACACTCAGTTAACCATAAAACACTCAGTTAACCATAGAAACACTCAGTTAACCATAAAAACACTCAGTTAACCATAGAAACACTCAGTTAACCATAAAAACACTCAGTTAACCATAGAAACACTCAGTTAACCATAAAAACACTCAGTTAACCATAGAAAACACTCAGTTAACCATAGAAAACACTCAGTTAACCATAGAAACACTCAGTTAACCATAGAAAACACTCAGTTAACCATAAAAACACTCAGTTAACCATAGAAACACTCAGTTAACCATAGAAACACTCAGTTAACCATAGAAACACTCAGTTAACCATAAAAACACTCAGTTAACCATAGAAACACTCAGTTAACCATAAAACACTCAGTTAACCATAAAAACACTCAGTTAACCATAGAAACACTCAGTTAACCATAAAAACACTCAGTTAACCATAGAAACACTCAGTTAACCATAAAAACACTCAGTTAACCATAGAAACACTCAGTTAACCATAGAAACACTCAGTTAACCATAAAAACACTCAGTTAACCATAGAAACACTCAGTTAACCATAGAAACACTCAGTTAACCATAGAAACACTCAGTTAACCATAGAAACACTCAGTTAACCATAAAAACACTCAGTTAACCATAAAAACACTCAGTTAACCATAAAAACACTCAGTTAACCATAGAAACACTCAGTTAACCATAAAAACACTCAGTTAACCATAAAAACACTCAGTTAACCATAGAAACACTCAGTTAACCATAAAAACACTCAGTTAACCATAGAAACACTCAGTTAACCATAAAAACACTCAGTTAACCATAAAAACACTCAGTTAACCATAGAAACACTCAGTTAACCATAGAAACACTCAGTTAACCATAGAAACACTCAGTTAACCATAAAAACACTCAGTTAACCATAAAAACACTCAGTTAACCATAGAAACACTCAGTTAACCATAGAAACACTCAGTTAACCATAGAAACACTCAGTTAACCATAAAAACACTCAGTTAACCATAAAAACACTCAGTTAACCATAGAAACACTCAGTTAACCATAAAAACACTCAGTTAACCATAGAAACACTCAGTTAACCATAAAAACACTCAGTTAACCATAGAAACACTCAGTTAACCATAAAAACACTCAGTTAACCATAGAAACACTCAGTTAACCATAGAAACACTCAGTTAACCATAGAAACACTCAGTTAACCATAGAAACACTCAGTTAACCATAAAAACACTCAGTTAACCATAAAAACACTCAGTTAACCATAGAAACACTCAGTTAACCATAGAAACACTCAGTTAACCATAAAAACACTCAGTTAACCATAGAAACACTCAGTTAACCATAAAAACACTCAGTTAACCATAGAAACACTCAGTTAACCATAGAAACACTCAGTTAACCATAGAAACACTCAGTTAACCATAAAAACACTCAGTTAACCATAGAAACACTCAGTTAACCATAGAAACACTCAGTTAACCATAGAAACACTCAGTTAACCATAAAAACACTCAGTTAACCATAAAAACACTCAGTTAACCATAGAAACACTCAGTTAACCATAGAAACACTCAGTTAACCATAAAAACACTCAGTTAACCATAGAAACACTCAGTTAACCATAAAAACACTCAGTTAACCATAGAAACACTCAGTTAACCATAGAAACACTCAGTTAACCATAGAAACACTCAGTTAACCATAAAAACACTCAGTTAACCATAAAAACACTCAGTTAACCATAAAAACACTCAGTTAACCATAAAAACACTCAGTTAACCATAGAAACACTCAGTTAGAAATACCAAGTGTTTAGTTATTTTCAATATTAGTTTTTGGTTCCGCGAATTCATGGTTACAATGTAGGTGAGCAGGTAAACAGGTAAACAGGTAAACAGGTAAACAGGTAAACAGGTAAACAGGTAACGTTATCTAGAGATATAGAGACATTATGTTAGTGCGCTTAAAGCTAAACCGGAACTAGCCATCCGTTAGCTGATGTCACCTCAGAGCTACAGAAGACGGTGATAAGTACAACTCTGTGACGTTTAACTATTTACCACCTTAACACTAGACACAGAGTTAATGTTACTACCCATCTATGCTTACCGTAAACATTCAGGATGCAGAAATGATGGAAAAAACGATAATAAAAAGAAACCGCCGGCACACAAGTCCTCATCGCAGGTGGATTGTGTTTACGGAAGTGACGTATTCTTACTCTTCTTCTTCTCCTCATTAGAGGCCGGGGAACCGGATGATGAGCGCCCCCAGCTGGACTGGAGGTGACACAGCAGACAGTCATCACAAGATACTAACATGGACCAAAAGAATCCTCTTTAATATAATATGATGGTGTTGTTTCATCTCCTTCTACTTCTCCTTTTGACTAAAATATGACCGGAAGTGGGCTTGATTATTAGAAAACAAATATGTTTGAAGGCAAATTAACTGGGTTAGTTTAAAGATATAATGAAGACTTTTGGTGCTGTTGACCTTATTAAGTTATGAAGAACCTTCCTATAAAAGTGAATTTGTAACAATTTTCTATAATTGTACTTATAATCAGCTTCTTGGGACTGATTTAACACATAGTAGGCTATAAACATTTTTTTATTAGGGCTGTCAAAGTTAATGTGATAATAACATTTTAAAGCAAATTTGTTTTAACGCCACTAATTTCTTTAACAAATTAACACAACTTGCTATTTTTAGGTTATAGTGGGCTCTGTTTTAAAGCTTTAGTGAACTAGAAAACCTAAGGAATCCTTTGGTACCAGCTATTTATCGTAAAGGATGCAAAATAACGCTCCAATCTTGCGCTAAATCTTGTCGAGAAAAAAATGTCATGGCCATTTTCAAAGGGGTCCCTTGACCTCTGACCTCAAGATATGTGAATGAAAATAGGTTCTATGGGTACCCACGAGTCTCCCCTTTACCGACATGCCCACTTTATGATAATCACATGCAGTTTTGGGCAAGTCATAGTCAAGTCAGCACACTGACACACTGACAACTGTTGTTGCCTGTTGGGCTTGAGTTTGCCTTGTTATGATTTGAGCATTTTCTTTTATGTTAAATGCAGTACCTGTGAGGGTTTCTGGACAATATTTGTCATTGTTTTGTGTTGTTAATTGATTTCCAATAATACATATATACAGACATTTGCATAAAGCAGCATATTTGCCCACTGCCATGTTGATAAGAGTATTAAATACTTGACAAATCTCCCTTTAAGGTACATTTTGAAATGATAAAAATGTGTAATTAATCACGATTAACTTTGGACAATCATGTGAGTTATTAACCTTTTGTGACTATTTTACTATTAAAATGATGTAGAATCCTCTTTTTTGTTTTCAAAGTAGCCTTTAGTTACTATTTTAAGTACTGTATATTTTTGTCTTCAAATAAATATCATGAGCCTCAGTTTGTTCAATACTGCACTATTCACAAAAGAAAAGAATGAGGTGACGATCTGACATGACATCCACTGATCAGCCTTCCATTATTTGTCCTCAAACACAGCACAAACTATATATGGAATCGTTGAGCTAAACTGCAGAAATGCAATTCTAATGCTAATTCTAACTTTACAGAAAAGTAGACTGAAGAGAAGAATGTAGATCAGAAGGAAGTGATGACATGATTTTACTAATCCGAAGTGATTTCACCTCTTTAATGGGCCCAGTGAGTGTACAAAAACAACCACAGAACATGTTGCATATGCAGCCTTTACATTCAGTCAATTTGTACAGTTTTTTTTTAAAAGTTGTAGTGTGCTTGTCATCATTCAGTCTCATGTACCTACAGTAAACCACCAACACGCAATGCCTGAGTATCAATCATTGCCAGTTCCTCGTCATTTACCCATTCGTCCTCCACCGCTGAAGTGACAGGTTTGCGAGCTGGAGTCTGTACAGTTTTTAAAGTGCTAGGTGTCCCAGACCTCCGCGGGGGGTTGAACGTCATATTTACACACGGAGAAGCCCCTGAGCCCAGATGGGGGAGAGGTGGTGGGGACGGGATACGAGACAGATAGTCCAGAGCTCTCCTCTTCTTCAGGCTGCTGGGGTCTTTCTCTGTCGAACAGTCTGCTGCAGGAGGTTTCCTGCTGACAGGAGTGAAGGATCCAATGCTTCTGACTGGCTGCTGAGACTTCACCTGCATAAAAAGGACACATTTTTATTGTTTAAATCAATATGAAGTGGTCATGAGAGCAAATGAATCGGACAGCAAGTACATGAACTCGCGCTGGTTTTTGTGTGTCTTCTGACCGTTGTAAAAGCTGGGGTTCGTGGTTGCAGAGCTGGAGAGGAGACGGACCTCAGGCCATCAGATTCGACTAAATGTGAAAGCGTCTCCTCGGCAATTGGAAAGAAGTTCTCCTGACCCTGAAAACACAAGATGAAGATTATGTAATTTTCATATTTTACATCACTTTATTGTATCCAAATCAAAGAGATGGAGAAAAGTAAGATGAGAAAGCTCTATGTGGTTCAGGTCAGTTAACCGTGAACCCTTTTAAACAATCGTCATCTGATCATTAGTCCATTAAATACCTCGGCACTCACACCTAACCCTGATACTATGTCTCATGCATCTGTGCTTTATAGAATGCTGAATCAAAGTAACTTTTCAAGCGTGAAATGAAGACAACAATACATCTTGCTAGAGGTCAATATAAGAGGCCACATTGAATCAAAGTTTTCTATTTCATCGAATTTTCAACAAATGCATTTCCAATGCTGTTCAGCACAACTTCTTTTAGAGGTTGAGTCAGTTAACATGACAAAAAGTACTTGATATATGGGAGACATTGCCGTTTCCTATTCAGCATTTATAATTTCATCAACCATAATCTGCACCTGTAGCTTAATTATAGCTAATGCAATTCTGATTTGTGATTTCTTCAGAACATGAAGCACTTTGGCAGTGAGAGCATCCAGCCTTTGACGAACAAGGTATCTTTAATTGAGTGAATGATAAACACAGTTTTTGTCAGCTGCTGTACATGTTTGTGATTTCAGCACTGTACCTGAACCAGGTTTCTGAGCTGGCTGATGGATTCCTGCAGATGAACCTCCTTGGGGTTTGTTGAAAAGACTGTCAGATCTCCGGCGTACACAACAGGAGTGGGAGACATGGACTGACCTCTCAGCTGCAGGTTGCTCAGAGCCATCAGCACACGTGGTTTTACCAGATCCTCCAAGCCAGACTGAGCAAAGCTGCTGAAACAGCGTACTTTAACAAAGTTCAGTTTCCCGTCGGTCAAATAAAATGCAGGAGAGAAACCTGCGTTCAAAAGCACAAACAATCATTTAGTATACAGTATAGTGTAGTTATGGTAGAAACAGTTAAGAAAGAAAAACATCACCCACCCTGTCTATCTAGGATACTGATGACATATCCTGTGAGATCAACTTCTCCACACAGCGACTGAAATTCTTGGTTTTGAAGATCCACAAAATGGGTCGAGACCCTCGGTTGAAAACGTGTTGATAACCATTCCTGAGAAGTCTGCAAATATTAGGTAATATAAATTATTCTCATCATCTATCTGACTTTATAAATACTGTATCTACAATTCCACATGCATCCACTGAGTTTGCTCAAGATAGTTAGTTTCCACAGTACCTGTAGGTCCTGAAACTGTGTTTTCTTCGTCCCAGTCAGCTGAACAGTTGAACAGCTACCACCATGTTTCTTTCCGTCCGAAGTGCTGAGATTATAGACTTTGAATCGACAGCCTTCCTTCAGTAAAGACTGAAGATCCGAGGAAGGTCGCCAAAGGTTCAACTGGTAAACTAAAAAACAAAACAAAAACTCAATTTTAACATTCAACGTTATATCAATTGCACCTTTAAAGTAACCATAGTAAATCTAAAATGAATAAAAATAAAGACACACCACTGCCGGGTTGGTCCATGGAGTCAGCAATGCAGAGTCTCCACACAGGCGTGACTTCTCGCTTTGGACAGCCACCTTCGCTGTCCTCTGCATTCTCTAAAGCTCGTCGGTAGCGATCCTGCAGTTCAGCTTGCTGCTTCTCCATCAGAGAACGCCTGTAGGTGCGTAGAGTCTCCAACTGCTGTTCACTCAGATGAGCCTTGGACATGCAAGTAAAATAAGGCGTGCAATTAAAACTCTATTCACAAGCGAAATGCAGCCAACAATCTGTAAAGTAAAATCACCTCGAGGTAAGCTGGGTCATCCCCCACTGCTTCATAGAGCTCCTCTCCATCTTGAAGATTTGCAATGCCCTGACGGCTGATTGTCCGTCTTCTACGTTGAGGTTTGTTATTACCTGAAGACGACAATTTTGTAAAAAACTTATTCCATTTCAACCTGTACCTAACATGCTGAAAACACCATCCCTACCTTTGTCCTCTTTTTCAAATTCCGCTTGAATCTTGGCGAATAGGATCTCCATAGCTTTTTGTTTGTGGCTGTTGTATCGTCTCGCCTCCTTCTCTTCTGCACGTACAGAACGGAACACGACGCCTCCATCTGGTTTCCTCTCCATCCACTGGGAAATATGACAAGCATACAGTCAAAAGAGACATGAATTTCCGGGAGTAACGGTAACAATATGTCAACGACAAACTAAACGCACCTGTATGGGGTAGCTTCTCAGTATGATGATGTCCACACATCCTACTGGTCCTCCACTGCTGTACAAACAGGAGACAGGAAGCAGGAATGGCCGTGGATCCTTGTGAAATCCCAGTTTAGCGTCCCATCGTGCGGGTCTGCTGCTATTGGCGCAAATCTAAATATAAACAATGAATAAGGCAACTTATTTGGTTGCCTTGTGGAAAGATAGAACAACTTGTGCCCTCCCTCTTAAAGTACCTTTAACATGAGAGACTCAGGTGCCTCTAGAGGGGAGCAAGCATCTTGTGATCCCACCAGCTGAGCCCCGTGGATGATCAACTTCCCACCGACAGCCACTCGACCTTTGTGAAGCATGGCAGTCAAAGGTTCATCCAGCTGGGCTTTAATGTCGTACCATCCATCTGTCAGCCACACAACTGCAGATGGGTTTTCGACCTTGGCGTCAGCATCTTGTGGGGTCTTGGTGTCATTGAAACTCTGTCTGTTTCGGGAGTGACCCCTGGAGACGACCCCGCAGACACAGAGGACCAGGGTTTTGGCTGCAGCGTCGTCCTTTTCCATGATCTTTCTCAGAGCCGGCCTGCGGCTGTGGTCCACCTCTACATCATATCTGACACACAGAACAGGCACTTCATAAATACATCAAACTAATTGGATTATAATGTATGTATTAATTAAATGTAATAAAAAAATGTAGAATAAAATATATTTCTCCTAATTTCTTTTAATTAAATGCTTATAAAATGTAATTAATCAAGCCTTTAATCTTCTTAATCTTCTCTACCTATTTTTCATAGACCCATTGTTGTCCTTTTTAGGGGGGGTACAGAGAATCTTTAGGGGGAGATAGCAGGTCAGCAGTATATGTGACATAGAAGTGATGTACATCATCTGAAAGCTGGGAACCTGGAGATGAATTTGAGATGCAGCTCAGCACTGTGTTTCAAGTTGTTCTAGTCACATCAGAAATAAAAAAAGTAATTCATTAATTAAAATAAATTGTGAAAGTGTATAAGGGGTAAGAACACTATGATAGAAGTATATGAAGTATATGATAGCCATTCTCATGCTCACTTATGTCTCATAAGTTGCTGCAGCAATTTTGGGGTTGATCCATTTGTTACACAGACTTGGTGCTACATTTAAGATTTTTTTACCAATTGAGAATTGATAAAAATTATCAAAAATCCCTCCAAAATACCACATTAAGTCACCAAGACTTCTGCAAGAATTGGATTTTTTTGGCAATTGGATGGCAAGCACTTCTGTTCCGGAAACTGCTCAGAAACCCCCATATTGTCAATATAGCTAGGGAAGCCATCCATCCTCTGAATGCTCTAGGTCTGTAGTTTGTGGTTGTAAAGTTTCATGAGGCTGCGATTATCCTAGAGGTCACCACAGGTCATTTTATAGAGTGAGGTCAAATTTCAAAAAATGGTCTCACTACCACGAAATGGCTACTATGGTGATTAACATCACCACACATGAATACAGTTGGGCTCATTGGATCCACAAGAGTCTCATCTTTACAGTGATACCCAATTTATGTAATTCCAAGACCGTTTAGGGACCCCAGTATTCAGAAACCATTTTTGCCCCAAACTGCACAGGATTGTCATAAAGTGGGCATGTCTGTAAAGGGGAGACTCGTGGGTACCCTTAGAACCCATTTACATTCACACATCTTGAGGTCAGAGCTCAAGATATGATATGTCAAAATCTCCATGCCAGTTTTTTCCCTCGCCAAAATTTAGTCTAACTTTGGAGCGTTATTTAACCTCGTTCCCATCATATGGTTGGATTCCTTGGGTTTTCTTGTTTCATATGATGCCAGTGCCTTCACTCTAGCTCTAAAACTGAGCCTGCTACAACCTCTGAAAGACGGTAAAGTCGGCCGAGGGCGCCGGTGCCCTCAAAGAGTGGAAGAGGTTAAATCATACATAAAAATGGCAGTAGGCGATGTGTATAATACCATTGTTAGTTCATGGATATACTTGCACACATTTATCAAAAAAAATTTGTGAATGTCTTGTTAAGCACACAATAAAATTAACTTCACAACTTCAGGAACACATTGAACTAAAATAAGCTATAATCCTACATACCTGTACTTCAGCTGTAGGAGAACCTGCTCTGGGGTGAGACAGAGGCTGCCCATTGTTTCAGGAAATGATCTTTCCATGGAGGCCTGCTTCCACACAATCCATCGGTAGTGATTGTACACCCACCCCTCACTGATCAGTTTAGGATCCACACCTGGGGTGTCACATAATGCTCTGTGGAACAAGATGGTATTCAGTATAATAGTAAAGTATTCAGTCTGTATTTGCAGATACCAAGATACACCTGGTTTCACATACATTAAGTTCAACATTGCAAAGCCTGATTAGAACCAAACTAAAAGCAATAATACCTGTGAAACTCCTCTTTCCCTGCAGTCCCATCTTTGCTGGGGATCAGCCATCCTCCATCAGCCAGCTGAACACCACCTCCGTCTATAAAGGCTTCCCGTTTGATGAACTGCTGTAAACTGAAGCGAAAGGATTCTGCAGTCTCACTGGTGATCTCACACACGTGCCGATGAACTCCACGTCCATACAGCTGAAAAACAAGAACACCAACATGTCAAAGAAGCTGTTAACGTGACAGTGACAACAACATCCACTGTCAAGACAGTTCTGGCCTTGCCTGTTTTTGGGAGTATCTTGCAGGAGGCTTTCCATTTCCTGCAGCTTTTAATGGTATCCTCGACACTCCTGAGGTTTTGGTTAGAAACAAACTTCCCGGCAAAGGTCGAATGGTCTGGCGCTTCTTTTTCCTGATCCTCATGTCTTGCATATCTCGTGCCAACTCTACGTTCTGAAGAATGTCTGTAGACCATAAACACATCATCATTTTACCTACGTTATGCAGTTATTTACAGTTTATCATACTGACTTCATCCAAAAAAGTTACAGCACCTTGGCTTCTGGACAATGTGTCCTCCACACGGGATGCAGCGGAATCTTCTGATCCACAGCCAACAGGAAGGTTTTGATTATCATTTGTAGTGTCATCCAAGGCCACCGTCTCAGTGTCTTGTTTACCAGTTACATCTGTACTGCTTTGTGTTTTTTCAGTGGGCGGCACATAAGTGTTGCTTTTAAAGGGTGTTACAAAGGGATGGTTGTGTTTATCCTCCTCCTCCTCCTCCTCCTCCTGTGGTTTAGAGGAGCTCTCTTGGACAATAGTTCTTTGTTTTTTGAACGGAGGAACAAATGCAGAAGGTGTTCTTATGTTGTCCTTGAGCACTGTATTCTTGCGACTCTCTGTCTTTGCATTCTTGAGGAACGGAGGAACAAGCGCCGGCATCTTGGAATGTGCTGATCTGCCGTCTCCTGACGTTGAGTATTGTGTTGGGGTTGTCTTTTGCAAACTGGTTTCCACATGTTTTTTTCCATTCCTGTAAGACAAAAAAAATACATCACAAAGCGGTTGATAACCTCACACATAACGTCTCAACCGCTTGAAAACATGGCCAACAATTTACAGGCAACTTACCTGTGCGGCCCTGTGATGTTTGGATGGAGAGAGACGCTGTACTTGAAAACCCTCCTGTCTCTCATTACACCTTAATTAAGAAACAAATTCACATCAACAGTTATTTATTTATTTTATTTATAAGACAAATTGTGTATTCTTTAGATAATGTGTTACAGTGCTAGTGATTTACCATTTGGAGAACTTTTTTCTGGACGGAGAGCTGAACCTTTTGGACCATCACCGGCCCTGTCGAATTCTTCCAGTAATCGTCTTTTCAGGGGAGGCTGACCTAGAAAATTTCAGAACAGTAAGGCAACCATTTATGGTTAATAGTCCTGCTTGTAACAGGCAGTGTCGCAGCTTACGGTTAGTAATATACAGTATAAGGTAGCGCTGTCAATCAATTCAAATATTTAATCGTGATTAATCACATGATTGTCTATAGTTAATCGCGATTAATCGCAAATTAATCGCACATTTTGTGTTCAAAATGAACCTTAAAGGGAGAGTTGTCAAATATTTAATACTCTTATCAACATGGGAGTGGGCAAATATGCTGCTTTATGCAAATGTATGCATATATTTATTATTGGAAATCAATCAACAACACAAAACAATGACAAATATTGTCCATAAACCCTCACAGGTACTGCATTTAGCATAAAAAATATGCTCAAACCATAACATGGCAAACTGCAGCCCAACAGGCAACAACAGCTGTCAGTGTGTCAGTGCGCTGAGTTGACTATGACTTGCCCAAAACTGCACGTGATTATCATAAAGTGGGCATGTCTGTAAAGGGGAGACTCGTGGGTACCCATAGAACCCATTTTCATTTACATATTTTGAGGTCAGAGGTCAAGGGACCCCTTTGAAAATGGCTATGCCAGTTTTTCCTTGCCAAAATTTAGCGTAATTTGGAGCGTTATTTAACCTCCTTCTTGAAGCCGACCTTCACTCTAGCTTTAAAACTGAGCCAGCCACAACCCCAGAAAGATCGATTGCATTAATGCGTTCAAGAAATTAGTGGCGTTAAAACAAATTTGCATTATCGCGTTAACTTTGACCGCCCTATTTAGTTTATTTGCAATATGGGAAAAATCTATTTAACTTGTCCAATGAAGCTAAAATAGTCAAGACTTTGGTCCATGTTGCAAGAACTGCATTGAAATAATTTTGTTCTTCAAATAATTCTGATTCAACAAGACTTCAAAACATTGAGACAATCTGTGCAACATCAACAAAAACATTACTTAAATTTCTGTGTAATAATAACATACTCTTACCAGTCATATCTGGGTCTTCTGCTGGTCTTTTCCCTGTTCCTTTTTGGTCCTCTACAGATCGGAAGCTGGATTTTGGCACATTTTCAGACATTGAGAGACTCTGGCCAGCTAGACTTTCATCCTCTAACAAAGCTTTAGTGCAGTCCAGAGCTTCCTGGGCGAAAAACTCCTGCTGGGTTTCAGTGCAGCCACTCAGGTTAAGTGACTGAAAGTTGAGAACTGAAGACTCTTCTGGCCTTTTGACCTTAGATCCTTCACTGCTGCCGCTTGCCACATTTATTTCATAGTCCAACACACTTGACATGTCCTTTCCAGGTCTGCCCACCACTGCTGAGGTAATTTTGCCTTCTTTTAACTTAAATGCATCTGTAGGTGCCTTGTCTTTGATAAAAAGGCAACCATGCACACTTGCAGTTTGAGGAGCTTCATTTTCATGGTCAGTTTCTTGCAAAGGGGTTAAAGATTTAACTACCTGAGGGGCACTGAACTTAGTAGGCATGTCCTCGTCACTGGCTGTGGTGAGATTACAAGTTCTATTCACACCTTTCCCTCTTGATAGATCTATCTTATGGGTGTCATGTGGGCTTCTTGAGGATGAGTTTGAATCATGACAATCCCCATCAGCAAATTCTGTCAAAAGGTTTTTTGCTTTCAGCAGACTTTTCTGTGCAACATGGACTTTTGCTCCCCCTGCAGTTGTGAAACCACAATGAATTTTCTCATTGTCTTGTTTCTTGTCACTGATCTTTGCGTCTGAAACAGCTGGGATCTCTGCACTAAAACTGATGTCACTGAAGAGAGCTCTTGCCTTCTGGAGGGCCTCAGCTGAAAATGACACTTGCTTACCACTGGCTGCAAGAAATCCACTTTTCCTGGGTGGTGGCATCTCGGAGTGAGTTGGTTTTACACCGATTTTATCTTCATCTTCATCACATTCATTTAACAGAGTTTTTGCTTTCTTTAGGGCTGCAGATGAAATGGCAACTCCTTTGCCACTGGCTGTCTGAAATCCACCGTTCTGTGGTGGAACAGTGTCTTCTTTTTGTTTCGGTTGTTTGTTTGTGTCCTCAAATGTAGCACTTTCATTCAATAGAGACTTTGCTTTTGCCATTGCGTCATCTGACACGGATACTTTTTTCCCGCTGGCTGTACAGAATCCACCGCGTTTGCTCAAGTCATTGATGGCAGGGGAACTAATGTTCTTTGATGTTGCGCACAACAGGGGAGAAAGTGGCTTCGTCATCAAAGATGAGTTTACATATGAAGAAGCTGCGTTGGTAGAATCCAATGTGTTCTTAAGAACACCTTTGTGATCATCAGGATGCAGCATGTTTTCACGGTTTACTTCAGAAATGTGTGTCACCCTTTGATCTTGTTTAAATTTTGGAAGGTTTTTCTTCTTGCTGCCTCTTCCACTCACAGGTGCTATACTTTTCTTATGTTTTACTGGCATGCCATCATTACCATCCAAAATGTCACAGTCCTTGAAGAAAGCATCTGCTTCTTGCATTGCTTCTGCTGAAATAGAACCATCATCATGTTCTGTCAAAAGGTTTTTTGCTTTCAACAGATTTTTCTGTGAAACGTGGACTTTTACTCCCCCTGCAGTTGTGAAACCACAATGTATTTTCTCTGTATTTTCAGCATTGACTTGTTTGTCACTGATTCTTGTGTCTGAAACAGCTGGGATCTCTGCACTGAAACTGATGTCACTGAAGAGAGCCTTTGCCTTCTGGAGGGCCTCAACTGACAGTGCCACTGGCTTACCACTGGCTGCAAGAAATCCACTATTCCTGGGTGGTGGCATCTTGAAATGTGTTGGTTTTACACCGATTTTATCCTCAACTTCATCACGTTCACTCAACAACATTTCTGCTTTTTTGAGAGCTGCAGATGAAATGACCATTCCTTTGCCACTGGCTGTCTGAAATCCGCCATTTTTAGGTGGTGAAACCGGAATTTGATTGGTGAGATGACCCGTTCTTGAAGCATCTCCTTTTCCTTTCAGTTGTTTGTTTGCATCCTCAAGTGTATGAATCTCATTCAAAAGACGCTCCGCCTTTTTCAGTGCATCAGCTGACGTGGATACTTTCTTCCCACTGGCTGTGCAGAATCCGCCACCGTTGCTCAATTCGTTGACGGCAGGGGAGCCAAAATTCTTTGATGCTGCGCATGAGAAAGATGAAAGCGCCTTTGCAGTCGTAGACGGGTTTCCACTGAAAGAGGCTGCATTTGTTAAAGCCGGGGTATTCTCAAATCCAAAAGTGTGAATCTCCACATTATGTTGTACAACCTCTGTATGGTGAGCAGCTGGTCCAGCATTCACATTTTCAAACTCATTGATTGGTTCTTCAGAAAGGTTTCCTTTCATCCCTTGAACATTTTTACATTTTGGAAGGTCTCCCTTATGACTGACACTTCCAGGCCCGGCTTCTATGCTCTTTTTATGTTTTACTGACATGCCAGCATTACTGTCCATATTGTCACAGTCTTTGAAGAAAGCATCTGCCTCTTGTATAGCTTTTGCTGAAATAGGAATCCCTTTCCCACTGGCCATCTGGAACCCGCTTTGACGCGTGGTTGTGTCCATCCAGTTTTTCAAACTTTTTGTAGCATCTTCATCTGTAATGCCTGTGTCCTGTCTGTCTGAACAGATGGACTGAACCCTCACCCCAGTATCATTACCACAACCAGTGAATGAATTATCCTCTTTGTGATGCAAAAAGTTACCAGGGTGATTATCCACACTGCACTTATGCTGCATTTTAGCATCCGTTTCGCTGCTTTGCTTGTCCGGCGATTTATGACACGTCACAAGATTCTCCTCTAAATCTGCAAACAAAGCTCTGGCTTTACTCAGACACTTCTTTGAAACTCTCACAACGTTTCCTCCTGCAGTCTTAAATCCCACACCAAGCATTAAAGGATTTTTGTTCTCCAGCTTGTTTATTTCAGTGCGCCCTGCTCTGTCAGAGATGTGCTTTGAAGAGGAAGACGCATCTTCACGAGGGGAATTTTCCTTTTTCATTGCACTTGACGAACCTGTGGATTTACTTGTGACGTCGGATGTTTCACAATTTGTTTTACCATCTGAAACCAAAGTAATTTTGTCAGGCATTGCAGTCGCTGCCAGGTGCTTTTCAGCTTCTGAACTAAAACTGTCATCAAAATCTATACCCGAAAGGAAATCAGGGTCAAGGTCTTTGTCAACTTTTTGGGGAGACGTGGCATTATCTTGTTGTTTTAGCTTTGCTGTTTTAAACTGTGTAAATTCAAACTGGCTATCTGCTTCTTCCAAGAGAGTGCACAGCTCAGTCACATCAGCTTTTTGTGACGCTGATAACTGGCAACTGCTATCCACATTTTTTTCACTTGAAGAAAGCGGTTGGTTTGAGTTAGTGGTTGGATTTTTCACTGATCCGTGACTCGTGCTCATTGCATCTTTAGTTTCACTGGCACATTTGATGGGCTGGTCACTTAAAGTTCCTTCCACTTCAACCTCTTCAAAGAGACGCTTGGCTCTCGCCAGGTTGGCTGAAGAGATGCGTATACCCTTATGTGAAGCTGTTTTGAATCCTGATGGAGGGACGGAAGGAAGAGAAACTGTTTTCTCTGGCAGACTGCCACGAGCGTGACCATTAAGTGGAATGCAATTAATGCTATCAACAGTTCCTTTTGCACTGCTGGGTGGCTGTGCTGATGTGCTCTCAGGGCCCGGTGTCTGGCGTTCATCGATTGCGCTGGATGGCTTGGCATCCCTTTCAGCTTCTTGTAACATATCATCCAAATTTGCTTTTCCGTGTCCTTCACTAGATGTGAAAGGAGTGGTCCTATGGATATCAGTTTTAAAGAAGCCAGCCCACTGTTGATCACCACTGATCTCTGAGCTGGGAAGAACAAATGATGATGCAGTCATGTGAGTGCTATCTACAACAGCAGACTGGAATCCACTGTCATTTATTGTGCCCTCGATGATAGCGTTATTTTGATTCGTGGTAGAAACATGTTGTCCGTTACTGACGTCATCACGGTCGTGGTGAATGCTTGCTTGAGTTGCTTTCTGCTTCGCTCGTTTCATGGCCGACAGACAAGCTGATGGAGAGAAGCCATTTCGAGGAATGTCCTCTGCGACTTTACTCAGTTTACAGGGGTCGGACATTTGACTGAAGTCTTGTGCAAAATCTCTGCAAAGCTGCGACATGTCAATACCCTGGACTTTGGCTTGTACAGAGGGAGGTAGATTTTCGAGATTTCCCAGTTTTTGCACCTCATTCTTCCAGATACTGCAACCGTCTGCTTCATCTGGAGCTTTCCCCGACTGCTTCACATTAACTTCTTGCTCTGAAATAAAGAATGATGATAAAAAAAAGGATAAATTCAGTCTTTGTAGAAAATGTTAATACAGAATCTATTAGTATTGTTACACTTTACATGCATGAGAAATGTGTTACCAGAATCTGGAATCCCTGGTGATGAGTCCATCTTCTGAAAGTGTGTTTCTTTTCCTTGAACTTGTGGTTTTGAAGTCACAACAGAGTAAACAAATTTTCTCTTTTTCTTAGTAAATCCAGAGTCTGTAAGTTTCATATGTAGCCTCACGAGCCGGCCAGAATCAGAGTCATTCCACAGTTGTTCTGTTGAAATATTGTTTTCCACTCGTGTCGCAGGACCAGCATCCACAGTACAAGGTGGGATTTCAGATAAACTCAACGGAGACCACTGGGTGATTCCAATATCTCCAGTTTTCCCCGGTTGGGGTGAGGGAAGTCTGCCAGGCTCCTGATCAGCTGCTCTCTGTTCGCTGGATGCAGCATTGTTTGTCGACGAGATGTCCGTAGAGCTGCAGCCATGTCCTTTTGTTGGAATGATTTGCTTCCTTTTGATCCTGTCAGTCTTCACTTTTCTCAGTGCTGAACTACTGTTGGTGAAAAATATAGACAGAACATTCTCAGCTCCATCAAGAACACTCGCTACCGTTCGGCGAATTTCTCCATCCTCGATTGCATCTGGTAGCTTCTGTTTCCAAACGCTGCCGCTCTGATTCAGTGAACTCTGGGGGGAGTCATGGGACTCTGGATTCTGACCAGCCTCAGGGGAAACAACATCTGTTGATTACAGACCAGCAATCAGTATAATTTTGCATTATGCCTCAAAAAGCATGTGCAACACAGAATAAGTAAATCTGTTGCATTAATAGTCCTGTAATTTATATTCAGAGCAACCGCACCATCTTGGATATTTAGCAAATTGTAAAGGGAAAACACAGTACCTTGGTGAACAGTAGGTGTGTCATTGTTTTTGGGTGACAGTACTTCAACTCTGGATGTATTTGAAAGAGAAGGGAAAAGCTTCCGTACAAACTGAGAAAGACAAAACAGAAAAACAGAGATTCAGAAGCAATTTCAAATGCAAGACCTGCTTCTACACCATGTTTACTGTAATGGCATGTTTCCATTGTCTTGAACCAGCAAAAATGAAATGTGCACTGAGAACAAGATCTCGACCCTCCACTTTTGAGTTAGAGTTGGAAAGCAATCCTTGATCAAGTACATGTCCCCTCTCCCTGTAGTAGACACAGGCTCCCGCAATTTAAGATTGTCCATGTCTGAGAGATGCTTACAAGACATGGATTTAACAAGCATTTTTATTGTAAAACCAGAGAATGCTGGTCTACAAACACTTAAAATACTTAAAATTGACCTGCTTGTTAGCAGGTTGTCTTATCCTATTTAATTTAATTGGAAAGATCCAAAAAACATTCTAATGCCAGGTGGTTGAAAGATGTCATGTGTCACTTAAAAATAGAGAAAATCAAATTTATCATAAGAAGACAATTTGATAATTTCAGGGAAATATGAACGCCATTTATATTCCTTTTTACCATGGTCACTGGGATAAAGATTGGAGTGACTAAAAGTGCCCCTTATGTGCATGTTGGGGAGGGTTTCTGTGTGTATTTTGGGATATTTTTGTATACAACTTGGACAATTTAATTAAGGGTTATAAAAAACAAACAAAAAATTCAATGTTTTCCTTTTGATTCCTCAACTATTTACATTTCATAAAATATAAAAATTTTTTAGTGTCAATATATTCTATCTTTTACAGATCATAAAATAGAGAATAAGCAGAACATTTTAACTCTTTTATTTCTACATTCTACAAATCTGAGAGGTATATCTGTTGTATGTTTGGGCTGGACGGAGTACTCACAACAACATTTTTTTCTGTAGAAACACTCGCTGGACAGGGGCTCTCATCAGTTTGGGCTATAAAATTGAGAAGAAACAAAGATTTAACAAATGAAAATCACATAAATAGATTTCTAAAAACAACCAATTATGTCATTTGCTTACATAAAATTAGGGTGGATGGTACTGCTGGTGGGGTGTTCAGAGAACTGGTCCATGACATATCAGGATGAATATGTGCTGCAAGACTTTCAGATATATGCTTGCCATGGCTGACCTGTGTCATTGAAAAAAAACAATATAAAGAGGGGAAACCATTACTCCACATTCACATACTGACATTTGCTGAAAGAACGATAACATCCCTGTTAGATTTAATACACTTACTGGGGACTTTTGTGGGGTATGAAGCAGTTCTGTAGAGATGACAAAAGAAAGACATTAACCATTGATGATTACATTTTTTTACACACGTAAACCAAACAGATTAAATGCAGATACATTTGCAGCTCACCAAAACTGTCCTGACAGTCAGGCTGGAAACCTCCATATTTCGCACCTGGGACCCTATTAAGAACACGATAGACAATCAAAATCTGCCAACAGCAGTGACAATACAAGTAACTTTGGCAAAATTACCTTCAAAATAGCTCCATAGACAGTCTTTTCTCATAGAGCAATTCCTTACCATCAAGAGTTACATATGAAATCAATATTTGTTCCTTTTTTGCTTTAACTGAATCACCCTTTAGAATGCCTAAAGATATTTAAGTAAGAATTAGGTAAAAAAAAATAATTTGGAATATTTAAAAATGTATATAATTTCTCTTTTAAACATCCCAGACAACAAAGTCAGAATTTTTGCACTCACCGCTCTTTTGACGTCTGAAACAAATATGGACTTTGTGTTGCTGTCCATGGCAATGTTTCTTTTTCTAGGACGTACCACAGAGAAACATTATTTTTAGATGCAGCATCAAGAAAACTTATCGATGCAGACACAAGTAGGTTACTACAATTTACAACAATTCATTTAACATGTCCTATGCAGACATCCATATTCCTGTGAGTTTATGTAATGTGCTTGAAGTTTTAACTTAGATCACTGCATTTATACATCAACAGTCAAACTTGAATCAAACATCACCTTGTTCACCAGTGAACGACTGCTCATCCTCAGTTTCAGATGACACAATTCGACTGCGTCTGAAAACTTTGGGGGTTGAAAACAGCTGACTCTCTACTGCAGCTTTGTCAAAAGGTGTTTTAAAACTTTCCTCCTGGTTTGCAAACAGGTCATCTTGATCAGAGACATTTCCCTCATGAGTGAATGTCTGAGCGGTCAGTGACTCAAACCAGTCGGGGTCCAGGGGCCCCAACTCTAAATTGGGAAATTAAAAAATGTTTTTTAGAATAGTAATGAGTACACAACCTCCAACATACAGAACATTATCAAAAAAGAGAAAAAGTCCAGAGTGCTCAGAAGTTCAAATCAGTGTGATGAAGGTGCTCTTCGGTGGGGTACACAAAGGTTAAAAAAGGGGGGGGGAGTCCGAGGCACTCTTCTGGCAAAAAATAAAAAGCCTTTATTCAATTGGCTATTTCATGGTGAAATGCTAAAAACATTTGCTAATAGCATTTCATCATGAAACAGCCAATTGAATAAAGGCTTTTTATTTTTTGCCAGAAGAGTGCCTTGGACTCTTCCCCCCTTTTTTGATACAGAACATTATGTTTTATCTTTTGTGATTGCACAAAAAGTAGACCATCATATTCTGGTGATCATGCAGCTGGATGTAAAGGGTTGGACACAATATGAGGACAAGCTGTACAATGTAATGCATTACAACAGTCCTGCAACATGAACAATCTTTGAGCAACTTATAATGTTTATTGAGATGGAGACAGATATGTTTGTCTTACCTTTCCAGATGTCATCTTTGTATGTATCGTACATGTTTTTTGAGGGTAAATCCATTCCAGCTGATTTATGTAATCCCTAAAGTTTGCTATGTGGCACACCTGAGAAAACAAAGCTTTCATCATGACATGAGTTAAAGATCAGAAAGGTAGTTTCTAAGTTAGTTATCTTTAAGCTTCGCTACAGCTCCATCCTCCAGCCAGCCTTGAGTTAGCTGCTAACAGACTAACGTTACATTAGCTGAAGTTCACGTCAGATAACTTGATAGTAACACGACTAAGGACAAACTGTAGAGAGAGTATCGTTAGCTAAAGTTAGATTCACAGTGGTAGCAAATGTTACAGTGGGTTGTCAATGACTAGAAAACACAACACACCGTTAGTTAGTTAAACTCAGGTTAACTCACACTGACTGCTAGCAGAGCTAACTAACGGTACTAGTTCACTAACCAGCCAGTTCACCTCATTCTAACTCACCATGGCGGCGAACCACTGTTCACTTTCATGTCTCGATGAAACTCTTCACAAAGTGTTGATAACAATCCACAAAGACACGATATAAACTCACAGAGAAGTTTTATTAAGAGTCAACTTGCTAGCTAGTCTGCCTCTGCCTCCAAAACAAACCTCGCGCGCCACACACCGGAACTCAGTCTGACTTCAAAATAAGAGTCCTGCTTAAATTAAACAGCGTGCGGACACTACAGATTAGCTCATTGTTACATGCTTTTACACCATTATGGGGTTTATTACGTGGATATTAGGAATACTCTGCAATAGTGGGCGGCAATTATGCCCAAATCGGTCAATTTTTTCTTCAATAACGAAAGAACAATATACGTGAAATCTTTTATTGCACTAAATTTAGCCTTTCAGGCAGAATTTCCGGCTGAACAACATTCATGGTCCTCCTGCCCATTGATGTGTAAATTGCTCCTGTCAGAGGTGTTCTCTATAATGCATCTGAGCATTTTTTGGGTGGTGCACAACTTTTAAAGCTGCAGTAGACAGAATATTTTTGGCATCATTGGGCAAAAATTCTATTATAACTTTTCAGTATATTGTAATTCAAGTGTTCTGAGAGAAAACTAAACTTGTGCACCTCCTCATGGCTCTGTTTTCAGGCTTTAATATATCTAGCTTGTGAGGGAAGACTTTAGCAAATCACAGGTCATTTCAGAGAAGGTTTGCTCTGGCTGGTGGGCGGTGCTTGGTATTTCCTCAACTGATCTCAACATGGCTGTCGAGTCACACCTTTCTCTTTTTACAGCTAAACAGTACACTACAAGATGATTCTGAAAACATTTGAGGCGAGAAATAGACATTACAGTAACAGAATATTGATTCATATTTGATCAGCGGTGCCTAGTTTGACCGTTTGATCGGAGTTTGCGAGTGATTGACAGCTGCTCAGAGACAACAAGGCTCCAGCTCAGCTCTGATTGGTTGCTCTCCTTAAATCTTGTAGATTCCATTACGAGCACCGGAGGACACAGAGGCACATGATTATTTGTTTTCAGATTACCTGTCTCATGCACTACTGTCATGATATAGGGACCGTTTTATAAAAAATAACTTTTTAAAATCAAATTTCCTCCAATTCTACCCACTGCTGCTAAAGTGTTGTCTGAGAGGTTTCAGCCAGGGTTCAGTAGTTCCCATATTTATGAGAGAAAACCAAACAACAATACTAATATCACACAAAATGACACCACAGTTAACAAATGTAAGTTTTATTTTTATTGTTACATAAGTGTACAGAACACCAAAGTACAGTACATTGCAAAGGCAGTAGTATTTACAAGGCGAGAGGCTAAACAAACAGTTCTTGTGGAAGCTTTACAAATAGCTATCTCTTTCACTCTACGTGCAACTCAAATTGTAAGTTCATAAAAATACAATCTTATGAGTCTGAGCAAAGCCCCCCCATCGCACTATGTACAATTATTCAGTTAAAATAGTTTCTGTATTTGTTCATAAACATTACTATTACACTTTATAGTACATAGAATTTGCAAGCTTGGCAGGTTTAAAGATGAAACAAAATATTTGTTTTCTATAAATCTAATCTGATAAATGCATGTTTTTTCCTAAATAATATTAAATAATTTACCTAATTGCTAAAAGCTGCACAGTTAAAAGGTACAGTAAGATGTTTGAAGTAACAGGTGACCCACACAGCAGCGTGTAGTGTAGGTTTGGGAGACGTTACAGTAGTTTTGCAGCATGTCGAAGTAGTTAAATGTGAACAATTTCTGTAAATCAGTATCCATAATTCCATCTGTGATGGTCGTCAGGTTTACATCACACACTCGAGCACCCGCACACAACACAAGCACACACAAACACAAACACACAAAAAGACCCACTACTTGAACCAAGTAATGAAGCCTCCCTTTTTTCTTTACCAACAATCTTCTTGTTTTCCAATGCTGTGATATTCAAATACATTCTTTCAGGATACAGTAAAAGTCTTCCACTTCCGTGTAGGATTGCACATTTTCCCTTGACAATTAAAACAACATAACTGAAAGAGAATCACTTAGCTTTGGTATGTCATTTGTTAAATGTGAAAGTTGTTGACCTCGGTTGCAAGTGGTCGCTTTGTGACAATTTCTATTATTAGTGCAATAAAAGCCTAAGTTTCTCTGCAACCGCAAAGTCTCTCATATCTTTCTAAAAAACAACAGTATTGCTGCACATCTGAAGATCCGACTTTATGACATTCTGATGTGCTCTGAGCAAGAAGAGGAAGGGGGGGGGGGGGAGGAGGGGAGGGGGGGGGGGTTGGTTATTCCCAGGAGAGAGCAGAGTGCTTGTTAACAACTGAGATGATAGCAGCAGCCCCAGACAGGACCAGAGGCTTGGCGTGGGGGGACAGGGTGCCAGACCGCCATCAAAGAGTCGAGCCCGAAACCCTGGAGTCTGGGAGGAAAGCCGTGATGGCTCGGTAGCCTTGGGCTCGTCGGATCATGTCCCGGATCTCTCCGTTAAGTTCCATCAACTTGCCGGAGATTTCTGTCAGGTCCTGTTTTGAGCCCACCAGAGCAAAAGTTCCCGTCTGACCCAAGGTCTGATGTCTGAAGAAGATGTTGAGTAAAGTCTGGACCTCATCCTCAGAGGGGCTGCCGAAGATGTCGTTGGGCCACATTGTTCTGCGACGAAAAAAGAAAATGTTATTTGTCTGATTGATTTTAACGGTATACGCTCCTCACGTGCAGAAAAACAAGCCTTTTTTTTCTTTTCTCACCTGCACTCACGAATGTACCGGATGGCCGTTGGAAACTCGTTGTTCTTCAGACCCTCGAGGATGGCCTGCACGGCAGCCTCAGAGGAGCTGAAAGTGGGCTCAGAGCAGGAGCTCTCGCGGCCACGAGCCTCATCATCCGTCACAGAGGCCGCTGCTACTCTCAGGTTGCTCTTCAACTCATTTAGCTCTCTGGACATATTTGTCAGCTAAAGGTCGAGAGGGATTAATATTATTAAACAGGGACATGGATTAGATGGGTGGGTGTCATAGTTCCTAAAACAGAGGACAAGCAGATGCACGATGTACCTACCTCGGGAATAGAGCTTATTACATGGACCTGTTCAATCAGCTTACAGTAGGACTGAAAAAGCAGCAACAGCTGAAAGTGGAGTTTGTAGAGTCTTTGACAGAGCTCCAGTTGCTGAAAGTGAGAGAGAAGTGGCTGTTAGCAAGAGACGTTTTCATTGAGCTGGATTTCTCTTTCTGATTTATACTTTATCAGGAATAGTTCTGCATTTGATGGGTAATAAACTCACATACTACTGTACAACTACTTGTAAATAGATGTCAGCCTGCTGCAGTTCTACAGAAGACTTTACAACTGCTGATTTATTTTAAAAGCAGACCATTTGAAGCAACAAAGAAGAACAAGTCTTTCCAACTTACAGCCAGAGATTCCATTTGCTACAAAGCAAGCATGTTACAGGACAGAAAAGAAGTAGGGAAAACAGAGAATCAAACGAAGGGCATGCAACTCCTCATCATTTCCATTTGAAAGTGGGTGAAAAGTATTAGCACAGGTTTTACCGGCATGCAGAGAGGAGGAGAAGTGAGGGTCGGTGTATGTGCAAATTAGAACTGAAAGGAGGGCCGGTAGTCGCCGTGAATTAAAGGTTCCCCTGTGGAGTTTTTGACCTGTAGCAGCGCTGTTTGTTCATCTTGTGCACACGCTTAAGGACGTGCATGCACGTGTGCACACGCGGGTGATGCGATGCACAGTCCTGCCGACGTGTCACATTATTCTACTGATCTACAGGTTGCGGTAACGCAAGATATGCTGCAATGTGCCTACAAAGACAGGGTAGAAGAAGACTACAAGCTACTAAACATGGACGTAAACAAACACAACTTTGCTAATGTTTAATGAGAAGGGAAATGCGCGTTTAGAAAAAGAAAAAGAAAACTCCACAGGGCACCTTTAACCAAAAAGCCAAGTAAAAAAAAAAAAGAAAAGCCAAGCAAAGTAACAATTTCGCCTGTTAATTAGCACAACTGCACTCACTTTGGTGGGAATCTCTTAGCTATTAAGTACCAAGTTTTAACAGCAAAACTTTCCATTTTGCTGGATCCTTTCCTCAGTTGTGAAGTGAGCGTAATTGTTTACTGATAGATCAAATGCAACTTAAGAGACCTTGCTCCCATGCCCAGCACAGCTGAAAATGACCACAGTGCACATTGGAATGAGATAAACAATGACCCCCTTTACACCTGGCGGTAAAACACATTCCGTATCCAGATTGTATCTAGATAAGATTTAACCTGATTACATTTACACCTGGTATTATACAGTAATGTGTCTCCACATTGAGATTCAATTGAGTTCCGATCGCTCTGTCTGAAAGGGCTGAGAGGAAGCCTCCGGAGGCTGCCCTACACACAGGTTTGCAGCCAGGCATTACCGGAGAGAGGCGGTCCGTAATGCGCAAGACACATCAGCCTCAAAATGCCACCGTTTAGGGCCGGAGGTACGTTTACACTTGCATTCATAGAGTAAGGAGGAGAGGAGATGCTGAGCACAGACAGAGCGGTGTCGCCGATCTCTCTGGTCACGGCGGTCCAGTGAACTTTCACGTGGTCTAGCACTATCCGATCACCTATAATGCATTTTAAACGCCAGGTGTAAATGGGGTCACGTGTGGCAACTCAAGGTTGTCAGAAACTTAAAATTTACATAGTGAGAAAATTAGAGGTAACACTCACAGAGCTACAGTATCACACAGTAATGCAGAGAGTACAGTATGAAAGGTCAGTCCAAGTGGAATCTAAAGTATTTTCAGTCATTTTTGTAACTCCATTCTTACAGAATCAACAACTACTTTCTGTAAAATCATACAGCTTTTTGTGTGTTGGCACACTGGCTAAACCACAGAAATTTACCCAACTAGTATTTTACATTAACAATTAATATGTCAGAGTTGTAGTTCAAATTCCTAAATGGTAAGGTTTTACCTTGTCCTCGTGCTCCGCTGGTTGACATGTTACCACGGTACCGCCAGCGCTCCTGGGAAAGGTGGCCTTACAGTCGCTCAACCACTGCAGGTAACAGAGACAACAGCGCATAAACAAATCAGTGATAACATACAGGTGACATTCAAACTGTAAGGCACAATATTGTCAGCCCTTACGGTGAGAGCTGCCTCCTTTCTGTTGTTGTAAGTATCAAGATACTCTTGAAGCTCCAACACGCTGAATTTCATTTTTTCCAGGAATCCATAAGACATAATCTGTGGAAATAGAGTTCTGTTGTTGAATTTGTTCAACTACCACTTAAATGTCATACTGTTAAAAAAAAAAGTATTATCTCAGGTTACTCACTGTGTCTGCATCAATAAATAGTGTCGGGCACTCTGAGCACGATGTCAACATCTGTGAAGACCTCAGAAGCTTTGATCCTAATCCTCTCAGGCCGTCGCCGAGGTAACTCACAGCGTCACAGGTCAAGGAACAAAATTTGGTCTGGATGTTCTGCAGAGCAACAAAAACAGGCTGGCTGTGATACTGTCAAAGTCACTCCTACATCATTTAAGGCACTTACAGTCTGTCATTATTTCTGAAATTCTCCATTGTCAGCTTTGGTCAGTGAAGTGAACAACATCTGGTTAATGAATCTCTGAAAGCATCCACAGAGTGCCCTCTATTTGTAATTAATCAGACCTGCTCTGAAAGGAAGCCTCTTTCTCTAAAGGTTAATCAGCCAGATAACTAATCCTGTTACCACCATTCACTTTAATTATTCACTTTGACGAGGCAAACTGTTAATGAGATGGCGGTGTATGCTGGCTACATGCAGTAATACCTGGAACAGTGAAGAAAACACATGAAACGTGTAGACCGCACAGGATCCATCCGAGTCAGACACGAGCTGGTTGATGTGACTTCGCCAGGCCTCCTCTGCGTCGTCGCACACCGCTGGTTGGAAAGCTGCGAGGATGGCGGAGAAGAAGGGCGACGGCGGCGGCGAAGATCGGCACTCCAGCATGTCGTCTCTCTCCTCCTCGGCGAGACTGAGTGGACATAAAGAAGAAGTGTTATTTATGTCATTTATATGCACCTTCATTTATTATTGAGAAAAGTTGTGAGTAGGTATCTACATCCATCCATCTATCTATCTATCTATCTATCTATCTATCTATCTATCTATCTATCTATCTATCTTCCTACCTAACTATTTATTTATTTATTTCAAAAGATCCTCATTAGCTGATGCCAATGGTGTGACAGCAGCTCAGTCCGTGAGGACTTGGCTTGGAAACCGGAGGGTCGCCGGTTCAAATCTCCACAAGGACCAAATACGGAGTGTGGACTGGTAGCTGGAGAGGTGCCAGTTCGCCTCCTGGGCACTGTGTTCTCAGATATAACTAGACTTCTGCACCTCCTCATGGCTCTGTTTTCAGGCTATAAAAAATCTTTTTCAGAGAGAGAGAGAGCGTTCCTATTGGCTGTTCATTCAACGGAGGCAGCTGTCAATCACTCGCGAACTCCGATCAGACGGTCAAACTAGGCAGCGCTGATCAAATATGAATCGATATTTTGTTACCATAATGCCTATTTCTTGTGTAAAATGTTTTCAGAAACATCTTGTAGTGTACTGTTTAGCTGTAAAATGGGAACGTTTGCTCCGGCTGGTGGGCGGTGCTTGAAACTTTCTTTATTGATTCGTATTTGATCAGCGCTGCCTAGTTTGACCATTTTGATTGGAATTTGTGAGTGATTGACAGCTGCTCAGAGACGGCAAGGCTCCAGCTCGGCTCTGATTGATTGTGTTCCTCCGGTCTGTGAAATCTTGCAGATGCCGTTAGGAGCACCGGAGGACAGAGGCACATGATTTTTTTTTTCAGATTACCTGTCTCATGCACTACTGTCAGGATATAGTGACCGTTATATAAAAATAACTTTTTAAGATCATATTTGCTCCAATTCTACCTACTGCAGCTTTAAGTAATGCACTCCTAAATGGTATTTGAATGAGGATTTGCTATAGGATTGACGCATGTAAAGAGGGCAGCTATTCCAGTGATTGATGACACAATAAGTGATGGTCTTTTTTAAGGCATTCGATTTTGGGCGAGGTAACTTGATTTGGCCATCACCTGCTGTACTAGTGAAATGGCTGTGAAAGTCACCACATTTGGTAATTTGACTATATAAAAACTTGAGTTCAGTGGAATAAATGCTGTTGCTAAAGAACGTCACCGTGCTTAAGGCAAGCCTTTTTCTCTACCTGTAACCACGAGAGCTTACGATGCATGCTGTCTGTGTTCCTTCTTATGGGGTAATGTAAGACTAGTCTTGCAGTTCTGTTCTGGGCAATTAGTAGTGTCCTCAGTACACGTTTTGATGCAGAAGACCATCATTTACCTGGGTAAGCAGCTGTCCAGGTCCAGTTCTCCTTTGTAATCGATGTGAACCATGTCCATTGTCAAACTGTCACCGCAGTGAAATTCAAGGGGTAGTTCGCTGATGGAGAGAGAGAGGTTGTCCTCGTGGACATTGGAGTCTTCATCTTCTTGTGACACCTCATGCTAAAAAAAACAAACACAGGGAGGACACATGCTTTCTCAGCAATTGACAGCATTAACTAGTCATGACCAAATACTGAGACCGCATGCAGTAAAGGCTATTATAAACTGAAACGTGTTCCCTCTGTTATACGTTATTATTAAACAGATAATTGTGTTGGTAAAACGGACACACTAACCTTGGCGTGGGACCCTATGGGCACTCCTTGTGGTGTTTTTTTTCTTTTATTTGGTCAATTCAGTGTGCATAAATTGTGCCAATTAAATAATGAAATCATTGAATTCAGCCAGCGTTGTGGCCCTGCACACTTATGTTTTTTGGGACAGGCAATGTGTAAACCTTTCTTGACCTCCCACATGCCAAGAGTTTTTAGTTGTTGCTTAGAGCCACCCACACAGAAGCAATTAGGTATACACATTGCCTTAAACAGACAGACACAGAAAGAAAGAGACTGTTTTTTTTCTATTACTGACCTACCACCCCCTCTAACACTGCCACGATTAAAATAAGGCACAAACTAGCCCATAGCCCAAAGCGTTATAGATTGCCTGCTTGCATTGTTTTAGTTCATTCTCCTTTAGCATGCGACGACTGAAATACCAAGAAAAGACCGCCTCATGCGCTACTCTGAAGAAGGAGGAAACGTAGAAAAATTCACAAAGTAATACTTAACATAGACCGAACCCAAAGCACATAAAACATCCAAGACATTTCACAAGAGAAGATGCAACAGAACAGATCCCTATTTGGCGAAATTAGTGAAGAACTCTAGTATGGAGTTGCGATAGGAGTTAGTAGTTCCCAGTATCTCAGACACTCTGAAGCCCTTATTCACCCGCTGCTTCGAGTCCTCTGGCGGTTGGACCTCGAAACTGGGATTTTTGGTGCTCAGGGGGGTTGAATCGGCTGAAGTTGTGTCAAAAAAAGCAGAGGGAGAGTCCCTGTTACTGCTCTCTGCTGTCGGAGAGAGGTTGACCATCTGCAAGAGAGACAAAGTCAAATTTGTTGAAATGTTCTCTAAATAGCATGTGTCATTTTGAATAAACACAAATGGTTTTTTTTAGAAACACTGAAAAAAGCACAGCTCAAAACACCGGATTGAAAACTGTAACACTGCAACATTCCTGAATTAGCTGTAAGCACTGACTGAGTGGTAGAGTAGCTGACCAATCAGGAACGAGAAAGGAGTGGGATGACAGCTGCATGGACACATGGGCTTCCCATCTGCTACAACAGTTTCCACAAACTTTAGCTAAGTATTAGCTGGTGGTCATGGAATAACAGAACGATGATGCAAACAAAACATGAAGATGATGCAAAAGTTTTAAAGCTCTGCTACTGTAGCAAGCCCCTGGACGCCGCAGTATTCATTAAAATGTGGTCCTGTGGTCGACACCGGAGGAGAAGCTACGTGATCATTAAAATCAAAAGGCATCTTATCCCTTTGGGAGCGCGAATGTGCTCAGCAAATTAAATTATGAGATATCTTGTGTGTGCAAAGCTGACAGTAACCTGAGGGTGGCACAAGAGGAAAGCTCATGGAGGGTCTGAGATGAAAAGAATTTATCTTCTGAATGCCCAAAGTACATCTCATCTCCCGATTGGATTTTAATATGTTTGTTAGGATTATGGTTGAAATCACTGTCATGATAGTGACAAATTGTCTTTGCAGGGTTCACCAAGTTTACTGTCTTCCAGAGGCTGTAGCAGGTTCAGTTTTAGAGCTAGAGTGAAGGTGCAGATATTACATGAAACTAGAAAACGTTAGGAATTCATTGGTACCAGGCTCACGCTGCAAAGAGGGGCTAAATTAAAAAAAAACAAAAAAAAAAAACAAAACTGGCATGGCCATATTCAAAGGGGTCCTTTGCCCTCTGACCTCAAGATATGTGACTGAAAATGGGTTCTATGGGTACCCACGAGTCTCCCCTTTACAGACATGCCCACTTTATGATAATCACATGCAGTTTGGGGCAAAATCCATGCTGTTTTTTTGCATGCAGTATAAATGTGCTATTTTCGCCTATACTAAAATATTTGAATATTTGTAATATTTGTAATTATGTGTTTAGATATTTCTGCATACTGGGGTCCCTAAACAGTCTTGGAAATTGGCTATCACTGTAAATGCATGTGTGATGATGTTAGTCCCCATATTAGCCATTTCATTGTAGTGAGACCATTTCAAAAAAAAAATTGACCTCACTATATAAAATGACCTGTGGTGACCTCTAGGATAATCACAGCCTCATGAAACTTTACAGCCACAAACTACAGACCTAGAGACATTCAGAGGATGGATGGCTTTCCTAGCTAGATTGACAATAAGGGGGTTTCTGAGCAGTTTCCAGAACAGCGCTCGCCATCCAATCGCCGAAAAATGCAATTCTTGCAGAAAGCTCAAAATGTCAAAACTTTTCGATACCAAATCACAGCATGGACTTTTTTCTATGGTGTTCCTCATCGCTTGGTGTCTTAATGTGTTATTTTGGAGGGATTATTGATTATTTTCATGAGTTCTCGAGTGGTAAATGTTTTTTAAATTTAGCACCAAATATGTGTAACAAATGTTATCAACCCAAAAATTGCCGCAACAACTTATGAGACATAAGTGAGCATGGGAATGGCCATTATATACTTCTATCATAATGTTCTAAGCACTTATAACCTTTCACAATTTAATTAAATTAATTAATTCATGTTTATTTCTGATTTATGACTAGAACAACTTGACACACAGTGCTGAGCTGCATCTTAAATTAATCTTCAGGTCCCCAGCTTTCAGATGATGTACACCACTTTTATATGACATCTACTGTTGACCTGCTATCTCCCCCTAAAAATCCCCTGTACACCCCCTAAAAAAGACAAAAATGGGTATATTGTGGGTCTCAGAGGGTTAAATGTAAGAATTTAAATTTTTAATTCCACATAGAATGCAATTTAATGTAAAATTTTACAATCCCACCTCCACAAAAAAGGATTAAACAGCCGTTAGTCAGCGAAATACGTCTCCCAAAATTAAATCTAAGAAGTTTTAATACATTCTAATTATGACATTCATTTATTGGCATACAAAACGAAAGGTGAACTTACAAGCTGAGAGTGGGAGAGTATCTGGCTGGCGATGAGGGAATCTTCCTCAGACGACTCGTCTGAGTCTTCATGGGTGATCTTGCTGAGGCTGGGCATGCTGCTGGACAGCTGGCTCTCCTCCAGGGGCAGCAGGTCACTCCGGTCCAGACTGTCCATGGAGCGTCTACGAACACCCCAGTTGAAGTTGTCCATAGTCTCACCCTGCAACAGAGAACGGCTTTGAGTTACCAAGTACCAAGAAGTAAAAGCACAGTCTCTTCTCTAACACAAACACATGCCCACACACACACACACACACACACATACCGTATACACACATTCACGCAACCATGCAGTGCAGGTTCAGGGAGGGGGCAGTCTCTGAGGGAGTTTTTCCCCTCACAGCTACGAATGGAAGGAATACTGGAGCAGTGTATCCTCACAAAGAGAGATTCCTCAAACTACAACCAAAATAGTCAAGTTGATGGTGAAACTGGCAGAAAATGTGGATTTAAGAACACCTTGATATTGTCAGACTTTAATATAAATATTTAAAGGTTTCAACCCCCTTGAGGCTGTCGGTCTTCTTGTTAAAAATGCAGAGTGACTTTCAACTAGACAGGACGTCAGCCAACTTCCACATTCCACCAAAGCTCCACATCAACACATCAAGAAAGGGAGACTTCCTGTGGCGACTAGCTTAATGCCTACCACTGATAGAAAGCAATGGCTTTGACTCTGGCCTATTATCTTCCTTTTTAAAATAAACCATTTGTGATCAAAAACAAAATGGGGATGTGGTCAGAAAACTTTCCTCAGCTTGTTGTGGTGTCATTAACGTATAAAACTGTCTGTGTTTTGTTGACCACAGCAGTTGTTTTAGTTTTCAGTCTGTGTGAAATGTTAGCGGGCACAGAGAGAACAGCTGACGACAGTGTTTTCCAGGGAATAAAGTCTGCAGCTTTAGATACACAGAGACAGTTATGTTATTTCTACAGCATCAGTTTGCTGAAAATGCCAAGACGTTACTGTGGATTTTAAGCTTGACTAAGTAGAACTAAAATGAAACAAAGAGATATTCATAATTGAAGAATTCAACATGAGTGATGTTGAATTGAACCAGTTAATGCAACAAATGTTATTGCCGTGAACAATGTGAACAACAATGTGTATATCATCATCGACATTTGGGCCTCAGTGTAAATTGACAGAGCTGACTTTGAGCGAGATCGGAGAGTCTGATGTTCTTCTCCTCAAAGTAAAGCAACAGAAATGTTCACTGCATGAACTTATCAAAGAGCTGACTTTACACAGGGCAAAGGTTGGGGGATGGGGTCAATATAGGTCAGCTGTGTGCAAAATAAAACTAATAACTAACTAACAAAACTAATGCTGCGTTCACATGGAATCAGGCAGACGGTAGACGGCAGACGGACAACACCTTCTAGATGGCAACGGAAAACAAACAAACAGTCCAACGAAATGGCAAGACGGCGAAACGGAATACGCAATACGATATATTGGTATCGTACGGAACCCCCTAGACCCCTAGGAGAACATTTTTATTATGACGTGCCCCTCAAGTTAGTAACTCATTCCCTCGAGTTAGGTATCTCGAGGGAACGAGTTACCTAACAAAGTTGCACTTTGTAGACGGTCCCTGACCGCTCGTCTCACAGCCGGCTGCGCATAGAGACCGATATTATGTGTCCAGCTCGGAGGACGGCTCGTTTTGATTAAAAATTAGGTTGTAGCTCATTGTCCACCTTACTACGGTTAGAAAAATAAGTTTTTTGTGTTTTAACAATGTTTCGGTTATGAGTTATTGATCCAGGAAGTATGAATCTGTCAATATCTTTCCAACTTTAGCGAAGTGCTGTACATCATCTAGGGGAGCTCCAAACATCAGCAATGCGTGGACTGTCAGGATGATTGGAAGAAGTGCTCTATGAAGTAACTTGAGGGAACGAGTTAATAAAAATGTTCTCCTTGGGGTCTAGAGGAGCTCCGTACTATTGTGATGGAATAAAATACATTAAATAAAATGATTTCATGTCTACTATTTTATGTAATTATTCTAGAAATGCATGTAGCTTTAAAATGCAAATTTCTCTTAATGTTCTATTGCAAACTTAAACAACTTTCTCTGGTGTGAGGGAACTACGCAATATCCGCTGTAAATTCCATCACGGTAGGCGGCAAAAAGTTAACGGTTGCCAATATTTTCTGCCGGCTTCATTTAATTTTACCGTCCTGCTCTTGTTCACTAATATTATATCCGCTTTGCCATCTACCGTCTGCCTGATTCCATGTGAATGCAGCATAATACTTGTTTTCTCTTAATAACCAGGAAAAAAAAATTATTGAACACAGTTTAAATCAACTGAAGATACAATTATACATCAGCTAAAATAAATCTTAAAAAGACCTTATGTTGACATGCATTTCACTGGTGACTGTCAGACTACTAGTCCTATGTGATTGTCTAGGAGAAATATGCTAAACACACCGTGTTTCTATCTCTCTTAAACTACACGAACGTTGCAGAATCTGTTTGGTAAATTACACAGCATGCAACACACGTCTGCTACTCTCTACCATCAGCGTGGCAGTTCACTAAATGATCTGCACAAGCAAACACTCTTTTAAAGACCACAGCAAGATGAAATGTAACATGACTAAACTTACCTGTAGCTCCTAGATAGCACAGACAGAAAAAAACAAAATAGAAAAAGGAAAACCCCATTACACAGAGCCGGCAGACCTGACCCAGTACAGTATAAGAGTGCTCTTTGGGAGGAAAAAAAATGTGTCAGTCGTGTTTTTCTTACTGTTGTTGTTGTTGTTGTTGTTGTTTTTGATTTACAAGTTTTATTTCGTTGTTGTCCGACAAACAAATCATTTTCTTTCCCACTGTTTTAAAACTTTTCAGACTCACCTCTCCGTCTTCAAGCTCCACATCCAGGAAGTCAAAATCCCTAAAGACTCTGAACTGCTGCTCTGAGGTGGTGTCGTCCATGTTGTCTGGCTCCCGGGTCCCATCGTCGGAGGACACCAGGCTGGGCTGGTGCTCCATGAGGTCCAGCTCCCCACAACTGGAGAAGATCACCTACACAGAGAAACAAATAGACATGAATTAAAAAAGGGCTTATGGGCTATTTTTGAATGCATGGGCCAGCGAGTGTTGAAATTCATAGCACTGCTCAAATGAAGTGTATCTTACTGAAGGATTTTTTGTGAGCCCCACTTCTTGTCCACACAAAGACAATACATTCACCAGCTTTTCCCGAGTTCTTTTCTGCAGAGAAAATAGAAATATTTTGAACAAAAGATACAGATCACATTTTAATGTCAGGTGTAGATGGGGTGGTAATGTGTTAAATAAGAATCAAATGCAGACATTATCAAAGCATAACTAACCTTCACCTTTCATATTATGCGCATAACTGTCAGAGGGAAAGGGAAGAAGTGCTCACCTGTGAAGACTGAGGCCTCTTCCAGCTGACCGGCACCAGGACGTTGTTGGAGGTGGATCCAGAGGAGGTAGAGGAGGTGCTGCGGGTCACTGCCGTGCTCCTGCTCTTCACATCTTGGCCCGGGGAACGCTGCAGGTCATCGTAGCGCCGACCAATCACCGGCGTCTAACGGCGCGGATACAAACAAACAGACGTGCGGACAGAAACCTCAATGAGTCGGTGGAAGTTTGAAGAAGAGAAAGTCCCTCTGTGCTTAGTCAATTCATGAGTCAGGCTCCATAACAGCTCCTGTTTCCTCCAAGATGACCGTAAAGTGATCAATGTTTCAACATTTATCTTTTATCAATGTTCACTATTTTTATTCTGCTTGGCATTCCCAATGTGTGACGCATTTGAGGAAAAACAAACCTACTTTTCCTCTGCCTTATCCCTCTAAAAATAGCCTAAAAATCTCTGGGTATTTTAGGAAATATCTGTGGTTTGACCAGTGTGTCTCAAGTTTAAATACACACGCTGTCGGCCATCCACTAAAACTCACTGATTCACATACAAAGGGCAGCAGCAAAGAGCTGACATCATTTCCTGCCATTCATGGGCTACCCAAATAGCTCCCTGTTCGGTTCCCACACACACACTGCTCCGTCTGTATCTTCGCTTGGTTAATTGTGTTTACCTTTTTGGAGCTTTCAAGCTAATCTCAAGGGGTTTGGTCAAAAAGAAACATCAGTATTAAGGAAGGGGAAGAAATGTTTCCTTTCCAGAAACACACAACCTCAACAAGCACCACACCCTGGAAAATACAGGAACAAATACAGGGGAAAAACATACAAGCATTAAGCTCCCCTCAAGCTGCAGGGACTTTCAAACTGGTAGAAAGAAAGCCAGAGAAAGAGTCTCTCACCTCGGATATGTCAAAGTGGAAATCCAGCGTTTTCCCAGGCAGGGCCTTGGAGGAGCGGTCCCACACGCGGCTGATGTCCTCGTACGCGAGGTCACTGTGTGGGGATGAAGGCTGCACCAGACTGGCTGATCGAGAAACCACCAGCTTCAGGATATTCAACGCTTCCCCCCAATGGACAGTCTATAGTCAACACAGACAAACACACGCGCACCATTTCACCCGCACACGCAGACAAGAAAACCAACACAGCCACATGTTTAGAAAGAAAACAACCACAAATGTCTCTCTGTGTGTTTAATGTGGTTCTATTTCTGGCAGTTGGAAGCTAAAGGAAAATGGACTGAGCATGAGAAGAAGCAGAGGCCGAGCCTGCGGCAGAAGGGCAGACTGTTTATAGTTTGGGTGTGTCTACAAATTTACTGCACTGACACAAGACAGCTTTTTTTCCTCCTTTTTTTCCCATGAACACTCACAAAAGGAACAGGGAACGCAAGACTCTTACTCAGAGCCTAAAAGGTTTCCAATGATCACATCTGATGGAGGTGATCTGAATGTTTTCACTTTCAGAGCACATACAGTATATCTCCAAAAGTAAAAGTTACCACTGGAATATCCTAAAAAATATAAACAGCCATTAACTAAAAATCATTATGAGACAAACAGTCACCACATATTTAAACTATGGCTGTCAAAGTTAATAATAATAACGTGTTACATTTGTTTTAACACCACTAATATCTGTAATGCATTAACGCAATTGATCTTTCGGAGGTTGAAGTGGGCTCAGTTTTTAAAGTTAAAGTGAAGGAACTGCTATCATATGAAACTAGAAAACTTAAGGAAGAGAGACGCAAAGGAGGACAAATAACGCTCCAAACCTACGCAAAATTTTGGTGAGGAAAAACTGGCATGGCCCTTTTCAAAAGGGGTTCCTCGACCTTTGACCTCAAGATACGTGAATGAAAGTCTCCCCTTAACAGACATGCCCACTTTATGATAATCACATGCGGCATTAAATATTCAAATCGATTGAGAGCCCTAATTTAAACTAATTATCAGCAGTAGGACACGTATTCAGGTGTTGACGTTTTATTTCAACTCACCTGGACGAATTTCTCAATCGTCTTGAGCACCTCCATGTTGAAGGGTTTGGCTTGGATTCCACTCAGGTCCATGTGACTCAGGAGGCTGTAGATGATCTGTAAAAGAGTCTGCTGCATGCTAGGGAGACCCTTCTCCAACAGCTGTTACAACAGAATGAAATGCCATTCATTTATTTCGCACCTTTAGAGAAGCTGTAATAATAATAATAATGACTGTGCAACCCTTTCACTGCTCCTCAGCAAATATACACACTTGCAAACCCTCCCAGTTTTCCTGGGAGACTCGTGTTTATCATTGCCAAAATCAAAAGTATGCCTATTTTACATAAAAATGCTGTTGCAGTGTACTTATTCATTTGCTATTTTCATTCTTTAAACGTCACCAGAATGCAACAAACAAAGTTTGGAAAATCCTCTCTATTTTCGAGGTCTCAAGGTTGGCAAGTATGCAAACATACTGATCGGCTGACACGGCTGATGCACGAACCTCTGCCATGTACGTGACCAGGTTGAGGGTGATGTCCGAGAAAGCTTCGTGAAGATATCGACACACCACGTTCACCCAAGAGAAGCAGTCTCGTGTGTAGGAGTGCGTTTTGTACAGAGTCATGACATGAGCGAGGTTGGAGAGCTTTGCGTTCTTCTCCTCGAGGCATACCTGACACACAAAATAGTGCATTAGCTTGAAACATATTATTATCTCTGAGTGAAAAATGAGGAAAGAAACGTTAATAGAGCCAAACCTGGGCTATCTTCTCAGCAACGTCTTGACAGAACTGCGTGGGGCCGTCAAAGTTCTGCACGAGGTGCGGCAGCAGGCAGAGGACGTTCAAGGGAAAACCTAAACGGATGAAACAAACAAATTCATTCAACATTTCACATGAAAATATTCACTTTGAAAATGTGTCGTTTTATGTGCTTCACCACATTATTAAGAAAATTGGCAGAAAATAACAGCTTCCAGACCTAAAATCTAAGAACATCTATCGATTCCTAGAGTGTACCTATGGCTTGTGAGGTGTCCACTACAGGCACTCGAGACACGGGCGTGAGTTGGCAGAAGAGCTGCAGCGTGAGGTCGGTGGTGGACACGGAGGTGAAGCCCTTCAGCAGCAGCTGCTGGAGCCCAGTGAAGCTGCTCCATTGAAGCTGGCTCTGCAGTTTCTCCAGCTTCTCCCTGTTCTCCTGCTTGTCTAGCGACATGTGGCCCAGCAGCTTATTCAGCAGCCTCAGAGACATCTGATACTCGAACTCAAAGTCCGACTCCATCAGCGACACCGCCACCCAGAAGATGGTGGCCAGCAGGTTGCTGGGGTGGTTGATGTTGGTCGGGTCGTTGATGTTGTCTTTAGACGAGGACGGGCTGCGGGTCTTGGCTAACAAGACCTGCTGTTCACAGGCTTGGATGCGGTCCAGTGTGGCGCTGCGAGGCGGATCGGCCCACCTGTCTGCCTCGCCGAACTTCTTGGGGACGGAGGAGCTCCTCTGATGTCGGCTCCTCTCTTCTCTTCTGAGATTGAGCTGCCCTGTGCTCTTCCTGTTGGACAGCAGCTTGAGGCTGGTGAGGAAATCTGGAGACGAGGCTCTGGAATTAAACAAACGATAAAGTTACCACATGTTTTAACAAAAACACAAATAAAACATAAATATATGTAGAGGAGACACAAACCTTGTCAGGATGGCCATGAGATCATTGTTCTTGAGACATTCAGCCAAGTTATCCACCACAGATTCCAGTGTGAGTAATACCTCCATCACATAGCCCTGCAAAAGAGAAAATTAATAATCATTTCATTATAACAGAGCACTTAATGGATAAAAAGTAACAGATGGATTTGGATAATAATTGATGGACACATAGTTCAAGGATCTGCTGATTAAACGTTTATAATGATCTAAAAATGTATTTATTTATTTATTTTAAACATATTTTATTGGCGATGATGTATAATATGGTAAACAAGATTCAAAGGTACAATATTTAAATTTTTTCGTATTTAATTGTGATCACAATGGAAAAGAGAAAAAGAAAAAAAAACAAACAAACAATGAAACAACATAAAAAAACAAACCCACCCACCTAGATATCCTAAATGCTCAATTTTCTGCCATTATATGATTATTATCTTATTACCATCATTACCAACAACTGCTACTATAAACTGTATTGCCGACGGGCATTCAACAGTGATAACGACGCAAAGAAGAAACTCCTACATGGACGATCCCTAAATGTGTAAAATGCTCTCACGTCATGTCTCATGTGCACTAACCTGCACTTCCTCTCCGTGTTCACCTACGACTTCCACCAGCCGCGAGAGCAGGTCGGAGACGGCGTGGGCAGAGATGGGCTGCCGGAGGGCTCGGAACACCTGGAAGGAACGGCCGGCGTAGTGACGCGACGAGCTGCAAAGGGCCGTCTGCAGCGCTACGTCACTGAGCTGCTGCTCCAGGTGGAAATCTGACGAGGACACACAGAAGAAATGTTCTGATGAAAATGAGAATTATTGAGTGGTAAAGATGGAGTACTAACCATTTAATCAATTAATAATTACTGTTAAAGATGCACCGAAGGGTTTACCTGACTTGGACTCTTTGAACACAGACACCACATGTCGCAGAAAGTTGGTCAGCTGCCCGGTGCTTTTTGAAATATGGTTCTTTGCTGAAATGTCTTCATGGCACCACAGCGGCCCATACGCTCTAAAAAACAACAGTTTCATAGTTACTAACAACACACAGTATATTGTCTACGTAGAGGTCTGCTATTGTAGAAAGAGGCACAATTAGCTGACTATTCTGAATAACCTGTAACCAAGCCCAAATCCAGATGTTACTGTGCTTTTGTTGAGCCTATTAAATATTGTCTGTACTTAAACTGACAGATTTAATTGGAATTTCCAATGTGACAGTACAGTCAGTCATGCTAAAAGCCAGCTGCACTAGCTTAATTCAAATATCAAATCTAATCTACTCCTAATAAGAATCCATTGCACTATGCACATAGCACCACTAGGTGGTAACCTACATCAAGAAATATGAGAAAGCATACCAGCGTAAGAAGCGTATCTCTGCTGTCTAACATGCATTTAGTGTGTAAAATACTTCCAGCCTTCCTTTAACACCCGTAAGTAAAACTACATTCTCAGAGTCCAACCACTGCTTGCTGGAATTTAAAAGCAACATGTTAAATCAGCACCTCGTGGTTAAAAACTCAATGAGCTTGTTGGTCTTCTCGTCCATTTTACTGGAAGCCACCAGCTCCTCCACCTCGTGCGAGATCTCCGGCAGGTTGCTGCTGCTGCCTCCCAGACTCAAACTGGACGACGTGGAGGAAGAACTCAGACCAGAGTCCGGCACGGGAGACCCTTGACACTCCCGCAGGAAGTCAAAACATCCTCCTGAACACGACAGAGAGAACAGGTGTGTGATCAGAAACAGGTTACAACGTGGTTCATTTGGAGGTTTGACATCATTTCCCTGACTGCAACTTGCAGGAGTTAGTGTAAAAGGGGGACGTGTAGCGAGCAGCCTGGCCTGTGTTTTAACATGTCTGGAATTTGAATCCAATTAGCCCTGTCTACTGACAGTGTTTATTTAATGTGGTTGAACTTTAACTACTAAGTAGTTGCACACTTCATTTCCTTGTTGTTAATTTACTGATTATTTCTGCAAGATATTACACGTACTATCCAAATATAAACGTGGGAGTGAAGACGCTACAAAGACTGAGAAGAAAATAAGATGTTTTCTTTGGATCTCATTTATCATTGTGTGGTATCGCTGTAAGAAAGAAAAAAACACTATTTTTAGCATACAAGTTGTGTTCAAATGGTCAAATAATACTCTGGACATTATAAATGTCTAGACGTTTGCAAAACAAATTATCGGCAGGGGGGGGGAGGCAAACCAGCCTATCCAAGCCCGAGCAGATGGCCCCAATTTGGGCAAGAGGACAGAAATAGCATAATGGAATGCTTTAATCAAGACCTTTGATGTCCTCTGAGCTCAATATTGCTTTTGGCACAGTGTCCAAATATTTTCTCCCCCGATAAGAAACTTATCTATCCTCTGAAAGGAATGTTAACCAGTCCCTCCTGTTGTTGACGTTTATATTAGCCAGAGAGAAGAGCAATGTGTCAAGCCAAGAAGCTCCGTCAACTGGACCCGGGTCTACGCCGACATTTTACTGAAGTGTGAACGTATTACTAAAAGCCTGTATGTTTTTACCTGAAGGTAAAAACTCCGGCTGAAGACTTGGTTTGCAGGTGAGGGTCTTGGTACCGTTGATCTCACGTGTCTGCAGTAAGACTGAGGCGATGGCCTGGAAGTTGTTGTTACAGGACAACGTGATGAGCAGGTGGAGGAGGAGACGTTTGCTGTGCTCAAACACCTCCGGACGGTAGTGATCCATACCTGAGGAAAGGATCAGAGCAGTCAGCCTGCTGCGGCACACTGTGAACTCTCAGACAAGGTGTTGCTTGTTACAGCGAGGACTAGAGTTTCTTTTCAAGTTTCCTTTCTCCCAGTTTCACAACCTTGATCTCAGAGTCTATTGAAACTAGAATTATTGTATGCCTCCGCCAACCAGTCAAGTTGCAGTTTACATCCGTGTCTGTCCAAAATATCAGCACTTCATCATTTTATCCTGTTAGACATTTGTGTGAAATTGTCATAATTAGCGTGTGAATTCTTGAAAAAAACGTGTTTCAGTTCATCCTTGAGTCCAGGTCAAGTTAAACGTTATTTGTATAGCACCTTTGAAAAAACAACCGCAGTTGACCAAAGTGCTTAACATGTACATAATACAAATTAATACAAAGCAAACAACAATAAGAACAAAGGAAAACAATAAACATAATGTGCACATGACAGCAGTAAAAGAGTTGCAGCACTACAGGGGACACGACGGGCAGCAACTTCAATGATTCTGTGGTCTGAGCTGTTTTAATATGAAAGGGTAAGTTGTTCCAGAGGTTAGGGGTGGCTACCGCAGAGGCTTTTTCGCCTCTAGTTCTGGGGACATCCTGGAGCATCTGGTTTGTCGACCTCAGTGCTCTAAGCTCTGGAGTATGAAGGTGCAATAGTTCTGTTAGATAAGGTGGGGCCAGCCCTTTTAAAACCGTAAAAACAAGCAATTAAACCTTTAAATCAATCCGGAAACGGACAGGAAGCCAGTGGACGGAGGCCAAAACTGGTGATATGTGTTCACGTTTTCAGAGACGACTGTTCTACACTCACATACAAAGAATTACAGTAGTCTAACCGAGAGGTAATACAAGCATGGGTTACTCTCTCTCGAGATCTTGGGGAGACAGATAGGCCTTTAACTTGGCTAAGAGTCCTAACTGGAAAAAGCTGGTTTTGACAACTGAGCTAATTTGTTCATCAACTCTGAAGGAGCTGGCAACATTTTTGAGAAAAGAATTTGTGCCAAATTTGAAGAAATTCCCTCAAGGCGTTCCTGAGGTACCGTGTTGACGAGAATGGGATGGACTGAGGACACATTGACCTTGACCTTTGACCACCACAATCTAATCAGTTCACCCTTGAGTCCAAGTGGATGCATGTACCAAATTTGAAGGCGTTCCTAAGATATTGTGTTCACGAGAATGGGTCGGACGTATGTACGTACGTACGACCCCAAAAACACAACGCCTCCCTCCGGCCACGGCTATGGCCGTGGCCGGAGGCGTAAAAATTAAACGTCTGGTATCGGCTGTTTGAAACTGAATAAAAGCTTTTTACCAGAAGCTTTAACTGACTTCATCAACTCTTTGTGCTTACTGTAAACAAGACAATAATAATAAACTAATAATAAATAATAAACAATGGTAATGTATAACAAATTATTATTTCAAAATCTGCAATCAAGATGTGTACTGTATTACGTAAAATATGTAAATATCATGTAATTACACTGACGGGTTTTACAGGGATGATAATAATTGAGATGAGAGAGAGAGAGAGAGAGAGAGAGAGAGATGATAATAATGTGAACTCACCCAAAAACAAGGCATGTAGCAGCAAAGGCAAGTGCATGACCCAGTCCTCTCTGACACTGTGGTCCACCACCATCTCTGTCATGAAGATGACGGCTATATTACACCTAAAACAAACAGAAACACACAAACTGTAAAGCCTCTCAATCCGGTGAAACACAACAACACACCAAGCGAATGTAAATCCACAAAAACATGACAGGTTAAAGGTCTAAGATCAGTCTGATCGCAAAGTAAACAGCCCTAGTTAGTTATTCTTTAGGGGTGACTAGCAGAAGTTTTGTCTTGACATTTTAAACTCGGAATGAATGAATGAACGTATGCAGCAGTCTGACCTGTGAAGCGGTCCTCTGGGAGTGATGGTCTCTGGTAAGAAGTCCACCAGCGGAGCCCAGCATCCTCCATTCAGAGGCATGGGCAGGGGATGGGGCTGATTGGTCTCAATGACAACCACCAGCCAATCAGCATAGGGGGGAAGAGGTTCACCTAAATGATTACAGAAGATGACACTGCTGACATTTATCCCACACACACACACATATGGCAAATTTCAATCAAAAATGAAGAGCTATGGCATATATGGCAAGTGGGCAAATGACAGACTGGAGATGCATTTAAATAATGTACAACTACATAACATCATAGAAGAGAACTACATTTTGAAGGTCAGTTGTTAATGGGGGTATTTAAGAGAGCTTTTCGTTGTCAAATGATTCTAACTCATATTAGTCTGCTGGGCTAATTCAGACCATGAGAGGATAACAACGCTGTTTTTGGGTCACTGGCAGCAGTGCAGAGGCCCTGGGCTTGACTACTTTTATTTCAGTGCCAGTTCTCACAGACGCCTTTTAAGAACCCCCGGGCCTCTCTGCACTGCTCATGCATTATCAATGACACCATGCCGGCCACCATCTTACCCTCTAAACCAGCCTGTGTATTCTACACTCACCAGACCGTGACAACCGCACGGTTGCTTTTTTTTTTTTTTTTTCAAAGGATGTCTAGTACAGAAATACACTCACTCTTATCTTCATCGTAAGATCCTCCTGAGCTGTTGCTGTAGCGTGATTCCAAGCGGTTGTGGGCTCTCATTATGTGGCTGAGCCTGAGGTCAGAAAAGAGAAATTATCATCATGAGCCTCGGTAGGACTGTAATTAATCTAATGAGAAGCTTCAAGATCTTGTTCTCTACCTCTCCTCGTTCTCCTTCACAGTCTTAGTATCGTCAGTGTCGGGGAAGTTCTCCTGACCGGCGACTACGGTGTTGCTACTCGATGTGGTGCCTGGAAAAAAAAAAAAGTTAGAGGAAAGTCAACTGAGCATCTTTAACACCAACACCGCTTCACATTCACCCACTGGGCTCCGTCCAGAGCAAACACAGTTTTCTCTGGTTGGCCACTAAGTGGTACCACTGGAGCATTTGGGATTTCCTGGTTGGTTGATTTTTCCTGTTAAAAAAAACAAATTCAACATTTTGTTCAGTGTTTTTTATAAAGGTGTACCTGAAGCTGCTGTGGAGGTCTTGCTTGTGGCGGTGAAGCGATAGAAAGGAGGGCTATCGCAGTGCTGCACCACAGGGTTGACTGGATCCGTTTGCTGCAGCTCAAATATCAGCTCCTCCATGGTCTGCATGGTGTTGTTCCGGCACAGATAGATCACCACCTTCTTGATCTGAACAAAAAACATCGCAGAATAGCCGTGAGAAAACCGGAAAGAACTAAAAATAGAAGTTATCTACATAACATTTTTGAAGCTGGCCTAAATGACATAGCTTACATATGGCAGGAGGGTGGTGTCGCTGCTGACGCCACACAAGCTGATGAGAAACTGCAGTGCGGTTCTCAGATTGTTGCTCCACTTCTCGTTGCTGACTAAAGCATTCCAGGCGTTTTCCATCTCTGGTCCCGGTAGGTCATCGCCATACTGACCAAAAGGGGTTACAAAAAGAGCGTCATGTTAGCTGCATTGACTGATTACTAGGGCTGTCGATAGTAACGCGTTATGGCAAGCTCATTTTAACACCACTAATAACTTTAATGCATTAGTGCAACTTATGAAATTTAGGTTGGAGCGGGCTAAATCTAGAGTGAAGATATGGCATCATATAAAACTATAAAACCTAAGGAATCCATTGGTATCAACCATGTCATACTAGCTTGTCGAAGGATGCTACATAATGCTCCAAACTTGTGCAAAATTTTGGCGAGGAAAAACTGGCATGGCCATTTTCAAAGGGGTCCATTGGCCTCTGACCTCAAGATATGTGAATGAAAATGGGTTCTATGGGTACCCACGAGTCTCTCCTTTATAGACATGATAATTTATGATAATCACATGCAGTTTGGGGCAAGTCATAGTCAAGCTGTTGTTGCCTGTTGGGCTTCTTGAGTTTGCCATGTTGATTTGAGCATATTTTATATGCTAAATGCAGTACCTGTGAGGGTTTCTGGACAATATCTGTCATTGTTTTGTGTTGTTAATTGATTTCCAATAATAAATATATACATACATTTGCATAAAGCAGCATATTTGCCTACTCCAATATTGCTAAGAGTATTAAACACATGACAAATCTCCCTTTAAGTTACATTTTGAACAGATAAGAAATGTGTGATTCATTTGCGATTTGACAGCCCTACTGATTACCCATGCCCCATTCCATTCCATTTCCTCAGCACAACTTTACCTTGGCGGTCATGAACATGAGGTTATTGAGAACCATGGACGTGGCCTGTAAGGAGCCCCAGCCGGTGCCCTTCAGTTGGTGGGATGAACCCGCGCTGGTCGTCCGGATGGAAGCGCTATAATCTGAAGTGCACGGTGTGAAGACCGGGAGCAGCAGGCCGCTATCCACCAGCTCAATGTTACCAAGCCAGGGCAGGAGGTAGGTTAGCATGATCTGCCTCCCGTTGGGATGAGTGGTGGAGAACCTCTGGCTAACCTCTGGATCAAGCAGGGGAAAGGCAATACTAACATCAGAATAACATCAGCTGGGGAAATCAAACACATACTGTATACTCAGTTTCAACATAATTGCCAGTTTAATCCTGATCCACATATGAATTCAACTTCAACCTGGGAGTCCCTTAATTGATTTAAGCTCTCTAAGTGTTTCTGTGGTCAGTGGGAGCGTTCATAGATACAGTATGTGTGTGGGTGGTGGAAGAGGAGAAGACTTCTCTGGAAGATGAGTGAGCAGCATTTAGTGGGAAACCGTAAGCCTGTGAGAGTATTACAGCCGGCTGAAATACCACGGCTAACCCTGCTGTGGCTACATACACAGCACACATATGACACAAACAGCTACCTGAGAACAGAGGAAGTGTGAGTTCAGGGTACATCCTGGCCAGCTGGCTGGAGAGCTGAGGCAGGGAGACGCTGTACAGAGGTGGCAGCGGACCGTGGGTGCCGTAGAGGATGCTGCTCGGCTTCTGCTCCGCAATCCTCTTAGAGTACACAAACAACTTAGCTTCAAGGATCTGTTCAAAGGAAAGGAGGAGAAATGCGTCATTTTACTGTTCAACCACAGAAAACTACACAGAAGCACCAGAAGGCAGCTGGGCTTGTTGTATATATCTCACCTGCATTAGCTGCATTGAAATCTCATAGATTTCTCTGTTGGTGTCTGACGCCTTGAAGAGGACCAGATTCAGCAGCGTTACTATGTCACTTGGGTAGTTTCTGCTAGTTAGGAAAGAGAGAGAACAAAATAATTTAATGTTTCAGTTTTAAGAAAACAATGCTCAGTGTTCCACATAATGATTGGGTTTATGTTTTTGAGAAAAAGCAGGAGGGGAAGTCCAACTTCAGATGAACAGTGAGCCCTTTAACCCTTTAAAAACTCCTGCAGAAGATCGTTGTTTGAATGATCCTGTTTAAATCGATCTAAAATAAAAACCATTATAACTAGAGCATTCATTCTTTGCGCAGCGGAAAGTTAAAGCTTCTGTCTTTCGCGTCATCACGTTGTACGCTCGCGATGACATCATTACGTTACGTGTGGAGCGTTACGAAACTATCAAAGCGCCTTTGCACTCGATCTGCTCATAGAAATTAGCATATCTCAAAAACTAAAAACTGTGCATCGTTAAAAACGTATAGAGTGTTGAGCAATGTTTTGTTCATGTTTCTACATTTAGAAATATTTTGGATCAATATGTTCTGTTTGTTTATTTAATAACATGTTATTAATTTTCTTTTGTAATTTATGACACAATTTCAATACTTTTTCAATTATTATTATGGCTGTCAAAGTCAACGCGATAAAGCATTAACACAACTAGAGTGAAGATACTGGCATCATATGAAACTAGAAAAACATGATGAATCCATTAGTACCAACCACGAAGCTAAATAACGCTCCAAACTTAAGCTAAATTTTGGCGAGGAAAACTGGCATGGCCATTTTCAAAGGGGTCCCTTGACCTCTGACCTCAAGAGTACTAAATACTTGACAAACCTCCCCTTTAAGGTACATTTTGAACAGATAAAAAATGTGCGATTAATTTGTGATTAACCACAATTAACTGCGGACAATCATGCGATTTATCGCGATATAATATTTTAATTGATTGACACCCCTCGTAATTATAGCTTTTTGACTTGTATAACCTTTTAGTTTAGGTTGTACAGGTTTTAGGGATATGAAGCATTTGAAGAAATGACATCAAAATAAGCAAAAATACCAATGTAGGCACTGGCGGACCATTTCTATTGCAGAGTTCAAAGGGTTAAGAGGTTCAGCTGAGGTGACGCTTTGGAGAGCTCATTTTCCAGTGGTGTCCCCACGTGGACAAGAAGTCTGGATGATCATACCCGATGCCCTTTGTGAAAACTGTGTTTGTGCACAGGCAGCTGACCTCAACTAGTTGAACATTGATTTTTGTACCTGCTGCCACAGACTGTAGCGATGGCTTTGAAGCAGCCCGAGGCGAGCTGGTAGGAGCCCGTGTAGCAGCGATCCACAGCCCAGTTGAATAGGTTGACCTGGTCGGCATTGAGCTCCAGAAGCAGGATGACGACTTCACAGCCAAGCTGGTGGACCTGAGCCAGGAGCAACACACCAACACAGACTCTCCTGAATATCACGTCTTTTTTAAGGATCCCCTGTATTCCTGATTTTACATTACACAAATATCTGAGGCTATGTGTATTTTTCAAAGATCTGGCGAGTCGGTGTAAAATGATTCTTTACTTCTGTCATGCAAATAATATGATAAATTACATTTTCTTGGCTACCTGCCCAGTTTACTGCTACTCCTCAAGCCGTGCAATGATAACACGGCAGCTCAAAGTCAATTTTGACAAGGGAGAATGTGTAAAATAAACATGCAGGTGCTTTATCTTGTACCACAGTGAACCGAAAACAAAGACAATATCAGACAAATTTATTTTGATACTCTCCTTTACTACTTGCCAGCCCTCCAGCAAGATAATGGCGAGCGCTTGGCAATGTCTAGCGTTGGGCTTTTAATACAAAGTGGGCTTCAGCGAGCTATCAGAGGGGCTTTCTGGGTCAGCTCTTTGTTTAAATGCACCGCGGTGGTAAAGCATTGGCCACATACCCGCTGATCCTGGCAGGCGAGTATATTATCCAGCCACTTATAGAGGTATCCGTCTGGAGAGAGGCCAACGTTGTCAAACACAGACCCGCAGCACAGCACAGCAGACATGGCCTGGAAGAACAAACAGGCAACAGTTGCACACAGCTCAGAATGCAGTAGCAGGAAGTACGTGTTGAGTTCCCAGAAGTCCTGTTATGTGGCAGCAAACTGCAGCGCTCAGGTTTACCAACCAACAAAGTCTGTTGTTTCTTAAAACCTAAAGATAGAAGTGGGTGGAAGAGATGTGAAAATCTAATGTTGGCGACCCAGGATTTTCACACTGCAGTTCAGGAGAGAGTGTACTGTTCTGTGAGTTTGTATTTGTCTTGTGGGTGGAGAGGAGTCCATGCCAAACAACAGAATTACATTTAAAAGAAATATCTTGGCTAGCAGAGATAGGATGGGAGGATGTTCTTTGATGCAGCACCGCTCGGTGACTGTCTCAAACACACACACACACACACACACAACAATCGCGGGCCAAAGTTGGGTTTGTCCATCAGGTTTGATTTAGCCTGCCAGATGTTAGTGAATTTTTTTTTATAATTAAAGGCCTGTGTTAGCTTGTCGGGAAGGGGACTAAATAACACTCCAAACTTATGCTAGATTTTGGCGAGGAAAAACTTGCATGGCCATTTTCAAAGGGATCCCTTGACCTCTGACATCAAGATATGTGAATGTAATTGGGTTCTATGGGTACCCACGAGTCTCCCCTTTACAGACATGCCCACTTTATAATAATCACATGCAGTTTTTTTTTTTAATTCAGTATACATATGTTATTTTTGCCTATTCTAAAAATGGTATTTGAATATTTCTGTATGCTGGGGTCCTTAAACTCTCTTGGTATTGCATAAATTTGGTATGACTGGAAATGAGCCCAATTGTATTCAGCAGGTGGGTTTTAAGGGGTTAACTATTTCAAAGCTAAAATAATATTCAATTGGGGGAACTTGGGATCCTCGTACCATTTTGCATCTTAACATTACAATACGATAGGTGATTACTTTTGGTCCGTGGCCCAACATTGAGTTCCAGTTTTGCCCTCCAAGGGAAAAAGTTTGGGTACCCCTGGGTTAGATCATTAGATACACAAAACTATTCCAGTGAGGGAATTTGTGGATTTATTCTCTTGTTCTCAAATGTATGCTTTGGATAAAGACAGACCAATCCACTGCCAAGATGCATGTTTCTTTTCCTACTAAGCATTATGGGGTTACACTAATATATGTATGAGTTTGTGGAAGGCAATAGATTGCATAATGTATGTTTACCTTTAGGGCACAATATTGATATCTTGTGATCTGGTGATTCCTGTCACTGTAGCGGTCCAGAGGGGTGAACATGATGCTGAACGGACCGGCCCACTGACTGAAGAGGATGAAGAGGTGATGCCGCAGGCTCTGCTGTGGAAACAGGAAGCGCCTGTGGTGCACTGGGGAGGAAGACAAGACAGTCCGTTATAGGTCGGCTCATTGAGAGAGTGGAGAGTCAGCAAAAAATATTCAAGCGTCTTAAACTCTTAACTACTAAAAGTGCATTTTCCGATACGATAATAAGGTGTTGAAGTCCCTTGACAGATCATTAGCCATTCAGTGGGGACTTGTGAATGCTTGGCAACCCATGAGTCATCACCTGTCCTTGCCTGCTCTGTCCTTAAGCTGCACTATTTTTGGATCTACAACCCTTGGACTACATCCAAAACAAGATCAATATCAGGAGTCGTGTGCTCCGTGTGCTGTGCTAACCCCAGCCGGATGGAAGCCTATTATAGAATTCACAATGCACAAATTGAGGGAAAGGATAGTTGGATGTATTAGGCATCAATAATAAAGAAACGCATTCAGTAATTTATCAATCTGACCAACAGAGCGTTGTCGGTGACTTAAACTGACAAGAAAGACCTTTCGGGCTGAATCTTTTCTGAGTACCTGGTACACATTGGATGAGGTTGGCCACCATGGCACTGAAGTGAGCTCGGATGTCCTTGAGGATCTCTGCGTCTTTGTCATTCTCAGCTTCCAGGAGCATCCGAGTTAGATCCACATACTCCAGGAACAGAGCGCCCAGGGCGAGGGTGTCACGTTCCAGAGCTCCGTTTGTGCTTTAGGAAAAACAAGGAGACGCCCAGTGAGAAGAAATTACAAAACAAACTATCTAACAGTAATATTTAGGGCTGTCATTGTTAACGCGATAATAAGGCGTCGATGCAAATTTGTTTTAACGCCATTCATTTCTTTAATGCATCTTTTTGATTTTTATAAATTTGATGGGCCGCCGATCTTTCAGAGGTTGTAGCGGGCTCAGTTTTAAAGCTGGAGTGATACTGGCATCATATGAAAAAAGAAAACTTAAGGAATCCATTGGTACCAAGCATGTCATACTAGCTTGTCGTGAAGGAGGATAAATAACGCTCCGAATTTTGGCGAGGAAAAACTTGCATGGCCATTTTCAAAGGGGTCCCTTGACCTCTGACCTCCAGATATGTGAATGAAAATGGGTTCTCTGGGTACCCACGAATCTCCCCTTTAAAGACATGCCCACTTTATGATAATCACAATATTTGTCTTGTTTTTTTGTGTTGTTAATTGATTTCCAATAATAAATATATGCATACATTTGCATAAAGCAAGCATATTTGACCACTCCCATGTTAACAAGAGTATTAAATACTTGACAAATCTCCCTTTAAGGTACATTTTGAACAGATAAAAAATGTGCAATTAATTTGTGATTAATCGTGATCAACTATGGACAATCATGTGATTAATCAGGATTAAATATTTTAATCGATTGACAGCCCTAGTAAACTGCTTTTTCATCATTTGTCAACACGCAAACTGTACAATAACTATAAGGCGTTATGTAGCACAAAGGTTATATCTTGATGACCCTGTTTTGTTATCTTAATTTGTGCTCCCCCTTTGTGTACCGTGAGTGTGATATTGTGGAGTATGGTTCTGTAATGTGTCAACTATAATACCACACTAACCTGTCACTGATGACACCTGCATCAGCCAGCAGCTCAAAGATCCGCAGCAGCTGCAGTCTCAGCAGGTCTCGTCGTTCACGCCGCTTCTTGTTCTGCAAAAAAAAAAACATTAAGAAGAATCCTTAATGACCAAAGCCCTGGTGACAATCTTATTAACCTATATTTAGTGACTGAGATTATCTGATCCAGTTCTTTAGTTAAATTACAGACCACTATCTAGTCCATTCACACATTAAATCCAGCAGTATATATTTTGGTTATGTTGTGTGCTGTGCTGTAAACACGATCAACCAACCTCAGGTCTTCTTTCTAGTGCTTCTTTCATGAGAGGATGTAGCTCTTCCACAAGTTCTCTGTGTGCAGGCAGTGAAAATACAAACAAGTCATCATCAACTACCATAAATACGTTCAGTTAAATGGACAAATTGCACTTCAGCAAGACTATTGTTTTCGGAGAAGAGATTTGAGCTAAAAACAAAATCAGATTTTTAGGGAACAATGTAGATGCAGCTGTAAATGGCAACAAGGCACCACTCAACTATAATCCCCCGTTTATCTCCTCTTTAAATCCACACAAATACAGGTCAACATGTTCTTTAACTACAGAGAAAATAATGGATTGTGCTCTAACTTTCATTTGACTGGTCCTGTCCCATTAAAAGAGACAAACAGCAATAATACAGCAGCTAAAATGTGATGATGCTGTGCTGCTATTCATTTTCTAAACCAATGATGGATCATTAAAAATATCTAAAACACAATTTTCCTGATATACCTGAATACAAGGGAATTGGTACGACCAAAGCCCAGAACCAATGACTCTGTCAGCTCGATGCTCTCTGCCCTCATCAGCGGAACCAACTGCTTCAGAAGCCAAGCCACAGATGGGCTCCCGATAACCTGAAACATCAAACATCGACGGTTCAAAATAAATGTCTCACGCCGCTTGAACGCCCCTAATTACACAGGGCTGCAAGAATTTATCAAGCGTTCTGTTCCATTCATGCAAAGATAGCTGCTGTGTAATTCGATGCGTCGAGTTTGAATGTCAACAAGCTGCGTATGAACACCTGATCCTGCAGAGACAAAGCACTGGGGGAATTAATAAGGCCTGAGGACGAGGGAGGCAGCTACCTTGTTATCGTAGCTGACACCGCTGTCGGGCGTGGCGGCCGTGATCTCAGGTGTCGATGCTCTCAGATGGCCGGGGCTCATGATACTGGGCTTGGCCACCCCGAAGCAAAGGATCAAGTAGTTTCTCCACAGGGTTACGTAATTGTCCCCGCTGCCAGACATGTTGGTCTTCTTTGCATACACTGGGTTACTGGTGAATCATACAAAAAGATAATTTTTTATCTGCGCTGGTTTTAACAGAGGATCTCGAGGAGTTGTTTATCATTTGCAAAGGGGAAGTGGTGTCAGGTGGCTTTACTTAAAACAGGAACGTCAGAAAATAGAAAATACAAGTGTTGCATATTGGAGGACACTTACTTTGGGTCTACCAGGGGCATGAGCGTCTGCATTCGAGTGAAGGCGTAGGGCCAGGCGTAGCTGAGCGCCGTGGGGCAGTGCTTGGGTAGGTTGTCCTGTCGGAGGAGGCTGTACACACACAGCACCCAGGGGTCCTTCACAGACTGGGCAAAGATCCACACGTGTGAGGGGCTCCTGATGTCATAATGACTGTTTACGAGCAGCGCGTTCCACTCCACGAGCCACTGGAGGTCCACGTGGTGGCCTGCTGGCAGGGCGGCCTGCAAAGTGGCACAGCGGGGTCAAAGGTCAGAGGTCATGACTGAATTACATATCCAAATAGCAACACTCCTTCCATCTCTCTATTCAACCTTATGCTTAAGGATGATTATTTAAATATGAATAAGGCAATCAGATGATCACACAGCATATTTAGAAACACAATTTGAAAATGCATATATATGGACATTGGACATATTATCCGTTTCTCAATAAATCTGGATTCTTAGCGTCGTGCTGACAGCTTGATGCTTACATAAGTGAGAGTCAAAAGGTCAACAGCTGCTCAGTTCCAGCTGTTCATTCAATTTGTGCATGCTGGATTACTGAACCGAGCTTCTGACTTGACAGTCAACGTAACAAGCGTTTGCTGTTTTTGTGCACCATATTCCAGATGTGGCTAGATATTTAAATGACACCTGAAAAAAAGGAAAAAGCAAATAAACTGTAGACGCATCTCAACTGAGACTCCAGAGGCCCTGTACAACGGAGCAGGATTTAGGGTTATCGAAGTAACTTCAGGGTTAACCCTTCAGGTTTTCAGTCCTACGATGGTGGATCACTTCTTACTGGGGTAGATCGCCATGGTAACTTATGCTGAAACCTGCTCCGGAGCAGGTTATGATCCAGATAAGAGATCAAATCGTATAAAAGCACCGCCTACTGACCAATCAAAGTTTAGTGTGCGGATGATAATATTACAGAAAGACGAAGAAGTTAAAGTCATAATCGAGGCCAGAAGCAACACAGTTTAAACTGACAAAATGTAGAAAAGACTGCTGGCTGCTTTGGTGCTTACTGCTTCGAATTATGTTTTTATATTTATTTTTTTACTTGCTCCCGAGTCCGTTTCACACCGCTGGAGTCGGGGACGCAGCTGAGAGAAGGTTGAAATAGTCACACGCCACAATTTACACATTCACACATCAGCATTTTTGTTCTTTTGCCAGCTGTCATTCCTGCATTTGGCAGCTTCAGCTGTGTTACGTTTAGTCTGGATTATGTGTTTAACTTCTTTGCGTTTGTCTAATATTATAGTTTGCTCTTCATTTGTAAATGTGCCGCTCTGCTGACAGTAGACTTGTCCATGTTTGCGATTGGTTATATCCTGCATACATCGCCCTTTGTATGTGAATGCGCTCATAGCCTGATTGAGAAACCCTGGGTTGACTTACCGAGTTGATAATCACCTTCGTAGGACCGCTTAGCGGGATCTCGTTTGTTTAGGTTAGTGAAGCCAGATAACGAGAAGATACCCTGGGTATGATGAACTCGCTTTGTGTAGTACAGGCCTCACGTTTAGTTTGGAGCTACCAACAACTTACCGTGTCGGAGACAGCCACGTTGACGAAACTTTCCAGGATTACGGGGCTGAGCTGGTCCATGATCTCTATCATTGGTTTATCATCATCCTGCAGTTGACAAAGCATAAGATCGCTCTCTGTAAACACAGTCGTCACACCTTCCCGCATTCTGCTCAGTTTAACTTAATCTCATTTTACCTCTGACTGTCCGATGGTCACGAAGAGGCTCCGTATCTCTTTCAGTATGGAGATGGCGAGTCTGCGGGTGCTCAGCTGACAGGAGCAGAGCAGTACGAGCGCCAGTCCCTCCACAGCATGCAGCACGGTGGAGTGAGGACCTCGCTCTGCGGGAATCTTGAGACTGGAGCTGGTCTGCAGCAGCTGTGACATAAATATCAAAAAGCTGATTTTACAGTTGCATGATAATTATGACACCTTAGCGCATTAAATTTCTATTTCTTTGACAGGCATTTGTCACAAGTGATGGAGCAGAAAAAACAGAATGAGTGAAATTGTGATTAGTCTTTCATACATGTGAAAGGCACAAACATTTTTGTCATAATTGACACAAAGGCGCGTACCTCGGCTGTGTGTACTTTAGCGGTGTCATAGCTCTTCCCTGGGGCGGCCAGGGTTAGTTTCCACTGTGTGAGCAGTTGCAGCAGTAATTTGAGGGATGTATCCAACAGTCCCTGGTGAGTGTCCTGGACCTCCCGTAACAGGAAGTTAGTGAATCCAAACAGAACGTCGTCACGCCAGTCAGAGAAATCAACCAGCAGACTCTGCAAGGAATTCTGGGCTATGAGTCGCAGCTCGTCGTCCATGTGGATAGTCAGTCTGACGAAGAAGACAGAGAAAAACAAAAATGTAACAGGTTTCTTTTACAGGAATAAAATGAAGTCCCTTATTTACTACCGATGAGTGGGTTTCATTTCAGATATATTTAGCCTGAAGATTACCTGGCAGACAGGATTGTAACAGAGCAAACATCTTATCTGTGTCATCTGAGGCACTCCTTTAATTTAGCCATCTTAAATTCGCCTGCTGTGTATAATAAGATAAGTTGTCAAGCTTCCAGTTGCCTTGCATCTGAAATATTCATTACGTGTAAGAAAAAGAACTGATAAGATCGGATATGGAGTTAATTTTTTATCAGACAAGGGGTTTGTCAAATGCTATTTAGACAACGATTTAATATAACCCCTGAGTCTGAGTCAAACATAGAAAAACAGTAATGAAAATGTAAGCTTCATAGACTAGATTGTTTTCAACACAGTAAAGTAAATAACAGTCATGACCATTATATGTGGATACTCTATCTTAAGAAAATGGAATGGTAGTTGGCTGCAAACAATAAAAAACTAGGTTGGAGACACAAACTGGGGAAGCAGGAAATTCAGGTTCCTACTCTGCAAGTTTGTTTCTCTTAAAAACAAACATCAAAGGGCAACTTTGGTATTTTTCTACCCTATTTTCCCACGATTTTTTGTCTAACTGACTAATAGGAACAACAATTTCTGAAATAGCGCTGTAGACGGCAGCTGCTCACAGGCTGCGATATGGTGCTGTTGGGGCAAGCTGGCACCGTCATTTACATAAACTAAAAGTGCTAGTTTTTGCCATGACAGGCTCTGATTGTTATTATAAGTGTCTGACATTATGGAAAGAGTCTCGCTCAAGGAAAAGTCTCGTTGTGAAATCTCGTGAGATGACGTGTTGCCGGAAGACAACGGTGGAATAGTGGAATACATCCATGGAGGAAACACGAGTGTTGGAGTACAGAAAGCGTAGCTTAGTGTCATCTAAAAGATTTTCAAAGTCTTGGCTGAATATGTAGATGATTTCAACAGTCTGGATGAGGTCTTCGAATTCGATGGCTGCCCGTATTTATACTGGACCAATTTCAGAAATGGTTTTCCCAATTAGTCACTTAGACACAAAAACATGGGAAAATAGGGTCCAGGTTGAAAAAAAAAACCCAGAAGTTACCCTTTAATAACACTTAGATCTCAGGTAATTATCTTTTCAGACAGTCAGAGAGTGTGCCGCCAGACAGTGCTTTGTCTAACTTACAAAGGGGTTTTCCCCCAAGAGAGGCGACTCACCGAGAGAGCAGGTCTATGAGCTCCGGCTTGGACATCCCGTCAGGCAGGATGCGAGGAACGGCAGCGACACACGTCCTGAACAAGTCAATCTTGGGCTTCCTTTCACCTCTGTAGAGGTCAGATTTTTACAGTAAGTTTAACTTCAAAAGCTTGCTTTCAATGTTCAACTGTCAAGTGTAAACTGATCAAGCATTGGGGCGAATAACCAGATTGTCATACAGGGTTAATTAAGTTAAGGATGAGTTAAAAGTCCCATATTGTAAAAAGTGACATTTTCATTGCTTTTATATTATAAAGCAGGTTTAAGTTCTATATAAATACTGTGAAAGTATCGAAACGCTTAATCCACAGAGAAATACACACAGCCCATATTCAGAAACTGAGCTCTTGAAACAAGCTGTCAGGATTTCTGTCAATTTGTGATGTCACAAATCTACAATATTTTGACAACTTCAAAGTTTTAAACATTCTAAATGGGTCCCAGTTTATTTCCTGTTGCAGTGTATGTGAATGACGTCAGCTGACAGGAAGTAAACATGGACCCAAGCTGTTGCCTAGCAACGCAATTCTGTTACAATTCCATTGAAATGTACTAAAACGGAGTGTTTCAGACAGAGGGTGAATACAGGTATATTCAAGCAGACAGCATGAGGAAACTAGAGTGTTTTTTAAACATTAAAGTATGTAAACATGTTCTAGTAGAAACCTAAAATGCAAGCATGAACCTGAAAATGAGCATGATATGGGACCTTTAATGATGGGACTGGAACCACATTTATCATTTAACTCGACAACTTCAAATGTTTTGGCAGCTAGGATGACAGGGCGACGTTTGCACTTACGTGATCATGTCCTCAGGCTCCTTGTTCAACATCTGAGCATTAGTCATCATCATGCAGCGTCCCACCTCCTTGTCTAGATGTCTGAGGATGTTGTCGATAGCCTTCCGCACATGAAAATAATACTGTGACATCCCTGGAGAGGAAGGAAAAACTGTTAGAAACTGATATCTGAAATCCGATATCACTGTTACACATCTGTAAATGCCCATTTTAAAATTCCACATTTGATGCTAAAGCTGCTCACTGCTATTTGACTCTAAAAGCATGGCATTTTCAGCATTCCTGACCACGGTCTGCCTCACTCACCGATGACTTTGGCCTCCTCATCTGTCAGCGTTTTGCTCAGGTATGTCTTCTTCACTCGGAGTGTATTCCCAGAGGGTAAAGTGCAACCAGTGTTAGGCATGGGAGGCTCGCCGTCCTTCTGCTGCAGTTTATCGGCTATGACCAGGAACGCTCTCAGACCAATATTCATTCTCTGCACAGACAAGAAGCTTAAAGTTCAGTTGTTTGCTAATCAGTTTCCAATATTGCGTTATTAATCCTCCAGGGAAACTGACAACGAAACACCAGCAGAATTTTTTTTTATTTTACCAGCAGTTACTACAGTTGCAGGAAGTTACCAAGCAACAGTTGGTCATTATAGGCATGTTTAGTAAGTTACAAGTCAAGTAGATATACAGTAGTATGATTTTATGTGACTACTAGTCCCTCAGATATTCAAATGATGTGTTAAATTTAAATCGAAATAGTGGATAATGGATAATAGATTTGTTTTACCTAATTTGAACCACAACAACACTGTGTTGTCACTGTGGCTGTCAATCGATTAAAATATTGAATCGCAAATTAATCACACATTTTTTTATCTGTTCAAAATATAAATGTAAATGTAAGGGAGATTTGTCAAGTATTAAATACTCTTATCAACATGGGAGTGGGCAAATATACTTGCTTTATGCAAATGTATGTATATATTTATTATTGGAAATCACTTAAAAACACAAAACAATGACAAATATTGTCCAGAAACCCTCACAGGTACTGCATTTAGCATAAAATATATGCTTAAATCATAAACAAGCTGCAGCCCAACAGGCAACAACAGCTGTCAGTGTGTCAGTGTGCTGACTTGACTATGACTTGCCCCAAACTGCATGTGATTATCATAAAGTGGACATGTATGTAAAGGGGAGACTCGTGGGTACCCATAGAACCCATTTGCATTCAAATATTTTGAGGTCAGAGGTCAAGGGACCTCTTTGAATGGCCATTTCATTTCATTATAAATGTAATTTATATCCATTTTAGACAGAGTAAGGCTAAGAAACGTGTGGTAATTTGTAAATAATAGTTATAATCCACCATTAAAACCCCGTGCTATATTCATTCACTGAGCTCTCCAAGTCACTGCATGTTCTACAACACTGTCCGGCACATATTTCAGAATAAAAGCATTAAGAGCCCACGGCACTTAATGAGAAAGAAGCAAAGCACTATTACTTTCAAAGTATATGCACAAGCGCTAAATGAAAAAAAAAAAACAGCATTTTCTTTATATTTTTCTCTAAACACATCATTTGAGTGAATGTTGAATGCGTACCTCTGGATTAAGACTAAAGGCTTTTGCGGGTTTCCCAACACAAAGAAGGTCAAAGATAATCTCTTTCATGGCAAAATCAAGCCTTTCCTGTAACGAAATAAGAAGAAGTTTAATATGATGTCATGAATGTCAAGAAATATCATATTACTAGTTTCATTGAGATACCAAATATTGGTTTTAACTCATGAGTTACATGAAGTATCATTGTGAGACTTCTCCATAGTGCAGTATAGCACCTTATTATGTTTACCTGTGCAATGAACTGGATGATTTTGACAAAGATATTGAGAGGCATGTCTCTCGGTACCACACTGCGGGATCCTTTGGGGAAAAGTGTTGTTATGATGGTGTTGAGGCGACTGTGGACACAGAGAAAAGAACACGTTATGAGGATACCCTAAACAAGCATTTTAACACATTTTAAAAGGTTGCGTAAAATTACACAGGGCAACTATTTTAATTGGTTTGTGCAGTACTCCATTGCTTGAGAGGAGGTTTATTTTTAGGACCAGTTTATTTTGGGCCTAATTAACACGTTTTAAAAGTTTGGCTTGACCCGTTTGGGATTCGTCATGTGGGCTTAGGCTCATAAAAACGTCTGTAAAGCTGCTGATAAACCTGTGTGGGCCTGATCCAGTACATAAAAACACACGCTTTCTGCAAACACCAATAAATATCAGTAACAAGGGCGGAGGGTTTGCTGTAAAACAGCTACTGGAATGAAGTTTTCTGTTGTTCTCTTGCATCTAAAAAATATTTTCACAAATATTTTAGCATCAACAAATGTTTGAGCCCATGACTTTTATCGGCGTCTCACAGGTATTTACTGATGCATAAAAACATTGTAAAAAGTTATCCATACATCCTCCTCTTTGGCTGACGTGAAGGAGTTCTAAGATATTTACCCCTGTGTTGCGGTGTTGCTCTCACACTTGATTCTGATCATGTAGACCCACAACAGTCGATACAGCGACTCCAATGCAACACGAGCCATTTTAGGGTCTCTGCTCTGTAATAAAATTATGAAAGAAAGTCAGTGACAGAATAACTTGGCAACAAGTGGCAGCCTAAAGGTTTATTGTAAGTTATAATTACAAAATTACAGACATCATCACTGTAATCACACTAGGCTTATACAAGCTCACTATAATATTAATTCATAGTTATAATAATTACTGCCTGAAGCATTCAGCGCACTATTATCATGCCATGCAAACAATGAAATACCAAGTAACGATTATGTCTGACAACTGAAGCCAACTGGCAAACATGATACACGCAACCTTTATGTATCCGATTAGTCCTCTGCATGATAAACAAAGACCGCTGTGGTCTGAATATATTAAAAGCTGCTGGTTTCCAGGTTACCTTACCTTCAGATTTGAGAGGCAGTTGTTCAGGAAGACATGCCATCTGTTGAGGAAGAACTGTTTCTGGCTGACACACAGCAGGCACGTCACCAACGGGTAAAACGCCTGCAGAGAACAGTTAGAGTTTAGATCTCTTTTCATCATATACGGCATTGTTAAAAAAATAGCTTCACGCTGAGTTAATAATAGGTTTAAAAATGAGTTTCCACATATAATATGGAGAGGATAATGTGAGGAATTATGCATTATCTCTGAACCATATCTGCATAAGTGCAATTTAAGACGTAAAGCAGTTTTCTTTTGATGACATAATGAGGTTTTCTCCTATTGTTATGCTTTTTGCTAACAATGCATCGCTCATAAAATGTGGCTTTCAGCCATAATCGCTGCCTCAGGGGAATGTAGACCTTCTGTGAGAGCAAACTGCTCTTCCATAAGGGTTGTTGTCTTTCCATTTCACCGTGAACTGCTGCGGTGAAATGCTTTATTGAAGACACTTTGGAGGGAAGGGACCCTTATATATATATACTCCACAGCTTTCATGCTTGTTTTTATGCTTTGAAATGGTAGCCTGTCTTCCCTCATGAATTATTTCTAGTGTGGACGATGACGTCGTAAGAGAGCATTACACAAGAGTGACCTTGAAATGCTTGAGGATTCACAGAGACCACAGGCATCCCGGCAATCTGAGCATGCAGCGGAGGGTGTCAGAGTGAAAACAGAGGTGGATAAAAACTAACAGGGCCGGTAATCAGTGTCAGTTTGTTTTCTGCCGATTAACTAACCAGCGAGTGCTTCTTTCTGGAGGACAAGTCCAGGGTTGTGTCGTACAAGCTGTCCACAAAGTTCCTCAGGCAGGGTACGTTCACCTCGTTCTTCACGGCCTAGGACAAGATCACACACGGTCATATGACGAGACAAAGTCCTCTCCAGAGTAGTGCTCTTTTAACATTTAAATTAAATATTTTGCAATGCATGCAACACACGCTGGAGGGGAAAAAAAACAAAACTCACCGCTGCAACAGGAACCAAAATTTCAACAAAGATACCAGCCAAGGCGTGCTTAATGTCCTTGTCCTTGACTTCTAGGAAGTATTGGGCGCACTCCTGCAGAAAAGAGAGTAGTAAATGGTTTAACGCAACAACGCAATATCACTTTAAATCTATTTTTCCTGTTTACCCAGGAGATAAACAGACTTGATGCTGCATGGCCAAAACTGAATTTAATCCACAAACTGCATGCCTAAGCTAATAGGAATCACAGCCAAGGTCAAAGGGCAGCAAATCCTGACAATACTTTGAATTGTTTGTGCAATTTCTACACAAAGGTCATATAAACCTATATTAAAGTTTTAAAACACAAAAATCAAAGAATATAGAGGGTCCTTTATCTTACACCTGGCGCAAAACGGTGCACAGCGCTGTGCAGCGGTCATTGCTAGTTTCGGACCGACTTAGTTGACATTTTTATGCCCAACGCCCACGTTGTGTAAGTAGAAAAATGTACTTGTGCCCATTACCATGTGATCAGGCACATTGTTATCTTGAGGCAGCAGAAAGCGACAGCGCCATTGACAAACAAAAACCGGGTCTAATGTCTTGCACAGTATATTCCTGCTATTTAAAGGGCGCATTACTCAGATAGTAAGATGCGCCTACACAGCACTCGCGCTCCTCCGGTCACCGGCGTGACCACCGTGACCAGAGAGATCACGGTGCACACACCTGTCACTAGGCTACTACAAAGTTTGCGTGCCTCTACCCCTAAACGACGGCATTTTGAAGCTGATGAATCTGCACGTTACGCACCGCCTCTCTGGCAGTGTCCGGCTGCAAGCCTGTGTGTAGTGGAGCCTCCAAAAATGATCATTATCATTTTATTTTATTAAATTCATTATACTATTAATGCATGTTTATCATATCTAGCCTAGTGCTTATGATCATATAATGATCGCCTGACCCGGTTAAATAGGTTATGGGACTGAGCACAGGGAGATGGCGGAGGCAGAGGGTCCACCGGCCAAGCACAGATTGGTTCAATTCCCATTACGCCCAAAACACACCTATGATTAGTTAAGAGACTAAATACAACCCTTTTTCCCCTTGCGCCTTATTTTGAGCCCATATTATGCGCTATTTAACAAGCAAAAGTTGAGTCAGACACGCCCTAAATGCACTTGTGCCATGCGCTTTAAACCGTGCGCTATAGATCGTTTAAATAGGGCCCATAGTGTGAACCTATAGCTTATACCATATGATCAGTTTATACTGTAAGGTAGGTTTATGATAATCGTTTGGAACCCATTCAAAGGATTGAAATATTATAGACGTAATAGTATACACGTCTTTTGTACCTGCATGAACTGAAATGAGGCTTCAAAATCCTCGACAGGATACATCTTAATACGGAAGAACTTGACCCCCATGATGAGGCTTATAGTACTCTGGACTACATAAGGACTCTGCTCTTTCTGCCGCAGCTCCTTTAGCTCAGTCATAAACTTCTTCTTCACAGCAGGAAACCTGAGAGAGAGAGAGAAAGGAAAAAAAACAACTAAATGAGATTCTATATAAAGACATGCCTGTATAGCTCAGTCACACAAATCCCAAGTCAGCACTTCCACAAAAAAAGTTCCTCCACTTGAGTGTCGTGACGCGGAAAGAATACACGACAATATTCAGGGAGCACGCCTCCCAAAAATATCATCCCCTCGTCTTAGCCTCAGTATGCAGACTCTGAGTCTGTGCCCTGAGATGAACCCCTCGCCTAGCACCTGATCCTTTGCCCAAATTGAACCAGAGATGGGATTCTTCAGCTGGTCTAAATTTAGAAGATAATTCATCACGGGAGCTCACTATGAGCATCTCTTAACCTCTTCCCTGGTGCCTGAATACTGAAAACTGAATACAGCTGTTTCTGCATCTTAATCATGTGAAGAGAAGTTGTTTATTATTTCAGTTCACAGTCAAATTCTTGACCAATTTATTTCTTTCTTGACCTCAGAGAAAAGTGAAGAGCCTCTCAGTGAAGTATCTCCTTGCAGGAAATTAAGCAGAGCGCACTTTGGAACGGAGGTATGCAGTGTGCTCACCAGCCATATCTCTATTTTAAGGGTTTGTTCCTTGCTGCAATGATGTGAAAACCTCAAATAAACAGACATCAATTTCCAGTCCTAGTTTGGTGTGAAGGCGACCTGTCCAAAAGTGCGTCCTCCCTACAGTCTGTTCCAGTCTCTTGAGCCGGGGCGATGTGTTGCAGAAAGGCATTAGGAATGGTAACACACCATAATGATGTGGCGTGACACCAAAGCCCAACAGTGCAGAGAACGAAGCTTTACGATGGAAAAGAAAACAATAATATTCAACATTATAATCCTGTCTTTGCTACTTACTTGGACTGGGCTAATACTCCTATGATTTCAGCATAGAGGTCTGCTACAGTGTGCATGTTGCCAGTGTTAGGACCATGATACCTGTGGGAAACACAACACGAGACAAGGACAAACAAACCTTAGAGAAACTTAAACCTGAAAGTAAGAAGGAGCAGTGCTGGAAAAAGACAGGAGCTTACCCCTCTTTGTATCTAAAGTGCTTAAAGGCCAAGTTAATGACTTCGTTGACCAAACCGTCGAGGGCCGGGTGGAGCTGCATCTAGTTCAGAATCAGGAGACACAATGGCATGAGAACGAATGTTCACAAACTACCGGTCATGATAAGTTTTTCAGCAGTAGAAAATCATAACTCTACTCTACTTAAAGGGAGGGTCCATTATTTTATTTTTTTTAGGTTTTGATATCAGCTTCCCAGTGGTGTTCCTTATGTATTCAAATCCGAACATTCAAGCTGAAGTATGTAAGTTTTAGCATCAAAATGCTATTTTCCCAAGCCCTTCTAAAACCCCATGTGACTTGATGTAGGTTTCTGCATGATGACACTGCTGCATGTACAGTATATATATACATCCTTATAGTCAGTGTATTATCGTTACATACAGTAACTTAGATGGCAGTCGGCATGCTCCCAGTTTGGAGAAGCAGACGGGAGTACTAAGCAATGTACTGCTGTGTGGATGCCACGTTAGATCAGATACGAAAGTCACACAATAATACAAACAAATCAATGCAACGGTAGACCAGCAAATCCCATGCAAGGTAAAATGACTGTTTTTGTGAATGGAGTCTGGTGGCTTTGAATACAGCAACATAACAGCTTCAGTTTCCCGTCGGAAAGGGCTGTCTGGAGGCGAGGTAAAGCGGTGAGAATATTCTAAATATAGCGTACACTTTAACTGATATCGATTAATTTTTTTTTGGTGGCTAAAATATATTTTTCTGCTGCTCTCGTCCACAGCTGCTTTACCTCGCCATCAAACAGCCCCTTCCGACGGGGAACTGAAACCGTTATAGCACTCTCTTCAAGGCCACCAGACTCCATTCACAAGAACAGTCATTTTACCTCGCAGCACACGGGAGCATACAAACAACCCCACTTCAAAAAATCCAAACTAACCCTTTCAGTTAACGTTGACTCAGCTAAAGCTAGCATTCCCATTATTCATAACTTCGGCTGAGTGAGCATTTTCATAAAATAAAAACAAAAAAATAAAAACAGAAAAGAATGCAGATGGACCCGCCCTTTAAGTGAGTTTTATATCATAAAATAATAAGATAAACTAAGCAGCTTTTGTGTACAACAATTAAGTCACGTCACCTGTTTCAAAACTTCTATGAGTACAAGAGAGAAGATGAAGTCGATGGCCAAATCCCTCCTTTCAAGTAGATAATCTCTCTGCTGCTCATCGCTGTTAGAAACAAGAGCAACAGGTTTGCTACAATCATAGAGTGCATGTGAGCTTCACCATAGCTTCTTCATATTTATTACCAGTGACACATTGTTGCATGCAGTAATCTACTTAATTTAATTCTTACTTTTTGGTCTTGGTGTTGGATCTCGGTCGGTACTCGTGCAACTCCTCCTCTAGTCCGTTTTGTCTTTTGTACCAGTCGAACAACGTGCGCAGGATGGAGGGGAGACAGTACTCAGCCAAAGAGCTCATGGTGCTTATCAGCTGGAAGAAGAAGAACAAGACATACGTCGTGCAAATGCATGTTTGTGTTTGGCAATTAACATACCGAAGCATGAGATAGCAATCGGCGTTTCCTTTGTTTATTTGTACAGCAATTTACGCAAAAAGTCAAAACAGCACGAGCAAAATAATCTACGTTTCATAATAGTTCCTACATTTGAACAATAAACCGAGTCAGGGGGGAATAAGAGAGCTTTTAATTATAGTCCAAAGCTACATTAAGGGAGATGAGATCCTCATTAGGACTATGCAAGAGACAAGGTGCCCATGGGGCAGCCTCCCTCAGTCTTGTGGGGGGAGGAGAGGGTGAGGGAAAGGAAGGAACGGGTGGGATGGGCCGGGCACACAGGAAGGGAGGAGAGCCTGGCCGGGCTTGGGAACACAGCGAGCCCTTCATTCAGCACGAGGCCGGAGAAGAATCCCGGCTCTGTGTGGCTGCTGAATGGCCTCACGCAGCAGCACAAACACACCTCTGTGGCTGTGAAAGGGCCTTCTCTGCAGAGCCACAGACCTGCTGGACACACCTAGCGCGGGGCCGGTGCCAGCTCTCAAGGTAAACACTCCTGCCCTTGACTGGATGTGAAAGACCTTTTGGGGATGTGAGCAGAGCTTTCACCCATCAGCTCTTTCATGTCACGGTGCATCATACTGGAGCAGTATTTAAAAACTGACTTGCGTAGGCGCTCATAGGGAGAGGCAAAACTGTTAAATGTTGGTCTTTAACATAATCGCCTGCAGGTTATAATTTAAAACACATGGAGACAAAAATACAAAATGTCATCTAATCCTTTTATAATACAGTAAATTGACTGACATCAGCTTTGTGCATCACTTGTGATGTTACTATTGCTGTTACCAGCCTTTCACAGCACTTACTTGGTCAAACTGAGGATCTTCTCCCCTCTGCAGTGACTTTGTTAATGGCTTTTCCTGAAAAACACAGAACAAAAGGAGTCATTTTTCAAACTTTTACCGATTTTCTTATTTCTACAAAGTCAAACTGGCAAAGTTGTCTGACGTTCGGTCCGAAACTCGTACTGTAACTCTATCCGCCCTGTCTGAAGACTGTGCGGAGTATTTTTGAACGGGGGGACTCATTACAGCCCAGCTAATGAGAGAGCCATCAATCAGTGTGATGCCAGGCATGAGCAGGCAGGGTCAGATATTAGAGATGGGACCGTCCTGACAGATCCCATTATTACAGTCTTCTATCATCTGAGGTAAAGGCCTTCATGAGGGATCTGGGTTGAGCACAGTCTTCTGCTGCTGTAAGGACAGCCTTGACTCCTGGATATCATTAGTATCAAGGGATATTAATTATTAACCGTTTAACCGTTAACCGACACTAAGCATTTTAACCGATTAACGCTATCGGTTAAAACGGTTAAAAGAAATGTTAATAATTAATTAAAAAGCTGAGAAAAACTTGTCACTTTAAGGAGAAAAGCTGGTCCACCTTAAGAGCCCACCTTAAGAGAGTCTGAGCCGGGGTTACAGGTACAGGAAGTTGGCTCTCGTCTTGAGCTCGCTTGAGCGGAGGAGTTGTAGCCTCGTAGCATTTATTTACCGACAAATAAACTATACACACACTGTCTGCTGGAGACAGTGAACGCAGCACCGTGGGTGCTACAGTAGCTCTCCGGACAGTGAACTGGGGACTCAGTTGTTTGTTGTGCTCATACACTGCAGCACCACTAATGTTGTCGGTTAATGGTTAATAATCGGTTAACGAGGGTCGGTTATCAGTTAAGGACGTTTTTCAAAATTAGTATCCCTATTAGTAACACATCCTGTTTGTTAGTAAATGAAGGTGAAATGAGTTTAGATATACAAGAGCTGTTAACAAGGATGGCGAATATAATGATACATGCTGCCTTCCTGAGTTTAGCAGAATTATGTTAAAATATATCTTTAAAAGACCTTGAAACCTGGATGAAAACACAATTATAACACCTGGATAAAACATTAACAACTTAAAAAAAATGTTGGGAACAAGTGTTCTTAAGATATTTCTAATTGGTTCACTGAAGGAGTCCTTTGTTTAGTCCATTCAAGAGACAGGAAGTGCTTGAAATGAGTTCTTAATATTTATAGTAAATCTTCATTATAAAACAGAAGTAATTGTTTTGCAAGTCACAAGTAAGTCTCAAGTCTTTGCACTCAAGTCCCAAGTCTTGTCCCAAGTCAAGAACAGGCAAGTCCCAAGTGCTAAACTTTGACTTTTGAGTCACAATGTGCTTTTCACCAAATGTAATGTTATTTTAACAACAGAGTAACTGGCTCCAACTGGCGCTCAGTAACGTAATGCTGGTGCTTCATGGTTTTCTCCTGCAACTTGATTGGATGCTGTCGGATTGTTTAAAAGCAGAGTGGAACTGGGGAGTTAAGTGTAAGATAATGAAAAGCAAGACCCAATAATATTCAACAAAAATAAAGAGTCTGGAGTTCAACAAAAAAACACCACTTTGTCGGGGTTTCAGCAATGAACAACAACATAGCTAGAAGATAGAAATTCAGTTTGTTCAGTTCACTTTTTTTCCTCCCACGAGTAAATCCTCTTCCCAAACACATCAATGAAGGATTTCTCAAAAAGTAAATAAACCCCCTTAGCTGTCAGAGCTACCTCCGGTACCGAGCAGTTGATCATCTTCATGCACACACCTTTTAAATAACATACCTTTTAATCTTTGGGCTAGGGGGGGAAGGTATAAGGTATTTTTTCTAGTCAAAAGGCTCAAGTCCAAGTGAAGTCACGAGTCGCTGGGGTTTAAGTCCAAGTCACGTTGCAAGTCTTTTTTTATTTTGTCAAGTCAAGTCTAAAGTCATCAAATTTGTGACTCGAGTCTGACCTGAGTACAAATCACTCGAGCCCACACCTCTGCTACTGAAGGTCTGTGTCACAGTCTTAAATAGTCACACAGTATATGAGAACAAATGAAAACAAAATATACAGATTGTATAGTGTTTATGAATTGGCTACATATTCAAGCTTTTTAAAGGGCCATCTACTAACTTTGTAATCTTCTGAGAACATAAGATATATTCCAAATGAAGATGAATAAATACAATTATTACAAAGGTTTAATTTAAATTGTTAAAAGCTGTTTGATGCAGCTTTTTAGCAGGGGACACGGTTATAGGAGTATGTGTACATCCACACTTAACTCACAATTACCACCTAATCTATCCTTCCACAAATCAAAGCATCTGCTGTCCTTTACCTTTCTGCTACTCTGCTCTGCCAGATTCGTCTCTCTGCTGTCTCACTGGCCAGACAGCACATCACTTACTTGATGATTAATCCAAAACAGCTAACGGTCTGATGTGTCTGACATTGACATTGCGTGGGCTGATGGTAACATCGCTCGCTCTCTCTCTCTCTCTCTCTCTCTTGCAGCTGGAACGCCAGCTAAGCCCCGCGCTCTGATGAACTTTTTTAGTTTGTGGACAAACGTTTGCATCTGAGGAGCACCATCTGTGCTCGAGTGACAGAAAAGTCGATGCCTCTCGCACTGTCTTGTCTGTTTTAAAGGACTTTGCTGCCCTTTGTGGCAGGCTGATACAGCAACACTGTTTGTATTCAATTAGCTCGCAGATTTACAGCATTTCTGCAAATTTGATTTCTTCTGTGTTTGATAAATGAATACTGACTACAGGTCGTTGAACATGACAGATTCGGTTAAACACATTAAACCCCTGAATGATGAGGATGAGCAGGAGGGACAACTGTATGCCAATAACTACAAGGCAGGGCTAAAACAAATTACTCAGCGGCCAATTGTCCACTGAGAGGAAAAACAAGGAGGGACACATCCTCCCTGCAGTTCTCCAGAGGGAGTAGCACTGAAGCGAGGGGGTGCACACTTTCCCTGAGGTAATTAACACTTCCCTGCAGACCGGCACCGCTGACTAACAGCTTCCTATAAAACCACAGTCCCTAAAACTGGAGCCTGCCATGACAGCCACAAGTAAACCGACAGTATAGCGACTGCAACCTGCATGACATTATCGTAAATACTAGGGCTGTCAATCAATAAAAAAAATATTTTAATTGATCACAAATTAATCACAAATTTTTTGACTGTTCAAAATGTACCTTAAAGGGAGATTTGTCAAGTATTTAAAGCTGAAGTAGGCCAGATTGGAGCATATATGATTAAAAAAAGTTATTTTTATAAAACGGTCTCTATATCGTGACAGTAGTTCATGGAACAGGTAACCTGAAAAAAATCTCGTTCCTCTGTGTCCTCCGGTGCTCCTAATGGCATCTGCAAGATTTCACAGACCGGAGGAACACAAGCAGTCAAAGCTGATCTGGAATCTGCTGTCCATCTGCTGTCTATGAGAGCCGGCTGTCAATCACTCGCGAACTCCGACCAAACGGTCAAACTAGGCAGCGCTGATCGAATATGAATCAATATTATGTTACTTGTAATGCCTATTTCTCTCCTCAAATGTTTTCAGAATCATCTTGTAGTGCACGGTTTAGCTGTAGAATGAGAAAGTTTGTGACCCGGCAGCCATGTTGAGATCAGGTTGAGATGGCCTGAAGGAACGCCAACAAGTAACCGGTTACATGAACGGAGCACAGCCAATAGGAACGCTCTCTCTCTGAAATGACCTGTGATTGGTCAAAGTCTCCCGTCACGGGCTAGATGTTCTAAAGCCTGAAAACAGAGCCATGAGGAGGTGCAGAAGTCTAGTTTTCTCTCAGAACACTTGAATTACAATATGCTGATATTTATTATTGGAAATCAATTAACAGCACAAAACAATGACAAATATTGTCATTATCACAAAGTGGGCATGTCTATAAAGGGGAGACTCGTGGGTACATATAGAACCCATTTTCATTCACATATCTTGAGGTCAGAGGTCAAGGGACCCGTTTGAAAATGGCCATAAGAGTTTTTTCTCACTAAAATTTAGCAGAAGTTTGGAGCGTTATTTAGCCTCTTTTGCAACAAGCTGGTTTGACACGGTTGGTACTGAGTTAATACCTCCTTAAATCGCAAGTTGTATTAAAGAAATGAGTGGCGTTATTATTGCGTTGACAGCCCTAGTAAATAGTATCTCTACCATATTTTTGTTTGATTTCTTTTCCCCTGTAACAAAGGGTACCTATTTGTGGTAAACAATGTCACCGTGTGTTAGGACATAAAGCTACAGGTATGGTGATTACTGCTGTCTGAGGCTTTTCTTAGTAATATGGATCAGTGTCATTTTTAGTTGACTTTCAGCAGCACTACTGTGGTTGCGGGAGCAGGTGGTGAGTGGTGCAATGGCTCTTCCTCGTCTGCCTGACCGTCTGTAAACAGAATTGTTTATGACAGCTGTTGTTCGGCCCTACCAAGCGGCTTCAACCTCCACCGGACAAAAAGCCTCTCAAAGATTTCTTTAGCAGCTTTTACCTTCTTCTAATTTTCCAGAAAAGTTCATTTGTTAGGATCTTCAGTCATAATGTAAAAATAAAAGGCTGCAAACAGTAGATAGAAAAGACAAGGTTAGCTTCTAAATTATTAAACGATTAATATTCAAGCCTGAAGTACTTTCCTAATTAAAATATCAGGCATTTCACAGTTACCTCAACGCCTCAGAACGGCGTCTATTCAATTGTGATTATTAAAAAAAAAAAAAAGCCAAACATTGTCTGATTCTAGCCTTTTTACATGAGAAGATTTGCTGCTTTTCTTCACCATATATCATTATAGACAACAACACAAGACATTTGAAGACGTCACCTTTGGCTCTGGGAAGTTGTGATGATCTCTATTTTTTGACATCTCATATCCTAAACGATTGATTGATTAATCTAAAGGAAATAATCAGCAGATTAATTGCTAATTGAACATAATCGCTAGTTGCAGCCCTGCTGTAAAGTAACAATGCAGGTGTGAGTTTACTGTACTGAACAGTGAAGTGAGGGTGATATTATCCACGTATACAGAATATCTCTGTAAATCCCGCAGTAAGATTTTTTAGAAACTATGTACGATCACTCACAAAACATCCTACAAATGCTATTTTGACACTCAATCCCAAAAAACAAGGCAAAAGTGAGCATGGCTCACATACCCCCACTGACTGCTTGACCCCTACTAAAGTAGGGCCAAAGGTTTTGCCCTTTTGAAACTAATGGAACGAGTTCTACTCCGGAAACGAAATTGAAGTCGAAGTCTGAGATCACTTTTTTTTGGCAAAAATGTCAAAAATGTTGGGCATCCTGGACTTCAAAACCCCAAAAGGTACTACACCACACTGTCAACCCTCATACCAAATTTGAAGTTCCTAAGTTAAATAGTTTCCGAGTTCTGGTCCTGAAACTAAAGTGTGACACGTGAATGGACGGAAGGACGGAGACGCAGATCGCTATATACCCCCGACTACATTGTCGCGTTGGTATAATAAAATATATCTTGGATTCATTTTACAACCCCTCTGTGTTCATGTCAGACAGGTAGCCGAGACTCAAGTGGTTATGAAAATGTTTTGATTTTCAGATAGTTGTTCAAAATGATGTTTCGTAACCACCATTTTTTTTTTTTTACTATAAAAGTACATTAAGGAGAACATGACTTCTCCCAGGGCTCATCATAGCAACAGCCTGTAAACACTGAAACAAGGCACCATGAAGATGGCTAAAAACTTTGGCTAAAAAATGTTGTCCCCAGGCTGCTTCTTTCTTCTTTGTGCTGATCTGATGGAGCTGCTGCTTCACACAAAACTAGCGGGCCTTCAGCTGACAGCAATGACACATGACAAGGTAGTTAACATCTCCGCTTTTGTGTGTGTGTGTGTGTGTGTGAGACTCAGTTGCATGCCCGAGGCCTTCATGGTAAAGTATCACTGTGAAGTTTAAACTGTTAAGGGCGTCATTAGCAGGAGTCAGGCTGCTTGTTGTTACAAAAACATATATTAGCATATCGAAAATGTATCACAAATCAGGTGAAAAACAAACTGTAGAGGTATTATAAGCTTATCAAATACAACAAATTGTTAAAAAATAAACCAGTTGTTTTCAAACGTATGGGGCTTGTGATCCTTTACAAAACCAAATGTCTAGTTGGGGCCCTTTGGCACATTTCAGATGTCACATTTCAGCAGTTCCACCAAAGAGTGATTTCTGGGGTTTTCAAAGCTAACACAATAATAACGCATTAATGCAAGTTAGTTTTGACGCCACTAATTTCTTTAATGCAATAAAACAACTTGCGATTTTTAGGTTGTAGCGGGCTCAGTTTTAAAGCTAGAGTGAAGATACTGGTGTCATATAAAACTAGAAAAAATCAAAGGAATTCATTGGTAACAACCTTGTCATGCTGGCTTGTCGCGAATGTAAATGGGTTCTATGGGTACCCACGAGTCTCCCCTTTACAGACATGCCCACTTTATGATAATCACATGCAGTTTGGGGGCAAGTCATAGTTAAGTCAGCACACTGACACACTGACAGCTGTTGTTGCCTGTTGGGCTGCAGTTTGTATATGATTTAAGCATATTTTTTATTCTAAATGCAGTACCTGTGAGGGTTTCTGGACAATATTTGTCATTGTTTTGTTAATTGATCTCCGATAATAAATATATACATACAATTGCATAAAGCAGCATATTTGCCCACTCCCATGTTGATAAGAGTATTAAATACTTGACAAATCTCCCTTTTAGGTTAATTTTGAACAGATAAAAACTGTGCGATTCATTTTCGATTAATCCCGATTAACTATGGACAATCATGCGATTAATTGCATGTAAATATTTTAATGGATTGTCAGCCCTAATGATTTCCCTTCAGAATGGTTTTGATTGAATAATATTTATCTTGTGACTCTTTGAAGGGCTGTACGTTGGGACCCACTGACTGGACTAAACTACCACACTGTATATTAAGTAGTTAAAACTATAACCATCTGGGCACCCCGATAGCTCAGTTGGTCTGGCGCCCACATAACAAGGCTGAGTCCTCACCACCGGCGGCCCAGGTTTGAATCCGACCTGCGGCCATTTCCTTAGTCGCCCCCTCTCTCTCCGCCTTTCTAAAAAAACTGTCCACTGTCTTATCAATAAAGGCTTGAAAATGCTCCAAAAAATTATCTTTAAAAATAAAAAAAAAAGATATCCATCTCCAGCTACAACCATAAAATGCTACATGTGCATTAATTCATTGGTAATAACAATTGAATATTGTAATGTATAATAATATATCAGTCACAGAGGACATTTTACTTTACTTTACATTTTGCTAATAATACTTTATGCGAGTGTGATTTTGATTACTTGTACTGGAGTATCTTTTATATTGTTGTATTGGTACTTTTACTTAAGTAAAGGATCTAAATATGTCTTTCACCACTGACATTCATTTCTGTCAAACCAGCTACTGTCGTCTGTCGTCTGACCTCGTTATAGCGGTTCACAACCTGCGGGTCAGGACACCCACGAGGGGTCATGAGATAATTAACAGGACAGCAAACGAGAACAAAACTAAAGTCTCCAACGCAATACAAAATGCTTATTTTAGGGACTTTTCTGTAATGTTTCTAATTATTGCTTTTGTCTTACTGTATGATTTAATACAGTTTTACCAACCTTTGAAATTATTCAAATGGAACAATCTGTAACAGCTTTATTCAAGCCTTGACTAAACGGCACAACTCATAATCATGCAACCTTTGATGAGCAATTGCAAAACAGGTTACAGAGCAGCAGTGTCATGACCTCACTATCGTCTGATAATACTAAAAGCCTATTTTTTTGATTTTGTGTCAACTTCTGAAGCAAAACACATGACAATCTCCCCACATCCTTAAAAAGAGCAACATCAACCAATCAGCACAGGACACAGAGAGCAGTAACCCTCCAGTCTGCCACTCTCCGCCGACTCACCAGCGGCTCAGCCATGATGATGCGGATCTTGCGCTCCGACGCGGTGGTGAAGTTGGCGAACAGGCTCTTGAGGACGTACTCGCCCGGCTTGCTCTCTGGGTCGATGCTGATGGGCATCATGGCGGGGGGACCCTTCTCTCCCTGAGGACAGCACACCGGAGGGATGGGGGGTTTACTGTATCCGTTCCCCACGGGCGAGGCTGCGGAAACAACACAGAAAGCACGAGATGGTGAACTATTTTCAAATTCAAGCACAAATCAGCGTGACAGGACCGGCCACAGATCTAAATACAGTATTACTGAGAAGCTTCCAAACATGGACATGAAGTTCCCAACATGTTGAACATTCCTGAGGGAGATTGTCCAAAGGGCACCGGCTTGCCCCAAGTCTGCTCTTTCTTTCCTACTGCTACAGTGGACAGGAGCGCATATGGAAATTAAAACACCACGGCCAGCAGCTGGTGTTTTCATTTCGTACCAAAGATGTCGTTGCCCTTTGAGGGAAGCAAAAATCTTGTGCATGTGACCATCCTTCAGCCAGTGTTATGATGTGGCCCATGCTTAATTACGGATGGCTTGGCTCAGGCCATAAAAACCCCACAAACTAACACACAAGTTAAAATTTACCTCGGTGTCGCACTCTGCTGCTTCCAGACACAAAAGTGCTAAATATAGTTAAAGGACTGCATACAAACATCTCATTAGAATTGTGAGATTTTTTATTTAGCCTGAAAGTCTACAACTGCACGTCCACCTCACCATAAATCTGATGTTTAAAATATTCAGAGAGGACAGAAGAGTCTCGCTGCCTCACAATGAGAACCACATTTCCTTCAGCTACTGCATTCTGAGTTTGTCAAAGTGTGTGTTGCACGGGTAATAAATAAATGTGACTGGACAGAAATCACGTCAGCGGCGGCACAGTGCAGCCTGCGCTGTGTCAGGAGCACGTTACATCTGTCAAAGTCACATATCACAAGCACCGGACTTTGTGTTTTGTTTTCTTTGCTTGTTAAATTATGGCTCAAAACCGGTTTGATTAGAGCTTAGAAAGACAAAACACAGTGTATGAGATCACCTCAGTCTTGCTGCATATTTATGCAAATTGCAACTGTCACATTGAGAGATTTCTCTGAGACTACTATGTGAAATATTGAATAAAATGTATGCAAAATAAAAACTATTAGAATAGTATGCTGCAGGCCTGTACATCATGCTTAGCACAACACATGCAGACCTGATGAACCTTGATATTGAAGTAATTTATGTTCATGTTGTGGCAAGACAAAAACCTACAGTACGTATTACTGTACTTAGAGGGATCCGATAACTGGTAATTTAATTTAATGACTTCTGCAGTCTGCCAAAAGAGGAATCAAAAGCAGGAATGTCAATTTTCTCGCAGATCAAACGTTGAGAGGATAAAAACGGCTCTAATGAATTACCCAAACTGCTTTACTCAAAAAACGATTACCTCTTTACAGGTAGCCGAAGGCAACTGCAAACACAAAAGAACTTGGAACTGAGATACACATCGGCGCATGTAGTGCAGAGCAGACAAAAGAGACAGGAGTTGAGCGAAGTTCCAATCAACATTTTTTTTTGTCAGTAAGAGTATGCAGCTCTGACAAAGCCGCACGAGAGGAGTTGGAGAGGAAACGCCGTGAAACCGGTAAACTTCTTCTCCAGGTCTTTTCAGGACACGAAGCTCACGTTGGATATCTTGCAAGGAATGCCCAGCGTGTGTGACGATCTCGTGTGACTTCTCGCAACTCAGCACCTACCCAGGCCCTTGATGAAGCTGATGACGCTGGCCTTGCTCCAGCACACGGCCGTCCCGTCCATAGTGGGGAAGGAGGAGGATATGGTATCTAGGGTCGTCCTGAATCGAGACAAATCCTTTGCTAGTAAAATCCACCGTCGTCCATGTCTTGTGTGTCAGATGGCACTGTCCTGCTGCTGGGCATAGTTTCCATGGCGCGCGGAGCCAAGCGGCGGGTGTGTTTTAAAAAAAGTGGGAGTAGTGTTTGGTACGGGAGACCACGCAGTCTTCAGATCTCCCTCTCTCCCTCTCTCTCTCTCTCTCTCTCTCTCTCTGAGCTGCTTCTGCTATGGCTTCCTCTAGCCTTGTGACCAACCGGTGCCTTCCAAGAGTGAAGGTCAGGCAGGAATTTTTAGCTGAGGCAGAGCACAGTGATGAGGTCCAGCATGCTATGGTGGCATAGTTGTGTGACTATATTTAACTCGGGGTACACACCATACTGACAGAGCAGCCCTCCCCTTTCCTCCACCGGCCTAAAGCACGAGGGACAGACCGCCAGAGTGTAAACACCATTGTTGATCAGGCGCTGCTTCGGCACACTTCATTTGAGGCAAGTTCTCCAAGAATTAAAGACTATTTCAAGCATTATAAAATCAGTAAAATATCAATACATATTAGGTAACTTCCCAGGAATCCATTGGTACCAACCATGTCATTCTAGCTTGTCTTGAAGGAGGCAAAATTATGCTCAAAATGTACGCTACAGTTTGGCGAGGAAAAAATGTCATTGAAAAGGGGTCCTTTGACCTCTGACCTCAAGATATGTGAATGAAAATGGGTTCTATGGGTACCCACGAGTCTCCCCTTTACAGACACGCCCACTTTATGACAATCACATGCAGTTTGGGGCAAGTCATAGTCAAGTCAGCACACTGACACACTGACAGCTGTTGTTGCCTGTTGGGCTGCAGTTTGCCATGTTATGATTAGAGCATATCTTTTTATGCTAAATGCAGTACCTGTGAGGGTTTCTGGACAATATTTGTCATTGTTTTGTGTTGTTAATTGATTTCCAATAATACATATATATATACATTTGCATAAAGTAGCATATTTGTCCACTCCCATGTTGATATGAGTATTAAATACTTAAAAAATCCCTTTAAAAGGGACTGTTTGTAACTTCTTACATGTATAAATCACTCGGGTCGGTGTCCCATGCGCGCGTTCTCGCATACGCGCTCGTGTGTGGCTACGCTGTTCAGACAAGACTCCAACACAAACTACACGGTGGTACCAAAACCGCAAAGTTACATCTAGTGAAGCCCGTCTTGCAAAACAGTGTTGGCTGCGGTCGGAGGACACGGGTGAGACCGTAGCTTTGGTCTCCAGGGCCGGAGTCTCTGCTCCTCTGCTTGCCTTCACTCAGCTCGCTCCACCTCATGTGCATGCACGCACACTACACACTGCAGAAGACGTTTGTGCAGAAATAACTGCTACAGCTCCTCCAGACCAACAGAGATTTCCCGTGTCTTGTGAAGTGACGGGGCTCTGTAGCGAGAAAGGTTATCGTCTCCGACCGGGTGCCGGTGTCTCCCTCCGGCCGCGGTCGGGAGGCTGAAGCAGGAAAAGCCAACACTAGGATCAGCATTGATTCATGGAGAGACCTTCGTCTGGTCAGCTAACATTACTGCCAAGCAGGTGAAATATAGAGTGATATTGTGGTTTTAGCTGACGTGTGTCGCCTCACTGTTTTGTCTATGTAGAGCGAGCAAGCGCGAGCCTGACGCTGACTTTCGTTGACTTAACGGCCACAGGTGTCGCTGTTAACAAGCATTTCTGATTCTTACAAACAGTCCCTTTAAGGTGCATTTTTTAACAGATAAATAATGCCACTAATGTGATTAATTTGCTATTAATCGTGATTAATTATGGACAATCAAGCGTTTAATTGCGATTACAGCCCTACAATTTACCTAAAGTCTCCCATATCAATTACTTAAACTGTTAATGGGAGGTGAAGAAAGCAACCAGTGTGCACATCAAGCCCTTTCTGTTGCTCTGGACGCGACATGTGACTCTGCAAACAAGGGAGCTCGGGCACAGCGTGCATTACATCATCGCCATGCTGGAAACACCCTGAGCGTGGTGGTGCTCCCTAGAGGACAATGCAAACAGGCTAACAAGTGTCTCTCTTGCAACTCACCCATACACACACACACACACATACACACACACACACACACATGTACAAAGAATGCAGATCACTATATGCATCCACAGAGACCGTCCTGCTGAGTAAACAACTGCTTTAGCAGCCGTTTGTGAACAGAGTGGGTGGATATTTAGATGCCACTGACCTCCTTAACTGGAACAGAAATTCCAATGTCAACATGGACCTTTGGGAGAACTTTGAACCAGCTGCTGTGAGAAACATTGACTCTGCATTTCTCTGATAGAGTAGTGGGCAATACAGCCTATGTAATCCTCTCCTCCACCACTGTAAAGTATTTATAGGTTATACTTTTAGGCTGGGTATAAAGGGCCACTGTTCTTAGGTGCTCCACCTCCTTTAAAGGTGGGTGTTCATAAAAAAGTTTGCGTCACGTTAACGTAACGAGCGGGGAAATGTTCTCGTCTGGTTTAGATCATAAAGTTTTAGGTCAAAGGAAACAACCAGAGCCCCTGTTAACAACCAGATGTGCCACACTGACTAGATTTCCATATTAAAATGAAACAGAATAAGTCACTAGAGCTTACACGATTTAATCTATGACTTCATTTGGATCCTGGATCCTACTTTTTTTGCTGAAATATTTATCAGAGGAGAGGAGGAGGCAAGCAGGCAACAGCTGGAGGCAATGGAGCAACAACATCCTAATACATTATCACAAGTTCACAGTTTGAGTGTCCCAAAAAAAAAAAAGGGGGAGAGTGGAGAGAGTGATTACAGGCCTCTGTGAAAAGCAGATTAAAATGTCAGTCTCAAACTATTGACCATCGGCCCTGTTTTTAGCAAGCTGACATCACGCTGCAAACTGCTGCCTGCTGTGAGAGAGCCTTTCATTTATGTAAGTCCCCGTTAAAACACACGCATCTGTCTCTTCCAGCTAAACGGAAGGGATTTGTCTATGTTTAACTTCTGCAATTTTCATTCACTGTTGAAAATGCTATTTTTAGCTCCTCAAAAATAGAGCACAAGTACTGCGCTGCACACACACCAGGCTGAAACACGGAAGAAGGAATTCAAAACTTGGTCAAATGTGACCCGAAAATGAGCACAAAAGGCATTTCAGAACAGAAAACTTGACAACAACACGTTTGACTGCTCAATCAGAGGAGCACCGTCGTGCTCGGCTCGCTGCAGCTCATCTCCTGCTCTGATTGGCTGACGGTGGACCGGCCTTCAGGCAATTTTAACACCATCGACCTGACGACGCCGCTGCTGCACAATGTCAGTTCTGTGCTGCTGGTTGTCACCGTTTTATCAGAGCCGTACACACATAGACTCATGAGAGACCACTGTCTGAAGGACCTCCACTTTGTTTACCTTGTGGTCACAGTGCAAACAGCATCTGAAACACACACACACTGTTGGTTCCAGGTATTTATTCCAACCTCCTTATACATTCAACAATTAAGAGTTAAATATAGATTTCCTAAATGTCCATATCAGCAACCAATATGTCTGGAATCCTAGTGTTTATAGATTAGTTTACTGTCTCTCTTGCCATCTTGTGATTCATTACATAACCGCTGGTGTAAACGGGAGCAGAGAGATGAGATTAGGAGATGACATATTTAATGTTAAATGCATATATCCGTGGGTTGCCTGCTGATACAGTACAATGAGCGCCTGTGCCTTTTATCAGCAAAGTGACCCACTCGGAGGATTATGCAACATCATCAGGAGATGGCTCAATGCTGAGTGTGGAGACAAGGACAGCATGTTCTATGGTATCTCTTTTCATTCAGATTCAACAGATATGCACGAGTTACCGCTCTTTGCCCGAGAGGCGCAGCTGACTTGCTGGCACAAGTCACTTGTTACATGTCAGATATTGTTCTAGTTACTGGGTTTGTAATTAGGAAACTGTACTGCGAGTGTTTCATTGGGCAAGGTGCCATTTCCTGGTTTGGCTACTGTCACTTTTCTGTTTGTTTTTCTTCCAAAGGAGAATCCATCCTTCATAGCCCACCTCTCATATCTTACATAAAACAGAATTATGGCCATGATCAGAAGCAGAGAGGCGTCCTATCTCATCCTCATGGGCCGAGATGGGAGGCAGTGGAGCTGTGAGCTCTCTGGACAGAATATGCAACCAAGCTGAACCTCCACTAATCCTATTACTGTGCCCTCGCACTTAATAAGAGCTATTTAGACTCTGTCAGAGACTCACAGACTGAAGTAAAACAAGGATGGAATTTTAAAAAAGCAACAGACATGAGATGTTAAATCACCATCAGCAGAATTTACTGCATAGAACACAAGATCATCTGAGTAATGGTAACTGTACCACAGCGCTGTGTGCCTGTGTATAACTTCTCATTAGCCAATAACTCTTGCTAGATTCCTGGAGTTATGTCCCTGGCTGTTGCTATGAGACAACTGAAAACCTTTTATGAGTCTGGTGCTCTGCTGCTAAAAGTATGATGCTTCCACTTTTGCAGCAACTGGCGTGCTGAGCAATAAAAATCACAACCCAATCTGCACCGAGAAATCACATCCCCAGTCGGACCACGACAGGAAAAAGAGGCTATAAAGTCGGGTTCCCGATAGAGCTGCAGCCTCAGCCTGTCGGTCAGCTCTGTCAGCTGAGGACAGAAAACCACAACAACAAGAGACAAACTGCTACTCACTGCCACTCCACGATTTCAGCAAGGATTTGATGCTGATTTCAAAGAAGCCTGAATCCTGCTGGCTGGCCATGGCTGCAGCTTGGCCGTTGAGTGTCCCCCCCCTCTACTTGTGGTTTCCCTCCAGTAGTAGCAGCAGCAGCAGCAGCAGCAGCAGGAGCAGCTGAGCTGGGACCAGCAGGTAGCGCCTGCTGTCACCTCTCTGTGACGCACACAATGCTGTGCTGACGAGACCCTGAGAAAACACACTAGCACTGCTTCACCCCTCCTCTTGTGTCCTGTCTTTGGCTATCAGCCCTCTCTCTCCCTCTTCTTCCTCTCACACTCTCTCAACATCTCTCTCTGTCTCTCTCTCTCTCTCTAAAGCTGTGGCAGGCAGTGGGCGGCAATGCAAGCTCCCTTTAAATAACTGCGCGGAGGCTGAGAGTGCAGGAAGCAATCCTCTTAGCGGAGTGCAGTTAATAATAACTACTGTTTGTCTGCGTGCAGGGCCTGATAACGATGACAGCGCTGTGCGTCTCTCAGCGTGACTGGGAGCATCTGACAGGCCGCCGCCACTGACAGAGGAGAGGGAGAACGCGGGAAGTACGACACGTAACAGGCAACATCTGTGAGAGCGGTGGGAAAGAAGAAGACACTAAAGTGATCAGCGTGCAGACGGGATTAACTGCACACAAGGGATCTGCACTGGAGTAGGGGCTGACTGTTGGCTTTTAACCCTTTTATGTCTGAACTGCACCAACTATAAACAGCTGTCAAATAAAAGGTTATTCAAATATTGTGCATTCCTTTAGTTTTTCACATACTTTTCTTCTTATCATTATCATTAGGGGGGCAAATTATTATTTCGATTTTCCAATAATCTAGCCATTATTTTATTCGATTTATTCAATTACTTGATTAATCAGTTTATCTAAAAAAAAAAACTAAAAAAAAACAATAACAGAGAAAAAGGTTGTCAGTGGTCAAGGTGACATGTAATGGCTGTAAAACAAAATTATTAATTTTAAAATGCTAAAAAATAAGTAAATAACACAAAAAAACACAAATAAATAATTAACAAAATATTTAATATCCGACTATATATATATATATATATATATATATATATATATATATATATATATATATATATATATATATATATATATATATATATATATATATATATATATATATATATATATATATATATATATATATATATATATATATATATATATATATATATATAGTAAACTGGTAGGTTAAAAATAGTACAAAAATAAATATATATAATTTTATTTTTTATATATTATTATTTTTTATATATATATATATATATATATATATTTATATATATATATTTTTTGTACTATTTCTAACCTACCAGTTTACTATATATATATATATATATATATATATATATATATATATATATATATATACTATTTTTAACCTACCAGTTTACTATAATGATTAATGAATTACTTGTGTAATAGTTTCAGCACTATCATTATCATTTATCATGCAGCAGCTTTCCCCTCATTACTTACTGTCAATTAGGAAATAATGTAATGCAGGCAAGTTGAAATGTGATATAAAACACTTCTACATATGTATGTTCAGCCTGTGAGCCTCAAATAATATTAAATAAATAAACGTTCTTATTGCTTTTGCATGCAAGAATTAAATCCAATCTTCAGCAGATGCATGTCATCAACCATATGGACCAATCCCCCCTACTCTACTGCCCCTCGGAGCTCTTAGTATAATCCTACCACAACTCTGTCTGTCCATCAAGCCGCAGCCACTTAATAGCTCCTGGTTCTAATGGAGACTTTATGTAATGTCCTTTAATCTAAATGCTGTTTCAGAGAATATATAGTACATATTCTAGGGGAAACATTAAACACATGTAAATATAGGTCCTTTTCCTTTGACATGTCATTGCAGAGTAAACACAGGTGGAATTAATAACATTAAGCATGGCCCTAATCCATTGAGGTGGGCTAGGGCCCTGTATTGTGCATGCTGGTTCACTGAAACGGCTGTGACACTAAATAGAACGGGATGATGATTAATAATTAATAATAACTATTTGAGCATTACATTGATGAAACTGATCAGTCTTTGTATAAATAAAACCTCCATGACTTGTATCTCTCTATATTCTGTATGTGGGCTACTTTGCTTTTAAGTGACCTCTGTTGACAATGCTTTGTACGGCCTTACATTACCAAACAGGGTAAAGACCAACCCAGCTGTTAGATTTAATTTCCCCCTATTTTACAGTGTGGGTCCGCTCTCCGGTCCTGATGTGTTCTTTTTTTGTCTCAACAAAACGATTTGTCATACATGGGAGGATTCTTACATCTTATCATTTGAGTCATTACTGTTAATCATTGTGTGGATGGCAAAATCATCATCCTGTACGACAGATAGCTTTGTTCTACTGCTTTAATATCAGGAATCTTCTATTCGGTGCTTCATTTTTAATAAAGCTGCTTGAATCTCTGTATGTTAAAAATCAATTAAAGCTTCACTAATTAATATTGACAATAATTGTAAATGTGTAATGTTAAACAGGTTGCTCATAGTAACATACCAACAGAAAGTTATCGCCCAACTCTGCAGTTCATCTCTACAGAGCATTGTCTTCCAACTCGTTGTTTTGGTTTTCTGGCCTGCAACTTCTACTGTTTTTTATTTGTATCATTTCCAGTAGTAGCAAAATAGCTCTGATTAATATACTGTACACTACTTGCCGAGCACCGAACACGGGGCAGTTAGCAACTAGCTGGTGGACAAAGTGGAGCATTTAGCAGCTTAAGAGCCAGATATTTCCCTCAGCAGTTGGTATAGACCAAAACAAAGCTAAAAGGAGTGAGCATTGAACTTCCATTTTCCACATGGCCAGCAACATGACTCCACATGGATGATAATGTCAGCTCAAATTCTAGGATTAAGAGGTTTCTTCAGTTTCTCTGATATAATATCAGAATATTGTCAACACAATTAGCAAATGGTTATCATATGCTTAAAGGGGACATATCATGCTCATTTTCAGGTTCATGCTTGTATTTGGGGTTTCTACTAGAACATGTTTACATGCTTTAATGTTCAAAAAACACATAATTTTTCTCATAATGTCTGTCTGAATATACCTGTATTCATGCTCTGTCTGAAACGCTTCGTTTTAGCGCATTTCAACGGAATGGCAATGGAATTGCGTTGCTAGGAAACAGCTTGGGTCCATGTTTACATCCTGTCAGCTGATGGTGGAAATAAACTGGGACATATTTAGTTTATTTACGTTAAAAACTGTGAAATTGTCTAAATATTGTAGATTTGTGACATCACACATAGACAGAAATCAGCTTGTTTCAAACGCTTAGTTTCTGAATACGGGCTGTGTGTATTTCTCCATGGATAGAGTGTTTTGATACTTTCACAGTATTTATATATCACTTAAACCTGCTTTATAATATAAAAGACATGAAAATCTCACTTTTTATAATACAGGACCTTTAAGAATGAACTTAAATAGCTGAATAATTCCAATGGTCCATCTGCCACACAATACAAGGGTCCGATTGTTAGAAGTTACTGTAGTTTGGCTGTATTATTGTAGAGGATGTTTCCATCACTTCCATCATCTAAACATACTTAAAGTACCAAAAGTAAAAGTATTCATTCTGCAGAACGGCCCATTTCAGCATAATGTATATCATATTACTGGATTATAATTATTGTCTACGTTCACACTACAAGCCATAGTGCTCAATTCAAATTTATTGCTCGAATCTTTTTTTTTTTTTTTGCTTATGTTACATTATTTTTTTAACTGTGGCCAATATTAGATTCCAGTGTGAACTGGTCACAGTCCTGAACTGACCCAAAGATGTGTTAAGTGAGGCCACTGAAGTCAGTGTTTCATTTATAAATGTATAAGTTGATGTGCAGTGGAAGCCAGCGAATTTATGAGCAGATGATAACAAGTACGAGGATGAGGAGAAAGAGAGCCACATTTTCAATTATGGCTTTTTGAGGAGCAGTGGCTGCTACAGTACTTCTGTACGGAGGCGTGTGTTGATGGGGAGTCGGAGCCAGGAGTGGTGGGATCGTGACGTGACTGGCTAAAAGTTGCATGAATAACGATATGTGGCCCAAATCAGAATTGAAAAGCTCATATTGCATGTGATATAGAAGCCATCACCAGTTGCAGCAGTGTTTGGTAAACACACATTTCACGGTGTGTGCTCAGGTGTCCTCCTTACTATACTCCAGACAGTACTGGCTGGCTGCTCCTTACAGTATGTCCCTCCTTCCCACAGCAGTCCCTTTGTTTTGATTTCGGCACCACTAAATAAACCACCTTGTACAAAAGTACTGTTGTGACTTGGGCCATCATTTATGAGGGTTGTGTTTGAAACTTGTTACGCTTCCTCCTGACACACTCATTCATTTTGTCACGCCATAACTGTTTAATACTTTAAATATGGGAGGAACATGACTGCTGACAATGTGTACACTTTGCAGAGCAGCTCTTCTGGTAATGCTAATAAAGAATCTTAGACATCTGCATTAAAGGGGAAAGACTGCAAGTTTTCATCACTTTTATCTGTAATGTCAGAAGTTGACTTTATTGAATAATAAACTGAAGAATAAACACCTTGGGTGGGACGGTATGTGGACACTGAAGAAGCACTATGTGGCTAAGCTTTGAGGTTGCTACTGATACTGTAACTATTATGAGAGCAGCTCTCACATCTTATGTAAAGTGTTGCTGCTGACACTAACACAATTCACATGGTGATGTGATAGTAGGTGAAAATCTCGCACTCATATTCCTACTATTCACACTAATCCATATGTCCCTTCTATTTTTGCTTTGTTCATCTGTAAAAGGGAGCTGTTATACGTTTGTGCTTTTTCCATTTCCTTTAGTGTGTTATATCGTTTTTTTGTGCATGTAAAACGTCTGCAAAGTTACAAAGCCCAAAGTCCACGCCAAAGGTAGTTAGTCTCCCCCACAGAAACACTGCTCCTGAACTGCCTGAAACGCCTCGCTTGAAGTCCTGCCTTGTCTTCTGTAACGTGGTGATGTCACCAAGTAACACATTACTAGCGGGCTAGTTTGGTACGTCTTCAAACAAAGCTAGTTATAGCGGAGCTGGAGCGGAGTCTGAAGAGTTTGGTTCAGTTGACCAATCACAACAGTGGGCCAGCTGACCAATCAGAGCAGACTGGACTTTCAGAAGGGGGGGGGCTGAAACTGAGCGTTTAAGACAGAGGGTGAAAATAGGTGCTGCTGCACAGCCGTTATGAGAAAAATAAAGTGTTTTTTGAACATTAAAGCATGTTAACATGTCCTAGTAGAAACCCAAATTACAAGTATGAACCTGAAAATGAGCATAATAGGTCCTCTTTAATAAAACAAAGTAAGAAATAAAAGAGTAAAAAGCTACACAGGTACCTGATGAACATTATAGCGTCTTCTATTTTTGCCAAAAATGGTTGGAAGTTGCCGGTATCTTTGCCCCCTCAGCAAACATCTACAAACTCTACAACCAGCTGTCTCTGTAAATTACCAGTAATCTGATAATGTTTGTTTTCTGCAAAGCAACCTTCCTCTTAGATATGATCTGGGCATGTTCAGAAAGACATCTTTCACGCACATGCACTGTATGGCATCCTGTTGGCAGACAAACTGTGTTTTAGATCTTTACAAAAAACAACACAAACATTGATAAGAAATATGAGTCACCGATACCGATACAGGGCTGATACTGACTCTAACAGGTGGATCGGTTATTGGTGACAATGAGGCCGATCTATTCAATTTAATTCTATAAATATATATACACTGTATATACTTTACACATTATATACTAAAATTGTAATTCCTGTTTAAGTTTTGACCAATTTGTTGCTGCATTAAAAAGGTTTACACTTGAATTGCAATTCCTCTTCATTTTCAGGATTTTTTTTTACCATGTTGCTGCTGTATGATTTATTATTTTAATAATAAAAAAACATTTAAATACATGCATATCTATGTATTCATTTGTTACATTTTGTTTTACAAAGTTAGGGAAGCAATGTTGAAGTCAAGCCTGATGTTGCCTTCCACATAAAACAATGATCCCAGTCACTTCCACACAGTGAGACATACAGTTCATTAATTAAACACTGGTATGGTATGGTAATCTGTATCAGCTAATACCAAAAGCCCAGCTATTGGTATTGGTATTGGTATCGGTATCGTGACTGAAAAAGTCAGATTGGTGCATCCCTAGTCTAATCAGAGTAAATTTGACTAATTATGGACATTTGCCTGGCCTATTATGGTCACATCAAAACATGTCATGACTGCAAACAGAGATCAGCCTGAATGGATTCCTTAAATGCTGAAGAAACACAGTTCACTTCCTTGACTTATCCATCAGTTATAATCTGGTCAGCCTGTCCAGTAAGAGGCCCTCTGTAGGGCACGCGGTTATGTAATTCCCTCGTTGAATAATTGTAGATCTTTTTCAACAAGGCTGCTAAACAGGAAAAAAGTTCAAGTAAAGTAGAGGCGGACTGATGGAGACATCTCCCAAACTTCCTATTCTCTGAGAAGCAGTAATAACTTGTTTAATGGACCTGTCTCTCTCTCTCTCTCTCTGAGAGATTTAAGGTGACTGTGACTGTACAGGAAAGCCACGAAGCAGACGGTGAGCTTTTACAGATATCTAGACTGTCAAAGCAGATCAGAAGAATATGTAATGAATATTCCAGAGAAGACAGCTCGATGTTTGTATGTATCACACCACATCTACAGACAGGAAGCATCATGACAACATCAGACATAATTCTACTCTGAAGAAGCTTACGTACAATGTTTACGGCAGAGCACCTTATCCGGATATCTCTAAACTTGTCGGCACAACTGCTGCCAAACAGTTAGACGTAAAGCACTGACAGTTTGCTGGCAAACTGGATAGGATCAGTGTCGCTTCTTAAGCAGGGAACCACTTCAGAAATACTTCCATAATTTACCAGGTTCTCTGTTTATTGGCAGCTTCACCGGCCGCCGCGTTCAGTCTCAAAGAAACACGTGTAACGGAGGAATAAATCAGAAACGCATTGATCACAAAAAAGACTGTAAACATTTTTCCTTAATTAGGCTTTAGGTGGTCGACAGCTCTGACACATTAAGCACTTATTAAAAGCATTATCAGGCTCTGATGAAGGTTAGGAATGTGAAGTATGTCTGTCCAGTTCAGCCATCTTTGTGGTTATCAAACACTTGACTCCCTCTTACTCTCGCTCTCTAACCCTGGCGCCCCGAGTTTCTTCATCTTCTTCTCTTTTTTGGTCATACTCTGGTCTCTAAGGTCCCTATTTATTTTATTTCATTACTGTTTCCTTGTTGCTCATTTTTTTAAGCACATAAGGAGTGCACACATTTTGGAAAGTGAGGTCAGATATTTGTCACAATGAGCCACATAATAACAAAAAAAGGTGTGACTGTGATGTACTCTCGCACCGTCTGACTCCATTACTAACAAGCCATCAGATTACATGTAGGTGAGTATGACAAATACAAAGGGGAGGTGAGGTATTTCACAAAGTGATGGTAGTAGTAGCTGAAATGCTGCACCACATTTTGCAAAAGAAAAACCCCACATTTCTCCCAGATTAAAAACAGAACTCTTGAGGAGATCACCACGGCTTCACTGAGTCAAAGCGGTACCTACTTTCAAGAATGGTGGGCCTCTTCTTGTGGCGCATCTTTTTAAACTTCCCTCTGAAGTCCCTGGGTGGGAATGGATCCAGAGGTAAGCTGGCAATGCGCCCCAGGACAGCCTCATCCAGTCCCTCAGAGCGATCCGTCTCACTCTCGGCCATGTCTCTCACAGCAGCACTCTCCTCTAAAGACATGTTGGATGGCAGGGAGCCCACAGCCACTTCTATCATTCTTCCAAAGAAGAAGTCATTTGAAGCCGGGCCAGGTTTCCCCCTGTCTTTTTTTTTTTTTAAAGTGTAGTGTCTATTTTCTCTTTTCCTTCCTTACAAACTTCTCTCAGGATCAGGCAGCAAATTTGTGCCGCGCAGAGATGCTGCCGCAGCTGTCAGCTTCGGTCTACTAATGTGTTTTAACCCCTGCACTTGTCAGGGCAGTTCAGCAAGTTACAGTAACATTCGTGAATTGGGCAGGTATTGGATTACTTAGACGGCCCCTCCTCTTTTTTCAACGAAAAGGCAGAGAGGCAGAGAAGAGAGGGGCAAAGTCATAACTAAATAGGGTGGGAGAGGGAAAGAGAAGCCGCTCTGACAGCTACAACATCCCCGCCTACTGCGTGCCCACGAGGCATTCCTGAGTAAATATCCTGTGTTTGTCTTGGAGTCCGCACATCAAAGTCACACATGCCTTGCCTCTGGCAGCGTTAATGAGGCGTAAACTAATTTCTTAAATAATGGTGCACTCATTACCAGCGTAAGTGAGGGTATTTAAAAGCTGCACGAGAACATCCTCTTCACATTCAGAGATAAATACATCCTCTACATGCGCTGCCGAAAAAGTCCTCACTGGTTCCATCAGTTCAGTACACAACTTCTGCACGTTCCCAGCACATTCTTCAGAGGCCTATTTTGTCTTCCCACAGCATTGTTTCCTGCCATTTATTGCTGGCGTCATTGAGGAAATTACGGAAAAGGCGTGAAACCATCAAGTAATTAGTAAATCCAGAGAAACATTCACACAGCTTGCAGCGTTATGCTCTATTCAATGTTTTTTCAGCCACTGAAAACTAACTGGACACACCTACCCCATGAACCAGTTTTTCCAAGTCTGACCTACATCAGCAATACAAACACCCTGTGTATGTACGTGAGGAGAAGGCGTTTTCTGTTTTAGGAAGAAACCACAGTCAGAACATGGAACAACCAGCCTATACACTCTGCTTTTCACGTCACCGTTTTTTCAAGAACTCGCGTTGCAGAGCCGAACAGAGGCATGTGGCCACAATTAAAATGTCAAACATCACACCTAAATATGATTAACTCCACGGCCGACTGAGCATACAGAGCTGAACTATGTCACAACAGGGAGCCCCTGCCAGCAGTAATGTCACTTTTCATCCACCTGTCAAAGAAAAAGGTAGCCTAAAGAAAACGCTTTCAATGGAATGCTTCTGCGGCAGCAGCACACTTGAGAAAACTGTCAAAAACAACAATTCATCATGTTTCTACCACTCCTGCAGAGTAATGGAGTCTGAATTACAATTAGCTAGGAGCCTGGTCATGACCTACTTAGAAACGTCCTTCAGGACAAGAATCGTCGTGTTGTGATAGTAAATAACAAGCGAAGCAAAGACGTGTCTACACAACATCTAAAGGCGTGCTTTGTTGTTTTGGGTTGAAGGACGTGATCCCAAGTCAGAAGACCAACAACAGGAATCCTTATTATCAGACACACATTATGTATATCTACTAAAACACTAACTAATCAAATAAAAAAAAAAAAAATAAAGTTACACCAGCCGACGCTCACTCTCTAGTCCAGTTACAAATGAGCCTGCTCAGTTTCTAAAGCGTCTAAATATGCACATTTAGTGTTTAACTTTGTGTTTGGGTTTACATTTTTAAGATTTGTTTACATTTTTACTTTTTCTTTTATCAGAAATTATTGTCTCATCTCTCAGGGCTCCATTATGTACTGCATCTAGTGCCACTTTCTCTGCATATTCATGTTTAGTTTTTTTCTTTTTTAAGAATTAATAACAATAAAGAAATCTTGACTTAACATAACAACAAACCGAATAAGTCACAGAATCTTAGTACCTGAGACACATGCTACTGTGTAGTATTGTAATGTAGTATCATTGTAAGTAACATGAGCTAGCAAAGGATGTTGCAGTAATAGTGCACCCTCTAGTGTTCAACAAGAATACACTGACAAGTAATACCATAAATTGGATGAGAATTCTTGCACACACACACATAAAATGTGCAGTTACTTGCTTGCTGAGCAAATTAATGACCTGAATCTGGCTAAAGAAAACTTACAATCAGTCATCATTCAGTAGGAAATATATACATAGTTCTTCTCTTTACCAATAATATTTGGCTGTCTAATGACAGATAGAACTGGAGCTGATATAACTTTCTCAATCTAATGAAATATGTTTAATATTTTGATATGTCAATAATAAACAACAACAACTCTTGAACAACTTTGAGGGAACAGCTTCGCTTTTGTGTAAAATGTTCTAACTAATTGTGAATGGTTTGAACAGGATTTTGCATTTTGTGACTAGGTTATTATATTATAGCAACTTACAAGTTTATTACAATCTATAAAATAGATGTAAAAAGAAACATATATCAGAAACAAAACACCCTCTAGACATACTCTAATATGCACTTTGTAAATGAGAGTGAATATAAAACTACAACTGTACTTTATGCATCCAAGAGAAAAATCCTCCTCCACAATGTGGAAAACAATCCACTAATAAATTAGCCTTTATCAGCTATTATTACTTCTACATACACTTTTGACAAGTCTGAAAACAAACTGAACTAATTACAAGTTGACTTGAGTTCAAATAAAATCGACTTGACACCGTGAAGCCGTCCTATGTTTGTTTCATGACATGTACTGTATGTGAATGTGGAGCAGAGCAGGACTGCCTGGACTGAGAAAGGAGGTTGGGAGTCGGCGCGGCCGCCTGAAACACCCTCCGGCTGAGACAGAAGGCTGTTTCCATGGTGAGACACATTTAGATTTGCACAGGCAGAGTGGAGCATGATGAATAATTGATAGATATCAGGCCCTAATGTTAGCACAAACCAGCTGAAGGTTAATTCCAGCTATGCTTGTCGACTCTTGAACAGCACACAGGCGCAACAAGTAGACAAACACGCAGCAGCACGGTGTGGGAACCGATGCTGGCTACAGACGGCTGTTACGTAACGCACTTAACAACTTCCAAGTGATGAATGCATTTCACTTATCTGTTTCCTCTAGACGCTCAGAGAAGAAGCAACATTAAGCTACTGTGCAGAGTGCTGTTTGAACAAATTGACAACTCTCTTGAATGCTAAGTGGATGGACTTTGCATAATGATATTATAATACCACATGGGATCGACCTTTTATAACTTTTACAGGTCAGACACAGTCTCCCGGCCGTTTCATCCACCACATCTCCACTTTTGACATATATAACTTCACATAACAGGAAAGGAAAAAACAGACAGCATCCACAGTGAATTATTGTTCAATAGGTAACCTGTTCTGGGTCTGGGTTGGGTCAACACACATAGGGACCATTCAAGGGCTGCAAACAAAGTCCACAATCTGCACCTGTTCCCTGCTCTGCCAGCCTATTATCAACCTGGGGAGGGAGGGGCTTCATGCTGAACACATTGAACACACTGTGGCCTCTGAAAACAAGAGAGCAGGTGAGGTGAACCTATCCAGTTACAGTGAGGCGATTATGTTCTGAATGCATTTGTGCATCAACACGGTTGCCGCTTTTTTGGGGGGAAAAAATCCCTTCTTTTTTTGTTCCTGGTGGATATTTGAGCATTTGTCCAATGTCAGCATGGTACGCTTACTAACTTTAAAGTACATGCTCATTATCGATTCGGTCTTTTTTGGCAGGTGGATAGCCCAGGGGTTTTATCTGAGTAACTCAGAAGGGATCGTAAATATCAAAAAGGAAAGACATGTTAAGTTGAGCTGTTAAAGCCTTCATTATATCCACTGCCTACAGGCAACTCTCACAAGGAGGGAGGGTTGAAAATCTTTAAAAGTTCTCTTCTTCTCTGCTAAAGACGTCTCCATAATCCCAGTGCCAGCCCCTGTTGGAGGTGGTTCAATGTGAAACTGTGTTTTAATGGTACGAGTAGGCCTGTGTTTTTATGATTACACTACTTGCCAGCTTTTAGAAAAAACATCTTTGATCATATCTAACTGAGAAGGAAGAGCTGTCACTGAATTCTATATTAAAATGTTCTGTCTCAATTTACAGTATGATAAATATCAGTATGGACAGTAGGGATGGTATTATTTGTTTTTTGTGTGAGAGCCATTTTTGGTTTCAGAGTTTCACTGGTGGCAATAATATCAAGTCAGTTCAAATCAACGTTATTTATGGAGCGCTTCAGCACAAACAAGTTTGCTCTGTTTGTGTTGCAGAAATAGCACCAAACAAAATACCAACGTCAACTAAATCTGTGTGCAGAATAAAGATAGAAAATCCTCATACATCTGTCAGAGTCAGAGTTTGAGAATCAAATTGTGAATTTGATGTGTTGATGTAGAGAAAGAACAAAGAGGGTCACCACTGACTTCTACTGAAAAGTGCACAAATCAAAAAGTCCACCATTGGATTTTCTATTTCTCTAGATATTTCTAACAATAGAAATAATAAAACCAAGCACAATCCAAACATCCATCAAGGGTCACCGGGGGGCTGGAGTCAAGCCCAGCATGCATGAGGCTAGAGGGGACATCCTGGGCAGGTAGTCTAAGACAGGGCCAACACATCTTAATAAGCTATTCTCCTCTTTTTGATCATTTACATGTTATTCTAGGTCAGACAGCCCAAAAAATATTAGTAAACATGAACAACGCTCTCTCAAATCCAACAGCTAGAGTGCTAAAACTCAAACTCAAACAAATGGGAAAGATGAGAGCACCCAGGGGAAATGTTCTGAGTATATGGGAACATTTTCTGTTTTAGAACTGACAACACTTGAATCTTATTTGGATATAAAACAAAAAAAAAACATTCAGTCTCCCAATCATTGTCTGTAGAGTGCTTCAGGAATGAGTCCTAAAACCTGGAAAGGAGTTAGCATTTTAGCACTTCCGGTTCCCTTGTCTGGAAGTCAATGTTTTTTTTTTTAATTATTTTTTAATTACATGCCTGAAATGAGGTCTGTAGTTAAACATAAGCTTAAAAGATTTTAACGTTTTGTTCTACGACATAAAATACATAAATTAATTTCCCACTTGTGAATTTTGAATCCTTTATGTGTCTTAAATAAAGGCGGTTGCTAACAGGTGGCTAGATGAGACTACTAAACGTCATCACGTCGCCGACTCGTCCGCCTTTACAGCCTCGTTGTGTATACTAGCGCTCATGCGACTGTGGTGTAGTTTGTTTATAGCCTAACGTTATCTTTTTACTTCTGGAGATTACATTTACTCTTCAAAAATCATCAAGTTTATTTTGCTGAACAAAACGTGTAAGTATCATAAATGTTTGTTTGCCACAGAGTTTATTTTCTGCAATAATCCAAAACCCAATGGAAAAATCCCATTGGCTTTTTGTGGAGGGAACCCAGAGCGATGCTAACTTCCTGGTTGGCTCACATAAATACGTCATCCCTGCAGCGCTCTATGGAGCAGCTCCACATTTTATACCCAATGACATCACAAGTTTGAGACTTCTCTGGTTTCTGGCTTTCAGAAAGAGGAGCTCATGCTCACATATATTGATTGAACCTAACTAGGCCATGGAAATAACATAATGTGATTCTGAGTTTAGGTGGTGTTCCCCTTTAACATCCATTTTCTTTTGGAAAAACTGGCAAACTAAAAAATTGGCGACATTTCCCCCCTAGTGTTAGCCCAAAACTAATCTCCATTAAAGACTTTAAATCGTTAGGTTTTATTATTTTTTTTAAACTCAAAATGCGATTTAACAAGACTCCAACTCCAATTTAGAGCAATTACACCGAGCAGACTGTAATGTGCAGGCCTCATGTTACACAGAGAGAAAGAAACAGTTCACTAGCAGCTTGAAAACAACACCACAGTTCAGACTAACTTACTGCGCCAGAAGATGAAGAGCAGAGAAAGCAGAAACTTCAACAGACTTGTCAACATTTAAAAAGATGATAAATACCTTCGACTGCAGCAGGTGGAGTCGTTTTGCTTTACTCCATCTCTTTCTTTCCACTCGAGAAGTGAGTCCAAGTGTTGAGCCTCAGCGTCCCTCCAGGCGATCAGCACTTGTTCAGATGCAACTCTTCTTCTTCTTCTTCTCTTCTCTTCTCCTCTGCCTCCATCAGCTCTGCAGAGACAGACTCCGCCCCCAGCAGCCACCCAGCAGCCAGCCTGCTCATGTCCTCCTGAATAATGAAGAACATGCAAAGCATTGGCTTTCCTCAGTCTGCACGGTGACCTGGCTCAGGGCCATGTCAGCCGCTTTGAAACACATCTGTGGCCCTGTGTGCTTCGTTTCAGGCTACAGGGAAACCTGCACACTGATATCACACACAGGAGAGTCTACAGCAACTAGAACAATGTCAGGAAGTATGTTAAATTTCACTATGGTGTTCAGCAGTCACTAGAAAACACAATAGATATCCATATGAAACAAATATATATTCAGGGTATTTAAAAAAAAAAATACCCTGAATATAGTAATAATAATAATAATAATATAATAATAGTAGTAAATGTATTTAAAATATGTAGCTTGAAATCATAATCAAATCAAATTAAATTTCACATGCATTTTGTAATACAAACCTTTTCAACTGCCTTTATTTTATGCAAACAGCTAATTTATATTCCTGAAAATACATTTGACACTATATATATTTATTTAAAGGTACAGTTGTGTAGGATTTGCATCTAGCGGTGTGGTTGCAGATTGCAACAAGTACCCCTCCGCTCACTCCTCCCTTTCCATCACTGCGGTAACGTGAGCCGTCGAGTGCAAAACCGTGGTAAGGCCGTACCACAGTTTTGCACTCGGTAGCTCACGTTTCACAAGCACGTTGGAGAACTTCGGTGGACTTCAGGTAACGTAAAAACGGGCTTCTGTAGAAACATGGCGGACTCTGTGAAGAGGACCCGCTCCCTATGTAGATATGAAGGGCTCATTCTAAGCTAACGGAAACACAACAATGCTTAGTTTCAGGTGATTATACTCTAATGATAACATAGTTATGAATATTATATTCCATTTCTGCTGACACATCCCATGAAATGTTGCACACTGGCCCTTTAATGTTTATTTTTATAGAGATATGTACTTAGCATGGACCAATGCCACATACCACAGCATGCCTAGCCTATAGGCTTGTTTTCAACAGCCGTCCCTTGATGGATGGGCCTTTACACAAATACACAACTCAGTGGGAAAAACATAAAACAAATTAAAATCAATACAAAACATAAACAGTGTAATAATAAAGATAGCAAAACACCTGATCATTCATGACTATGAATGGTTGCACTTTAAAGGTGCTAAATACGGGATTGGGAGCATTTCTATTGCCTCCCAACGGCCTTCCCAACACACACACATACACACTCTCGGCAACCGTGAGCTAGCCAGTGGGGTACGCTCACATGCACGAATGTGCACTAAGAGCATGCACGTCCAGCCAAAGCAATGTCAACAAAACACGGAGAAGCTCAGATGCATGCATTATTCCTCTATATCTTTATATAGCAGATAGTTGTTTGCTGCTATACTGCTCTGGATATTGAATTTAGCAACTTTAATGTTTATTTTGTGTAGCCTATATAGCATGGACCAATGCCAAATACTTTACCACATTTATAGCCTTGTTTTCAACAGTTGTCCCTTGGATGGGACTTTACAGAATTACATAACTCAGCAGGGAAAAACATTAAAACTGAAAAAAAAAAAAAAAAAATCAATAGAAGACATAAACAATGTTGTACTAAAGACACCATACACGCTTAAAAAACACCTCATCATTCATGACTATGACTGGTAGCTCTTTAATAACTGTTTTAAAAAATGATCCAGATTGTACACACACACACACACACACACATAGTTATATTTGTATATAGTATATACCCCTGCCACTATACTGTATAATACAGTATAACTGGCTAATAGACTTTATGAGCTTCATGGCTTGTCTGCCATTTCTACTCCTCACTTTAATGGTTGCACAACAAATCAATATTAAAGGAATTCAGGGAATTATGCCACCATATCCTTGCCTTAAGCAATACAATAAGGAAGGGTTACCTGCAGTATTAGCTGCAAATGCAGTATAACTAAACCCAAATAATACAGTAGCATGAGTATTGTATTGATGTGTACAGTGATGCTTTGAACTTTCAGTGAAGTGTAATGAGGATCCAGCAGATGGCGTCAAAGAACATGATAAGAGTGGAAATGTCTTTGAAGAGAAGAGAGGGGTGAAGAGCAAGGCCACTGACATGTTTGTTTGGAGTATAATAAGCCTTAGAAGTGCAGGATAGAATGATTTACAAAGAGATGGCAGAGGAAATATAAGTGCATATAATCCTACAACTTGATCTTTTCTTTACTTTACAATAGAGCTTCAAACACCCACACTTCTTGAGAAAATGCCATCCACAAACATCTCTCTGGGCTCTATACTGTAGATGTGTCAGAACTAAAAATTAAGGTCTGTGTTGCTTTTTGAAAAATATTTTTATAATGTGTTCACTCAAAGCCTCTCAGAGAGACACAGCTGTTGTAGAGGAGAGCAGAGATCCTGACAAGGCTGGTACGCACTTCAATGGCTGGCCATCAACCTCTCAGACATCGCTGTTTTAGCACTCAGAGAGAGCATGCTACTGATTCAAGATGATAGCATGCCCAAGAGCTCCGTCCAGACCAGGACAGCAAAATTGCTTTGTCAACTGTATATGCACACACCAGGGCTTGTCACGATGACAGCAGGGCTCCACAGTGCTAGTGAGTTGTAGAGCACCAGGTGCACTACAAGACAAGACATTAAAAAAACATATTTTTCTTTTTCGAATAACCAAGAAATAAACAGACGTGTGCATGGAATATAAACAGACAGTGTATGGAAATAACTGTGGTGTTCTGATAAAAACCAGCGTGTATCCAACTTGAATAAAAAAGTGATGCAATTAAGCTTCGGAAAACGTTTTCCTGTGTGCTTTGTCTTCTAAAGCGAGCCAGGTGTTCTCGGCTGCCACATATTGGCTGTGGTGATAGGCTACCCCATCAATGAAATAACACATCAGTGCCACAACACAAAAGACGGACTGAATTCAAAGCCGTTGCATATCTCTGCGCTACAGCTTTGACCTGATCCGAGTGCTCCTTTCTTTCTGGTTTCTTCAAGGAATGGAGAAAACGCCGGATGAAGGCGGACGTGGATGATTGTCACACGCAGGTAGTTTTCAGCTCAGATGAAATCCTGCAAACCAATTAAAAAGGGAGTCTGTAAACTGGCTGTGAAAGCTATGACCCACACAGACATGCAGAAAATCGCATTAGCCACATCTCCTTCAAAGTAAGTCATGTTCTACTTTCCACATGGGGGGGTGTATACAGGCGGTTCAATGCCTACTTGACATTTTTCAGGGGCATTCTGAGGCTGCTGATACTCCTGCAGCAATGCCGTGTGGGATTTTCTCGCTATAATATAAAAGTTTTCCACTCGGAACCCACCTCACAGCTGAGAGTCGAAGGCATGATGACCCCTTGATTCATGGTTTGGCTCTTTTAATAGAGAATACGGGTCTGCCTTTGAAACCTTTGAGTTATAGCACAAGAGATCAGTCCCCCGCTGAGAGGTGGCTGCAGAGGGAGGAGGCACTGAAGCGGCGGGTCAGGAGTGTGGATCAAAGCTCTCATGTCTTGCAGGGATGCTTTGACTGCACGGATTGGGTTGGGCAACACGGTTCCACAGACATGCAGTATTGACGAGGCGACGGATGAGCTGTGCATCTCCGGCGAGCTCTGCTAAGTGTTTGAAGAAGGACACACTGTGACGTTTTGGAGTCACAGTCCCTGTAATGGACGTGTGATGTATGAACAGACGGATGATGTGTCAGGTAGTTTAGACCAGTGATTCTCAAAGTGGGGACCCGCAGGGTCTGTGACACTCTGTCAGGGGGGGTCGAGAAATAATCTACTTTAAATTATTAAATTGTGCATTAAAAGTGGATATCTACAGATGGGGAACATTCGCCCCGATAAAACAAGCATATTTTGTCCATTACTCCCACCCATGTTAGCTTTGGGCCAATAAAAACTCGGATATGATCGTGACACATCACGTCAATCTCATGAATCAGTCGTTTCACTCAGGGCGCAACGAACCGTTTCTGCTGCTGCGTAGCTTTGCTTATTAGCCAGCTACAGTAGCTAGCTGCATGGCGAGCATGGAGAAATATTTGTCCATATCGTCAAGTGACTCTAAGCCCAAACTAGCTAAATTGAGAAAATATAACGACAGTTATATTGAGCTTGGTTTTATTTAGAATGGCAACGGGAGACCAAATGGTAAATGCGCCATTTTCTAGTCTTCCGACCTCTCAAAGTGCTTTACACTACATGTCAGCATTCACCCATTCACACACACATTCATACACTGATGGCAGAGGCTGCCGTGCAAGGTGCCAACCTGCCTATCGAGATCTAATCTAAAAACTCATTCACACACCAATGGCACAGCCTTCGGGAGCAATTTGGGGTTCAGTATCTTGCCCAAGGACACTTCGACATGTGGACTGGAGGAGCTGGGGACCGACCTTCAAATTGGTGGACGACCCGCTCTAACCTCTGAGCCACAGCCGGACCCGTAATGCATAATGTATCTTCAGGTGCTAGCGAACGAAGCCCAAGCTCTGATGACAAAGCACATAGAATATCAGGGCAAAACTAAGTGGTATTAACATGATTCAAATAGAAATGTGTTTCTGTTTGTCACTATGAAACAGGTCTGAAGTATTTAATTTGAAAAGTTTTATACTACTAATATATCTTGGTATCATAATTTGAATTCCCATCAAAAATACCACAGAGCAAGTTTAAAAAAATATGACTAACATTGTTCAGATAATTGGAGTGGACTGAGGTATTTGTGCTTAAGAGAAACTTGGCACAATTAGCGCTGGTTTCTTGGGGAGAAGCTTTAAAGCAGCAGGTGATGTTGCTGCTAACGGAGAAGAGGAAAATGAGAAATGATGTGAGAGTGGGTATGTCTAAAGACTAAGCAAGAACTTCAAGGCTACTTGGAAAAGCCAGAGATTAATGTCTGGTTTTAACTCTGACAAACAGCTGGTCGATGCAACTAATGGTTTTCAGACAGATGGAAAGTGTACAATTTGCATGCAGGACCTGGGGAGGCGTAAAGACGCCACCTTACACTATTGATGTTTTTATACCGACATCTTAAGGGCTAAATACTCGAGCGAACCTTTCAATCACTGAATTTTGAATCGTCTCCAAAGCCTCGCGAGCGAGCCGACAGCTCCGAATGGCAGCAGGAAGTAAACCGGAATTTATGTATCATCAGTAAACTGCACACAGCACGCTCATGTTTACTAACCCGGGCTCTGATTGCTTTATGCCAAAGGATACCAAAGGGATGAGAGAGGACACCAACCTTTGCTGAATGGAGCAGCCACTTGCTTGCTGTTTCTGTATTGCTTTTGAATTTTGTTATTTTGCTGTGAGCTGAAAGTGCTCAGTGTTCAAGGGTCTCACTTACTGTAGCAGGGGTGTGACGCTCCTCTCCACTGCAGCCCAGGCTGCTATAACAGGTGTACTTTCCCATAAATATCTTGCCTAGTGCGGCGTTAAAGCTAGTCTGCCACCCTCATTATGGGCTCCACCACAGCAAAGGCATGTTTAATGTGCATATCAAGACTGTTTGCACATGAGCAGAGATGATCAATGCAAAAACAGTAAAAGGATAATACATCCTGTAAGTGGAAGTAAGAATCTACATCCAGTGTGCAACCAAACCTGAAACCCAGTGATAATGACCCCCCTGCATTAATGCATTCTCCCTCACACCAGTGGTCAGAGATAAATTCTCCTTCAGTGAAGTGGCCTGCAATTTACATAGAGAGGTCAAGGAGGGATGAGGCACGGTATGAAATTAAAGGAAAATATTTTATATTATTCAGATAAACCGGTTACAATTGACTTAAGTGCAAATCAGGAGCTGGCAGCATCAGCCGTGCCAATGATTTCCTTTTATGCACAGCTTGCCACTTGGCACACCGTGCACGGCACACTGCAGCCCCCCATGCTCTGCACGACTAAGAGGACTTTAATGGGTTTTTCTTTCCACCTTAGCAACAAAACCTACGGCCAGTCGCTGGTCAGGACATCAGTGGAGTCACACCTGTCTCGTTTGGGTGCGTTTTGCCTGGTCAGCGTTTCGCACACAACAATGTAGCCTTGTGGTGACTTGTACCTTTACACCCTAACTGTTCGCTTTCAAGAGGCAGTGATTACTTGATGCGCAAATGTTCTGTCTATCTTTTTACCTGCTTGTCACAGAAAGTTGTTATTAAAGGGGTCCTATCATGCATTTATGCTTTTTCCCTTTCCTTTAGTGTGTTATATAGTTTTTTTGTGCATGTAACAGGTCTGCAAAGTTACAAAGCCCAAAGTCCACACCAAAGGGAGTTACTCACCCTCACAGAAACTCTGCTCCTGAACTACCTGAAACATCTTGCTTGAAGTCTTGCCTTTTCTTCCGTAATGTGGTGATGTCACCAAGTAACACACTTGCTTAAAGTGGCAGTAGGCAGTATATTTTTGGCATCATTGGGCAACAATTCCATAATAACCTTTCAGCATCTTGTAATTCAAGTGTTCTGAGAGAAAACTAGACTTCTGCACCTCCTCATGCCTCTGTTTTCAGGCTTTAAAAAAATCAGTCACAGGTCATTTCAGAGAGAGAGCGTTCCTATTGACTGTTCATTCAACGGAGGCAGCTGTCAATAACTCACAAACTCCGATCAAACGGTCAAACTTGGTCCTTGATATTTCCTCAACTGATCTCAACATGGTGGCCGGGTCACAAACTTTCTCATTCATATTTGATCAGCGCTGCCTAGTTTGACCTTTTGGTTGGAGTTCGCGAGTGATTGACAGCTGCTCAGAGATAACAAGGCTCCAGCTCGGCTCTGACTGGTTGTTTTCCTCCAGTCTGTGAAATCTTGCAGATGCCATTAAGAGCACCGGAGGACACAGAGGCACATGATTTTTTTCAGATTACCTGTCTCATGCACTACTGTCAGGATATAGTGACCGTTTTATAAAAATAACTTTTTTAAAATCATATTTGCTCCAATCTGCCTACTCCAGCTTTAATAGCTGGTTTGGCATGCCCTCAGACAAAGCTAGGTAGAGTGGAGGTGGAGTCCAAAGAGTTTAGTTTGGTTGACCAACCACAACAGTTGGTCAGCTGACCAATCACAGCAGACTGGGCTTTTCGGGAGGGTTTTTAGTAGAAACCCAAAATACAAGTATGCACCTGAAAATGAGCATAATAGGTCCTCTTCAAGCGCATCCCAAAACAAAAGAGGTAGTGCCACTGAGTAGTCTTCCAGAGATGAATGCATCACTTTCATATAAATAAACAGATGATGGATCTGTTCAATTTGCATGTTTTCCAGTGGTGGTTACTTTGGACATTGTCATTTTTTATTAGGGATGTATTAGTCTGGGTTGTCAAACTGTTAATGTAATGCTATTTAGGTGAGTGATTACAAACATTTAAAAAAAATAAATCTGGTTCTACCCTGAACATCACTTTACTGTGAACTTTAAAGATGATTGAGTGTTGCCACCTTACTGCTGTTGGGATCATATCATTGCTTATGACAATCAATAAATATGACAACTGTTACATCTCTGTGTCAAATTTCTGGCTTAATTTGCACAATCTGTGATCGTTGCATCTGATCTGTTTTTGACCTTGATGTTTTTGTTGTTGTTGTTATGATGGCTCTGTAATTCTTAATGACTGCTCCGAATGTGGTGCCGCAAAAATGAATCGAACGATATTAAATGAATATGAGTTTCTAGTGTCTGATAGACATGGACGTGAGAGCTGGATAGCAGCTGGAACATCTGTGTGTGTGTATGAGCAGCATCAGTCTCACTGTTAGGACTCTTTGGGAAAGCAGAGGTGAGAAGTGTGTATCATTTTCCTGGAACCGATGCTCCAATTCATCATCCCCTCTCTGTCTGGTTTCAATCTGTCCTCTACCTGCTAATCTCCCCCATGAGGGATTGCAGGCCCGGGCCTGGCACAAAAGCTCGCAGGAAGGCCGCTTGTTTATCTTTGATTTTATCAACAATCTGCTACTATGGGAAATATATAACACACTGTGGGACGACACACCTTCAAGTTATGAGGCTCCTGCGAGAAATACCACTCAAAATTAAAAGAGGATGCCCAGATGGGCTTATCAAATCATATTTGGTAGGAGGTTATTCTTTGGCATGGTATAACTCACAATGACTGAGATGCATCGTCGGAAGCCGAAGATGCAAACTTGTGATCAGATCTGCCTGGAGACGCATAAATACCTCTCAAAATGATATAGGACTGACAGTTGGAAACAGACATCCCAGACAAAAACAAAACAGTCACAATATATGTAGATAACATTAACAGTCATGCAGAGGCATCTGATAACATTAAAAATAATCTATAATCCCACTTGTCACTCTGTTAGTTGACATGCTACTAAAAGAGCACAAACATGCTAGTAAGCTACTCTCTGCATGTTTTTTTTTTGTGTGCGTAAGGCGTGAATTTGTCCTCTGGTTGTCTCCTAATTTGATTACTGTGTACGGATCTAAAGGATGAAGGGTAGCGATAATCATTATCTGCAGAAATGTGTATCACCCTTTTGTGTTTTACACCAATTTGCCTCACATAACCGGATTGGACAACTTCAATCAGAGCCTCTATCAGTGCCTATAAATCTCTAACAGATGGCAAGTTGAAACTAATAATATTAAGAGAGACATTCACCCACACACTTGCAGGGAAGCAAATGCAGACAAATTACACCATATCACAGACAATATATTCTTAATGTTCTTACAGTCCTTATAATGCAGCTATTACTCACGAACATGTCGTGTAATTCTATTTCAGTAAAACAAACAGAGCTGAACAACATTTTTAATCATATATCTTGCGGAATTAGTTGTCTCATATTTCTAACAGTGCAGTATTCTCTCCCATTAACACAATCACATGAAATGCTAATTACATCTGGGATGTTTTTTTTTATAAATAATGCTTTAGATAAATTGTGTAAACACTCAGCAGACCAAAGATCCTTTTAGTCCATAGGTGACTGCAATACAATAAAAATCCATCACAACTTTGGCAAAGCAATCATGTCTGGGTGAGAAGGTTAACGCAAGCAATAAGGACATGCTTACTTGCATCTGAACTTTGTTTGCCTTCCACCGCTCTGTGAGAACAATGAAGTGAGTAAGTTGAGAAAAGTGTAAAGTGAAGCGGTCAATCGAGAATGGTATAAGATTTTTAGCCGTGAGGCGCGGCTCTGGTAATATCTCAACAACTATTCACTAGAGTGTCATGGAATTTAGTACACACATTCATTTCCCCCTCAGGGTGAATATTAAAGGAGACATATCATGCTCATTTTCAGGTTCAAACTTGTATTTTGGGTTTCTACAAGAACATGTCTACATGCTTCAATGTTCAAAAAACACATTCTTTTTCTCATACTGTCTGAATATACCTGTATTCACCCTCTGTCTGAAACGCTCCGTTTTAGCGCCTGTCTCTTTAAGACCCCCCTCCCGAAAAACCCCAGTCTTCTGTGATTGGCTTGCATTGTTTTATTTCACAGTTTGTGGGTTCGTAGCAGTGGACAACTCTGGGTCTGAAAAGTGAAGCCAATGCTGAAGTGCCTTAAACTTGCATTCTTTCTAACAGTATAGAAGTCTATGAGAAAATAAACCTACTTCTCACTTGATTTATTACCTCAGTAAACATTGTAAACATGAGTTTATGGTCTCAATTATGAGTTTGAAGTCTTCTTCAATACAGCATGATGTTCATTTAGTAAATTAAGGTCCTATTTAGAGTCAAATAGACCATAAAGCAAGGGATGTTTAGGACGTGGCTACCTTGTGATTGACAGGTCGCTACCATGGCGTTGTCCGATCTGGGTGTTGTCTGTGTTTTTGTTTTACAACTTTAACCCTCTCACAGTGTGTTTTCAGTTCATGAAAGTTAATTAAAACCTTTTTGGTCGCCTAAAAATGTCTTATTCAGAGTTCAGTTGTACTTAGCTCCACCCTCTCGTGTCACTTCCGGTTGCAAATAACCAAGATGGCGATGGCCAAAATGCTGAACTCGAGGCTTCAAAACGGCAGTCCACAAACCAATGGGTGACGTCACGGTGAGTACGTCCAATTCTTATATACAGTCTATAGTTGGTAGGCATTCCAGATACCCAAATGTACAAGTACTGAAAAAGTTAGTTTTTCATGATGTCTCCCCTTTAATAACTTTGGCAATCCTCTGACTTTTCATCTCTAGCCCCGTCATCATTATGGATCATTAGGTCCAAACTTCAACTTCTTCACTGTCTAAGTTTATGACTAAACCTGCAACACTAATGACAGTCCCATCAGCTTCGGCTGCACTACGTATTTATTGCTAATTAGCAAATGTTAGCATGCCAACACACTGAACTATGATGATGAATATGGTAAACATTATACCTGCCAGCCATCAGCATGTTAGCATGCTGACGTTAGCACAAAGCACTGCTGTGTGTCTACGTATACAGCCTAACAGAGCCACTAGCAAGGCAGTAAAAAATCAAAGAAATTTCATAGCACCTGCAGTCATACACCGCTAACACAGCTTTGACTTGAAACAGGCAAGTATAAACTGAACAGAGAGATTACCACATAAAACAAAAGTGGAGACAGTCTGGATCTGGCTCTCATCAAAGTCCCAGCACAGAGAGGACAGATGAAACAAGGGCGCTTCATTCTGCTTTAAATGTCAGGCTTGATTACATCTTTCTCTTTTTTTCCTACTGATCAGCTGAAAGTTTCTGCACTCTGGCATCATCACCGCCGCTGTATGAATTTGCATGAGGCCTGACTTTCATGAGGCCAGAGCAATAATAATGGAGACAATAAAGGTAATGTGATACTGACAGCATTTTAAGTGATATTAATAACCACTGGGACACATTACTGTTGAAAGACTGGACTGATATAAGTAGATGTAAACTGAATGACAGGATGAATTTATCCCTGAGCGACAAAAGTTATTAGAAATACAAAGAGGCTAAAAAACTGACCTGGTCTCAGAAAGCTAGAACACGACCAGCATGTCTGTCTTTATAGTTTCATGCCACAGCTGCTGAAGGGCAAAATCCTTTGAAAAGAAACGCTTGATCTTGTTGCCTTCATACTGTAGAAGCACAAATCCACCTTCTAAAGCATGGTCCTATTACATGAGGAGGGAATGAATACAATACAATAAAAAAAAAAAAAACTGGACCCTAGCTTCTAGAGTCATAATGGCAGTTGCGTATTTCAGTCATCATCAGAAGGAAACATTTTTAATCAACCCCTGATCCCATCCATGTGCAATTTGCTATATTTACTTATTTGTACTACACTATTTAATAGTCCGGCTGAGTGGCACTAATGGATCCAGCAATTGATGTTTTCCATTTATTATGCCTAATTATTCACATGTTTGCTTGCTGATTTTATTTTACAGTACAGCATTCGTGAGGAAGATACTGAAAATACAGTTAACTCAACTGTACAATAGTTTGTGCAGTAATCTGTCATTAATACTGTACATTTCAAGAAATATTTTTATTTAATTCTTATTTACACCATTCTGTCATTTATATTTAACACACTTAATAGATCCCACATCTCAGCATTTTGTATTTACTTATTTGCTCTGTGGTTATATGTTATATATTGCATGTCTTCATGCAAATATTTGTACATATTTCTTATATTCTCATTTTTTATTTTTATTTATATTACTTCTATTTCTTTATATATATTATGTTTTAGCATTATGAACAATATTGTAGCATTATATACATAATTTACATGTTACATAATCCTTTATTTCTATTTTTTTCACATTTCTTTATGTTTATATAAGAGCAACTGTAATGCCCCAATTTCACTCCGGGAATCAATAAAGTATTCCTGATTCTGGTTCTGGATTGGTAGGCTCTTTGGGCTGAGCATGATATTCTTTGTACAAGGTTTAAGGGTTTAATTCCCACTTAATGTTAACATTGCATATATTAAAAACATATATTTAATGAAACTTGTATTTGAAACTTTGCTTTACCACATCTTATTGCACCTTTCCATAGATTTTAACCATAGGCTGCAGAATGAAACAGAAAACAGGTAAGTAGTTCATAATAAGATGATACCAGCCGCAGGGGGATTTAAGAAGGACCAGCCAGGAAATCTAGATCAAGTGTGCATGAAAGAAATTGCTATTCAGTTGTAGCTACCATGCTGCTTGATATTTGCCAACAGTTGTCAACATACAGAGCAGGAGGATGCGGGGGGAGAGTATTCATGAGGTTTGCATTCTCTGTATGGTGCCACCATCACAGTGAAGATTCACAAATTAATCATTTTTCAAAGAGTGTAGCCTGGTGGGCTATGTGAAAAGACAACATGCACAAGAAAAACAATAAACCAACATCAACAACAAACTCATGCAGTTAAACAAAATGAACAGTTTTTAACAGGTGTTGTCTTTGGGATTCTTCCTGGGTAGCTTCTCAGGCTGCTCATATTTAATTCTGCTCTTCATTAAAATGCAAGTTTAAAAAAACTCCCCTTCATCCACCACACCATTTCATCCTTGCTTAAAGGGCTACAGGCCAGAAGTTCAAGGTATTGTTATTCATCTGGTCCGACACTTTCACCCAAAACATCCTGAAGAATGTTAATAATTAATTATCGTGTAGTCTTTCATTTGAAAATAGAGTTGTATATTTTCATTGTGCGTTCAGGTTGGGACAAAAATGTCGACGGGTCATCCGTATGTGATCAAAGATTTAAAGAATCAGACTTTAGCATTCATAAAAGTAAAGCTAATAATGTCATTGGTTTTCAGCAGGAACATTTTTGCGTGATGAAGGTGATTTTCCATTGATTTCATTTCTCAGGTATGCTATCACCAACAGTACGTGACCAACTGCAAATCAGATAAAGCCTGTTTTGTTTTCTATTCTATATTCCATGTATACCTGTTGGCCCAACTCTTCTGCTCCATCCATCCATTATACCAGCATGGGGATTTTTACATTAACCGCTTATCCTATTCAGGGTCCAGCCGGTCCCAGCTGACATTGGGCAAAGTTGGAGTACACCGTGGACAGGTCGCCAGACTATCACAGGTCTGACACATAGAGACAGACAAACCACTCACGCTCACATTCACACCTACGGGCAATTTAGAGTCACCAATTAAGCTGCATGTCTTTGGACTGTGGGAGGAAGCCTGAGAACCCGTAGAAAACCCATGCTAACACGGGGAGAACATGCAAACTCCACACAGAAGGGCCCCAAGCTGGGTTTGAACCCACGGCCCTCTTTCTGTTAGGTGGCAGTGCTAACCACTGCACCTGACTCCTCTGCTGACTGATTTAATTCTGCATATCATAAAACAGCACCAGCAACATGCCATAAGAGGATTATGAGCTTTTCTGAAACAATCCCAATTTTAGTTTTTTTCACCTCCAACATCAAAGTCACAAACTTTGATGTTAAAAATGAAACATATCTTTGAAACATATTTAGACATGGATGTAATTAGTTGCCTAAATAGTGTCAAAAGATTTACTCACAAGCCAGTGGATGCAATGTTGTGTCCATTAGTGGTTCTCATGTTTCCGGCCACTGTGACGGGTGCAGATCATAAAATAAGTCACCTTTAATAACACAATGTCCATGTGGAGGAAGTACACAGGAAGTACCGAATCTTTTCTTTCTGAGAAAAACACAAAACATCCGTGAAACAGCACCGAACAAGTTCTCTGTAGTGTGAAAGCTAGACTCGAAGCTGACTGTAACAGAACTAAATATGCTTTGTCACCACCGTCACCTTACTATGATGAAAAAGAACGTTCGGTTCAGCGTACACCGTGTTACATTCTAGGTAATAAAATACTTCAAGTGAGAAGTTCAAACAGCGGCCTCCGCGTTTTTGAATCCCAAACTGTAAAATTAACTGGTGCAGCATTTCCAGACTTTTCTTCACATATCAGAGACTATAGCTGCGACTTCTGGAAGCTTATGCTGCTCCGGCTTACCCACACCTCTCAAAATAATTACATTTCATGCGGAGATGAGAGTGAGCAGGTGGCTTTTTTTTCCTCTGCTTTCTGTATCTCAAAGATAAATGAGGGTTAACACGTGTGGGAGGAATTCTGACTAGTTTCATCACACCATGTTGTTTGTATTGCACAGTTACAGTATCAAGGCACCTGCGCACCGAGCTGCTTTGCACTCTTTATTTTCTGGTTATTGAACAACGATGTTCACCATAATCATAATTGTGGTATCCTTGCTTCCACCATTTGAAAGCAGACCAGCGCTGAACAGTTTATTATTCCAACACACTACTGGCTGAATATAATATGCGCCTCAGTCAAGGACAGTGGCCTCAGAATTGGAGCCGCTCCCCAGGTGCAGCAGTGTGGCTGCATACTGCCCCTAAAAAGTTGGCTCGGGTCAAATTCGGAGGACAAATTGTCCACAGACATTACTAAAGTACCAGTGGACTCGCAGAGCCACACCATGCCTACACCATGTATTAATTTTGGTGCAATGGTGTACCAGACAAACACACATTACAGTCTTTAAACTGCAAGAAAAGAAGACGTTATTACTTGCAGGGTTATATTGCCGGAGCGAAATCATGTAGTGCACATTTTCCTCCATGACAGTACTGAACTCTCCCCTAATCCCACAGCTGTGTCACACACCTCCATATACGTGCAGCTCATACAGTGCCGGGAACCGGAGGTGAAAGACTCACTTAGTGCTCCCACTCATTTCTTACTTTTCTCACAAAGCTTGTTAAAGTTAATACTTTCCCTGAGCCCATGACTATCAACAGCGCTGCCGTCAGTCTCTCTCCCCCAAATCCCTGTTAGTCTTTAAAAAAAACAATACTCCCACATCCACATCATTAAACCTCAGGTTATATACATGTCTGACTCAGGAGTGTGAAGACCATTTCTTCACACAAAAATGTCAATTTAGTTTCAACTGAACATTAAGGACATACTCCACTGATTTTTCACAGAGAGACATCGCATGAATGAGTATCACTCATCAACAGGTAACCATTCGAGGTCAGTCTGCACTGCCATCATTGTACAGCTTGTACAATTTAGCCTAGGGCACCAAATGGGCTAGAGCCAGCCCTGCCGCCATGTTTCAACAGTATAGCCTAGTACGGACAAACACTGTTTATTTTCCTGCTTGGATCGGAGTCGATAACGCTACTCGCTCCCGTCAACGCCGCTCTCTCTCTGTCTTGCTTCACCACTCACTTTCCAGGTACGCACACACTGTACGGACTGGCTCTTCTCCAAATGGCTCTAATGAGGGCCATTTGCGTATTCGCGTCGGCCATCGTAGCTCTCCAACACGCTTCGCACACGGGAGAGGCTTCAGTCGATTGCAATCTGCAACCTCACTGCTAGATACCGGCAGACCCTACACACTGAACCTTTAAGATCATGCTGCCAACATCCGAAAGCTCCTCTCAGGCAAATTTAAAGGTAGTAAAAATCCAGGATTGGGAGCATTTCTATTGCCTCTCAACGGCTCTCAACATGGCGATGGCATGCCACGGCTCGCAGCTAGCGATGCTAACAGTGCTAAACAATGCAAACAACGATGAAAGTCTTGACAGAGATAACATTCTTAACCTGAAGGTGAACCGGAGGGTGGGTGCTACGCTTCCGCAAGGGCGCTGTCGGTCGCTACGGCGTCGACAGTTGTAACCGCCGTATGAGCAGAGTGCTGAGTGGTCGCTGTGAGCTAGCCAGTGGGGCCCGCTCACATGCTTGAACATACACTAAAAGCACGCGCATCCGGCCCGGCGATGTCAAAAAAGCACGGAGAAGCTCTGATTAAAACACACACAGAGGGAGAGCGACTTCATTCTCTGCTCAGGTAGACATTACTCCTCTATATCTTTAGCAAATATTTGTTTGCTGTTGTATTAATGCTCTGGATTATCGAATTTAGCATCTTTAACTGTAAATGTATTTTGGTGAATTATGTTGAGGTTTGATTTTTTGGGGTGTTTACTTCTTGACCCAGCTTTCCATCTTATCTTTACTGTATCTTTACTTGGTATATTGTTATATCCATAAAAAGTTGATCACACAAGACAATACATATGAGTGTATATATATCAGCAGACTCCACTCACATCTTGGACAGCTAATACCATTTCTTTCCATCAGGCGGATGATACAGTGTCCCATGCTGCAGCCTGAACAGATACAAGGAGTCTGTTGTTCCCCTGCCAATAAAACTGATTAACTCAGAATGATAGTCTGGGCCTCCACCGCACAAACACACACCGCCTCACACTCCTATTCTCTCCTTTCCTTAGCTCCTATTATTTATTCATGGTGAGTGGTCATGTACAGTAATTGGAAAAGATTTTTTCCCATGGTGTATGCCATTAATTGCCGTTTTTCCGTGATATATTTTGTTTTTATCCTACACTGCTGTATTGGCGTCCTTGCTGCTGTGACTTCCATGTTCAAGACAAATTTCCCTGCAAGGACAATAAAGTTTATTTGATCTAATCTAATCTTCTCCTGGAATAAGCAGCTGGTGGAGGGCAAGTATTCAGAAATATCTTAATCGCGATCAGTAGCCTGACACTATGACAGCACACTATTTATTTTACTATTGAACCCGCTATAAAACCAATCTTGTGTAACCGGTGGTTAAGAGCTGGTGGCGTTTTGACTTTCAACACTTGCCCTTGGCTCGGCTTTAACTGCAACCCGCCCATTTACCGGCACATCTGCACAAGTTTAACACCCTCTGTATTATCCACTCTGCCTCTTTAAAGAGACCCCTCTCAAGATCAGTATAATTTGACACCGAGTTTATTCCGTGAGGCTAAATTGTGCAGGCACAATCATATTACCCTTACGGGACACCGCTGAATTATACATATACATGAAAAATAATTAATTCGACAGCCTTGCCAACATTCACTATCATGATTTTCATATTCCAAATAGACAAGCAAAGCGATGACTCCTGCTGGGGAACGTCTTTTGAATGCATAATGTGCAAAATCACTACTTAATTTGATTGGATAGTATCAGTGAAATTTCCCATTGATATCAAACTGTTAGCGATGTCACACATTGGACTCATCAAGCTGGCTCATTTCTGGCTTTATGCGTGTGTGACAGAGAGGTGCGAGTGTAATTGTCAGAGGTCTCACATTAAGGAGAAAATATTAAAATACAGTGAGTTATGAATTAATCAGTTTGCACTCTCAATGCGACCCCTTACTGCTTCCTTTGTGTTCATTACTAAAAGACTCTGATTGGCACAAATTACTACATTCATGCTCATTGACTCACTGAATGACCTGCAAGTATGAATCAAAAGGGAGGAAAATTATAATTATTAAAAAAACATAGAACTATTTGTGGATACATAGTTTAAATTACGGTTCGGTTTGAAAGCAATTGCTTTTTTCCAATTTACTAAGTACTCATCCACAAATGTCCCAAAATGTCAAAAATGGTTTATGGTTTAGTTAAAATGAATGGAATAAAGACTAAAAGTGCACAACCACATTAGTGGCTCTGTACTGTAAGGCTGCAGTGCTTTGAGCTAAATACTAACTTCAGCATGCTAATGGGTGACGGCCATTGAGCTAGCTCTGGTTCTGAGAAGTGAAGCAAATGTGGAAGTGTCTTAAACTTGATTTATTACCTCAGTAATTATTACCATTGTAAACATGAGTTTATGGTCTCAATCTCTAGTTTCAAGTCTTCTTCAATGCAACATGATGTACATTTAGTAAATTATCGTCACATTTATAGTCAAATAGACCATAAAGCAGGGGCTGCTTTAGGGCGGGGCTACCTTGTGATTGACAGGTCGCTACCACAGCGTTGTCCAGTCTGGGTGTTCGTGTTTTCGTCTTTGAACCTTAATCCTTTCACAGTGTGTTTTCATCTCATGAAAGTTAATTATAACCATTCCGGTCGCCTGAAAACACCTTATTCGGTATTCGGTTGTACATAGCACCACCCTCTCGTGTCACTTCTGTTTTGCAAGAAACCAAGATGGCGGCAGCCAAAATGCTGAACTCGAGGCTTTAAAACCGCAGTCCACAAACCAATGGGTGACGTCACGGTGACTACGTCCACTTCTTATATACAGTCTATGGCTACTTCGTCATGACGCTGCACCTTGAACTTTGACCCTCTTGCTCATATATCTGCTGTGCAGAGGATTGTGGGCCAGAATAGCCAGAAAAGCCAGAAAAGCATGCTTATTTGCATACAGCAAAATGCGACCGGATGTAGTAGGACATCCTGGTATTTTTGGCATACTGCATTTGACATTGGCTACTATGTGGCCTATTGGGACATGAAATACATAAATCTTTTTCTGGCATACTAAATGGTATGGTAGTATGGGTACTGGAACGCGCAGTTAGTTTGGCGTGTTAGCATGCTAACATTTGCTAATTAACACCAAGTGCAAAACACAGCCTATAGGCTGATGGGAATGTTATTAGTTTTGCAGCATATTTCCGACTGGACCAAAGTGGTGGACCAACCAACAGACCAACAACTGCCATCCCTACAGAGCCATGTGATGCTGCTAGCATGGCCAAATGCTACAAAAGAAATGTGATCCAGGCTTCATTCTACCTAATGAGATCACTTACTGTAACTGGGGGGAATTAAGTTTCTTCGCTCATGTCTCATAATTGTTTTGCTAAAGAGATCTTTGCAGTCACTGTTGTTCCCCTGAAGGGATGGAAAACGGATTGGCAACAAGTGAGATCACTGAGTGATGATAAAAGCCTCAGCTGAGCCGACTGTAACAAAGATTGGAGATGGCACTGACTGCGGCAGCTCCTCTCATCCGCTCCCATTTTTGGAGGCCCTGCTGGTCACAGTGAATCCTCTGAGGAAAACGCACTCATGTTCAAACTGAAAATTCAAAATCTTCCAACTGCTTTCCAGCCGTTGAAATATGACGAGAACCTGAACTTTCTGTACAGCTCATCTGTAATCTAGTTTACTGCTTCAGAAGGGAGGAATAAAGGTAGGGAGTGTCTGCAAAGTGCCACCTCCTTGGTGCTGTTCCCGACTTAGTCCACAGCAATACTAAAGGGCTAGTTCGCACAAATTACAAAACATGCAATCCACAGTTTTCATGGAGACTATTGCTTTGATTGACGGCAGATATCTAAACACCTGGACAAACAAAACTGAAACTCTCTGCATGACACCAAGAAGTAAATGAGAGGATGTTTTTTGCAATTTGAGTGAATCAACCCTTTAAAACCGAGGATGAATACTGTCAAGTTAAAGGGATAGTTTGGGTGTTTTGAAGTAGGGTTGTATGAGGTACTCATCCACGGTAGGTGTGTTATTTACAGATGACGGTCGGCAAGCCTCCAGCTTGGAGAAACCGACAGGAGCACCGACACCAGAGCAAAGCAATACAGTGCTGTGGACGGGGACGGCAGAAAACACATTTTAGCCACCTAAAAAAATGGATATCCGTTCAAGTGCACGCTGTATTTAGAGTATTTTCATCACTTTATCTTGCTGTCAAACAGCCCTTTCCTTCTCCTTTTCGACGGGGAACTGAACTGAAAGTGAAACTTATCTATGCTCTCTTCAAAGCCAGCAGGCTCAGATGACAAAAACAGTACAGATACGTTTCACCTTCAGTTCAGTTTGTCGGCGGAAATCTTTCTAAATATAGCATACACTTAAACGGAGTTAAATTTTTTTAGGTGTGCCTTTCTTTTAGGTGGCTAAAATATGTTCTCTGCCGTCTCCGTCCACAGCAGTACATTGCTTTGCTCCGGTGTCGGTGCTCCTGTTTGTTCTCGATGCTGGGGGGCACGCCGGCCATCATCTACTGTAAGTAATACACCTACTATGGTTAAGTACCTCATACAACCTCACTTCAAAACACCCAAACTATCATTTCAAGCCTTACGGACCCATCAGATATTTTGCCCATTCACCACAATTAAACTGATTTTCATACATCTTTTGATCATCTATTATCATGAGCAAATATTAAAGTAAATCCCCAAACCCTAATGTAGGCATCTGTGGTGTTTTTTGAAGCATATGATGCAAAATCCCTGCGGTGACTAAAGTGATCATCAAAGCCACATTCATAGCTGATGTTTTAAGCAAGGTTAGGACGCCACTCTGTAGACTGAAGTGCTCTCACTGCTGAGGACACCAAAGTCACGTCTTTCTTTCTGTGAAAACTGGAATTTATGTGCGAGGAGAGTTTACAGTTCAAAGTTAGAATAAAGAATTCAGTATTTCCCCTTCAGAATCTCATACCTGGCAGTGTGGAGAGGCTTTGCAACAGCATTTAGACCTTTATGTAGTTACAGAAAATATAATCAATCAGTTCAAAATTCAAAAAAACATGTTTTTTTCTTTTAACGTCTGCTCACTTTTTCTTCTGAGGGGGTGGAGTGCATAGCCTCAGCATTTCTGAAAACTAAGACTCTTTGCTGAACGGGAAATAGAGAATGTCTTTTGGAGGAAACACAGCGCTACACTCATCTTCCTGTTCCACTGTTTTGGATGAGGATTAAAGCATAAAATCCAACACCAGACAAAGTCGAAACCCGACTGGGATGTTGCTGCTGACACGCTAGAAAATATTGGCAGAGCAAGCATGTTGTGTGGACCTACTTAGAATTACGCAGAGGATTTCCCTCAGTGCCGAGTCCTGTCTCACCACCGCTCATCACTCCATGTGTGGGTGAGTCCCACTAGGAATTTAACTTGTTTCCTGCATATAGGTTACAATTCATACAGTAGGTGTGAGATGTCTACTTGACTTATTGCACTGCTTCAAATGCCTGAGGCTAATAGACTTTTCATGAACTCGAGCCGGCCTACTGTGCTATTAGGACGGTGTAAATTTAGCACCATGGTACAGATACAGAGTCTGTGAGTGGAGGAGCATCTTCTGTATTTCAGCGAGCTCTTTCACAGACTGACAGTAATGCGTTTTCCCATATTAACAATAACAATTCAAATTTTCATTAGTTTGGTGTAATTGATATCCTTTCATAATCCTTTTCGCAATTCTTTTTTTAGAATGAAGAATTACAGCTTCAAATTAATTTTTGAATATGGCAAACAGCCAGGAGAAACATTTCATTCTACAACCGAGGCTCAAAGTCTTTGAAAGACCTTTAATAATGGTCAGCAAATCATCGGGTCTGCCAATTAATTATCTGAGACAAAAAAAAGTGAAAATGAAAAATGGTATCGGTGTTAAAAAAGCTCATTTCTACCTCATACCTCAGGATGTCAGTTAATATTTTACAAGCATATGTCTATGAAATTATGCTCCTTTTTTTTGTTCCTGCGACAGAGGTCAAAGAGAGCCTTGAGAAACAGATGGTCTTGGCCAAAAATGTAATGAGGGTATTTAGGTGAGTTGAAAGTAAAGGTAAGACGTTTATCAGCCCAGGCAGCAGTTGGACCCTTTTAAAGGGCTACACGTCGGGTACATTTTGGGAGTAATTGCAAACCTTCAGCATACTTTGGAGAGCTTTAATGCCCTTTTAGCTGCACCACACAGTCTGTGTTTCACCAGCTTAGTCTTAGCCTCAATTAACCTTTAACAACTTCATAATTTATACAGTACTGGTTTAAACTAAACCTCTATAATCGGCCTCTGATGAAATAGAAAAGCAAAACATTCTCAAATATTTATACTTTTATGTCAAAATAGAGCACATTGTACAGCATTAGTGACTGACTTTTTGAAAGATACGCTATCTCCCAGAGAAGAAAGATGCTCCTCTGTGAGGTTCAGATTATTCATATGATATAAATATACACATATTATATCCATATTTCCAAAATAACAGCAAAAAACTCAACATGCAGCTCAGTCATGAAGATACTCACAGATTAAGTCATGGATGCACGCTCGCATGGTCCCTCTTAGTTACAGCTCAACATCAACGATACAAAAAAAAACATTTACATCTGTGAAGGACAATGTTTCAGTTCCATGACTCCATAACACACACACACACATACTGTACATACATACATACATACTCATACAGGCTAGTTGTGTGCTTTAAATGATTATAACTCCGTCTTTGTGCTCTCATTTAGTCCATCTGAAGCTTTTGCCCCCAAGTCATCCTTTAGCCATTTGTTGAAAACAGCAATGGGGTCGATGTTCCAGTGTTTATGGAAAGAGATGGGCACCTGGTGAGCTAAGAAGTCCCTGGCATAGTCCTCTGGGCGTGCCTGAAAGGTAAGATTAAGTACAGTAATTTATTTGGAAGCAGCCACAAGAGACTGCGTACAAGTGCTGCAGAGAGCCAGAGAGTGAAGGCGAGAAAGTGGAAGTTTCTGTTGAAACTGATGCTGCATACTGAGAACTGAGCAACTGGGGTTTTTTTTAGAAGTGCTTTTCAACCAAACACCAGTAACTGAATTATTAAGTTGGAACAATTTGTTGATTTGATTGGCTGATTCTCTGACCTATAACGTGGGTTAAATCGATGTATTGGTTTGTCACGTAACTTTTATAACTTTCAATAACGGTTGCTCGCTGTACTACTGTACGGCACTTGCTCTGACTGAATGTAAAACATTTAACGTATCCGTGGTTTGCAGAAATGTACAATGCCAAAAAAAAATGTCCTGGCAACTGGGCTGGATTAATAATAATATTAATGACAGCTGAATTCCATTAAGCTGCTTCAGCTTCATGGTCTTGGGTATTGTGCATGCTGGCTCAATGCCACACTATCATGGCTCACTGGGACACTTGAATAGAAGAGCCATCATCAACGTGATGAGTAACACCTGTCCTTTTCCTACTACTACAAGTCCAAATGTCTGCTGTGATCTTTTCTGAAAGCTCAGATACATCAGGCTTCACAATATGAAAAGGTTAACAAATACCCATTCACATCCATCATTCAAGGTAATCAAACCCATATTGAATTGATATAGTGCTGTAATGTCATTGCACATTGTGTTCTTAACCTTCACAAAACCAATTCTGTCACCATCTTGGCTTGTCTGATGATGTGAATAGCAGAAAGTTACACCCATGGGGATCTTTTCCATCTTTACCATCGATCCCGTGTGACGTGAATGTGACATAATGCTGCATTTAACATCATGACAGCGGGATGGGGAGAACAGGAAAACCTTGCAGACATTTTTTCTTCTGTTTGCCAAATGGGAGATATCATGGCTGTCACAAATTCCCAATATCTCTGACTCAGAATTACACATGCTGTAAAGGGGTCTAAGATATGACTTAAACACGGCATGAGCAGAAGTCTAATCAGCTGGATAAACTGAAAACATCTGTGAGGGTGTGCAGGGCCCCCGAGTATCAGATATGGCCCATTGTGTTGTCGACTACCAATAAGATAGAGGTCTCTATCTGTCTCTAGATGATGAGTCTGTAAAACCTGTGATGAAATCTGACTTTTTCTGCAGTTTATTCATTTAAAGGCACCATCACTGAAAAATTTCCCCTTTAAAGCGGCAGTAGGCAGAATGTTTTTGTCATCATTGGGCAAAAATTCCATAATAATCTTTCAGCATATTGTAATTCAATCGTTCTGAGAGAAAACTAGACTTCTGCACCTCCTCATGTATCTAGCCCGTGACGGGAGACTTTGGCCAATCACAGGTCATTTCAGAGAGAGAGCGTTCCTATTGGCTGTTCAGTCAACGGAGGCAGCTGTCAATCGCTCACAAAATCTGATCAAACGGTCAAACTAGGCAGCGCTGATCAAATATGAATCAATATTCTGTTACTGCAATGCCTAATTCTCACCTCAAATGTTTTCAGAAACATCTTGTAGTGCACTGTTTAGCTGTAAAATGAGAACGTTTGCTCCAGCTGGTGGGCGGTGCTTGGTATTTCCTCAACTGATCTCAGCATGGCTGCCTACCAAACTTTCTAATTTTACAGCTAAACAGTACATTACAAGATGTTTTTTGAAAACATTTGAGGTGAGAAATATAGGCATTACAGTAACAGGATATTGATTCAGGTCGCAGGTTCAAACCCGACTTGGGGCCCTTCTGTGTGGAGTTTGCATGTTCTCCCCGTGTCAGCGTGGGTTTTCTCCGGGTTCTCCGGTTTCCTCCAACAGTCCAAAGACATGCAGGTTAATTGTTGACTCTAAATTGCCCGTAGGTTTGAATGTGAGCGTGAATGGTTGTCTGTCTCTATGTGTCAGCCCTGTGATAGTCTAGCGACCTGTCCAGGACGTACCCCGCCTTTGCCAAATGTCAGCTGGGATCGGCTCCAGCCCTCCCGCGACCCCGAATAGAATTAGCGTGGAAATAGATAATGGTTGGATGCATGGAATATTGATTCATATTTGATCAGCGCTGCCTAGTTTGACCGTTTGATTGGAGTTCGCGAGTGATTGACAGCTGCTCAGAGACAGCAAGGCTCCAGCTCGGCTCTGATTGGTTGTTTTCCTCCGGTCTGTGAAATCTTACAGACGCCATTAGGAGCATCGGAGGACACCAGAGGACACAGAGGCACATGACTTTTTTCAGATTACCTGTCTCATACACTACTGTCAGGATATGGCGATCATTTTTTAATCATATTTGCTCCATTTCTACCCACTGCCGCTTTAAGAGAACAGAACACTGAAGAGTTTTCAAATGATGATTTCTCACAGAGCCAAAAAAAACTATGATTGGTATTTTCTCTCTCAAAAAATACAAATCAATCTCACTACCGTAGCTACAAACACAGACAGACAGAGACACAAAGACTCTATTGTAAGAGTGTGAATACAACCTGGTGGAAGAGCGGACTGTGTGTGACAGGAAGTCCGAGGGCATTGAGGCACATTCCCAGCACCATGTCATCCGGGGCGTCATTGCTGTAGCACTTGCAGCCGCTCTTAAGAAGCTGGACCACAGCCTCCCTGCTGAACACCATGCTGCAGCCACACACAAAGAGACGGACATCAGGAATTTTTTTAAGAGACACATAACACGTCCGATTAAGCTGCGGCGTAAAAAGGATCAGTTTAGATGCAAATGTTAGGAAATGACCGGAAAATAATAAGTATGTCTTTCAGCTGTCATCTTAAGGTTCAGCGTGCTTATTTTATTCAGCCGGTGAGAGGGCGACGGAGTTGTGAGTGAAACTGAAAATCAAGCTGAGAAGGGAGACGCTGTGAATCGGCTGTGCACAACAACGATGTGACATCTCTTTGAAAAGAGACGCAATTACACATGAAAAAACAAATCTCGGGCTGCCAAAAAAATCGCTCATTGCCACTCAAAACAGTTATTAGAAGATATCACTTTTGAGAAATCTGGCAGATGCGGTGCTGTAAAGTGTCACAGCGACTGAAGTGTCCCTAAATAGAGTTTCTCACACAGCTCACTCACAGCTCAAGATTTATCTGTTGTGCAGCTTTCCCACAGCACTGACAGCTGACATATCTTTTCTGCTTATTGCCCACTTTTTCTTGTGTGTAATAAGAAAATATGGATCTTTTGGAATTGTTGTTTTTGTGCTGTATGCTTTTTTTTTTGCAGTATCCAACTGTGTGTGCGATGTAGTGTGAGTATTAAGCATCGACTCCCTGTCTGGTCTTATCAACTGATGACCGTCTGTTTACTGTATTTTGCGGTGATTTATTCCACGTTTTTATTGAGTATCTTTTACGTTAATGCAGCCCGCAAACCACAGCTTCCCTTAGGGGAGCAACACATGTTTAAAACCGAAATGAAATGCTTTATCTGTAAATTACAGATTACAGGTTTTCCATTACACATTTTACAGTCCCTCTGCTGCGTCTGTATCTTTCATCGTTATTCCCCGAGCGTCTGAGCTGTGAAACTCACCCTCCACCTCCCGTGATGTAGCTGTAGCCGCCTTGGCTCAGGCCGTAGCCGTACCTCTCCCCGAGACACACTGGTTCAGAGGGCTCGTAACAGCTCAGCATGACTTGCAGTCTGGAGAGGCTACAGGAAGCACGGATCAAACTCATCACACACTCATCATCATCGTTACACACACACATGCCTGCGCGTACACGCATGTGAAAACTGTCCGTTTAGAAGCTGAAATAACTGCTCTCCCTCCGGCACTATTACACATCCAGGGGCTTCCACATGAAGAGGCAACCTGACAGATATAAAGTGAAGCCAGCTGGACTTGAATTTATGTGCTGAGCTTTTTTAGATGTTTCGACAGGATGGTAATATCTCTGGAACTCATTTTCCCCTCAAAATGACTTCATTCCGAGCGTCTCTCTCTTTCACTGTGCAAACCTTTTCATGGCTGTGAGACGGAATCTGTTCAAAAATTTATGAAGAAATGTCACTCAAACTTTGAGAAAAATGAAAGCATGGCATTTAAAGAATGACAGACACTGTGTCCCAGATGAAACAAGGGGAGAAACACTATGTTAGAAAAAAATACATCTCCAGATGATGAAAGCATACCTGATGAGCGTGTCGTCGTCCACAACAAGGAGCCACTTGGTGTCTGGGACAGAGCTGCTTAGGAATCTCTGAAGGATTGCAAAAGTTTTCCCGCAGTGGCCTGCAAACAGAGACGTGCTATCAATAACACCGGCCTGTACGACTTAATCGCATATTGACTGTGTGCTGTATTTGTTTTACAAAGATAAATGACCCCCTTGTGGTAAGAAAAACACACTAGGCATAAGCAGGTATTTACATGCACATACACGCCTGCATACACAGGACAATGGCTCCGCCACAAAAAGACATAAAGTAGTCATAAATTATGCTAATGCTAAAGGATTTCAAAGGTGTCAGGCTAAGGCCCAGACACACCAACCTGACATCAAAGAACTAGTGGCGATGAAGGCGAACTGTTCGCCGCCTCATGTCGCCTTTTTTCTTGCCTGACAAGTTGCACTTGAAAACTGCAAAAACTACAGCCGACGGCCAGTTGGCACGTACGTTCTGAGATGTAAGAACTCTCCACACCAGCAGGCGGTGGTAGTCTGTATTCGTCATTCAAAAAGGGAAACCGGAACGCCGAGGACTGCGGATATATAAGCCGTTGTTATGATACGTACATGAAACAATGCGGCGTCTGCCGACCGTTTTCACGCCACTCTCACTCACCACTTAGCTTCATTCCAGACGGCCATGTTGCTGTGAAAATATCCGTGTGTTGGAGTGATCAAATGAGATGAAGATGAAAAATGAGAAGAGCCTTCTGTGTTTGCCCTCTTGATTTTACTTGTTTGTTTGTTTGTTTGCTTTCCTCACGTCCGTTTCTCTTCTGAACAACCAATCAGAGTGATTTCTCTCATTGATGGGCTCCACCGCTGATTTAACGTGCTGAATCAGCCGAAAAACCTCCGACGTAGGCAGACTAAAGCCGACGGTGGGGGACACATCGCAAAAACTAGGCCGACAGACGCTCAGTTACGGCCCCAAAATGGCCGACCATCGTTGTCGGGGCTTTTAAAGAGAACGGCGCTAAAACGGAGCGTTTCAGGCAGAGGGTGAATACAGGTGTATTCAGACAGACACGACGAGAAAAATAATGTGTTTTTTGAACATTAAAGCATGTAAACATGTTCTAATGGAAACTCAAAATACAAGTATGACCCTGAAAATGAGCATGATATGTCCTCTTTAAACAATAAGAAAACTATTGCAACAAAGAATTTGTTAATTTGACTTTAATTCTCTCTCTGAGTGGGACTATACTGTGCCCGAACCTAACAAGGATGCAGTACATTTGCAACGTTCGCTTCTATTGCAGCATTAACTTGACAGTTGAATGCATCACAAGTGTGAACAAGTAGCGGTTCTGCATTCTGCTCAAGGACACCTCAAAAGCACACTTGACTGTGGGCGGACACCTCAGCCACTGCGGCGATCAAACAAGTGTCAAACATTCAAGGGGCAAAAAATGACTTTGCCGCCTTTTCAAAATTCGTATTGTACAGCATTAAAGAAAATCTCTTCAATTCGAGGACGTGTCCTCTCGAGCTTTGCGAGCAGAGAGAAAGCCGTTGTCTATATTTCTGGCATCTCAAAGAAATAATAAGGTATGTTTGGCATGATGGGCCGGGGAGATCAAACTTTTACCCTGGCATATTTGACATGACTGCCAGATGGAACAAAATGTTCTGCCAACTCCTGAAAACAAAAACAGTCATGTGGTAGCACACAACAAATACAAGGAGGAACCCAAAGAAATATACTCATCAGAATCCAAATATCTGCACACCATCAGGGCTGAGAGCTGAGACACGGAAATCCCTGGTGGCAAGCATCACAAAGAAGACTGAGGCCCTACTGTTTTATTTATAAGGCACCCACGGTATTTTTTTCCTAGTATCTGAATATAGAATAAGTAAGGACACCTTGAACTGCTGACAGGAATAAAATCGCAAAAAATGCACTTTTAGAGGCAGATCTCCAGACAAGCCTGGTAATCTTATTTCTAGTTGGAGGGTGTTAGTGAATGACGTTCAGGGGCATGGAAAGACGCAGTAGATTCCATGTTCGCGTCTCATGCAGTATCTATCATTAAAATGTCGTCGGCACAAAAAAAGAGACCAACCACTTCTACATGTTCTCGAGCATAATACTACACAAAGCTCCTCAGAAGTGTCTCCTCCAGTATCACCGGCTCTTTGTTCTCCCAATAGAGGTGAGCACTTGACCATGAATAGTTGAGTATTTACTTGTTAAAGTTTTCCTATGCCCCTTACACAGTCTTGCATCACCCTCCCCCTTACTTTCTCTATCTTGACTATCAACACTTTTTAACCTCAGACTGTTGAGTTTATTTTTCCACTTTCAAAATGTATATACTGTAAGGCTTTTGTGTTTTCACCACACTTCATATTTCTTAGTGAATACAGATGGCAGCATGATTACCCACACAGTTTTAAAAAGGGGTCAACACTTGTTTCTTGGGGCAACCAAGTGAATATACAGTATCTTATGGTTAAAATAGGCTTTTGGTCAGTTTTCCTATCTATATATCTATAGTATCTATCTATATATCTATAGTATCTGTCTGTCTTTCTATCTGTAATATCTATAGTAACTATCGTTTGTATCTATAGTATCTATCGTATCTATCTATCATATCTATGGTATGTATCTATGGTATCTATAGCATCCACAGTATCTATGGTATCTATCTATCTATAATATCTACAGTATCTATCTATCATATCTATTGTATCTATCTATAGTATCTATGGTATCTATCTATCATATCTATGGTATCTATGGTATCTATCTATAGTATCTACAGTATCTATCGTATCTATCTATCTATAATATCTATAGTATCTATCTATCATATCTATCTATAATGTCTATGGTATCTATCTATAGTATCTATGGTATCTATCTATCTATGGTATGTATCTATGGTATCTATCATATCTATAGTATCTACAGTATCTATCGCATCTATCTATAATATCTATCATATCTATCTATAGTATCTATCTATCTATCGTATCTATCATATTTATATTATCTATCTATCTATAGTATCTATCTACAGTATTCATTATATTTATAGTATCCATCTATCTATCCATCGTATTTATAATATCTTTCTATCTATAGTATCTATAGTATCTATCTATTCATCGTATCTATAGTATCTATCTATCTATCTATCTATCTATCTATATATCCACCGTATTTATAATATCTATCTATCTATAGTATCTATAGTATCTATCTATCTATAGTATCTATCTATCTATCTATCTATCTATCTATCTATCTATCTATCTATCTATGTAGCCACAGTTCATGGCTACTTTATTAGCATGATGATTTCTTCTCCCACATCTTGTGAGCAACAGTTTTGTTCTGCTTTTATTTAAAGAAAAACAGTAAAATTGCTTAAAAAAAATGGATGAGCTAACTTTGAGCTAAACTCTGAACACTCTCTTCAAAACATACGGAAACAGGCCTACTGTATTGCACGAGCATACATTAGTGGTATAGTCAAAGCACGGGCGAGTCAATGGAATCAATGAAGTCAGTGGAAGGTGAAAAAATAAAGAGTGATGGTGGTGACTACAGATTCCTCACATATTGATGCCTGTTGACTGTTGATGAACTCCTAGCAGCATTCATTAGCATAAAGCTGGAGGTCTTGGAAAAGGAACAGAGCGAGGTCAAAAAGAAAGATGTTATTTCTGTCTTGACTTTAGCTCAATTTCAATCCGATAACTGATTCGGTATCATGTGGGTATTTGGCAACGAGGGAGAGATAAACTGCTTATTTTTCATTTGACCTCAAGCATATATAATTTCCGTGCATGCTTATCTGATTAACGCAGCGGCCAGTGGCTTTATTCTATATCCCTATGTGACTGACTCCATTGCATATTTGTTTTTAAAGATACAGTGTAATACTAACTATATTTTCTGTTGTCATGGTGTTTAATCGAGGGTCAATCACCCAGACTCAAACCACTGAAAATAAACTATCTACTGTCTGTGTTTCAGAACAGAAATGGCATTATGGGTGCTCTGTTTGACTGACAATATACATAGTTACTGAGCTGAGAGTAGCCTCAGTATCTGGCTGCTTACCAAACTACAGAAAATCCCCCTGCCTTGATGATGGACTGTGGATTGCTGCCAAACTTCCAAGACTCGATTGTTGTCTCCCGAAAGTAGAAATACTGGCATGCAGTGGAAGGCAAAATTAAAGGCAAGGAGACATTTTCTCCAAGATGATCTATGAGAAAGACTCATCCAACACTGGCTTCAATAAATGCGAACATCATTTATCGGTTGAGAGGAGCACAGCCGTGGCTTCTTCTGGTGTAAGACATCAAACTCGTAAAGTAAGTCACACCAACTCTCGGCACCCTGGGTTAGGTAACGTGTCGAGTTATGCAAATGAGCAAGGTTTGAGAAGAAAGACAACTTCCACTTGATTTTTTTTTTTTCCCCGGCATAACCAGCTGCCAGCCTGCCAGCGTGGTGGTATGCAAACTGTGAATGGGAGCACACATCATCTCTTGCCTTTTACCACAGTATCTGTCGCATGGAGGGAGAATATCACGACAAACATCATTTAAATATCTGGAATATTAATGTTGCTCTGCTTAGCGGAAATTCACCTTGTAAAATGTGAGGATTTGATGTTTTTTCCTATCTATATATCATATCCTAGTAAACTTAAAGGTGACATATCATGAAAAGCTCACTTTTTCAGTGCACACACTGTACATTTTAATTATCTGGAGTGACTACCAACCCACAAACTGTGAAATAAGACAACCCAGTCAGTTTTTTCTGCGGACTGTCTAGATCAGAAAATATGTGATTCAACAAGTGGTAAATGGACTTGCATTTATACAACGCTTTTCTAGTCTTACACTCAAAGCACTTTAAACTACAAGTCAATATTCACACACACACACACACACTGGTGCCAACTTGCTCATCAGGATCTAATCTAAATGCTCATTCACACACACACACACAAACACACACACACACACACACACACACACACACACACAGATGGCACAGCCTTCCGGACCAATTTGCTTTGCTTCCGAAGGCTCCCTAAAGATACTTCGACACGCGGACTAGAGGAGCCGAGGATCGAACCGCCGATCTTCCAATTACTGATCCATTCAGATTTGGCTCCCCCTTCCTTTGTCACGTGCAGGCTCATTAGAATGTACCGCCCACAGCTTGAGAACTACCTGAGCAAAGGTGCGCCAGATTTTTCTCGCAAGCTAATCGGAGCAGACTGCGCTTTTTTCGGGAAGGAGGCTTAAAGGGACAGGTGCTAACACAGACGGAGGGTGAACGCAGGTATATTCAGACAGACAGTATGAGAAAAAGAATGGGTTTTTTGAACTGTGTCAAATCATAAAATAATCATGATTAATGAAACATGCTATGTTGAAATACCGGCTTCTCCAACAACAACGCTACAGCCGGTAGGCTACGTTCTCCTTTGAAATTTCCATTCCGGTCCGGAACATCTGTTTTTGTTTTGGCCGGTGTGATCCCGTCCACTGCCCATTTCGACACCCCGTTGCCACATATGAAACAAATTGGCACGCAAACACAGCCTTCTGCAGCCATTGAAGCAAACAAATATACTGGATCAACAGAGATAACGTTAATGTTAGATTCTACCCGACCTGAAAAGCCTCGGCACATCTCTCTGTGGTCCGTGTGCAGCTGGGTTATCAGGGCAGCAAGTATTTGAGACACACAGCTGGTGATGTGATTCCAACTACTGCTGCTGGCCATAGGCTAACGCCATGATGCTAACAAATGCTAACTGCTATCAGCCACACCGGAGGAGCGGACGGGCCACGGCTCCAGTGTTTTGAATTTGGACAGCTGTTACCCATTTTAAAATGCCAGCTGTCAGTGCTACATATTGCTCCTGTAAAGCATGAAAACATGTTCCTTTTCTGACATCTCATAGATCAAATGATTAATTGATTAGGTTTCGAAAATAATCAGCAGATTTATCAATAATGAAAATGATCGTTACTTGCAGCCTTAATGTAATGCAATCTACTTTAACAGCTCTGCAATACACCTTGTGAAGGCTACAGTATAATGTGTCCTTTTTTGTCGTCTTTTCTCTGTCACAGTTGCATGTATGACCAGTTTTTAGGTTTCAGATAGTGGTGTTGTACTGGACTCAATTCAGGATGATTGGATTAAATTCAGTGGTGCTTCTCATATTCTTTGCCTGTCATGTGTGTAAATGCAGGTGGACTGAGTGCAATCTAGTACAACACCACCATGAAACTAGAAAGTCAATATAATACACACCAATCAATGAGAGAAATGGAATAGCTAAACAAAAAAGCAGCCAGAGTTTAAACCATGGGGCTCTATCAGGTGCAAATTCAACAAGTCTTTTAAAACCCCTGCACAGTATGCACATTCTTCCACCTACAGTTAACCCTACGCAGTCATTCACTGTATGGTACTATCAGGTAGCGACATGTTTAATCATTTCTCAAGGTTTTAATGTTCCTAAAATGAGTAGAATAATTACACATTAGTGACGCATTATAAGCTGGAGAGAGGCACTGTGGTGGCCTAAGGGATTGTACTGTCACCTTTCTTTTTACTCTCCACATATCAGACCTCCTACTTCACACTAGGCATGCCATCTATACTGGTTGTTATGAAGATGTAAACTACACACACATTTGCATTTGCTGGTGGCATTTCACTACCAGATACGGGGGGGAAATAACAAGCAGCGGGCTGGACAAAAGACAGATTGTCTTGCTCTTCACAGACCAACAAATATCCTCCATCACTGTTGATTCCTGCCGCTGTCATGTGCTTAGCTGACAGGGATAACATCATTCTAAATGGGACATCAAGGTGTGACGTAAAGGTTTGAAATCAGTCTGAAATCGGATTTGAGCGGCTGGTGGGTGAGATGCATCTTCAGAGATCTGATCAAAATTTCTTATATCAGATTATCCTTGTAGATATTTCCCATGAACATTTGATTTAAAAAAAACTTCAATGTGATGACTCCAGCGAGGATACAGTACTGTAGTACGCACGAAATCTAAGAGCATTTACAACTGGTGCAAGAACTGTGTAGTTGAGAGTCAGGAAGGCAAAGGAGCTGGTAGTGGATTTGTTAGAGAGCAAGAAGCCGCTGAGACCTGTCACTATCCACAACGAGGAGGTGGAGATGAGGCGGCCCTCAAGTACGGGGATTGCATATCAACAACAAACCGGACAGATAACAGAGTAGCTTTACACAGAAAGGTTGACTTTTATTCTCGACGAGGCTCAGCTCGGCAGCAGACTGGTCGGCGTGTTCCAGCGAGTAGTTTATATCCTTCGTTGCATCAATGCAAAGAGGTCCTTGTTAAAGGGCTGCGCTGCCTGGAGACAGTGACTGAAGGGAGGCTGGAGGCTAAACCAGACTCTTTCCAACAACAACCCTCCCCCAACCCCCTCCTACAGCGGGCTGAAAGTGGCTGCAGCCGATGCATCATCCCATTAAGGTGCAACATGAGAGGTCTTTTGAGCCAACAGCCATCAGACTGTAAAATAATCTACGCCCAAATGGCCTCTGGCTGAGGCAACCTGGAGGGTGCAGAAGCAGAGAGCTACCGCTGTCTTTACTGTGGATCGCTTTGAGCAGTCCGACGCTCCGTGTACATGTTCTCCTACTCGTTTCTGATTATCATACATTATGCATCTCTAGCATCCAGCATCTCAGACCAGCTGGGGAATGTGTTTTCCTCCTCTGTACCAGGATCTCCCTGTCAGCCATACCTGGTGCACCTACTTGGGCTAATTGTGACCAGGTGCAGCCTCTTAATGCAGAGGAGCAGTGGGCGTTAACCTCTGACCTCTTGATTTTCTCCTTGGTTTAAACTTACCATTGAGTAAATTGAGTAGAAACGTTTTCCATACTGTACGATACATGTTCTGTATCATCTGTACATAAGACCATTACTATAGGACCATTACGTCTGCACCATTACATGAAATCAAAATATTGAAGACCTTGTGCGTGAATTTCAAGCGTTTTGGCACGGAGCCTTCTTCAGAGCGTTTTCTTCTTTTTCCAAAACGCTCATGTATGTCTATTGTGATGTGAGCCAAGTGAGACAAGTGAAATGTTTAGTATTTTGTCCCCTTTGATTTTGAAATGTGGGATGTGCTACCCTATCACATTTATATGCTTATACGACTTTGGGTCTGGCACTCCACTGTGAATGTCATTTTTGAAGCGCAACCTCCTTTACCAAAGTATATATATTATTATCAGGGCTGTCAATCGATTAAAATATTAATCACAAATGAATTGCACATTTTGTATCTGTTCAAAATTAACCTAAAAGGGAGATCTGTCAAGTATTTAATACTCTTATCAACATGGGAGTGGGCAAATATGCTGCTTTATGCAAATGTATGTATATATTTATTATTGGAAATCAACTGATAACACAAAACAATGACAAATTTTGTCCAGAAACCCTCACAGGTACTGCATTTAGCATGATAATATGCTCAAATCATAACATGGCAAACTGTAGCCCAACAGGCAACAACAGCTGTCAGTGTGTCAGTGTGCTGACTTGACTATGACTTGCCCCAAACTGCATGTGATTATCATAAAGTGGGCATGTCTGTAAAGGGGAGACTCGTGGGTACCCATAGAACCCATTTTCCTTCACATATCTTGAGGTCAGAGGTCAAGGGACCCCTTTGAATATGACCATGCCAGTTTTTCCTCGCCAAAATTTTGCATAAGTTTGGAGCGTTATTTAACCTCCTTCGCGACAAGCTAGTATGACATGATACCAATGGATTCCTTAGGTTTTCTAGTTTCATGTGACATCATTATCTTCACTCTTGAAGTGGCGTTAAAAACGATTTATTAACGCGTTAACTTTGACAGCCCTAATGAGAACATGTGGGATCTTGTCTAGCACTTAAAATGAGCTTCTGTGGATTTGAAACAATAGTTTCAGGACCATTTTGGGAAAGACTTTCATTGGCTGAGAAGATAACTACCACTCTCATGTGTCCCTTGAATATAAAAATACATCCAGGAGCTGATTACTCTAACTTATATACAGTAGAGACTGGAAACAGGGGGAAACAGCTAGCCCATCTCACTGCCACCAAACGAGCCTAGAAACGTGTTTCAAAAATGACAAAACTATTCCTTTAAACAACGCTTGGCCCCGCTATAGCAACGTTTCTAAAGAGGGACACGACAGTCAGTCTGGCAAAGTTCAAAAGGTTGAAGTGTGTCGTGTCTAAAAATATACAAGTGATGAAGTAAACTAATGATTATCACCAGCTCTTAAACAAACAAATAAGTGGAGCAAAACATTTCACCAAATACTGACGGTTCCCCTGCAGTCTGTGGAAATCAGCAGGGGATGTTGGCCGAGCGTCTGGTGACTAAATGTGCAGTTTATAGCTCTCAGTCAGAGAGAAGCTCCTCACATTCAGTCAGGAGCAAACAGAAGGCAAAGACCCATTTATCACCTCAGTATTAGTCTGAGAAACAATATAAAAGAAAGCATGCCGTAGATTTTAAAGATCTTAGCTCCATGAACTAAAACATAATTGACTAAAAGCTCAACTAAAATGTCCACTTTAGTTAGACATTTCATTTTTCATGTAGCTCTGGATACGCAGCCGACCCTGCACCTTGTGGCCTGTATCTGTTGTTGCGACTGAAGGAGTTATATAGCGTATAAAAGGAGCACTTACCTCTCTCAGTATTTGGAATTCCTAAATTAATGGTTGGTATTAAAGGATCAGCGTGGTCACTGTAGTACTCCAGAAAGAAGGCATCCTTTTCCCAGGTCTTCTTTATCACTGGAACTATAGAAAAGAGGAGACAAATCAATAGTGTTCACAACAAGAAGACCTCTGGCTATGTGCACTTAGACTTACCTGAGATAATGATTATTTCATATTCATTGCAACACAGTTTATCCGATGTTTCTGTCTGTTTTTTGGTAAAATATTCTATTAAAGACGATTGGAGAGGTTTCTAAAGAAATAAATCATCAGACACAAGAGGGGAAAATGGATTGGAAATAAAAGAGGAAAACAAGATTAAATGTTATGCTTCTTTAATCCTCCCACCTTGTTGAATGTTCAAGATAACTAAGATAGAATATCAGATACAGTGTGGAGTGTACAAACCTTTTTGTCATTTGAGGAATTTCAGTTTAAATATATTTTGAGTACTTGCCACTTAATGCTCCATTAGTTTTATTGATGGCTATTCCAAACAAAACAATAGCGCTCACTTCAGTTTCAGTTTTTTTTGGAAGTTTTCCTGTAGATTTGATTGGGACCTGACTGATGAGATCTGGAGGTTTTGTGATGAGTTTCTGGGCTGCTGAGGCGAGAGAGTACGCAGGCTGAGAAACACACAATACCCAGAGATGTGCAGCAGCAGCTCGAGGCTGTGTTCAACTCTCATAAATCAACAAAAGTGAATCAGAGTGGCATATCTAACACTGAGAGAGAATGGACCAAAAAAACACACAAAAAAAGTTGAGTTGTCTGGCCTTCGCTGCCTTTTAAGGCTCTCAGACACTGACAACTGAACTCGTGAAGAACAGTAATTAAGCTGCAAATATCACACTGCTATTCTATATCACCACAACTAAACTAAAGTGCATCGTGCAGGTCAGATGTTGATTGCCTGCCGTGCTGTAGTAGACAATCGATAGGGGTCAGACACTACAACAGATACTAACAGACAAGCAACCTACACATCTTAGAACAAAACACAACCTACACAGGAACTTTTGTGAAAAAGTTACACTTGATATCATACTAATGGTTAAAGAATGACATGAGCTACTGAGATGTATTACAGTGTTTTAAAAATGTCTTATTAAAGGAAAAGGGAAGGGAAGAGATGAGTGACTCTACTTACTATTTTAGTAAAAATTAGGGGCTGTGAAAGTTAACGTGATAATAACGCAAATTTGTTTTAACGCCACTAATTTCTTAAAGTATTAACGCAACTGATCTTTTGGAGGTTTTAGAGGGCTCAGTTTTAAAGATAGAGTGAATATACTCTATTGTATCTGGTATCATATGAAAGTAGAAAACTGAAGGAATCCATTAGTACCAACCATGTCATGCTGGCTTGTCGTAAAGAAGGATAAATAACGCTTCAAACTTATGCTACATTTTGGAGAGGTAGCTGGCTACCGTAAAAAGAAAAAAGGAAAACTCTGCAACCACATCAGATTGTTCAGCCTATTTTATATGAATGCTAATTTCTAAATTGATGACTGTGCATTTTCCTATCCATATCTTGTTTTTGTATTACTGTATATAATCACTACAGATAAAGAATATAGAACATTTAGTGACATCGTAAATCAAATAAGTCTATTGCTTATTGATCTACGCTAACCTTCGATATATAAATCAAATACTCATTTCATCTTGTCTATATTTCTAACTGATAATGGCAGCTTGCCAGAGGAAATGGTAATTAAAGTAATTAGTGCAATTACTTTTGAGCGACACTCTTTGAATGGTAGTGTTCAATTTGTCTGATCCCTCTGAAATTAATCTGCAATTTGATCTACTGACTGAACCGGCTACATTTTTATCAGGTTAAAAGAGAAGCAGATTCACTTAACGTCAAGCAGAGCTGGCAAATAAACGGCTTAACATCAGTAAGTGATTTCTTAACATCTGCATGATTGTCGGATGATCGCTTTTTTCCAGCATCAACGGGGGGCACGTAGTTAAGTACGTCAATGTATTTTTTCTTTTTAGCTTCAATACTATCAAATCCTCTCAGACATAACGGTGGAATAATTTAGCGAAAGACTGTATTATGATAATGAGGGAACGCTCTTATTCCGCCACACATCACATCACGTCAAAAGGTGAAACTAATTCATTACGAGTAAACAAAAGGACAAAAGCGTGTGTCATTTAAAGGCAGATTCTGTGAGAGTGGGTGTGTGACTTACCTCTTTCACTGTGAAACTTCCTACACGTTTTCACGGCAACAAATATATCATCTTTATTTACCGGCTCCCCCTTTGGAGATAATAGGAGACAAAAATCAAAGAAATGCTCACATGAACATGAATCACGTATGATTAACAGACGGAATCTATTTTACTGCGTATGAAGCCGAGCCGAATGGTTGAAATTGAGTTTTTCAGGCAATATTAAACGTCTAAGTGATCTGTGGGAGTTGTTATCTTCAAAGTGAAATTAGAATGGGATATTTCTGTAAATGGTCTGAGGTCATTTGGCCCTCTGATTGTCTTTGGCTCTCGCTCTGAAACTAAAAGACACACAGAAGCCGATAACGCTGCAGCAAATGTGAAAAAAACAAGACTTGTGTGATGCTGAATTAGGTGTACGAAATGTAAAAGCCGTGGAAATAGAAAGACGAGCAACAAGTGAGACTGGGAAAGATGATGAATTAAATGAAAATAAAAGTATAAAACTGAAAATCTCTGTGTGCATCTCTGAGCTCTTTGTTACCACATACAGTCCAGAGTGGAAGAGGCTGGGATGTTTTTTTTTCCAACAGCTCAAACAGTCACACAGAGAGATTCACTAAATCAACAACAGACAGAATAATGCATTAAAAATGTACGCTACATTACAGATGTCATCGGCTGCTGCACAAACCATCACTTTTCCAAGAACATTTGTAGACAGGATGTGATGTACAGTAACAGTCTCTTGTGCCCTGATAAAGCTTGAGCATAGCAACTGTTAACGCGATAATAACGTGTTACCGCAAATTAGTTTTAATGCCACTAATTTCTTTAAAGCATTAATGCAACTTGTGATGTTTATTGTTGTAGCGGGCTCAGTTTTAAAGCTAGACTGAAGAAACTGGTATCATATGAAACTAGAAAAACCTAAGAAATCCATTAGTACCAACCAAAAATACCCACTTTATGCTAATCCCATGCAGTTTTGGGCAAGTCATAGTTAAGTCAGCACACTGACAGCTGTTGTTGCCTGTGCCTTATTCAATTGAACTAATTTCTTTAATGCATTACACAATCCATCTTTTGGAGGTTTTAAAGGGCTTAGTTTTAAAGATAGAGTGAAGATACTCTATGGTATCTGGTAAATAAATGGACTTGCATTTAAATAGCGCTTTTCTAGTTTACACTACATGTCAGCATTCACACACACATTCATACACTGATGGCAGAGGCTATCAGAGCCAACTTTGCTCTAAATACTCATTCACTCATTCACACACCGATGGCACAGCCTTCGGGAGCAATTTGGGGTTAAGTGTCTTGCTCAAGGACACATCCACATGTGAGCGGAGCAGCCGGGGATCGAACCACCGACCTTCCGATTGGTGGACGACCTGATCTACCCTCTGAGCCACACTGTCTGGTATCATATGACAGTAGAAAACTAAAGGAATCCATTGCTACCAGCTAGCTTGTTGCAAAGAAGGATAAATAATGCTCCAAACTAAATGTTGGTGAGGAAAAACTATCATGGCCATTTTCTAAGGGGTCCCTTGACCTCTGACCTCGAGATATGTGAATGAAAATGGGTTCTTTGGTTACCCACGAGTCTCCCCTTTACAGACATGCCCACTTTATGATAATCACATGCAGTTTGGGGCAAGTCATAGTCAAGTCAGCACACTGACACACTGACAGCTGTTGTTGCCTGTTGGGCTGCAGTTTGCCATGTTATGATTTGAGCATATTTTCTATGCTAAATGCAGTACCTGTGAGGGTTTCTGGACAATATTTGTCATTGTTTTGTGTTGTTAATTGATTTCCAATAATAAATATATACATACATTTGCATAAAGCAAGCACATTTGTCCACACCCATGTTGATTAGAGTATTAAATACTTGACACATCTCCCTTTAAGGTCCCTTACAAAGTTGTTATGGCAACCATGTTAGCAAACAGCTGCCCGTTACACAACTAGTGAGACACAGAGCAACATTAGCATTCATTTGGAGTTGTGTTTCTGGTGACCTTATGAATGTAAGTCCAATATTCTCTCTCCTTTTAGCTTCGTTTTGGGCTCCACCAACTCTTGAGGGAAATATCTGGCTCTTGCTCCGTTATGTTGGAAACTAAGTTAACGAGAGCGCTGAGATTTGAGATGGCTCTGCATGGAACAACATGATACTTTGTGGCATTTTGAACAGATAAAAAATATTTTAATCGATAGACAGCCCTAATAGCAAAAGCTGGAAATTTAAACAATAATGTACATATTAGGGCTGCAGTTAATGATTATCTATTTACTCTTGGGAAACAGTTGCTTACTTACGCACGCAGCAGTTACAGAGCAACATTATAGCTTTCATTTGGAGTCCAATTTCACTCTCTTTTAGTTCTGTTTTTTGTCTCTACCGACTCGTGAAGGAAATATCAGGCTCTATAGCTGCAAAATGCTCCACCATGTTTACCAGCTGGTCACTAAAGTGTCTGCTGTTGTCACTATGAGAGCAGTGAGAGCGAACCAAAACTGTAAAGTTGCAGTCAGACAGCTAAACAATTAGCTTTTACTCAAAGTAAAGCTCCGTATGGCCGGGGGGAGCCATAAAAACTCAAAAATACATTCTTATTATGGGCTTTACTGCTCACTTTCAGTTTCCTCATCAGACCTCATTTCTATTTTTTGCCTGTTTCACTCATTTTTATAAAATGACTCATGTCTGACAGAAAATGTGAACAAGCCCCTGTCCCGAAACAGCACAATAAGTTTATAGACTACAATAAAAAGGACATGTTATGCTGCCGCGGCCACTTTGTTGATTGTCGTCCTTCGCCTCCTCGAATCTGCCCCTCGAGGCTCTTGACACTTTGTTGACACTGCAGCCGAGAGCTGCTGTGGCCCCCACTCGGCAATTTGTCTTGCAAGTGTTTCGAACACTGGCCGATTACGATACGTCCCCTCTTGTTTTGTCTGAATGGAAACTTCTCCCTGAATACTTATTAAACCTGTGACCTTCATGTTTCTCCACTGGCTGCTCCAGTCTTTACCCTGCTGGTCAAATGAATGCAGTTTTATTGGGACACTGATTTCCAACGGGGAGTAAGAAACGCATTAATATAAATCTGACGATTCAGACTGCAACGAAGACGGTAGACTACATACTGTATGCACATGCAGTATGTGATTTGAATCACAAATGAAAAGATCAGATTGGATTTTTTTCTGGCAAAACTGAGAGGGGAGGGAGGAAACAAAATCAGATTTGGGACACTTTCTGCTGCAGTTCTGGCATCCCGAATTCAACTCACCTCACAAACCCTCAATAAAGCTACAGTCACACACACATCTGTGCTGTTCTTCTCAACATTATTGATCGTTTTAGGGTGCATGTGGGGTCCACAACTCGCCGCTAAAGGATGGCTGACCCTTCTGATCGGCTCACAAACCAAATGTTCTTTCAGCTCGAGCAAACATAACACTAACAATATATTGGGTATCATGGGGCAACGCATGCTTAGAATTCAACACCAACATGGTCAGAAAAACAATGTACTGTAACAGGTTTTTTTTACTAACAATAAACACAAGTGCTAAAATTGTTTCGATTTCTACAAGGGATATCAATCGATTCAAATATTTAATCGTGATTAAGCGCATGATTGTCCATAGTTAATTGCAAATAATCGTAAATGAATCGCACATTTTTTATCTGTTCACAATGTGTCTTAAAAGGGAGATTTGTCAAGTATTTAACACTCATCAAAAGGGGAGTGGACAAATATGCTGCTCTATGCAAATTTATGTTTATATTTATTATTGTAAATCAATTAACAACACAAAACAATGACAGATATTGTCCAGAAACCCTCACAGGTACTGCATTTAGCATAACAAAGATGCTCAAATCATAACATGGCAAACTGCAGCTCAACAGGCAGCAACAGCTGCAGTGTGCTGACTTGACTATGACTTGCTCTGTAAAGGGGAGACTCGTGGGTACCCAGAGAACCCATTTTCTTTCACATATCTTGAGGTCAGAGGTCAAGGGACCCCTTAGAAAAGGCCATGCCAGTTTTTCCTCACCAAAATTTAGTGTATGTTTTGAGTGTTATTTAGCCTCTTTTGCGACAAGCTTGTCATGACATGGTCCAGTGGATTCCTTAGGTTTTGTAGTTTCATATGATGCCAGTATCTTCACTCTAGTTTTAAAACTGAGCCCGCTACAACCTAAAAATTGCAAGTTGCGTTAATGCGTTAGAGAAATTAGTGCCGTATTATTATAGGAATTTGCGTAAACGTGTTATTATCGCGTTAACTTTGACAGCCTAAAAACAGAGATAAAGTGGATAAACGAGAAGGAGAAATGGAGAGCTGGTTAGTCACCAGCTGTGGACAACATGAATTTGCATGTGAATTTTGATTTCCTTGGTCCAGATATGATAAAAGGATAAATCTAACAGAAGAAGATAAGCCAAACAAATGTTAGTGTAAGTTGAGACCAAGTCAGTAATTCAGATGAATATCAAAGATGGGATTTAAAAAAAAAAGACAGACGTAACTCTAGATAATGAGAGGATGCTGAGGGATGTTGCTTAGCAACGGAGGAGTATTTCTTTCTTTGCGGATGACTAAATCAAATTTAGCAAGCAAACAAACCCAGACTCCTGTCTTTTTAGGTTAATGCACAATGTTCTACTGAATGGTGTATAAAGGCAATAACGTTCAAGGCCGCTCTGCACCGTGAAATATTGGTGCTGCTTCAATTGCGGCCGTGAACATGCCCGGATACCGTACATCATCTCTCACAGTGGAGCGCCCTCTGTTTCGTGTTGTTTAATTTTGTTCCCCTGACCGTCTCCAGGGAAATTGAGGACAATCTAATTGATCTGCACACAGATCACATTCAGTACTCACACACAGAGGGGGCTCGGTGCTCAGAGTGGTGGCACAGTGGTGGGTCTGAAGAGAGTCCTCGGGCTCGGTGCACAGCTCGGGAACGGCAGTGAGATGAGGACCGTTCCCGTTGTCCCAGATATACAAGGCAACCTGTCAGAACACAGATCGATCTTTTCAAGTTTACGAGCTAGAGACAAGATGCGATCTTAAAGACATTAAAGTTTTATTATAAACTTAACAGAAGAGATGTGGAATGTTTCCCGTCTTCTTTTACAGTAAATGCAACAATTTAGCTCTCACAGCAAAATTTATATTTAAGATGACTAGCAAAAGATTTAAAGGGATGAAGGAGAGGGAGGAATTGAGAGCTGGTGAGTATTACTGTAGAGCAAAATAAAATCTAGGGTTTAGTTGAACTATCCTACATGGGGAAAATCCAGACGTTACAGTAAAAGAATACGTAATGAGGACAGTACAATCAATGCTGTCGGAATATTGGCAACTGTCTCAAAGAAGAAGGAAACTTTGATGTTTTCCTGACTTATAGCCTGGAGCGAATCTACTGACAGTGAACTGGATTGACATTGAGAATTCATGCAATATTTGTCTGTACTTTTGCATATGAGTGATATGTATCTAACTTGCATGAGGTTGCATGTGTGCGTTAGTGACAAAAAAGACTCCATTGCATCATGTTTTTAACATATAAGGAAGTGTTATAATTGAATCTCTGGGACTGAACTCATGCCATCTCTAACTGAGCCACCTTTTCCAGACTGAGCCTGATAAGTCTGACGCCGTGTTTACTCGACGAAATCCCTCGATGCCTCGCTGACTGAATTTCAGTGATAAAAAATAAGAACCTCAATGCTGCACCATGACAATTCTCCAAAGTAATGAGATTTCACTTCAAGGTTAGATGGATTTCATGCCTCGCTCTTTTTGTGCAAATAAATTATGGTAGGTCGGCGCTGGCTTGAGCATGAGAAACGAGAAAATTGTTTAAAAAAATGTCTGAAAACCAGCAAGCCTCATCATCACTTTCCAAACACAACATGGTCTGAAGGTAACCGTGTGACTTGTTATCTCACCTCATGTTTCAGGTCAATGGTGAAGTCAGATTTAAGTGGTTCATCTTTCACTTTGTTTGCAAGCCTAAAATAACAAATCACACATTTTTTTTTGTTGAAATATGCAATAAATACAAAATGTAACCTCTCAAAAAAGTATCACCGCAGGGATATAAACCGAATGACTCAATTTCACAGACACAAACAGATTCGCTGCACATACTCACCGAACAACAAGGGGGGTGCTTACGGCCCAAGCGGCAGCAAAGTCTGGATATTTGAAGATGGAGGGATTCTCTGCAAACGCGTAGTGATGGATGATGGTCGACTCCTCGTCATGGAGGGGCTTACCGAGAAACCACTCCTGATAAATGACAAGTACGTGACAGGATGTCAGCTTAAGTGTGGGCTACTTCTCTTTACTTTAACACATGCTACACTTTGGGAGTTTTCACACTGCACTTGCCAGAAAGTCTTTGTGATTCTTCTAGTGCTAAGTTTGGCACTGGCTGTGAAAAATAATGAGATTTTTTGATAGAACAAAGTCCAAGAGACACCACGTACTATAGCCACAAAGGCTCTTATCATAATCCTTCACGTATCTGGAGTAAAAATAATCTCATATTCAGAGGAAATCCACCAATAGAACATACAACAGTACATGAATCTTAAAGGAATAGTTCATTATTTTGGTAAATATGCTTATCTGAGAGCTAGATGACAGGACGGATACCAGTCTCATGTCTGTACGGTAAATATAAGGCTGTAGCCAGCAGCTGGTTAGCTTAGTTTAGCACCAACACCTCTACAGCTCACCAATTAACACACTGTTCTATTCTAAGTGTAAAAACTAAGTGTAAAAACAACTATTCACTGTTTTACAGGAGGTGATTTGCAGGGCTATTTTTTGTCCAAGGACAATAACTTCCTGCAATCTCTGCAGGTTGCCTGGCAACTGCTCAGAGCCAAGCGGCAACCGCCGGTGCTGAGAATGAAGCCAGAGCGGAAGTGCCAAAACGTGCAGTTCTTCAAATGGCCACCTGAGACTGGCTCCAAAAGCGAGTCAATCTCCATAGACCCCCCCATGTTAAAATGCCCAACTTTACAGCAGAAATAAACATGTTTACAGTCTGGTACAAAAAAATGATTTTGGTCTCTATAGCCAATTTCACCACCAAATTATATCAAGGCTTAAAGTTATGCATAACTGAGGGTGCTGCCACTTTGAGTGACAGTTGGGTGCCGTACCAGGTCGCTAGCTGCTAGCTGTGTGCTCTGCTGCGTCACCCGGGCCCGCCTCAGCTCCACCGACGATCCACCTCTTTGCCCATTTAGTCTGGAGTTAGGCTGTATTGTCCCCGCCAAGATGGCGACGGCCAAAGCCACCCACTTTGAGCTTCACAATGGCTGTTCAGAAACCTATGGGTGACGTCACGGAGGCTACGTCCATATTTTACACAGTCTATGCTCAGAGCCAAGACATAGTCCAGCACATAACCCCCTTGTGAAACGGCAAACTGTCGTATTTGACATTCGTTTTTGTCAGCAGTGAGCTTTAGAGGTAGTGGTAGGCAGATTTATGCTTTGGACTGAGCCATGCTTGCCGTTTCCCCCCGTTTCCAGTCTTTGTGCTAAGCTAAACTAACCAGCTGCAGTCTGTAACTTCATTTTCGATGCTCAGGTTAGAAAGTTCAGTTTTTGTTGAAACTGTTTTACAGAGATGTTTATTCAACTTCATTGTGGAAGCTGTAGTTTGTGGTGCTGTTAAACTGTATTGTGTTATACTGAGAGGTGGTGTTGTCTTGCTCATCACAATACGAGGCTGACCACACTGCCCCGTAATACCCGAGAGAGAAGGCTTTGCTGTAGGGCGCGTTGTAATGAATCAATTCATAAAGCGTTGTATCCATTGTCTCCTCCTCCTCGGGATAAGGTCATGGATAGTCACGCGGTAATGAATTCCCTTGTTCCTTGACAATGAACTCAGCTTTGATCATCACACTACTGACATCCACAAACGCTGCCAACAGAGGCTCTCTGCCATCCGGAAACTCAGGGCGCTCTCAGTCCCACCCCCGCCTTCTGCTCCTCCTCCTCCTCCTTCTGTACAGTAGCATCATCAAACCCATCCCTCTCCACTATTCCACATGCTACTTCACCACGCTCACTGGCACCAACAGGAACAAACTCCTCAAAATCACACAATGCCTCTAAAATCATTGGTCTCCCTCCTCTCCCAATCTCCCAAAACTTCACTGACACAGCCATCACACACAAAGCACTCGCCATAGCACATGACCCCAGCCCCCCCCCTGAACTCTAACTCCATCTCTGACTTGGAAATGAAATACCATGCAGGGTCTAAATAGGCCAAGATGACAATAGAAAAGGTTGCCATTCATTGTTATGCAGATTTTCTCTGACAGACCGAAGCAAACTTCAGCATTTGCTAATAAAATCTGTTGTTGTTTTTCTCCTCTAGGCTTTACATCAAAGTGTAATTAACATCATTTGTGTCCCTGTTTCACTTGAAAGCCAGCTCAAATGTGTGTTGTGAAGGCTTGTCAACAAGTGCAAATAGCAACAACAAAAAACCTCTCCATAAATTATAAAAATGCGCCAGTTATTTGGATTATTTAAAAAATTCATAAACGCACAAATTATTGATGGAGAACGTTATTTTGCGAAGCTTGATTAAGAAAAAAATTGTTTCATTACAACACCGACGTATGATTTCCTGACTGCGGCGTTTATCCATAATTTATATTCGACCTTCCCAAAACCGACCCCAATACAAGAAAAATAATTTCACATGTGGAGAGACAGAGTTTAGATTAGGACTACAGCTGAGACCGGAGTGACATGTCTGACAGGTTACAATGTGAGCTGGCGGAGCTCAGTGCAGCTGCTGCCGCGGAGCTGCAGCCAAACTGATACCGTATCTCTTAATTGAAGCGATGATCAACTAAGCTGGAGCTCGAAACAGGAAGCTTTGGTCTCGCTGATGAATTTGGCACAGAGAGAGACGGAGCAACAAAGACCGACAGAGAGAGAGATGGAGGTTTAGAGGGAATATAGTATACTTACTTTATTCTTGTCAAATTTTGCAAGAACTTGAACCAGCTTAGTCATCTTCACATTTGTTTCCTCTTCAAGAAATACAATCCAGGATGAGTTTTTCCCAAAGGAGTGGGATAAGCTGAAGACGCACACAAAAAAAAATATGAAGCATCATCAAAACTAGAGTTAAATAATAAAACAAGAATAAATGGAACATCGCCATGCACTGACAACTCTACACAAAGCTGTTTTTGTTATTTCAGTCCAGTCTGAGGAACTATCTAACTGTGGCTCCTGACCCAGTCAGATCAAGGCAGCCACAGAGTTTTCCCTAGAGGCCAGAAAGACAAAAAAACATCAAAAGCACACAGACTTCTTTCAGGGAGGGCGGCTCTGTAATGATTGGGGGTTTGCTTCTGGTGATCTATGTCCTAAATCTTTATGATGAGGGAAGAAAACAAATTCAGATGTTATTCCACATCTCCCCGAAACAATTATTGAACACATATTGGATTTTCGAGAAGGCCCAAGCATGCAGACGACTATAACTAATGTCATTATCATGCTGTTCAGACCACTGGAGAACTGCGGCGATAGGCTTAGCGTTGCAGTAATAGACACATTTATTATAATGTTATGCAATCAATCACAGTTATTGTGTGGGTAATTGCTTCTCAGAAATCTGTGGCCTTAAAATGTGGCGAGCGAAATGTCCTCAAAACCAAAATGTAACCTCCAAAATCTCAACTGAAGAAGGACACTATGTTTTCTGACATTTCGTCTGCGTTTTGAACCTGTAAATCTTTGGTTAATGACATAATCAATCAATCGTGAGAGTTCAGGGGATACTTACTAAGGCAACAGAGGAAGGATGCTCCAATCTCCATCGTTGTCTGATAAATTGTGAAGGAGCAAAACCATCGGTGGTTTCTGAAAGAAACGGCACACAAACCAGAGATGCAGTGATGTTTATTAACTGTACCACAGCTACACAGTAGACAGTAAAGCAACTTTTATGCAACGAATGGCCTGAGGGTGTTTTAGAGAGACGGTCCTGTAACTGGGACAGGCATGGTCAACAACTGGCTCATCAGCATTGACCTTCCAGTCTCTGACTTAAAGCACCAGTAGGCCAGATTCGAGCAAATATGATTAAAAAAAGTTATTTTATAAAACGGTCACTATACCCTGACAGTAGTGCATGAGACAGGTAATCTGAAAAAAAAAAATCATGTGCCTCTGTGTCCTCCGGTGCTTCTAATGGCATCTGCAAGATTTCACAGACCGGAGGAAAACAACAGATCAGAGCCAAGCTGGAGCCTTGCCGTCTCTGAGAAAGTTTGTGACCCAGCCGCCTTGTTGAGATCAGTTGAGGAAATACCAAGCCACCAGCCAGAGCAAACTTTCTCATTTTACAGCTAAACAGTACACTACAAGATGACTCTGAAAACATTTGAAGCGAGAAATAGGCATTACAGTAACAGAATATTAATTCATATTTGATCAGCGCTGCCTAGTTTGACCATTTGATCGGAGTTTGTGAGTAATTGACAGCTGCCTCCGTTGAATGAACAGCCAATAGGAACGCCCTGGTGCACAAGTCTAGTTTTCTCTCAGAACACTTGATTTACAATATGCTGAAAGGTTATTATGGATTTTTTGCCCATTAATTCCAAAAACATTCTGCCTACTGCCACTTTAAAAATGACCACTCCAAGGTTTTGGCATCTTGTAGCCCATTTATTACAAATCACATAATTATACTCTGCATTAAAGCTATAATATATTTGTTCTACCACTCTATTATGTCTGTAATCCATTAGCAGACTCTTGACTGCTAAAACTTGCTTGAGTTGTTCAATCCGTCTCAGTGAACATCAACATCTGCCGTTATTTTTGTTAATGTTACATTATCACTGCGTGGTAATGTGATTTGAAAACATCCGCGCCGCTTGACTTCACAGCAATATTGTGTAATGTTGATAAAAGTGAACTTTGCAAAGTTGCAAGTGTCAATAAATCCAACGAGAAGACCAAAAACCAACAATAAATGGATCCTAGAAGCACTGCCTGTGTTTGAGTGCCTGTGTTGCAAAGGTCTGATGTGCCACACATCTTTATTGTTGTCACTGTTGCACTGACTGCTCCTTCATTACCATGAATCTGGCCGCCTTGCATACCTACAGTAGATCAATGGTAACGACTTCACTATTGCACCTGACAGCAGCAGCAACAACAACTTTTATGAACGACGGTGAACCTGGAATAATTCATTGTCCATTGTCAGTGAAAGCGGGCTCTTTTTTTTATTTTTTTTTTACTTTCCAGTCAGTGCAGCACACAGTTCATACATTACTGTGTGCAGGGCGACTGTGATGTCACACTCACAGGTGTGATTAATTTGGTATAATGACGATGATCAGAAGGTGATGTTAAAATGGTCACAGGTTTGCTGAAATGAAATAAATTCCATTTGTGCTTTGCCTGTAGGCTGACGTCACAGAACGCATTGTAGAAGCTGTAAATGCTCGTCTTTTCGTTGAGACGACATGAGGCATCCCAAATGTTGCGTCAGTTGTCTTCCACTATGACACACTACACATGATAAAATGAGCATTTGTTGCACCCGACGCTCATTTAAAGGCTGTTATAACACACCATACGTAGCTATACCTTTGAAAAGCAATTCATATATATCCCACAAAATCAATTTGTATGTAATCCACGTAATTTTGAACCAGGAAGTATAACAAGTTACAAACGCCGCATAGAGAGGAGGTCGGGGTGGATGGGTGCCTCAAAAAAAACCCACTAGACTTTCGCCCAGGAGACCAGCGTTCATGTCCCGTGTGAAACCAGAAGTCAAACGTTGATTTATTTGTCATGTAACTTCTGTACTTAAGTTACACTACTCCCGTTACAATATATCATATCATATATTAGGTAATATATCATACATAGTTTTCCTAAACCTAACCAAGTTGTTTCCTGTGAAGACTGAAGACTATTTTTAAAAGGCTGGAGCGGAAATTGACACGTGCGTCACATGTTGCTGGACATGCGAAGTAAAATGCATGGAAAATGAGGAATAACTTCTCATTTTTTGCTCCATTTTTATTCTGTGAAATCCAGCACCAACAGTACGCCATAGTTCAGACACACAAGGGCTGGTGTTTAGTTTCAAAGCTATTTTGCCGGCTGTTTATTTATAACTGAAAGGACAGTTATGGTTCAGTCATGTCTGCTTTTTAAATCTCAATAACCAGATTTTAATGAAATGCTGTGTTCAGCTGGGTCATGGTCTAACGAAACAAGCCCTTCTGCTTTTGGTGTGCATCCATGATTGTTTAGCAAAAATGAGGAATAATTTTTGGTAAGTATATCTCACAAACTGTTGTATGAAGATACGTAGCACAAATCACATCCTCATTTTCATTCCCAACGTCTGTCCGGTCGGGCTTTATCAGGCTCATATTGTGTAGTCTTGGCTTTACTTTAGGTTTTGTTTGCTTTTGTTCTTTCCATGTGATTGGTTGACAATAGGAAAATGCAGAATAATTTCAATCTTATCTTTTAAGGAGATAAAGCTTGTAAACAAACTGGTATTGTTCTTTAAAACCCATATTGCCTTCAGGGTTGCTGCTCTTGCTTGCCCTTACAGCTAAGAAATAAACTGCAACTAAGACATAAGTACCGCTGGAAACAAGCACAGGACATTTCAGGACATGGACAGCGGCGCACACAATCACGTCCAGATAAGAGCAATCTGTTTCAGAGAAATTTTCTGTAGCGAGGACGGAAGGTGTGTGAGGATTGTGTGTGAGCGAGCCAATGTTGCACACTGCGAGGAAAACAAAGCAGCAGAGCGTAAGACGCTGTGGTTCATCACTGCATGGTCCACTCATCATGCAGGAAGTCAGGGGGAAGAGTCTCCTCTGAGCCGTTCTGTCTAACGGCAAGCGTGTTTGATTTAGGGGATGAGCCTGACACTGTTTACACTTATTAAACCCCATTAGTCGGCTAGCTCTCGTCTAATATGAGCTTTATCTCGAAGCTAATGGCATAATCACACCGACAGTGTTTTATTAAACCGCTCTCTCTTTGACGTTCACACCATCGCGGTTATATAAAATGAATAACTTAGAGGAAAGTTGAATAGAAGAAAAAAAAGAAGTGTCATCTACAGCTAATAATGCAATCTCAAGAATAAAGATTTTGCTTCAAAGAGCTATTGACATTTCTGTGATGAAGGAGGCGTTCAATAAGGAGAGGCTGTGTCTTTTATGGCAATCGTGTGCAAGCTGCAGACTCCTCAGCAGATAAGAGCCGGTCCTCGCATGGACATGCTTGCAACGAATAAGACACTGATTGCTTGGTGACTTAAAATGAAATGGGGGTCACTGAGACCTGGTTTAATGGAGGGACAGGAAGCTATGCATTTACCCATAGGAAGGGCTGGAGGGGAGACTAGAGATAGCCACCCCGTCAAAGCCATTTCAGTGATGAGCTGCAGTTAAAAATGACATTGTTGATGCCAATGAGAACCAAATCTCCAACTGAAGAACAGGGATCCATACTGAAACTATAGGGCTGTCAATTGATTAAAATATTTAATCACGATTAATCGCATGATTGTCCACAGTTAATCACGATTAATTGCAAATTAATCCGTTTTTTTTCTTTTTAAAATGTACCTTAAAGGGAGATTTGTCAAGTATTTAATACTCTTATCAACATGGGAGAGGACAAATATGCTGCTTTAAGCAAATACATGTCTATATTTATTATTGGAAATTAATTAACAACACAAAACAATGACAGATATTGTCCAGAAACCCTCACAGGTACTGAATTTAGCATAAAAAAATATGCTCAAATCATAACATGGCAAACTGCAGCCCAACAGGCAACAACAGCTGTCAGTGTGCCAGTGTGCTGACTTGACTATGACTTGCCCCAAACTGCATGTGATTATCATAAAGTGGGCATGTCTGTAAAGGGGAGACTCGTGGGTACCCATAGAACCCATTTTCATTCATATATTTTGAGGTCAGAGGCCAAGGGACACCTTTGAAAATGTCCATGACGGTTTTTCCTTTCCAAAATTTAGCGTAAGTGTGGGGCATTATTTAGCTCTTTGCGATAAGCTAGTATGACATGGTTGGTACCAATGGATTCCTTAAGTTTTTCTAGTTTCATATGATACCAGTATCTTCACTCTAGCTTTAAAACTGAGCCCGCTACAACCTAAAAATCACAAGTTGCGTTAATGCATTAAAGAAATTAGTAGCGTTACATCGAATTTGCCTCAACGTTTTATTATCGCGTTAACTTTCACAACCCTAATTAAAATATATCATCCCCGTGGCTCCTTAAAGATGCAGTGTATAAGATCTGGCGGCATCTACTGTAGCTGTGAGGTTGCAGATTGCAACCAAGTTAAACTTCTCCTGTGTGCCATGTGTGTAGGACAACTGCAGTGGCCGACGCAAAAATGTGAATGGCCCCATCTAGAGCCATTTGTTGTAAGAGTAGCGTAGGTCATTTGGAGCCGAGCCAGTGCGTAGATTGTGTGTGTAGGTGGGAAGTGAGTGATGAAGCAAGAGAGAGAGAGCGCCGGTGAATGTGTGTGAGCGAACAAGTGATCGAGCGGAGCAGAAGACAGAGTTAGTTCAGCTCTGAGAATATCAAGTAAATGTACAGTGGAAGCTCCTCAAGACCAAGAGAGGTTTCCTGTGTCTTGTTTCCTGGCGACTGAGTGGACTGACGGGGTTAGCTCCGGAGTGAGTAATGTTATTGACTCCGGCCCAAGCAGGAAAAGTGTTTGGTTCGTCCGATGAAACATGAAATGGATCCGCTCCCTGTGTAGATATAAACTGCTCATTCTAAGGTAACGAAAACACAGCGTTTCTTATTTTCAGGTGATTATACGCTAAAGAAGACATACTTATTAACATCATATTCCAGTTCTGCCAATAGATCCCCCTTATTGTTACACCCTGGTCCTTTAAATGCATAAATTAAGATATTTGGTGATGCATGAGTAAGCATGTAGAAACATGGTGCATTTTACCACTGCTGTTAAAAGGTTTCTGAGTTTAATCTCATTCTGTTGTACATGTACGTCTCTGTGGATATGAGCATTGGCTAAACGCCACAAAAACTGTACAAATGTAATGTGAATTCCTCCCAGAAGGCACAATGTCAGACTGTGGGAACATGGGCTGTGAGCCGCCACGTAGAATACACAAGTTCCTGTCTGTGTAAATCTGTGGATATCACACCACCTCCATCAGTCAGAAGAGGATAAAACAGAAATATCTGCTGAGGGTGAAACACCCAAAAACAGATTGTACATGCGTTTCCAGTCTCGAGGGTGCAGTGATCAGGTCATAGACCTTCAACTTGTCACTGATGTTGCTGACATGGCACATATTCAGTGACACTACGTCAGCCTTAAATCATTTAAGAAGCTTTAAATCAAATATGTTTGTATTACAAAGCTTTTGACCACAGTGTTTTTCTGACCTACAAAAAAGAAAGTCCAAACACGACTGGATGAAAACAGTTTAACCACAACCTGAACCTTGTGTCTCGAGTATACTGTAGGACTAGAAATCAAAGGTTATTTCAGTTCTCTAGTGTCTCACCTGACTTTCTGATTTCAAGACATTTTCAAGATAAGAGTTTTGCGCAAAGCTTTTCATGGCAATGCACCACAAGATACTGTACATCAAACATGTTTAACAGCTACAAACTAAGCAAATCTCTTGTATTATTTGGCTTTGATCTTTCTCCTTCAGTATCCCACGAACTCCCTCTAAGACTGTTAAGCAGCAAGTGTGTGTTGTGCCTCCGAGGTGGGAGTGAAGTGGTGGATGGCTGGTTGTAACTCATGCTTGGCTTAAGAAGTTGGGGGTGGTAGCATTAAAGATGAATTGGAGAATTTATATTTTATCTACAGTATATACTCTACTGTTACTAAAGTAAGAGTGTTTTGCTTTTGTTTTATGTTTTTGCTGCATTTTTATTCTGTGAAATCCAGCACCAACGGTATGCCATAGGTCAGACACACAAAGGCTGGTATTTACTAGTGTTTACTCGTGGCTGTATAACTATATTTACAACTGAAAAGACAGTTATGGTCCAGTCTTGTCTGCTTTTTATATCTCAAAAGACAGATTTTAATGAAATGTTGTGTTGAACCTGCAGTAGGCAGACTGTTTTTGGCATCATTAGGCAACAATTCCATAATAACCTTTCAGCATATTGTAATTCAAGTGTTCTGAGAGACTTCTGCTCCTCCTCATGGCTCTGTTTTCAGGCTTTAAAAAATCTTTGGCCAATCACAGGTTATTTCAGAGAGAGAGCGTTCCTATTGGCTGTTAATTCAACAGAGGCAGCTGTCAATCACTCGCATCAACTCAGATCAATCGGTCAAACTAGGCAGCGCTGATCAAATATGAATCAATATTATGTTACGTTAATGCCTATTTCTCGCGTAAAATGTTTTCAGAAACATCTTGTAGTGTACTGTTTAGCTGTAAAATGAGAAAGTTTGTGACCTGGCTGGTTGGCGGTGCTTGGTATTTCCTCAACTGATCTCAACATATCACAAACTTTCTCATGGCAAATGAGAAAGGCAAAAAAATGGCAAAAACAGAAATACTAAATCTTTAATGTAAATGCAAAAACTAAAAGCTTAAATTGTAATGTGTAATGGAATAGGAAAATTAAAAAAAACATATATCAGAGAATTGGAAAAGGAAAAATTCATATTTGAAATGATTTCATCCCTCTCTTTTGTATTTGCCCTTTTCCATTTGGTATTCCATTTTGCTTTTCAAGCTGTATAGAAATATAAATATATTTGTTATATAAGTTCTATAAAATTATCCTCTCCATAGATCTGGATCCAGATTCAATTCAAATTCTTAAACATTTTCTATTATCAAAAAATAAATAAAAAATAAAAATCTGAGGCCCCTGCAGCCTCGGTGGAGGTACAGCAAGAACTCTCTGAGTGCTTTCTATGTACACCTGAGGCTAAAGGGATTTCACTCTGATTCTGTGAAGGGAACTCGTTTTGATCACAAGTCTTTGGGTCTTATATCTCTTTGAAAAGCTGTCAAGCCTTTCCTGCCGCCTCTTTGACAAGTCGCTGATTAAAATTCTCCCCGGACTTAGTTTGTGTAATTGCATGCAACGGATACTAAAACGTCAGACATCTCTGAGATCATAAATGCAAACACAACATGATGTGGTATTCATAAAGTCTGTCTCCTCTTATAAAATGTGACGTCCATTAGTGTAACTGAATCTTCTCATGATAAATCTAATCCACTGGCACATACTGATGCCACTATTCATTACGGGGAACATGAAACAATCTTCCCAAATTGTGGACACAATTTCACTTATCAGATTTAAATAATAATATGTGTATTTTGGACTTGCTGAAGAAGGTGGAGTGAAGCATTTCAGGGTTGTTGTAGATAAATAGGAGACAAAAGGAGCATTATATTTAAATGGTGCGGTGTGTTAAGTATTTTTCAAACCAGAACAACAGCAATAAAACAGAGAAATACTGACTCACTGTGATTATTTATATAGTTCTCCGCTTGGTAAAGTCAGTCAATGGTGTAGATAAAAAAGGTAGGTGACATCCAGCAGTTGAGGAGACAATAACAACAACAAATCCAAGACCACAGGAATATGAAACCCAAACAGGAGCTCTAAATTGGTCTCTTGCCACAGGAAACAACATAGCGAGCAGTTCCTTCATCTAATTTACTGGATTATTGTCATTAGTGAAGCCGCATTCACTATTTAACCAAACGGAATATAACCACGCCACGTTTCATCGGGCTCCGAAGGGATTTAATGAAGAGAAGTAAATTGGCCTTTTGGACCTGTAAATGCGCTCTGTGTCTTCCTTCGACATGATGCTTAATGATATTTCACAAATTGCATGAAATACTGATGTCCCCGGAGAATATATAGTTTTTCTTTCCTGCAGCTTTTTTTTTTTGAGATAACTGAATTATAATTACAATATTCATTAAGATGAACATATGCCTTTGGATGATCATCGCTTCTCATTAAAAATGTACCTACAAGAGGCCAGAAGTGGAATGTTGATCTGTTGAGAAGAGCGATTTATATCTGAGCATCAAAGCCGCACAAATGTCTGGATTTCCTAAATACATAAAAGTATAAGTAAGCAAAAGATCTGCTGTCGGAAGGAACTGAGAATGTTGCATATTTCAAACTACACTTTCATATTTCGGACAGAAGAGGTTTAATATGGAGGGTACCCATGAATAATTCTTCATGCTATCATTCAATATTTAAAATGTATTGAGTAATAGTGTAACACTTGGTAAAGCTATCTATGTAGTGAAATCATGTTATGTGTACTATAGAGCTGCAACGATAAATCCATTAATTGATTAGTTGATTAGTTGTCAACTATTAAATTAATCGCCAGATATTTTGGTAATTGAGTAATTGGTTTGAGTATTTTTTAAGAAAAAAAAAGTCCAAATTCTCTGATTCCAGCTTCTTAAATGTGTATATTTTCTGGTTTCTTTACTCCTCTATGACAGTAAACTGAATATATTGGGAGTTGTGGACAAAACAAGACATTTGAGGATGTCATCTTGGGCTTTAGGAAACACTGATCGACATTTTTCACCATTTTATGACATTTTATAGATTAAACAACTAATCGATTAATCAATAAAATAATCAACAGATTAATCGATAATGAAAATAATCATTAGTTGCAGCCCTAGTTTACTTGCTTCTAAATGGAAATGCAAATTTTTGCTGGTAGTGATGATCGTTACCTACATATGTCTTCTAAAATATATGTGAGCTTTCATGTGCTCTTCCTGTTCCAAAATAAGAGCATGTGTGCACCAGTGCAAGGCGTCTTGAATCTTACCTCTGTGAGACTGTGTGCCTGCTTCAGTAAGTCTGCTCTCCGTCTCTCTGCCTGCCTCACATGGAAGGAGTTGCTTTGACTCTGGATGACGAACACTATCTCCCGCAGGTCTGGAAGGAACACAAAGGACAGAGATGTGACACTGCTGACATGCTGTGAAAAAAAGGGATCGTGGCAATCGATGACCTTCTGAGAGCAGGACAAGATAAGAACCGGCGGTCTGAATGACTGAGGTGGTTTTGCTAATCTCCATTATTGGCCTGGTGATAATAACCGGCACATCAAGAGCTTAATTGGCTCGCGGAGAGAGTATGTAAATGTCACAGCGCAGGCTGTGTTACTTAATAAAAGATTAGCAGTCAGAAGAATCTTCCTCTGAGGTGCCGTAACACCCGAAAGGTTGACACAGCCCAGCTGTCCACTTCTTGCTGAGCGGCACAGCTGCATCGACAGTAAAACTCTGCATTGTTACTGCATGTTAACGCCAAGGTTAACAGGGAGCCACTAAGTCAATAATGCCAGTTTAAAAACTGCTAATACAGGCGACTTCAATGCTGACAACACGTCGAGATAGCATCTCTGTCATTGACCCAGCTCTCTGCGGTTCCTCTTCATGTGAAATCCATTTACAGGGCAGCAATAGTGACACAGCTCAGTGAAGAATGACATTGGCTGCACAAACACGTCCACATAAACCCCGTGGCTCTCAGGAGCAGTACAATCAAAACTAGACCAAAGCACCAGGGGGGAGGGAATGAAAAAACAAAAAAAAACATTTTGTCTTTGGCTCAGTACAATTACATTTGACAACTCCTAAATCCTTTAAGCTGTCCCTCACATGAAGTCTGCAGCACCTGGCTGGAATGACTGCGACAACAAAAAGGCTTTTCAAGAATTTAGAGCTGAGAGGTGGGAGCCAACACGAAGAAAAAAAAAGAGATTTCAGAGTTTTCCCCGCTTTGACAGGCAGCTCAGAAACTTCCCGGTAATGAGATGTGCTGGGATTTTTTTGTGACAAACATAACACGCTTTGTGCCAAATCATTCTCACTGGCTTTAGACATTTTAATTAGCTGCTTAAGTATGTGTACAGAATATAGTCATAAAGGGTATACCCATGTCATAAATTATGATTACCAGAAGGACTTTTTCCCCCATGAAGCTCTGCAAAGTTTGCTGACTAAGTGTTTTTTAGTGTTTCAAAACATAAATAAGTAACAGCCCCTGCTGACAGGTCTATAATCTTCCCGGTGGAATAGTGCAAAAGCAATGCAAAGAAAAAAAAAGGGGAAGAGCGAGTGCTGAGAATGGCAGGATTAGATGGATTGCCTCCTCCTCAATTACACTACTTGAACCTATTCCCACCCTGGGTTCAGATATGAGCAGCGGGGTCATGGGTAGATACTATGTCAGAGTACAGTATCTGTGTTACATCTTTTTAATTAAGTCTTGGTGGGTGTGTCGCTCCTTTTGCTCGGCTCATAACAAGGATCCCATTGATCCTGGAGCCCTGGTGAGGGGGGAGGATTTACTTGCTAAATCACAGCATGTCCATCTCCCAACAGATCTAACCTCCGCCGAGAGCCGAGCTTAGAGAGAGAGCGCCACTCCGCCACCTCTAAACGTCCTTCTGCTGAGTTTGCTAAATGAGTGACTATGCGTGTGTACGTGCGTGTGCATCTGGTTTCACATAAAGCAGTGCATTTTAAAGCCCCAGGTGTGGCACCAGCCTCCTGATACTGCACAGTACAGCAATAATAGCAGCTGCATGAGACTAACAGCAAAATCAGATAAGCGGGTTGCCAATCCCTCATTGTGCAGATAATGCGTACCCCCTATGTCAAAGCAAAGGAGAATCGGGGGGTAAAAAAAGAAACTAATTAAGACTGAATTCACTGGCCTCGTCTCCACACTAATGGGTTTCGATTAATCATCAAACAACGGGGAGAAAAGGAAAAATCCTGTTATAACGCCCTTCTTCCTTCACCTCCATCATTCCTGTGTCCTTCTCCTATCAGGTATAAAACACCTTTGTGCACTCCCTTGACACTCACGGCACCCCGTGTAACATTACAATTGTGCAATCAATACGCCTACCTGTGTTTAATTATAGGGCAAAGGTTTAAAACAACGCCTTTGGTGCCAAGGATGCCACAAAACACGTTTTTAGTGGATCGGAGAGACTATCCAAGGATGCCACTGGCCTGAGGAGAATATGAATAAGAAAATATGCTTAACACTTTGTCTGTACCTTCCCCCTTGCATTGCTATAGCAATATAAGAGGATGTTAAATAGATAGTTTGGCTGTTTTGAAGTGGGGTTGTATGAGGTACTTATCCATAGTCGGTGTGATACCTACAGTAGATGAAGTGGTTATACGTTTTAGTAGCTTTTTTGTTTGTATATTCAGATATAGAGGAAAGTCTCTCCCCCCCTTCGTGCCTCCCCTTTTGCTCTGGCTGGTTGACGTAAAACACATCACTTCCGGCGCGCCAGCGTGGGAAAGTCGCCACAGACATCACAACTCTGGTACAGAGAGCTTTCCCCTGGGGGCGATAATCCGCATTGTGTGAACTCGTTTGGCAAGGGGCTTCAATGTAACGGACGTTCATTTAAATGTAAAAGTCCCACACTCCAGCTTTAAATATAGTCTCATTAGGGCTGTCAAAGTGAACGTGATAATCACGTGTTAACGCAAATTGTCTTTAACGCCACTTATTTCTTTAAAGCATTAACGCAACTCGCGATTTTAAGGTTGTAGCTGGCAAGAGTGAAGATTATGGTGTCATATGAAATAAGAAAACCAAACAAATCTATCGGTACCAACCGTGTCATACTAGTTTGTCGCGAAGGAGGTTAAATAAAGCTCGAAACTTATGCAAAATTTTGGCGAGGGAAAACTGGCATGGCCATTTTCAAAGGGGTCCCTTGACCTCTGACCTCAAGATATGTGAATGAAAATAGGTTCTATGGGTACCCACCAGTCTCCCCTTTACAGACATGCCCACTTTAAGGTAATAAATGCAGTTTGGGGCAAGTCAGCTACTGACACACTGACAGCTGTTGTTGCCAGATTTGAGCATATGTTTTATGCTAAATGCAGTACCTGTGAGGGTTTCTGGACAATATTTAGTTATATAGTTATTGTTTTTTGTTGTAAATTGATTTCCAATAATAAATATATACATACATTTGTATAAAGCAGCATATGTCCACTCCCATGTTGACAAGTGTATTAAATACCTGACAGATCTCCCTTTAAGGTACATTTTGAACAGATAAAAAAAATGTGATTATGATTAATCGCGATTAAATATTTCAATCGATTGACAGCCCTAATTCTCATGCTTGCGACATGGCCCTAGGGGTCATCATTCTCCCCGGATGATGAATACTGCTTTGGCGATCCCCTGACTTTTCCTCTATAGCGCCATAATCAATGCTCACCTCAGCATTTAGCACCACTAAGTACAGCCTGTTACTACAGTTGCTACAGAGGTAATGCTATTAGTAGCAGCGGTATTAACTCTAGTTGTATTAATTTCAGTATTCCCAGAGATGAAAGTATGCAATCGATTCATCTCTTTAATAGCAGGGCAAAGATGTGAAGCAGCACCCTGGTGCCAAACATGCCGCAACGCTCTTTTTTGGTGGTTAAGTGAAATTATCCAAGGATGCCTCTTGGCTGAAAATAATAGGATTCGAATGAAAGGGATCGAAGGTTCCCGGGGAGATGAAGCCAAAGCCCCTATCACCTTGGAACAGATGATTTTATTTTGCCAGGCTGATGGGACTAGAAAGCAAGCGTCTAGTGTCCGTTTGTCTCCCCTCACTCTTTCAGTATTCCGCAGAGGCCACTCCATAGAAAAGAAAGGCTGTATCGGCCTTGAAATATATTGGATGAAATGAGACACAGGAGAATTCAGCCTCATTCTCTCTCTGATCTGATGCTTTTCCCAACGCACGGAGAAGCCACCCTTTAAAGGCCATCCCAGACTGGTCTATGGTAACCTGTTTGTGAATGCTCTTTGTGCATATAAAAGGGCAGAGAATCAGACTGATTACAGAATCAAGGATGATGAACTAAAACCTGTTTGTATTTCTTGGTGTGTGCACACATATTGGAGGGCGTAGTAAAATATCTGCACTTGAATGTAGATTTGTGTGCTCTCGTAGTGGCCTGGCCCTGCAGTGTTGTCACCTCATTGACAAAAATCAATAGTGACACTTCCTTAGAGCGGGATGGCAGACGTTGCCAAGTGGCAGAGGAGCTGAGAGCACACTGACCTCTAGGCACTCCTGGAGCTCTGTCATCTCCATCAGCATCACGGAGCAGGTGTGTGTGGTCACCAGAGCTGTCACAGGAACGTTTCGTTTCAGCCTGGAGTATCGCCGTCCCCATAGTTGAATAAACACACGTCAATGGCAAGGCGACCGACAGCGAGCATGCGCAAATGAACGCGTGGGTAAGTTTGGGAGAGCAGCTTTTGAAATCTAGTTCAGAATTCTAAAAGCAAAAGGAGGAGCGTTAGGAGGGAAAGCAGATCAATAGTGCAATTTCAATGACAAACGCCTGCGAAAGTCGAGAGGGATAAGATTCTGCAAGTGGGGCCATTAGGCTGTTGTGGGAACAATGAAACCGTCATGACAGATCCAGAGCTCTTCATTGCCAGCACATATTCAGAGATGACAGAGGATGTCAATAGCTCATTTCCATAGTCGGTGGGCCTGACTTCCTCATCCAGCAGCTGATTGTGCTGGTGTAAAACCTGCTACACTCCAATGACTCACATCATTGGACTCCCCGAGACAAGATGGCCCAGAATCATTCTTCTCCTAAAAAATTCCCCTCCATCTCCCTCTACCTCGCGTCCGAAACGGTGCATCCGAGAGACATACTGCTCCGAAGAGAATTGGGTTGCAGTTTCCTGACCAAACTAACCATGACCGTCACACCAGACAGCACCAGGGTTTAATAGCCAATCCACAGACATCCGGTGATATTCAATGTGGAAGCCCAAATTCGACCCTGTCTCCTGCTAAATTCCATTTCCATACAGCTAAACTGAATTCTCAATTACATTTCGAGGGAAAAGTATTCTCTTCCGTACTAGGGTCGCAGTTTTAAACACGTGGTTAACGTTGTAAATTGAAACAAAAAACCCAACAAAACTATTGGTTAGGTTTAGTAAAACATCATGGTTTGGCTTAAAACAAGTATGTTAAAGTGGCAGTAGGCAGTATATTTATGGCATCATTGGGCAAAAATTCTATAATAACCTTTCAGCATATTGTAATTCAAGTGTTCTGAGAGACTTCTGCTCCTCCTCATGGCTCTGTTTTTAGGCTTTAGATAATCTAGCCAGTGACAGGAGACTTTGGCCAATCACAGGTCATTTCAGAGAGAGAGCGTTCCTATTGGCTGTTTTACAAATGCAGATGCACGTGCACATCCCTTCAGATGGTGAAAGCCTGATTCAACGGAACATCCTGCAGGAAAAGTTGCTATTCCAGCATTGGCGACAACTGTCTGCACTGCAAAGCAACACAAAAAAGGAAGACTGATTTATCAAAAAGAGTCGGACAATATCGGCGAAGCGTTTCAACGATGGAGAGAAAATGTTTATTAATTTAGCCTTCTGCTCATGGCTGTGGCTAGTGCTGCGAGCTAGCCTCATGGGTAACTACGGCAGTAGTTCGGGGAAAGCTTAATTTTCTCTTCATCTCTCTAATAGTTTAGCCTTTAGCCCGGGGCTCACAGCGGCGGAGCAGCCGTGACGGCTACGGTTAGCAGAAGGCCAGACTATTAGCAACACTTTCTCTCCATCTCTGAGATGCTTCGCTGATATTATTGCAGCTCGCTAGAGCCTCCAATCACAGTATGTCATCTCAAAGGGCTTTACAGGCCCACATGTTTGCAGAGAAAACAGGATGGCATCGGGATCACAATCATGATTGGGATGATGTTTGAAATGAATGACTAGTACTCATACTGGTTACTGTATGAAGCGCGTGCATATGGTCGTGCTCGTCTGGTGGGAGGGGCTTAGGACAAAGAGGGAAGAGCTGCAGGATGAAGGCTGGATTTCCAAATTCTGGCTTTTTTTTTAATTTTTTTTTTTTACTTTTTTGGAAACCTGCCTACCCTGGACTACCACTTGAATTACAATATGATGAAAAGCTATTATGGAATTTTTGCCCAATAACAAAAATAACCTGCCTCCCCCAGCTTTAAGTCACAGGTGTAAAATTAATTAACATTGACTTTTAGTTTCACACAGCACATGAAGGTGTCCCAGGTGAAACTCCTGTGTTTGTTTAACCCATCCATCCACCTCGACCTCCTTCCTATGCAGAATTCCGCGGACTATGATTAGAAACGTATTTGTGATGCGTCAAAAACCAACATGATCCGGGAGAAAATACGTTTCCCTCGAAACACAATTGACAAAGCACTTTCGTTGTATGGGAACGTCATCGTTTAGGAGACCAGACTGACAAATTCAATATAGCCAACATTTAAGGCTGTTGAATTTGATTTAGCTATAAAAAAAATTATTTACTTTCCCTATAAGCAATCATCTAGCGTGGCACAGGCCTATATGTCACGCAGCAAGTGAAACGATTTTCTATCAGCCCTTTTCTCATATTAATACAGGCTTTTAATTGCCGAGCACACGATCAATAGAGAACATGGTGTATTTAACTTTCAGCTTACCGCTGAAAAGGTCATTGTCATAAATATCTCTCAGTAAAACAGAGAGAGGAAAATAGCAGAGAGGGGGCAGACAGAAAGGAAAGGGAGTGTAATGAGGACGCAAACCAATAGAGAGAGACAGGGAGATGCACCACGATTGCAAAAGAAGAAAGTGTGTGTGTGTGTGTGTGTGTGTGTGTGTGTGTGAGAAAGAGAGGTATGCATGAGGGGAAGTCATCTGTAAAAGTAAGCTCATTACAATTCTCTCCTAGTCAGGATGCAAAAACACATGCAAAACAATCAGACAGCAGATGCAACACGTAAAGGTTGGAAAAAGGGTCTCCGATCTGTGATAATCACGCTCATTAGAGGTTCTCCAGAGCTCATGACTCTATGGACAAGTGTGCTGAAGACTAATGAGAGCTGAACTCAACCCTTAAACCTCACTTAGCATCAATAATTCAGGAAGCTGAGGCAATTAACGCTTAACAGATTCCAGGTTTTGCTTACGAAACCCATTATCTATAATAGTATTTCGAAAATGGATGAGACACCACTTGGAAATAAGTTTGTTTTATCCTAAGTAATTAAGCAGATTTCTTTTTGTAAAGATGCATGATTTCATACCTCATATATCAATATATACGTCAGCACTGTTTGTGACATTTTTGAGGATGGATGTATCTTAATTTGGAAAATAAAGTCATCAGCAGTGTTTGGAATAATAAATAAAGAGAAGCAGAAACAATAGAGGTGGCACTATAGGGAACCTGAGAGGCTAAGAGACAGAAAATAAGGAAAAGTAAATACACAGTCAGGCAAAGTTAGTTGGTACGCAGGACGAGTTCAGTCAACATCTTGTGAATATTGTACCTTCTTGAAAGATACAATGCGTACGTCCCTGGCCTGAAGAAGCTGGCTCCGAGCCACGTCATGAATATAATACAACTGCTGAGGGGACAGTAGCACTGCTTCCCTGGGCGTAATTATTGTTGTAGTGATAATCTGATTTAAATTCTGGCACACCTTCTCTGTTCTCAAGCAATACCATTCATTGTTTGTGGTGCAGAGTTGCCCTGTGCCCTCAACTATCAAACACAAAAAAAAAATACACCTTTAAAGAAAACAGTGTTGTGCCTTGCATCTGCTGTTTGCTGGAACATTTCTCTTTCTCCCACATATAAAAGAGCCAAACCTACAGGTCATTCATTTTTCTACAACATCAACGGTGAACATCTTATGTTAGGGCTACATGTATTCCCTTAAAGTCAAAGAGCAAGGGCTTATTTCTACATTTGCAACAAAGTTCAACAATCATAAACACAGATACTGGCCATGACTTGAAGAAACTGCAGAAAATAGGAGAGTAGAATAGGCAGAAATACAAATGTCTCCACCATTGTAGCATTACTAGACCATAATGTAATGCAGCCAAGTGGTTTTCAGTAAGGAGATCAAATCATGATTGGCCAGAGATATAATCCTGATTCATGGTCTCTGTATTAAAGGTGTTAAATACGGGATTTGGAGGCTCTTAACATGGCGATGGCGAGACACAGTTTACAGCTAACAGGGCTAACAATGCTAAACAGTGCAAACAACGACGAATCAACAGTGTTTACCTGAGCGGAAACCGAAGAGTGGATGCTATGCTTCCGGGACGGCATTAACAGCAGTAAGGTACACTCATATGCACTAATATGCACTAAAAGCATGCGTGGCCGGCCCGGCTATGTCAACAAAGTACAAAGAAGCTCGGATTATAACACACACGGAGGGAGAGCGACTTCATTCTCTGCTCAGGTAGACATTACTTCTCTATATCTTTAAATAGCAAATAGTTGTTTGATGCTATATTAATGTTCTGGATATCAAAATTAGCACCTTTAAGGTTTCAGTCCACTCACATATAGAGCCAGAAGGAGATGTAGTTTTTATGACTTTTAATGTAAAAACTTGTAATTTCCTATCCAGGTCTCAGTGGGTCGCTGTGTGAAATCCTTTAGGAGCAAGTTGCAATATGAAATCCTGATAGAAAAATTGCATAAGCAGCCAAGTTTAATCAGAGCAAAAGTTGTATATCTGCACTGACTGTTTAACTAAAATGAAAAGAAGTCTGAGAAATACATTGATTGCCTAAATTTAAAGGTAAAATCAGCCTAATAGTAAAGTAAGTAATTACAGTGGTCTGGGTGAATAGCCAACTGGATTTTAGTCAAAACCGCCTCCTTTAGACATTACATAAGAGAGAGGAACAGTATTGCCTCACATCTACTTACTTAAAATAGCTGAGCTTGGCAGACAAGACATCAAAATGTCTGAATCAGGAAAAAAACTTTTCTCAATTCGTTAACAGCTCCTCCTGTCCAATTGCATTACTGCAGTATGTATCAGAAACTGCCGTCTATACTTAAAAAGTTTAATTGAAAAAGTTTTGTCCATTCAGTGCTATGTCTCGTCTACTGTGACACTGCATATAAAACATAATTTGATCCATTGTACTTTTTCATCTTTGGGCTACGAGTCTGAAAATGAAGTGGATTGACTGAATTGATTTGGCGAGACAGCCAAAAGGCCTTACAAGATTTCTGTGATTATTATGTCTATTGTTTTTTTGTGATGCTGCTGAATATAATGTTGCTTTGAATCTTTAAACACACGTTGTGTATTTTCTGCTGCTAGGGGGCTCTCAATCAATACAAGAACAAAAGGAGTAGTTTGATGACGTGGTTAAGTAGCAAGGGGTTCATGGGAGTTGGCGTCTTCACCATTGCTGATGAAAATCTATCTGACGTGACTCAGACAGAAATCATGTTCACAAACAAGGTAATGTACAAAAGTTTAATTCACGTTACTTTTAGTCACGTTTCTTTACGTTATGTCATTTCATTCTAATGAAGTAGCCGCAAGTAACGTAACATACATTTTCTAACTGACTATTAGATGAGTCGACTCTCCATACATCTAAAGTTACTGTAACGTTAGCTAACATTACGTGGCGAATTTCATCGTGGGTTAGCCCAGCGCTGTGAACTGTGGTCAAAACAATCATACTAAAAATAACTTTTTGAGCGTGTTGAACGTTGTTGTAACATTATAACTAGGGCTGTCAAAGTTAACGCAATAATAGCGCAAATTCATTTTAACGCCACGAATTTCTTTAACAGAGTAACGCAATCGATCTTTCAGAGGTTGAAGTTGGCTCAGTTTTAATGCTGGAGTGAAGATACTGGCATCATATGAAACAAAAAAAAAACTAAGGAATCCATTGGTACCAACCATGCCATACTAGCTTGTGTCATACTATATGTCATACTAACGCTCAAAACTTGCGCTAAACTGGCATGGCCATTTTCAAACGGGTCCCTTGACCTATGACCTCAAGCTCTGTGAAATATAATGGGTTCTATGGGTACCCACAAGTCTCCCCTTTACAGACATGCCCTCTTTATGATAATCACATGCAGTTTGGGGCAATATAAATAAAATATAAAATAAAATATAAATATTTTAATTGATTGATAGCCCCAATATAAACTGAGTTAGAGAAGAAGAGAGATGCTGTTTTAGTGTAATATTTCTACTTTTATGAGCTAAATTTAATGGCCAGTTGAAGAAGTGTTCTCCTGTCGGCTAACATTTATGCTGGCGGTGTGAAGATACAGTACAATGTGTGGAAAACAGACATATGTTGATTGTGCTGTAGGAGATTACGTTACATTCAGTAGGGACTCGGGGCCTTGGGCACTGGAGGAGAACGTTTTTATAGCGCTCATATTTTAACAATGCAGTTATGTATCCTTATATTGTGTCCAATTTGAACAACTTCTTTTCCTGAGGCATTTCAGTAGGTGGTGTTCTCCAGTTTCAGCTATCCGTGTTATTGAGATTTAGCATGTTGCATTTTTAAAAAACGCTACACGCAGCACAACATGGCCAGAGGACTCCCATCTTTCAAAACCCATCTTTTTGCCCTAACTTTCAATTAATTAGCGGGCGGGTCGGTCTCAGTCTCAATGTATATTTCAGCCTAGTAGTCCTGCCGATGTGAACATTATTCATTTTAAGCCACTGCCTCTCAATAACCCCCTGTTGTTTATGTCCCACAAGAACTGCTGTGTGCCTCTCTCTCTCTTTTCCCTCTCTCTCCTTTTACTCAGGCTTCTCTGTGCTGGACCATCAGCCGTTCTGTGACGTCTCTCTGCCTCTCCAGCTGGTGGTGTCTCATTCCACATGACAGACCTGGACCTCCGTCCTCCAGGAGATTTAGCCTCTCTAACAACTTACTTCAGTCCCAGGGGGCTTATTGGCATGGGTAACATACATTTACATTACTAAGCAACTGTGAATTAAAAACTAAAATTTGGTCCTCTCTCTAGGTTCCATGGTGGAGAGGAGGTCGTGTTGCTTTGGTTCTACCTATATGGCGTGGAGAGGAGGTCGTGTTGTTCTGACTCTATCTATCTGGCGTGGAGAGGAGGTCGTGTTGCTCTGGCTCTACTTGTTTGGCGTCGGGAGGAGGTTGTGTTGCTCTGGCTCTGTTCTGTCATAATCTGTTTGGCGACGCCGGGAAGCTGCTTGACATCCTCCTGGATCGATCCACCTTCTCACATATGTTCACATTATATGTATTATTTTTTGTCATATGGATTGTCTATGTTGTATTTTCATTATGCTGCTACTCTGTACACACTACATCTATTGCACGTCTGTCCATCCTGGAAGGGGGATCCCTCTTCTGTTGCTCTTCCTGAGGTTTCTTCCATTTTTTTCCCTGTTAAAAGTATTTTTTTTTTGGTTAAGTTTTTCCTTATCTGATGAGAGGGTCGTACTGTTAAGGACAGAGGGTGTCGTATCCTCTATAGATTGTAAAGCCCCCTGAGGCAAATTTGTGATTTTGGGTTATACAAATAAAATTGACTTGACTCCCACTGCTTTTTGTAATGTGATCATGTAGATGTGCGTAGTGTACAAACTGAATATAATGGCTCATTTTATTCAGACTTAATTGAGACATCATGCCATTTCGATTTGGCACCCTGTATCCCTCTAAAGAAACATTGTTTGAGTAATTACTTCCAATACCTTCTAAAAGGTCACCAGTTCCTTTAGAATAAACAAGACAATTATTCCTCTTGATGTTCACCGTTCTATTAAAACAAAAGGAAGCCCGACTTCCCTTTATTCGTCTTTTGAATTCCTGCCCACAAACAATATTCTCTGCAGACGAGCGGGGCTTTTTTTCCTGGTGTGACAAAGGGAATTACTATGGCGGTGCCAGATAGTGAAGCTCCATTTTTCAGATAGCTGTCTGTTTGTATTTCCTCTCTGTGCTGAGGTGCCAAATGAGAGCATTATGAAGTTGCTTTTGTGTGCTTTTGCGTCTGTGGTGACCCAGTTGAATGAACAACAGGCAGAGGTCCAGAAAACTGGCTCCAAACTCCTCTGCAGGCTCACGAAAAATCACTCTCAGATGGGGGATTGTGTGAGCCCCCTGTAGCATGAAAGGCATGCATGAGATCTCTGGATTTGCTCTCCTTATGAAATTCCTGGTTGCTGTCAAATCGATAAAGAGATGGGACTATATTTCTGAAAAAGTCCGAGGAACTTGGAGGATTACATTTTCAAGGCAGGCATCGCACAAAAGCCATTTTACCAGTTTCATTCATTACCATTTTCTATTCAAATGTCACACTGTCCGACATCTTTCACTTCATGATTTACTATTCATGATTATATCAAGTGATAATGTATTTCAGCCCTCTGAGCACACGGTTCAAACTAAAAAAATACTTAGTAAAAGCAAAAGGTCATCCCTTTGAATGCAATTCAACATTACAAATTAGTTCCTCTGACGCAGACTTATTCAAATATTGAACACAATAGCAGAGTCCAAAACATGACCCGTACTATGAATAGAAGCTTTAAACACAGGTACTCTCAAAGACAGCAGCAATAGCATTGATATAAATACATACAAATATGAATATACATATAATATATTATAGTCTTTGATAACATCTTAAATTACAGCCTGCAAATTACAATGTAATTACACCTATCAGCCATAACATTATGACCACTGACAGGTGAAGTGAATAACATTGACTATCTTGTTACAATGGCTCCTGGCAGTGGGGGGCGGGGGGATATATTAGGCAGCAAGTGAACATTTTGTCCTTGAAGTTGTTGTGTTGGAAGCAGAAAAAATGGGCAAGTGTAAGGATGTGAGTGACTTTGACAAGGGCCAAATTGTGATGGCTAGACGCCTGGGTCAGAGCATCTCCAAAACTGCAGCTCTTGTGGGATGTTCCCGGTCTGCAGTGGTCAAGACCTACCAAAAGTGGTCCAAGGAAGGAAAACCGGTGAACCGGCGACAAGGTCAGACCCGCGGCTCATTGATGCACGTGGGGAGTGAAGGCTGGCCCGTGTTGTCCGATCCAATAGAAGAGCTACTGGAGCTCATATTGCTAAAAAAAGTTAATGCTGGTTCCGTTAGAAAGGTGTCAGAACACACAGTGCATCGCAGTTTGTTGCGTATGGGTCAGCGTGCCCATGCTGACCCGTGTCACATTTTCTTTTACATCATGTGGATGGCGACGAGTTCAAGGTGTCGACTTGGCCTCCAAATTCTCCAGAACTCAAGCCAATCGAGCATCTGTGGAATGTGCTGGACAAACAAGTCCGATCCACGGAGGCCCCACCTCGCAACTTACAGGACTTAAAGGATCTGCTACTGACGGCTTGGTGCCAGATACCACAACAGACCTGCAGAGGTCTAGTGGAGTCCATGCCTCGATGGGTCAGGGCTGTTTTGGCGGCAAAAGGGGGACCTACTCAATATTAGGCAGGTGGTTATAATGTTATGGCTGATCGGAGTATATGGGGTCATCAGTAAAACACTGGGTACAGGTTACCGAATGAGGGGATAACAACTTTGTGTTTAAAGGAGCTTTCACATGCCATAGTGTCAAATCATAACAGAAGTTATCTCAAGACGCTTTTCATATAAAGCAGGTCTGGACTGTATTCTATGATTTAGAGACCCAACAAAAGATCCCCCATGAGCATGCACTTGATGCAACAGTGGCAAGAAAAAACTTCCCTTCAACGGGTAGAAACCTTGGGCAGAACCCGGCTCTGGGTGGGCGGCCATCTGCCTCAACCGGTCAGGTGAATTGTCTGTTTGGCTAGTCCGAATCAGAGTGAAATGGATACTTTTGGTTTGTTTTCTATTTAGTCTGGTTCTGTTTCACAGTGCACAAATCAAAGCGGAGCAAATAAAAACAATAATTTTCTGAAGGGCGTGTACAAAGGAGTGACTTTATCGTTATCGTCTTGAGAGCTGCCACTTCTATGCAGGGAATCGCGGACTTTGACTTGGCAATGATCTACTGTGAGCATGAATCCCTTACGTCACTATTTTTATGGACTCTATTTGGCATATTCTGTATGTTCTCTACGGCCCAGATGTCAAGCAAACACCGGACTAAGTTCTGCAGAAGTCCAAGTCAGTCCTCTCCCCCTCATGTTAACCTGTCGTTTACCTCTGTCCATCTCAACAAATGCCCGCACAGGCAGCCTGCGTTTTGGTTCACTTGGAAACGGTCCGAGAACACCTCTCACAAGCGGTCTCGGACTGACTGTTTTGGTCCGCACCAGAGGTTGATTACTGCGTTCAATACTGCCAAAACGAACTGCACCAGAGTATGATTAAAGTGGACTTAATGTTGGCTTGTGAAAGCGCCCTAAGTAAGCATTTACTGTACTTAATAATTAAAGGGTACAGTAATATCATTACTGGGTAATTACATAGGAAAAGTCATTGTTGATAGTGCAATCAAATTAGTTATTCATTTATCTTAAAATGGTGATGTGCTTACATATAAAATTGACTTTTGTAAAAAGCTTTTTGTTGTTGTTGTTAATATGGTGTGGGCTACATTATTGTTGCTGGGGAACAAAATAGTAAACTAAGCCTGGGAAGAAAGATGTACATCTGTAACTGCAACTATAAAACTGTACATCGTTAGAATGATGATAAAATGTTCCAAAAGTAGTTTTGCGGTAAGATCCATCTGACGATCAAAGTTAATATTAGTTAAGACATTTAAACTTTATTTAAATCGTCACCTACATTTCATGAATTAAATTTGACCTCTGCATTTAACCCATCCTATGCTGTGTAGCGCCCAGGGAGCAACATGTCTCGCTCAAGGACACTTTGACATGCAGATACAGACGTAGGCAAAATTGTTGGTACTCTTCCGTTAAAGAAAGAAAAACCCACAAAGGTCACTGAAATAACTTGAAACTGAGAAAAGTAATAATAAATAAAAATGTATTGAAAATTAACTAATGAAAATGAGACATTGCTTTTGAATTTTGGTTCAACAGAATCATTTTAAAAAACAAACTAATGAAACTGGCCTGGACAAAAATTATGGTACTCTTAACTTAATATTTTGTTGCACAACCTTTTGAGGCAATCACTGCAAACAAGCGATTTCTGTAACTCTCAATGAGACTTCTGCACCTGTCGACAGGTATGTTGGCCCACTCCTCTTGAGCAAACTGCTCTAGCTGTCTCAGGTTTGAAGGGTGCCTTCTCCAGATTGCATGTTTCAGCTCCTTCCACAGATGTTCAATAGGATTTAGATCAGGGCTCATAGAAGGCCACTTCAGAATAGTCCAATGTTTTGTTCTTAGCCATTCTTGGGTGTTTTTAGCTGCGTTTTGGGTCATTATCCTGTTTGAGGACCCATGACCTGCGACGGAGACCAAGCTTTCTGACACTGGGCAGCACATTTCGCTCCAGAATGCCTTGATAGTCTTGAGATTTCATTGTACCCGGCACAGATTCAAGACACCCTGTGCCAGATGCAGCAAAGCAGCCCCAGAACATAACCGAGCCTCCTCCATGTTTCACATTAGGTACAGTGTTCTTTTCTTTGTATGCTTCATTTTTGCGTCTGTAAACATAGAGCTGATTTGACTTGCCAAAAAGCTCCAGTTTTGTCTCATCTGTCCAAAGGACATTCTCCCAGAAGCTTTGTGGCTTGTCAATATGCATTTTGGCATATTCCAGTCTCGCTTTTTTATGATTTGCTTTCAACAGTGGTGTCCTCCTCGGTCGTCTTCCATTAAGTCCACTTTGGCTCAAACAGCGACGGATGGTGCGATCTGACACTGATGTACCTTGACCTTGGAGTTCACCTCTAATCTCTTTGGAAGTTGTTCTGGGCTCTTTGGTTACCATTCGTATTATCCGTCTCTTCAATTTGTCATCAATTTTCCTCTTGCGGCCACGTCCAGGGAGGTTGGCTACAGTCCCGTGGACCTTAAACTTCTGAATAATATGTGCAGCTGTAGTCACAGGAACATCAAGCTGCTTGGAGATGGTCTTATAGCCTTCACCTTTAACATGCTTGTCAATAATTTTCTTTCTCATCTCCTGAGACAACTCTCTCCTTAGCTTTCTGTGGTCCATGTTCAGTGTGGTACACACCATGATACCAAACAGCACAGTGACTACTTTTGACCCTTTAAATAGGCAGACTGACTGATTACAAGTTTGAAGACACCTGTGATGCTAATTACAGGACACACCTTAGTTTAATATGTCCCTATGGTCAAATTATTTTCAATCTTTTCTAGAGCTACCATCATTTTTGTCTAGGCCAGTTTCATCAGTTTGTTTTTTAAAATGATTCTGTTGAACCACAATTCAAAAGCAACAGCTGATTTTCATTAGTTAATTTTCAGTACATTTTTATTTATTATTACTTTTGTCAGTTTCAAGTTATTTCAGTGACCATTGTGGGTTTTTCTTTCTTTAACGGAAGAGTACCAACAATTTTGCCTACGTCTGTAGGAGGAGCTGGGGGATCAAACCGCCAACCTGCTCTACCCCCCTGAGCGACAGTCGCCCCGAAATCATCCATAAATGAAATGTATTGTAGTTTATTGGACAACATACAGTACAAAAAACAGCGTGGTGAACTATTCCCCCTTTCAGCATGGTCAATATATCATATGAGATATTTATATAATTTCATTTATATATTTTCTATAAAGTGGCACAATGTAGGTTGGCTCCTTTTCACGGCATACAGTAGCTATTATAGCTATTGTTAAAATGACACAAAGGCTAAGCCTGTTGGTCTCCTGTATTATTATGTACTGGGTAATTATAAAAGTACTTACAGTAATTTATTCCAGGGTTTCTCCTAAATGCTAATTTATTATTCCTTACTCCTTGAGCTTCAGTAAGTATTTCGTTGGTACCCCATGTGTGCAGAACATTTACACTGCGATGTATGGGCTGTAATGTAAAGCATTTATGTTTTTGCTTCTTTTTAATGTCTTACTTCCCTACCTTTGCTATTATGGAAATTAGAACAAAAAAAAAAAAAGGACTTACCCAGTTGATTGTTGTGGATGACATGCATATCATCTTGGCTCTGAAAAGACAGAAATACGTTTTCAATAATTACAGCAACAAAAAAGATCTTCAAAACAAATCTTCAAATAATGACCTATATACAGTAAATCCACTTTTATGTTTTAACAAAAGATGCAGAAACTGTCAAAAAGGCTTGTGTGAAGATGCTCAGTTTGGGCTAAATGCTCCATTTCATCTTCCTAATCACTAATTAAGACTTAGTGATACTAAATATGGAAAGCCCCATGGGTTATTTGGAGAAAAAAATGGGTGATACCCCACGTCATTAGTCCTTCCTAATTGTGTGGGTTTTGTGCCTGCAGCATCGAGCTCCGCGCATTCGGCTCAATTAAGATGTTCAACACTGTTCCACCTCCAGAGCTGTCAGCGCACGCGGCAGACCACGGAGGGATGAGTAAATCAATCACAGGCTGAGCAAACTTTGAAGAGCTGTCTTTTACCTCCATCTTTCAGAGGAAATCTTTCAGTCTTGGGAGAGAGAGAGGCGAGAACGTGCGAGTTCTGGCTTCTTCCAGAACTCTAGAAGGAGAGCGGCAGAGTATTAATAGATAATGACAAACCGAGGCCTGTTTTGATTTATGGCTTCCTCTAGACTAACAATCATTTTACTGGCAAGCTGTTGCAGCTTTCAGAGAGCTTAACTAAGCCATAAATTCACTCTCAGTGGGTGTGGTGCAGTGGTTACGGGGGAATCACAGTAGTTTGGTGGCAGTTGTGTGAACCAGCCGATATGTAACGCGCTATCTCAGCACATTTGGATGGCTGGAAATTTTCATAATGGAAAACAATTAATTCAGTCAATTTCCTTCCCGTGAACAGTCTCCTGCAACTGTCACGACTGCACATCGTTTATTTTCGGAGGGGCACGTGTTTCCTGCACTTCCACTATCTTTCCTATTATATTCATCAAGTCCTGAATCGAGTGTTTTGACAAGCATTGTGCGGGCACAATTAATAGTGGAAAGTTCACCATATGCACGGCGATGATTCATGCTTATGTGGCGCTCTCGGTCTTCTATTTTTTTTCAGGTGATCAGAGTTAAAGGTAAATATATGCGCAGGCAGACAAGATCATATCAGGGTGATTTAATTCAGTGGGTACAACATATCAGCTTAATTGGACTCAGTAGCATTAGTCATGCCCGCAAGGTTTCTGTCTCATCTTATCACGCACTTCTCCTCTGAAATCATTTCCTCAGCTGAAGAGAGAGGGCACCTCAAGGAAAGAAAAAAAAATGCATCTCATATGCCAGGAGAATCTGACTCGTTATCAGATAATTGCTCTTATAAAAAATCTTTTCAACTTGAAAAGAATATATTATATAGCAACAGGCATATAATCATAAAACAAAATTTGTCTGGATGAATATGGTTGTGACAGAAGAGTGGCAGGTGCAAAGATTTGCACTCCCGTCTCCTCAGGCGCAACTCGACTCAGAGGCGGAGAGGAAACAGAAAATCAGTGCACTGTCACTGTCAAACAAAATAAATCAAAACCTCCAGTGTGATGAATTGACTGGTCGGTGAAACCTTAGCAATTATATTGATTGTGTGCACAACTGTGTAATGTGTGCATGAGTCTACTACATGATTTTACATGACCCTACTGTAGATAAATCCTAATGTTTTATGACAGGATTAAATGAGGCTTTAATGAGAAATCTCTAAATCTAGCCAAACACACTGCGTATTTCAGGACTTCTTTTGTAACGAGCTGTTGTAATATAGGCTGCTTTGAGTCCAAAAAAGAGGAAGCCTGCTCATTCATTTCAATTAGACCACTGTTTTGGCACAGCAGGGCTCCCAACGCAGCTGCCTACGGCAAAAAACACAGGGTCATCTGGTAAAAAAAAAGTTGAGCCTGGCTCAGCTTTTCCACAACACATCATCCAGCCAGGCTTTGCTCTGACCAATCAGCTACATGCAAGAGCACGTCCTTTGTACTGCAGATGACTTGTTACTGTTAATTATTACTTGGCAATCGCTGTGACGGAGGATAAAGCAATTGTCGCTGTGACATCTTTACAGAGTTGTAAAATCCTTTCTTATAGTATTACAAACAACTGTGTGCAGTGTTTTGCCGTCTGTTTAGTTTTCAAGCTCATGGATGCATTACTCAACCTGGACTTCTTGGATCATATTTCGTCCTCGCACCTGTACCTATTTTCGAGTCTGAACACTTGGATTATGTATTTATACTATAAGGCTGTCAATCGATTAAAATATTTAATCGTGATTAATCGCATGATTGTCCATAGTTAATCAGGATTAATTGCAAATTAATCAGTTTTTTTTCTCTTTAAAATATACCTTAAAGGGAGATTTGTCAAGAATGTAATACTCTTATCAACATGGGAGAGGACAAATATGCTTGCTTTATGCAAATGTATGTATATATGTATTATTGGAAATTAATTAACAACACAAAACAATGATGAATATTGTCCAGAAACCCTCACAGGTACTGCATTTAGCTTAAAAAATATGCTCAAATCATAACATGGCAAACTGCAGCCCAACAGGCAACAACAGCTGTCAGTGTGTCAGTGTAATGACTTGACTATGACTTGCCCCCAAAACTGCATGTGATTATCATAAAGTGGGCATGTCTGTAAAGGGGAGACTCGTGGGTACCCATAGAACCCATTTACATTCACATCTATATCTATATCTTGAGGTCAGACGTCAAGGGACCCCTTTGAAAATGGCAATGCCAGTTTTTCCTCGCCAAAATGTAGTGCAAGTTTGGAGCGTTATTTAACCTTCTTGTCCACAAGCTAGTATGACATGGTTGGTACCAATGGATTCATTAGGTTTTTTAGTTTCATGATGCCAGTATTGTAGTGTTACTCTAGCTTTAAAACTGAGCCCCTACAACCTAAAAATCACAAGTTGCGTTAATGTGTTAAAGAAATTAGTGGCGTCAAAATGAATTTGCCTTAACTGAAATTTATCGCGTTAACTTCGACAGATAATATTTATACTTATTTTAATGCTTTCCTATGTTTTTCAGGATGACTTTCCATTTACCAGTGATAATTTACATGAAAGATCTATTATGAACCTCCAATGCACTGGTGAGATTGAGACATCCTCAAATGATGTCAAATTATCTAGAGCTGCAACGATTAATTGATTATTTGTCAACTATTGATTAATCGGCAACTATTTTGATAATCGCTTAATCTTCTAAAAGTTTTTTTAAATTTTCTAAAAAGTAAAAATTCTGATTTCAGCTTCTTAAATGTGAATATTTTCTGGTTTCTTTACTCCTCTATGACAGTAAACTGAATATCTTTGAGTTGTAGACAAAACAAGACGTTTGAGGACGTCATCTTGGGTTTTAGGAAACACTGATCAACATTTTTCACCATTTTCAGACATTTTATAGATTAAACAACTAATTGATTAATCAAGAAAATAATCAACAGATTAATCGTTAGTTGCAGCCCTAACATTATCTTCATTTAGTCTGTTATAAATGGAAGTAAAACCAAAAACAATAAATCTAAAAAACTTTTTTCAAAAACTTTTTGGTTTGGTTTATTGACAATATTCATTCATTGACAATATATTTATAAAATACTACATAAAAAAAACAAAAAAGTCCTGGACTAATTCCCATTGAATTGTTTACACACCAATAGTATAAGTAAATTTATATGAGCAATAGTTGCTTTATTGCAGGGTTTTGTATTTTATATTATTTATAGTTATTTTATATAAATGTTTTATAAGATGTGATTTTTCTATGATCTATGATCCAAATGTAAACAACCTGGTAACAACAAGGTGAATGTACCTAACATTTACGTGTTCAAAAAGTTACTTATTGGACCTTTAACATAATACTTTTTTTAAATCCTGCTCCAGGTCACACTTCAAAAACCCCTGCTGTTGAGTGACACCGGGGCCACACATCTTTCTCTGGTAAATGATCCAATATTCTGCGCAAGAGTGAACTCAGATCAGGTCTAACATCATTTTCGCCATTACCGAGAGATGAATTATCCTCAGCTCGCAGAACTCGGCTCTTTTTTGGCCTTCTATGCTTCTGCACACAGGTAGCGCTCTCCTTAATCCCATCTGACAGCAGGCTGTCAGCCATTTGCAGGAGGAATCAGACACCCATAGGTGTTAAAAAGGAATTGCTAGGAGTCTACACTGTCTATCTGAAGGGGTTAGTTTCACCATGCCTTGAGAGCTTTGGGTCTGTGGCACCTCAGCGCTGATGCAGACAGACAGAAAGATTGTGCCTCGTGTAGTTTAACCTCAAAACAACGGCAGCGCGAACTCCTCGAGATGCTCAGCCTGCTTAATGTGATTGTTATGCAATCAAGGACACCCGCAAAGACGAGCCTCGGAGCCCTGCCTTTGATTTGGAGGCTCTTCACATACATAGACGGCAGAGCTCCTGCCCCGCGCTACATCCCTCCGTCCCGAGGGCACGGACGCTCCGCTCATGTGAGTGACCCGTCAGGTCCCATTAGCTTTTCTGTTCACTGATGGCAAGAAGGATTCAAGGTTGCACATTTTGACATGCGAGAGGAAAATGTGTGATGTTTACAGAAGCTATCTGGACTTTGAGCACCGCACGTACCTACAGAGCTTAACACTGTCATTTATGTTTTCCTTCTTTATATTTACATTAAACTGAGGAATAAATTGATTTGTGTGTGAAGTGCAAATTGTCGGCTTCATTTTGATTATGCTTTCTGAGGATATTTATTGAGTGGTTTAAGAATTAAAAGGCCTTTTGTATCCCTCCTACATGTCAGGGCGCCAAAAGTGGTGGATTAAAATTTTATTCAACAGTCATTTTTCATTCACAAGCAAAAGCTCTTAATGTGTGATGACTTAATGACTTGGAATGTCGGCTGCCTTTGAACATCAGCAGGTTACAAAGCTGGCTGCTCATTTCCAGCCGCTGACTGGTGATTTTGCTGGCTGAAATGACACCTGTCGATGCCAGATTTGATCAGCTAACCGGCTTCATGAATTTGTTGCACTTAATAGCTACATACATGCAGGGTTTAATTTCGTGCCTATTCCGGCAGGATCCGGGACCTCTTGGTTTTTGACTCCCTGTGTTCCAGTACCCATAATTGTGTGGATCCGGTAGGCTATCTCTTGGTGGTATAAAAACTAAAATAATAACTTAATAACACCTAAGCAAGTGGGCATTTGTGCTGTGAAATGGTGAAATGAGAATGGCTAAATTAGGGGGTGCGGATCCACAGTACTGAAACGGAGATCGATAGACAGAAACAAAGTGGACAGCTAACCTGCCTTCACCTTGCTGACTGAAACTGAAATTTATTGAACCAAAATATTTTTCAAGTCTGCTCCATGGGAAGATATCAACAGTGTTCGTATGTATTGATTCATCACCTCCGCCATGGTCAAGGGCCTTGGAAGGAGGTATTGTTTTCACCAGCGTTGGTTTGTTTGTCTGTCTGTCTGTCTGTCTGTCTGTCTGTCTGTCTGTCTGTCTGTCTGTCCTCCTGTTTGCAGGATTACTCCAAAAGTTTTCGATGGATTTGAATGAAATCTTTTGGGGGGGGCGGGGGGGAGGGGTGTGGCACAATGAACAATCCATTAGATTTTGGTGGCGATCCGGATCATGATCCGGATTCAGGATTTTTTTTAAGAATTCCGATCAGCCTGAGCATTAAGACCACAGGGTATAACACATGCACAGTGAGACTGATGATGCGTTGATGACTACGCCTTTTTCCTCCTTCTTTGAGCAGAGAGATACGTGTGTGGATGTGTGTGCGGAAGCTGCTGGCCGTCCCCGGTGAGAAAGAACAAAGCGCTAGATGGCGGGATGAGAGACAACGTAATGTAAAGTTATACAGACATAACAAGGCTGCTGAATGAGAGAGGCATCCGCCGATACGTTACACGGAAACGCACCGTGTTATTAACAAGCCGACCACCTCACGGTACCGCCAGCCTCAAAGTGAGCTGTGATCTGTTTTTAAAGTCACGCACCTTGGCGGAGGTCTGCGCTCTCCGAGTGCCATTCTAGTTGATTTTATTTCCCCGTAAACCAGAGAGAGAGAGAGAGAGAGAGAGAGAGAGAGAGAGAGAGAGAACCAAACAGCTGTTTCTACGTGCCTCCCCTGCTGATTTTAAGTGATTATTGTGAATGCTATGATAATAATGGTAAATGTTAAATGGACTTGATTTATACAGCACCTTTCTAGTCTTCCGACCACTCAAAGCGCTTTACACTACATGTCAACGTTCACCCATTCACACACACATTCATACACTGATGGCAGAGGCTGCCATACAAGGTGTCAACCTGCCCATCAGGATCTAATCTAATGATCATTCACACACCGATGGCACAGCCTTCGGGAGCAATTTGGGGTTCAGTATCCTGCCCAGTATCTTGTAGTTAATGATGTGCTCCTTGGTCTTGAAAGTAACACTCACTTACAATTGTAGCTAGTAAGCTAATTATCCAGACTTGCTGATGATTGCAGTACGTCGGAGCAGATAAACACACTGTTTAGTCCTTTCCTTGCTCTCATGCTCTTGTGTTTTTTGGAAAGGCTAAAAAAAGACATCCTCCTCCGAACTCTTTAAATGCCGAGTATCGCTCTTATAAAGAACTCGATGCACACTCTTCTGGCATGTGGAAGAGCCAAAGTTTGTCAGACCTGCCGTGCCTAGTTACGGTTGCTAAGCTATGATCGTTCAGGGGAAGGATTTAGCGAACACTCAATTACAATTTCAATCTAAAAAAAAAGTGAAAGTGATATCAAGAATGGTCAAATTATAGATATTGGACTCTCTGCCTCTGTGTCAAACACAGAAGAAGTAATCAAACCTCAGGGAAGTCCGTGACAGATTCACTTGATGTGGATTCGTTCTGCACATCACACAAGTCCCTGTACCTCTTGAGAAGACACATGTACCGCGTAGAGCAGAGGAAGATATAGAGCTGGCTAATGGTCAGTGTTACCAGACATTTTCAATGGAAAGGGTCAACGACAAGCGGTTCACGAGTTTGGCCATGGTACGTGAATCTGTTTAGAAGTTATGCGCTATTTTGTTATAGGCCACTCTCACACCCACACACCTGACCACGCCAAATTTCAGCCTCCTACGATGGAAATCGTGGTCGCCAAAGAGTGGGGAAATTTTTTGTCGTTCGACCAACCGACCGGCCGACCGACAGACACTCACTCCCAAATCGTCAAATACCGCCACTTGGTCAGAGCCCCTCGGCATCGGATACCGGCACCCTTTAGCGTCTGTATGCAACATACCTGGCTTTCAACTAACTCCAGTGTGAACCCACCTGTGGCATTATCAGATGGTGAGAGCAAGTGACGTAGTTCAAAGAGCTTGAAAGTCTGAAAGGAGCGTGAAAGGAGGGGTCGTGGATGGGTCAAACAAACTTTCCTAGACTTTCAACCAGGAGACTGCGGTTCGTGGCCCGTGTGAAACTAAAAGTTTATTTATTTTGTCACGGCATCATCAGTATCAGCATCATAGTTTCATTCGTCCCGTGAGCCACGTCAGTCATTTGTCACTTTGTTAGTCTCCTCGTTAGTCACGTGAGTCGTTATTCAATGAAGTTTACGTCAACCATGATCATTTGCTGACCCTAACTAAGTGCTTGTGCTGCCTAAACCTAACTTCCTGTGAAAACTGAAGTTTAGTTTGAAAGGACACTATGCATGTAATGAGCATATATTGACACGCCGTCCCTGACATGTCCAAAAATAAGGCTAGAGGGGTAACTAGTGCGTCGGTATCTGATGCTGAGGAACACTGACCAAGCGGCGGTATTTGACGAGTTGGGAGTGAGGATGTGTTGGACCGACCAACAGAGTGAGCTATAGAGCTGCGGGTTGCAGCTAAAAGTGAAGTCAAGCAAAACTTAACTGACTCCAACTAGCTTCATCATTAGCTATTAAAATTGTTCAAGCAATCAATGTGCATCTAAATCTACCTCTAATTTTAACTAATTAAGGCTGTTGTATAGACTAAAGTGTCATGAGAGGGTCAAGACACTGGAATAAAGTCACACTTGTAAAGACTGTGCTATTGTGAGAAAAAATTAAACTTAAATCATTGGAATAAAAAAACAAGTAGCAAAAAGAATAAGGATCAGTGATTGGTCGTTGGGTATGCACATTCACATTTCAGTCTAGCTGCTGATTGGTCGACTGAATGCGCTGCTGCTCTCCCCCGCTTACTGAACACAGTCAGTCCAGAGAGCCACAGCAGAGATAGAGTACATTCACTGAGACATATTGGTGACACTCTTCAAGGGACAGCAGTTAATATCTGGCCCTTAAAGTTGCTAGATTTGTCACTAGGCACTTTAAGTGGCTAGAGGGGTCTTAAAAGTCGCCAAATCGAACTTGGCAACACTGTCAATGTTAGCTAGTGCCACATCACTGCAGCTGCCTTTACTCATGTTCACTGTGCAGATAACAAAACAAAAACAAAGTCATTATATGCATCCTGTTAAGGTAACTTTGAGATGTAATTAACTGGCTTAAGATGCTGCATTTATATAATTGGATGGTATCCATAGTAACAAGCATCCTCCTGTCCCCAGTAAAGGACCCGCGTAATTATTTCACATCTATGGGTTAAAGGTTTGTATATACAGTACGTTCTGTGTGTGTGTAGCATGAAGGGAGACAACTTACATTTCACTGTGAGAGCCTGCTGTAAAATGACAAATAAATGAATTTTGTAAACAACTTTAAATGACACAATTTTCCTTTTAGCTGCCCTTCATTAATTCCCTCCCTTTGTGTAACAGACGACGACGCACAAGTGGCTCAGCTTCATTAATAACCTGGAATATAAAAGCGAGAGTGAGCGACTAATGTTACTGCATTTAAGTTTCACATTTGCAAGGTAATGTAATTATCAAGGATAAATTACAATCTGCTGAATTATTAACTCCCGCAAGCCTGGTTTAATCTACAGCTTGACTGTCGCATAAGAGAGGTGAATCTGAAAAAAAGGCTCTGCGCTGTCCAGAAGTAGTGGTAGTAGTGTAGTAAACCATATAAAAGTGGTGCTTTAACAATGGGATTCACGGTGGACTGCTGGACCTTAAGTCCAATAAGCATAAAAATGTACGAGCATTTCACTTGTTTAATTGGGTCAGTGAGCCAATTAAACAAGTGAAATGCTAGCATTTTGTCCTCCTTTATTTTGAGATCTGGTATGTGCTACCCTATCCCATTTTTAATATTAAAACTGCACTGCTTTCTTCCTCCTGTAATATGATTCAGCTGCCTTTCCTCTCTAGTTTATCAGCCTTGTGACTCTAAATGTTGTGTTTACCTGGACGAGCAAACTTGTTTTTCAATGACGGGGTGTTGCGCAGTTTGTTGTACATTCTTTCTATTTCTTTAAATAAGAAAAAACAAAACAGTAATTTATAACCTGACAAGCTTTGATGAAGTTTCTCCCACTACTTATTCCAGTATCAATACCCCTCTCTTGTGTGTTACTCTATAAAGTTGATTTCTCATCCATCATTTTAGAATTTCTCACACAGTAAAAACGGTTCAACAGGGGCACTCTCACTTAGTTAGAAGCCGGTACACAGAGGGATTCAGCTTTGTTTTTCTAAGCACAGAAAGAACTGTTGCCAACAGAGGCAACCAGACCGCACAAAATTGTTGACAGCGGTCCAAATCTGGTTGCCTGGGGCAACGGGGCAACTGTTACTGTCAAGCCCTGCTGTGTAAGTTATTTAGGGTCACAGTATGCTACCTGGCCTCTACATGAGATGGCTGAGAGATATTTTTCACCGCATTTTAGCCATTTGGTTACACATGAAAACATTACTTGAGCTCCGATGCTTCAGCTTCCTGAACCATATCTCAGTATTGTGGCTGTAAATGTGGCTGAGCTGAGCTGAGTCAAAGGGTTACGAAAAGAAACTGATTGCTATGAAGTGTTGTGTGTATATGATCACTCAAACTTAAAAGAAAAAAATGAGAAAAACTCATGAAGGTTAATTAAATTAGTGGAAACAATTCTATAAATATAACTAGGTAACAGAAGAAGTAATTTCAAAGACTCTTTTTTTTCTAATTAAGGGTGGTTAGAAAAACAAATCATTTCATTTTGAATACTAATGTAAATTAAATTGCCTTTTTTCCTGCTCTATAAATAACTAGTCCTGTGTTCTCTTTTGAGAAAAAATCTGAAACCAAAAAGGAGAAATTTATATTTCACATTTTTTGGTTTAATGATGGTGCCTCCTAGTTTTGCATTAATTTGACGGAATACCGTTCTATGTAAATGGAGGCCTTATTTCAGCCAATCAAATCTTTCATATAGCAGCAACGTCAGCGCTGTGTCATCGGCAGAGCAGACGGTCACACTGAGCCAGACAGAAGCCTGCTACATAACACATAATGACAACTTGACCTTTTTCTTCCTTTTACCAAAAAAAAACAAAAAACAAAAAAGACCTCTGACATTTTTTTTTACTGCAAAAAAGGGATGACTAAATGTGATTTCATTTGGACATTGACAAATTGGGTTACTTTACTAAGAGTACTGTAGGTATCTACAAGTACCGCAGGATTTGTCCCAATAATATGGTTCCAGAAAAAGATCATGTTAATGGATGCAGGTGTGTGTGCGCCGCCTGACGAACTGTTGATAATCACAGGTTCTGCCCAGTTGCGGTGGGATATCCAGGTGCACATTGGCAACATTCATGCAGATTTGTAATCACAGAAAAATAATCTTTTCTGCCAAGATAAGGTCATTGCAGAGGAGTTGAGGCAATGATTCAGACGCCAGTCACACATCTCTTGAGTTTCTTTTCCTTTTCAACAACTGCCCAAAGTAAGGAGATGCTGGGGAATAAGAAACGCTCTTATGCATGTATAGTGACAGCCGTTTAGGCAAGAAAAGATGACAGGTTAAACGTAAATCTTTGCAAAATGATGTTTGGCAGAAAGCACGACAACCTGCAAACAGCAACAGAGATGTTATTGTCCAATCAGACATGATGACTTTTGCTGAGTGTGTCATTAAGGAAGGCAAGGGGCTCTTTTCCTTCGAGGCTGGTCATTGTGTCAACGACTGAGTGGCACTTACGATTGAGTGCAATCTACACAGAGGAGAAGATCTATACTCTTCAAAAAACAAAGGGTGGCGAACAAGAATTGTGTTTGTCTCCTTCAAGTCTACGCAAATTTCTGGGCCGATACCGATGTTTAAAATAACAATTTGGCCGACAGCTGATAACAATGTCTTTGTTTATTTTGTTGTTGCTGTTATTTATCTATCTATCTATCTATCTATATATACATATATATATATATAAAATGTCATAAACTTTCTAAGCGTATAAATGTAGCGGGTCGGCACACATGCGCGCTCGCATATGCGTGCTCGCGTGTGGCCGCTGTCTCGTCTCCTCTGCCTGCTCGCCTTCACTCAGACAGCGCGCGCGTTCTCGCGTACTCGCTCCACCTCTAGACGCGAACGCGCGCTCACTCCACACTGCAGAAGAGTTAATTTAGCTCTGAGAATATCTAGTGAATGTACAGTGGACGTTTGTGCAGAAATAAATGCTGCAGCTCCTCCAGACCAACAGAGGTTTCCCGTGTCTTGGGAAGTAACGGGGCTCCGCAGAGAGAAACGTTACCGTCTCGTTACCGACCGGTTGCCGGTGTCTTCCTGCTCTCTCCGGCTGCGGGCGGAGGGAGACGAGTTTCTCGCTGGGGAGCCCCACTGCTGAAGCCTGCGCTGAGGCAGGAGAAGCAAACACAGTATCAGCATTGATTCAAGGAGAGACCTTCGTCTGGTCAGCTAACATTACTGCCAAGCAGCTGAAATATAGAGTGATATTGTGGTTTTAGCTGACGTGTGTCGCCTCACTGTTTTGAGCGATGCTCGTTCATGTCCATTTAGAGCGAGCACAAGTACGAGCCCGACTGATTTCACGGCCACAGGTGTCGCTGTTAAGAAGCATTTTTGGAAGTTACAAATAGTCCCTTTAATATAACCTTCTTTTACATGAAAAATATTCTCTTTCTGTTTTAATAACTGCTTCAAAAGTCTTTCCAGCTGCTATAGCCTACAACTACCTACTCAATGAGAATAATGTTTCAGTATTTACACAGCCCAACAAAATATTTGTTTTGTGAAACATAAATCAAATGTAAACGTAAAAGCGATTAGAAACATAATCCATGTTTCCCACACATAGACTTCACTTGGATGAGCCATCCAGGTAGCCTTTCTTAACGGCCGCCTAAGTACATTTGGTGAACCACTTTGGCATTGTTCATATTTTTTTTTTTATCCATCCGAGAGAACGATGCCTTCTGCAATCGATTGACAAGTGGACTAGTGGAGTGCTGCTGCACTCTGCTCACCTGGGACTGTATCCCAATATGGGGGACGGACTGCTGCACGACATGGAGGACGTTCCCAGTGTAACGTACTGGGTGCTGCGTCAGCCCTCGTTGGACTTTATAGTGACACATTACACACACACGAGGTCCGTTACCATCCAGACCGCAGTGAGTGTTTTTAAGAAATCTTGTAAAACATGTTTTACTGCTTGATTTCTCATTGAACATAACAACGTTCTTGTTGGGGATCTTTCTCCGAGACAGTGTAATACTCCCGCACGGACGACTTTTTCTTTCACTTTTCTTTGTAAACAAACCACACGTGTGCACGGCGCACGCCATCAGAGTCGTGTCCAGCCAGTGGCTTCTGCATCATACTGTAAATCGGTGCATCCCTACTACTTAGTTTTGGTATTTCAATAAAGGTAGTATTCCAGTCACTTCCTGCACAGCCTTAAGATGAACCTAAGAAAATGTTTTTATTACGTAACGTTGTGAAGCTACCATTTGGAAAACACATACAATAACGCAATGACTCACAAGGATCAGCACTTTCAATTACTTCTGCTATACTGCTTGTGTTCTTGTGTGTGTCGTATGACTGGTTGTTGCTTTTTCCCCCACATCTAGGAACATCGCCTGGAGGAAAAGTAACCCCTTTCAGACTAAAGCTTTCTGCTTGGGCCCAGCAGTCTCTTGTGAGTGTCCTCATGTGTGTTGAGAAGACCCGAATGGTGGCCAAGTGACAGGAAAAGTTCGTCATTGGCTTTGCGAGACCCTCAGCAGGAAGTTTGTAAATAATTTCTCACACTGTCCTCGTGCATCCTCTCGTTGTTCGGAGTCCTCCGAGTGCACGAGATCAAGGCAATTCTGCTTAAATTAGCAAACCTGTAGTACGCTTGTTGTTTAGGCTGTTTATGAAAGCATAGAAGCGGCAAATAATCCCGGTACCTGTGCTCGCCTTCGCCGACCTCTCTGAGTCATTCTAAGTTCAAGCTGATGCCAGTCATCAGAAGCTTCAGGCCGTCTTCAAAGGAGGAGGGAGGGGGGGATGCTAAAACTTGTTCTGTATGCAAGCCATGGACAGTGTTCAAAGACAACCACTGAAAATTACACTTTAATATTTACTGCTGCAACCATGTTCCCTGCTTTACATATCATAAGCCTTTTGTAGCAATGTTTGCAACTACAGTATATTGATCAAAGCAGAGCGTAACTTTTCAAATCCTGCCTGCAAACCGAAACTGATGATCATCTTTTCCTCCACCGTAAGGGAGCAAACAATAAGCCACGTGTTGCGGAATCGCACTGAAAATGTATTTATCAATTTTAGAAACATGTTGCTAGAAGTGTTATGCTACATGGCTGTTGCTACTTTGCATTCTGAGGTCAGTGTTCCCCCCCTGTCACACACACACACACACACACACACACACACACACACACACACACACACACACACACACACACACACACACACACACACACACACACACACACACACACACACACACACACACACACACACACACACACACACACACACACACACACACACACTGCAAGATTTATTCAGATCATAATCGTGATGGGATGAGTTTAGCTGTTTGAAGTCAGATGGGGAATCCTCTCTTATTCAGCGCCACGTCTTCTACGCTGACCACTGGCCGAAAAAAATCAGGTGAAATAAGCTCTGATCAAACAGTGCTTTAAAAGGCATATGGTGGTTTGATATATAATGAATGCAGTTTCACTGTTAAACATTTTACAAAGCATACTACTATCTCATCTTCTCAGGAGCCAGGTAAGATAAACTACATACTTTGATTGTTAATGGGTTTCTTCAAATGATCAATTTCTTTTCCCCCTTTGATTTGCAACTGTTAAACACTACTGACATTTATTCAATTAAAGGTTGCAAATCAAACCACTGCCGGTAATTTTAGGCTGCAATAATCACAATGAAACTCTGCAAAACTGTCAAGTTCCTGGAGATGATTTTCATATCAAAAACAGTTGCAGACTGAAAGATAGGAAATGTGCATTAAAGGAACAGTGTGTAACATTTCGGGGGAATCTATTAGCAGAAATGGAATATAATATTCATAATGATGTTTTCTTTAGTGTATAATCACCTGAAAATAAGAATAGTTGTGTTTTCGTTAGCTTAGAATGAGCCCTTCATGTCTACATAGGGAGCGGGTCCTCTTCACGGAGTTCGCCATGTTTCTACAGTAGTGAGAGCCTTCCACGTTTTTACGTTACCTGAAGGCCACCGTAGTTCTCCGACACGCTTGTGAAACTGCGGTAACGTGAGCTGCCGAGTGCAAAACCGTGGTACCATCAGCCGTCGTCTGACTTCCTTGCTCCTAAGGTAGTGTTATTATGGTAAGGATGGCCTCTGAGCGAGGCGTATGGCGTTACCACGGTCTTGGAAAGGGAGGAGTGAGCTGAGGGGTACTCAGTTGGTTGCAATCTGCAACCACACCACTAGATGCTGCCAAGTTCTACACACTGTACCTTTAAAATATCTCTAACAATCTGTACTTTTGATAAATATGGGTGGATATAATATGACTGATTCATTGTAAACAGGCTAAATCATCAAAACCCAAACATGGTCTTTAATATTCAATGAAAACATGTATAGCATTCTCTGTGTTTAAGCCAGAATGATGTCTTCAAAACTATCATTTTTTAACTTTTCTGAACAACTCTGTACAGTTGAAAGTAATATCAATCATGTTTGGTGTGTTTAACAACTGAGTTATGGCTGTTGCACTTAAGTTCCAATATATCTAGCACCAACAACAACAACAACAACAACTAGAGGAAAACATCTTTGTTAACATGGATTGGAGTTTGATTTGTCCAAAACACACAAAAAAATATATTTTTCATCTGGAAGCTTAGATGTGTATTGTAGATGAACTTATAATTCCTGATTCATTGCAACAAAACTGTTTCTACACTGATAAAAAGGTCCCACATCAGTACATTGCATCTTAATGTTAGAAAGACTATAATCCTCTGAGGGAAGAGCAATAATGAATTGCTTTATTCAGCAGCTGGTTTACTTTAGAAATAATAAATCAAGCGTGTTCACTTTTAGAGTCCACTAATTTATATGTTGCATGTGTTGAATACAGTATGTAAATGACCTCCCGCCATGACTCTCCATAACTAAACTGGAGCGCTTCCTTGACCTACAAATTTGTATTCCTCTCTAATTTGTTCATGTTGTTCTTCGGCCCTTGAGATCTAAAAAGAGGGCAACAACCTGGTTTCCACTTTGCAGGTGGGCTTGGTGAGAAAAACGCAGTACAAATATTAGGGAATACAACAAACGTCTGACACGAGTTGTGAAACGCATTTCGGCCCTTACTCTCCGTCTGGGAAACAGCTGTCAAAGTAGTGATATTGAAAAATTCAAATGCATTGTGAACGCACTAAGAAACAACGGGGCATGTTGGGAGAGTGAAGGAGACAAACTACCACCGTGGTCCCGTGGTAACTAAGCAACAACCCCCATGAGCTCTACATAACACTAGCAGCCACATGTCAGGGTCAAGAATGGAGGAGAGGACAGGAAGAGATGACTTTCTGATGCTTTTGACATTTATGTAAGTATAGATGTATTATAAGAGTTTAGACAAAGATGAACTCAATAAACCAGTTTCTCAGCTTGTATAATGTCTTTTTTCCAGCACATTAGACGTGACTTTTATTCCTGATTTCCATTGTTGCAAAAACACTGCTCTTTTCATTCCTTTAATGGGTTTTCTTCTCCTGAATGGATGCCATTTAAATCTTTGCTTTATCACTGTGACAGGCAGCTGTCCCTAATCGTTCTTTTATTGGAAGAAAAAACCTTGAGATTGCTTTGACTGAGTGTCTTTTCTTAACACACTGATAATGTGACACAGTTATTTTAGGGAAGACAACAGACTTAAGCAAACATTTTTGCTCAAATTAAAAGACCAGTATCTTAACGTGCTTCTCATAAACAGAGAATTAATTGTTTCGGGATGTTTTTTTTTATTTTCACTTAGATTATGCTGGATGTTAAGTTAATGACAATTACTGCCTAACACCATTTACAAAAATGTGAGAAAAATTAAAAAGCAAAAAGCGAAAGGGTGAAACTTCTTCTGCAGGGAGAGAAGCGGTTGGCATCAGTACAAAGCAAGACGGTAATTTCCCATTTCTGTGATGCTAAGCACCTCTGCCAGGAGACTTACTGTCAACATCTTCTCACACCAATGAGAAGTAGAGCAACTGAACATGTTTATTATTTATCGAGTAGCAACTGCACACTTAGAAATTGCAACAGCAAGAAAATCATCTTGCACTTGAGGAAAGAGCAAATGGATTTGTATCGCCGAGAAAATTAAGCATCTGATCTGGAGTACAATAATCAATCCATTTTTTTAAAAAAACATGGTCGTTAATTTCAGCTGGTCAGGCAATTAAAGCTTTAATAGAGGTGATGAATGATTAACACTAATTATCCAGAAACGAGCAGAAGCGCCAGGGATCAGACTAATCATGCACACAGGAAGATTATGACCACGAGGCCAGACTTTTGTAATTCATCAGATATTTGTGTAAATATTTGTGATTTTTTCAATATATTTATGCTCATTGAGTTTATTTAGTTATTTTTAATTTAATGAATGAATTAATTTCTTTCATTTAATTCACACATTTAAATTGATTTATTTTATAGAATTTATTTATTATTTTTATTTTATTTATTTAGATTTATATAATTATTTTTTGTCTTTTTTAATCTCTGTCTTTTATTGTTATTGTTGTTATTATTATTATTATTTTCATTATTATTTTTCATGGGGGGGGGCTTGACAGGTGGGGAGTTGTTCTATTGGGTCATTGTGCTTTCTCTTTCTTTATTACACGGCTTTGCTGAATACTCGATTCTGGTTGGTCAATCACGGCGTTCTGTGGCCTGTTATTTCTTTATAACAGACCGTTGCTGTGGGCACAGTCCAGATGTCGGACTCTGGCGGACCGTTTTTGTGTCAAATTATTGATTTCTTAAAGCTGAAGTAGGCGAGATTGGAGCAAATATGATTAAAAAAATATATTTTTATAAAACGGTCGCTATATCCTGACAGTAGTACATGAAACAGGTAACATGAAAAAAATCATGTCCTTTGTGTCCTCCGGTGCTCCTAACGGCATCTGCAAGATTTCACAGACTGGAGGAAAACAAGCAGTAAGAGCTGATCTGAGGTCTGCTGTCAATCACTTGCAAACTCCAACCAAACAGTCAAACTAGGCAGCGCTGATCAAATATTAATCAATATTTGTTACGTTAATGCCTATTTCTCGCCTGAAATGTTTTCAGAATCATCTTGAAGTGCACGGTATAGCTGTAAAATGAGAAAGTTTGTAATAAGCGGGACAATGTACAGCCGCGCGTCGGGGGCCACCCTGCCGCATTGCCTTGTCAGGGTTTATTTCACAACAATGACCGGCTCACTGTACATTATCCCTTACTTATCATTCTTGAAACTCCTTGGTGTTGTGTATCTTTCCACTACTGATTATGGTGCCCTCCTCACATTATATACATATCAATACAGTGTTGAAACTAGGAAATATAGAATCACATGTCAACTGTTTTTTCTTACCTGTGAGCCTTTTCCTGAGCTGCCAGCAGAGAAGTTGATATGAACTGTAAGAACAGAAAGAGAAAAATGATATTCATTTAGACAACGATATGAACAGCAATGAATCCTTTTAAACTGAGCCATCAACGTCAGGCCATCCAACAGCAGCCGTACACAGGCGGGCCTAAACAAATCAACCTGGTTATTATATTTGAAAAATAAAAAATGACTCCATCTTGCTTAGTCTATGTTGGATGTCTGAGAGCACCGCTCATCTGTTCCAGTTTGTAATTAGAGCCCAGAGAGCTTCTATCCAATTAAATTGCCATCGATTCCGAGATGAGAAAATCTTCTCCGAAAGATTCCCAGGATTTCAAATCAATACATCAAAAACAGCAGTGCCTCTGAGAATGAATTTATACAGCCGTTTATATCAAATCAGGCTGCCTGCACTCCAGCATCAGTCAGCTTGAAAATCGGACTTTAATTAGGTGATAGAGACGAGAAAGAGTTAAATTTCCTTCTCCTGCAGCAGCCATTAGAGGGAAACTGAGAGTGTTGATTAAAACCTAAAAGCAGCAACGTTTTTTTAGGAACAATCAGCTATGGTGTAATAAAAAAAAAAGTCCAATATAAAAAGGTACATATTTCTTAAGATGGATACAATCTCTGTGACTTTGCTTATATGACTCAATCTGCAGTAATTTGGTCAGATTGCAAGGGAACCCTCTTCTTAAATTATTCAAAGAGCTGATTTAACTTCAAAACACTACAGTGTGTAAAGCCTGGAGTAAAGCCACCAATTCAGAACAAACGAACAGTGTAATGAACCTAATTATTTTAGTCATGAAAGCACCAAAAAACAACAATGGAGTTTTTCACACAGCCCAATTTTGCCAACCTAGCCAAAAGAATATTATTGTTGCATGTTCCTTTCAAAGAGAGGATGCCTTTTAAAAGAGCAGAAAATACCCACATTAAAAGGTAGCGACTACACCTAAGATCTTAACCGATCTTCACAGAAAGATACACAGAACTTTCAAAAGGGAGCGGATCGGATTTTCACACAAATTTATTTTGTTTGTTGCTTCAAGGGGACTCTGTTCACAGCAGTTTACTGTTAATAGAGTGTTTTTGTGATGAGGACAGCTCAGAATATGCCTCTACTAGAGAAAGCAAGGAGATAAATGGAGAGGAAACACAAAAGAGCTGCTGCTGATCCTTCCCTGGAAATAAAGAAAAATAACCACAAGTAGTGGCATCTTATTAATCAAATTCACCTGCTTAACATATTATACAACACTAAATAACATCAGTAATTATATAAATAATAAGGCTGTCAATCGATTAAAACATTTAATCGTGATTAATCACATGATTGTCCATGATTAATCGTGATTAATCGCAAATTAATTACACATTTTTTTATCTGTTCAAAATGCTCCTTAAAAGGGAGATTTGTCAAGTATTTAATACCCTTATCAACATGGGAGTGGGCAAATATGCTGCTTTATGCAAATGTATGTATGTATTTATTATTGGAAACCAATTATCAACACAAAACAATGAGAAATATTGTCCAGAAACCCTCACAGGTACTGCATTTAGCATAAAAAATATGCTTAAATCATAACAAGGCAGACTGCAGCCCAACAGGCAACAACAGCTGTCAGTGTGTCAGTGTGCTGACTTGACTATGACTTGCCCCAAACTGCATGTGATTATCATAAAGTGGGCATGTCTGTAAAGGGGAGACTCGAGACTCAAGGGACCCCTTTGAAAATGGCCATGACAGTTTTTTCTCGCCAAACTTTAGCGCAAATTTGCAGTGTAATTTAACCTCCTTTGAGACAAGCTAGTATGACATGGTTGGTACTAATGGATTCTTAGGTTTTCCAGTATGATGCCAGTATGTTCACTCTAGCCTTACCGCTACAACCTCTGTAAGATCGAATAGCGTTAATGCGTTAAAGGCGTTAATTGCGTTAACGTGTCATTATGCCGTTAACTTTGACAGCGCTAATGAATCATAATATTGTTAATATCAGTGATTATTGAATAATTTGTCTCAACCTTTAAGCCAACATGGACGGGAAGTCATAAAAGGCCTCAGAATAACGTAAAGATTGAACACCAGTTCCATGACAACTGATGGAACTTTATCTCCTGGTGACCACATGATATGGTTGAAAGCCCCAGAACCCACAAGTAAGTGGACCTTGAGCGGAGACTGTCAACCGCTATATCCAAGGTCAAGAATGAACTGTCAAGATAAAAATAAATATTGACAAATTCCATTTTTTGTAAACATCTATTACACATTTTTTAACAGTAATTAACTTGTTTCTTATCAACTGCCGTTTCAAACGAGCGTCCTCTATCTCTTCCATGTAGAACATTACGGCTCCTAAAGAAAAGAAAAGCCTGTGTTCGCTGAAAAAAGGAGCGGGGAAATGTGATAACAATTTGCATTACAATGCTTCCTTTATTTTATCAGCAACAAAAAGGCAGCTAAACCAAACCCAGGCTAAACACATTACTATCTAACGTCCGTGAATCCTAATTGCCGTGTGCAGTTCACAAACATAAAATCTGATCCAGCAAATCACAAGCTCCGTAGAGCGAGTAACGAGTACATCGTCATCTGGCGTCCCTGTTTCGGACAGTATTAAAAATGCAACATTTGGCGTGAAACGAAGCTTCCTACGGGAATATGTTCACAATACAGCTGCTCAAACTTCCCATCTTTTCATGGCTCACCCTGGAGAGGGAGAGGCAGAGGCAGAGACGCACGGAGAGGGGGAGGGAGAGAGGGATAAGGAGAGAGGGAGAGAGAGAGGGAGAGGGAGAGAGAGCGGGAGAGGGAGAGGGAGAGTAGCTCCCTACATAATGTCAGGAGTGCTGATGGGAGCACCTCCATCTCATCGCCTCCTCAGCCTGCATAATCAAGTCTGTTGTTTCCAACCATGTTTTCAATTGAGCCGCGCCGAGGGGAACTTGCTTGCTTTGATTTTAGAAACTCGGCAAATCACTCCACATGCAGAAAACTCTGAATGGTTTAGCTGAATGCTTTTCAACAAGCTTCCCAATTTACATTGTCTTTGTAATAAAAGCAGACGTCCGATGCAATTAGACAGGAAACACTGTGCAGCAATGGGAGGGAATCAGGTCGGTTTGGGTGTACAAAGAAAATATGTATGGGTACATACTTTACAGGGCTACAATTCCTGCCAGGAGCAATGCACTTCTAAGGAACTACTTGTCTAAAAATTTTAAAAATCTTGACGCATTCATAGCAATTAAGCAATGATTTGCTTGTTTGACAGTTGGTTGGTGCTTGACTGAACTTTCCGTGTCATTCAGGATTTAATGGGCACAGCGGGAGTGGAAATAAATGGAGACACCAAATGAGAGTGCTTTGAAGTAACTACACATTTTACTCTACACAAGTCCCGCTAACAAAGGTGGCTATGGAGGTGTATTATATTAACTTGAATGCTAATTAGCAGTCAGTGTCAGCTTTAAAAGGGCTCTGATAATCACCACGTCGCATGTGTGAGTGTTCAAAGCAAAGTGAGACAACTAAAGGAACTGAAGAGTAGTGTAGAGCCCGAGCTGCAGCAGCGCTGGTCCTGAAAAACAAACTTATTTAATCTGGCAAGGACAATAACAGCTAAAATCGTGTTAGCTTCACAATGCTGATATTTATGGTGGGACTGCCATCCAGACCAATGCACAAACATCCCCCAAGCAGAGAGGGCTATTAAACCTGGATTCAGCTCTTACCAACCCCTTCAAAATCCATGGACAGCAGCTCACAGCACTACACGAACGCTATCTGCATGGCAAAAAATGGCTTAGAGTGCCTGGTGAGGACTGTCAAACAGTTGGCAAATCAAATGTGAGATAAAAGCAGGGAGTGAATATCGGACTTCTACTGGTGGTGACAAAGTGGACTCAAATGGGATTCTCATGTCGCCCTGTTTCTGCCATTACGGTGTGTTAAAATTTAACACAAAGTTAATTTTCAGCTTGTTTTATTCATGCAAATTTGATGGCAGCAGAGTTTTTTGCACTCCGCATTCACCACAGAGTGCCAACTACTGAGGTTAGCTGCAGCTGTTGGCTCATGTCGGGTACACACTACACGAGAATCAAGATGATTTTGGGCCCGATTCCTCCCTCCCGACAATCGTCAGCAAAGCCCTGATTTTTTGATGGTTCTAAAGATTATCTTTCCAGATATTCGTGCGGAGTGAGGTATGTTAAGAGTGGTTTTCACATCCCCCGATCGGCTCGGAAGTCCATCCTGGCCGCATTGATTTCAAATCGCAAATATTAAGCATGTTCAATATCTATGATCGGATATCCTGTTGTGTGTGGGCGGAACACCGAGGACAGCCGACAACGTAGTCACGTGGGAACCAAACCGACTAAAGAAGGAAGGACAACAACCGCAGTTATTGCAGCCGCGGCTAATGCAAACCTGACGCATAAAGTAGTAGTAAGATGGATGGAAATGGAGGACCAACTTGTTGATTAGTGGCAACAATACAAGTGTTTATTTAACGTGTCTCCATGACTTCCATCCGTATTTTCTTCTTTTTTTTCTTCATGAATTTTCAGTGCAAAGTAGTGCAAAAACTAACATCGCTAATTCTTCCTGCCCATTTATTTACACTTGAGTCACGTTTGGTCGCGAGAGATTTTCGGTTTTGAGAGTAGGGACTTTTGCTGTTCATGAATTTGAGTCCGAATCATTCAAAAGTAAACTCAAAACACATCTTTTTGCATCAGCCTTCGACCTCACTTAGACCCGCCTAAAATACTAATTATGGTTATCCAACTTCAAATTCTCTACATTTTTGTATAGTTTGCTCATGTTGCTATTGTTTTTATGGTATATACAGTATTGTGTGTGTCTAACTTTTCCATTTGTAATGCTTTGCATGTAGTTTATATCACTTATATATGTTTGTTGTGTGTTTTATTATATGTACAGCCCTTTGTGGCATGCTTTGTGATATAGGGCTATAATAAACTTTGACTTGTCTTGAATGGCATCTGTTAGTGTGTGGTGTGCTGTTTTGGCCAAAATGATGCTCACCACACACTAGAGGAACAAAACTGTTAACATTAACATAACGTGTGTGGGGTCTCCCACATTTTCAACATCTGTTAAGATTTGCAAAATCTTTTTAGTGTGGGTCAGCCTTAACATGATCATGTGTGTGTGCAGATTGTACCTTCAACCCAATAATTACGCCCATATTGGATGATGCCAATGTTTAGTGCCAATGCAGGAAGCAGTTTGACTTTTATGTAGCAAAGTGTAAAGTATAGTGTATATGTATGAACGTGTAGCAGGTAAGACTTTCATGCAGGAGACGGGTGTTTGCTACCCGGCACAAATGTTCCAATTTACATTTGCCTTTCTGTCTATTGACTTTTCAAGACCTTGACCATACCTAGTTATAGTGCACAGACACTGCAGAAAGTGAGAATTTTTAAAACGCTGGCATTGGATGAAAAAGAGACATTGTCATTGAACCTATTCTGGGTTTTGCAGAATCGTTCTATATGGACACTCTTGTCAGGCGATAAGGTTCGTGCCTCTGACAGTGTGACAGCTCAGACTCGGACTGATCTCAAAACTTATCAAGAACTCCAATTCTCTCTGCTATGACCCCTCTCGGTTTTTATTCTTGTCCCTGTGCATTCACGGAGTGGAGGCACACAGCTCAATGAGAACCACTCTGAGCTCATGCAGACCTGTCTTAACCTCAATGTGTGTTGCCTAGAATAAATCCATGTCCATTTGCTTCTTTCCATTGTGTGTAATCACTCTTTCTTTAATATTTGCTTTGTGTTCAGTCTGAACACACTGTAAGACGATGATAAGTTGATGTAGTATGTCAAGGTTTGTTACAGCCAGATTTGGATTCCACTCTCTGGTCCCCATTAATCAAAAATTACTTAATGCAGCTTTAACTCATTTTTCATTGTTGGCGAAAAATCTGCAATCGCAAAATTCTTTCTATAATTATTTCATGGATAAACACTTTGGGGTGACAGAGGCAGCAAACACTATTATAATACAAGTAGCTCCTCAAAGAACAGGCACAGATGGCACACAGTTTGCGCTGCACATACAATTGTAATAATGCATCTGATTTGTATGTTAGGCATGCAGGAAGCACGGGCTTCATCTGGCATTGTGTCATATTAAATCTAAACTTTTTATTTCCACTCAAGCACCGCCAGCAGCCATCTAGAAGCCGTGCTGGCAACTCCTAACCCAGTTACTGTCTTGCTTCCAGTTGGAGCTCTCTCTTAATGATCTCTTTTTTATCTAAATACAGTTAACTTAATCTTAATCTTTTTTTCTTTTAACTTAGGATGCTTAATATGCTACATTTTCAAGTGTATTGAAAGGTGCTTTTTAATAAAACATATCCATTTACACCATTAGTGATAAATTAAACAGTTAAACATGGTGTATGGTGTTAATTGATCTACAATATATCTCAAATATGCATACAAACTGCCTTCCTTTCTAACTTGACTGCATGAATTACAAAACATTCACTACAGTGGCCACATTGTGAACACCAAATGTTACCGTCAGTGACTGAACACATTCGTGTTATACACATTCGTTTTATAAAGATGCCTGGCAAAACGTCCATTTACAGGGAAAGGCAAAACACTATTAGGTCTTTAGTACCACTTAAACCTGCAGTAGGCAGCATGTTTTTGGCATCACTGGGCAAAAATGTCATAATAACCTTTCAGCACATTATAAATCAAGTGTTCTGAGAGAAAACTAGACTTCTGAACCTCCTCATGGCTCTGTTTTCAGGCTTTAGAAAATCTTGCCCGTGACGGGAGACTTTGACCAATCACAGGTCATTTCAGAGAGAGAGAGAGCGTTCCTATTGGCTGTTCATTCAACATAGGCAGCTGTCATTCACTCGCAAACTCTTTTTACCTGAAAAATCTAAGTACTTGATCACGCTGATTCAAAAATTGCTTAAAAATCCATTGCCAACAATTTTGATAATTGATGCGAAAAAATTTCTGGTTCCAGTTGCTCTAATGTGAAGATGTTTTGCTCGTCTTTGTCTAATATGATAAGTACGATACGATACAACTTTATTGTCAGTTTGCACTGAAATTAATTTTGCATCCTTAGGCAGTTCTGTTCAAGAAATTTACATAAAGGTTAAATATACATTTACACATACAACACGTCTTTGTAGACGTACAAAATGCATTCAAACAGTTATGACAATTAGACATATCACATTATATCCTCTGGATTCAGACCGTTTGTAGCAGCACACAGTTTTTGGTTTGGCAACAGGATAGACTGATAAAAGACTATAAAATAATTCTTCAGCCTGTTGCGTTTAAATGATGGGACTCAAAATTGCCTATTGGAGGGCAGAAGTTGGTATTCTTCGTTTTTCTCCGCAAGAAACTACAGTTAGCAAGTCTGAGCATGTTCTTGTTGTGAGTTGCTTGAAAGGAGTGTGCCAATAATCTTCGCACAAATTTGGATTTGATGACGTAGTTTAGTTTTAAGTTTCACAGCCAGGCTGTACTGCAGTACAGCACGACACTCTGAATCACTGATTTAAAAAACAGGGAGATAATTTGGCTACTGGCCCCAAAAGATCTTAGTCTACGAAGAAAGTTAATGTGCTGCTGTATCTTCCTACAAATAAATTATTTATGAGGAGTCCATGATAGAGTGGCATCTACTGTAACACCCAGATAATGGAAGTTAAATTAAAATGTTCTACTTATGACTCATATTGATATCAGGAGTAAGCCCTCCATCCATCCATTCGTTCTTCATCTTTACCAGGAGCCTGATCCACTTCGGCAGGCTCCTTTCAGTGTGTGGGTGCCTCAGCAGCAGCTGGACCCTGAAGCCCTCTCGAATCACAGACCTCCTCGCCCTCTCACCCACAGTGAGGCCGTCCAGCGAGGCAGAGAAATCTCAACGCGGCTGCTCGTGTCTGTGATCTCAGTCCTTCAATCACTATCCAAAAACTTGTGACAGCTGGCGCTCGGAACTAAGACAGTTGTTTGAGAGCTTTTCTCTGTGGCTGAGCTCTCTCTCCTTACCATCATCACCCACATCAATCTCACAATCCTTATTGTCACTTCTGAGAGAAACCCCAGCCAAGACACTTGAATTGAAGTGCATTAGGATCTGGGGATGGAGAGATAAAATGGCAATCTGGAACTTTCCAGATGTGCAACCTTACATGAAGATGAAAAAGCAGCTATAACCTTTGAAATGCTGTTTGTTAGTATGCGATGAAAATGTCATCAACCAAACAACCAACCAAGCCTTCATGTTTTACTTCAGTGATAAATTTAGACCCAACAGGTGCAAGGAACGTTTCTCAGTAGCAGAGTATGAAGATCAGCTCCAGATGCAATAAATAGGCCATTTGTAATGTTTCACCACACTCACCATTAAAAACTGCTTTAAAAATCATATCTACACTTTGTGTACAGCGTTCTCTGTTAAAGCTGTCGCAATAACTGCATTTTTGCAATACAGCGCTATTGACAAGCCAACTGCAGGGGATGGTGAGCAACTGCCACAACCGCTATGTGAAGTTTTTTTGAATTCTTTGCAATGGAAGCGCCACGTATTTACACTATGTTACAAATGCCAGCAGCGTGACGAGTATTTATTCTGCATTGAGCGCCGCACAGTTGGTGTTTTTTTTGCTGTGCTCATTGCTGTCGTATTTTACCCAGCCGTCCAATCACAATGGAGCAGGAGCGGGACAAATACCACAAAGACCAACCGTCACATCCTACATGTAGGCTACAAGTGCTGAGCAACAACAACAACAACGGAGGAGAAATGAATAAACCGGCGGGTTCGTCCTCTCTCCCTACGTGCTTCAGCCTTCCCTTCATCCAGAGCAAGCGCTCTAATCATGTACCACGGTTTTTACTTCTGCGGATATTCCGTATCATAGCAACCAACCGAAGCGTCTCAGCTGAGAAAACACTGTGCTACGTTGCCCTTCTGTGTACTGCATTTAACAATAAACAGATGTTCAATTAGTTTTAACCTGTTAAGAGTTATTCCGATACCGATATCAGTATCGGAAATGCGTCCGATACTGCCCAAACTTCAGGATTGGGTCTTATATGCACCAATCCGATACATTTGTTTAACCGGAAATCAATTCTTCTTCTTTGATACTTTGTTCATGTTTTACAAAGGGTTTAACCTGAGCCAGACCATGCAACAAAGTAGTAGTAATCATATCACATCCATACATGGTCAGTAGTAAAAAGCTGTCAAATAATAATAACAATAACTATATATATTTTTGTATCACGCTGGTATCGGATCGGTCCTCGGTATCGGCCGATACCAAAAGTTCAGGTGTCATCATCGGTATCGGGAAGGGAAAAATGGTATTGTAACATCTCTAAAAACTGTTATTGTTGTCATTTAAAAAGAAACAGTATACCTAATTATAGAGATTATTTATAGAGCACTAAAATCAGGATAAATTAAGTAATTCACAAAAAAAAGAAAAAGGCGATAATATCACATATCGTGCGGTTGAGCCAATCCTTATCACCACAGGGGAAATTCCTTCACCGCGACAGCCCTACACTCTCTCTTCCCCAAATACCTTACACCATTGTAGTATCCCTATATCAACAACCACATGCAGATTTTGTGGAGCTACGACAAGTGCCACGATTGCAATGCGGCCCATGAGGATTCAGGAAGAAGAGTGCTGTAGCCTCCAACTTGGAGGTGCTGCTCCTCATTCCGACTGCGTCACACTCAGACCGCTCCAGTGCACATCAGAAATGACAGTCTGTTGAAGCCTCATGAACGACATCATTGAAAAACAGCAGAGGTGGCACCCTAATGTCACCAAACTGGACACTCTCCAGACCTTGGCTGCGCCTTGATGTTCAGTCCATGAATATTACATACAGGGGGAGCAGACAAGCAGCCTTGTCAGAGTCTGATGCCCAACTAAACGTGCTTGACCCGGTGCCAAAAACAGCATTCATTGCACAGGGTACTGGTGGATTGCAGCAGTGACCCTGGCTCCCTATACTGCCCAGACAAGCTTGAATAGTAGCCCTGAAGTATACCTTTTTGTTCAATGTGCAACATCTTCAGGAGAGCTGAAATACAACATTTCACCCTTATCCAGTTATTAATCACAGATTAAACTGAGACAAACCTTGATTTTTTTTTTTACCCGAAACCAGGAATTGAGAGTGAAAGATGATCCTAAAGGATATGTGACAACTTTTCCTACATTCCCAAAGAATTTAAAAATTATAATTATGGAAAATAAAAAGCCCAAGATGATTTATTTTACGTGACATAAGCACATAATCAGGTGTAAGCAGAGAAGAAAAACTAAAAGAGTGATGAAGTGTAGGTTAAAAGTGATTATACAAACTAGCTGAGGAGATTAAAGGAACAGTGTGCATCAATTAGGGGGATATATTGGCAGAAATGGAATATAATATGAATGACTATGTTTTCTTAAGTGTATGATCACCTGAAAATAAGTGTTTTTGTTAGCTTAGAAGGAGTCATTTATATCTACATTGGAGGCAGGACAAACCAAACACTGGCTCTAGATAGGACCATTTGCGTTTTCGCGTCAGGCACCACAGTCATCCTAACACGCTTGGCACACGGGAGGAGTTTAAGTTGATTGCAATCTGAGCCCTCACTGCTAGATGGCACCAAATCCTACACACTGCACCTTTAAGAGATACTTCTAAAGGTTATATGGCATGGCTAAAAAAACAAAAAAGACAGATAAAGTGTGAAGATAAAGGGGGTCTAGCATTCCCAAATATTATATATTATAATTGGACCTGCCACAGTCAAATTATTAAAGGGTTCATTGCTATTTTTAAGGGGGGACCAGAACCTCTTGAGGCCTGGGAATGTGCTCCCTTATTAATAGGAGAGCTCACAAGTGTCAAGAGACCACGCTCTAGGGCAAGAGACAATCCAATATTAACAAATTCAATTAGGGTTCGGCGAGAAATTATAAACTTTACCAGTAGAAAAAATACTTCTTCATATTTAACTCCGCTTATAAACAACAGGAACTTACTCCAGCCAGGAATTAATAGTGCTATTTTTCGTTCATGACATGATCGAGGTATCAGAGTGATAGGAGATTTGTTTGATGATAATGATGTTCTTACTGTCCTTTGAAATGGTCTAAATTGGTCAGAACAAGACCCTTCTTGGGCCACTTGAGGAATCTATTATCCACTACACAAGAAACAGGGTTTTATTTCACATATTTATGACAACTTCTTGAGCAATAATGAGCAAAATATAGATAAAGTGGTGGAACGATGGGAAAAGGGTAGAAGGGAAGAATGTATCCGAGCCTCTCGCTCCCTTTTTCTGTGATATAGATTTAAGGAAAAGCAATATCGGATACTACACAGACAACACAGCAGATCCCCTCTGTTTACTAAATGCAAAGTGTCAGATGGAACTTATATGCATTGTTTTTGGGACTGTTCTAAAATCGCTTTGTATAAACAGTATATTTGTAAAGATCCTGGGCAGATTTTATTGGAACATTCAAAGCAGGAGTCTTAGAATCTCGATGATCTAAGTTGCTAAATAAACTTCATTTCATAGCAAGAAAATACATAATATTTAATTGGATCCGAGAAAAAATAAACATCGGAAACGCAATGGTATGAAGAAATCTTCAGAGTACTTCGCATGGAAAGACTCAGTGCCAAAATGAAAGGAAATGAGAGCAGCTTCATAAATGCATGGCAGCCACTGATAAATCACTTAGCCAATGATCTAAGTGACTTCATTCACAGAGGAAGTGGACTGGAAAGCTCCAGAGGCTCCTCTACAATTCACTTTATGAATGATTTGCATGTAAACAATAGTGCGTAAAATCTATCCTTCTACGATTATGTATTGTGTGTGTTTATGACTCTAAAGGCATCATTACGCCTCCCTCCCTTCCTTCCTCCCAAATGATAAAACACTTTGTTTTTATGATTTCATTATCAAAAAATAACCTGATTATCCTACTGTAGGTTGAATCCAATTAATAATAAATCAGTGTGACCGGAGGCAATTTCTTGCAGCATTAAGATTCATAGATACTCTGTTAGCCTTATCTGTTTGTGGTCATGAACACGACAGCATTTCATTATTGCCTGTGTTATTTACCCAGGCAGTTGTTGCCCTGTCTTGCAGTACTAAAATATTTGTGTATTCTAGCATTTTTTTTTTATTATTATTACAGTGACAATTTTCAGTCCCAGCAAGGCAGGCAGAGTCTCCTTCGCTCAGCATTTATCTCTCACTGTTCAGGAGGACATCCACATATAGTACGCAGGACCAATGCGATATTGGTCACCCACTGTAATTCTCTTCACAGCTGCAGCCACACATTGTGTGCTGCACCCCACCCAATGGACATGATGACACATCCCTGAGTGTATTCTGTATGTGCCGAGCATATGCATGGACATACTGCATGTAGAGAGATCTCTATTCTTAATGATGATGATAGACACAGCATGTGTAATGCCCTGTAGTGTTTTAAACATGCTTTTTATTCCTGTGAAATTAATTTCACCTTAATTATTTGACATTTAAGCTCTTAATTATTTGTCCAATTAAGTAATCAACTCCATGGAAGGTAAGAAAAAAATGTAATATATCCACATTGATACATATTCCTGCAGCAAATGTCACTGTTTAAAAAAAGAAAAGAAAAGAAAAAGTACAATGACACTCTTTAGCTGGTAGGATTATGATTGTTCCCCTTTCTATGGCAACAAAAAGAGGAATAAACCACTATATGACTCTTCCTACTTCTGTTGCTAGATTCCTGGTGCACACCCAGACTGACTGATATATTTGACTTGGTGGTAAAGCTTCTTACAGTATATCTGTAGCCTGAGGTGCATTCATCCTCGGGGCTTCACTCCCACTATAGAGCGACGTCGATGTGTCAGGAAGAAGAAGAAGCTACTTCTTGGGAGCAGATTTGAGCAGTGATTCCAACAGGAGAGGACTTTCCAACATTTCCCTGAGATTAACTCTCATGTAAACTTGCAGTCAGTGGTCTGCATGAACTTACACTGCAAACCAGAACCGTGCGAATCGCCTTTCAACTCCTCAGGAAGTTGAGTTGAATCATGGCTCCGCCGCGCAGACTTCTCAAACACTTCTGGAAATACAACACTCACAGCTCGGCTCGGCTCGCAGCTGGAAATATTCAGCGGTACACTGTCGCTTCTTTGCAAAGCTTCAACACAGCTTCAACACACCCGGCTAACTAACTGTTGAGGCTGTCGGTGCTGACATGAGTAAAGAGTAGTGTTTACTTACAGAGGGAGAGCAGAATGAAGCAGCCGGCCACTTTGTGTCCGATGTGCGGGTTGTTCGACAGCATCCTGGGAGAGTCCTGTGAGCGGTAGTGGAGGTGGAGGCGGTGGAGGAAGCTCGCAGTGCATGGGCTCTCTGACAGTGGTACAAAAACACAACAACAACAGGGCTTTTCCTTTCCACAGTTTCAGGCAGAACGGGGAGTGGGTTTGTTCTCTCTGAGAGGAGGTACCCCCCAACAGCTCTCTGTTACTCTCTACGAGGCGCAGGAACGCGCTCTGCTGGCGGGATGAGGAGTTCACTAAGCAACGAGTGAACGTGCTCACTGCTGCTGCTGCCTTCAAGTGCTCTGGTAAAACTCCTGTTACAACTGGCATAGTCGAGTTAGTTCAGAACTGCAATTTATACACAGAGAGGAACTTTAACAGGGCTGTAGACAGGGTTTTAGAAATACTGAGGTCAGGATTATTTTCATTAATGATTACTTTGTCGATTAATTGCTTGGTTAATAAATTATATTGAATAAATATCATAAATATTAAACAAAAACTGATAAAAATGCCTTCGTCGTGGTCTTCTTGTCTTGTTTTGTCCTAAAATATATTAATATAATATATATTATTATATATATTTTTTAATCAATGTCAGTAGATTAAAATATTTAATCATGATTAATCACATTATTGTTCATAGTTAATCGTGATTAATTGCAAATTAATCACACTTTTTTTTTATCTGTTCAAAATGTACCTTAAAGGGAGATTTGTCAAGTATTTAATACTCTCATCATCATTCGAGTGGGCAAATATGCTGCTTTATGCAAACGTATGTATATATTTATTACTGGAACTAAATTAACAACACAAAACAATTACATATATTGTCCAGAAACCCTCACAGGTACTGCATTTAGCATAAAAAGATTTGCTCAATCATAACATGGCAAACTGCAGCCCAACAACAGCCGTCAGTGTGTCAGTGTGCTGACTTGACTATGACTTCCCCAAACTGCATGTGATTATCATAAAGTGGTGCATGTCTGTAAAGGGGAGACTCGTGGGTACCCATAGAACCCATTTACATTCACATAACTGGAGGTCAGAGGTCAAGGGACCCCCTTGAAAATGGCCATGCCAGTTTTTCCTCGCCAACATTTAGCGCAAGTTTGGAGCGCTATTTCCCGACAAGTTAGTATGCCATGGTTGTTACCAATGGATTCCTTAGGTTTATGTATATTTTACGTAATAGAACACAACAACATAAGACAGAGCAAAGCAGCAAATCATCCCAATTGACAAGCTGCAACCAGCAAATGTTTGGCCTTTTTGTTTGAAAAATAGCTGCAGATTAATCTTCTGTCCACCAACTAACAGACACTTCCCTAAGATCCACCCAACCCTCTTAATCTGTTTTGACTAGACACCAGAAAGCCAACTTTTTCACTAATTTGCTCATTTCGGCTAACTCTTCAGATATAGCCTATGTAAATATTATCCCACCATGTGATCTAAATGCTGTTTCAAAGACCACACTACCACACTGCTAAACAAACATACCTGAATCAGCATAAAAAACACAATATGTAATGTAAAGTCCTCCTCTAGTTGCAATACCAAGGACAAAGACTTAAAGTCCTAAACCTTGACATACCTGTCATTTTGTCTTGTCATAGTAGGAAAGGCACAAGTGTATAATTGCAGTAATTAACAACGACTCCACTCCTTTTAGGTCTCCCAGTAAGCCAGTGGTCTCTGGATTTGGCACCATCGTTATGTTAAATAACACCTGTGCTTTTCTTGCAATGTCAAGTCAAACTGTCTGTGGTGAAAAAGGCCAGTCAGGGCTCACACTTTAAGTCCCTGACAGTGACACTGTGTGGACCCGCTGTACAGTAGCCTATAGTAGAGAACAGTTTTAATGATTTAACCTCGATGTATTCCAGTTAGAAACATGCTCAGTTGGATTCCACGCTGAGAAGCCACAAGGAACAACTTATCAAAACCTTTTTCACCCACATATTTTGATACTGTCTCAGTTTTTGGCAAGGACTTGTGACCAGTCTTCACTAAAGTCAAACTTCATTTAAAGTTACTTAAATTATGAAGATCCCTTCAAGCCCATGGTACACCCTGTCCCCCAGTCTTCAGACTTCACTTACTTTGCCTGATTAGACCTCTTCTCAGGACATCCGTCTCACTTTGCTTTGAGTTTGGTTGTACTTGTTAGAGTGGGACAAATTGCCTACATAAAGATTGGATACATCATTTATTCCCAGCATAACTTCAACCTGAGCAGGAGCCTAATAAACCACAATGACTGAAAATACCTGTGTGTGTGTAGGTGTAGCCTACACTTGCTTATAGTTGCTGAGTTAGTTTGACATGTCAAACACATGTGCAACTACCAGTAATTGACAATAATAATGGCGACGTGGCATTTAGGTGTTGCTGGGCTATTTTGCATGCTGGCTTACTGGTACACCTGAATTCAACTGAAACATTATTAGTGTTTTTAGCTACGTTTCCTGTCACAGGAGTTGTGCAAAGATTTTCTGCTAAGGCATTAAGATTCAGGATAAAAGTTCAGTTGTGTCTCTTTCACAGATTGGCTCAGTTATGAAATACATCATTTGAAGGAAATGGTTTTCTGAAGGCTGTAAAGATGCTGAGAGCTTAATGATCCTGTAGAAGTGAGAGGAGTGTGTTAGCCCTGATCACAGCGGAGGCTTGATTTAGCTTTTACATTGTAGAAAAGGAACATTAAAAGGTCCAGTGTGTAGCATTTTGAGGGATCTATTAGCAGAAATGGAATATAACTATGTTTTCATTAGTGTATAATCACCCAAAACTAAGAATGTGTTTTCGTTAGCTTGGAATGAGCTCTTCATATCTAAATAAGCCGTGTTCCGCCATTGCTACAGTAGCCCAGAACGGACAAACCAAACACTGGCTCCAGAGAGAAGGCCACCGTAGTTCTCCGACACGCTTGTGAAACTGCGATAATGTGAGCCGCAGAGTGCAAAATCGTGGTACCGCCAGCCACCGTCTGACTTCCGTTGCTCATAACGTGGTGTTATTATGGTAAGGATGTTCTCTGAGCGAGGCAAATGGCGTTACCACGGTTTTGCACTTTGCATCTCACTTTACGGCAGTCTTGGAAAGGGAGGAGTGAGTGGGGGGGTATTCAGTAGGTTGAAGTCTACAACCACACCACTATCTGCCGCCTAATCCTACACACGGTGCCTTTAAAGCATGCCCACTGTCTGTCATATGTGCATTATAATTACTTTGATTAAAAGCAATACTATGTGTAAGGATGCCACATCAGTGCAATGTACAATAATTGAAAGGAACTAAACTGACTCTCTACAGCTCTCAACATGGCGACAGCGAGTCGTACGGCTCGCAGCAAACAGCGCTAACAGTGCAAACAAAGGCGAAGGTGCTGACAGAGCTAACAGTGGGGGGAACGGGATGGTGGGTGCTACGCTTTTGCGACGATGCTGCTGGTCGGGACGGTGTTATCAGCTGTAACCGCCGTATGAGCGCAGTGCAGAGCAGTGGTCGTGAGCTAGCCAGCGGGGCATGCGTGGCCAACCTGGCGATGTCAACAAAGCAAGGAGAAGCACAGATTACAGCACACACAGAAGGAGAGCGACTTCATTCTCTGCTCAGGTAGACATTACTCCACTATATCTTTACATAGCAAATAGTTGTTTGATGCTATATTAATGCTCTGGATATCAAATTTAGCACCTTTAAGTTCAAACACATACTGATAATGAAAACATGGTCTAATTTTGATGGTATATACTACTGTATATACAATATAATTAACTTTGACCTTAGTTGTTGACATGACCTCTGTGATCTGAGCCCCACAAATGCCACATTTTGGCAACATGAGCGTTCCACTTTCACGGCTTTATAATTGTCTTTCTGCCGTGTGCAGTTGTAGAACCAGCATTTCTGACATCCTGTGAAGGCAGCATTCATTCAAACACACTTTGACAGATCAGTGCAGATTTGTGACTCTGAACAAGTCTCTCCCACAGCTAGAAACAAGAAAACCAAGACAGCGTCACCCTGGATTTTTTCTCCAGTGACAGTAAATGAAAGGGCACATTGTGGACAGTGATGGTTACTTGATTTTTACAGAAACACAGTCAGATTTTATGGTTCATGACTGCTGGCTAAAGAAGAAAAGTGTCTGCAGTTCACTGTCACTGAAGCAGCTCCATATTTTGTCTGATGAAAGCCTCGGCTCTGTAGTTCTGTGAGAGATGAACATGTCGTTAAATATTGATCATCTGCAGAAAATTGTATGAATAACATTGTAATTAACAACATATTTTACTATCTGAGAGTTTATTCACTTCAACATCACACTCTTTTTATAGCCTGGGTGTAACTAAAAAAACATGGATTTGTGGATGGCTGTGACCTACAATTAAGATGTTTCCCACCCAGGATATTTCTGTCATCCACTTTCAAAATTACCGTTCTCTGCTTCCCTCTATAGGTGCTTATATTCACTGAGCATTCCTGAATAATTAAGAGCTCCCACTTCTTTGAATCCATGAGGGTAATTATGTTATGTGGTAGTGCTAATAGTTACTGTAATCAAAAATGAAAGTGGTGTGTATAACCTCCCCCGGGATACTCTTGAAATTATTGTTTGTTAACATGAAATTGCACAGCCTCATACTTTACAAGTAACATAAAGAGGGGGAGTGTTAAGGTGTGTGTGTGTGTGTGTGTGTGTGTGTGTGTGCGTGTGCGTGTGCGTGTGCGTGTGTGTAAAAGGGATGATAAATTGCAGGTTTTCTGTGGGAACAATTTCTATGAATGGTGTGCCAACAAAATATAAACACACCACAGTGACAATTTACCTGATGGACTGTGCAAAATACAATTGTACTGTATGCACACGCTGTACAATACACCTCATTCCCTCATTTTGTTATTTACTGTATGCCACAGTTTATTTTGCTGCATAAACATGACTGTCTGCACTCATCTCGCTCACTTTCAACCTAAAATGCACAGCTAAAAGCCTTGTATACTGTCACATGTTAATACAATATTACTGCCCCTACTATTTAGTATACATTTTAATTAGTTACCATGAGATTCTCTGTCCCTATTGCACCTTATACATGTGGAGTTTAATATGAAAAACTCCAGCCTCAGATAGATCTCTCACTTAAAGTGATAAAGCAGGCAGAGAACAGCCAAAATGCTAAGATGACAAATGAAGTGAAGAATGAAAGTATGCAGGTTTTTATTGATAATACAATGTATGCCAGGGCACCTTCACAAGATCCTAGATAATGTATTTAATACACGGATAATACAGAATCAGGTCTGGACAGCTGACTCAGTAACGTTAAAATCTCTTATCCCAGCCAGTAATTCTTCAAAAAAGAAAGAATTATGTTTGGGCCACTAGGGGGCAACTGAAACAAGATGTAAATACAACACAGACATATCATCACCTTTAGGTTGATGGCTACATGCAAGTTGTTCTCATACACCATTCGGAACTCCACCTACGAAAAGTTAATGCACTGAAACTCGTATAATATCCACAAAAATAAATTAGAATGTTATCCACATAATGGTGAACCAGGAAGCATAAAGAGCGATACACGCCGCATGGGGAGGAAGTCGGTGTGGATGGGTGGGTCAAAAAACACCCGGTGTCGGTACCCCGTGTGACACGAGAAGTTAACGTTGATTTATTTGTCACGTAACGTCCGTACTTGAGTTACGCCACTTTAACTCAAACCATGATCTTTTCCTAAACCTAACTAATTAGTTTTATTGTCTGAACCTAACCATGTTGTTTCCTGTGAAGACGGAAGTTTACTTTGAAAAGTCTGTATGCATGTAACAAGCAGAAATTGACACGTGTTGCTGGACATTCGTCACGTGTTGCTGGACATTTGTAGGAAAACGCACGAAAAATTCGGAATATTTTTTGTAACATATCATACGAACCGTTGTATGAGGATGTGTTGGCAAACAGTTGCCTATTTACAAAAATTCAGCAGGCATGGAGGAACATACGCATTTGGAGTCATGTTTGTGTCCAACGGATGAATAAAAGCCCAATATTCAACTTTTAACTCTGTTTTGGTCTCCACCAACTCCTGGGGAAAATATATCTGGCTTTTTAGCTGCTAAATGCTCCACTATGTTCACTAGCAAGTCGCTAACTTTGTCTGTCTGCTGTTTGGTGCTCAGCAGGTAGTGTAGGCCTACAGAGGGTTTTAAGAGATTTTTTACAGTCACTAAATTTGTCTACATCTCAGGAATACTGAGGAAAATGTGCTCTTCCTCACAGTATGAATTAATAAATGTTAACGTTTTTATTGCTCTAGTCTAATGGTAATGGCTACCCAACCCCTTTATACTTTACTTCACTTCATGCCAGCACTATGAGCTGGACAGTTGTGTGTTTCAAAATGCAAATGACAGCCTGAAGTTTGCGTAAAAGCACTCTGAAAAAGCATTTCGATTTCTTAGTATTCTTCATTAACTTTCCGCTTCTTTCAAAGAACCTTAATGTTGTAATCCACATGTTTCCACACATTCATTTCATCCATTGTTTTACTTCACATGGTCTGTTGTTGAAAAAGCCAGTTGGGCATGATTATACCCCTCATTCTCTATACCCCTCGCTATTTCCATTTTAAAAGAATGTCTTTACGATATTGGATGCTGCAGTGATCCAGTTTCCCAACTGTGATCAATACAGTTTGATCTTATTCAGTTGCCTCAGTTCCTCAGTGCTGCTTATGAGAGGTCAGGTCTTAACTCTGGTGTTTGGTGGCTCCACAGCATCAAAGCCTTTCAGAGCGCAGTGGATCGATAGCTTGTTAGTATGCCTGACAGTTTCATGACATAGCCTGAAATGCATAGGAAGACACACTCACTCTAAATATAAATCTGTCACTTTTTAAGCTGAGTCTGGCGTAAGCCTTGCACAGCATGTGTACAGTAGTCTTTGCTGTTGTATTGCTTGTAACTCACCCAGTCTTGTGTTCCTCTGGGTAAAGTGTGCTTTTAATCTTCCTCAATGTCTGTGTCACTGATGGATGTTGGGGGACGTCTCAGCTTACGGTGTGTCTCTGACTGCAATTATGCCGCAAGAGGAGCAGGCGAAGTTCAGTTCAGTTCAACATTCGGAGGGGGAGTCGGAGAGAAACACATAGGCTTACACAGTTCAGATAATCACTCTTGATGTAATGCAGCTCACCTTTAGTTCACCTCTATGAGCCCCAGTCGTGGCAGGATTGATGGCATCAGAAAGACCTGTTTTTACATTCAGAATCTCATGATCAGGCATACTCAGAGGATCGATCAGAACCTCGTAGGGGACAGCAGGATGTTTCCACGAAGAGGAGATGTGGACGCTCCAGCTCTCAGACTGCCCAAAGGTCCCTGTGGACAAAGACCAAAATGTTCCGTTTGAACGTTTTTACAAATTGCACGGCATGGTGCTGAAGGAATGTGACAGGATCAAAACAGTGGCTTCTGAAAATGTCACAATGTCTGAATCCATTTTAGATCATTTCTCTGCAGTGCTCTACTGTGCAGCATAGAACACAGGAACATTTAATCTTTATTTCCAAGGTGTTGTTGTGAATCAGTTTGAAAAAATTAATTCCAAATTATTATTAATGACAACTATTTCTTTAAAAAGATATGCAAATATATCAAGATAGATGAGAATTTTACTCTAATTTTTTCCTGTCAACTTTCTGTCAGCTGGAAAAGCTGAAGAGCATTAACTACATACAAAAACTGATGATAATAAAAAAATATGTTATACACAAATTAAAATGCATCTGCTTTCTGCCCAGTTATCTTATAGGATGTATGAGGATGCAGTGTTTCAGTAGGTGGATGGCTTAAAGTGGGATCACACTCTTCCCTTGGCTGGATAATAGCATTTAGAGAAACACTGCAGAGATTCAGGGAGCGTTGTAGTGGATGTACAGTACGTCAAGGCTGGACTACCAACGAGGTCGGTAACATCTGTTTAAAGGAATAGCTCAACATTTTGGGAAATACGAAAGTTAGATGAGAATACTGATATGTCTCTCTGTAGGTTGTGCATTAAATATGATGGGCATATGAAGCTACAGCCAGCAGCCAGTTAGCGTGGCTTAGCACAATCACTATGGCCCAGTTCTGCACCCTACTATATATATATAAAATATAAATAAGAAATATGTATAACAGCAGTGCTAATAATAATACTGAAAAATAGGATAAATCATTAAGTGTTTAAAAATGCAAGAATTGTATAAATAAATACGAATATTAGTTCAAATAAATAAATGAATGCAGTGTTAATGCCCGAGTAAACCAGATTATTGCACTAAATTATTGTTACTGTTAAGTCAGAATTGCTCAGTGAAGATATAATAAATTCTGGGGTTATAGCTGCTGATAGGAGTAAAAAATAATAAATATATGTCATATATATATGTTAACATATAATAAATATAACATATATTTATTATATAAACTGTATATATATTTAACACTTTACAATCAAATGAACATGTCTACCGTTTTCTAGACTAGACAAGGGTATATTTGATCCTAAATACAATCTATTTATTCTAAGTTGATAACGTCTGTATGACAATAAAGTAGAATAAATTAAATGTCTTTTTTAGTTTGAGCAGTTTACGAGTAAATGTTTGTACCGGTAGTCTCATGGAACTGACATTGGAGCGTGTTCCATGACGAACACAATACGGCGCTGCACGTGGTCGGTAAGGGCAGCTGGTTAAGTTGACATTGATGCAGACTCGCTGTGGGAGGGTTTTATAACCCACTTCCACTCACCGGTAATTGGTTTGGGATGGCACTTAATATGACGGACCCTCCACACGTATGCACAAATGGAGTGTAAGTGGGTAGGGAGTGGGTGTAGGGTGTGGCTTTGAATTGGGCCTGTATCTTGGCTGGTGGAACTAAATTATTCTCTGGCTCCTGAAATCCCCAGATTGGCTGTGTGTCAATTGGTTAGTGGAAATTATTTTAAATGTACAGTATATTAGCCTTTAGGTAGGTCCTGCATCACTACCTGACTGAACGGCCCAATTCAAAAACTAGTTTTAATATCTTTATTTATTTAGGTAATATTGTGCTTACATGGTGCATACTCCGAAATTAATTTGTGTCATTACCAAAATGTAACTGACACACTGTAAACCTGGAGCCAGGTAGTATTGTAGCGTAGGAGTCAGCCGCAAAATATAATTAAGCTGCCATGTAGATTGCTGTACTTGATGGGTACTTGAAGGTGACAGGGCACATACACAAAGCCCAGAGTGGGAGGAAGGGGGCACCATAAGGGCCCAAAAAGCTAATTTTTACCCCAGGTCCTTAGTGGGTTAATCCAGCCATGCATGTCTACCGTCACACTGAAACGAACATGCCCACAAATCACATCACTGTGATCCATGATTAATGTTGTTTGCATGAACATTAATAAAGATGGGATTGACAGATGCAAAATGACACCCACCTATGAATTCTCCATGTGTACTCCAAAGGCGCACAGTGTAGTCAGTGGATGAGGTAAGCACCACTTGATCATTGTCAACAATCTGCAGACTGGACCAGAATGAAGAGACATGAGATGAAATGAGAGAAGGCATTTCTGGCAGAATGCTCTAAATCATCCACTCTGTTGGTACGTCTGATGGCAGATGCACCCCGGGCAGCATCTCACCTATACTGATCGTCTGTTTAAGACCTTCCCACACACAGTTTCTTCTATACTTTGTTTGTCTGATGTAGCAGAAGGAAGTCATGCTGCTCCTGCTGCCACCAACTGGCAGTCAGACTGAGAATGAATGGTTCCACTGTAACCGCGAGGACTTTTAAGTAATACAACTAGGTAAAAGTTAAGGACACAACCCAAAGTCGAATTGCTGTTTGGCAGCAGATCATTTTAAACTTATTAAGACAAGATGAATTTGTGACAGACCATGATGAAACGTGTGTTTTACATACCCAGTAATTCTGCTGGTATGGGCACGCCAGAAGTTTTCAGCTGAATGAATGTGAAAAATCAAACAGGAACACTCACACAAAAGTGATTTTGCATGTTCTGATAGACAGTTTCTCTTCATATTTTCATTGTAAGTCTTATCAATGCCAATGGCAAGAAAAAAATGCAGCTAACCTCGAATTGATTTTTGCTCAGGGGCAAACTTCTCCACGTTGTAGACATAGATGTAACCAATTTGGTCAGCAGCGTACAGCAACGTGTCCTTGTCTGTTTTAGCCAGGTTTGTAATCTTTTGTTGGAATCTAGACTGCAAAATGGAAATAAAAAAGAATAAATGTCTATGATTGCTTTTCAGTTATAGCACTGACATCCCAATTCATTATACTTGGTGATGGCTGACTGGCTGTTACCCTCTCTGCAGATATACATTCCCCCAGATAATAGACCTCTCCAAACAATCTGATATATAATAACATACCAAATGTGTCTGGCAACAAATTGTAGAAACTAATCATGAAGAAACAAAAGTGCATGATAATAAAAAAAAACTACATAAAATTGTTAAGAGCCATTGTTGCTAGGTAACAAAACTTAAGTGGGGTATGATTGCAAAGCAAAATGTTGTTTTAAAGGTAGGGCTGGTAGTCTTTTTCAAATGCAATTTGAATACAATTTTCGTTACATTTGTTGAAATTCTCATTACATCCCAACATCAATCAATAAATGAAATGCCCTAGATAAAAATACGTTATCTTTGGCTGTCGCAGGACTGCAATAAGCCCGTCCAATCATTTTATTTGGCCCAAATGAAATGAACAACCGGCCTGCCTGTCTACCTACCTGCCTGCCCAGCCCGGTCCCACATAAAAGCGTATGAATGTCATTTGTTGCCATGCAGTCTGCACTGACTGCAATGTAAATGCATCCGTGTAAATACGCTCAGAGCTAGTGATGTAGAATAAAAAGTAAGAAGACTCCTTATGGCGGGTGAGAGGGGAGGTGGATGTGTCCAACAAACACAGGACTTTCAACCAGGAGACCGGTGTTTTGTTTTGTAAGGGACGTTAGTGATGATTGTGACGTGTTTTTTAGTGACATGTTTTTTTAGTAACGTTTGTGACGTGTTTTCCGTACTTATGTTACGTTGTTTCCGTACGTATTGTATTTAGTTTACGTAGTTATTTTAAGTATGTTTTTCCTAAACCTAACTAAGTGTTTTTTGTTGCCTAAACCTAAGTGAGTGGTTTTGTTGCCACCTGCTGGTACTGCACCTTTATATATTGTGTAATATTCATGCCGGTCGGTGAGGCAAAACGTGACACTAACACTCAGACAGGCAGGTCAACCCGGTATCACGCCAAAGCGTGAAATAGACACACTACCTGTGCGCCCTCTGCCCGTGCACTCATCGGGCACCACCGGAGTCTTCCACAAGCTGCTAGCTTGACAGCTATGAGTACTAACAGTAGCCATGTTCGTTGCCTGAAGGCCTTTTGGACCTAGTGCTGCTAGCTATTTTCATTGGAAAAGGGTTGGCAACACTGGGCTGGGTTTTTCAGTTGGATCATTCTTAAAATCTACTGTACTCTTGCAAATTTCTCAGCATTACTGACCCTACCTTTAAGTATATTTTATGAAAAATATTAACATTTGTATGCATTATAGCCTGAAAACCCAATTTCTGCTTTCATAGGCACGTTTTATTTCGGCTTTATGCCCCGATGTTCAACCACCTCCCGGTATTAATGGTCCCTGCTTTGCATTATGTAGCTGCAAGGAAGGTACCTGCTAGTTGTTCAAAAACTAGAACCAAGCAAAGAAACGGTGCACCACAAATGATCTTCCTGTATAATCAGCAATTTTGAAGGTAAGAGAAAGAAAAGTGAACCTGGAGTCCTTCGCCTTGATATCAAGTGAAACCAAGAAATGTTGTTGAGTTAAATATCTTACAGCTTTGAAGCTGCTCACAAATTTTCCTCCACCGAGCACGTTCCAGAGATTTATACAACCTTTAAGAGAGATAATATATACAGTAATTAACAGCGTATTGAAAGACATTCTGAAAGGTTGTAAAATGCAATCATGCGCTATAATTAGCGCTGTTCATAACACTGACCCGTGGCTCCAGACGACAGCAGAGCTGTCGCCGAGGAAAACTGCTGTAACTTGGAGTTCTTTAGGAAAATGATGCTTGGAACACTGGTATCCAGTCCTGTAACAGAAAAAACATCAAATAAATGCAATGACCTGATCACATCAGAGTTGTTATTGAATAGATTCAACATTTGCTATAAAATCACCTTCAACATTTTGGTGTTCAGCTAGAAGAGGGCTGATAAACCGACACTGTATACGTCCAGAAACCACGTTCCACACTATAATCTCTCCATCATAGCTGCTGGTGGCGAGGAGAGATGGGGGACACTGCGCAACACAAAGGATGTCATCCTTATGGCCATTTTTCTGAGGAAAGACAAAGTGTGAGTCTCTCTAAACAACTGCAGGGTAAAACGTTCAAAAGTTCAGCCGCAGTAATTTTATTTCCAAAGATTTCTGTCTTTGTTTGCACATTTGAAAATGGGCGTAGTTCCTCTTTAAAGCTTCAAAGATGAGCTCTTACATTGGAAAGGAAAGAGACAAGTTTTAAAACCAAATAGTATTTTCTAACAGATAAAGCCTGATATGGTACTAATGGTACATATCCTTTTAGAGAAATAGTTCTTGGGAACATTTTGGGAAAAAAAAACCTTATCTTATCTCAAGCTTATCTTAGAGCAAAGATTGGAAACAAGAGGAAACAGCTAGCCTGGTTTGTCTGAAGGTAAAAACCAAAAGAAAAACTAGCACTACTAGCACCTATAAAGCTCACTAATTAACATGGGATATCTTGTTTCTTTAGTCTGTGCCAAAAAGGGAAGTGTAAAAATTATACAGACAGAGCCAGGCTGCTGCTGGTGGCTTATATCAATCACACATTTTTCAAAGTGGTATCAAACTTCTAATTTAACTCTTTTAAGAAAGTGAATTCCCAAAATGCCAAACTATTTCTTTAACCATATCAATTTAGAAATGATCAAGGAGTGCACACCTCACAGAATAGGCTATAGGTGAAGTGAGGTTAAAGGTCACCAGTCTGTCCACCAAAAAACTTCAAAGAAATGTCTCTCTGAAGGAGTCCCATTCAGCAGCTGAGAGAAACGGTGGGTGAAAAAGGTTTTGACTCGTTTCAAGCCGTGAATGTCAGAGTTTTCACTGAAGTTTTGCTTTTTCCTCACAGTCCTCTGGCCAAGTGTGTCACACATTTTGGATCAACGACAGACTTGATGTCCAACCCTTGAGCGAGCAGACAAGTCAAACATTACTCCTGCCGCTGTACTTCACGCCGATATACAAAGCAATTCATCTTGCGCTTTATGTGCTTCTTGCTTTTCTTTCACTGAACTCGACAGGAATAGGCCTATTTCGCTTGGAGCGATGCTGCCAACAATAAACTGTACACAAATCAGGAAAAGCAGATGGCATGTTTGACTTATAGGCACTGATTAGTGAATTTACTGTAAATTATATTTCAAGACCAAGAGAAATATTTAGCTGAACTGGGCCATGTTTTAAATTATTAATGAGATGCAACACAACACTGACCATCTGGAGGGATGGAAAAATTCACAGTGAACCCGAGGCTCAGTGGATAAGGGAAAGAGACCAATATATATAGAACAACCCATTGATCTTCCTCCTGCAGGCCATTAATGAAAAAACAATTTCCAGAGAGGGCTGTGTAGATAATCAAAGGGGTCACTTTTCTTCCTGGCCTCTGTAATGTCATTCCTTGTGCTCTGTTAATGGGCCTCTTTGGGGTTGAGTGTAACCACCAGCCATAATGGAGGAGATGGAAGGGGACTCAACGTCACCTCCTATAATGGATCACAGTGTTACTGAGAATCAATTTTCCCTCCTACAGCTCATGTAGAGAGAGACCTGTGCCCTACTGTCAGAGGTAACCTGACCTCATCATACGGCTAAAAATCACATAAAGGAACTCTAATATATTGTGTGATATTAATCAGGGTGCTGAATAAACAGCTTTGAGAGCATGAGGCTGCATCAATTATTGTAGTTGGTGGTGAAGTGAGATTTCACTTCATTATCAGGTAAAATCACTGGTTATTACATGTTTAGAATAGCAGAAATGTTTAGGAAAATTTATTTATTTGGGAAATATTCTTATTTGATTAATTGCAATGAAATTTGGATGGTAAATCCTAATGATTTTTGGTGATCCCCTTGACTTTGCCTCCAACACCACCCTCAGGCCAAAATGTTATTTTGTCCCATACTTTGGTTGCGACCAAATAGAGTGCTCCAGAGATGACGTATTTTTGTAGGCTAACCAGGAAGTTAGCATCGCCCTGGTTCCCTCGACAAAAAGCCTATGGGATTTTATTATTGGGTTTTGGATTATTGCAGAAAATAAACTCTGTGGCAAACAAACATTTATCAAACTTACACGTTTTGTTCAGCAAGATAATCTTCACAAATGGACACCGCTTCTATGATTTTTGAAATGTGAATGCAACCGCCAGAAGTAAAAAGCTAACGTTATGCTATCAACGAAGTACACTACGGTCACATGAGCGCGGGTATACACAACGAGGCTGTAAAGACGGACGAGAGATGTGATGGCGTTTAGTAGTCTCATTCAGCCACTTATTAGCAACCGCCTTTTTTAAGACACATAAAGGCTTCAAAATTCACCAGTGGGATATTTACTGACGTATTTTAAATCATAGGACAAAACGTTAAACTCTCTTAAGCTTGTGTTAACCACAGACGTTATTTCAAACATCAAACTAAAAACCCATTCAAAAAACCCATTGACTTCCAGACGAGTGAACCGGAAGTGCTAAAATGCGAACTCAGTTCCGGGTTTTAGGACTCATTCCTGTCACACTCAATAACTGCAAAACTAAAACATATACAACACTCCCATTGTGAAAATACTATGAGTTTAGTGGTAATTAGTAATTGTTAGCTAACAGATGTTGAGTATATTAAACATCATAATGTTAGCATGCTGACGTTAGCATTTAGCTCAAAACACCACCATGACTTGGTACAACCTCGCAGAGCGGCTATATAGGATTGCTGTAGACTCTTGCTTATTGATATAGCAGTAGTCAATTAGCTGATTTTAGGATATATCGTAGTCTAAAGGTTGGGTATTCAGATTAAATGAGTTGTTTCTTTCACAATCCACCAAATATAAATCCTCAATGATGAGAAACAGAATCCCTAAAGAATACCAATGGTGTTAGCAGCTATCTGACGTGCCTTGGATTACAAAACTGTGACCTTTTTAGAGGATCGAATCATCTGCATTTCTTATGGTGATTTGTGTTGAGATAGATGAATACACAATAACCATTCACGTGCCTAAACTTGTGCTCTGGAACTAATCTTGATATAATTTTATGTGCAAGAATAAAACCATGGGATGAAATACTGAGGTAACCCTATAAGACACTGGAGTGGGAGAGTGCATAGGGCATTTGGTGCGCACCACATGTGCTCTGAAGTGAGTCAGTGATAAAAGCATCCTCACACTTCAGTGAGAGTTCAGACTCTCTGGAGCAGTCTGGAGTCTGTCATAAACGACAGGTGCTGACAGGTCAAAGCCTGGCTGCACTGAGACTTCTAGACACAAAGAAAAGCTGTATGATATGAGGACATCACCGAGGATGTGTTTGGGAGAAAACCCTCAATATTATATATTACACTATTTAAGTCAGTATATATATGCGTACAGGAAGATGGCAAGAAACTAAAAACTTTCAAAATATGTAATAGAAATTCGGGGGAAAATGGAACAAGCAAAGAGGGAGAATAAAAGCGAGACAGGGGGGATGGGATAACTTGCTGTCTGAGTTTAAAATAAAATTCTACAGGCGATGCTGCACAGTAGGGCAGAGATCAGAGAGGCTTTGTTACCCACCTCTCTCTGAGCTTTCCAGCCAGTCAGCAAAAACGACTCTTATAGGACCAAAGACTACAGTGTCCTCCGTGTGTGTGTTATATGAACAAACAACCAGCAGGGAAGCTTTATCTCCACAGCCCTGAAGGTGCACCAGTGACTGAGGTAGAGCTGACAGAACTGGCCAAGCACCTCTACTATATAATGCACAGTGATAAGTAAGCCTGTATACAGCATTATAATAATATAGTGCAGTGAATGTGGAGCTAATTCAACTATTTTATGTACTACTAAATATATACAGTACATCATATTTTATGTTTTATAATCCAAATCTTAATATGATTCCTTGTAACCATGGCTGTCCTTTGGCCAATCACAGGTCATTTCAGAGAGAGCGTTCCTATTGGCTGTGCTCTGGTCGTTGGGCGGTGCTTGGTATTTCCTCAATTGATCTCAACATGGCTACTCAGTCACAAACTTTCTCATTTTACAGCTAAACAGTACACTACAAGATGTTTCTAAAAACATTTGAGGAGAGAAATAGGCATTACAGTAGCAGAATATTGATTCATATTTGATCAGCGCTGCCTAGATTGACCAGTTTGATTGGAGTTTATGAGTGATTGACAGCTGCTCAGAGACGGCAAGGCTCAAGATCGGCACTGATTGATTGTTTTCCTCTGGTCTGTGAAATCTTGCAGATGCTGTTAGGAGCACCGGAGGACACCAGAGGACACTGGAGGACACAGAGGAACGTGATTTTTTTTTTAAATTACCTGTCTCATCCACTACTGTCAGGATATAGTGCCCGTTTTATAAAAATAACTTTTTTTAAATCATATTTGCTCCAATTCTACCCACTGCTGTTTTGCTTTAATGTAGTCAATCCATGGAGATTGTAGAGGGCTTAGTTTTAAAGCTAGAGTGAAGATACTGGCATCATATGAAACTAAAACACCTCAGGAATCCATTGGTATCAACCATGTCATACTACCTTGGGAAGGAGACTACATAAGGCTCCAAATTTATGCAAAATTTTGATGAGGAAAAACTGGCATGGCCATTTTTAAAGGGGTCCCTTGACCTCTGACCTCAAGATATGTGAATGAAAATGTGTTCTATGGGTACCCACGAGTCTCCCCTTTACAGACATGCCCACCTTATTATGATCACATGCAGTTTGGGGCAAGTCATAGTCAAGTCAGCACACTGACACACTGACAGCTGTTGTTGCCTGTTGGGCTGCAGTTTGCCATGTTATGATTTGAATATATTTCTATACTAAATGCAGCCTGTGAGGGTTTCTGGACAATATTTGTCTTTTTTTGTGTTCTAAATTGATTTCAAATAATAAATATATACATATATTTGCACAAAAGAAAGCACATTTTCGCACTCCCATGTTGATAAAATACTTGAAAAAACTCCCTTTAAGGTACATTTTGAACAGATAAAAAATGTGCAATGACTTCGCGAATAAATAATTTAATCGATTGACAGCCCTAGTGAAAATATTTTTAGAAATAAAAATACACTGTAGCAACAAAATGATGCCATGATGATTAGCTAGCACACATTGTGCACTTGCCTGATGTGTTTTTTTTATCATGCATTCGGTTCACAACAAAAACAGCCAATTTGTCCTTTTTGCCACCTCCAACACAGATAGCTGTGGTTTTTAGCAATGGAAGAATAACGATTGGATCCATCCAATGTTACTACCGCTGTCATCGAGTCTGCCTGAAATGAATGTCATGGGGGAATACTAACTTTCAGTCGGAGCCCAATGAACTGCTTATTATCTTGTCTGCCTGACCATCTTTTCTCAAAGTTATTGTCAAGACAATTTTCTGTTCATTAATCACCAGATCATCCTGCCACGAAGGCTGCGGCCTCTGGACGTGATGAAGGTCCTCAGGTATGTCCTGACAAAATACAGATGTACAGTCAGCAAACCGGTCATTTTACATCTCAATATTAACACATTTTGTTATGTTCGGATCAGAAAAATAGCTGGTAGAACATCATATTAGCACATTAAAATTCTCATTAACCAGACAATCACAAAAAATGTCATCTGTCATGCAGCAAAAAATGTTCATTATAATGAAAATCAAAACAGGGCTATATGCGGCATGAACTATCAGTCATTCTTTTTGCTGTTTCAGAATGGAGTTCAGCTGGTAATGACAATGTAAACAAATGCAAATGGGATTCAATCCGATGGAGGGATGGAGGGATTGGAGAAATAATTGGACTGGGATTTCTGAAACACAACTGACAAATAATACCTAGAACTCATGTCTTTTGTACTCACTGGGTAAATGTCAATCTTCCGGTCCCGGCCGACAGACATCACATAGCTTCAAAAGTAAAATTGCACAAGCTCAACATGGATTAAAATTTATACTGAGCCAACAACACTTGCCAAATATCACATCATTACTCACAAATTCCTGTGAACTTGCAGAAAGATGCAGTCGCACACTTCTAGACATTCACCCTCTGCAGGAAAGATTGGAAGTGATTTTTCACAATTACTGGATGATAAAGTATTTCAAACTTTTTGTTTTGAGGAAGTAATGACAATACATACCCTTCTTTAGTGTCTTCAGGCACTGACCGTTGTTGAAGTTCCAGATCTTTAAACAACCATCTCTTCCACCTGTGACAAGTCTGCAAACACAAGAACAGCATACTGTAGTGTGATGAAGTAGTGGCTAATTATCTTTTATGAAAAGTGGAACATTTCACGAGCTGCTCCATGTACGGTACCTCCTCCCTTTGGGGTCAAAGGTCATGCATGTGATGGCAGACAGGTCATGTGTGCCGCCAAACTCAAAAACCTGACGCCCAGTGTCAAAATCCCAGACTTTCACCACCTGAAACAAGTAGCGTTTTGCGTTAAAAGTACAGTTGATAATAAATAAATGATATATATGATTACGTTTAAAACAGACTGGATGATTTTTTAGGTGATAATGTGAAGTTGGGTCGTCTGTGTCTGGGATGCTGTAAAGTACTGATTCACTCACAGATCCCTCAGTGCAGCTGACAACTTGACGAAACTCCTTGCTGTAGCCGCAGCACATTACTGTCTCATTATGTGAAACAGTCAGACGGCTGTGGAGCCGTGGCCTTGCAGAGGCAAAAGATAATAGAATGAATAAAAGGGAGATGAATATTAAGATGCTGCAGTCATCTCTGAAAGAAGGAAAAAATCTTAAAATCTGTGTCTTTCTGGGTGAAGGTATGATGTTTAATCCCTCAAAAGCAAATCTTCAAAAGCTTCAGCCATCTTATTTTTTTTAGAATTTCACAAACCATCGTCCTTAAAATTAGTTCAGTTGAGGAATATTTTCATTGGATTCTCTGATGAATAAAACACAAAGGCATGACAGCCAACCTTATCTTCAGGGAGAGCACAGCCATACAGTCTGCTGCGATGTAGACGGATTTCATAGCAGAGGAATACGAGCATGCAGATATGTCACCGTGAATCCTGCTGGCTTTGGGCTCTGCTGTAAACAGGCAACACTGATCTTGAATATCCCAAATCTGAAAAGGCAACAGGTGAACAGCGAGGGAAGAAGTATTCACTTAAAGTGGCAGTATGCAGTATATTTTTGGCATCATTGGGCCAAAATTCCACAATAACCTTTCAGCATATTGTAATTCAAGTTCTACACCTCCTCATGGCTCTGTTTTCAGGCTTTAAAAAATCTAGCCCGTGATGGGAGATTTCATTGAGAGAGCGTTCCTATTGGCTGTGCTCCGGTCATGTGACTGGAACTTGGCTTAATATGAAAGCAAATTTACAAAATCAGCAAAGCATAAAAAAATGAGTCATGAATTACTTTCACGGTGCCGTCTATGGAGACAGAGAAGATCTGGCTGTCCTCTGAGACGATGTGGAGGTAGACGATGGGAGCAGAGTGGCCTTTCAAAATACCCGTCGGTTTCCTAAAAGGGAAAAACAGAACAAAGAGGAGGTGGGTTATTAATGTAATGTTAATTGTCTTAATGAAAGCCAACTGATTTCTGGCTCCTCACCCAGAAAAATTTGGGTTCCACATGCGTACGAGTCTGTCCATGCCTCCGGTGACCAGCAAACTGTGCTGTTGACAAAGGTCAAAGGTTTTGACACCTTTGTAGACGGCGAAGACCGTCTGGTCACATGATGCCCGGAGCTGTGGAGTCCAGCTCAGTTGGACCTTCTTGGTCTTACCTTCATAGCAGGCCTCTCTGATCTCACTCAACTGCTGCTCAGCGTCTGTTAAAGGCAGCACGCAGCCTCAAGAAGGGGAAAAAAAACATTTTATTACAAGGCCATGTGTGTGAGCATCGATCAAACATGCTTTCTGGAGCAAGGGTAAGCCATTTTCAGAATAAATGACCAAGCTGGCAAGAGGACATGGCCGATCACACACACACACACACACACACACGCACACACACACGCACGCTGGCATTGATTGGTGAATTTGATGGATGAGTCATCATGCGTCATCCCTTACAGCTCTCCAACCAGGCTGCCTAATGTTCAACACCGAGTTTAATTGCTGCACGCTGTAGAGTGAAAGGACTTAATACTTTTTATCATCATTTTCAGCATTTGTCATTTTTGATCTTAAATCACAGTCCCAAGTCACAATAATGAAAGTTTTAGATTGTTTGTAATTATCCTGATGGTGCTGAACATTTGCCAAAAAAGAAAAGAAAAAGAGAAATTACCTATAACGAGGGAAGAAGATTCGTCATTTGATGAGGAGACAACAGCTTGAAAACTTTGAAAATGTTTTGCCTAAAGTTAGAGAGAAGAGTTAGTCTATTTCAGGATTATCTGTTCATAATGCAAGTAAAATGTATTGTTATTGAACTGAAATGAATTTCTTTGTGAGGAGAAGTGTATATACACATGGACAAATGTCAAACTTCACCTGTGTTACCCAGTCGTGATGAACCTTCCATCTGATAAATGTCACATTCGGAGAAAGCACTGCATTGTCCACCGCTATGCTGGGCATATTTTCAATCTTTGGTAATTTATTCCATAATCTATAAAAAAGAGAAACAGAGATGTGCAATCAGGTCAGAAACAGGTCACATTTTCTGCCTCTCATATGCACAATACATAATATATAGGTGCAATATATTTGATTGACGGGGAACCGGTAGGAAGCAAAGGTATAATTTCCCACCACATGTTTGAAGTTTCTGTGCTAACATAGCTTCCTACCCGGTGATATTTTTCAGACGCTCACAGAGTGGATACACTCAGTTCTCTGTAATAAGCAGAACAAAATAATTGCCCAATCACTGCTGTGAAAGACTCGCCATGAATCGATCTCACATACATCCTGAATACATTGAAATCTGCCACGTTTAACTGAGAAAAGAGAAAATACAAAAGAGAACGTTTTAAATGGTGATGGCTACGATACTGGTGCAACACAACGAAGTGTTGACTCACTGGAACAACTATAACGTACAGTATACTGTATGACACAAAGAGATTCTCAACCTTTTTACAGCCATTACAGAAAATATAAAATCAGGTGCTCAATGTTTTTTTAAAGAAATCCAAATAAATATGAATTTCACAGCTACAAATCTGATATCCAACAAGGAATCCATCGGTACCAACCATGTCATACTATAGCTTGTCACGTAGGAGGCTAAATAATGCTTCGAACTTAAGCTAAATTTAGTGAGGAAAAACGGGCATGGCTGTTTTTAGAAGGGTCCCTTGACCTCTGACCTCAAGATATGTGAATGAAAATGGGTTCCATGGGTACCCACGAGTCTCCCCTTTACATTCATGCCCACTTTATGATAATCAAAGCACACTGACACACTGTTAGCTGTTGTTGCCTTTTGGGCTGCAGTTCGCCATGTTATGATCTGAGCATATTTCTTTTATGTTAAATGCAGTACCTGTGAGGGTTTCTGGACAATATCTGTCATTGTTTTGTGTTGTTAATTGATTTCTAATAATAAATCTTTACATATATTTGCATAAAACAAGCATATTTGCCCACTCTCATGTTGATAAGATGTGAAAAATCTCCCTTTAAGGTACATTTTCAACAGATAAAAAATTTGCGATTAATTTGCGATTAATCATGATTAACTACTTGAATCGATTGACAGCCCTACTAATTACATAATTTTGTTTCTGAATTGTCATTAGGGCTTTTATTGTATCGGTCTGCTATCAGTCACGTTACTCAGGAGAGTCTCTAACACTTTTACTCATCAAAGAGTTATTTTACAGGAATCACCAAACCCGCTGCAAATGTTTCTCACTCATAGGAAACATACTCATTTCTGGTTTTCACTATACAAATTCCTTTTGATCAGTCAAGAACATGCTCTGAGAGGGAAGTACACAAATCTGATTGGCTGTTAATAGTTGATGTCTCCCTCAGGATCAGCTGGGTTTCCTTTGGTCAAAAGAGTCTAATCACTGACTTTGAGGAGCTGGCAGATTATTGCTGGAAAACATGCTTGAACATTTCAGACACTGTATACATATACTAGTAATACCTTTATAATGTGTTTATGATACCTTGCTATGGCGTCCTCTCGTTCCTGTTTAAATAATACTGAATAACAGTGTGTGTGTGTGTGTGTGTGTGTGTGTGTGTGTGTGTGTGTGTGTGTGTGTGTGTGTGTGTGTGTGAGTGTGTGTGTGTGTGTGTGTGTGTGATGGTTGATTGAAGAGTTGAAATAAGACTGACTGTGTGTAGTACGTCTTTAGAAAAGCACAATTACCTGAGGGTGTCTCCAACAGAGGATATTAAAATGATAGTCACACATCCCTGAAACACAAACACAAAGATGAACCTCTGCCAGGTTTAATCAAGAGGAATATAATTAATTATTCTTGTTTGAGATTAGATTTTAACAAAAGGACCTACGTCTGTGTCTCCATACACAATACAACATTTATCTGGGCCAGTGTAGCTATATGAGGAAAAAAACACAAACCGTTATTGTGACTTATTGTGACATTTGGGAGATATGTTAACGTGCTGTTTTGTTGCTCACCCGTAGTCTAATGTCAGAGGCACTGTGTCTAGTGCATTGATCTGGCAATAAGGCACCAGAGAGGAAAGCTCATAAAGTTGGATCTCTCTGTCCCTGCGAGATAATGAAGACACACACAATAAACAAAGCCGGGATAGTGCGGAACCTGCAGCGAGAGAAATCAATGCACTCAATAAATAATGGAAGCCATTTTATTAAACCTTTTCTCATATTACCCCGTGCCGATCATCAGCTTGTTGAACTCTGTCATCATGGTAAAGTCGCTCGCCCACTTTGACTTCCTGTTTGCAGATCCTTCGTTCTGTAAGAAATTAACAAATTAATAAATTATAATGTAAACACATTTGTGTGCGCCGGGAGTGTCGTGACGTAGTTTAAAGAGTGAAAAGACAAACACCGGCGGGCGGCAGGTAGGGGAGGTGGATAGGTCCAACAAACAAGGCTTTCATCCAGAAGACAGCTGTTCATGTCCTGTGCGTCACGGTACAATAGGCTGTTCGTTAGTGTCCCACATTCAGTGTCATTTTCACCTAGTATATATAAGAACCATGTATTTCTTTCCTATTATTTTTACTATAGTGGTTAAAGTGATGCCAAGGGTAAATATAGTGGTTTTGATGCCAAAAACAAAGTGATGCCACGGGGCGCGGCGAAGCTGCGTTATATGGCGTGTTGGGATGAGAACGTGTTGCTCTGCACGGCTCTCAACATGGCGATGGCTGAGCCAGCGGCACGTAGCTAAGAGTGCTAACAGTGGAAACAGCGGTAACAATGCTGACAGAGCTATCGAAGTTAACTACACTTCCGTGACGCCACCGTCGGTCGGGATAGCGTTATCAACTGTAACCGCCGTATGAGAACAGTACGGAGCGGCGTCCGTGAGTTAGCCAGTGGGGCACGCTCACATGCGCTAACATGCACTAAAAGGCACGCACGGCCGGCCCGGCTATGTCAACAAAGCACGGAGAAGCTCGGATCACAACACACAAAGAGAGAGAGCGACTTCATTCTCTGCTCAGGTAGATATTACTCCTTTATATCTTTACAAAGCAAATAGTTGTTTGCTTCTACATTAGTGCTCTGGATATCGTATAGAGCACCTTTAAAAACACATTAATGAGCACTGGGTTCCTTCATTATGATGAACATGGGCACTGTGCCCAGCTGTTTTAGGAAATGACTGATGCTTTTTTTTTTATGAAACTGCATATTCATGTGCCATTTTTTAAGAGTTGTGTCTTCATTAGGAACTAATGTGCTTGGGGCTTGAGTGCCACAGGCAGGGTATTGAAAGATGGAGTCACACATTGATGGTTTTGGTCTTTTCATGGGATTTGTTGACAATAAGAACAATATAGAATGACACCAGACTTATCCTTAAAGTGTTCAGGTAAATGTATAAAAGTTGAAACATACAAACATGTGTTTGGTCTTCAGTGGTTTAAGTTCGGGGCTCCAGTAGCAAACAACCCCGTCTTCTCGCACTGTTGCCATGGTGCCATCACGGCTGGGGTGGATGTTGACGATGGGGATGCCATGACATGACGCCTTCATGGTGGCCGGCAGTGAGAAAGCCACCTGCTTACTGCGTCTCGCAGTTTCCTGCTTCTCTTTGTACTCCTGCAGCATGTGTGTGCAGAGCTCCCCCTATGTCACATGACTTTGTGTTAGGTTCAGCAATTAAAAAACAAACCAAAACTCCAGTGTTACACCAAATATCTGGAAATATCTTCTAATCACTGGTTTAAAATTTGCAAACCAGGACAACATTTGGCTTTACAATCCATACAACCTGTTAAAATAGACTATTATCCAGCCGAAGACACCTGACAAGATCATCAAGTCAAGTGCCAAGAGTCAATATCAATGTATAGGCTATAACTTGGGAAACCATTACCTTTGTACGATGTGTTATTGTAGTTAACCTGGCATTAGAAGAGCTGATTTAGCCTGAATCATCATGTTCAGGTGAGTTATACAGTTACACTTGCTCCACTAATCCCAACTGAATTACAGGTTGCTAAAATAACCCTGTCACATTTCATAGTCGCCTAACTTTTTTTTATTACAAATCCCTGGTGTTAGCATGCATGAGAAGTGTCATCATAACTAAGGCAATCCTCCTGAATGAAAACTCTGCATGCTCCATAAGAAACAAATATGAATTTCATCTCACCCATGAAATCCTTCCCTGGCCTGAATAATCAATCTTCTTAAACAACCCTTGAATCTGCACATCGCTCTGTGAAATTCAAAGAACAAAAGGATAAAGAACAATGACACTTATTGTAAATTAATCACGGAAATTGCAAAGGCTTGAGACGGAGAGAACACAGGGATGAGAGAATCTGAGAGAGAGTAAGACATAAAGAGAAATGTCACAGTGTCCTACTGTCTTAGGCAAACACTTCTTCACTATACGTCCAAAATTCTTCGCATCAATGGATCTCAAGCCACCCGTTTCAAAATCCTATTACAAGGAAAAAGTACAGTCAAATCTTCCAGAAATGAACAACCAAGACTTTGTTTTTTAAATGATGCAGTTTATACAGTACCTCAAACGCTAGTTTCAATTTCTGGAGGTTGTCGAGTGATACCGTCTCATCAATCTTAGAGGAAAAACATAATATTATGATATGAGCAAATTAATAACGCAGGTTGTTTATGCATATTCTAAGAAAAGAGCAAAACACACAATAACACCAGTAATGACTGGAATAAAATGCTCCTTCCAATTTTCTTTTCAGTCCACTCACCAGGCAGTTCATAAAGTCTGAGTGCTAGAGAGGAGATATTAACACTGTGTAATTATCAACGCACATGACTGAGTATTAATGACTGTCTGTAAAGGCCACCACGAGCCATCACCGGCTATGATATGTCTCTGAGATGCTTGCACAAGGCCGGATGACAGGCCATGCTCTCTATGCTAATGGCCTCTCTTCAATTTGCCCCGGTTTCCTAGCAACAGGTCCTTGATCCATGACACCCTTTTGATCTATCATTAATAAATAACGGGGATAAACAGCCTAATTCCTCAAGGATGTAACTAGAGTCGAGCCTTCCCCACGGTATCTCCTGAATTGCGGAGATAATTGTTTTATCAGTCAGAATGATGGAAGTGCTGAAAGTGTTCACGTAGCCTCGACTGCTTTCCAAATCCCTTCATTAGAACTGTATAACTTTGAACTCCTGAGCCCGCTCCGTCTAATCTGTCACGGCACATTGCTCATTACATTAAGCGGGAGAGTGTGACTGACATCTGCAACTTCAGATGGTGCATTTTCACCAGCCGTTCCTACATCAGTCTATCATTCCTGTCGGCTTGAAAGCTCGCATTTGAATCTACTGGGGTCCTTTTAAGTAGTTGGCTCAGCAACTATGTTTGTTTTACTTTGGCCTGAAACATGGCCATCCCTGGCTCTGGGACAGATCTTCCTGCCCGATGCACCGTCAGGCTGCGAGTAAATTGATCATCAACTTGATTTAAAATGGCACTTTTGGCATTACCTCACATTCATTCTGCTGCTCACCTTGTGAGTGAGATATGCCTCGGCTGGAGTTGAGTTTAAGCACCTGGGAAAGAGTCTGTGACAATGTAACACTCTAGTGACACCTTGAGGCTTCAAGCAGCAACTTAAAGAAAGTAGACTCATTGGGAAAGGGTGAAAATCTATCATGGTACTGAAACAATTTAGATTTAGGACAGTTTTTCAAATACAGATATTCAATTAGACCACATTTACTTTCATATAGATGTTGTGAAAACTGTACCTTGAGGCTGCAGAGCCTGCGAGTCAAGTCGACACCGTGGTGTTGTCGTGTCATGATTTGAGCCTCATCTCCCAGTGTGACAGAGTGTCTTCGCCTGTTCTGTCTCAGCAGCTCTCGAACCAGCCACTCAGGCTGCTCTTGTCTGTCCTCGCTGACCCCCCTTTGTCTTGAGAAATCATCCTTGACTTTCTCACCCCCACAACCTGGCCCTGTCGCCCCGTGCCCTGTGCTTCCCAGTTCAGAGAGGATGCTGGAGGATGAGAGATGTTGTTTTGATTAAATGCATGCACTGTTCTTATATTGTTATCATGGGTAAATATTGCTTTGGCACTCATTAAAGGTATATCAGAGGGTCATTATTGTATCTATATTAGGGCTTTCAAAGTTGACGTGATAACGCGCCAACGCAAATTCGTTTTAACGCCACTAATTTCTTTAGCGCATTAACGCAATTTGCAATTTTTAGGTTGTAGGGGGTTCAGCTTTAAAGCTAGAATGAAGCTACTGGCATCATGTGAAACTAGAAAACCTAAAGAATCTTTTGGTACCAACCATGCCATATGAGCTTGGAGGCCGCAAAGGAGGCTAAATAACGCCCCAAAGCATGCTAAATTTTGGCAAGGAAAAACTGGCACGGCCATTTTCAAAGGGGTCCCTTGACCTCTGACCTCAGGATATATGTATGAAAATGGGTTCTATGGGTACCCACGAGTCTCCCCTTTACAGACATTTATGAAAATCACATGCAGTTTGGGGCAAGTCATATTCAAGTCAGCACACTGACAGCTGTTGTTGCCTGTTGGGCTGCGGTTTGCCATGTTATGATTTGAGCATATTGTTTTATACTAAATGCAGTACCTGTGAGGGTTTCTGGACAATATTTGTCATTGTTTTGTGTTGTTAATTGATTTCCAATAATAAATATAATCATATATTTGCATAAAGCAAGCATATTTGTCCACTCCCATGTTGATATGAGTATTAAATACTTGACAAATCTCCCTTTAAGATATGTTTTGAACAGATACAAAATGTGTGATTATTCGCAATTACCTATGGACAATCATGCGATTAATCGCGATTAAATATTTTAATTGATTGACAGCCCTAATCTTTATTTGACTCAGGGTAGCCAACATAGTTACAAACATTAAAAATGCGCAAATGGAAACTTCTTATCAATCTATTTAATCTTTTTTTTTTTATTGAGAAATACAAACGAGGCCTCTTTACATATCTCGTTCATCAGAAACTCTTCTGCATCACGTTGAGCAAGATCACACTCAAATCAAATACAAAAACGACAGAAATAAAACTAAAATAAAAATGTATAAATAAAATACATACATAAAATCAGAGCTATTTCAAATTAACCTAAAGCTATCAAGTAATGAAAACATCTTCAGAGTGTTAAGTTACTTAAGAGTTATAACTCATTATTCCAATGGTTCAAACTGAGTCTTAAAGTATTAAGTACATTTATGTATACATAAAAAAAACTTCCCCAGTAACAACACAATATTGAGAAATACGTGTAATCTTAGGAGTGTGATTGTAAGTGTAACTTCCTGTATTACATGGTGACGGCTCAGTGCTGCCACAGATGGTAACTCGAGCACCATGACAACAGCAAACATTTTCTGAACATGACAGAGAAACAAGGCAAGGCCTCAACCTATGGTCCCATTATCCCACATAAAACTCTTAAAATGAAGATAAAATTGGCATTAAATAGGAACAAAACTAAACAAAGATGTCATTTATAAGGAGAAAAACAAATTACCTGGTCACATGACGGGTTTCTAACCTTCCTGAAGCTGAAGAAGAGCGGATCTTTTTCTCCAATGGCATCCTTGTTAGATGATGTATCTTAAAGGTTGATGTAATGTAAAAAAGACGACTTTAGTGCAGCACATTTCCTCAGACAGACCTCCAAACAGATGTTAATCAGACAGATCTCCCATCAGCCTACCTGACACTCACTCTGACATTACACCTGAGCAGAGCAGGTGGCCCCACGGTAACTAAGAAACCAAGAGACAACTGAGATGACAAAACTAAAGACAAGAAGCTGCATAGAGAGACACAGCCTTGTTAAATCTTGTACAATATATTGCACTGTTTACTTTGATCAGTCAGCTATTATAGCAATTTTCAGGTAATCACAGTTTAATTCACTTCATTAATGTCGACGCATTTTTACATTTTCATTGCAAATACCAAGGGAATGTTTAATTCAACAATTAAACAAAAAAGACAATTAATATTCCTTTTGGAAAGACTTGGAAAACAGTATTTCACAACGCAAAACAGACTAATCAAAAAGTGCTTGTGGTACTCTGTGCAGATAGAACCCATTAAATAAATGCAACACAATTTTTGTTCTGTCTTGTTATCAAGCTGCAAACAGGCTGCATAACGTCAGATAGCAGAATACGGGGGCGATGAAACATGAAGGCAGACAAATATCTCTTCATCAGGCAGAGATGTTTAATTATCACGACACACGATTTCCACACAAAAAAATGACACAGCAAATCAATCCTGAAAGACACTTAATTTACAATATATTACATTATATTGTATTATTTATTGCTGTTTTTTCCCCCTACTATGGAAAGAAATGACAAACAATATACAAAGACAGATGAACATAAGCAATAAAGTTCAGAGAGGTCCCGGCCAGCTTGATATCCACTCTGGCGAGCGGGGGTGAAGCACAACTGCTGGGAGTTTATTCACGTTCTCGCTGTTGTTTGGATAAGCATCTTTGCTCAAAACTATTTTTATAGCCTCCTTTTCTGCAAAGCCAAAAGATACCAAACGTGAATTATCGGTCTGTGAAAATCAAAAATCTGTTAGCAACCTTAAAGGCCCCGACACACCACAGTCTGGGGCCGTCAGTGAGCGTCTGTCGGCCCACTTTTGCAGCGTGTCCCACTGAAAAGCCTGTGTCGGAGGCTTTTCAGCCGATTCGGCATGTTGACTCAGCGGCAGAGCTCGTCGGTGAGATAAATCACTCCGATTGGCTGTTCAGCGAATCAGTGCATGAGAAGAGAAACGGAAGTGAGGAAAGCAAACCAACGAGTAAAGTCAAGAGGACACACACAGAAGGCTCTTGTCATTTTTCATCTTCATCTCATTTGATCATTCCAATGCACGGATATTTTCACAACGACATGGCCGTCTGGAATGAAGGTAAGTGGTGAGTGAGAGTGGTGTGAAAATGGTCGGCAAACGCTGCTTTGTTTCATGTATATATCATAACGACGGTTTGCATGGGCGCCGGAAGTAAGGGGGCCATGGGGCCATTGGACCCCCAACTTTACTGCCATGTCCCACCTTCTTTTTAAGGTCGCCAATCACTGTATCCCCGCAAATGCCCCTATATTGCAACACGGTGAAAAAAAATAAGTTTCAATCATTCCCATCCACCCCGAGCATGTCAAGACTGGAGGGAGTCAGAAGTGTTTTTTACTCTGCAGATAGTCTCTCATTTTAATCGGCGCAGCAGCTGTCTGCACGGCTCCGTCTCAGCTATGTCTAACGTAACCGCAACCTGAACTGAAGCCTTTATTTACGCTTCAAGGCTATTTTTTTTGTTGACAATATTCTGCTTGGAAAGGCCCGACCGTGAGTTTTACAGCACCCCTCGCCCAGACCTCACTGCTGCCCGGCGCCGTCGAGTTCTCGCTGCCTAGCGCGCCCTCTCTCCCTGTGGGGAGGAACGGGAGTCCCGGCGTGACTGTCAACTGGGACGGACTGTCCTCAGAGCGAGGCAGGGGGATGCGTCGATGTCGGCACCCCGTCTTGTTTACCATTCTCATACTGTGTGATTTTTTGCCATCAGCATTCATAACCATATAACATGTATGATTAAATTGTTTATAGTCATAGATCTAGCCTCGTAATTTTGCTCTCAAAGTGCTCCAGATTGATGTTTTTTAATTTTAATATGTTCAAAGATTTCTTCTGGGAGCACTACACCACAGCCTCTCAAAATCCTGTGGGAAACACTGAATTACATCATCCAAAGCTGCCCCCCTCTCCACACTTCAAAACTCATACTGGCGCTGCTAACGGCTTGTATATCTGCAGTTCTCTGTCTTCAGGTTTGCCTTTTTAAGTTATTTTTTTTTTGGGGGGCATTTTTCCATTTTTATGACAGGAGAGTGGATAGAGTCTTGAAAGGAGAGAGAGAGTGGATGCGGAAAGGGCCACAGGCCGGATTCGAACCCGGGCCGCCGCGGTCAGGACCAAGCCTTAATACATGGACGCCCGCTCTACCAACTGAGCTAACCCAGGCGCCCCAGGTTTGCCTTTTTGAATGACAAATACAGACTACCGCCACCTGCTGGTGTGGAGAGTTATTTCCTCTCACGCAGGCACAAAACGTATGAGCTAACTGGCCGTCGGCTGTAGTCTTTGCGGCGTGTTCAAATGCAACTTGTTGGCCGGGACAAAGGCGACGTGAGGCGACGCAACAGTCGGCCTTTATTGCCGCTAGTTCTCTGGGGTGGTTTGGTGTGTCTGGGCCTTAAAATGCTAAAACATTCAAAGGCAGAAGTTGATGCTCACCCTCCTCGGGTAAAAATCTGTGTAACTGCTGCAGCTCCTGGGGCAGCAGGGACTTTATCACACGTGCGACATCAGTGACTCTCTTTCCACAAAACCTGTCGTAGTTTGTCAAATCGGATCTTTTCTGCTGAGTGTGCCTTTGCACAACAGTTGGAACTGCAACACAGAGGATAATTGAAGGTCAATTGAAAGGAAGCATTAGGCTCGGTGAATTGCAAGCACTCTCTACTGTGTTCACATTGTTTTTTTTGTAGCATACGGTACCTATACCACGACAGGCCACGTTAGGATCTGTGCAGCTGTAGTGAGAGTAGTTGCCCAGCAGTTCAGGCTTTTGGTTTGGCTTGCGATAATTGTCCGTCATCTCTGTATCTGTAGAAAGCGGCATTTCACGCCTCCTGTGCAGAGGTGCAAGTCTTCTTTCTGCATTATTATTATTATGATCATGTCCTGTCAAATAAGTTCCACAACAAAAGGAAAATAAGCTGTAGGGAGAAATATTCTGATTGTTTGATTTGGACATGCCTGAGTGCCTGAATGTCAGCAGTTCAGCTGTTCTGACATGCATTCATATACACAAGACTGAACCAACAGACTTGTCCTACCTTGAGACGTACCCATGTAGTCACATCTGTAGACGGAGCTGTACTGTGCTGTCAAGGCCTTACAGATCTCCCCCTCAGACGGGGGACACTGAAAGCCGACATACTCCGAGCTTCGTGCGGCGTCCCTGGGCAGCCTCCACATCATGAAAGACTTGGGAAAAATAACTTGATTTAAAGGTTACGATACACTGCGAGAGGTCAAGCATTGCATTCAACTATAAATGTAAAATTGAAGCTAACACAGCCTAAATACCAACCTGGCTGGGATGCGGGTTGTTTCTCCTCTGTCCCGAGGTGGTTCCCGTGCGAATGCATTCAGGTTTACAGGCCGGCTTCCAGCAAAAATCCTTGTTGTACACAGTTGAACCAAAAGGTCCTGACTGTGAATGAGAATCTATAAATGAAGTTGACGTTGGGCACCTGCATATGCATCAACACAGACATACAATTACACACAAACACACAGAAACAAACACACAAATTCGGTATTCAGAATTTTACCAGAAGACCGTAAATAGAACTTACAGCAGAATCTCTGCAGCTGAGTTTGGCCGGTAGACGAATTGTCTTCTATTAGATGTTTCATACGGATCCCACCACTGTTTGCCCTCTACAAACAAAAATACTATTAGATTGCAACCCTGAATTATTGATATGTAGAGTACAACAGTCACACCAGGCTACAGGCAATGAGCAGGATGCAAAAATGAAGCCAAAAAAACCCATTTAAATTAATTGAGCAAATATAAAATTATGCAAAAGCTAAAAATGCAAAACCTCTGTATTGTGACCCAAATCATTTCTAGATTTCCTTAAAGGAGCAGTAAGAAGCATTTCGGGGCCTTTATTAGCAGAAATGGAATATAATATTCATAACTGTTTTCATTAGTCTATAATCACCTAAAACTACGAATCCTTGTGTTTTTCTTAGCTTAGAATGAGTCTTTCATATCTACATAAGGAGCGGATCCTCTTCGAGTCCACCATGTTTCTACAGTAGCCCAGAACGGACAAACCAAACACTGGCTCTCACGGTAACGTGAGCCACAGAGTGCAAAACCGCGTTACCGACAGCCGCCGTCTGACTTCCGTTGCTCCTAAAGTAGTGTTATCATGGTAAGGATTGCCTCTGAGCGAGGCGAACGGCGTTAACACAGTTTTTCACTCGGCGTCTCACGTTACCGCAGTCTTATAAAGGGAGGAACGAGCGGAGGGGTACTCAATTCAATCTGCAACCACACCACTAGATGCCGGCCAATCCGACACACTGTACCTTTAATGGATACCTGAAAGTTTCTGATAGATAATTGTTATATTTGCATGTTTACTACAAACAGAACTGTGCTTGTCTATTTTATTTTTGGCTGATGTTCAGTTATAGTTTATTTCCAGTAAGAGAACAATGTTCAGAGAGACTTTAGTAAGAAAGTTGACCTGAAACTACAAAAGTGAGGGGCACAAAGATAGGATTTTGGAAACACATCCCAGTGAAAATAATGCCCTTGTTTACACTCACAACAGCAGGTGTGAACCAAAATGACCCCAAGGAGGGAGCATGAAAGGGAAATTATATGTGACACTTCTACAATAATAATTAGGCTACAATGCTGCATTAAAGTGTAACTACAGGAGTAATAATAATAGAACTTGACTCTGCAACAGTCAAAAATAATACCTAATATAATACAAATAATAAGATGCCTGCTAAATCAAATATAACATGTTTTTACAACTCAAAACAAATACATTCAACTTTCAATCTTTAGGCTACACATCCTTTGTTTAACATTACCTTTGGTTGCCATTGGTGACCACTGTTATGGTATCCCGTGCTATAGTTGTTTTCGGTGTAATGAAAACCTTCCCATTTCCATTTCCAGGCGACAGTTCACTTCATGGATGGCTTGCTGAAAAGCGTAATTGACAACAGTGGATCCTAAATTCGAACCTGTGTGTATAAGTTTGGTTCTCAGGTAATGTTTGTATGTGTGCAGAGACAGCTGATCCCAGCAAGGTGTTTCTAGGTGCTGTGGTTATGGAGACCTACAACATCTGAATGGCCACTGTGAGCTGCTCAGCAGGGGAGATGTTGCATTAAAAATGCAACATGGCCATATAGGCCTTATTTATGTCTGTTTACTGACAGTGGCGGAAAGTAACTATTAATCAAGTAATTTCATTCAATGCTGTAATCTTCAACCCTCAACATTTCCAAGAGAAATACTGTACATTTACTGACAGCTACAGTTACTGGTTACTCTGCGGATTACATTTTATATAGAAAATATATAATTACCTTATAGGCCACTGTATCCCAACCTGGAGGTCCTGACCCCCACTAGGGGTCGCCAAGCCTTCACGGGGGGTCACGAGGCCTTCTTGATTTTAAGGGATGTAAGACAACGTTTTTTTAAAAATATACAGTTGGCCTGTATCTCACTATTTCTTTCAATTCTGTGATGAAAAATAAATGAAATTGTTGTTTTTATTTTATTAAATTTATTATTTAAAATATAAACTTCAAAATATCACAGGATAAGGGCACGGTGAAGACCTGAACACAAGCTATATTCACAGAGCACTTCCTTCTCTATAAACAGCCTCGTCCTGCATTAGAAAAGTACGCAGTTAAAACAACCAAGGAGCTAATAGAACAATGGCCAAGTGTAAGGGAGGAGAAAACACTGAATTTGTCAAAAAAAGAGGCCTATTAAGTATGTATGATTGTTAAAAATTACTCTTAAATACACAATACGGAGATTTGTATTAAAAGTCACTAAAAACAACATGAAAACTCATCTCTGATATAATATTCACAGGAAATAATCTGCTCAAAATGCATCCAAATTGTTTGTTTTACACAAACTTCCTGTAGTTATTGCATTCACTATTTGGGTTTATTGTACAGTTGTTCTGTACTGTTAATGTTATGTATTGAATATGAAATATCCACAAAATATGTCACTTAGTCAGGGGTCGTCAGTTAACTAAATGATAGAAAATAGGTCCCCTAAGAGGAAAAAGGTTGGGAACCACTGTTAAAGGATGACAGATCGTATATAGCCTATAGGCCTAGTTCACATTCTTGCACTCCATCCGCTCCTTTATTTCGGGAAACTCATCTTTTTGCAATTTACGATATTAATATCTTCCAATTTATACAGATACAAGATACAATTCAAAGAAGGAAATCCTCCAGATCATTCCATGTCTTATTTTAAAAAATTCACCCCTACTCAAAGACGGCTATCAAATAATCTTAATCCATGTGACAGATTTTAACCTCTCGAAATAAATAAAACCTAAAATAAAATGAGCTCCACTTTAACCAGCTCCAGCATTAAAAGGCTGCTTACATGTTGATAATCCAGTAATATAATACCCTGCCATATATGGGCCTATAATAATAGATCACTCTAAATTAGTGTTATGTAATTTGTTCAGGTAGTTTGTTTGTTTGTTTGTTTGTTTATTAAGATCCCCATTAGCTTTTGCATAGCAGCAGCTATTCTTCCTGGGGTCCATATAGTTTACATGGTGACAATACAAAAATACTCATTCACACTACTCATCACACACTAACATGACACATCGTAATGCACGTCTACTGTAAATAAAATAATAAAAACTGACACAGTTTAAATAACAAAACACAAAGAAAATAGAGCGGCTGCGACTGACTATCATGATCAAACAGATAAATATCATCATTTAACATGGAATGCCCATAATACCCTACAACAACCAAGAATACTTATTAATTACTAAAGTTTCTTCTTAAGTAATGCTCTTTTAGTGTTTTTTTAAAACCATATATAATATTTTTTTGTGTAATATGATTTGGGAGTGAATTCCATTCTTGCATTGCTCTGTATATTGCTGTACTTTGACCTGATTTGGTTTTGGATCTTGGTAAAGTGAAACAACCTGCAGCAGCATGCCTTGTGGAATAATTGTGTGTATCTGTACTAAAGGATAGTTTTTTGTAAAAATAAATAAATGGAGTCTTTGTTGTTATAACATTCTTAATGAAAACCATCAATGAACACAGCAATCTAGTTCTCACTTCAAACCAAGAGAGACATGTATGCATTTTAAGAACATTTATTCTCCACCCACAAGAAAGAGATACACGTGCCGCTTTATTCTGGACCAGTTGCAGTTTTCTTATATTATCTGATGAAGTATTGGACCAAACTGCTGAGCAATAATCCAGATGAGATAAAAACCAAAGCTTGAATTATTTGTTTAATCGTTTGTTGTGTCAGATATTTTGCACATCTCTTAATTACAGACAAACTGTTTCCCATTTTAGTTACCACTCTTTGTATGTGTTTATCCCATGATCATTTACTTTCTATGATAACTCCCAAAAGTGTATTGATAATAGCCTCCTAATCTACATGTATTTAAGCATATTTAATGTAGTAATTGCACATTGTAGCAGTCCTAGTCCTCTCAGGCCCTCTGGTAACTGTTCCACCTCACAAGTCTCCTCTTGTCTAGCAGCCCAGCGTGACTCTACTCGCATGAATCTTTGTCCTCACTAGAATAAAGGCGTTGGCTGTTTCACATTCAAACTTAGCGCCATCGCCGCTGCTTGTGGATAACCAACAGCACCGAGCAGCAGGACTGAGACACCCACTGTCCAATAAGATCCTCCAAGGAGTTTAACGGCAGCCAATGTCCGCCAGCCGGAGCTCGACACAGGACAGACGCAGAGGCATCCTCCTCCTCACAGCCGAACAAGCAGCACCACGCACTGACGGTGCTTCTCCTCCCACCGATCCATTGTTAGAGACGTACAACCGACGTAGAGCTGGCTTCATACAGCAATTCAGCTGGGGTAAGCATCATACATGTTCACTTACTAACACAGAGGCTAGTGGAGAGGCATACCTGGTAGGAAGCAGACTGCAGGAGGTCTGCAGAGCTCCAGCAGCGGTGTAACCTTCATCTGGAGTTGCATGACTGAGCTGGATGCGATGCTAACTATCCTGCTCAGAACTTAGCTGCGTAGTTACCAAACACTGACTTTAGCTTCGGCCATAAATAACAATGTGCAATGCATAACCTCCCATTGAGCAAGTCCATTACTCCTGCTCTTGTTATTATAAGGTCCGTTGTAATGTGTGAGGAGCTAGCTCCTTAGCCTGCTGTGCTAGCCCCGTTAATGGTGGCCATGTTGCTATAACGGGAGCTCCGTTAGCTGGAAGGTGAAGGTAGGTTAATAGCTGCTGGTGCTGAGGCAGGCGGAGCATCTCCTCTGTAATCACCACCGACACTTTCTAATACAGACTTTAAAGCCAATAAATGGCATTATTATCCCGACAGAACAATGAGGTTAGACGCGAGGCCTGTTGCCGAGGCGGGCTGGTGTGTCGTAGCAGCCCGCGAGCCATTGTTCGCAATCAAATCAGCCATTTTAATAATCGTCTTCATGAAATGAGCTCTCTCTCTCTCTCTCTGTGTGTCTCTCTGTGTCACGCTAAAAGCAGATAGCTTAGCTCAAAGAGCTAACAGCAGCAGGACACAAAGCGAGAGCGGCTAGCAGCTAACGAACAGTCAAAGGAGGCGGCGGAGGCTAATGTCTTCATCTAAATGAGGTTTTAATGGGAGGCGAGATACTAGATCATATATTTTTAGCGCACTGCGCCCTTTTCACCAACTCTGCACTAAATCACAGTGAATGCATGCTGGATGTAAAGCAGCGCTACCAGTAAACTAATGTGTAGTTAGATATTAAAGGAAGCATCATGTTGGCCTCTACATACATACAATGGGTTATTAGTCATCCCCTCCTCCCACCACACCATTTAAACAATAGATGGAGCTGACAAAGCAAGAGGCAGACAACTGACTGGGGAGATATTTAGATTTTGCTGCTGCAGGAGTATTTTGGATGCATTTCTCACAAAAACATGTATTATTATTTTTCTCTCTTTTTAGCGGTCCAAGATGGCCAAGGACCCTCGAAAGCCCAAGGGTAAAATGTCCTCATACGCCTACTTTGTGCAAACATGCCGTGAGGAACACAAGAAGAAACACCCCGAAGCCTCTGTCAACTTTGCAGAGTTCTCCAAGAAATGCTCTGAGCGGTGGAAGGTAACATAAATTACTCTCAATATCTGAATAACCTTTTTTTTTTTTTTTCGTTTTTTTTCTTTCTCTCCTCTAAATCCAATATTTTCTTTGTTTTCCCACAGACGATGTCACAGAAGGAGAAAGGCAAGTTTGAAGATATGGCCAAACAAGACAAGGTGCGTTACGAGAGGGACATGGAGAATTACGATCCCCCCAAGGGCCAGAAGAGGAAGCGATTCAAGGACCCCAATGCCCCCAAGAGACCACCGTATGTACCAAAATCAACTTGCTCCACACAAGTTTATTTTTTTTCCCAACAGTAAGTGACAAGTGGATTATCATATCTTAACTTATCTGACACATTCCCTCCCCCCCACAGGTCTGCATTCTTCCTGTTCTGTGCAGACTTTCGCCCCAAGGTGAAAAGTGATTACCCTGGACTCACCATTGGGGACACTGCAAAGAAGTTGGGAGAGATGTGGAACAGCTCATCTGCAGAGAACAAGCAGCCGTATGAGAGGAAGGCTGCCAAGTTGAAGGAGAAGTATGACAAGGTAAATACACTAGAGGACTTGTTTTTGTGAAATTTAAAAATCACATTTTGCTGTTTTTTTTTTAGATTTCTTTTACTTTGAATCATGTAAAACAGAAGGTTTCACTGTAGTGCTAAAATCACATTTGTTGGGCTCTCCACAGGACATCGTTGCTTACCGCACGAAGGGCACAGTGGAAGTAGCAGCCGCTGCTCCAGCAGTAGAGGAGGACGAGGAAGACGAAGAAGAGGAGGAGGATGATGATGACGACGACGACGAGGACGATGAGTAAATTGCTTACGGATGGGACCTGAAGTTTTGTTTATGCCATATAACCCTGATATACTCAATTCACCATCTTGAAACATAAGTCAGATTGAACAAGAACATGTGTATATTTAATGTTTTTAAGATGTACAGTGTTATTCTCCTTTTTTTGTAAAGTTAACACTACATATCTTAAGTTTGAGATTTTCTAGTGGTAGTTCTTTATCCCCTGCCATATTATGTAACAAGTTAGGCGGGGAAAAAAAAATCAGTATGAAAGTAACTAGTCTTTAGGTGTTACGACTCAAAAATGAAATTTCTGAGTTGGTAGTGTATTTTTCTTTATTTTGAAAAATATTTTTTTATGTGATGTCCCAATGTCTTTTTATTGTTCTTTGAATACCACTCTAATATCAAATCCAGCTGACATTCAAGAATGTCTTCAATAAAGGTCGTTTTTTTTAAGAAGTTTGTTTTTTCTTCCTTTTATTTCAGTTATCTCCACATCTCACAAGGCTACCAGTCACTTATCAAAGACGCAACATGTCTATCAAGTACACACATTAATAATTCAAACACTGGGTTTGAGGTTTTCCATTTAAAAAGTAAAGCTGGTGGCTGCACAAGTGAATAAGTGCAAGATAACACAACAGCTCTTTGGTCTCATTTCTGCTGTCAAATTATACTTCAACAGTATAGTGGGAAACAGCTATTCTAAACTAGAAATGAGGACTAATGGTGTCAACTCCATTTTACTCAATTTCTGATGTGTTGTCTGGAGTGAAGCTGCCTCAATAAACAATATAGGGAAATGTTTGACCAGCAGAAAAGGCAAACATGTACACAATCAAACATGTCTTACTACAATGATGAGCTTTTGCATAGTTTATTAGTCACAAAAACAGCTTAATGTCTGTGAGTTGGAAAAAAGATAATGAATTATTGCATTTATCTGGAAGTAAGTGTGTGTTTGTCAAAATCTGGCTTATTGCCAAGTAGTTTTTCACATATGAATTTGCCCTAGTGTCTTGGTGCATAACAATAAACATAGTAAGAGAAAATTATCATAAAAAGCAAGTACTTAAATACTAAATATAGAATAGAAAATGTACAATAGAATATTACAACTAGGGCTATCAATCGATTAAAACACCTAATTGCGTTTAATTGCATGATTGTCCATAGTTAATCGTGATTGATCACTATTTTTTTTATCTGTTCAAAATGTACCTTAAAAGGAGATTTGCTAGTATTTAATACTCTTATCAACATGGTAGTGTGCAAATGTATTTATATATTTATTATTGGAAATCAATTAACACAAAACAATGACAGATATTGTCCAGAAACCCTCACAGGTACTGCATCTAGCATAAAAATATATGTTCAAATCATAACATGTCAAACTGCAGCCCAACAGGCAACAACAGCTGTCAGTGTATCAGTGTGCTGACGTGACTATGACTTGCCCCAAACTGCATGTGATTATCATAATGTGGGCATGTCTGTAAAGGGGAGACTCGTGGGTACCCATAGAACCCATTTTCATTCACATATCTTGAGGTCAGAGGTCAAGGGGCCCCTTTGAAAATGGCCATGACAGTTTTTCCTCGCCAAAATTTAGCATAAGTTTGGAGCGCTATTTAAGCTTCTTTTCTAGTTTCATATGATGCCAGTATCTTCACTCTAGCTTTAAAACTGAGGCCGCTACAACCTAAAAATCACGAGTTGTATTAATGTGTTAAAGAAATTAGGGGCGTTGAAACAAATTTGCTTTAACACGTTATTATCGCGTCAACTTTGACAGCTCTAATTACAGCATATATATAAAAAAATAATACATCTGTTTTTAAAATGAAAGAGCTCTAAATGCTTTGAGAGTGTGTAAAAGTTCATAGTATAAGGTATAAAGAATATGTGCAATGTATCCTATCTTGTGCTAGGCTGCCACAGTGCTGTTGTTTTTTGATTTGTTTTTCCAAATAGCCTTGAACAGGGAGTGTAATCCCTGGTTGAGGAGCCTAAATCCAGAAGGTGGCGCCACGATTAAATAAACTGCACAGTACTGTATACTGTATGCAGTTAAAAGTTTCAACCATAGTTAGTTATTGTGTCATGCACATAGTGCCCAGCCCACATGGACTTATAGAACACCAGAAAGCTGTTGCAGTGGTGAGACATTTGTCAGACATGAACACACTTTCATACATTGTAAACAAAGAAACTTTGTCTTTTGTCCCAGGCTCAACTAATGAAATCAGCCAAACAAAAAGTTGCCTTTCTAAAAGACTCACATTTCTTAAAATCATTCATCCAGAAGAACTCTACAGAAATTAAGGATAATTTACTAAAGAGAATAACCCTTAAATTAGCAGTGGGTAGAACTGGAGCAAAGATGATGCCAGCCTGGACTCACTGGGGAGGCGCACACACAGGCCACAGAAAGAACTTTTCTCTGGACACTTTGATGAAACTAGAATAGATGCCTAACACTTAAAGCAGCAGTGGGTAGAAATGGAGCAAATATGATTAAAAAAAGTTATTTTTATAAAAACTATATCCTGACAGTAGTGCATGAGACAGGTAATCTGAAAAAAGTCATGTGCCTCTGTGTCCTCCGGTGCTCCTAATGGCATCTGCAAGATTTCATAGACCGGAGGAAAACAACCAATCAGAGCTGATCTGGAGTCTTCCGTCCAGCTGCCGTCTACAAGAGCCAGCTGTCAGTCACTCACAAACTCCGACCAAACAGTCAAACTAGGCAGCACTGATCAAATACGAATCAGTATTCTGTTACGTTAATGCATATTTCTCTCCTCGAATGTTTTCAGAAACATCTTGTAGTGTACTGTTTAGCTGTAAAGTGAGGGGGTTTGTGACCCGGCAGCCATGTTGAGGTCTATTGAGGAAATACCAAGCACCGCCCACCAGCCGGAGCACAGCCAATAGGATCGCTCAATAGGAACGCTCTCTCTCTGGAATGACCTTTGATTGGTCAAAGTCTCCCGTCACGGCCTAGATTTTTTAAAGCCTGAAAACAGAGCCGTGAGGAGGAGCAGAAGTCTAGTTTTCTCTCAGAACACTTGAATTACAATATGCTGAAAGGTTATTATGGAATTTTTGCCCAATGATGCCAAAAATATTATGCCTACTGCAGGTTTAAATCAACATATAATGAGCAATAAAACATTAAATGGACTGCATCTTCACCTAAATCACTTCAATCTTTTCTCTTCAAGTAGACCAATAAACTTGCTGGTTTCTATAGCTAATGGTAATGTAACTCAGCTGTTGGCTAAATTCTGCTTTACTGTACATGAGGTTCTACAGGAGTTATTTTTCATCAGACAATATGTTGCCATTTTAGGGTTGTACCAAACATACTGTAGGAGCCATGTATTTTATTTTGTAAGGTGTAATGTGCCTCTAAGCACTAGGGGGGTGTATGGTGTAGGCAGAGGCTGGCCTCAGGTAGCTAATTTACTCTAGGCCACATGCCAGTTACTACAGGTGCGGCTGATTAGGGGAGAAGCAAACAGGATTTTTTTTGCTTTGTGCTCTATTTTGTTTGGTATGAGGTTATATTGTGTGTATCAAAGGACATTGTGTGCTGTTTTGTCTCAACCAAGAGATTAAAACTTATTAGAAGTGACGGACACTTATGGACATGATCAGTAAATAAACGCCATGATATATAAAGTAAATTATAAGAGTATATATATTATAAAGTAGACAGTCATAAATAAGAATTAGTAGAGTTTTTTGTGACTGAAGGAAGATGAATCCCAACTGTTGGCGTGACCACATCCAAAAGATGAAATTAAAGCTTCAGTAGGTAGAATATCTTTGGCATCATTGGGCAAAAATTGGGAGATCATTGGGAGACTTTGGTCATTTCAGAGAGAGCGTTCCTATTGGCTGTGCTCTGGCTGGTGGGCGGGGCATGGTATTTCCTCAATAGAACTCAACATGGCTGCCGGGTCACAAACTTTCTCACTTTACAGCTAAACAGTACACTACAAGATGTTTCTGAAAACATTTGAGGAGAAAAATAGGCATTACAGTAACAGAATATTGATTCATATTTGATCAGCGACTTCGCGAGTGATTGACAGCTGCACATAGACGGCAGCTGGACGGCAGACTCCACCTCGGCTCTGACTGGTTGTTTTCCTCTGGTCTATGAAATCTTGCAGATGCCATCAGGAGCACCGGAAGACACCGGAGGACACAGAGGCACATGACTTTTTTCAGTTTACCTGTCAAAAATTACTTTTTTTTAAATCATGTTTGCTCCATTTCTACCCATTGCTGCTTTAAAGGGACTGTTTGTAACTTCTTACACGTATAAATCTACCGGGTCGGTTTCCCATGCGCATATGCCTTGCATATATGCTCACATATGCGCGCGCGCGCTCGCATATGCGCTCTCGCGTGTGGCTACGCTGTTCAGACCGCTCCTCTGATCCTCTGCCTGCTTGGCTTCACTCACACACGCGTTCTCGCTCCACCTCACGTTCATGCGTGCACACTACAGACTGCAGAACAGTTAGTTTAGCTCTGAAAATATCTAGTGAATGAACAGTGGACGTTTGTGCAGAAATAAATGCTGCAGCTCGTCCAGACCAACAGAGGTTTCCTGTGTCTTGTGAATTGACGGGGCACCGCAACGACAAACGTTATCGTCTCTGACCGGGTGCCGGTGACTCCCTCCGACATCCGTTCGGAGACGATAACGTTTCTTTTCCTGATTCAGACCCGCTGCTTCAGCCTCTGAATCAGGAAAAGCCAACACTAGGATCAGCATTGATTCATAGAGAGACCTTCATCTGGTCAGCTAACATTACTGCCAAGCAGGTGAAATAAAGAGTGATATTGTGGTTCCAGCTGACGTGTGTCGCCTCACTGTTTTGAGCAATGCTTGTTCATATCTATTTAGAGCGAGCACAAGCGCGAGCCCGATGCCGACTTTCGTTGACTTAACGGGCACAGGTGTCGCTGTTAACAAGCATTTCTGAAAGTTACAAACAGTCCCTTTAAGTGTTAGGTGTCTATTCTAGTCTCACCAAAGTGTCCAGAGAGAAGTTCTTTCTATGGCCTGTGTGTGCACCTCCCCAGTGAGTCCAGGCTGGGACCTTTTGTGATCCTTTGCCGGGATCGAGTTCCCTTTGCGTGTAATCGGAGACGGTCTCACAGTCACGGTGGCTTCGTAGTCACTTAAAGGGGGTTCACATGTCCATTCATCAGACTTTCTCAGCAGCTTTGACCTTTGCCACATAAAGAACTGTCCTCTCAAAAGTGTTTGCAAATATGAATGAGTGGTCTCTCCTTTCAGCGGGTCTCACACAGAAACAGGCTTTCATCGTCGGTGTTCCTGCATGTAGTTAACGTTAGGATTACAACAGTTGTTGTTTTCATGAGGGAAGAAGCGGTGATGATGGTCCTGTTCCCTTGTGTACCAATAATTTAGTAAACCATAAATGTAATCCCATAAGAGGCAGTAAATTAATTCTGAATATCAAAGAGACTATTTAATACTCTAATTAATTAATTGCGCCAAGAAACTGTTAGATTGTTGGTACACTAACAATCTGTTAATTCATATTCAGCTGTAACACTCTGTGCCACAGTTTCATGTCAGCTCTCTTTTGAAACCTGTGATTCAGAGCAGCAGTTTTCTTTTGTTTTCTCTCCTTTCACCCAGTGAATGAACGCCTGGTGAATGAATTCCCCGTCTGACATGCAGCAAGAAAGGCTCCCTCTAGGCTACCTTACTGGAGGCAACCGTTCAAAGAGTCCATTTCATCTCTACATCGAGGAACCTCAATCCACGGAGAGAATATAAAACAGACAGATTCAGCAAAGCATAGTGTATAATGGCCTATTACTCAGTTCCTTTTATAAAGAAAGCAAACACGTGGACTAATTAATTTAAAAATTGCAAGGCATGTTTTCTTTGGAAAACCATATAACAGCAACAAACTTTCAATCAGCTGCATTTCGGAGCCCCAAAAGAGCTTTTTTTTCTCCGCTTGCAGGATTTGCATAGAGTGATGTCAAAGGGGCGTGTCAATCAGGATTACAAACTGAGCAGATTGAGTAATCACTATGGATACAGCTTTTATAGTTTTCCATTTGTTGGTCTTGTGGGGAGGTAATGCCGTGCAGTTTCCAGGACTACACTTTTTAATGCCATGTCTGTTTTGTTTTTCTTAATTTCTCACTTTATTTTTTGCAAATAAGAGGCACTTAGGAAGTAAACTTTATAATGGACTCTACTGGACACTGGAGAAAATGTACAATTTTATTGTTTAATTTTCTGGTAAGTTGGCCTGTTAGCTCATATGTTGTAGTAGTGAGAGATAACTGATTATATTTAAACATCACTTAGTGTTTGAATTGATCAATTTCATAAGTTTCTAATGCATTTAAATGTGTAGAATCTGTCTTTAAATCAGTGATTCTCAAAGTGGGGTCTGGGGACCCCCAGGGATCCGTGGCACTCTGTCAGGGGGTCTGTGAAATAATTTGCTAAAATTGTGCTGTATCATTAAAAAGTGTGTATCTACAGATAGGGACCATTTGCACCAATATAACAAAGCATATTGTGTCCGTTACTCCCACCCATGTTAGAAACTCTGATATGATTGTGACACACAGCAATAAGTTCATTATTTATAAGTTGAAGCACTGACTGAAAGTCAGCTTTAGACTGGTAAATTTAAATATCTGGATTAGGACTATGCCACTCTTACTGTTCATTTTCTGAAAGTTTTTAAGATCAATTACTGCAAATATAGGCTAGAAAAAGTTGAGTCCAAATGAAATTTGAATAAAATCACCCTCTTTTGGCTGTGGGACTAATAATAGATCATCTCATCTCAACATGATTCAAACTGAAATATGTTTCTGTTTATCATTATCAAACATTATCGGAAGTATTTAGGTTGAAAAGTTTTAGAATACAAATAGTTCCAATGGCATCTAGGAGTAAAAATGGCAGTAAGCATTATGCTTAACTGGTGTTACGATTAAGACGGGGTCCTTGGAAAATGTTCTCCCCTTTAAGGGCTCCCTGACCCCAAAAAGTGTGAGAACCCCTGATTTAAATGCTTCAAAAGTTGTCCATTTATACATATTTCACTTTAACAAGAAACCAGGAGTAATTTTTTTCTTTTTTCCATGCTTCCTCAGGTGTTTAATACTGCATCCTCTCATGAACCTTCCTCTGGAAACCCAGTGAATGTGAGCAGCAGTAGGAGACAGTTTGCAGATATCGTCTCAGGGCAGCATACGCTTCCCTCCTGGTATTATACATCTATTGATGCTGTGCCCAAGCATGGCACAGAAGGCTTACACTCCCATAACAGATGGCGAACACAGATGGCTTTCTCCAAAACTGTTTATTCATTTGAAGTGAAAGAAGACACAGTACCAGGTTAGTCATCTGTGCAGCGAGGCCTTTCCCCATGTAAATCAGGGCAAAATCTTAATTTAATTAGAGTATTACATGATATCTTTTTAAATATCAGTATTGAACTTGTGATTTTATATGCTATCCTCATTCCTAATATTTAGGATAGTTTAGGGGCTTCTGTCTTTGACAATAGTGTTGCCATATATGTTTTCTTTTCATTATACAGTCACTAGATCACACAGTGATTTGTGCATGTGTTGACAGGAACAGTTGTGGGAAAGGTGGAAGCGGTGTTTGAGAGTCTCACGCCTATCACATACTCAGTGCAGGAGGATGACGGAGAGAACCTGTTCCTCCTCAGCCTCTTCTCAGGGGAGTTCCTATTATCCCGCAGCCTGGATTTCGAAGCACAAAGTCTCTACATACTCACTGTGGTGGTGCAGCAGGGGGATTCCCAGCTATCCGGTGTCAGGGTGTACTTCAATGTGTTGGATGTGAACGACAACCCCCCTGTGTTCAGTCAGGATGCCTTTTCTGCGTCATTGCTGGAGGACGCACGGGTGGGCGCTTGCTTCCTGTCCTTGAACGTGTCAGATAAAGATGATGGTGAGTGCAAAAGCACAATTGAAATATAACATTCATCCAACATTCAGCAGATGTCACATTTGTATGGCCCCTGTGGCATTCACGTAAAGGCAAAGTAGAATCCACATGCTGTTCTTTGCTCCAACAATGTGTTTTTTATTCACTGTAGCTGTGTAACATTTCAATCAATCAGATGTTTATCAGACACAGACACCAAAAAACATCACAATATAATGTATATACATTTCTCAAAATGAAGGCAATCTGCAACAGGTGCTTTATATGCATCTTCGGAAAACAATTAAGTAATCATTGATCAATGGTGTCAACAACTGCAATGCAAAACAATATGATCAATAGTCACAAAAAAAACCAAACGGATCAAAATGTTGCACAACAGTGAATAAAAAAAACATTGTGGTAAAAAAAAAGAACTATTTGTTAATGACTGGATAAAGTTGTGGGAAATGCAGATATGTAGTGTGCAAAGTTTTTCAACACGAGTTTCGTACTTATGAGCAGTGGTGGATGAAGTACCTGAAAGCCACACTCGAGTAAAAGTTCAGATATCTAACCAGAAAAGTTAAATACACCTATTGGAATAATACTTGAGTAAAAGTTTTAAATTGTTTGATATTTACTGTACTTAAGTATCAAAAGTCATTTTCTGATATTAAATGTACTTAAGTATTGAAAATTAAAAGTACAAATAAATGCTAATAATAAAAAAGCAGAATTTTTAGATTTATTAAGTTTATGGGGCGGTCACACATGTACGAAATTTATATTCGCCTCCCGTTCACTTCCAATTCTACGTGAGCGAAAGTGAGAAAAAACATTTGCTTCCGGTTACGGAGCAAATTTGCATCTTTTGCATTCGATATGCAGTTTACTTTGGTGAACTTTCAGTTCGAAAATCGCCTCAGCAGGTGATGGTAACTCGCTTGCATTCGCGCATGTATGACCGTGCCCTTATTATTCCTCCTAACATGTACACCACCTTAAAATTGAGGCTACATTACACTTTAAGGATTTAAATAGCAAAATACAGTTTTTCCTTCCCTCGTAGTCATGCAGCCTGTCTGGAAATGGAAACTTAACTATGCCTATGAGAGCACTGTGTTTGCACTTGCCCATCACATGAATGATATTACCTGCGAGCTAGGATCACTGATTCACCAAACCTGCTTGCAATAGTAATGAAGATGCTTAGGGGAAATGTATTGGA